>NC_086330.1:8152000-9562666 GCF_032445375.1 Bacillus rossius redtenbacheri
ACATAAATGTGCGAACTTGCTAAAAATAGAGACCGAAACAATTTGCTGTTTCATTTCACGATAGACTAGAATCCATACACGTTTACCTTTTGCTCTGTGATTGGGACACAGTTAATCCGAAGGACTCTGAGCCAATGAATAACCCTCGACAAAAGAAGTTTCGAATTGCAAGCATCCCAGCTAAAAGCTCTCACGAGTCAGTAGCCAATGAGCAGGTGTAATTTGCCTGAGCTCATAGAGGATGTGGAGTTTATCCTAGAAGTTATTGAAACCGCGAATTTTTCTAGTCCCAAGCTATGACATGTCATCGATATCCTGACTTCTGATCATGACACTTTTAGTTTCCCTGCAATTGCTACACTCTAATGAGGTCATTGCCCGGCTTACCCTGCTGGCTGTAAATAAGTCCCATTAAAAAAAAATGTTTTTTCATTACTACAAAATAATATTATCAATATAGACTTCACAAAGTAGCTTGTGGTTACAGCAGAAAAAATTTGCTATGACCACTAAGTAACTATTTTTGCATTGTTAGTGACAGCAAGGTCTTGCTGGTAACATAAAATATTGGTGGCTTCTATAGCAACAAAATTATTTTATGGTAGCCAATGAACCATTTATTTGTTTAAGTGTTATTTCTGTTCTCTCGTGGTTTGAAGAAATACTTCTAGTGTGACGTAGTTGTCTTTGGCCGATACACGAGCGGCTTCTATCAGGACAGCTTCTTTCTCATTGGCTCAGCCGCTTTTGGCACAAGCTTCCGTCGCCGATGAGAGACTCCAAGGATAGAAATTCAGCACATATGAATAAAGTGTACTGAAAACTATCAAACCATTATTGTCGGAATAATGAGACTGTTTTTTTTTTTCGACTTCCGATACACTTTGTTCGTCTTGAGCATTTATCTCATCATCAGCTTCAATCGGTGTTAAGGGGGTGCCTCCCATTTCGGGTCAAGATTTTATATTTACAGTAATTACAGATAAACTTATAGACTTTTTCAATTGTTTAACTTTCACAAAATGATAAATATATTCCGCGCATAATTTTTGCATAATTAGCTGCAAAAGTTACATTTTTAACAAATAAGGAGAATTTAATATATTGTAGAACTGAAACTTTTTAGGTTTAACTGCAATGCCACTGGCTACTTCAAGAAATTGTTTGAATTTCTTTCAGAAAATATTAATTAAATTTTACCTGGCATTTCGAAATTCTCAAATTTGTTACGATTTTGACAGCCGAGAAACATGAAATGAGTTTTTGTGATAGAAATACAAACCATATTATGAAGTAGCCAGTGGCCTTGCAGTTGAACAAAAAAAAAATGTTTCAGTTCTGCAATACATTAAATTCTCCTTATTTGTAAACTTTCCAAAAACGTTAAAAATGTAACTTTTGCAGCTAATTATGCATAAAGTTAATTGAAAAAGTCTGCTATTTGATCAGTGAATAATGATATAGATATGAAACGGGAGGCACCGGGCCAGTGCGGGCAGGGGGGATGGGGGCTCACGGCGGGGGTCTCGTGTCGCAGGCAGCCTGAAGATGAACGGCGCGCCGGCGGCGGGCGTCAGGAACCGGCCGCGCATCCCGACGCCCGACGTCACCAAGGAGGTGGTGGACCGCGAGCGCATGGCGGGCATGGGCTCCCAGCACTCGCAGCACTCCCAGCACCCGGCCACCTTCATCGCCACCACGGGCGCCGACGGCTCCCCCGCCATGATGCAGGTAGCGCGACCACGCCTCTACCCCTCTCCACTAGCACTCTCCCACCCCTCCCCCATACCCCCTCCACCCTCCCCAATACCCCTTCCCAGTACTGTATATGTATAATAACCAATAACCATGTATAATTGTTACGTTCCAGGTTGGCCCGGCAAAAAAAAAACCAATATATGTAGTAACAAATTACTTGAAAACTTGATGTTTGTATGCAAGAACTTTTAAGATTATTTTTAAGTTATGTCTTTTAAACAAATTTAGATACCTACTTGGAAAAGTGTTTTTATTTTGAAAAAATGAAAGAGTTTCAAACTTCCTTTGTTTATTATTTTCTTTAAAAAAAAAAGCACAGCTTACACACGGTACCAATCTTATTTTAGTCTTATTATCCAAAATTTAATTGGAAAAGTTTTTATTTTTTTCAAAGTAAGAAAGTTCTTAAACTTGTCTGGTTACTTTCTGACAAAACAATTGTATAATATATACCAATCTCAGTTCCAGTTGAACTTTATGTTGCTCGATATATAAAAATTTAAGTCCCTTAATATTACTTAACTACTGTCCATTAGAGGGATTATCCCGGGAAGAGGGGGGCGGTTTCCGAAAATACAAAAAAAAAAAAAAAAAAAAGGTTGAAACTTGGCCTGGCCTTGATTCCAGCAGGCGTTACAATGTCACTTAAAATAAGGCGTTCTCAGAGTTCTCATCAGGATATCACGAGTTGCCGACAACGCGACCGCATGCAGCAACAATCGAGCGACAACTGCTTGCTTCACGCAGTTACCCTTCTTTACAAAGTTAGATACAAAGGGTCACCTTGGCTAATCACAACACAGAACCAGATACATGACCGTGTAGGGAAGGTGTGTTGAAAATTTTTTCTCTGAAAGTCTGGAAATTCACATCTATCTACACACCTTGGTTCGTCCTGATTGGCTGGTTGAAAAGCATCCAGCAAATCATCTCGGCTATTGCTGCACAGTCATGCTTCTACGTAAGGGGTTTTCCAGCGACACATTTCTTATACACAAAAAAAAATTACTTCAAGGTGCCAGAGTGCCCCATTGCTGTCTTCCTTTCTTTTAAAACCTTTCTTACTTTGAAGTTTGTCAAAATGCAACACGTGTTTTAACGCACCAGAATAAAACAATATAACAATAAAATAATAAAGAAAATACCTTAAACTGTATGCAAAACATAACCAAAATTAATAATGATTATTCAATAATTATTTTAGCACAATCAAAATACTTTAAATGTCTATGCATAATAAAAGAAACATGATTACAAATTAATTAAGAACAAAAAAGGTTTTTCACAATTTCAATTTTTAAAATTTTTAAATATTAGAACTGATGTAGGCTAACTTTTATTGTCTATAAAATTTGCAAAACTAGATTTTATAATGAGAAATGTAATGCTCTTTCAAATGGTGTTATTAGATTTATTGTGGATTTACACAGTAAGGCAGTAAAAAGTTGGAAAAATACAAAATGTAAATTATTCCTGAACAAAAGATTTTTTGTTGCTAAAAAGTACTTTGGTTTTTGTTTTGCTATTAATCTGTATATTTGAATTCCAGAGTTTGGCCATAAGAAACTGACATATTCTATAAATACTTCTTAGCGATTTTCATTACAGTAGACTTTGGAAAACGCAACAATATTATACAAATAGTTATATTCCTACTGTGTCAAAACTACATAAACATAAATATAATAACATATTGTAAATATAAGATTATGAATATGGTTCTGAGCATAATATATAGACTACAACAGAGTTTCCGGTAGTGACGATAGCTAATGTCTCACACTGGAGCCCCGATTTACATACGGGCCAACCGGGCATTTGCCTAGAGTGCCATTTTTAGAGGGGTGGGAGAATTTGAGGTTGCGAAAAAAAATAAGGTAAAAAATTTGAGGGCCAAGAAAAGTAATTTTTTTAACGCTTAAAAATATACCACCTTAAACCAAATACCTCAAAAATATATTTATAACACATTTAACAATATACAGTTTTATTACTGAAGTTATAACAGTGGTATAAAACTGCAACAAACATTTATTAAATTTAAATAAGAAAAAAAGATTAACAGTCTATGTTTTTGGAAATCCTTAGTATTTAGTTGCATAATGTGCTGTTTTAAAACTAATAATAAATAAGCTTGGATTTGTAAAATTTTATGTTGTTTGGGGGAACTGGAAAAGGAAAAGGGGCAGCTAAAGATTATCTGCCCAGAGCGCTAGCTGCCTGGAATCAGGGTCTGCTTATGCTCACGTGGCTAGAGTCATGGATTTTATATCAACAATATGGCATAACTCAACAGAGTTGGTACTCAAGGGGTTTTGGGCCCGCTATAATTTTTTAGGTGCCAGTACGTAATGGGTAGAGACCTGCAAAATTCGCTGTTTCGATGGCCTTCAGGACAGACTGCACATACCCCTGCACACTCGGACAAATATAGCAAGTTCATTGGCTGCCGACTTGTAAGTCGTCTCAGCTGGTTTGTCTGTGATTCGATCCTTCTTTGGTTGAGGGTTTTATAACTGGTTGAGATTCGTCCAGATGAACAGTAAGCCAATAGCAAAATTATCTAAGAGGTATGTGTGTTTGAATTCTAGCCTATCAACGAATAAATCCGCGAAATTTGCAGGTCTCTGGTAATGGGGCTACGTAAAACCTTTGAATATATATACTGTATAGAAGTCGCCAGCCCAGGTTAATATTTCTAAAACGGTTTGAGGTAGTTGGTTAATTCACCGCCACAATCGCCACCATCTCTAGGGCATCGACTTGTGGTGGTCCCTAGCGGACAACTGTTGAACTCTTCAAACACCCCTTCCCCCTCCCGCTGAACGACCTTGAGCTGCAGTGAATGATGGATGGGGGGGTGCGGGGAATGACAGCGGGCGACAGTGCTGCGCTCTAACGTGTAAATAACAACTAAGACGATACAGGGCGTTACGGCAGCGCACTGCAGCGGTGAAGTTCCCAAGCTGCTCATCATACGCTCCTGAAAAATGTAGAGTAAATCCTATCCACTCGCGACTTCTATACAGTATATATATTCAAAGGTAAAACCTAGCTCGTTACGACGGATTGGTGTTGCACGGGGAAGACTGACAGCACGTGTGCGCAGGTGGTGCTGTCGACCATCAGCGAGGACAGCCACGGGGGGGCGGGGGGCGGGGCCTCCGCGCTCGCGCAGTCCGTGCTGACGCCGACGCTGACGGGCGCCGGCCTGGACGCGCCCACGGCCGTCATCTCGTCGCAGCCCTTCAACATCTCCTTCAAGGCGGCGCCCTTCAACCTCACCACGCTGCCCTTGGCCCTGACGCCCGCCCAGAGGCGGCGGGCCGACCCCCCGGCTTCGCCCGAGGAGGACTCGGGGCTGGCGTCCGAGGGCGACGACCGCAGCCGCAAGACCAGCACGGCGTCCGAGACGCGCCGCAGCGAGGTGTACGTGTGAGGCCGGGCCGTGTCGCGGGCACGGCGGAGCCAACTCCCCCGTCTGGTTCTTGTCTTGCGCGCAGGTGGCTCGCGCTGCCTTGCAGTTGGCCCACGGAACTATCGAACACACCCGACACAGAGGGCAGGGCGAGTGGCTGAAAGTCCCCTCCCCTCACTCATTCCTTTACTGCTCGCAACAAACGCCCGATAATTTCATTTTGTTTATTTGAAAACTGGGAAAAAAAGTTAAAACGTTAATTAGTTTCTGAGGATTAGCCCTACCCTTCCAGTTTCCAGACCTGGTGCTGATGTGATGTAAGTAAAGAATGAACATGCATTTCTTTGCCTTTAGTCTCCTGAAGGAAACGGAGTTATTCCATCTGTCACTTGACACGGATGTGTAGCTTAAGGTTTTTGTACGTTTCGATGCACTATTCGCAGACAATTTGTGAGATTTTGGATAGAAATTCGGTCTGACTAATGTGCTTAGAGATAGATATTTTTATACTCCACAATGTGCCGACTGTCCACGCTATGTATAATTTTTTTGACAGTTCTTGTTGCGAAAAAGTCGCATTCTCGGCCACGTACACAAGTCTGCACGTACAACACAGAAACACATAAACCGGCAGGTCTAGTGTATTGGGACCTCCCCTGAACTGAGCAGCGCGACACTTAAGTTTATAGTTTGTGTATATAGCCTTATTCTGTAATTAGTTCAAAAACAAGCTACACAGTATACAGCTATACAAGTTGTGAATTAATTTGTAACGTCTTTGGTTCTAGAACTCTTTCTTTCTTTGATTCCTCTCTTTTCCAGAAGAATATCTTGTGCGCCGTTTTGGGCTCGCATGTACAAGGTTGTCACAAAATCATTTCCCCCACCCCCTCATTTTTCTTTAACACGCCAAATGTCACCAACAGAGACAGGATAAAGGGCGAAATTTAATGTAATGGGTTATTACATACGAGACGTGGGCGTATTGACTATTTGCCGCTAGTCATTAGTTTCTGTTAGAGAAGGTATTGTCTTTTTGGCCTGGTGTGGCATCAGAGACTCCTGAGTTCCGTGGCTAAGTCAGAGTAAACAAAAGAGACAATAATATATCACACAATCAAGCATGACTTCAAACAGTAACATCCAAATGTTCCCCTGAGTGTACACAGAGCCGTACAGACAAGACTACCGGCCATTGAAATCCACAAATTTTTCATTTCTCTGATTCGTCAGTTGTTGGCGTAGGTGGCAAATCTGGCTGCTGTAATTTGAACCCCGATCGAAGCTAAGCTGTGATTACGGAGCTCGGACAGTCGTGGGCAAGATTTCAGTCATTCTCCGTTGTTCCTATCTGGGAATGGACGTTTAAAGGATATTTCGATGTACATAGCTCGAGTAAGAATGATGAACTTCGCTGTGAAGCTGTGGTTAGCTCTCGCTTGATTGCGTGCGCGACCATGCTAAATAAATGTTGCTTTTGTGATTATACGATAATAGTATTACTACAGATTATTCATGTTAAATTTCCTGTTCTCAGTGCAACCACACGAGTGGTATTTTGTTAATCTTATGAAGGTCTCTTTTCAGTTACAGTAATGCTGTTTTTATGTTATGCATTATGTGTGTAAATAATGCCATAAATTCTTTCTAAATATTTTGTAACCTATTTGAATACTTATTAAGTTTTAAATGTATGTAGTTACTTTTTCCTTTTCAATTGCAGGTGGCAGTGTTTCAAATGGATAGCATTTTTCTTAAAAAAATTTCTGTGGTAGACTTTGGTTAAAATATTTATATCTAAATTTAGTATTTAGTATTTATGTGAGCCAAATTACCTATTTTAAAAACTGTCCACAGTGAATATTGAATAGTCTTGCCTTCAGTGTATATAAAATAGCAAAATGTCTTATTTATATAATTTTTGGAATTGTGTGCATGGGAAAAACGTAATTTTGAAGTGTTTTCACGACTGCATTTGAATTTTAAAGATACACGGAAAATTCTGTGCCTTGTTGACATCAAGGTTTTGATTTAGAATTTTTCATGTCTTGGCAGTTTGTGCTGTAAATAGTTGTTATTGTATATAATGTTGCTACAATCATTTTGTGATTGGCTGTACATTTCTGTTGTGCGAATCATGTCGAATTTAAATATGTTTTCGAGGTTGTTTACTAAGTGTTGATGTTTTATTAGGAACACTTCAATACTGGACTAGTTTTGAGTGTTTGCTGTTGTTTTAAGAAACCGGAGAGGATACAATGTTTCGTGATTAGTAACATTAGCTAGATGCAATTCTCAGAAGAGACTGTTTAGTAAGAGAATGTTCAGTAACTATTGTTACAGTTTAGTGAGTTAGTAATTTATACGTACTGTTTTGTTTGTTGGAATATTTGTAAATTTCTTGTGGTTCAGAATATACTTCTATAAATATTCAATTGATGTTTTATCAATGAATATTTTAAGTAATACAAATATTAACAAAGTTATTTAAATATGTGATTATAGTTCTTCCGCAAGATGTATGATTGCAGAAAAAAAATCTAGAGAACATAAATGAGCATTTATGTACCTCATTTCATGATGGTTAGTGCTACATAGTACTTAAATGACTTATGATGTGTTATGATAACAACGCTATATGTGTGGACTGCAGGACATAGTTTTTTACTTTCAATTTACATTTTTTCCTAACTAATTTTAGTTTTATGGGTACTTTACCTTCCTGGTTACCCAAACAATAGTTAAAACATGATACATCCTAAAACCAATTTGTAATGTAATAATCAAATCATAAAATGAGTTTATTATGTATCTATCTCTAAAGCAAAATTTTTTTTTTTTTTTTAGAAAAAAATTAAAAGTGAAATACCGGATCTCATTTATCTCATTTATGTTTGTATTTGCAACTAAGTATTGGTTGCTATGGGTTTCTGTGTGTGTTGACCATGATCATGTTTATCAGTTCCCGTGTGTGTCATAACTGCTAGTCCACAAGATACATATAGTTATTAAGAGAACTATAAAACTTTGAAAAATATAAAAATACGTAGTTTCATTAATGAGAAAATACAATACAGAATTTTTATTTAGTAAGGATTCAGAAGCATGAAAAAATAGAGTTCAGGTTATTAATATCACTGTAAATACATACTTTCAATAACAAAATATTTATATTAGAAAATAAAATAGGTACAGGACCTTATGGATATCAAATCATATAATTTTATATACTTCTGAATTAATTTTTCCATTTTCATCTCAGATTTCCAAAAAAAATGTGAAAAAATACTTCATCATTAATTTATGTGTGTGTGTGTGTGTGTGTGTGTGTGTATGTATATATATATATATATATATATTGCCGTCGTCCGGGGACTCGGGTTCGAGACCCGGTGGGGTTCCTAGCGGGAAAGGCTGTTATCAATGGAATGTTTCCTGGTGGGCGCCAGACTAGCTTTGTTCCTAGTCGAGAGGTGGGTCGTGGGGGCGGTTGCCCCTGCGTGGCCCACTAGGACCGTCGGCGGTGTTGCGTGAGATATGAAGGATTCCCTACTTGGTGGGGATTGGGGGTTTGTATGACTGATTAATTAGGCGCTGAATTAATGCGGCAAATGACGTGCGCCGTTTATTTGTGCGAATGTGGGTTTGGCGTAATACAGTGGGTTACACACCACGTCGTACAGAAGCTGACATCACGCAATACACAAGTTACACATTACACAGAGTCACTCTAAAATGTCACGTGAATAAGGCGTTGAGTGTGATTGGAGGCGGCCAATCCCGTATGTCTTTGCTTCAAGGCGGTGTTCGCGCCCACTGTGGTGGAGCACGGACCGCAGCTAACTTAATCCAAGTCCTATGTTGGTGAGGTCAGCGCCGGGGCGCGTGACTTTAACAAAAGTTCGGGGTTTCGGGAGGCGGCCCGTGCCGTATGCTGGTAAACTGCCCCGCGGACCAAGTGTGGTGCAGGGAGTTTTTAATTTACGCAGCCGGATTAAGTCCTGGACCGAAAGGCTGGACCGGGTATGCACGGAGAGCTTAATAGAAAAAGTTTCGGTGGCGTGACTATATTTACCAGGAGTTATTTCAGTGTAGACAAAGGATGCTGCCTCTCCGTGGGACGTGCGTCTGCCCCGGTCCACGAGTCGCGCTGTACTGCTGTGGTGTCATGGCGTCCGGCCGAGGCTCGGTGTCCTCTCGCGCCGGGGTTGACCTCATTACGTTATTTTCCAAATTAACAAGTTAACAAGAGATTTTAAGAGCGCTAAATTCTTACATTAATTTTTCAAACTAAATTTAAATTACACATCCCTTCTACGATTTAGATTTAGCATGTTTACGGATTATGTTTTTGAACTGTAAGTCACACCAGAGACTGTTCGTCTTTTGCCGGACCGCTCTGGTGGGGAGTAAAAACCCAACATAGGGAGGTAACGATTATGTCACCTGAAACACTTAATTAATACAGGTAGAAGGCCGCCAGGGGGACACTCGCACACGTACTGGCATATTTTCACACGTGAGTGCCCGGGCACTCCTACGTCACATTTTCATTGAGAGAACGTTTAACGTATACGCAATGTTGTTTTTATTCTGCGTGTGATTTATCAGAGGGATTGACTGTAGTGTCGGTCTGGTTATTATGGGGCCGGATTCTACCTTGTCTGCCGGTGGCTCGCCTGTCTCGGGTGGAACATGGCTAGGGGCGCGTTCCGTTAGCGGGGTTGAATACTGGCGGTTGCAGGTCGGGCTTTAGGGTGGCCTTTGGTCGGACGACGTCAATATATATATATAAAGAGCATGTGTAACTTAGTTCACGTGATAGAAGCGAAACTTCTTTGGCAATTCAAATTGCGACTTGTAAGTGCTCTCTTTACATCTCATTGGCATCATAACCGTTTTAAAACAATGTTTTTCTGAAAACGTTGCATTAAAATTTGGCTTTGAATTTGTAATTGTGCCCAAACACGTTTCACTTCAAAAATATTTAGTTACACAGCTAAAACAGTACTCATATAACCAGTGGCGGATCCAGAGGTTCACCTCGGAGGGGGCACACTAGGATTTCAGAATATCCAGAGAAAAAATGTCTTACAATTACTAAATTTGTATTTAATGTACACACACTACACATAACATCCAACCACCAGATTTTATGATTCTACGAGAAATTCATTAACTATATTAAAATGTTTTATTGGCTTCAGAAACAAAATTTTTTTTTGTCGACAATATTAATGTAGCAGACAACTGGTTTTTCGGGGGGTGGGGGGGTGGGGCACTTGCCCCTGGTGCCCCCCCCTTAGATCCGCCACTGCATATAACACTGTTTAACAATACTGATACCCTACCGCCGCGACCCGCCTATCCCTGCAGCACGGCGGGGTTAAACCTGAGCCGCACGCCGCCACGTGGAGCCCGCCCAAGGGAACGAGGCCTGACGTGTTCTCTACACCGTGTCTGCGACCTACCCTCTGTCCTTTTGCCGTCAGAAACGTTCAACAGCAGTGTTCCGTGATAATGTTGCATTAAAGTTTGACCTTGAAACGACAGGCCAACCTATTTTTTTTCTGCCCCCGGCCTGTACGTGGGGGCACTTGGCTTGACCTGGTTCGTTCCAGTCATTTGTTTTTTTCCTCGATTGTAGCCGTGCCTGACTTGGTTCATCAGCGTCGACAACAGATGCTCAAGTCCCTCTGATCACCTCGGATCTGCAGGAAGCAGCCTCAGCAACGAGAGCGTTCTCTCGGGCTCGAGTGAACGGCTGTTTTGGGCTCCGATCAACGACCTACGTCGCTCAGTTTCGTCACTCAACCCACACGCGAACCTGTATCTCAAGGATCGGTCCAAGCTGTCTCTTAAGTTGCACTCTTCAGCCAGGCGTTGTAATTCAGCTGTGTGTTCGGCAGTTCTTCCGCAGTCGTGTCGATTGCGTCTATGAAACTTGTATCACCTGAAATGTTTCAGAAGGTTTTGGTGAAAGGTGGTTCTTCAGCAATTATATAATTTCCTCGTAAGTTTTCGTAGGTGGATTCTTTGGTGAAACAAGGAACCTCACAATCAAATTAGTTTTAGAGCCACAAACACTGAAAAAAACAGTACATTTTTATCAGCTGATGTAACTTCAGTTGCTTGGAAACAGAACCCCAAGCACTCTGCATAAACATCCCAACCCTGTGGCTGCCACACACTGAATTCTTCTACAGTACTTTCAAGGTTAGCCATGCTGTCGTTGCGACTACAATTAATGCATGCTGAATCCCATCTTTGTTGCCTGTTTTGAGAAGTAGTACGGTATTGTATTAACTGGTGTAAATATGCTTTTACTTGACAGAACACAATATCATCCATTGTAATGCGTTTCCACACTTGATATGAAGAACGACATGAATCTGCCATGTCGCCTCCATGAGACACAGATGACGCCTGCCAACTGTCATGCCTCATAGAAGTAAATGCATAACAGTTTGAAACAGCATCATGGCCACCATGTCATTAACGCACTTAGGATATTGTATTTGTTTTTTTTTTAAATTACGTTATCCTGTTTATAAGGAAGTAGGGTTTTAGAAACTATGACTTCATAAAGTTGATTTTTTTATTTATTTCTGTTAACTCTGCGTTGTTATTGGATGTGATTAATTACATTAATACTTATGTACCTACCTACAATCTAATGCCCTCTTTCTAATACATCATTAGCAGTACCATACTCATTTCCCCCTCCATTTTTTTTGCCTACTTCCTATTTTACATTAGTGAAGTGATCAGAGAATGGCTGTTGTGAAGCGCTTGACAGACATTTTACTGCACCAACAAGGTGGTGCTGGTGTGTGGAGGCCGAAATAGGTGATTGAAACGATTGTGACAATACTATGTAGACCTTGCTAAAAATGCTTACCCGTTTTAAATGTCTCACTTTATCCTACAACCAAACAATTTAAATAAGTATGCGGTCAAAACAAACCGTTGATAAATTTTATTAATTTCTGAGTTAAAATGTAATTTCCATCAGCCAAGTTTTCCACAAGATCGAAGTGATCGACGCCAGGAACGACGATGAACTCCACGTCGTGGTTCTCCTGACGCAGTTTCTGAAACACACGACGGGTTTATTTGTTAGGACGTTACGCGTAGGCCAGGCACTTGAAACCTTGAACCATAAGCCAATGGCATTGCTGCAGTGCATTCGGCTTTACTTTTCTGAGCGGGTGGTGAGAATTCCACAAGCCAACAGGTGGCAAAGTTTGTTGGATCACAATCAAACCACAACGTGAACAAAATTCAGCCAGTTAATTTGTTATAATGTTACTAACTAAATATTAGACACTGAATTAACATCAATTACAAATAACATTAATTAGGTTTAAGTAAATAATGGATGAAATGAAGCTTTTTCTATTAAACTGATTATTGTACATATCTATATTTACACTGCAAATTCACGTGAGTTCAAATCCGTAAATAATTTAACTGATTGAGTGGCTTGAGATCTTTACCTAATTCAATATAAATAGGAATGTCAGGTTGTTAAAAGTAAAAAAAAAAGATATAATTAAAGAAGTACCAATATATCTTGAACTATTAAAGTATGCTTTCATTTTCTTTTATATGGAATATAAGATGTAATTATGATCAAAGTCACAATAATGAGAATTTTTTTTCCAGAACATCAACTCCTGTTCCATTTTTCAAATGGCTGGATGTATGTATGAGAATAAATAATATTATATCTTGCTATAAAATACAAATTTATGTGAAATAAACTTGCATCTGTTACAGACTAGATTCCACAAGCACACCTGTGCATAATCAAGTTGTCTTTTGTTCATTGGCTGATGCCACCGTTGACCTAATGCCAGGCATGCATGTGATTCAGTCACGTGATTTTTGTAGTCCAGGGCGTGTAATCACGTACCTTCACAAGATAATAACAAGATATTGATAGGTCCGTCAGAATAATGTTAGTAAATACAAAGTACCTACTACCTGTTTGACACCAGATTGTGAAACCACACCGCTCTCACCTGTGCGTACTGTTCAGACTGCTTCAGGAACGCGGGGGAGTCGTGTTGTGCCGCTGCTAAGAGAACCCTCGGCAAGCCCTGTAACGGCTGCTCCTTCTCGAGGCGGAGCGGGCTCAGCAGTCCGGCATCCTGTCTGACGAGAAACACGAGACCACACACTGTGGGAACAAACGTCGTGTTTGGAAGTTGAGATACGTCTGGCGCTGCCTTAAAGACGGAGGTAGCGCCACGCGTAGAAGCTCAAAGGAGTGAAGCTCCGATATTCAAGTTGACTCGCTCGCTGCTCATGAAGTTATGGTGGGGGTTGGGCTCAATCAAACCCACTGCCCTTGCGTCGTGAGTGGTAGGCAGGGTTCATAAACTACAGACAGGATGCGGCAACACAATACGCAACCTACGTAATAAAATCGCAGTCGCTTATGAAGCACGAAAGTCACAAGACGTAACCAACCCTACAACTTGCAATTAATTGTAAAATGCTAGAAAACAAATTTATTCGCTAGGCATCTTTTGATAATTCATGTAAATAATAAAAAAAAACATAAGAAACTGTCAATGACTTGATTTTAAAAAGTGTTATATTCTTGCACTGTGCAAAAGTTAAACAAATAAAAAAAAAATTGTGTCCATCTATGCACACATCTGTGTATTTAAAAGTTTTTGAAACTCTTCAATTAAAATATGGAAGTGAAAATGCAAGCCATTGTATTTTTACTTCTTCCATTTTTTTTTATAAACAGGTATTTGAAAACACTATCGTGGAACTTTTTCTATCTTGTGTTTCTTGCATAGTTTACAAACGCAGCCTTATTCCTCAGCTATAAAGGTTCACAGAGGAGCCACTGAGTTGTCTGGAAAGGTAAACTGATTCAGCTTTACTACAGCGTATTGCTGCTCAGAGAGAAGAGGATTGATTACACAACACCTGTACCCTGGAATGAAATATTGTCAGACTTGATGGAGCCTCTGTCCCGGATGGGTATCGACCCCAGGACTTTGCGGCAACCAGTAAGATGTGCCGATCACGGGATGACATGGTTAAACATGTGGCGTGAGCCATTTAAAACAATGTGTATGTACTCGTACCTACAACATGCTTCAGTCGTCGGATTAATCCTGGAAAGATGACCATGGTTGTGACCAGTGAGTGGCAACTCAAACAGCTCGACATGTAAGTACACGAGTAGTGTTCAAACTCGACACGATAGATAGCGTTACTATTGCTAGCTAGTACTTTTGTAGATTCATAGGAAACATAAATACTTATAATTAAATAATAATTTAAATTTATATGATGGAATTAAATGTATAATTTAAATAATGAATACTAGTAAAAAACATAAATTATTATTTAATACCATTGTTGTTAAATGTGTTTTTTTTTTTGCTTCTAAAAAACCTGAAGAAATTGAAACTAGCAGGTATAATTATTAAATGGAAAAAAAAAAATCCCTTATAGCACCATTGTAACGGCTACAATAGGTAGTATTTGTTTGAAATCTACCTAAAAGTAAAAAATTTTTTTGTCTTTCAATCCTTGCTATTTCTATCCTTGTTATTTCCACCCCTTGCAGTAATTGTTTTATATATAAAATTTACTTTATTTAAATGTTTCAAACAATATGTAAAAATTTAAACAAAAATAAACATTAATCCAATAGAGGAGGTAGAGAAGTATTATTTATTTTCTTATTTCAACCCCTTGCAGTAATAACTTATAATATCAAAAATTGTTCCAGACAAACGTTTTAGATAAAAATGATAAGATTTACAAACAATGTGAATGGATTTGATGGTATGCCCACTAAGGGTCTTGTATTACCCCTCTTTATCAACCCCTTGCAGCAATGGTTGATTGTATCAAAAAGTATTTTGGACAAATGTTTTGATGATATTTTTAAGGTTTACAAACAATTTTAATGGATTTGATAGTGTGCCTACTATGGGAGTTATGAATTTTTTTGTCATTCAACCCTAGTTTCTTCCACCCCTTGCATTATTGGTTGATCATATAAAAAATTAATTCAGACGAATGTTGTAGATACATAATAATTTAAGGTTTTACAATAAAACAGAACGGATTTAATAGTATATGGTATAGAAATTGTTTTTTTTTTTTTTTAATTCTACCCCTTGATTCTTTTAACCCCCTGCAAGAATAGTTTGTCTTATCAAAAATTATTTCAGATAAATTTATTAGATAAAAATTATAAGATTCACAATCAATTTCAATGAATTTGATAGTGTACCTACCAAGTTAGTAATGAATTTTTTTAATTCTCCCCCTTATTTTTTCAATCCCTTTGTCTAATCAATAAATTGTTTTTCAGACAAAACTTTTAGATAAAAATTGTGAGAATAACAAAAAATTTGTACAAATTCGATGTTGTACCTAGGAAGAGAGTTTTTTCTTCACCGCCAACCCTTGTTTTTTTTCAACACTATGCAGACATGGTTGGTCATTTAAAAAAAATTCACTCCAAAAATTTTGGTATTACTCTTACGAGTTATAATACATTAAATGAATGTGATATTTTACATATTATGGGAGTTACAGGCGATTTTTATGTTTTTTCAGAAAACCTTCCTCAGTTCTGCCCCTTTGGACGGATATTGCCCATTAACAAACTCGACCGAGATTTTCCATGTTTATATTTTATGTGTCAGTTCGGAAGTGATTTGTAAAACATTGCAGAAGTTTTTGTGTCCACAAAATTGGACATATATATGTATATATATATTTGTGTGTATATATATATATATATAAATGTATGTATGTATATATATATATATATAAATGTTAGTGTGTGTGTGTATATATATATATATATAAATGTGTGTATGTGTGTGTGTGTGTGCGCGTGCATATATATAAACTTTTGAGTTGAGGGTGGTTTTTGGGTCTATGGACCATGAAACGAAAAACTGTATAAAATTTTTCGTTAAGTCGCACCATGGTAATGGCTGTAATAGGTAGTATTTCTTTGAAATCTACTTAAAATAATCCTTTCAGGTTTTGTAATTGTATTGAGTAGGTACTCTGGCAATAAACAAGTCTTGAGACGTTTGCTAATATTAATACTCCACTATGCGAGATTGATAGTTATCGGGTGCCTCCATTCTAGCTTAAAAAAAAAAAAAGTTGACAATCAATTTTTTTTTAATGCATTCAATTGTCAGGCGTTTTCGATCACGTTACTTTATTTGTAAATTCGTAGATGGCAGTGTAGTATTGTGACTGTACGTGGGAACAGAAAAAAAAATTGGTTTTCTGTAAAGTCGGTTTACGGACGATAGTTTAACGTGACAACGTCTGAACAAAACATTGATGAAATGATTGCAGACTTTTATGAATTAAATTGAATCATTTTTATTGAATTATCACTATTTTGTATGGATACAAAGAAGGAGTGAAATGAAATCTACAATTTAATTGATAAATTTACTTTTATTTGCACTCATTAATTCAAATATGTTTATTACTTTAACGAAGATATCATTTTAACTATAACTTTTATACATGTTTGCTATTTAACTTCTTCCAATCTGTGTTATTTTGTTAAGGATAGGATGGTGATACGAAAAGTAAGAAACAAATGAGAGTGTTTCAAGTTTAATGTGCCTCGAAAAAGTCAAATCGATGGTTGTTCCAATTGAGTGGAAGAGAGATAGATGCGGCGCAAGCGTACAATGATCATAACGGGACACAGAGTAATGAGACAATGTGTGTAACAGGACACTTTTTCGTGCGTGCAGCCAGCTTTCATCGATTTATTAGACGTCACGTCAAAAAACGTTGGGAATCCGGTGTTTTGGATGCATGATCGTTGGCTGCGACGGCGGGTCTTACTCTGACAGCTCCAGGGCGTCGTTGACGTACGTCCGGACGATGGGGGCCAGGTCGAACACTCCGCTGAGCAGCGCGAACCCTCCGACGGCCCGCCGGAGGTGCGGCGGCAGCGAGCGCCACCAGGGGCCGTCCAGGAGCAGAGCGGAGAGGTGCGCCCCGGCCGAGTGCCCCCCGAACACCACGCACCTGCGCAGGAGTCCGCCCCGTGCTCGTCCGACACGGCGTCGCACCCAGTGGTGTAGCTCAGGTGACTGGCGCCCCTGGCCAGAACTGAAAATGGCGCCCCTCTTGGATTAAAACAAAAGGAGGGGGGGGGGGAGCATTCAGTAACGCGAAACCCAGGGC
Organism: Bacillus rossius redtenbacheri; assembly: GCF_032445375.1. Taxonomy (NCBI): domain Eukaryota; kingdom Metazoa; phylum Arthropoda; class Insecta; order Phasmatodea; family Bacillidae; genus Bacillus; species Bacillus rossius. The sequence continues at coordinate 8,169,399 of NC_086330.1, forward strand.
CGGTGCAAGGTAAATTGGCACCCTAGGCGAAAAACCTTAACCACCCCTCCCCACCCCCTCCCCGCAGAAACCCCCAAAAAATTTTTTTCATTGCCTCAAAATACATGACGTAAGCCTAAGATTTTGTCAACAATCAAATGTAAGCAGGCTTTTTTTTTTACTTTTTTACTAATTATAAATCATAAACAGGTCACCGTGGACTTTAAATAATTACTGATATCAATATAAACATTCCAAACTGTTACAAAAATTCAATTTTCATCTAGTTTCAATAATCGTTAAACATATTATATCAGCTGTTGTGTGTCGTGCTGCGCCGCCCCCAGCTACTTGGCGCCCTAGGCGGTTGCCTAGTTCGCCTATATGGACGCGCCGGCCCTGGCGAAACCGTCGCGGCGGCGCCACCCCCCCCCCCCCCTCCTCCTGCTCCGGCGCCCCTGGCGGGGGCTATCCCTGCCACACGCCTGCTACGCCACTGGTTGCACCGGTCGGAAAACTTTCACTGGGCCACGGAGGAATGATTCGTTTGGTTACGTTTGCACTTAATAAAACCCTTGTGACCGTGTGTTTGGTCACAAGACGTTTAATTGTTTTCCAATGTAGGATTTAAACATCAAACGTCTCGTGAGCAAACACAATGGACACCCTCCTCCCCCGGAACGTCACCGCAGGAGGGCGTCTTCTTGCTGGCGATGAACAGTCTTAGGATAACCAGTCTCGAGTCACTTCTTCAACTGGCAGTGTCTCCGTTGGTCTAGAAGCCGAAGTGAGGGCACACACGTTTTCAACCTTCTGGTAGTGCACTTAAAATTTTTAACTTAGCGCTTTGTGTATTCATATGCTGTATTTCAGGACTTAATATTCACGTGGGCTTTATGGATTCTACGCACATGTTAGGAACATATAACTTATGCTTTACCATTATTGTTAAGATCGTACATTGATACATGTCTAAAATTCCTTACTAATATTTTTTGAATCAATGACCACTGAGAAGTTTACTGTTTATTTAAAAATACAAATTAGAATAAGAATTTGTTTAAAAATTACAAATTTAATGTTTTATTTTTATAGTTGCTGTAATACACAATGATTATTTTCAAAGCCTGGTTTAAAATTCGTGCAAAAGTCATACAGAAGATTAGAAAAAAATAATAAAGAAATAAACAAAAATATCCATAGCTAACTTGTACAGGCACATTTGACTGAAACAAATACACTATACCTACTGCATTGTGAAGCACCAGCATATATTTAAATGTGACGGGATATGATTTGAGTCCTGTATAACGTATAAGGCATGTATGCATGGTATTTTCAGCCAGTTGTAAGTGTAAAAATTTAAGTTTGGTTTGTAAGCTACTCCCTCACCATTAGGATATCGGGGTTGGCAAAAGGAACCTCATAAAAATTATTACTAAAATCAAAATTGTACTTTACGAAATAACAAAATTTTGTGACTCAAACAATATCTACACAAAGTGATGCCATTTGTTGTGATATGTGATGTTGGCATCTATGAGAGTTGGTATCTATGAAAGGAAGTGGTAGAGCGGCAAGTGGATCGTGATGTAATGGTGGAGAGTGAATGTAACATAATGAGTAGAGCGATTTTGAATAAATATGTGATAGTCGTACAGTGTAATGAGTTGATGTCCATTTAAACAAGGTGAAAACACAACATGGCGCAGTCGGTAGTAAATCGCATAGTGTTCGCAACGTGACCTTAGTGGTGTTGTTTCGTTGTTGTGCCACGTGGAGATAGAGGTTATACAGGTTTCGGCGCGATGGAATCGTTTAAGCCACCGCCGGCGCTGCTTCTAGATGGAAATCTGTGTGAACACTTTCGGCGGTTCAAACAGAGCTTTGATATTTTTATGCTGGCGACTGGATATGAGTCCAAACCATCGGCAGTCAAGGCGGCGATGTGGTTAAACCTCATAGGAGACGAGGCTGTTGAGTTGTTCAACACATTCGATCTTCCAGCGGAAGACCGTAGGGATTTTGAAAAGGTGTTGCGAGCATTTGAACATTATTGTAACCCTGTAAAAAATATCGTAGTTGAGCGGTACAAGTTTAATTGCCGATCTCAGGAAGAGGGAGAGCCGTTTGACTCGTTTGTGAGAGATTTAAAAAAGCTGGTTCAAAGTTGTGACTTCAAGGACCAGACAGACAGTGTTGTGCGGGACAGAATAGTTTTGGGCATTCGGGACAAAGGGCTGCAGGAACGTTTGTTGCGTGAACCGGATCTCAGCTTGTCACGGGCAATGGAACAGTGTAGGGTGGCTGAGCTAGGCAAGCAACGTGCCGACGCTATACAAACCAAAGCTGTCAATCCTGTTAATCGGCGTGAGGATTCGTCGGATGATGAAATTCACCCGAGAGGAGGCACAGTTGAAACTGTGTGGCGAAATAGAAGAAAGCAGAAATCAACTGAACAGCAGCAGGTACCATACAAAGGGGGGGCTGAACAGAAGCATGTGCAACAAGGAAGTCCTAAGTGCCGAAGGTGCGGGAGGGTACATAGGAAGAATGAGTGCCCTGCCTTTGGAAAAAAATGTTACAAGTGCATGAAGTTCAATCATTTTGCAACCGTGTGCACCAACCAAGTTGAAGAGGTTAGGTTAACGGGAGGTGAGATGGAAGAGTTCTTTGTCAGCACATTAGAAGTGGCAGAAGCAACGACCGGGGTGGAGGATGCCAAGCCAGGCCGAAAGGAGTGGATCCAAGAAATGTGGGTTGAAGGTAAGACTGTATATTTCAAGCTTGATACGGGCTCAGAGGTAAATATCATATCACAGAGTATTGTGAAGCAGCTGGCTCGCCCAACCCAGTTGAAATGGTCACACATAACACTCGAAGGGTTCGGCGGCAAAAAAGTGAAACCAGTGGGTGTCATTAAGCTAATGTGTGGAGTAAATACAGCAGATGGTGCTCAGGAGTGCCTGGAGTTTGTTGTTGTTGAAGATGGTAGCTGCAGAATGCCCATTCTTGGACTGCCAGGATGCGTGTGTTTGAAGTTAGTTTCTCGCAGTTTTGTCCACACCTTACACAGTAGCGTTTTATCGGAAGATAAGTTCCTCTCAGAATTTGCAGATGTATTTCAGGGAGTCGGGTGTATTCCGAACAAGTGCACATTGGTAGTAGATAAATCTGTTCAGCCAGTTGCTAAACCACCTCGAAGAGTGCCCTTTGCCTTAAGAGATAGATTAAAAATCAAGTTGGACGAGCTTGTTAAGCTAGGAATTATTGCCAAGGTTGATCAGCCAACTGGATGGGTTAGCAACCTAACTGTTGTTGAAAAGGGCGACAAAAGTCTCAGACTCTGTCTAGATCCAGTAGACCTGAATAAGGCAATTTGCAGGGAGTATCACATGATACCAACATTAGAGGAGTTGAGCTGCCAGCTGAACAATAAGTCCATTTTCACAGTGTTGGACCTGAAAGATGGGTTTTACCAGGTGGAACTAGATGAGGAATCAAGTATGTACTGCACTTTCAGCACAACATTTGGATGTTATAAATTTCTCAGGCTCCCATTTGGGTTATCGAGTGCACCTGAAATTTTTCAACGAATAAACATGCAAAACTTTGGTGATATTCCAGGGGTACTAGTATACTTTGATGACCTCTTGATTGCTGCTGCAAATGAAGTTGAGCACGATCAAATATTGTTACAGGTAGCACAGAGAGCGAGAGCGCTAAATGTGAAGTTCAATGTACGCAAGATTCAGTTCAAAAAGAAGGAGGCAAGGTATTTTGGGCATGTGTTCTCCTCAAATGGTATGCAGCCAGATCCCGACCAGGTGCGAGCTATTCTAGCACTACAAACACCCACCAACAAAGTTGAGCTGCAAAGAGTGTTGGGTTTCATCAGCTACTTAAGGAAGTTTTTACCTAACTTAGCTAGCATCATAGCTCCACTGAGGGAACTCCTGAAGAACGATACTGAGTGGCAGTGGTTACCAGTGCACACTGATGTGTTGCAGCAAGTCAAGGAGTTGATCAGCAAGGCACCAGTACTCGGCTTGTATGACCCCAACAAAAAACTGTCCATTCAGTGTGATGCCTCAAAAGATGGACTGGGATGTTGTTTAATGTGTGATGATCAGCCGATCAGCTATGCTTCCCGAAGTTTGTCCTCAGCAGAAAAGAATTATGCACAAGTCGAGAAGGAAATGCTCAGTATTGTGTTTGCAGCGAGAAAGTTTCATCACTACATATATGGAAGGCATGTCATAGTACACACAGACCACAAACCATTAGTTCCAGTGTTTAAGAAAAGTATAGCAGATGTGTATTCTGTTAGACTTCAACGGATGAAAATCAGGCTGCTACGGTACACGCTGTCGGTAGAGTATCTTCCAGGCAAACTCATGCATGTAGCAGACTTACTGTCAAGGGCGTATTTGCCAGAAGTGGAACATGCAGATGAAGATTTGTCTGCAGAAATGGTTCACCTTGTGAGTGTGAGTGATACAAGTCAGGTGTCGACTACTAGAAAGGATGAGTTCAGGCGGGAAACTGCTAAGGATACAGCACTGTGTGAGGTTATGAGGTACTGTCAAAATGGGTGGCCAGAACACAAACATCAAGTCAGCCAGCAAGCTCAAATGTACTTTGTCCAAAGGAATTGCTTGCATCTCGAAAAGGGTCTAGTGTTCTTAAATGATCGCATTGTAGTGCCAGTGGCATTGAGGCAGCAGATGCTACTCTTACTCCATGAGGGCCACTTAGGCATAGAAAGAACCAAAGCACGAGCCAGGCAAGTACTGTATTGGCCAAAAATGGCAGAAGACATTGAGATATTGGTAAATAGGTGTTTCACATGCCAAAAATTCAGAAGCCAGAATAAAGCAGAACCACTCATATCTCACAACATTCCAGAATTACCGTTTGAGAAACTTGGTATTGATCTTTGTGACTATGGGGGCAACAGCTATATGGTTGTCATTGACTACTATTCCAAGTGGATTGAAATAGTACCAGTAGCAAATAAACAAGCCAATGAAGTCATAAGAGGACTGAAATCTGTGTTTGCTACTCATGGTGTGCCAAAGCTCATTATTTCAGACAATATGCCATTTAACTCCTATAAATACAGACAGTTCGCAATGAGTTGGGACTTCGAAGTAGTGACAGCAAGTCCTCACTACCCAAAGTCGAATGGGCTTGCAGAACGAGCAGTGCAGATTGCTAAGAACATGTTGAGGAGGTGTTCGGATTCGTCTAGTGATCTACCTGTCATGTTACTAGAGTACAGAAACACTCCTCTGACTGCTGTAGGCCTGTCACCAGCACAGTTGCTAATGAGTCGCCGGGTAAGGACGAAACTACCAATGAGGCAGCAGTTACTACAACCGGAAGTTCAGGGAAAGGTAGCAGAAGAACTACGTAACAGGCAAGCGAAGATCAAACAGTGGTATGATCAACGGGCAAGAAAGGCAACCGAGTTCGAGCACCAAGATAGGGTCTTGTTAAATAGAAACAATCAGTGGGAACCAGCAGAAATTGTACACAAGTCTTCGACTCCGAGATCATACGTTGTCCGTGATCAGGATGGCCAGCACGTGCGGAGGAACTCCCATCACTTGAGACCATCCAGCCTTGCTCCTGAGTTGCATAGGAGAAGGTCCAGCCTGGACTCTGATGATGAGTTCCGGGGGTTCCCAGCAGAAGACGAGGCAGGAGGAGAGTCGCAGGGAGCAGGGTCAAGAGTGCGGCAGGGAGAGTGCCCACCAGCACTGATGAGTGGTAAGGAAAAGGTCAATGTGTCGAGACGTACAAAAAGTGGACGTGAGGTGAAAGTGCCAGCAAGATACAAAGACTAGTGAGTACCAAATAATATGATTCCCCAAACTGATGACGTTTTAACTTTTGCTCTGTTTCTGGATTGTAGTAATATGTCAAGAGTGTGGATGTATTTGCTATAAAAGGGAAGGTGTTGTGATATGTGATGTTGGCATCTATGAGAGTTGGTATCTATGAAAGGAAGTGGTAGAGCGGCAAGTGGATCGTGATGTAATGGTGGAGAGTGAATGTAACATAATGAGTAGAGCGATTTTGAATAAATATGTGATAGTCGTACAGTGTAATGAGTTGATGTCCATTTAAACAAGGTGAAAACACAACACCATTGTTGTGGATTTGCCCTTAGGGACTTACCTAATTTTGAAGCTGGTTTTGTACAACTTGTTTTCCGCTAGGCTATCATTTATTTTGAACTCTGAGTTCATGGGAATGATCACATAATTTACGATAGCTTTGGAATGCATGTCCGTTGAGAAGAATGTGAATCACAATTTAATATTTTGTAAGTCAGGTATTATTTATACTTAAGTTCTCCATATTCATAAAGAAAAAATATTTTTAATAATGCACGTGCATATAATTTGTTTTTATAAACTTTGATTACTCACCGCTGCTTTAATGAGTGAGTAAGGCAACTAACTTGCAGTATGTAATGCTTTTGTTGTAATGGCCATGTCCAGGATCATTCGTAGAATTTCATTTCTCAAGGAAAAAAAAAGGGGGAGGGAGGTGGAACCATGCCTCGTACACAGAAGCAGCAGGAATTGTGTTTGTAACAAATCTGTATTTAATGCCGGTTTACACACTTGTTACAGCATGTCTTTTATACAAACTTGACACGTGTGTTTCATGTATTAAATAACATTAATATTTAAATGTGTGTGTGTGTGTGTATATTTACGACATATTTTAACAAAAAGTCTGACATAAGAAATAAGTACCTATTAAAAACAAATAAAATACAGAATATAAAAGTTCAGATTTTTCTCAAGGAAAAAAACATTAATATATATGTATTTATGACTTGTTTTATTGAAAACATCAAACAAGTGACTACGAAAAATGTATTAAAAACAATTAAATAAAAAATTAAATATAAAATGTTCAGTTTTCTTTTTTCGAGCAAAATAAAGTTGACTTTTAAAAATTTTCATTTAAATTGCAACAGACTTTAGCTTAAAAAAATCAACTAACCTTGAACCTGATTCCTTTGCATATTTCAGAACAAATGTTGCAGCCTCTTGAATTTCCTCCACAATCGTATGAAGTTTAACTGTCGGAAAATCAAATTGTCTTACAAGCACACAACAAAACCCTCCTATTTGCAAAACCAGACAACACACTTGGCTCCAATAAATCAGAACATAGATGACACCTTATTTGAGATAAGCTGTGAATAAATGTGTGTGTTTCAATTCAAAATTCTTATATGTCCTAGATGTGTTGCGTAAATAACATACGTACCGAAAACAAGTCTTCTAAATCAAAATATTTAATTCTTTAATATGTAATATCTGTAGGCAGGAACATAACATTTATTTCCATCTTAAAATGTTTTGTCATATAATTTTTTATATGTGAAAAGAATATGTTAAGAGTTTTTGTAATCATTTGCTCAACTAAAATAAACTTCAAAAATTAAATCTGAATTGGACGATCTCCGGGTAAAAGGTAACAAATCAAGAATTCACTTTTTGCAGGAGAAACAAAAAACTCTTAGATAAAAATTGAATTTAAATACTTAAATTTTTCTTGCATTATTCTTTTATTTACCAACATATTTACCAACATAGTTGCCAATGATTAAAAATGCATTACATATATGTTAAGTATACTTAGGAGTTTAAGTGACTTGTTCTCTAAAAATCATCAAAATGTGACTTGTTACCTTTTACCCGGAGACCGTCCAATTGTAAACACAGTTTTGACCAGGATCAAGCTCATAAAACTGCTGTGCGTGGAGTTGCAAAGGTGATGCTCACCTCGCGGGGCCAGGTCATAACCTACGACGACTGTCTTTATCCCCGCCTCGTACAGCGGCTGAGCGCAGTAGCCGGATATCTCCCGGTCCAGCTCCTGCCAGTAGCCTCCGTGGATGTAGACGAACACGGGGGCTGCTGAAACACACGACACTCCTCGCAATGAGCTCGCCGCATCGCCACGCTGAAGCAGTGTTCATGCCAGCTAGTGCACAGCATGCCACACTTGCTCGTGGTCACGATTATGAGAAATCCTTGCAATTTTTCTCGCTCTGCATGACTTTTGAGAGATTAGCAGAAAAAACTATAATTTTTTTTCTTTCTGGACTACATCAAGTTTATTATTATCATCTCAATACTACTATTTAGATGTAAGGCGCCTAAGGCTCTCTCTGGAAAATTATGAATACTATAACAAAACTTTAATTTAATATACACTAAATATTTATTAAAAATTCAATTTCTTATTAATTGTCTCTGGTCATTCAATAATCTTCCTTGCTGTGGATTTGATGATCCAATACACACCGGGGTGTCTACCACATTAGCAGTGCAATTTGTATGAAGTTGCTCAATTGAATGGAGTTTGCAACAACTTTAGCATGCTATATTTCAAATGTGCCTTAACATAATATATTAGCGTTAAATTTAATACTATCATTAGCGCTGGAAAATTGACACAGCAGTGGTTGGTAGATTCATATTTGCAAGTGGAGGCCAAAAACTTGAATTATATTAAACAGGTATACTCAGTCAAAATGTGGCATACTATTGGCCTCTTCTAAATATGATGCTATGCCCTTGGTATCTGTTGTTTTTAAATGTTTTTAATTTTTTTCTGTAGGATTTTGGTGTAAGGCATTTTTTTTAAATGTATTTTAGTGTTTTTTTATTGTATTTTGTTGATTTTCATGTTTTATGTTGCAAGTCACTATTTTCAGGTGTGTTGTTTTCTATTTCTAGTGGATTTCATTGTATTCTGTTGTTTTTTTCTGTTGTAAGGCACCAACCTTTAACCAGAAAATATAATTTTTTTCCGTGTAGCTGTAATAGCAGTAGTCAATGTTTAAATCATTTCCCCCCCCCCCCCCCCCAACACACACACACACACAAATGACACTTAAAAATTCTACGCACGGACTTTAATAGTAGGCCTAAAGCCAAATTTGCATTTAAACTATAAGATATTGTGGGATTTAATGGGGCAGTGTATATATGATATTTTTATTACAAAATACGGTATTTTTTTTTAATTCTTTTTTTACGATCCTGAATGACACCCGAACTGAGAACTTGGCGCACCCGAAAGTGCCCGAAAGTGCCCGAGCGTGCAGGCGAGTGTGGCAACACTGGAGTACTCACAGCCGGGGAGCGCCTCGCCGCCGAACACGTCCAGCAGTTGGCCGCCCTGCGCGCCGTACTTCAGGCCTGTCTCGCACGGCACGAGGCGCCTGGCTCTCTCGCTGGCTGCAACACGGGGCATTGTCCGTTACACTCGTGAGTACTTCCACTTTGGTTTTACTTCGCCTCAAACCATCACGACCGAAGATTTGTTGTAACAGTTTCATACGATTAAAAAGAAAAGTTAATTCTTAGGCACAAATGTTGTAATTAGGAGTGTACAAGTAATTCCACTAATGGAATTATTTTTTAAAATAACAAATGTCAAGAACGAAACAACTATAATAAAAAAAATTGCGTGCACCTTCCTTGAATGATCTTGAATACGCCAATAGTCACAGCCTATTTTATTGATGCAACGGTTATAATGGGCAGATATTCGCAACAAAAAAAAAAAAAAAAAAAAAAAACATTTTTGTAACGGTTCAGTTCACCCAACTTATTAAGTAGGTACCGGGTACTCAGATATAATACTCTTTTAAAAAAAAGCAACGATTAAACATTTCAGGGTGATGTCATATCTCCTGAAATACACATTGAACCTTACAGAGTTTCGGTGCTGCAGTGGTAACACACTTAACTCTCATTCCACGGGAACCCAGGTTAGAATACCTGTTAAAACAGTCGTTAATCTAGTTCCCCTGTGTTACTTGAAATAACTCCAGGCAAATTCCTAGTGGATTCCTTACAACAAGCCAAGGCCAATTAGGTACCGGTACTTCCCATACATATTGCTGTCATGTGATGTGCTTTATTTTCTCTAATGGCCTCAGCATTAAAAAGGAAGGGGAGGGGGGAGGGGTTTGTCTGTAAAGTCAGTTCACGGACGATAATTTCACGTGATAACGTCATAAGAAAACATTGATGAAAAATTGCATACTTTTTAATTTTCAAATATTAAGTATTTACAGTTTTTGCAAAATTAATTTAAATAATTTGTTTAAATATAATCACGAAAAATTAGTTATAGAAATATACTGAAATCAAATCAATGTCAATAAATTGTTAATTTGAATTACGAAATTGGACAAATAAATCAAAATTTTAAATTGCTGCTTTTAAAAAGCCCGCCTTAACCTGTTTGATATTATAGAAGATATTCTCGCACGGTGGTTGGCCGGTTCTTGCACGCTCGGCTCAGGCGGAACGTGACAATGAGTCATGCTTTTTCGTGCGTGCAGCCGGCGTTCGTCGATTTATAAGACGTTATCGCGTCAAAAATCATATTTAAAAATGGATTTATTAAACTGTTTGTGATAATTTCAGAACAGTGCTCAGAGCTTCGGAGTATAAACAGCAGCCTTTACTACGCTATTACACTCCAACAATAGAAAATTTACATAATCGTTTTCCTTGGTACTGACCTGCATTTTGTCGTGCTGAGTAACAATCCACACCTTCAATTTAATTGGACACTGGCCACATGAATTTTAAGTAAAACGACCCATTTGTGTATTACCGGGAAAGATGTAGTAGCATATCTACAGTTATTACATCGGTCTGGTGGGAATTCCTTATCATGGACTGTGTCACTGCTGTGATAAAATTGTGTAAAATAAGTTACTACATTTTAGCTTAAAGGGTGTGTACCTATTATTTTGGAACTCACCTTCGGTAACAAACCGGACATGGTTGTTGATAACTTCCTGCGGTTCGTGAAATCGTTTCGACCATTTACTCGGGGAGTACTGAATGGACAGCTCCTGCCACAGACACCAGAAACATGTTCACGTACAACGCGCTGCAAGTGAATCGCGAATGCTGACTGCTGAATGGGTGGTTTTTAAGGCTTAACCACGGACGTCTCTGGCACATAAAGTTTTGGGGTCGAGGAATAAAAGAAATTTATTTTTATTTAAACGCTAACACCTCCGTCGAGTTGAGTATAAAATGTCTGTTTATTTTCAAACTATGTTTTTGTATGTAATTTTTATTTGACACCTGTTATACTACCATATGGCATCACTGTAAATACATGTATTTTATTAACATGGAAATAGTATAAATATACTTGAAAATATTAGGGTGGGGGAGGGGGTTATGTCGATTTCTCTCCAATGGAAAGCCTTATTACCTTCTATAAGGTCTCGACATTAACATCAGTTCCACTTCAATTTACGACTAACTATTACAATTATCAACGTCGTCACCTGTTGAGTTAAATCTATAAAATATACTGAAGTCAATCTACGTGCCTCGCTATCCCACCTGTGAGTCTCTTACCTCCGCTCTCTTGTCGCGCTCGCGGCAGACTCTGCGAGGCGGGAAGCGGCGGCGAGAGACCAGGGTGTCCACAAGGAAAAAATATTTCGTACCAACTTAGGCGAGAAGAAAGTACTAGATTTGAAGGGGGGGAAAAAATAACTACATTATAATTTGTTATGGTTTTAACCATTTAGGAAGTTGTTATGACATTGCAGTGCTCGAACTTAAATATCACACCACACACACACACACACACACACACACATACATTCCATAGTTTTTAAAAATAATTACTCTTAATAATAAGACATATTGGAGTTACTGTAATAGTATTATATTAAAGAAAATAAGTACTAGATCTGAGCGTAAATGTACTAGACCACTAAAAAAAACTTATGAAAGTACTAGATCTGGTACGAAAGTACTAACTGTGGACACCCTGCGAGAGACACGCAACGCGCGCGCATCACCCACCACCCGGGCATAGACGCCCGAGGTACTTGTAGCCAATGAGGGGTGATGGTATGAGAATGAAGCATTGGCGCCATGCATGGAAGCAGCCTGATGAAACCCGTCAGCTCACGTCGAATACCGCCACGTTCCCACTCGTGGAAATATTCCCAGTTTGACCCCGCCAGCTCGCACTGGCGGCTCGCTCTTCTGTAGGACTGTGTGCTCTTGTGACCCACAGCAGCGGACTGCTACCTCGCTGCATGCAGCGGGAATCATCGAGATCCACACGTGAATAAGAAACCACACAGCTTAGAACAGACGTGACAGAATTCTCGAAGAAGAAAAAAAAATTGGTTGTCTGTAAAGTCGGTTTACGGACGATAGTTTAACGTGACAACGTCATAACAAAACATTGATGAAATGATTGCATACTTTTATGAATAAAATTGAATCATTTTTATTGATTTACCTATCACTATTTTGTATGAATACAAAGAAGGAGTGAAATGAAATCTACAATTTAATTGATAAATTTACTTTTATTTGCACTCATTAATTCAAATATGTTTATTACTTAAACGAAAAGATTATTTGAACTATAACTTTAATACATGTTTGTTATTTAACTTCTTCCTATCTGTGTTATTCTGTTATGGATAGGACGATGATAGGAAAAGTAGGAAACGAATGGGAGTGTTTCAAGTTTAATGTGCCTCGAAAAAGTCAAATCGATGGTTGTTCCAATCGAGTGGTAGAGAGATAGATGCGGCGCAAGCGTAGGCCTACAATGAGCGTAACGGAACAATGAGTCATCCTTTCTTCGTGCGTGCAGCCGGCTTTCATCGATTTATTAGACATTGTCACGTCAAAAAAATTACATAACTTAGAACTGTTTAAGTTATAACGATCATTACTTAGAAACAAGTAGGGTAGACCGGGGGAAATCGGGTCACGGGGTAAACCGGGTCATCGTAACAAGATCTGCTGTCTTGTGGCGAAAGAATGAACTGGAGTCTACGGAACCTACCAAAGAGTGCTGCTATCTGTCTATACAACCGTCCACTACAAGGCGAACATCGTCTGTAACAACATTCTGGTAGTCTGTGCGACATGAACCCGAACCTGTGTAGTCCTGAAGTGGAAAATTCTTAACAATGTAAGTTTTATTCTGTTTCAAATAAGCCTTTACGTTTGCATTTCGAAATAGTATTGTAGTTTAAGTAATGGAGTACGAAAATATGTACCCAATTAACATTCTTCTGCATTACTGAAGATCTATATGTTTGACAGAATTTATAATATTTTTATTTTCTTAAAAGTGCGAAATGGGGTAACTCGGGTCGCTGCCGTTGGGGTAAAACGAGTCACTGCATACAGTGGGGAAATCGGGTCGCTTCATATATTTGCTATATATTGTGAAGCACTTTATTCTTATTTCTCAATTTTTAAGTTAAGACCTATTCTAAATAAGTGGAAAAAATGAATTTAAGGCACATGACTTCAACTTTAGTTAAAATTTGTAAGTACTTATAATAATATTGAAGTTTAGGACATGTTAAAATAATGAAAATATTATCCATGTAAATATAGAATTACGAGTTCACTGCCAAAGATGTAAGTGGAAGGAGCACCACAGAAGAAGTGAGATGCCTGTTACCAACACCGGAAAAATTAACACCAAAAAGAATAGGTGAACGAAAAACTGTTGCTTCTCTAAGGCTACTGTCAAAAGAGAATCGCACATTGTTGGAATTCAGGAAATTGAAAAGCAAGAAGCAGGTGTTAAATTAAGTTCAAAGCAAAGCTAAATTGAACTCTGAAGACGAAGAAGCGAACAAAAACTAAAAACACATCCGAGTTGGAAATTTTGGAAGAAGGCCAGGATGATGAGGAAGATGTTCTCTGCAACATGTGCAAAATTGCATACAAAGACATCAGAAGCTGCACTGCTGGAGACTGAATTCAGTGCCAGTCTTGTAAAATGTGGTACCATGAGCGCTGTGTCAATGCTTTTCAGTGTAAACAGTTTTTATGCGGAATGTGTCTGTCAAAACAGTAAAGAAAATCTGTTGATCCGATTTGCCCCACTTGTGATCCGATTTACCCCACTTCTGTCCAAATCGGGTCAAAACATTTCATTTTCCTTTTATCAAGTTTAATGTCAATTCGTAAGGAAGATTGGCTAATGTTTGTATGTAAATATGTACATAAATGAATGACTGATATTACTGTACATTATTTTATGGTAAATTAATATTGGTTTTATACTTATTCAGGAATTTCAAAAAATTGACCCGATTTCCCCCGGTCTACCCTACTTTAAAAAAACACACACAAGCTCAGACATTTAACTTGGAAGATCATGACTTTTAACTATCACAACTAAAAAAAAACACATAACTTATAAACACAGAACGGCGAAACAAACAACTTAGAAATGTCATAACTTGTTAAAACAAAACCTAAAAATTTAATCATAGCTTGAAACACCGCTTAGTACCATTATAACTTCTAAAACACGTAGCTTACAAACACACAACGCCAAACATCACAACTTGAAAACGTATTAACTTGGAAACAAGTGACTTAGAAATATCCTAACTTAGGAACACACAATTTAGAACTGTTATAACTAATACACGCGTGACTTAGAAACACGATGCCACATCAACAACTTAGAACCACATTACCCAGAGTAGGCACGTTGTAGAAAATTTTATTTTTGTTTTTAAGTTATTCGCCTGTATTTAGAGTGTTTCTATGTTATAGCAGCCCCCGGATCAGCAACTGAACAGTGGAGTCTTGTTTTGTCGAGGGAGGAGGGGGGGGGGGGAAGGGGGTGGGGTTGAACGAACGAGGTTCGAAGTCTCTACATTAGGGTCGTCAGAGACGGCAAAGGGTGAAGTGACTTCAGTTAAGCAGCGACGGAATGCATTGTTAGGGAAACGGGAGTACCCGGGGGGAAAAAAACTCACCGCCATGTTTTGTACACTTGTGGAAAATTCCGAGTTTGATCCCGCCGGGAATCGAACCCGGGTCGCCTTGGTCCAGTGGTCCAGTGGTCCAGCCTCTCAACCGCCACTACTCACTGAAGTTGTGAGGCGGACTCTGAGCACTGACTCTATGACTTGACAAATGAAAATTGTTGGCTCTACGCATGTAAGTACCTATGATATTTTAATGCCCTATAAATATAATTTTCTTATTCAAAAACCACGGCACGGCCTACAGACACAGGCGGATTTTGAACCTCATATTTCTTTGGAACATTTTGAAAAATTCTGATTCTACTAGGGAGTTACAAATATCCTTCAAGCCCTAATTTTGCGACCCTTGCAGAATGGTTAGTAGTAGGTTTTAGATAAATTTCAGAAGGTTTTTCAATAACTTTGAAAGTTTTTGATACTGTGCCTACTGAAAGAGATGATTTTTTTTTGTCCTCAGCCCCTAATTTTTTTCCATATAATGACATATTGTTGGTGTCACAAAAAAATAAATTCAAACAAACAATTTTGGTACTTCTCTTGGAGGGTTTAATTACTTCCAACGGCCCCGCGCGCGTGTTTTGGAATATTTTTATTTTCTGTTTGTCTGGTGTTCTGTCAAAAAATATGGACAATAATGGGACAGGGAAAATTAAATTTTTACTTGCTTGTAACTTAACGGACTGGCCATACTTTTTTTAAATTCATGATTTCGTATTAGAAAAATAAATTAAAAGTTTTTATTGCCACGTAAGTTATAATGACGCGAGATTCTACAAGGCAAAATTTGATCGCAAGCATTTATATATCACTGACCCGAGGATAATTTATCAGGAAAAACTATAAAAATAACCTAAAATTAACTAGCAAAACCATCGTCCAGATTTAAGTTACAGGTTAGGTTTATATTGTTGTTTGAAAGCGTAAGTTTCTCTAAGGCCTCATAAAGAGGGCCTCCATCTAAAGAAAATAGCCCAGAGCTCCGCAAGTACCAGCCGCCGCTGCAGGAAGTGGTACTGTTGTCGGCATACGGCCGGAATGCTACAGTCAGGGACATCGAGATAAGCCTGTTGCTTAAACGTCTAACTTTTAAATCCCACAATAATAAACAATAATGTTCGAAAGACTGTTGACGCTACCGGCCATAACTGTAAATGCGATCTGCGCGCGTCGCACTAACTGTGAAGCTACATACTAATGATTTCTATTGGCAATAGGCTTTGTATTTTGTTTGTTTTATAATCAGCGGGAACTCACGAATAAAATACAAATAGTAATTGTGGACACTCGACCGGACCTCCAGGACAATCCCCCTGCCAGCACCAGACCTAGACACACGAGAAGTCACTCACGTCGTCGTCCATGCCGCCAGAGACGGACGCCGCCGCGTCGCTAGCAGCGCCTGTCGCACTCGCAGTGGAGCCGCCGCCATCTTATTGACCGCGCGACCGGCGGGGTTACGTAACCGCGTGACGCGGTGTTACCGGGTCGCGGTCTCCGGGCGGTGTTGCCAGATCTCGGCAGCCTGGTCGCACCCCCCTCCCAAGAGCACTGCCCAAAACCAGTGCGGGCAGCGTGTCCAAGTTCCCCCACCCCCTTGCTCTTTCTGCCCCGACCAGTTCTTCTTCCCGAACCATCCCTCTGTTTCCCGTAACTAGAGACCGGAAAAATTCGCGGGTTCAATGACCTCCAGGATAGACTCCACTATCCTCTACACACTTGGGCAAATGCCAACTGTTCGTTGGCTGTTGACTTGTGAGTCGTCTCCACTGGGCAGTCTGTGATTCGACACTTCTATGAGTGAGGGTCTCTAATTGGCCCTCATTACTCCAGTTTAACAGTGAACCAAATGGCAGAAGCAGCACTAAGGTATAATTAATTGAATTACAGCATTACATGAAATGAATCCGCGAATTTTTGAGGTGTCTACCCGTAACCAACCTGCTCGAATAACGCAACACCTTTGCACCCTGCACTAAAGAGCCCAGGGTTTCTCCTGTGTCCATGCGGATTTTAGTCATGGCGCCAATCGCTGCCATGGCTGGCCAATCCCCTCCTGGCACGTGATGCTTGCGACCCTCTCCCTGCATGGCTTAAAACCCTGCACGACTAGAGCGTATAGGCTTCGGCCTGAGACGCAATTAGCCTCCCCTTAACTAGACACCTCCCAAATTAACTTTGTTTCAGTCTAGGTTAGGAAGAAAAATCGTGGCATTTTTACGAGGCAGAAAATTAAAGATAGTACAAAGAGTTAAAATGCGGAATATTATTCTTGGTTTTTTTTTCTGATCATTTATCAAACTTACATTTTTTTTGTTAGTATGATTTCAGCGAAATATTATAATTTCACGTACGGCTTATCACAACTACGTAGACACGTGATACGCCAGAAAATAGTTTAAGATGTTCGCAACTTACAGGAAATATATTTAATGGCTGGCCAAAACAAGCAACATTGGTTAAGGAACATGTATCCGGAAACGAAACCTTGTAGAGTTACAGGCGGGAACAGCAATTGGAAATTTGAATTTTGCGGGCTTCAGGGCACTCCTCCATTGGCCGAGAGGTCACGCGATCGCAGCGCAGTGGCGTGGCGGTCAGACGCAACGTGGGAAGCCGGGCGCCGACAAAAGGTACTTGTTATGACCAGTGGTGCATATCCTGCCACCCATTAAATATATGCCCGGCAATTCTGTACATCCATATAGGCGTGTGGCAATTTTTTTTTATTTTACATTATTTCAATAAAAATCCACCTAATAACATGACATGTGGCGTTTCACAACTGAATGGAATATTTTTGTACTCAACTCGGGATTTTCTAAGTTGTAAAGTTGGTAACACTGCACTCGAGGCGAACGAATGAAAAGAATCGGCGGCGAGCTTCAGGCTGGGTCCACAATTGAGAATCATAAGCGAGTGCATATCAGACCACGCATGGCTCTTTGTGCACACGATCTGTGCAAATTCTGTTCACTATTGTAATATTACGTCTTAATTAAAGCCAATGAAGTTTTGCGATGAAAATAACCTCAGCTCGTAGTGTGAGTAAATAAATATTTTAAGAATGATTTTCCTGTGACAACTTTCCTGCAGTCTGTGAAACCTATTTTACAGTTCACAAGTTCCATTGGAATTTGATAGGGTACGAAAAATTTTGCTAAATAACATTTAAGAAACCTAAAATTAAAATACTTTTTGGAATTTTTAATAATAATATATACCCGAGAAAATTTCTTTCTTGGACATTTATCTAAATAATGTGTGAAGACAGGTTCGGAAAGGATAGCCCATTTAATTTATTTGTGGCACTTTTATTTATCAGCTAATATGTACTTTTTTTTTTTTTTTTAGTTTACAACAATCCAAATGTCTGTCCACACGTAAATCACGCTTTCGTAAGTCCACTCATTCTCCCTCCATACGGGAGCTCGACTCGGCACTCACAGCGCACCTCTGTCCCGTCACACTGCACCGCACCACTCACTCGTCCGCCGCGCACACAACACCATCCCGGATGCTCCGGCCCTCGAAGATTCGAGCCCGCGGCTCGTCGCCCGCGGCTCGTCGCCCGCGATAGCTCGCCAAGCGTCGTTTCACTGCCCGACTTGCAGGTCACTCCGCGCTCTTCCCCCTCCCCCCCCCTTCCCTCACGGGTCAGGGTTCCCTCAAGGGCACACACACACGGTACGCAGGGCTCCAGAAGAAACCACGCGATTTGAAAACTGCTCAACGTATCCAAGCGGTTCCGTTTACGAAAAACATTTAAGAATACGCTGAGTGTGTACGGGTACTTCTGTTTCTATATTTCGCTTTTCATACTGTATTTTTTAGGGGAGTGAAAACAGCTAAAATGTGTGTTTGCAAAACACTAAGGCCGAAAGGTTCCGAAGATTTCCGAGTGGGTGGCAAAGAAACACCTGCCTCGATATCTCGCCTGTTTAAATTAAGAGTCACTCCGGCCACGCAGAGACTTCGCGCCGCACTATCAGACTGACCACTTCGCATCCTCGGCCACACAGCAAGACTTCAATTCTGCCTTCATACGAGTGCCGTCACCCGACCTCTGATTAAGGCCCGGGAGGTACCTGACAGGTGCTACGGGCGTCGTGGTGCTGCTGATATCCAGGGGGCGCCAGGCTAGTGCGATACTAGGCCGTTGATGGTGGGTCGTGGGTACTCTGCCCCCGCATGAACCCGCCAGGTACGCGGCTTGAAACCTATCCTGAGTTGCGGCGCTCAGCCGTGTGGAGGACGGAAGGGTGCAGAATGACGGTAGACGACACAGTTTAGACTAAACTGTGTTTAATTCACATACTTTCCGGTGGTACGCGTGGGTACCTTGTACGCCCTACACGTACACTACGCGGCACAAAGTCACTACACAAACCGCGCTAATGTGCTGTGCGGCATCTACGCCGTATTACATTTACACTTTAAACAAAACACAACACTACAACAACCCTTGGATTTTACCGCGGCAGTCTCGCGGGAACGTGATTAATGTTTGCTGGAAACGGCCAGCACCGAGAGTTAACGAGTCTGGGAGGGCTCGACGAGCGTGACCCTAAATTAACTGTAACATTTGCGTGACATTGGAGCCGGCAGGCGTATGCGCGGCGAATTAACTAAAAAATACTGTGGCTGTAGTCGGCCAGTACCGTAAGTGGCGTGATCCCCGACGCGGTGCAGAATCACTAAAAAGACGGTTGGGATAGGCCCGGTTCCGCGGAATACACGCCGAGTCGACGTGAGCAGCAGCGAATTAGAAGGTTGGCGCCGCCGTAGGTGCTCCCTCTGAGAGCACAGGCTCTTATGTGTCCTCAACCCCTGAATCAGTGCCAGTGCCACGAACACGCCCTCGCATGTAGCATAGTGCAGGGGGGAGCAGTGCCTCGAACAGCGTGACGTAATTCACGGCCGGCTGTATACACGAAGCGCCCGGCCGGGTGTGGCAATGCGCAAAAGGGAATTCAGTGCATATGCAATTTAAATAACAAACACGAACTAAAACTTTTAATGTGTCAAATATTTCTTATTAATTAATTAATGATATTGTAAACTCTTTTCGTTCACAAAACTGGCCAGCATCATCTTCCCGCGCTCCGTGGTTTCCCGCGGATTTTCCTCCCCTCCCTGGCCCTGTTGCCAGGGAGAGTCGTCAGTAGCCTTCCAGCACTCACCAGGGCCGGCAGCCCCGCGCACGTGGAGCCCCTAACGTTTCGCGCCTGAACCAGCATGTAACGTCCATAGGTAATATTTCTAAATCTACTTTCATCAGCTCCACGGTCGGCCCTAATGCGGCCGTATGACGTGTCATACGGTCCGTCAATAAAATGTGTGACTCGACCACGAATCGTTTTCGTGTGCTATGTAAATCTTAGTGTTTTTAGGCAGCCCGCCGAGGCGCCTGCGCTTCACGCCTTCATAACTCCATCCGGAGAACTTGAACTTTGCCCACGCGGGGCGGCATTACGCTTAACGCGAAACCAAACTTTAGAACACATCACATCCTGGGACGTGCCGCGGTCGCGGGTGAGTTACCACGCCAGGTACCACCGCGCCCGTGCCCAGCTTAACGTGGCCCACGCCACCACGAGGACGAGCCTCGATTAACGTAATTTCCCTGAACGGAGGGACTAATATCATCCCGATCCCCGGGACTTGCTTGTAGTAACTTTATTGTCAGATTTCAGTGTTAGTGTTAGTGTTCGCCATCAACCATGTGTAAGTGTCCATTTTAGTGTTTCGTGTAATTTCTCAATCAGTAATTAGTGAACTCTCTGTATAACGCACCGTCCGGACTACCACGTCCTTATCACTCAATTCGCCGCGCGCCTTAATCGTCGTCGCCGTATCTCTCAGAATAGCCTGCGCCCCTCGATGTGGTAGTCTCCCGGAATACCGCCAGACGCTAACCAGTACCGCCAAGCGAGGGCCGTGTGAGCGGAGATGAGGTCGACCATGATACAGCCAGTCACGTGAATGTGTATTGTACGAAGTGAAGTACTGTAACGTGTGACACAGCAATAAAATCAGTTACATTCACGTGTGTTATTTTAATAGTTACGGCATCCTGAGTGGCCATAACAGCCCGGGGGGCCCTTTGTAGACGCGTCCCGGCCTGCAGCCACGAGGCAAAGAACCCCGCCCTCGAGACCAAATTCCAATTAATGTAATTTAATTATCATAATTTCAGGACAGGCAGCGGGGACGGCGTCAAGGTTACGTGATTACATTACTTACAGAAGGAGCGATCGGTGAGCACAAAGGTGAAGGCTGCTCACGGACGAACACGTCTTGACCCGGCGCGGAGTGGTTCGAGACTGCCTAACATGGCCACCTCGCAAGGGGGGGAAACTTTCACTTCCCTTGTGAGATGGCGCCAAAAACTTATATTATATTAATTGGTTGAATTAATTACAAAAAACACATTCCAGGAGCTTAAATAAAATCTAGCACCTGGTAATTGGGTGCTTAAGACTTAACAGCTGTTTTGTATTATTTAATGATTTGAAATGTCGCACCAAGTTGGCGACTGTCAATATAGTGACAAATTGTCTCCGTGTAAATTGTATAGGTTGGATTTCTCCTAACCTGACTTGATTAGGTTCACGGGCACTGTAATTAAGGCCAGTGGCCATGGGGACTGGTAATGAGGTTCTATGCCCACTCCGTGCGTGCGGTGCTCGCACGGATTACCTACGACACACTTGCTTAATGCTTATGAATAATTACTATTGTTGTCGTGTCCTGCAATTGGCCTCGGCCCCTTGTGCGAGTGCGACATGCTCCCCTCTGAAACCAACATGGCCGCCTCCCAAAGAAAGCAGTATCCCACAGGCTTCTCTATGCAAGCCTTGGGGTATAGGCGACGAGTGGTACGGCAACCAAAACCTAGATGGCATCAAGCATTATTGACATTTATTACAGTGCATATGTATTTTATAATTTATGTACCATGTAAGATGCTTGTCAGTGCTATGTGGTCGTAATAACTAAATAGTGTCCTTGATTGCAGGTTACTGGGGGGGACAAATGATGACCTGTTTTTATAATGTGTATCGCTTGTATAAATTTACCTAGCTAGAGATCCCTACCCCAGAGATATCTGGGGAAATAAAGCAGGAATTTGTAATTTGGTTTATTACTTTTTGCTCTCCCCTTCTCTCCCCTTCCCCCTCATTCTCTTCCTTCCTCTGGAGCATCTTTCGGGAGCTCGCTCTAGAATCTCTCCCCTCCTCCCTCTGGAGTGGCCTTCGGTAGCTTGCTCTAGATTCCCCTCCCCTGGAGCGACCCTTGGGAGCCCGCTCTAGGATTCCTACCTCTCCACCCCCTTGGAGCGGCCCTCGGGAGCTCGCTCTAGGGCTCCGACTGATACCCCTTCCTCGTTCCTTACCCGACCCCTCCTCTTCATAGCCCCTCTCAGCATTGGGCACTACCCGCCTGCAGGAGTTTTTCGGCTACAACGTGTGAGCGCACTATGCCCAGGGGGTCTTTCACCCCACCTCACACCCCTCCAGCACTGGACGCTGTTGCCGGGACACGACATTGTTCTAGTGTTTCATTCATTGATTGCTTTATGAATCTAGTCCCCGGGGTCTCGTGTCCGGAAGTTTATTAGAGTTTATTGAGGTCACGCCCGGGGCGCTAGTTTGACTCATTCCGGCTGGGCTAGGGGTGCACTCCAAAAACGGGATCCGGTACTGACGGTGCGGAGCACGGGCTTAGAGGCCATGGTCGGTACGACGTCATGAGAATGTAGTCGTCTCGTAAAGAGATGTTTTCCTTAAGTTTTTTTTAGACCTTAATCAGTCAGTCTGTGTTCCATGTAGAAATAGTCATATTTTGCTAAATTCTAAAGTCTATAAATGATGAGTGCATCCAAGTTTACCTAGCTTGTTCAAGACGGTCTTCGCTCACCTCCCGGCGGGCACACGTATTGAGTGCTACAAGCCACACCCTGTTTTAGCGAGTTTCGACAACCTTTCTCTTCCCCGACCATCACCGTTTTTGTGGGAATTTTTGACCGTTTAATTGACTGTATGTGAACCAGGTCTAATCATGTTGGATTTGGCTTGTTCACGGACAGGGTTCAAGAGCCAGAGCGAGCATGGTGACCACATGCTTTTTGCTTTTTTCCTGTTCTCGGACCCAGGACTGCTATGCCACCCTGGTAGTCCAACTACAGCGTGAAACATCATCTTCGGCCACCTAGTTCCAAAAATCATTTTCCAAATTCTCCATGAGACCTACAGTTTGCCCAAAATGCGATAATTCGAGAACTTTAATTACACGATGTGCCAATCATTATAATCCTGCGATTGTTTATTCTTATTGTTAACTATGGTGGAAGTCATCTTGTAGTATTATTTTTTTACAAAGTGTCATCCCTGCGAAACAATACTAACCCAATTTATATATTAGCCACCAGTTTAATGGCTAACGAAGAATGTATTAGTCAAATTATGTATGTCAATTAATTTACTTCTTAATCATGTTTATTGGTATAATGTTTTTTTTTTGCTCAGTTTACAGTAACTATAAAAGTAAAATAAATAGATGCACAGATAAGGACGAAATTGCATTTGTTATTTATGTATTTGAAACTAAAAGATCCACAAGTCTCCAAAGTTTTTCCAAGGAGACATTTACATTACACCAGTGTAGAGAGCAGAGTGAAACACTGCATAACAAATTTCTCCAGACAATAATAGAGGCCGATTATCAAGTGCCGCTTTGGATGTCCGCATACATTTGATGTCGTCCCCACTAACTCTATTGATTTTTACGTAATTTTAATATTGTTCGGGATCTCAGGGTAGGTTCGGCCTTGTGGCTAGAGGTAGCGGTTCAATGCAGTAGGGCCCCCCGAGCTGTTATGGCCACTCGGGATGCCTGAAAGAGAACACGAAATTTCTGATTGATGTCTGGTGAATTTATTACGGCACAGCCCTATACATAGTGCTTCCCGTCCTGGCCGTAACGGTTGTCCCGAATCGAATCGTCACACGCGCGGGCACTTTCTCAGTAGCGGCTCACGATTTTATTGCGCGGGAAGATCATACACTTGCACACGATGCGACGGTTACAGAATAAGCCCTAATATGACATACTATACCCTGACTAATAAAACACTTCACAATTACACGGTACGTATTACACTGGGATAATAGCACGTAGGCCCGTAACTCCGGCGACTCTACGTGACTCTTAGATTTGTCCCAGATATTGACTCGTTAGTAAGTTTTCTTGCACGTGTCACCTACTGGCTGTCCCGTGCGGGCTGAAAACTAGTTAGCCGGTTGGCTAGGTTATTGTGTGAAGCGCCGACGTAACTTCTCGTAGATTACCCACAGTACTTACGTATTACGCTGAACACTCATCTAGGAGCACTGAATTATTTAAGTGAAATACCACATGGTAGGACGAGGCCGACCACGGAACTGTATGAAAAGGATTGTGAAGATTATAACTATTGAAACTACATATCGGTGAAAAAACAAATTGCTGGTCCCGTGTTGCGCGGAGGCTGCCGGCCCCTCGGAGCTCCGGAAGGATACTGCCGCTCTCAACGCGCGCGACCCCCCTTCCCCACCAGCCCTCCCACGGAACGTGTGATTTTCGCTGGAAACTGAACCGGCCAGGTTCGGGACAAGGCGCACAGTGAAACATAATTTTGAAGGAATTAAAATATTAATTGATGAAAATAATGTCTAATAAAATCCTGTGGAAAAAATACATATATTTCATTTGTTGTAGTTCGGCGGAGGGATATGCCACACCCGGCCGGATCCTTCCGCCAACGTAGCACTTGTTGCCGGGCGTTCGCCTCGTTGCACGCTCTACACTTTGGTGCGCGCACGAGCACGTTCGGTGCACACGCCTTTGTGAGACGTTGAGGCATAGCGGTCTATGCGACATAGAGGAGCATTGGCGGTCGGCGTCACATTGGTATCAGGACTGGCCAAAACAATGACAGAAACAACCTAACAACAACAACCACCATCAGAAAAAAGGCAGTCTGGGTTGTAGGACCTGAATTTCTGCCCCTACACAACACCTGGCTACCTCCCTCGAGCCACAGACGAGACACGCCGAGCACTGGAATAGCTCACCACTCTAGACGACCAGGTGATGTGAATCCCTGTCATAATTTTCCTAGTCTTTAAAGTGATTATGATCTCGACAAAGAACTTGGATCGAAGGACATTTATGGTATAAGGTAGACTGAATACAATGGAAGTCAGCAGTTGTTGTAGAGGGACTCAGGAAGGACCTGGTACTTGGGCAGCCTTGTTTGATTGAGCATGACACAGTTAGAGTGCCAGCCTCGTGGCTAGTGAATGTTGGCAAACACGAATGCCTAACAGTGTTTGCCGAGAAAGCCAAATAGGCTTGAGGACTTGGAATATGATGTACCCTTAGAATATCGTGAGTCATTCAGGTGACTGTTAAGGGTGTCGACCAGCCGCCTTCAGCCGCTGAAACGATGATCGAGATTATATTGGTTGCCGTAGGCGCCAACTAGCTTGTTTGCTAGTTCACAGAGCATACGAGACTACTTAGTCCAGTCAAATTAGGTGTAAAGGTGGACATTTAAAATAACAAACCAGGACCACTGGGAAAATGTCGAGGACACCTTCCTTTGCGTCCATACAAAAATCCCAAAAAATCCGGTTGCGGGTTTTCCGCCATTTTGAAAAATACTGTCGCCATTTTGAATTTTCACATATATTTACTAAAAAAATCGTAGCAACTAAACGGTTTCACTTTTCGGGATGTTTTTTTTCCTACATACTTCCTATAAATGTATCTTTCCATAAATGTCACTATACACATAATTTATTTACCTGATGTTTGCGTTTCGTTGTTTAAAGTATTGCCGTTAATCGTTGTTTTTACTTTAGGCTGAAAAACTTAAGAATTTACACCAAAATGGTAGATCGCATTCAAAAATGTTTCAAACAAAAGTTGTAGAGCATAGAAAAACCTATCGAAAACAATTTTAACATATAACATACGCAAATAATTAGCCTTTTAGAAAGTGTTTCTCTGCGCGGTGGCGTTATCTTACAAGGGAAGTAAATACACAACATATTGCAGCAGAATTTTTATCCTAAATTTGAAACATTAAAGCGTTTTTCTTTATAAAATGTTATCGTAATCCCCATCAACTATTATTATGAAACTCTTTTGTGGCACTCTGCATGTAATTTTTTAACTCGAACTATTTGTTTTGCCTTATACCTGGATAGAGATAGATCTGACATTCAGTCATTCATAAATTGGCTTCATGAACACAATCCCTTTCAAGGACTCTCATATGACCTAACTTCTATTTCCAGTGGGGTGATTGGAGACAAATCTTTAAACTGTGACAAAGCTTGGGAAGTTGGCCAATCAAATCTTAAGAACACTGTAGGCAAATGTTTTTCTGAAGTTCACTACCGACGCACAGACAAGGTGAAGTGTTTAGACAATGCAAGTAAAGCTGTAAGAGTACACAATAAAGAAATTGTGATCAACCCAAACCAACTTTTCCACAGAATGCTGTGCCTTGTAAGAAGTGATGAAGAGCTGGCATCCTTCTTAGCATACGAACTGGCTGCTCATCCACCATCGCTGTTTGATGATGTATCTATTCGTAAGGGCACGAAGTCGTCTCTTGTACATGTCCTTGATGAATTGTCGTCAAATCAGTTGTCTCTTCCAGATAATGCAGTATATACAATTGATGGTGGCCATTTACTGCACAAAGTTGTTTGGCTTCGTCCAGCAACATTCAAGCAGATATGTCAGCAGTATGTTAAATATGTTGAGGACCATTATGTTCACTGTTACATCGTATTCGACGGATATCAAGCAGGGCCCAGCACAAAAGATGTTGAACATCTACGCAGACAAAAAAATAGAAATTCAGTAAAAGTAAGTGTCGAAGACAATATTCATGTGCAGTGTTCACAACAAGACTTTCTGTCAAACAAGACTAACAAAGATGGATTCATCAAACTTATGAAAAAACATCTCCAAAAAGCTGGGTGCAATGTTTACGAAGCAGATGGAGATGCAGATACGGCTATTGTTACCAAAGCCACAGAGTTAGCATTGTCAGGTCCATCTGTGCTTGTTGGAGAAGATACTGATCTGCTAATCTTGTTGATCACGCATGCAACAGCTGACACACACATGTTGATACCTGGTACGAAAACAAAACCAGATCGCATATATAGCAGTCAGAAGCTGCAAGCCAGTTTAGGGAACATGAAGAAATACATGTTGTTCCTTCATGGATTTACAGAATGCGATACCACTTCTGCTCCTTTCACACAGGGAAAAAGAATGCAAACAAAATGCTTTTTGATTATGATTTGCTTCAAAGTCAAATTGAAGTCTTTAATAGTCTATCATCATCCAAAGATTCAGTTGCAGATGCCGGAGAGAATTTTTTTCTAGCAATGTATGGCGCTAAGGGACAATCTGATCTCGACACAGCAAGACATCACCTTTACCTTAACACTGTGGGCAAGCAGCAAGTCAGTGGTAGCTTTAACTTAGCAAAACTCCCGCCCACAACGGCAGCAGCACGCCAGCATTCCCTACGCGTTTATTTACAAGTGCAGCAGTGGAAACATGTGGATCTGTTGCCCACATAATGGGGCTGGATGCTTAACAACAATAGGCCCCTTCCAGTTCCAACACTACAAAAACCTGCTCCAGACAACCTCATGAAACTTGTAATGTGCAACTGCAAAATTTCATGTGGAAAAAAACTGTGAGTGCAAACGAAGTGGACTTGAATGTTCTGGTATGTGTGGTCAATGTTCTGGATATGGCTGTAGCAATAGTCCTTTTATAAGCACCAACTGTGAATTTGGTGAAGAAGAAGAAGTTTCTGACATTGATGTGCAAAGTTCATTAAATTAATAATTTCCTTTCTGTTGATTCCAATTTGATAGGACAAAATTGAGTGTCTGAATTTTCTTTGTTTTCATATGTTTAATTTCAAGTTCTTCGATTCTGATAGTAAGGTGACGTCGTACCTCCGTGCCTCTGGGTTAAAGCCCGGATCACAGCCCTGTCCGCAGCGCGCCGCGGCTTTGGGAATGACGTCACTTCCGCTCCGTGCGCGCGAGAGCAGTGCGCCGGCGTCCTGGTCTCCAGTCCCGTGCGAGCCACCTTCGAGGCTAGACGCGGCCGCGAGACGCTCCATAAACTCGCCGCTATTATCGCTTTTGGATTCTGTTCTATAGTGTGTATAATCTCTTTTATCGTTGTCTTTACCGTGTGCGTGAGTGTTGTTTTGTATCTGGCGTGTCCGCGGGCCAAAACACGTGGACTAACACAACTAGCCTGCACCGCACATTTCTCCAGCGCGCGACGTCCCTCGGCAGCTACACGGGCCGGACGGTCCACCCCTGCCTCCCCGCAGGAGGCTGCTCTACGCGAGAGAGCTGGCGCCGGGCAACACTAGAAAACGGCCGAGCGACGTCCGCCACGTCTCCACGCATTCTACGGAGGCGGGTACGCGACATTTGGCGCCCGTATGTGTGGCGAACTGCAAGTCCACAGGAGAGCGCGTGCAGTGCGGGAAAAGAGTGTACAGTGAGTGATCAGACAGCGTGAAAATCCACCTGGGACAATGGATGGGTTCACTTATTCACCTAGACAGTACTTCTGATCTCATCAACGCGAGGACGCAACCATTCCTTTCCCACGTTTCCAACACCTATCAGTTTCACGGTTCAGCTGATAACGCATCGCCGTCTCCCGTCCCGCAGCCGGATTATATTTCCCGTCGATTCACCACCACCCCCCTCCAACGGGATAACGCACCGTGGTACCCCCTCCTTTTTCACCCTTTCGCCGTTCTGCCATCGGTGATCTTCGGGGCGCGCCGGCGGTGTTCGGGCGGGCGCTGTGATAGCCTGCGCGGGCAGGCTGCGCAGACGGAGCGGCCACGTGGGCCCCGTGTTTGTAAACAATGCTGCCGCGCGGGTTGACAGTTACGTGCGCGACGTGTCAGCTACCGAAAGGCATGGACCTTGTGACAGGAGAGTGGCAGTGTCGGAACACGTGTACGTGCGCGCCACTGAGGCGCAGTGAGGTGAAGACAGAAACTGCTGAGGGTGTGTTGTTATGGGACAGGGATACATCATCAGAGCAGATGCATAGGGTAGCCCCGAACACAGCGAGTGCCGTGTACCGGGAAAAAGGGGGATGTGACGAGTGTAGAGGCTGCTCGGGCAACCGCGTCGGGTCGATGTTACCGAACCAGAATCCACCGTCGCCGAACCTAATTGACTGGGACACACCTACGAACTCGGCAGCGCCGCCAGTCGCGTACGCTGTGCGGGTTGCCACAGGGGCGGGGCGTATAGTGCTACCAGAGTTTAGCGGGCTCGTGCACGAAGACCCACGGGAGTTTGTGCGGTGGTGTGAGAGGCGCATGTTACAGTGCAGTGTGCCGGTAGAGGAGTGGACTCGGCGCACAAGCGAACAGTTGCGTGGTCGAGCTCGTGAGTGGTGGACTCTATGGGGGCGATACGATATGCAGTGGCGGGAGTTCGCCACGCGTCTCATGCAGCGATTTGATGACCGCCAGGCAGTCTTGAGCTGCAAGGCCCGTTTCTACGGCGAGGCGCAGAGGGACACGGAATCGGTGGAGAGATTCCTGGCGGGCAAGTTGCAGCTATAGCCCCAGGGGAAGCGCCGGAGCAAGCGTTGCCGGACGTGACCGCGTTAGTGCGGGAAGAATTACAACCCTTCCTCAGGCCGTATTGCAACGGGTCTGTTGAAGAATATGTGCGACAGGCCGTAGCCACGGAGGGCAACCTGCAGCGCCTTCTGGGGCGACGGACAACTATGACCACTCCCGGACGAGAGCCCAGACACGAGTACAGAGCGCCCGCTCTCCCAGAGGGAGACATGCAGCTCGAACGTCCACGGCAGATGGTAGCACGGGCAATCGAAGACCCACCGAGTGGCAGACGACAGACCACCACACCAGAGTGGCGGAACGCGGGGAATCGGCGGGACGGAGGCCGACCACCCCAGTGTCGCCTTGGATGCCCGCAGGACACGTTCCATTGGCACCAGGACTGCCCAAGACAACAACAAAAACAACAACAACAACAACAACAACAACAACTGGCGGGAAACGGGCAGCAGGGGGTATAGGACCAACAGTTCTCCCCCCACACACCACCTAACCTCCTTCCCGAAGCCACGGCCGAGACACGCATAACACTGGGACAGCTCACCACCCCAGACGACCGGCTGATGCGGGTACCCGTCACTCTGAACGGGAGACCGACGGCTGCTCTCGTAGATACAGGTGCGAGCCACGTGTTCGTGGCCCAACACTTGGTGCCGCCAGCGGACGTCACACCGAGACGCTGTGCACTGCGTCTGGCCACGAGCACCGGAGTCGGGACAGCCATCGGGGACGCCATCATAACGGTGAGTGTGACGGAGCTGGTTACCCAGACGGCAGCAGTTGTAGTAGAGGGACTCAGGGAGGACCTAGTGCTGGGACAGCCTTGGTTGGTAGAGCATGACACAGTGATAGCGCCGGCCTCTGGGCTAGTGAATGTTGGCAAACATGAGCGCCTGGCAGTGTATGCACTAGGTAGAGCACCACCTCCCCCGAGAGAGCCCACGAAGTTAGAAGATGTGGACAATGATGTACCCCCAGAGTATCAGTATGCATTCAGGCGGCTCATAAGGGAAAGGCAGAGCATCTTCGCCACTGCCGACCCACTCAGGCGCACAACGGTGACAGAACACCGAATCCCCACTATGCACGACCAACCAGTGTATGAAGCCCCCAGGGGATATGGTTTCCGCGAGCAACGGGTGATACGTGAGCAAGTGCACGAAATGTTGCGAGATGGTGTCATTGAACCCTCCAACAGCGCATACAACTCACGCATCGTCCTAGCTGCCAAGAAGGATGGGACCATGCGCTTCTGTGTGGACTTCCGTCCCCTGAATAGTGTCACCATTAGTTCTCCACCACCGCAGATCAGTGTGGACGAGGCCTTGGCAGGCCTGGGCAATGCACGAGTGTTCACGACCCTTGACTTACGTTCGGGGTATTGGCAGGTGCCAATACACCCAGGTGACAGAGAAAAGACTGCGTTCACGGTGCCCGATGGTAGACAATTTCAGTTCTGTGCCATGCCCTTCGGGCTCAAGTGCGCGCCGGCCACATTTCAAGCTATGATGGCCCGCGTACTGGAAGGGTACATTGGCCAGTTCGTGACAGCCTACCTCGACGACGTGATTGTGTACTCCAAGACCTGGGAGGACCATGTGCAGCACCTGTCCCTGGTCCTGGAGCGGCTCCAGATGCACCACTTGACCTGTGCCACACAGAAGTGTCACATTGGACGGAGAGAGGTGGAGTTTTTGGGGCATGTGGTGGATGCTGAGGGTAATCGTCCGCACCCGATGCACCTGGCGAAAATTGCAGAAGCTGAACCCCCTAGAACCCGCAAGCAGTTGCAGAAGCTCTTGGGCCTCGCCAACTGGCTGCGGAACTATATCCCGCAGTTCTCCACGCTCACTGCCCCTCTGACAGATCTGTTGTCACCACGACAGCGCTACCACTGGACACCGGCTGCACAGCAGGCGCTGGACAGCTTGAAAGCGGCTTTTCTCCGATGCCACACTCTGTCACGGATAAACCCCGAGAGGACGCTGTACGTGCAGACGGATGCGAGCGCCGAGGGGGTGGGCGCGGTGCTATATCAACGAGACGAAAATGGGGACAGGTGCATAATCGACTACGCCAGCGCCAAGTTCGGCCGCGTGGAACGGAATTACCACAGCAATGAACAGGAGTGCCTGGCTGTGGTATGGGCACTGAAGAAATACCGTCCCCACCTCGAGGGTAGGCAATTTGTATTGCGCACGGACAACCAATGCCTCACATGGTTGCGGACCCTCCAGGGGCGGAAAATCAAACTCGTGAGGTGGGCGCTGTTTCTACAGTCGTTCGACTTCGTTATGGAGCACGTTCCAGGAGTAGAAAACGAGCTGCCTGATGCCCTGTCACGGGACCCTGATGAGGGATCGTGCCTGAAGGACGAGGTATCTTGGGACGAGATACTGCCACCTGGCCGTGAGACGGATCACCACCACCCAAGGGACCCAACCTGCCGCCTGCTTGCTCTAGGTGTAGACGACGACCCGCCTCCTGCGGACATGGTCGAGCTGAAACGTCGGGTGCACGATGCCCAACGCACCTCTCAGGATGCTGAGCGCAGACGCGCGAAGCAAATAGCGGAACCATGTGAGACCTGGACTACGAGGGACGGTGTGCTCTACATACGAGGACTGGGACCCGATCAGGAGTGGCGCACCTATGTCCCGCCGGAGGCACGTGAAGCGGTGTTGCGCTTTATGCATGATCACGACCTGGCCGGACACCCTGGGGCAGACCAAACATGGCGGGCGGTCGGTCAGCACTACCACTGGCCCGGCATGGCCCGGGACGTGCGGGAGTACGTGAGGACTTGTGAGATGTGTCAAGAGCGGAAAGCGCGGCGGAGCGACGGGAGGGAGCAACAACAGTCTCGCATTCCCACTACACCTTTCCAGTCCATCGCGCTGGATGTCATGGGGCCATATCCCCGCACAGCCCAGGGCAAGAGATTCCTGGTGGTAGTGACCGATCTCTTTACCCGTTGGGTAGAAGCTTACCCCACCAGCAATGTACGGGCCAACACCATTGGGACAATATTGCAAACGGAATTCTTCCCACGTTGGGGCTACCCGAGAGACCTGCTGACGGACAATGCCAGCCAATTCGTCGGGAGGCAGTGGCGGGAGATGTGCAACTCGTGGCACGTCGAACACCGGACCACACCTGCCTACCACCCCCGATCCAACCCGACGGAAAGGCGAAACCAAGAGTTGAAAGTCCAGATGCGCATAAGGCTGGGTAGCGACCATACTAAGTGGAACAACCATCTTGCAGAGGCTCTGTTTTGTATCCGTCGCAGAACCAATGCAGCCACAGGAATGACCCCGGCGGAAATGGTCCAAGGCCACAATTTGCCCTTGCCAGGAGAATGGACAGCCCACGGGGTTGCCGATGAAGAAGAAGATCCAGAGGAGCGCCGTCAACTGCGAGAGGCAGAAATGACAACAGCGCTCGAACACCAGAGGGCCTATACTCACCAGATAACACCGCCGACGACCCGAATGCCACCGGAACTCCAACCTGGAGAACTGGTATACGTGCGCACGCAGCCTCTGTCCAGCGCGCCGAAGAACTACAGTGCCGGGTTGAGCCCCAGATGGTCGGGACCACACCCGATCCTTAAACGGCTAAGTAGGAGCACCTACCTAGTCCGCCTTGATGGACGGCGGGCGCGAAAAGTGCACCGAGACACCATATGGAGAACATCAGTCCCAGGAGAAAATTTGGTCTCTGAAGATGTCACCCTAGTAGAAGTGGACAAAACGCCTACTTCCGACGACTCGATCACACCCCGAGGCATGCGGGGCCTGTTCCATGCCACCCCCAGCCCCGAAACAGCGACCCTGGAAACAGCAGGAAGCTCGGCCACAAGTCCGAGGCGACGCCGTCGGAGACGCACGAAGCGGACACAGATCGATGACGTCACCGGGATGCCCGAGGCGGGCGCCGATGCGGCGGGCGAACAACCTCTGGTGACCGAGCCGGACGAGGAGGAGGCAGATGAGGCACTCTCCCCCACCCGAGGTGAATGGGGACATGGTGCCTCCCTCGCCGATGCAGAGTTCAGAGTCACAGTCGAGGAGCCGGCTGAGACGACCCCGAGACGCAACCGGCGACGTCGGCGAGCCCCACGTTACTTGGCAGACTATGTCACAGGCTCGGAGCTGGACGCGTTTGTGTACGACAACCCGGCGAGTACGGGGCGAGAAAGGCGGCCCTAACTCCAACGACCGCCGTGGGAGAGGGCGTCCCGATCCTGCTGCCTCGGGTGGAAGCACGGACGGCATTGACCCGGGCTTATCCAGGGGGGGGCATCTGACGTCGTACCTCCGTGCCTCTGGGTTAAAGCCTGGATCACAGCCCTGTCCGCAGCGCGCCGCGGCTTTGGGAATGACGTCACTTCCGCTCTGTGCGCACGAGAGCAGTGCGCCGGTGTCCTGGTCTCCAGTCCCGTGCGAGCCACCTTCGAGGCTAGACGCGGCCGCGAGACGCTCCATAAACTCGCCGCTATTATCGCTTTTGGATTCTGTTCTATAGTGTGTATAATCTCTTTTATCGTTGTCTTTACCGTGTGCGTGAGTGTTGTTTTGTATCTGGCGTGTCCGCGGGCCAAAACACGTGGACTAACACAACTAGCCTG
The DNA here is from genome assembly GCF_032445375.1 of Bacillus rossius redtenbacheri. NCBI lineage: Eukaryota > Metazoa > Arthropoda > Insecta > Phasmatodea > Bacillidae > Bacillus > Bacillus rossius. The sequence continues at coordinate 8,203,584 of NC_086330.1, forward strand.
CACCGCACATTTCTCCAGCGCGCGACGTCCCTCGGCAGCTACACGGGCCGGACGGTCCACCCCTGCCTCCCCGCAGGAGGCTGCTCTACGCGAGAGAGCTGGCGCTGGGCAACACTAGAAGACGGCCGAGAGACGTCCGCCACGTCTCCACACATTCTACGGAGGCGGGTACGCGACAAAGGAATCATGTTTACCATTCAGTATATCATTGTTTGTTAATTCCTTAATATTTATATGAAATTTAATTCCGAGGAAACACCTGCAAAAAAACATTTATATAAACCACAAATATGTCAGTCTTGAAGGATGCAATGACTTTTAAACAATTGTGACAATTTCAATATGTTGTACAAAGTGACTTTCATAAAATTGTTTGGTGACCATTTGCATTTACACATAATTAACATGTCAACGGCATTCATTAACATTTTGTATTAATGCTTAATAGTATTTACTATTTATTAATAAGACTTGCAGTGTATTTATGTAAATAACAGAAAACATGCTGACCAGTAAAATATGTTTTACAGATGGAACTGGACAAATTATATTGACATTAAAACTGTATTTTCTGTGGTACAGTGGAAATAAATAAAAATTATAGATTTTGAAATAAATTAAAAAAAAAAAATCAGTTCACGAGTTTTATATCTCATAACATAAAAATGTATTTCCGAGAATATTATTGGTTATTAAAAAAAGAGAGGGCAGAGTTCGACAATAGTAATTTTATACTACTTTATTGACGAGACATTGCATGAAGAAATACAATTTGATGTTTCAAATTTAGGATAAAAATTCTGATGCAATATCTTGTGTATTTAATTCCCTTGTAAGCTAATGCCACCGCGCAGAGAAACACTTTCTAAAAGGATAATTATTTGCGTATGTTATATATTAAAATTGTTTTCGATAGGTTTTTCTATGTTTTACAACTTTTGTTTGAAACGTTTTTGAATGCGATCTACCATTTTGATGTAAATTCTTAAGTTTTTCAGCTTAAAGTAAAAACAACGATTAACGGCAATACTTTAAACAACGAAACGCAAAGGTAAACACAGGTAAAGAAATTATGTGTATAATAACATTTATGGAAAGATAAATTTATAGGAAGTATGTAGGGAAAAAAAATCCCGAAAAGTGAAACCGTTTAGTTGCTTTGATTTTTTTAGTAAATATATGTGAAAATTCAAAATTGCGACAGTTTTTTTCAAAATGGCGGAAAACCCGCAACCGGATTTTTTGGGATTTTTGTATGGACGCAGCGGAAAGTGTCCTCGACATTTTCTCAGTAGTCCCGGTTTTTTTATTTTTAATGTCCGGGTTTGCCTTCATTTTTGCCTAATTTGATTGGACTAACTTTTTCAGGGTGTGATGTCGCCAAGTGGCCGGCAGGCAACAGGTGTTTGCCCAACAGAAATACCCCCCGCTGTTGTAGCCACCAGGGACGCTATGCTAAATGGTGGTCTAGTCCATTACAAAAACAGACGCTTGGCATACTGGTAAGACTGTCTTTATTGAACAGAAGCACTCTTACACGTGCTGTTCAATGTATGGTCTGATTACTTCCAGAACCGGAGCTTGCCGCGACATGCTTTTTACAGACATGTTAACATGACTACAAGGAAATATGTGTTAATCGGTGAATGTTTATTTATGGGCTCTCTAGCTTTCATCTATAAATTGATACAAAGGTGTTCTCGGCATTCTGCATTTACTGTTAAAGTGGGTACACATTATGTTGTTATGAAACTCCTTCCTTATTAGTGTAATCTCTATGCTTTTGTTTTTACTAAAATAATAGTTATGTTTTGTTTATTGATTCTTCTTTCAAAATAATATGTTGTAGTTAATATATAATTAACTAAATAAATGCCTTCTTCAAAAATATGGTTTTATATATTTTAAGAACCAACTTCAACAGGTTATGGGACCAGACGCTTAAGAGTATTCTTTAAGGTTCTTAAAATTAAGAAGGTAAGCAATTCATTAGTTTAAGTATTAATCACAACTTGAAATCAAAGCATTTGAGTTCATTCTCAGTTCCTCAAATAACATTATTAGAAGGAAAATCTAATTGGGAGAACTGGAAGGCTAAAATAAGGATGGCCTTACGTTTAATTCCAAATGCAATAGATATAATTGATGGATTGTTAAAACCACCAGAGATTGATCCAGCTGAAAAAGAATCAGAAGATTATAAAAGGCAATTATCCCTGTTTAAAAGTACAGACAATCAAGTTTTACTGATTATGTCAAATAAAATTACTGAAGAAATGTTCCAAAAAGTTCGTAGATATGAATCTGCTTGTATGATGTGGTTAAGACTTTGTCAACTTTTCGATACTTTTTCTGAAGACAGAATTTTTGATTTATGTAATAATTTCTTTGAAGCAAAGTGGTCATCAGAAGACAATGTTGTAGGATTTATATCATAAGTGTCTAATGTCTGGAATCAATTGAAACAAGAGATCGAAAAACAACCTGAGGGTAACAAAGATGTTTTATTAATTTGTAAAATTTTGAAATCTTTGCCCGAAAAATTTAAAACATTTACTAATGGTTGGCGATTGATTAATGATGAAATTAAGAATTTAGATATTTTAACGCAAAAATTGTGTACATTTGAAACCAATTTGCTTGAGAGTATCTCTGAAGAGATTTTACATGTTAGAGAGGTAACAGAAATGGACAAAACCATACGAGGTAAGCAGTATAAACCTTCTTTTAACAAGAGCTAAATAAAATGTCCTTATTGCGATAAGAAAGGTCATTATATTCAAAAGTGTAGATTTTGGATTGCAGATGGTAGACCACCTAAACCAGCAAAAGCTAAATGTACAAAGGCTGAAGGAGCTACACTTTTTAGAGTTAGTTCAGATGCTTTAATTACAGAATCCAATAGTCAAAATTGGTATGTGGATAATGGAGCTACCCATCACATTTGAAATAGAAGAAACTGGTTCAAAACATTTGATCATTTTTCTGATGGTGATCATGTGATTATTACTGCAGATGGTTCACAAGTAAAAGCTATTGGTCAAGGATCTATTGAAATTGAGGCATTCTCAGAAGGAAGATGGACAAAATATTTTTATTAGATGTTTGGTGTGTACCAGGCATTTAAAAGAATTTGTTTTCACTCCTGGCTGTTCAAGATCGGGACCTAAGAGCAAATTCCAATCAACAGCGCTCTTGTGAAAGTTGTTTGAAGGACACACTTGTTACAGGCAAACGTCAAAAATATGGTGGACTATATGAATTGGCAGTTAAAGTCATTCAACCAAAAAAAAACCGAAGGTAACCGAACTATTACTTCGAATAAATCTAACTTACTTCAACTCTATCATGAAAGAATGGCTCATCAAGACAAACGTCATATAAAAGAAGTCATCAAGGAAGAGTTAGGTTTAGATGTGCCAGTGGATAGTGAACGTTGTGAAGGGTGTATCAATGGAAAGGCCCATAGACGAAAATTTGGACATCGAAAAAGGGCAGAGAATCCAGGATAGTTAATACATTTGGATGTATGTGGTCCTATGGTTCAATCAACAAGTGGATTCAAATATTTCTTAGTCTTAAAGGATGACTGGTCCAGATTTAGGAGAGTTTATTTCCTTAGAATAAGGATGAAGTTTCAGAAAAATTAAAAGACTTCATATCCGAAACGAAGATAAATGGCCATGTTATAAAATCTATGCTAAGTGATAATGGAGGAGAGTTCAATAATGAGAAAGTGCATAACATTTTAAGGTCTCATGGTAGGTATTGAAATGAAATACACAATGCCATATACTCCACAGCAGAACAGTTGTGCTGAGAGGGAAAATAGAACAATTGTTGAAGCAGCTAGAACTCTTATGATTTCCAGGAAAGAATCATTACCAAAAGAATTATCGGCTGAAATGATTAATACTGCAGCATACATTCTCAATATAACAGGCATCTCATCTGTTAAAGGGAAATCACCTCATGAATTATGGATTGGCCAAAAACCATATATTAAGCACTTACGTATAATTGGATCTAATTGTTGGGAACATGTACCGAAAGTTCATAGAAAGAAATTTGACAAAAAAGCTCAAGAAGGAATTTTAATTGGATATGATGGAGATAATGGGTACAGAGTTCTGTCCAGAAAGTGTTCTGGTTCGGACCCCGTGAACAGGATTCCATACAGTCGCAAATCGAGGAGATGCTGGCGAGTGGCGTCATAGAACCTAGTAAAACACCTTATAATAGTCGTATCGTAATGGCCACCAAGAAAGATGGAACACTGAGATTTTGCGTAAATTTCAAAGCAATAAATCACCTCACCATTCCGGCACCACCACCACCATTAATCAACATCACGGATGCCCTCGTATGGCTTGGGGAATGCCACCATATTTTCAAAGCTTGACCTCAAGTCGGGGTACTGGCAAGTGCCAGTATGCCCTGCCGACCGCCTCAAAACAGCCTTTACCGCCCCAGATGGCAGGCACTTCCAGTTCTGCACGATGCCGTTCGGACTGATGGATGCTCCTGCGACCTTCCAGACCATGATGGTCCGTCTCCTGGATGGCTACATCGGCAAGTTTTCCCAAGCCTACCTGGACGATGTGATCATCTGGTCGTGTTCGTGGGAGGAACACGCACACCATCTGGCCTTGGTGTTTGAGCGGCTCGCCAGGCACGGCCTGACGTGCGCCCCGAGGAAGTGCCACATTGGGGCGGGGGAGATCGAGTTTCTGGGCCATATTGTGGACGCAGAGGGTTGCCGCTCGCTGCCCAAACAGCTGTCCATTATTGAGGGCAAGCAGGCACCCAAGACAAGGAAGCAGCTCCAGAAACTCATGGGGCTGTTGAATTGGTTGAGGTCATTTTTTCCCCACTTCGCCTCGATAACCGCACCCATGACCGACCTGCTTTCACCAAAGCACAAATTCCGGTGGACCCAGGCCGCCGACCAGGCCCTGGGCGAGGTAAAACAACAGCTCCGCAACTGCCACACCCTGTCGCGGCTGGTGCCGGACGAACCACTGTTCGTGCAGACCGATGCCAGCCAGGAAGGCATGGGGGTGGTGCTGTACCAGCTGAACGGCCAAGGCCAGAGACGTATAGTCGAGTACGCGAGTGCCAACTTTGGCCCAGCGGAAAGACGATACCATGCCAATGAGCAAGAGTGCCTCGCTGTGGTGTGGGCACTAAAAAGATACCGACACTACCTCGAGGGGCACCCCTTCATTCTCCACACGGACAGCCAGTGCCTCAAATGGCTGGATTCCGTGCAAGAGGGCAAGTCCAAGTTCACCCGGTGGGCCCTTCTCCTCCAGAGCTTCCACTTCACGGTGGAACATGTTCCTAGCAGGGAAAATGAGCTCGCTGACGAGCTTTCCCGGTACCCAGACCCCAGAACCATAGTCTACGATGTCCAGGGGTGGGACAACCTGCTGCCCCCGGTTCCGATTACCAACTATTCAGACCCGGCCCCCGACGATGCCCTACTGTACACTCTGCCTGGGCCCAGCACACCGGAGCCGGCCACCCCATTCGCCACCATGGCAGAGCTGGTGGCTTACATGCATGACGCCCAGCAGGACGACCCACAAACGCGAGCCCGACTGGCCGAGTGTGGCGACAAGCATTTCCCCATCAGCATAGTCTCGATGGCATGCTTCAGACCCGTGGTGCTCGCAGACGAAGCCGCTGGAGTATTCATGCACCCCCTGCTTCACGGCCAGCCATCCTACTGTTCTTCCACAGTCATCTGCTGGCGGGGCACCCTGGGGCTGAACAGACCCTGCGAGAAATCCGCAGGACGTTCCACTGGCTGGAGGTCACGGCCGACGTCAAGCAGTTCGTGCGTGAGTGCCAACGCTGCCAACAGTGTAAGGCACGTCGACCTGATGGCGTGGAGCAACAGGTTTCCCGACGCCCTGACCACCCATTCCACGAGGTGGCCCTTGACATCATGGGCCCCTACCCACGCACCTCCCGGGGAAAGCTGTTCATAATTGTAGTCACTGATGTGTTCACGCGATGGACCGAGGCATTTGCTGTCGCCAATGTCAAGGCGGGAACAATCATCGCCCTACTGGACCGAGAGGTGTTCCCACGGTATGGGTATCCGCGAGTGCTGCTCACGGATAATGGAGTCCAATTTACGGGTCACAGCTGGTGGAAGGCATGTGGGCGGTGGGGGGTCCATCATCACACCACCCCTACCTATCATCCCAGATCAAATCCCACTGAACGCCGCAACCAAGACATTAAGACCCAGCTCCGTATCCGCCTTGATGAGGACCACACTAAGTGGGACATTCACCTCCCCACCTTCTTGTACTGCCTCCACCAGCGCACGAATGAGGTCACGGGATATTCTCCAGCTGAGCTGCTCCATGGTCACAACTTGGCATTGCCAGCCGAACTGGGCATCATTCACACAGAAGAACCTTTCCCGGTAGAGGACCTACGGGCTGGGGCACGCAGGCATCAGGCCCAGTTTTTGGATCATCGAACGCCCCAGTCCTTAAATCCACCCCCGCAGATCATTCCAGGCCAGTTTGTGTATGTAAGCCTCCAGCATCTGTCGGCCAAAGGCCGTGGGTTTTGCGCGGGCCTCGCGCCCAAGTGGTCCGAGCTCAGGGAGGTGGTGGTTCGCTTGGGGATGACCACTTACCTGGTGCGACAGCCAAATGGCCGAACGGCCAAAATACACCGTGATTCCTTGCGGCTAGCCACGGTCCTGATGCCGCAGCAGCCGTCAACCGCAGGAGCCGCGGATGGTTTTACAGACCAGGACAGCCCCAGTGACCAACCAGAGACACCGCGAGGAGGCCGTTGTGCAAATTCTGACCCGATGCCCTTAGACACCGACCCTGAAAGAAACTACTGCAGGGCCATTCCATTGTCACGTACGGGACATTTGTAAAAATTTTCATACCGATAATTCTATAAAAAATTATATTATAAGGGGTATATTCATGTGTTTTCTTGGTTTCTACAGAAGTTACACATTTAGTGTAAATTTTCAGCTTAAGACATGATAAGAAATACCTTTGTTAACAACATATTGCTGTCAAATGTAACCGTCACGTATGGGACACATATAGTCAACCATTAGTTTCACGAGGACACGTTTTACTGAAACTTTAGCCCGAATTCTAGCATGATATTCTTGTATTATTTTTTGTGAGAACTTATAAGAATAAGAAAAACAGACATCAATAAATGCATGAAAAAATTCCAATAATGAATCGGAAACAATTTTTTTTTCTGTTTGTCACGTACGGGACAATGCTGTCACGTATGGGACATTTACATATTACATTAGTAAGATTGTGCTGAATAAATTTTTCAGTAGAAAATGAAATTAAGTTGTACTTTCTAGGCTTCTGGGTTGTAGCCGCGTCAAAATCAAAGTTTTCATCGACGTTTCGGTCGACGTTACAGTCGCCATCATCAGGGAGCAGATTAATTGAATTAATCTCTCCCTGATGATTGTGACTGTAACGTCGACCGAAACGTCGGTGAAAACTTTGATTTTGACGCGGCTACAACCCAGAAGCCTAGAAAGTACGGACAACGGCCGCGAAAGCCTGCGCTGTTTATTGAAATAAGTTGTGTTGAAAAAAAATTAAATTTATACAACCTGACTCATAGAGATATGTTAAACGAAATTGATTAAATGTAACTAAATAAAATGATAGAGTAGTTCTACCTGCCTATATCCTAACTAAAAAAAAATTAATAACAAAACTGTTACTCTGTATGGTCATAAAGATCACTTTAAATGTCAATAAATTTAAACAGTCCTCTGTTGTTCACCACTACTGGAGGAGAAATCTCTCTTGCTACATCTTCTTTTAAATAACAAATGCAGTCTGGTTGTCGAGGCCACTTGAAGTGATGTGGGGGACCTGTAGGGACCATCACTGACACCCGCACTTGATCTCCGCTTGCATCCACCACTTCTCCAGGGTACTCTTTTCCTTCATAGCATACGACTACCCATTTTCCAGGGAAGTTAAATAGATTCCCTTTCGGATTGGAGAGTGCAATTTTTGTAGACAGTGCATTGTTTTTTGCATAGAACCCTGACGAAGTGCTACATGTAATAATGTGGAATTCCTTGATTCTTGGGATCGAAGGGACATTTCTCCAAGGATTTTGGGATAAAATTTCATTCCTAATGTGGTCCTCTTCTATATACCATAAATGGCTTTTGGTATCAAGTTGTGCAGCTACTTCTGCAAAATCCTTAGCTGACTGTATTGTGCATCCCTCCCCTTGCGTCATCATTTTCATTCTTACTAAGCGTTTAATATTGCCACCAACACCATCTACTACACCTTTACCATGAGATGTCGCAAAGTATTTCCAGGTAAATGTTCTGTTGTGTTTCTGGTTCAATATTTCCAATGTTTTCACCATGAATTTATTTTTAAACTCTGAAGAGGGCCCATCACTCCAAATTATTTCTTCATAAATTGCAGAATTTTCTTTAAGTACTTCTGTGTAAAAGAAATCCAAGAACACAAAGACTGTGTCCTTATCCTTATTTTTTGTGTCTGAACAAAGTATATAAGTTTTGCAATTTCCATTACAAAAAACAGCAGCAGTGAATAAAACAACACTAGCACGAGACCACAAAGCACTTTGTATTTCATTTTGATACTCACAACTGAAAGACATTGCGAAATCAACCTCCAGAACACGCTTTGTACCGTTTGCTTTGTCCTTCTCAAACTCATCATGTTGTATTCTTTTGGTGTTTACATGGAGCATCATTTTAGGCATATCTGCTATCAATTTTTCATATATATCACCTAAACAGTCTTCTTTTATAACTAACTTTATTTTGTTTTCATCATTTTTCTTCCATTCTTTCCAAGTGGTTTTAGAATCTGGTTCTCTTGGGACTACCATTCGTTTCCCATTACTACAAACTTCACAGAGGTTCTGCCAACACAAAGAGTTCAAGCTATCATTGCACAACAGATTTTTCCAAAATTCATTGTTGTATGTATGTTTTAAGGCCTTAAGTTTTAAAATGAAGTTCTCGTGTATTCTGTATTTACACTGCTCTGCAGGAGTCTCTTTAAGTAACAAAACATTTTTTGGCCTTAGACTACAAAATTTAGAGTAACCAATTTTATAATCTGGATTTTCTTCTTTGAATATATAAAATGCTTCATGCAGAAACATAGTCATAAAGTGCTTTTGTAATTTAACTTATTTTCTATTTTCCCACACAGTTAATACATCTTTCATCCCTGGGCATGTGTATACTATATCTGGACGATAGAAAAAATTTATAACAGAAGTCTCTTCTTTACAACTGTTTCTAGTTCCAGCAATACTTTCTTCCATTGTCGTAGTTAGTTGAAGACCAATGCGTTTAGCAAGACCTGTCACAACAGCTTTTTGTTTTCGTGGTGAGTTTGGTAAGGCCCTTGCAGTCTTCCAAACTGCTTTTGATAATGTCTGCTTGCAACTGTAAGGTGTGCCAGAGGAAGACATATCAGAACTGTTTGCTTTTGCTGCATTTTTAGCATTTTTCTTTGCTCTCTGAAGTCTTTTCCTATTTCTTTCATAAATTTTTTGGGCAGCCTTGTCTTTCACTGTCATTTTCTTTTTCTTATTCTTTCTCAGTTCTGCAATCCGTTTCCTTTCCTTCTCAAGATAACCATCTGGATCTGCAGTCTTTTGTTTTTCCCTCATTTTTTTCATCCGAGAAGCACTTGTTGTCTTCTTAGATTCCATATTTGTCACTGAAAACCAATTAAATTGATTACTAATAGTAAAACATTTAAATAATAAATTTATGTAACACATAATATGTTATTTTAGATAGGTGAATATTCTACATATGTTGGGTAAAACATTATATTTTTCATATGTCCCGTAGGTGACGTCACGTACGGGACATGATTGTATCTCAAAATTTTTATTGTTTTTAATGCAATTAAAACATATAAAAATTAGGTTAGCTACCTGCATTCTAATACAGTTTGAATTTATATAAGTAAGATATAATAACAATTTGTTCCTGATGAAACATGAAACATAACCTAAATTTGTCACGTACGGGACATCTTCAACACTCACAATTGAATAATTAATTAAGTAGCAATAACATGTTATTAAATTATTTTTTTGCAAGAAATATGTTTGTGCATACCCTATATTTTGAACTTAAATATAAATATACATTCATTTATGTGACATGTACTTACCAAAGAACCTGAAAGTAGCCTCTCTATGAGCAAAATAGAAACAGTTGAATAGCAGCCACATTAGAATCAATAAAACAGCTGTTCAATATTAAATGAGTCAAAATTCAACATTGTCTGTCAAAGACCATAACTTTAAAATCTTTTACGTAATGTTTTCTCAACCAGAAAAAAAAACATTTAAATTAATAAAATTTCCTAATTTTCATGGAATGGCCCTGCAGTAGGGAAGGAAGGAGATCGGACTCACCTCAGGTGCCGACGAACTTCGGTGACGAAATGGTCACTGGCAATACCAACCCAGCGGGTTGCGAGGTTTCTTTAAATCCCGAAGCTCCAGTATTTTCCCGAGAAGCTACGCTCACCCAACAAGCATATGGGTATGAGCCCAACGGTTTCACCATGGACCACCTGGATGAGCTTGCTGACAGGCTGGACTCCAGGGATGCCCAAAACTCCGTCGTTAACACATCCCTTACCCCAATCCCTGATGAAGAGGACCCTGAGTTACCAACCATTGACACCATCCCTAAAATCGTATTCCCCGAGGAAGTAATGGAAGGGTTAAACGGGATGGGTACCACCACCACATAGGTTATCCACCTGAAGGGCCCTGTGGCCCCGAGGAAGGGGTCATCATTGAACTCCTTGATGAGGTGAAGGAAGGGGACAGATCCCCACCTATGCACCCAGACACCGCACCGAATTCCCAGGTTCCGGAAATAGCCCGCCATTCCACTCGTCACCGCAGGCCTCCCTCCTACCTGCTAGACTATTGGCCATGGGTACCCACCCAGCAGGTTACTCCTACTTCCACCCATGGGACGCCAATATGAACGCCCGAGTGCCCAAGTGTTAATGGTGAAGTGTGTGTGATCGTAGCATCAGCGGGCAAAATGACCTCGGGGAGGGGGGGGGGGGGGGCATTTGATGTCGTCCCAAGTGCTCCTCCGGCTCGCTGAGGCCATTATTGCCTGTTGCTGCTTCAGGCTTGCGTGTGCGCCGGCGCCCGTGAGCAAAAATGTAACAAATGGGCTTGGCCGAGAGGGGAACGCCCTGCAGAGGCACCACCATAACAGTAATGTGCCTTTCATAAGGGTTTTGTTTATGTTATTATGTGAGTGTGTAAATATACATTTGTGTTGTGTAACTGTAGATGTGTTTCCCAGGCGACTGAGTCGCGTCTCCCCGCCTGTGACCATGTATGCTCCACGCACTCGCACACGAAGGGAAGGGCAAGGGCAAGGGGGGAGGCCGCTGAGACGTTGAGGAGCATGGGTCGAGTTAGTCGCCTGAGTGGGATGAGAGAGTGCGGTCGCGAAGTTGTGAGTGAGAGTCGAACGGACACTGTCAGTCGTGTCACCATTGTCACGTCACCGTCATTCGCATTGTCAGTCATGTCACTGTCAGTTTAGTCACCATCATTCGCGTCGGCAGTTACGTCACAGTCTTTCGTGTCACCGTCATTCGCGTCACTGTCAGTCACGTCACCGTCAGTCAAGTTGACGCCACTCCCACTGCCTGTCTAAGTTTTTTAAGTAATTATTAATTTGGAAAGTGATATCAGGGATTTTAACGGGTGGTTCGGCCTCGTGGCTGCAGGCAGGAGCGCGTCGCGGTTCGAAATCTACCCGGGTTGTTCAGGCCACCCAGGACGCCTTATAAATAAATGGTAAACTGATTGACACAACACTGCACTTTATTCAGAACCGTTACACTCACTGGTCCAAGTACTGGCCGCGTCTGTTGTCTGACCGCTGCTGCACGCGAGTCTCTATGCGTAGACGGTGCGCGCGACCAGGATAGGTTGCCAAGTGGTATGTACGGACTTATACAGTGGCCGATTATCAACATGAAAGATGCGGCGAATAGTCGTGGAGCTACTGTGCTGCAACAGCTTATGCAGGCATTTATGTTAACATGGAAAACGGCACATACAAACTAATGTTCCAAAGTTATTTGCAATCTAACCTGTGGCAAAATATTAAAGCCCCGAAAAGTACATAGACCCGGTAAGATGGAAACAAACACGTTACAGTCACTTATTAATCAGTTATTACTCGGTTAGGTTGCACGTTAGAAGTTACACATTTACATACGATGAAAGTTAAGAGACGTAAATTAATGAGTAAGAACTCGACACATGTTGCTAAGAGTCTTCGACGATAACGATTACTTGGCTTTGAAGCCGAAAACTGCGTAACTCAATTATGCTGTCCTTGAACTCTGGACATGAAATTACGTAATAAATGCAAAGCTCCCGGTTGGGATAAAAATCATTAGTTAACGAGTCGCACGAAATATCGTGCGACTGAGTCGGGTCGGCACAGAGCTGGTAAAAGGATTTGAAGAACTTACACTATTGCTGAGACTTGGATGTAGCGCGAAAGTTGAGGGCTCTGCGTTCGCGGAGCGACCGACCCCTGCGAGCTCCCGACGGTAACTGAGCGCGAGGCATGTGAAGCGCGGGAAAACAGCTACGACCAGTTTTGGACTTAAATGACATATTTCACAATATATGATTATTGAACAATTAGACATAATTTACCTTGAATTAATTCTCTTTCAATTGTTATTAATTTGGTTGTTTTTGTTTTAACTGAATAATTACATATTTAATTTGGCGCATTGCCACACCCGGCCGGGCGCTGTCGTCGCTTTGGTGTTCGTCGCGGCGCACTTTTACACACTCGGCGGATATCACGCTCGGGCGTGTTCGATGCACTTAAGAGTAAGTGTTGTGACATAACGACCTTTGCGGACCAGAGGGAGCACCGGCGGTTGGCGTCAACGTCACCGTTGTCACATCACTGTCATTCGCGTTGTCAGCCACGTCACCGTCAGTCACGTCACCGTCAGTCAAGTCACCGTCGTTCGCATCAGCAGTTACATCACAGTCTTTCATGTCATCGTCATTCGCATCACTGCCAGTCACGTCACCATCATTCACGCCACTGTCAGTCGTGTCACTGTCGTGTCACTGCCAGTCGCGTCACTGTCGTGTTACCGCCAGTCAGGTCACTGGTACCTAGTGTCATGTCGCGCTCAAAGTATGTGGAGCCGGGCCTCGTCCTGATGGACTGTCACAGATGGGAGCCGTGACAGCCCATGTACAGTGTGTGACGTGTGCAGTAAACACAACTTAACATCATAAACTCTTTTATTTCACCCGAGTTAGGGTAGTTCCCTTGCCACGTGGCACGTACCCTCTCTACCGGAGCAGCTGGGCAGCGACTCCGAATCACGGGAACGGCCCTAACGTCGACAACGTGTTGAAATTCCTAATTTCCGGCACAGTTTTCAGTGTGTTTCATAAGTAAATAATGAAGGAAGGTGTTAAAGTAGACATTATGTCGTTATGAAACTCCTTTATTATTAGTGCAATCTCTATGCTTTTGTTTTTACTAAAACAATAGTTTTGTTTCTTGATACTTCTTTCAAAATTATATGTTGTAGTAGTAGTATATAATAGGGGCTACTAAATCAGGCTTCAGGCTGTGGAGCCGGGAGCCGGTCCGCCATCTTGGACTGTGATGTCATGGCGGCCATCTAGGATGAGTGTAACGGGACACAGTGTAATGGGACACAAGGTAACGGGACAAGTAGATCACGGTGGCCATTTTGGATCCGCCATTTTGGTTGACGACATTTTGTTTTCTCGAACATTCCGGCATTGTGTTTTCCGCCATTTTGAATTATGACGTCACTGTTGCAATTATCGTTACGGCCGCCATCTTTAACTTTTGTATTTATTATCCGATTTTAATGAAAAAAATTTTAAATTTATAATAAAATTCAATTAATAAAATTTTAATAATTTTTTTTTAAATAAACATTTATGACACGGAGCTCGGAGTCCTCGGTTCGAACCCGACGAGTGCAAAAAAAAATGGCGACCGATCCTTTCCCCGTGGGGGCTGCAGGCAGACTGACTCCCACCACTTGTTTCAAAGCATATATCGACAGTTAGCATGACGTAATGTCGGCCATCTTGAGATTTGGTCTCCATCTTGAAAATCTATATTTATTATCCTATTTTAATTAAAAAAATTCCAAAATTCATCAAAAAATTAACTTATTTGAATTCTGTTTGATTAGATCGATTTGCGTCCTTGGTTTGATTCCCGACGAGAATAAACGCCCGATCCTTCCTCCATGAAAGCTACCTAGACTGATCAACCACCAACAATACCAAGGTACATATATCATCAGCTGGTAACACGACATGTACACCATCTTGTCTTCATCCGCTGGAGACCACCATCTTGTTTTCGTCTGCTAGAGTGTACCGATACCATGTTAGTATAATTATCTGGTCACCATACCTTTGTCCTCAACTGTTGACATTGGACTTTGACCTTGACCTTGAACTTTGACCTTGACATTTGACCTAACCTTGAAATTTTACCTTGACCTTTGACCTTGACTTTTTACCTTGACCTTGAAATTTGACTTTGACCTTAACCTTCAAATTTTATCTTGACCTTGACCTTGAAATTCAAATTTGACTTTGACCTTGAAATTTGACCTTGGCCTTGAACTTTGACCTTGGCCTTGATCTACGACTTTGACCTTGACGGCCATTATGGATCCAACATTTAAGGTCAGTACATGCTACCAGAGCTACCACCTGCTGGAGTACACCATCTTGTGTGTGTACTCGTCTTATAGAGTACATTTCCATCTGAATAATTTAATTCCAACCCACTACAGTGCAGTAAAAATTTATTACCGAGGTGCCCCCCCCCCCCCGCCATATTAAAATTTGGACGCCATCTTGAAATCGTGAAATTAATTAGCTAGAAATTCGGGAAAAAATCCAAAATTCATCAAAAAAATCACTCATTAATTTACATATTGAATCGCTGGATTCCTGCCCTCGATACGATACTTGAACAGTGACAAGTGTAACTAAATATTAAATAAATTTAATATTCTGTCATTCCATTACCTTTCGCGGAGTTTATAAATCATTCTCTCTTCAAAAATAAAACACAAGTCAATGTACGTCAATGTTCAACGAATTAAATACGTTGCCGATAAGCCTATCATGAAAGTCTAGTTTTTCGATAATCTGAATAACCTCTAAATCGTTCATGTACAAAGCCATACATACATATAGACCAAGCGTCTTCGGACCGAGAGACCGGGTCATAATCAATGTCAGACGTATAGACCAGTTATTTCAGAACCTCACGACCTTCCTCATCGTCAGCTAACTATATTCATTTGAACCAACGGATCATGTTTTTTACGCTTATAAGAGGACCAAGAATCCAACAAAAAAGGCAGCACATTTGGAAGCAACGTCAACGAAAAGGCAGCACATTTGGAAGCACTGACAACGAAAAGGCAGCACCATCATCTAAAAGACAGCACATTTGTCATTGGCTCCAATATTCATTGGCTCCAATATTCATTGGCTCCAATATTCATTGGTTCCATAAGTCTATTGATTCCATCAGTCTATTGACTCCATCAGTCATTGGCTCCTACAGTCATAGACTCCAACTGTCTTTTGTCTCATCAACTCCAAATATATTCGGCTAGAATTCTACGAGTCTAAGAGACTATGAGGCCACAAGGCTACGAGTCTTAAAAAATCTAGCTGGTTACGAGTTTTTCATGGCTACGAGACAGCATAGCTAAAAGACCGCGCGGCTACGAAACTACATGTCTTTGAAGCTACAAGAATACAAGTCTACTCGGCTCCAAAAGCTCCATCAGCTCCAACACGCAATGCACGTGCAATACATGCAATTTACGTACAATAAACATAATGATCACACATACACACAGGAAACGAAATGAAGAAATAATACACACAGGAAAAAACGGAATGAACACACAGTACACACAGGAAACAGAACGTACACACAGGAAATGGAACGTACACACAGTACACACAGGAAACGGAACGTACACACAGTACACACAAGAAACGGAACGTACACACAGTACACACACAGGAAACGGAACGTACACACAGGACACAGGAAACGGAATGTACACACAGTACACACAGAAATCGGAACGTACACACAGGAAACGGAATGTACACACAGTACACACAGAAATCGGAACGTACACACATGGAACGGAACGTACACACAGGAAACGGAACGCACACACAGGGAACGGAACGAACACACAGGAAACGGAATGATCACACATACAGTAGCGGAAACACACAGGTTTAGTTGGAAAATCGGAATACAAGAAATAAAACATACTTTTTTAAACATAAATAATGCATTTATTTTTCAATAGTACACACATGGCAGTTAAACAAATGATTATTGTATGTAGCCAGCTTTCCGCAGTTAAGTATGTACGATACTTCCTCGATATGTGAGTAGTTTCCTCTACGAACAGATGCCACCAACAGTCTTAGCCGGTCAACCAATATGTTTGGATCTCTCCATGATGTGTAACCAATCTCTTCTACCACCATCTTCCTTGCATGTTTATAATAATTATTATGATCTCTGGTGTCTTCCGTTTTAACACCAACCTCAGGGTAACTTTCATCATCGAGCCAGCTATCACCACAAGCTTGATCAGATTTATTTATTATAACACGACGTTTCCATCGTTTCGGTCTCAGTACACCATCACAGTCTTCGATCTTGCCTGCTTTAGATGCCTCAGCACAGTCTTCGATCACGTCACCAGTTTCAGAGTCACTTTAGCAATCACCGTAGAAGGCATCGTCTTCACCCAGATTTCCATAAGAACTTGATATCGTTGATGTCGAAGTGTCTTCATCGTCTTAATGCTTCCTTTTTAGGAGTCCATCATTTTTACAAAGTATGGATGATCTACTGAATATAGGCTTGAATATTAGTATATGAATGGGGCTCCTGAAACTGGCTTCTGGCTGTGGAGCCGGGATCCGGTCCGCCATCTTGAATTGTGAAGTCACGGTGGCCATATTGGATGACCTTGACCTTGACCTTTGACCTTGATTCCGGCGGCCATTTTGGATCCGCCATCTTGGATGACGTCATTTTTTTCTCGAACATTCCGGCGTCGTGTTTTCCGCCATTTTGAATTATGACATCACTGTTGCAAATTCCTTTATGGTCGCCATCTTTAACTTATGTATTAATTATCCGATTTTAATGAAATTTTTTTTTAATTTATAAAAAAATCTATTAATACAATTTTTAATAAAAAATATTTTTAAAAACATACATATACGGCACGGAGCTCGGAGTCCTCGGTTCGAATCCGGTGAGGGTAAAAAAAAAATGGCGAACGATCCTTCCTCCACAGAAGCCACCTACAGACTGACCTACCTTCAATAACAAGGTATATATCATCAACATGTATGTCGTCATGTCTGCCATCTTGTAATTTAGTTGCCATTTTGGAAATCTTTATTTATTATCCCATTTTAATGAAAAAAATTCCAAAATTCCTCAAAAAAACTTATTAGAATTCTGATTGATTATATCGATTCCCGTCCTTGGTTCGAAACCGGTGAGGGGAAAAAAAACATCAGATCCTTCCTCCGCAGAAGCCACCTACTTACTGACCTACCACCAATATCAAGGTATATATCGTCAGCTGGTATGACGTCATGTCCGCCATCTTATCTTCGTACGCTAGAGACCGCCATCTTGTTTTCGTCTGCTAGAGTGTGCTGGCGACATGTTAGTATAATTTTCTGTCCACCATACCTTTAACATTGTCTGTTGGCATTGAACTTTGACCTTGAACTTTGACCTTGAACTTTGGCCTTAACCTTGAACATTGACCTTGGACTTTGACCTTGACCTTGAAATTTGACTTTGACCTTGACGTAAATCATGGATCCGACATTTTATGTTCAGTACATGCTACCAGGAGCTACCACCTGCTAGAGGACATTACCTACATCTTCTTTTCGTCTGATGGAGGACACCATCTTGTGTGTACTCGTCTTACCATCATGCTAGTTTTATTCTTACCCACCAGAGTGCAGTAATGATTTATTACTGTGACACCCGCCATCTTGGAATTTGGACGTCATCTTTGAATCGTGTAATTATTTAGCTAGAAATTCGGGAAAAAAATCCAAAATTCACCAATAAAATTGCCAATAAATGTACAGATTGATTCGATCAATTCCTGTCCTTCGTTCAGTACTCTATCGATGGAATATTGTTTAATTTTATGTAAAAAATAATAATTTCAATAATCCATGTTCAAAATTCTTAAAGAGACTTTAAATCCTCTACTACCATCATCCTATAAGCCATAAAGACCATCATATTGGAAATTCTTAATAATTAACCTAGAAATTCAGGAAAAAGTTGAAAAATCATTAAATAAATTTGCAAACAATATACTGATTAATTAGATCGGCAAAAGTCCTTGGTACGATCCTGGACTAAGCTAAAAATAAATTTAATTTAAATACCAGAAAAGTGTAAGTTTCGAGAAATAAAACACAAGTTATTTTACAACATAATATTTATTACATAATTTCTATTCTACTACAGGATCACTTGCGAAGGTCATTAATCTTGTAATCATGTAGCCCTGCATGGGCGCGAAATGACTAATTCTTAGATCCAATCGGTTTATACTAGACAGAGACCAACCGGAACCTTTACTAACATAGTCCTCTTCTTGGCAGAGTTTCTGGATACTGTGTTTAACAGATTGCTTCACATCGTCATAACTGTAAATTGTAGCCGTCGTTGTCTTGAGAGGACTTCTCTAGGTCCTCGAACGGATACGATTTACCATATAAACAGTCCAGCCACAAGTTATAATTTAAAGGTCCGTACGTTGTTACTTCATCAGTAAGCTGATTGATTATGTTCTACCTGATATCCTCAAGAAAAATAAAAATGTCTTTAGCTCTAAATACTCCAAAAGGCTCCAAAGGCTCCAAAGGCTACAAAAGGCCCCAAAGGCTCCAAAATGCTCCAAATGCTCCAAAAGGCTCCAAATGCTCCAACAGCTCCTTCTGCATTTGACTCCAACTGATTTCAATTACTTTTTTATCGAACTTGGCATGATTACTTGCATGCCTTTATTAGTATACATTTTGACTAACAGTGGTGACGTTTTTTACTCCTTTAAGTTATAAGTTTTATTTAAAAATCAGATTTAGAGAAATGCTAGGTACCATATTGAAAAAAAATATTAATTTATCTTCAAGTTTATACACATACATTTAATTTAAGCCATTATTGTATGTAGCCAGCTTCCCTCAGTTCTTTGAGTATGAAGGATATTTCTTTAATGTTCGAATAGTTTCCTGCACAAAGCGAATCATGTAGTAGTCTTAGCCAGTCAACCAATATGTTAGGATCTTCCCATGAGGTATAATCAATCTCTTCTTCTACGTTCATCTTCCTTGCTTGTTTATAATAAATATTATTATCTCTGGTGTCTTTCGTTTTAACGCCAACAACAATGTCACTTTCATCATCGAGACAGTGATTATCACAAGCTTGATCAGATTTATTTATTATAACACGTCGTTTCCATCGTTTTGGTTTCAAGCCACCATCACAGTCTCCGCTCTTACATGCTTGTGGTGCTTCAGCACAGTACTCCATCATGTCAGCCTTAGATGTGTCAGCGCAGTCATCGTTCATATCAGCCTCAGATGTGTCACCACAATCTTCAATCATGTCAGCTTCAGATGATTCATCACAGTCTTCGGCCTTGTAAGCTTCAGGTGTTTCTCCATCTTTCACATTTTCATGGAGACGACTAGATATTGGTGTGAATATCTTTTAATTTCTAATGTCGTTGCAACTTTCTTCGTTTGTTTTAAATTTTAAATTATTATCAGGATCTTGATCAGTATTTTTAACATTAGCTTTTTCGCCTTCGTTCCTCTTCCGCGATGTTGGAGCACAGTCTTCGTTATCTTTATTCATCTTAGTTGTACAAGTCTTGCAATGTCTATCCAAGTAATATCTTCTACCAAAGAATTTCTGACACTGACTGCATTGAAATGGTTTTTGACAAGGACCCAAATTACACTCGCTTCTCTCATGTCGTTTAGCATTCTTTCTCAAGGTAAACACCTTGCTACAGTATCTACATTGATGGCGTTTTGATACAGCTTCAGAAATCGTACCAGGGTACATGTTAGCTTCTACGACTAATGACAGATGCAAACTAAGAGTTTTAAATTAATAACCATTACTTAAATACAATTTTTTAAATATTTCTTCAGCGAGAGTTAAGTTATCTCATGCAAAGGTACTTTTTGTAAGTAGTTCTGCTTTTCATCAACAGATGTCGCCACGTGTCGCTTGATGGTAAATAATATTTATTTCTTTTATGCGGGATGCGGGATGATCTCTAACGATCACAAAAGAAGGATGGCCTCGCTAGACTCCAAGGAGAAGGAAGTTTGTTCTACCAGTTAGTGTTTCTCAGAGCTTATTATTTGACTGAGTAATGGTGTTTTTTTTTTTTTTTTTTTTTTTGGAAATCCACCTGGTAAAAATATTGTAAGTGTCAATTTATTAGCAGAATTTCACTAATTAAATGTAACTCTGAATAAAATGACATGTCTCATTAGGTAAAAAATCCATCATGTAGAGAGCGTTTCTCAGAATAGAGAGAAGCACTTGAAGAAACCACAGGAATGATCACAAGCACACGGAGAATACCATCATAATATTGTCAAGAATAATCAGCAGCACTCGAAGAAATCCATAAGATGCCTAGCCAGGAATAATCAGGAGCACACTGAGAAAACCATCATAATATCGACATGGATAATCAGATACACTCGGAGCATTTGGAGCCTTTTGGAGCATTTGGAGCATTTTGGAGCATTTGGAGCCATTTGGAGCCTTTGGAGACTTTTGTAGGCTTTGGAGCCTTTGGAGCCTTTTGGAGTATTTGGAGCTAAAGACATTTTTATTTTTCTTGAGGATATCAGGTAGAAAATAATCAATCAGCTTACTGATGAATTAACAACGTACGGAACTTTAAATTATAACTTGTGGCTGGACTGTTTATATGGTAAATCGTATCCGTTCGAGGACCTAGAGAAGTCCTCTCAAGACAACGACGGCTACAATTTACAGTTATGACGATGTGAAGCAATCTGTTAAACACAGTATCCAGAAACTCTGCCAAGAAGAGGACTATGTTAGTAAGGTTCCGGTTGGTCTCTGTCTAGTATAAACCGATTGGATCTAAGAATTAGTCATTTCGCGCCCATGCAGGGCTACATGATTACAAGATTAATGACCTTCGCAAGTGATCCTGTAGTAGAATAGAAATTATGTAATAAATATTATGTTGTAAAATAACTTGTGTTTTATTTCTCGAAACTTACACTTTTCTGGTATTTAAATTAAATTTATTTTTAGCTTAGTCCAGGATCGTATCAAGGACTTTCGCCGATCTAATTAATCAGTATATTGTTTGCAAATTTATTTAATGATTTTTCAACTTTTTCCTGAATTTCTAGGTTAATTATTAAGAATTTCCAATATGATGGTCTTTATGGCTTATAGGATGATGGTAGTAGAGGATTTAAAGTCTCTTTAAGAATTTTGAACATGGATTATTGAAATTATTATTTTTTACATAAAATTAAACAATATTCCATCGATAGAGTACTGAACGAAGGACAGGAATTGATCGAATCAATCTGTACATTTATTGGCAATTTTATTGGTGAATTTTGGATTTTTTCCCGAATTTCTAGCTAAATAATTACACGATTCAAAGATGACGTCCAAATTCCAAGATGGCGGATGTCACAGTAATAAATCATTACTGCACTCTGGTGGGTAAGAATAAAACTAGCATGATGGTAAGACGAGTACACACAAGATGGTGTCCTCCAGCAGACGAAAACAAGATGTAGGCAATGTCCTTTAGCAGGTGGTAGCTCCTGGTAGCATGTACTGAACATAAAATGTCGGATCCATGATGTACGCAGGGGCGTAGCCAGGGGAGGGTTTTAGGGGTTAACCCCCCCTCCCCCCCTTAGCCCCAAATCTTTAATTAAATTTCTTATTCATCACTCAAAGAAATTTCATATTAAAAATTAATAAAATTTTTACCATTACAATATTTAAATTTAAGTACCGAAAACTACTAAAATACACTATTTTACACCTTAAAATCAAATTTTTCCCGGGGGAGGACCCCCGGACCCCCCGCTTTAATACGGGGGGGGGGGGGGGGGGCCATGCTTCTTAACACCCCCCATACACAAATCCTGGCTACGCCACTGGATGTACGTCAAGGTCAAGGTCAAATTTAAAGGTCAAGGTCAAAGTCCAAGATCAACATTAAAGGTCAAGGCCAAAGTTCAAGGTCAATGTTCAAGGTCAAGGTCAAAGTTCAATGCCAACAGACGATGTTAAAGGTATGGTGGACAGAAAATTATACTAACATGTCGCCAGCACACTCTAGCAGACGAAAACAAGATGGCGGTCTCTAGCATACGAAGATAAGATGGCGGACATGACGTCATACCAGCTGACGATATATACCTTGATATTGGTGGTAGGTCAGTAAGTAGGTGGCTTCTGCGGAGGAAGGATCTGATGTTTTATTTTTTTTGCCCTCACCGAATTCGAACCGAGGACTCCGAGCTCCGTGCCGTATATGTATGTTTTTTAAAAAAAATTTATTAAAATTTTATTAATAGATTTTTTTTTATAAATTTAAAAAATGTTTCATTAAAATCGGATAATAAATAAAAAAGTTAAAGATGGCGACCATAACGGAAATTGCAATGGTGATGTCATAATTCAAAATGACGAAAACACGACGCAGGAATGTTCGAGAAAACAAAATGACGTCATCCAAAATGGCGGATCCAAGATGGCGAATCCAAAGTGGCCGCCGGAGTCAAGGTCATCCAATATGGCCGCCGTGTCGTCACAATCCAAGATGGCGGACCGGCTCCCGGCTCCACAGCCAGAAGACAGTTTCAGGAGCCCCATTCATATACTACTTTGAATGTATTCTCACTTTTCACGGTGTTGATACTTCCATTAGTTTCAGTCTTCCCGAAGCCATCATCTTCCTTCAATTTATGTTCTTCATCACGCTCAGGACAAGGAAAATTACTGTCGTAATGCAGATCACTCTTCTTTAGTCTAGTGGATCCATCGATGTCCTCTATGCCGTAAGTAGTCTTGGCTTTACATGTTCTACCATGTCTTTTTAAGCTGTCAATTCGTGTTAACAACCTGCTATAACGATTACAGCTTAACATAGAGGTGGGTCGAAAAGTATCAATCTGATACTTTATCACTGATACGCGCCTGTATCAGGAACGGCAAACGAGTACACTTGAAAAGTAGGCTCTTTGCTACTGACTAACTTTCGCCTTTTAACTATCATCATTCTAAACGTGTAATTGGTAACGTGTGTTTTAACTGAATAACTTTCAACTCCAAGAGACTTTAACGTGTACGTCTCCAGCTGGCGTATCCACGTAATTTTGGAGTCATTAATATTTCGTCGCAGGCTAGACTGCAAACAATCCTGAACATAGGAATTTCTCTACATGTTTACATGTCAGCCTAAGTTGTGGCAACACCACTTCCGTGACTATCTGCCAAATCTTTCATAGGGACGAGTATCCACCGTTTCAACTTGTCGATATTACTTTGCAACCTATCCTGCGCGTGTCATTTACGTTCAGAGATACGCGTGTCACAGCGGTCCGACAACGGACGCGGCCAGTATCGGGACGAATGAGTGTATCAATACTGAATAAAGTGCAGGGTCCTGTAACTCGTTTACCATTCATTTACAAGGCGTCCTGGGTGGCCTGAACAGCCCAGGTAATTTCCGAACCAAGACGCGCTCCTGCCTACAGACACGAGGCCGAACCCCCGTTAAAACCCCTGAGATTCTTTCCAACGCTAATATTTAATTAAAAAACTTAAACAGGCAGTGGGAGTGGCGTCACGGCATGTAATTTAAAGTGACTAGATGCACTCACATATAAGCTTGCTTTCGTGAGTGCTGAATTTCCTGGTTAATTAAGTGGATATTGTTAACAAAGTGTAAAAAAAAAGTAAAATAAATAATTATTATTATGTTATTATTATATAGTTTATATAGTATCACTGCCATAATGGTGTAAAATGAAAAACAGAATTACTAGAAGTGCAAGTGATCATAATGAAAATAGGCCAGTAGCGTTAAACACAAAAATCACCCAATTCGGAAATAATTCCTACAAAAGGTTTTTTTGCGTCAATGGCTTCACTTATGGTCCAATATGACTCTCCTATGTTTTCCCCCTCGGGGGAGTTGTGGAAAAGTGGTGGGGGGTGAAAATGTACCCCCAAAAGGGATACTTATGCAGTTTTCCACTTGTATCTCCTGAACTTAACAAAATTTTGAAAAAGTACCTTTTATAAAAGTTGTAGAGCATTAAATTCTGTGTAGAATAAACCAGGGAAAAAAATTTTTGGACCACCCGTTGCTAAATTACAAAAGGTGAAAGTCGTATCAATTTGTTAATTTTACGAATAATTTTCGTTTTAATATAAGTTTTTCTTAAATATCTTAGAATTAACCTTTTTATCAAACAGTTATTTAACATAACATTTTTTAAGAATTAAATTTTGCATCGAATGGGATCAAGAGCGAATTTTTCGGCCAATGCGTTACCAAACTACAGCAGGTTAACGTTGGACAAGTTTTCAACTATAGCAGAAATGGTTGGTTTCAACTACACTTGAAGCAAACACATAAAGGCATGAATTCGATTGGTAACAATCTAACAACAGTCACGGCACTAACTGTCAAACAAAAAATTCCTACACGGTATCAACCGCCGAAATAAAAATCCCTGCTCACAATCGACCTTAACACTAGCACCAATTTGGCTCTTGCAAATGTCATCCTTACGAAAATGAGGGGTAATGAGGACTCAGAAGAACCTTCCCATTCAAAGACTCCCTTGGAAGAACTTGATCACGAATATTTGAAGCAGCTGTTCACTGAGAAACTAGAATAAATGGAGGATAATGGTCCCACTGCCAAGCTACTTCAAAATGACCACCTTCATGAAGCAGTTCATACAGGCAGAGAGGACTGGTGACTGGCAGCTGCATCTGAGTACTGTGAAGAAGATGTTGCCCTATTTCCATACAAGTGGGCATTTTTTGTATGCTAAGTCAGCGCAGCTCTATCTGCAAGACATGATGGACCTACAAGAGAAACTATCTCAAAAAGAGTATGAGAGGTTTGTGCTGAATGGATGGTTTACAATCAGAAGATCTGATAAATTTTGGAGTGGGATTTGGTCTGACATAACCATTGAGCAGACCCTCATGCGCTCATTAAAAAGTAGTGGAGAGCTTAGTCATGGTCGTGGTGTTTCAGATAGTACTCTCAGCAGATGGGTAGTCACCATGCCAATAGTTACAACAGTGGCACAACAGGTCGAGGATTTTAGCTGGGTTTCATTCACCACCTCAGAGCAGCATTTTGATGCCAGAGATGCTAGAGTCCAGCGTGATAATGGAGATGTACAGAAGTTTGTGGAGTGGTTTCAATCTCACGATCCTTTTCCAGCAAGCGACTTCATGATGTCCATCAGTACAGGTGTCATGGGAGATGAATCAATAAACTTTCACAAAGCCTTTGAAATTGGGAATTCGTCAATGCTTACCTTGGTGGGACAAAACTTTGACCAAATCAAGTTTGTCAGAAAGATGTTCAAGGTTTCAAGTCAAAGTTTACCATTCATGGGGAGGATGTACCAGTCAATCCTGAGACAATATTTCACCGTATCGCACTCCTCAAGAAATCTGATGAAGAGCTAAGGGAATTCTTCCAATACAAGCTGGCACCATATACCCTGTCTCTATTCGATGAGGTTGGAATGAGGAAGGCACCTAAGTCTGTACTTTATGACTTTTTTGATCCTGTAGGAGAAGTTAACCTCGATGGAGCTGCTCATGTCATTGATGGAGGATTTTTATTACACCGAGTGGTATGGAAGAATGGCGATGCCTTTCAATGTATTATCAACAAGTATGTTGATTACTTGAAACGCCACTACAACAGAAAAGTTACCACTGTGGTTTTTGATGGCTACCCCGAAGACCTGCGTACCAAAAGCATCAAATCCGCAGAGCGGCTCCGCAGAATGAAGAGGCACATTGCTCCTGAGGTCATCTTCACAAAGTCAATGGTGGTGACGATGACCCAGGAGCAATTTCTTTCAAATGACAGGAACAAGGAGCGACTCATCAGCTTGCTTACCGAGAGGCTGGAAAGTGAAGGCAAATCAGTCAAGCAAGCTCGTGAGGATGCAGACCACATAATCGTCACCACAGACATCGAAGTTGCCCATAGTCATGAGAAGGTTGCTCTAGTCGGTGAGGATACGGATTTGTTGGTCAGCCTCACTGCTCTAGCCACACCATCGGCTAACATTTATTACCTCAAACCAGGAAGAGGAACAACACCACAAAAAATATTCACCCACCAGAGTTGTAAACTCGCCGACGACCTGAAAAAGGTTCACATTTTCCTCCACGCCGTTAGTGGTTGCGACATCACTTCTTCATTTTACAAGCTCGGCAAGAAGATAATAGTGAAACATGTGGCCAAGAATGAGCACATTTTAGAGGACATCAAACCCTTCTTTGATCACGATTCACAACCTCAAGCAATTGCAGAAGCTGGGCAACGATTTTTGACCACCCTCTATGGTGGTAGAACAGAGGACAATCTGGACAAGGTGCGGTTTGACCTGTTTGCCAAATCCCTCATAATATCTCAATTCAATTTGGCTTCCCTACCACCAACCACGGAAGCAGCTCGCCAACATTGCTTCAGAACCTACCTCCAAGTTCAAATGTGGATAGGGAACCAGATGGATCCGCTCCAGTGGGGATGGCAGCAGTCCAACTTTGGACTTGCCCCTGTTCTTACCTCCAAGGAACCAGCTCCACAGTCGCTTCTGATGAAGATTTCTTGCAAGTGCAGCAAAGGGTGTGCAGGTTCTTGCGGCTGCAGGAAGGCAGGTTTGAAATGTTCGATAATTTGTGCCAGTTGCAAGGGGACCTCATGCGATACGCCCTCCAACTGGTAGAATTATTGGAAGATGCCGAAGAAGATGTGTATGGATACCTCAACATTTTGACTGACAATGAATCAGAAGTGTCAGACATCGACGAAAATGTTGAGCCCAGTGGTCCAACGGCAGAGAAACGTCGAAGACTTTAATTTTATTTCAGCATGTCTATTATTTAAATCTTGTATTCACCCATTATGTATGTATGTTTTAATTTAGTGACAATTTTTCATGTTAATATAAATATACTAATTTTGTATAGTATATTACTGTTATCCTGTTTGTGAAAAAATTCTGTACCTGAAGTTAAAACAACCATTGTAATTAATGTTGAAAGTTGGGCCAATTGGCTAATTTTTCATTTTTGAATAAGACATCGTCTAAAACCTGTAGTTAAAACCAACCATTTACACTGATATTGAATATTGGTCAAACTTTCAGCTGCTGTAGTTTGGTAACGAATTGTCCAAAAAAATTTTTCTTGGTACCATTCAACGCAGAGATTAATGCTCTATAACTCTTATGAAATGTACTTTTCAAATATTTTGTTTAGTGTGGGAGATAAAAGCAAAAAACCGTAAAAACACCCCTTTTGGGGGTACATTTTCACCCCCCCCCCCCCCCCCAACTTTTCCACAACTCCCCCGAGGGGGAAAACTTAGGAGAGTTACATTGGGTCACAAATGAAGCCATTGAAACAAAAAAATCTTTTGTAGGAATTATTTCCGAATTGGATGTTTAACGCTACTGGCCTAAAAAGCACGGAAATGAAAAATTTTACAACACAAGTGAATATTCCTAGTAACATTGTTATTTATGAAAACATTGCTTGCTTGGACAGTTTTATTCTTGAGTATAGGCATATTTCTTTGGCCACTGTTGCTAATGTGCTGAACATTAACATTTTTTTTTGTTAAATTGAGCAATTTGTATCAGTACAATTTTTGTTAGTAGGTACCTATGTTACATTAGAAAACATGTACATAATGTAATATGTACATAATGAGCTTAGTTTTAATGTGTTCTTACTATCATTATTAAAATATTGTTCTTGGAGCTTTAGTATCTGTTGACTAAAACAAGTACCTACTTAATTCTAACAATAAATTGTACCACACCACCTGACTAAAAGAAATTGTTTGTGTTAATGTTTTGACGCCGTCCCCGCTACCTCTGACTATTTAGACGTGATTTTTGCTTGGGTTCGTGATCTCAGGGAAGGTTCGGCCTTGTGGCTAGAGGTAGGGGTCAACGCAGTAGGGCCCCCCGAGCTGTTATGGCCACTCGGAACGCCTGAATAATAACACAAAGTTCCTGAAAGATATTTGGTGAATTTAATACAGCACAGCCCAATACATGCTGCTGCCCGTTCTGGCCGTAACGGTTTGCCCGACGCGACTAGTCACACGCGCAGCCCACTTCCTCAGTGGCGGCTCACGATTTTAATGCGCGTGAGGGGCGAACTTGTACACGTGACGCGATAGTTACACAATACACATTAATATGACGTACGATCAATACAATTCACTACTATCTAACATTTAACAAACTGGGCTAGGGACACGTAGGCCCGTGTCTCCGGCGACTCTACGTGATACCTAGATGCGAACTTGTACACGTGACGCGATAGTTACAGAATACACTCTAACATGACGAACGATCTCTTGACGAACAATACACTTCACTACTCTCTAACATTTAACAAACTGGGCTAGGGACACGTAGGCCCGTGTCTCCGGCGACTCTGCGTGACCCCTAGATGTGTCCCAGGGACTGAATCGTTATTATGTTCGACGGCACGTGTCGCCTGCTGGCTGCCCCGTGCGGGCCAAAACTAAGTTGCCTGTAGGCTAAGTTGGGGCGTGAAGCGCCGACGTAAATCCTCACAAACTTCCCACAGTACTTACGTATAACGTAGAACACTTATCTCAGAGCTATGATTTAATTAAGTTAAATACCCCATGGCAGATTGAGGCTGACCACGGAACTGTACGCAAAAGTTTAAGAAAATATTACACTATTGAAAACTACATGTCGGTGAAAGCAAGGGTTGATGGTTCCGCGTTGCGCGCAGGCTGCCGGCCTGGTTGAGCTCCCAGAAGGACGCTGCCGGTGTCGCCGCGCGCGACCCCCCTCCCCCGCCAGCCCTCCCGCGGAAACGTGTGAATTTCGCGGGAAACTGAACCGGCCAGGTTTGGGACAAATCGCACAGTGAGACATAATTTTGACAGGACTGAATTATTAATTAATGAAACATAATGTTTAATAAAAACCTGTGGAAAAATATAATTAAAATAATTTGTTGTAGTGCGGCAGAGGGATATGCCACACCCGCCTAGATCCTTCCGCCGGTGCAGCACTCGTTGCATGGCGTTCGCCTCGTCGCACGCACTACACTTTGCTGCGCGCACGGGCGCGTTCGGTGCACACGCTTTTGCGAGACGTTGATGAGCCATAGCGGTCTATGCGACATAGAGGAGCATTGGCGGCCGGCGTCAGTTTGTTTCCTTTGCAAAAAAAAATTCAGTTGTCAAAGTAAACATAATAGTTGAAATATTTCCGTGGGAAATAAATCGTTTTTTAATAGACTACGCGTGCTTATATTCAAATTTACCGTCGCTACATTTGTTTTTTGTTAGTTTCACAAGTATATACATAGAGCGCTAGGGTAGAACTTACGAAAAGTAGCACTGAGTTTGCAGTCTTTGATGCAACCAACCACTGATGAGTCAAGAATAAATAAACAGGCGTGCGCCAGGGTGTGTTGATGAACGAGTAACGATGGTGCGTAAGTTAAAATTTCACGAACAGAAGCTTTTAAAAAAAGTTGATTTCATATCGTGGGAAGCTGACAACAATCTTCATGAAGTTAAGATTCTTAAACGATATTGTATTCAGAAACGTGAGGATTATACCAAGTAAGTTTCACTAGAAAAGATAGTTATTCAAAAATGTTGTGAATTATTTTTTGCTTTCAAAATTATTTACAGACACGATATCTTCCACAGTCGAATAATTCGGTAGTATAGAGAGTAAATTGTCAGGGTCGCGGGTCTTTCATAAAAAAAAAAAAAAATTGAAAACCTACCAACAATTGTGTTTTTGAACAACTGAGATGAAGATACCTTTGAATTCCAGCTTCGAATCGAAACACATACCATAACCATAATTATAGTACCGTATGACAAAACTCAGGTAAGACTGAACAAGGACTTGGCTCAAAAACAACTGCCTAAAAACACAATGCCAAGTTAACAACAGAGGCAATAAATGAAATCCTGAACTAATGTAGGTGTTGAATACTAATAGCCAACAAAATACGTTAGTTGAGAGCCCTCCACATGAGATGACTGCTTAGAAACTGCACATGATTTTCAGATTTTGCAGCAAGCAGAAAATTGTGCTTGTCTGGAAATGTGCACCCAAATTTGAATCTAGATGTATTTGCTGGAAAGAGGTTATTTTATTCCTGTGCCACACATTCTCTTTAACTTGCTCTATGCTTTGGATGGTTGCTTGGTTTGTCGGGATCATCGAAATTCACAGTATACTCACCCTAACATTCACGCCAGCAATAGCCGACAGCTGTCGTCCCAGGCATTAACAGGTATGTATGATGCTCAGGAGTTTGTTGATGTACTGTTCTCTATGCAGACAAGAGGGATACTATTCATTTCCCCCCTTTGAATTATAGAAAGTGGACGGACGGTCTTCTGTTCAGTTTCAGTACATTTGCGTTTCCCGACTGCAGCCTCGTCTGTTTTCACGATATGACTTACCCCTTCAATTTTGCACACAGTCATGACTTCCGTCAACCAGCCCCTCACGACTGGAAGACAAATCTCATAACTAATTGTTTAAGGTTGTATGTACTGTTCTAGGTCATTACTTTATATTTACATTCCACACGGTTGAACTTGCAGAGTTTTTGAGAGGTTGAACTTTTACGAAATGAAATTATATAGATAGGCCTATCACTTTTTTTTTTTTTTTGCATAATTAGCTGCAAAAGTTGCCGTTTTAATGTTTTTGTGCAATATCGATAAGGAGAATGAAATAGAATATAAAACTGGATTTTTTTTAAGTTTTAAGTCAATTTTACCAGCTACTATGTCGTATGGTTTGATTTCTTTCAGAAAAAATTATATAATTTAAGCTAGCCTTTTAAAATTCTCCAAATTTTTATGATTTTAAAAATGTTTAGTTAAATTTCATAAATTTTTTCTGAACGAAATCTGAAACATACAGTGCAGTAGCCACTAGCATTGCCTTTAAACCCAAAATTTGCGGTTTTTTAATTCCATTTGGTTCTCTTTATCCATATTGCACAAGACTACGTATATTTTTAAATTTTTTTGAAATTTGGCCACTAGAAAAGACTGTGAGTGTAACCATGTTAAATGTAAAAATTAAACAATGACCTGGAGTGGGACGTATGCCCTTAACCACTTAAATCAAGTCCCTCCGTTCCGTCTTGTCTCCGGAGCCGTGGGTGACAGAGTGCGATCTCTCGCTCGTCTCGCAACAAGGTGATCCGGCGGTGAGTTTCCTTGAGTCTGTTTCCCCCCGTCCATTCGTACCATTATGGTCCATTAGCGTCTCATCACCTTTCATCGTCTCTGATGACTTTGAACAGGGTTCGTACGCCTGCTTAATATCATTAAAGCATCCTTAATTGGTCTTAAATTGATTACGATCCCTTAAAAGTCTTTTAAATTTCACTAAGAATCCTTAAAAACTCTTTAATAAACACAGATAGCTTGCAAGTTATGGATAAATGTGGGTATTTTAATGTTCTTTTCTTTCCGACTGGGTCGCAAACAACGCTTTGTGCGTGCCCAGTAAAATTGGCAAATTTTGGGCCAAGTAATTAGATTTTATGTACAAAAAATTAATATTTTTTTCATTTTTTGTATTTCACCTTTAAACTAAAAAGGTGTGTTTATTGTCCTTACTTGGAATTCGTTAAAGTAAATATAATTAGTGATGATAGTAAATGGTTGGTGTGTAAAATTCAAATCACTGCTTGGGTTAGATGTGTTCCACAGATAATTATGAACAGTAGGGGCTTATCTGTAGGACTTTAACCAACCAACAAAAAAATTTTTGTGTGCATTAACTATTAAACATTGTTATTTGCTTGAGTTACATTTGTGTTATTACAAATGGTTTCCTACCTTTTGATAGTGATCAAGGCAGTGAAGTAAAGGGGTACTTAAGAACTCCTCAATTCTTTATTGCTCAAGAGGGTACGAACCATGTTGATGTTACGATACGTTAAGCTCTATCCATTTATATATTTTCCAACCTTGATCTTTCCTGAGGTATTCTTTTTCATATTCATATGCATAGTTTTCAAAATCTCAGTATTTATTCTGTTCAGATGGTGAAGCAAACCAATTCAGCCTGGTCATTTTAAACCTCTCCCATGTTAGCATTAATTCCAATAATAACTTACTGAAATAAATTAATACCTACTGTAAAGTTGGTATTTAATTCACTCAAAAGTATCTCAGCTATGGATATGAAAGCAACAAATGAATACAATATGATAGTATGTGTGTGTTGCTTCAATGGCTTAAAAATAATGTTTTAAATTTTTTTAATAAGTATTTTTTAAGGTTTTTAAGTAATACTAAGAATTTCTTTAAGGAATTAAGAATTTTGTTTGTCTTACAGGTACAACAAGCTCTCCAGGCAAATAAGAGAACTGGCCCGGAAGATAAAAGAATTGGATCCAAAAGACCCGTTCCGGGTGGAATGCAGTGCACAGCTACTTGAAAAGCTGTAAGCTTATAACAATAACACCTGTATTTCTGTTTTATTTAATCACTTTGTGACTTGTGTACTGATGAAAACTGCATGTTTCTCTTAGTTTGGCAGTCTGAAATGTTTTACCCATACCTATAATTAATTTAGAGTAATATATTAATTAGTTGTTGATTTTATTTCGTAATGTTCAATTATTGTTTTATGAAATTTTTAAGTACTTAAGTTTATTTTCTACTAGTTTATTTACAAATGTGAAGTGTAAGGAAATGTGTAAATCATAACTGAGCCACCTAAAAAGTTGTTAAATAAATAAATAAATGTTGGTCTCTGAGAGTAACTAAATAATTTAAATCCACTCTCTTAGTAAATCTGGTAATATTGGGAAATTTAATCAGACAGGCAGAGCCAGATTATGCATACTAAAATTCTCTTTTCAAAATTATGTAATTGATAATGAATGACTGGGTCTAACATTTTGTCGGCGGGATCATTACAGATGGTGAGGGGAGTTGAGATGAGAACAGAGCATTGACTGGATGAGTGGGGGGGCAAATGGGAGTACCTCGATAAAACCCACTGGCTCATGGTAATACTAGCCATGTTCCCCACTTGCGAAAAATTCCTGTTTGTAGCCCGGATTAGCTGGGAGACAAGTGATGTGACCACTGAACAACTGTAGTCTCCTATTAATTATGAAAAAAATACTTGTCATACATGTATGCACCCCGTAATAAAGCTTCATTTTGTTGAAAAAATGTTATAAAATTAATGAAGTAGTTATGTACATGTTTGAGTAGTGTGTGTCAGAGAAAGAAAGTCTAAACTCACAAATCAGAATATTATTACTAGTGGGAAAGCAGGTCCGAAAAGCATAGCCCGATAAATTAAATACAGTTTTATTTATTACCTAATATTTTCAGTATTTTTTTGAGTTGTAAATTTAATCATTCTTTCATTAAGTCCACAATTTACTCTCCCCTTGGAGAATGGCAGACAGTGGCTCTCTCTACTGCTTGTATATTAATGTGCACCGGTGTTTCAACACACTGCCTCGCACTATTCACTCGTCCACCGCACATGTAACAGGATGCTTCGGTCCCCGATGCACCGGCCTTTGCACACAAAGTCCTTCGCACACCAAGGGGTCACGCCCCCTCTTCACGTGACTGCCCACGCAGGTCTATCTTTCCATTTATGAACCTGCCGAGTCCTGCCCTGGAAAGGTAACACAGCCCTCCAAAGTATCGCGTCATCAGAATCCCCGACTTAACACTCAAAGCTCTGGAAACATTGGTGTCCTAGTTACGCCACTTCACACAGTCGAGGTTCTGGGAACGTGCAGAACACTGCGAGAGCCACAGAGAATTCTCCGGGCTCAATGGGGAAGAGGAAGGGGGGGTTATCGAGGCGCCGCTGCTAATGGGATCAGGCGTGTAGCAGTAATGGAGGGATGGGTACTACCTTCAATAGTTCCCCTACTGCAGGCAGGTGCACTGGCTGGCTGGCTGGCTGGCTAGCATTGTCGCTAGAGTCCTTGGAACAATATCATCAATACATTTCTTTGAGAGACCGAAAGTTTTAATGTGGAATTTAAGTGAACCCCCTGATACAGGTCTTCGAAGAAATAATGAGACCAATTCAATTGTACACGTGGTTCCCCTCCCCCCTCTACCTCACCTCAAGCATTGTGGTACCACTTATGAAGTACATTCCATTGATGTTAGTCACCATAGTATTAGAGGCTGATTTTGTGGTTAAGTTATGAACAAAAATTGGTACTAGGCCAATAACACAAGAAATGTTTGTCATTTGCTATCTTCACTCAATGTTGGGACATGAAAATGCTACAAGTATTGTTATATTCGACTTAACAGGTTTATACTGTATCTATTGGTGAATGTGTACTAGTAATTTTTTTTATTTATTTAACTGCTGGCCTGTTATAGATTCTCAGTCAATCACTCAACACTGGAAAATAATAAACATGCATTATTGTGTGTATTGAGCACATACACAAAACTTTGTGATGTGTGATACCTTTGAAACATGTCGCAGGTACATAATGGGTCTCATACCTACAAAGTGGGACTTGTCGTTATGTGACAAAGTCAACGCTTCAAGTTTCTGTCGCAGACGTTTGCCGGTCATGATGGTGAAAAGCAAGATGTCGGAAACTATCAAGATGGCAACCAAATTCATCGAACAAGGTCACGTTAGAGTTGGCGTGGAAATAATGAAGGATCCTGCTTTTCTTGTGACGAGGTATTCTTAATATTTTTATGCATAGTTTCAGAAGACCTTAACATCCTTGTCTCATGTCAGTGGCTTTGTGTGTGTGTGTGTGAATGTGAGCGTGTAAGGGGCTGTAAAGTGTGTGGGGGGGGGGGGGGGGGGGGGGCTAACAAACTAATTGAAGGACCTGTTTTTATTTAAGAAATGTTTCTGTAATTTTATTACAATAGTGCTCTTTCATTTTATGTTTTGTCCCAAATTAACAAAATTACAATATAATATACTGCTATTTACTAAATATTATCTGAAGTAGTAAACAGTAATGCAAGTATTCATAGTCTTAATCATTTGTGTGACCTTTAACAGCTTAAAGATAACGTTTCGTAAATATCGGCTGAGAAAATTTGTGACCTAACAACAAATGCAAGAGCACTGTTGGAATAAATTTACAGGGAAATCCCATAACAGTACTTAATAATAGTCATTAACAGTAATGACAAGAGAATGAAATAGCTAACTCGGTGTATGATAGGGAGAGAGTCCACTGTAAAGTAGATCATGTGCTTTGTTTTGTTTTAGAAACCTTGAAGATTTTGTGACATGGGTGGATACTTCGGCAATAAGGAGACACGTGCTGGAGTACAACGAAATGGTATTGCATCATCCAAATAATTTAATTGTTGAACAAAAACATTTAATTTTAAATATTCTTTGCACGTGCAGTTAATTTAGTTAAAAATCAATATATTAATTTTTTAAGTACAAATACTACACTTAAGTAAATCTTTATTTTAAAACTTGTCAGGTACGAGTAAAATAAATTACAGAAAAAATGGCTGAAAACTAAAAAATTACAAAAAAAAAACTGCTTGGGGTCATTTATAAAAGTGGTGTAAAATGCTTGAGTGTGTCAAATAGGGTGTCACTCAACCACCATATCCATGCAACAAGGACGTGTGAATTTCAAGGTCTCTCTTTTGCTTTCTCCCATTCCTCTGCCCAACCCTTGTTGCGATAAAGGTAAGGCAGCACTGAACTGAGGTCTATGTGTATAGCAGCGACCGTAATTTCTTGCACAGTGTTACCTTTGCCTTGTAGGTGTATAGCAGTGTAGTGTAAATACACATGCACAGGTTTGTAAACGTGTTGACAGTAAGATGGCAGTGAATATTCCCTACTCACTCTCAGATACTTTTTTCAACAACAGCTGCACTAACACACATGCCTTATTCCTTCGTGGTTGCTCACGTCATGTTTTAGTAATACTGTAGTTTAAGCATATTTATCACTAAGGAGGTAAACAATGTTGCTGTTTCCTTTTTTTTTTTACAGCGTGATGACTTCGAGTTCTGAAGCTGAGTGGTAATGAAATTTGGATATTCTTCAATGTGTTTTATACTGAGCATGAAGCCATTGTTAATGTTGTTTACAAAATGTGATATTATGTTTTAAACTTTACACATTACATGTATCATAACAAGAATGTAATGAATTATGGTATTTTTGTGTGATTATACCCACTGCTCCAGCGACCTGAAACACAAGCTGTTGTAGCACATCAGGATTCACACTAGACCCTGGAGACACTGAGTCAAGAGGCAAAAGGTAAAGGTTGGGTGTTACCTCACAGTGTCTATGAAAACAATGACTCGAGGCATGTTGACCTCCATAGAATGTTGTAAGCTCCGAAAAACCAAGGTTTGAATTGGGTGGTGATAAATTAGCGAGTCATATTTTGCAGTTGGGATTTAAGCATCAAACTTTTCCTCCACTTGTATTATGACACACTTACTAAGAAGTGTGGTGCGTTGCTGGATTGGCATATAAAACTTAATACAGTGAAATGTCTTTAACCCAGCATGTCCTGGACATTGGCCATGCTAGAATAGCGATTTTGCTGCATAATTGAACGTCTATATAGTTTTAACAGAAATACCAAAGAAAAACTATTACACAATACAATGGTGTTTAAAACAAGTTGTATTAAGGTGCCTTAATAGTAAAATAATACAGATGAGCGTTGGTTTTTTAAAAAAAAATCACTGCAGAAAGTACCAGTGACATGTAATGTGAAATGTAACCCTAGAAAAAAGGAAACTGTACTGAAAGTAAAACCAGCAGTAGCAATAAACTCCTAGCATACTAAAAAATATATATTTTTTAAAGTATTAAATTTATAAATACAATGTAAACTCTCCATTATCTGTGTTAATTGGGATCAACCGATGCCAGGATAATTGAAATCCTGTAAAAAAAAAAAAATAATAAAAATATTCACGGAAAGGGCCACCCTTGAATTCAGGTTGCACCATATGTTTGTCTTTAGTGGGATTCCAAGTACAACTGAAGTCTTGGCTTATAGGGATGTAAACAGTACGGCACTCTGTTGCCATTGGTCTTCCTCCGTCTGCTGGAGAGGCGGCAGTCACCCCCTCTTCCCTCCTTGTGTTTAATTTTTCTACCCCTCAGCAAGTTATTCATACTTCTCAGCTCCGCGTCCTCTGTTAAAACTAGCTTGCAGAAAAACTTGTGCCAGGCTGGAGGAATATATAAGAAGCACTTCAATACACCAATTCTCTGAGCTGTGCTTTTCACAGACCAAACACGGGAAAATTTCCATAAATCAAAGATTGATGCAGCAATACGTGCACATCTTGCGGATACGTGACTGTAGTGTATGTCGTGAATCGTTGCAGTTACAATCATTGGAAATAGCATAAGGAAACAATATTTTTGGCTTCATGCAAACATAATATGGTGATACGACACGTGAAGATTGCCTGCACGTATATTGTTAGTTCATGATCATTTACAACGGTCGAAAAGGGAAATTTAAAAATCAAGACGGCTCAAGATAGGATCATGCAAACTGTGCACACACAAATTTTGGTTACTTTGTTTTTTTTAAATTTAAGTATGGTAGCCGGGACGGTCTGGGCTACCAAACGTGAACATAGCGAACGGTTGCTCCATAGAGCAACAGGTGGCAGGGTGTGTCGGGAGGGGAGGGGGGTGTCGTACTTGTCATTTGCTGCTGTCATCACAGACGGCGGTCATCTTGGGAGCGCTATTGTGGTATTATTTTTTAGTTTTAAGAATAATTTATTGTGGCGACCGCACCCGAACCCCAAGACTCAAATTAGTAGGCAGTAATGCTAGCCACTAGACCAGAGCACCTGTTGAGGGAGGAAGAATTAAATAATGAATACTTGTTTCAGTTGGTGGTGGTACACCCAAAGGGGTGCCAAGTTATGTTACTAGTTAAGTTATGTTTAAAATTCTAAAATCCACCATCTTTATTTTTTTTTACTGGCATCTAATTGATAAAATATTGTATGCTGTAGACCGCCATTATTTTTTATAGTCATTGGCTCCTAATTTAAAAAAAGTCAGTTGCTAGGGAGCGTCATCTATTTTTTTAAAGTGCCGCCAAATTTAAACAAAAAAATTTAATTGGCTGCTATAGGCAGCCATTTTTTTATACTAGTGCACATTCAAAAATATTAAAGGTGATGCCAAAATTATAGTACTAGTTATGTTAAAATTTCAAAAGTCAGCCATCTTTTTATATTACATTTGTCTGCTGTATGGCAATCTTTATTATTGGCAGTAAATTCAAAATAACCATAGACATCATAAATGACTGTATTGTCTGCTGAAGGCCGCCATCTTGTGACTGGCGCCAAGTTTAAACTTATAGTACTAGTTATGTTCAAAATTATAAGGTCAGCACTCTTTTTTATAGTATTGGGTGATAGGATTTTTAAAAATAAGTTTTAAGTACTAAAGACATAATCTTGGATTGACACTGTCTACCACTATAACAAAGCTATATTCATATTTATTACAAGTATAGTTATAGTGCTAGGTTACAGCAATGTTTTTTTATACTTATTAATATTTCTGTATAGTATTTAAAATAATATAATTTCTTATTAAGTTCTTTTACCAATACCGGTCCCCGCTGGCGGAAAGCACCCTTGCATCACGTCCGCATGAGTCAAGTTAGTGATTGTGTCCGCAACTAGGTAAGTGCTCGGTACCATGTGTTAGGCACCTGTATGAGTAACAGTGTATTTAATTCCCGTAAGAATTTTTCTAAAGTCATAATATTCACAAAAGAAAGTTTATCGTTAATTAGGCGTATGACCCCTTAAGAGAACCTGGTTTGACCAATGCGTTAATATCTTTCGGGGCCCCAGGCCAGATTTATTAAGTAGTGCTCAATGAGTGTACTTAATAATATATAAATAGTCTGGATCCAGGTAACAGAGTAGCCCACAAGCTAAGAACAGTCTCTGGTTTGACTGGTGGTTTTTGAATAAAAAAATTGCCATTTTGATAATACACACATATTTAGACCT
This sequence comes from Bacillus rossius redtenbacheri, assembly GCF_032445375.1. Taxonomy (NCBI): domain Eukaryota; kingdom Metazoa; phylum Arthropoda; class Insecta; order Phasmatodea; family Bacillidae; genus Bacillus; species Bacillus rossius. The sequence continues at coordinate 8,243,210 of NC_086330.1, forward strand.
TCTGTCAGTCGTTTCCCACATGGGTAATTTAACTAAGTAAATTGTAAGATGTTTAGATGTTAAATTATTAAAAATAATTTTAAAAATAAAAGCAAACCCATTACACTTAATAAGAAATGAAGACCATTATTATTATAGGTAAAAATACTTAATAAGTGGAATTCTTAAAAATAAATATTTTTAAATAGTATACAGAAATATTAATTTATTTTTAAGTTACATATTCTTACAAACTATATATTACAAATAGCTCAGTATTAACTCAATTTTCTACTTCTGGAATTTTGCTGAAAAAATGCATTGTGAAAGTATGTAATGTTGATTAAATACTCTTAAAAAAAAGTGGAACAAATAGAAGTCAACCTATGTTTAAGTTGGCAAAATATTATGTTTCTTTAGGTAATATAACTTAAAACAGGAAAATATATTTGAAAATTTTCAACACCTCCTAAAGTTGTTGATATTATAGAATACAATAAAATTATATTCACAGCTCCTGTTTGCTGTCTACAAACCAGATATTTGTCGCTACATGGTAAAGTTGCAAATTGTAACATTCTTTCGTCTTGCTTGGTCTCAAGTCGTCACAATTCTGTTGGTGGCTATTGCTTCCACATCATTCTGCGAGCACGCATAAGCAGCGCACTGAAATCATTGGGAATTAAATTACATTTAGCCATTACACACTCAGACTGGTTTCTGAAGGAATAACTATTGTGTAGTGAGTGCATTCTAGGGAATAAGTGAATAGCTTGTGCAGTGTGATTCTCAGCTGCCTGTCAGCTGTGGGGGCGACAATAAATAAGTCACTAGGTTGGAGGTACATTCCATTTTTCATTCTTTTTTTTTCTCTACCATTCAACAAGAATTGGTATTTACGCCAGTTATAATGTTAAATGCATGTGAAATTCAAGAATTTTCGTAACTCATAAATGGATGTAACATCTATGGTACAGTTTACTGTTGTGACTGGGGTCATAGTTTTGATTTGCTTGTACTTATATAATTAATTCTGAAGTAAGCTGTTCCCTACATAGTTTACAGCCTGACATAAAGAAGGGAGGGATTTAAATTTCCTTTAAAACAGAAGTTAAAGGGATGCATCCCATTTGAAGTCTAATTTATTTAACGATGTTAAGTTCTTTTATTTCATTTTGACATCAAAATCCTTACAAATTTGAGAATTTTTATGAAAGTAATTGAAAAAAATTTCATTAAGTAATCCGTTAGTGCTGCCTTAAACCTAAAATGTTTCAGTTCTGTGAACCATAGAAATATACTTATTTGTTAAACTCCGAAAATATAAAAAATGTGACTTTGGCAACTAATTAAGCAAAATGTATGCAATGTATATATATTTTTTTTTCATTTTGTGAACGTTAAGCCATTCAAAATGTGTACATGTTTATGAGTTACATGTAAATATAAAATATTGACCGGGAACGGAATGACCATCCTTAACCTTCTTTCAAATAAAAGCTGTAAATGATTCTGTGTTCAACTCTTTTTCTTCCATGTACAACAGATAAGCGTGCAAGAAGGAACTTACTTCAGCTTGCAGATGTCCTGTATGATGGACTGAAGTCTCTGGCGATTGTGTTCTGCCCTCTGTGTCCAGTCCACGGTAGGCATGCGCAGCTGTCGGGGAAGCAGTGACTGCCGTTCTGTTGGTTCGTTGAGGCTCTGCTGGGGATGGCTGTCGTGTTGCAATCTTGCCCCGTTGCCGAATTCAGTTTCTAGCTCCAGCAACTGCGAGGTACTTATTTCCAACTCGTCGTCAAGGTTCGCAATCTGCACAGAAGTTGAAGCAATTGATTCCGGGATAGGGTTCTGTTTGACAGCAGATTTTTGAGAGCAGATTTCTGATTTAGGTTGGTTTTTACTTTGGGATTGATTTTTAAGTGTAACACATATTTTTCCTGCTTCTTTGGAAGAACTTTCTTCCAGTTTTTCATTCTCTGGTTGATTTTTATTTTGTTGTTTTACATCTTCTTGTTCATCTAGAATTAATTTACTTTTATTACTTTGAATGCCATCCTGTGTTGATTTTTCATGTGTGTCAAATTCTTGCTTTAGTAGGAGGTTATCAAAATTTTCATTTTCAAAGGCACACTTCAGTTTTTCACCTTTGATTTCAGCTTCAATTATTATTTCTGCTTCTTTGGAAAAACTTTCTGGTTCAAGTTTGTCATTCTCTGGTTGATTTTCATTTTGTTGTTTTTCGTATTCTTGTTTATCTGGAATTAGTTTATTTTTGTTGCTTTGATTGCAATCTTGTGATGGTTTGTCATGTGTATCAAATCCTTGCTTTAGGAAAAGGTGATCAAAATTTTCATCTTCAAAAGCATGGTTAATTTTTTCACCTTTGATTTCAGCTTCAGCTGATACACTTCCATCAACGCTTCCTTCTTGTTTTGATTTATCTGATGGAATCGATCGTGTGTTTTGTGAACAACGCAGCTCACTTGATGATGTTTGCTGTGTACAAGCTTTGAACATGTCTTGATCTTCCTGTGCCCTTGAATTGCTGATCATGGTAAGTTGTAAAACAGGGTTCGTACTCTCGTCTTGAGAATTCCCAATGATGTCAGAGCACTCACCATCAGAAGGTTCTTCCTTGGTGCTACTTTCATGTGCTTGTGTTAGGAAACTCTCCAATACACCTATATTTTTCACCATGTGTTCTTTTAGGTTACTAATTGTTTTCGGCATTTTGATATAACTTTCTGTTGCAGCATTTACTTTTTCATCAGAACAGGTTTCATTTTTTGCATTATGTTCTTCTTTCATAACCAAGCAATTTTCTTGAACCGGTAATGCCTGGATCATTGTTTTCGGTGAAACTGACTTCTGTTCCAGTTCTCTGTCTTCACTTATTTCATTTTGTGAGTGATGCAGGATATTGCTTCTGTCTGGACAAGTATCAGTATCAGTTTTCAGTGTTGAAGTTTCTTGTATACTGCTTTCGTCACAGTCTTTTGTATCATACTCATTTAAGACTTGTCCAACATAAACTGATGGTTCTGTGCTAACATTTTCCAGTTCTTCTTCATTGATGGTCTTATTTGTAGCATGAGTTACTTCCTCGTTTGAGGTTGGAGCCTCAGCAGCTGACTTCAAAAAAAATTTTTCTGTTTTTTCAGTGTTATCAAATTTTTGCAGTCCTATTAATGCTTTACCGCTTTCCTCCATTACTTTCATCTTTTCATGTGAGATGCAGGTTATGTCACCACGGTCTTCCATGTTTTGCTCTGTTAAGACACAAACAGGTGGCTCTGTACTAAGATGTTCCCGTTTAAGTATCTTTTTTGCATCACAAGTTACTTCCTCATTTGAGGTTGGAGCCTCAGTAACTAGCTCCAAAAATTGTTTATCTGTTTGCTCTGTGTCAACATTTTGTGGACCTGTTAAGACTTTAGCATTTTCCTCAATTACTTTCTTCGTTTCATATTTGCAAGTTATTTCACCATATTCTGATGGTTCATTTTTCAGTGTACCCATGGACTGTATGGAACGTGAAGAAGCAATTGCTGTATTTTCAGCAGAAGTTTCTAACCTTGTTTCAGTTAAAATTGCTGAACTACATTCTTCAACACGTTTAGTCAGTATGTCAGTTTCGTCTGCTTGTGAATGTGTAGCTTTGGCTTTAATTATTGTTCTTTCATTAGAATGTTCTTCATCAGCTTTCACAAACACTCTCTTAAGTTTATTTGGCATGAGGGGAGTTTGGAATAAGTTAACAATATTACCGATAGAACCGCCTTCTATGGCCAACGGTTTTTGTGGGCTTCTTTTGGCCAGTCGTAATTTTTTTTGCTTCTGCGGTGAGCTTGCAGCAGTAATTTTTCCTGCAACAGGAAATGTATTTTTCTGTTAACGGTACCAAGTTTAAGGGTAGTTTGAATAAGTACTGATGTACTGTACATGAACAAAACGGTATATGTGCTGTTGCAAGATAAAATAAAAATATAGTTAGTAAAGTTTGGACACACAAAATTTGCTTATAGCAGTTCATAAAGATAAGCATCTAATAGTTTAAAATATTTCTGCCGAAGGCCATTTTATATTTTTGGCAGATTTTAAGTACTTATATCTCAACATAGATCCTCTAATAGACAACTATTAGAAAAATAAATTTTTTGACAGTTGACAGGTGATCTATTTATATTGGATACCAATCAAGCGTGGATCCAGGAGGGTGGGGCAATAACCCCTCCCGAGGCCAAAATTTTATATTTAGTTGTTAGGGTATATTATGTTAACTTAAATACTTTAATTAATGTGTTAAATTTTTCTTTCATTAAAAGTTGTTTTAAACTATAAAATAAATTTGTAAATATTCCAAGCCTATAACTTATTTAGGCTCCTTTACACTGGGCCACTCAAAATGCACAAGAATTGTATTGAGCTACTGCTAATGTACCACTCCGCCGTTTTACCAAATGCTGGTAAAGAAATAGGTTTGGAGGAAGCAAGTGCATACTGTGGTTTCTACAACGAAAGATGTGCCATAAAAACAGAATATATTGTATTTATACGATCCTTTGTTGAGCAATGACATAACGATATCTAACCAACACTTATTTTTTAACTCTTGAGTACTCCTTTGCAGGCGTGTCCCAGATCGTGATTCCCTTCTGCGCTTCTAGAATAATCCTTTCGGTGTGGGAACTTGATTGCGCCATCACTCAAAGAAACAGCTATATTGCTGGAAGTGACTTGATTAAAAATGTGCCGGTGTGTGCACAACCTCTGGCCTCTGCTGGCATGAATGCACCACTCGGTGTGAATAGCTCTGTTTGGTTTTACGGTGCCACAGTGTGGCGAGTTTCTATTGGTGGGCTCGCAGTGGCCCAGTGTGAAGGAACCCTTAAGCCAAGGCCACACAGAAATATACGCTATGTTCACGATGTTTGCTTTGCTAGGAGGTCAGACAGAGTCAGCCTAGTTCACGATGTTGGAGAGACGCATGCAGTGGGATTCGAGTGATGATTCTGACGATGATAATGTTCTGCTGGCTCTCACAGAATGTAAATGTAAAAAAAAAAAAAAGAATGACTCATGAAGTCAATTTAACAAGGAAAGTATTTGGAGAATTTCATCATTTGGTGAAGCAGTAGCATGAGGATGAAGACAAATTTATGGATCATTTCAGAATAAATACAACTCAGTTTGATAGCATTTTATTTCTCATCAAGAGTAAAATTGAGAAGAAGAATCTAACTTACAGGAAAGGCATTTTAGCAGAAGAATGATTGGCAGTTTGCTTGAGGTAAGTAAAGAATGATATCATAACAATATAATTCTTTAAAGATTAATTGTTAACATAATAATAGGAAAACTAAGAACAATGGGAATTTACACCAATAATTATTTTTTAAACACACAGCAATAGCAAACCTCCCTTGAAATAAAATCCCAAGTATTATTCAGTATATCCTGCTTTCTGTATTCTATAGATTTATTACATAAACTTAGGGCTATATATTTTTGTACTTTTTCAATGATCTTTTTCATTGACATAATACTAATTTAAAGCAAAAGCAGAAGTATAGCACAATTCAGTGTGAAAACCAATGTTTTTTATTATCTACACATGTGCGAAGTCGGTGACGTTAAGTAAAATAGCCGAGAACCAAACACCCGGCAATGTCTCCAAGATTGCCAACATAGCAGACACAGCGAACACAGCTTGGTGTGGCCAGTGGCACCTGAGATGCAGCTGGCTATATTTACTCGCTTAGCGATCATCGCAAACACAGTGAGCATGGTGTCTTGTGTGGTTTGTAAAGTGTTCAATATTTCAACTATAACTCTTGAATACTCTTTCAGAGATAGCAAAAGGTAGTTAGCAATTAACTGCTTCCTGCACAGCTGTGAACTGCAGTGATCCAACATCTTTGGCAAAGGATAGTGTACTTACCTGTTCCTACATCATATTTCACACATGATAAAAATTTAAAAGGTGAACAGGGTGACTTACTTTTAACATTCTCTTTGTCAGAAACTGCTGGCAGTACAGGTGTAACAAAATTCTTTCTTCTTTTACATCTTGTAGCCATTTCTTTACCTGTAGATATAAGATGTACGTTAATGAGAGTTTTATGTACTGTATAAAATAACCGCATATTTACTCTCGTGGTTTTTTTCTTTCTTGTATTTTGCACAACTGAATCATGCCCCATAGTTGCTTATGTTTATATGGTATGAATTTATTTATTTTTTTACATACTTTGATCACTTAATGCAAGGCACAGTTTTTTCATAAAAATTATCTAACTGTAATGATAATTACATATTCATATTATAGTAGTTCAACTTACTTGACAAAAAAAAATATTTTTAACATTTCAGAACAATTTTTATTAGTTTATTCAACATAAGAGCACATTCAGCCTTAAAACATTTGGTCAGTTTTGGTTGTCTTAGTTCAGATTCTTGAAGAGCTAATATTACAGTAAAGTTTTATTTTGCTGCAAAAAATATGCTTTAAACCTTTCTGTCTAAAAATTTTCACAAAACTGTTGTTCATTAAAATGGCTGTACACAATTATGCAATATTCTTAAAATATTTCTTTGTATTGGTAAATCACAGAGCAGGAAAATTTAAGTGTAGGTGTATTGTTGAGAACAAGCTGTGCTTATGTAGGGAAGAATCATTATTGTGTTGAGGTAAGGACTACATTGTTCAGGGGGAGTACTTTTAAGGGATTCTTTGCCTAACAATATTGAACACTTGCTGTGACAACAAAGAAACAAGCTTACGTGTAATTTTGATTCCCATACAGGATGTTCACAAGGAAAAAATATTTCATACCAACTTAGGTGAGAAAAAGTACTAGATTAGAAAAAAAAAGTACTAAATTATAATTTTTTATGATTTTAACCATTTAGGAAGTGAATGCTTGAACTTAAATATCACATCACACACACATAAATTCCATTGTTATTACAAATAACTACGCTTAATAATAGAACATATTGGAGTTACTGTAATATTTTTATATTAAAGAAGAAAAAAAGTACTAGATCTGAGCGTAAATGTACTAGACCACTAAAAAACTTATAAAAGTACAAGATCTAGTACGAAAGTACTAATTGTGGACACCCTGTTCCTGTAATCTTGACCAAATGTTATTGGCTTGTCGTGACAATATTATTGAGAGATGCAGTAGGTATTCAAAGTACTAGGACTGCAAACAGACTTACAACTTATACAACTGCTGCTGCTGTCATGGTAGACCAAGCTTTATGAAGCAATGTTTAGGCTATTGTCTTTTTGTCTTTACACAAACTGAGATTGAAACAAATTGTCTAAAATGTTTAAAACAAAATAGCTTGCATATCATAATTACCAGCAAATATTTGAGATAGCTTCAGTGCAATCTCTTCTCAGTGTATGATATTTAATACTTGTTCATAATATAAAACGGTATTAACTAGTAAATAACGAATACTGTATGTACATTTAAAATTAAGTTTATAAAATTTAATTACAAAATGAACAGTTTTCAAATAAAGTGAATTGAACATGAATATCATAAAATATTTTAGTATGCCCACTCAGTACATACCATTTATTCTTTATTTTCAATTTTTAAAACTGACTGCCGCCGAACGTTTTATTTCCATGGAGTAACATACAGTAGAGCGTAGAGTGTAAAGAGTAGTTGAATAGCTTATAGATCCAATATACTTACAGTAAAGCGCAACGGATGCTGCAAAATTATAAATACCTCAGTAAATTTATTCCTACCAAAAAAGCAATCGTTTGTCTGTGTACCTTAAAATGTGAGCAGAACGCTGTTTATTAAAACAAAAACTTTTTTTTTATGAATAACGTTTACTATATTTATAACGTTCTCATTTTGTGACTTTATTGCTTGATCTGTTTTATAACTAAAGCATTTTTTTCTTCGTATTTCTTAAACATGGAGATATTTATCATTAGGAGTTAGCATGCTATAACATAGGCTGAAGTCACTTTTTGGGCGTCTAACAAACACGGAACAAACCGTGAACTGAAAAACAATGGCTTCACCCAATTTCTAAGTAATTCTGTAGATGTAGCCACCGGATGGTTATATATGATTTTAGTGTCTATTTCGTCTTCAGAATTTCGTAATATTTGGACGTCGTACCGACCATGGCCGTTAAGCCCGTGCTCAGCACCGCCAGTAACGTATCCCGTTTTCGGAGCGCGCAACTTTGCCCAGCCGGAATGAGTCAGGCGAGCGCCTCGGGCGTGACCCCAATAGACGTTGACGTCGTACCGACCATGGCCGTTAAGCCCATGCTCCGCACCGCCAGTATCGTATCCCGTTTTCGGAGCGCGCCCCTTGCCCAGCCGGATTAAGTCAGGCGAGAGCCTCGGGCGTGACCCCAATGGACATAATGAAATTTAAAGGTACGGAACCCTGGAGACTCGAACCCATAATTCAATTAAAAGAAAATCAATTAGTACGAAATTACTAATTAGCCGACATGTAATAAGTGCGTAGTAGCCACTCCGGGCGAGTAAACCACGCACGAGGCAGAAAACAAACCTCATTAACAGTCACCGTGGCCACTGGCCTTAGTTAAATTGCCCGTGACTATGATCAAGTCAGAATAGGAGAAATCCCTCTAAAACAATTCGCAGTGGGACAATATGTTAGTAAATTTACAGTCGCCAACTTGATATCACAATTTAAATAATTAAATACATTAGAACCATTGTTAAGCCTTAAGCACCCAATTACCAGGTGCTACATTTTAATTGGGCACCTGGAACATGTTTTAAATGGTAATAGAATAAATTCAATTAATATAAGTTTTTTGACGCCGACTCACAAAGAAGAGAAAGTTTTCTCTTCCTTGCGAGGCAGCCATGTTCGGCAGTCTCCAACCACTCCGCGCCGGGAACAGACGTGTGTCCGTGGGCAGCATTCAAGTTTCTTTCATTGATTATTTTTATTCTATACTAAATCTTTAAATTTAAAACCTTTTGTTAATTCACCGTTGCCCACGTCGACTCGGCGCGTATTTCCCAGAACCGGGGCTATCCCGACCGTCATCATCGTGATACCGCGCTGCGTATCGTATCACTCACTTTAGTGTTTCGCCGAACTTGGGAGCCTGCTCATTGACCCCCCGCCCCCTGCACCCGTTAATTTTCGGCGCTGGCCGTCTCCAGCGAGCACCGACCCACGTCCCGCGAGACTTCCGCGGGAACCAATAGTGTCGCGTAGTGTTATGTTTTTTTTCGTGTTAATTGTGTAACGGCTAGACGTCGCCAAGTGTGGTGAGAAGTTTAGTAGCGGGACTGAACTGTGGAGCGGACTTGTAGAGTGTACCATGTACCCACGTGGACCCCCGGTGAAACCCCTAAATTAAATGTATTCTCACCAACTCGTATACAATCATTTTCCGTAACCTCCCGTCCTCCACATGGCCGAGCGGCCTTCACAACCAAGGGAGAACCATTCAGGTTACATTCAAGCCGTGTACCTGGCGAAGCAAGCGGGGGCAGAGTACCCACGACCCAACAACAACGGCCTAGCGACCCGCTAGCCTGGCGCCCCTCCGGACAGCAAGAGCATCGCGACGCCCGTAGTGCCTGTCAGGTACCCCCCGGGCGTTTCATAGAGGTCGGGTGACTGCATATGGCGCCCTTGCGTTGGGTCTAACTACAGCCAAAAAATCACGAAAAACGCAGCAAGATCACACAAAGGGGACAGAAGACAGCCATTTTGGACATGCCCAGTGGAATTTGGCGCACAGATGAGCAGCACCAAGGGACCACCCGGAAGAGTGCGTCACCGCCCGCGCCGACCCTTGCCAACTTTCACTTTCACGCCAACCCCTCCCCCTTGGGCCTTCAGCGAACATCCTCGGCCGCACACCACCAACCCCCTTCACATCCTCGCGCTCTCCGCTTTGTGCGGCTATCCGGGCACTCTCGGCCGCCGCTACACACGGCTATCCGCATCCCCCCTTCGCAGAGGCCAGTCTCGGCTCTCCCTTTTGTGCGGCTGTCCGGGTGCCTCTCGGCCAGCGGCCCGAAACAGCGCGTGCGCCAACCCCCCTCACCCCTCGGCATACGCCGGGAGTCTGTTTGTAAACAGAGCCACGTGCGCGGACTTAGCAGCTGTCAAAACCGACACGCCGCGCGACGCAATGGCAGACAGACTCAAGATGAACACCTGTCGAGTCTGCTACTGGCCACAGGGCAGGGATCTGGTAACGGGGAAAGCGAACCCTCTACAGACTTGTAAATGCGCACCGGATTACAACTTGCTGGCAATCAAGGTCGAAGCGCTCATAGAACCGCAGCACGACAGCACGGAGACGGAATTACAGGAGCGAACACCACCGGTGGACCTTACACCCCTACCGGGACATACCACCCTGGCCATCACCGCCCCTCCAACCACACACGCCAGCGACTGGAGCTCGCACCCTGGCCATGTGACGTACGTGCTGGACATCACCGAGGCCAAGTGCGTGTGGCCCGGCCTGGAAGACCTGGCACGAGCCCTGCCACCCCGCAGAGCGACTCTGTCAGAGTTCGCCGGAGCCCCGCACGAGGACCCAGGGAATTCCTGACGCAGTGCGAGGCGCACCTGATCGGGTGCCGGACGCACCAATCGGAGTGGGCAGAGCAGGTCAGCGAGCAGCTGCAAGGGACCGCTCGGAGCTGGTGGAGCATGTGGGGCCGGTTTGCCATGCCATGGGGTGAGTTCACGGACACGTTCCGACACCGGTTCGACACAGGATCGCTCCTTGTCGAGTGTTCCGCTAATTTCTATGGGGCTCGGCAGAAGGACAGCGAGGCAGTGGAGGCGTTCATCGCCACTAAACTCCAATTGTTTCGCCGCATCTCGCCCGGCACCCCCCTGTCCAGGGCACTGCCCATCATCACGGGCTTAGTGAGGGACGAGCTGCAGCCCTTTCTGCCTCGCTACCACACCGGCGGTGTAGCTGAGTACATGCAGGAAGCACGCGAGACAGAACGCAACTTCCAGAGAGCCTGCAAAAGCGGCCCGACCACGAGCACCCGGGGGGGTGATAAACCGCGGGATGCCGGAGCACGGGAGCAAGTCCCCCTGTGTCGCTTCGGATGCCCGCGTGGCGAATGCCACTGGCACAGCGAGATCCCGCGGTGATTCCAGGCGGCGCGACCCGCCACAACGCCGCGCCAGGAGACGCACGTGGTACCACCTCCGCCACAGCGCACCAGCCGGGCCCAGTCGGGAAACGGCCCCTGGGGGACCGGGATTAAAGCTCCCTCCCCCGCACAGACCATAAACCCCGCGCCTGGCGGGGTGCGCGCCCTCCCGACCTTGGGACAGCTGGGCCGCCCGCGGGACAACCTGTTCCGCATCCCCGTGGAGGTCAACGGCCGGCCAGCTGCCGCGCTCGTCGACACGGGAGCGAGCGACGTTTTCGTACGCCCCGCATTCTTTCCCGCAGGCGCGTTGCGTCTGGGCAGCGGCGTGCTGCGCCTGGATACCACCACACACACCGGACGGATGCTGGGGCATGCTGAGATCATGGTGAGTACACAGGAATTAAATAGTAGTGTGTCCGCAGTAGTTGTGCAAGACTTAAGTGAGGAGGTGGTGCTAGGACTCTCCTGGTTGGTCCAGCAAGATGCGGTCTTGGAGGAGCTAGAACCCCCCCGCCTCAACTTGGGAAGAGCCGAGAGGTATGTGGTGTACGCTCTAGGGAAGATGCCCCCCCGACAGGACGCGGCGCTGACCCTGGCGGACGTGCGCCACTACGTCCCCCCCTCCTTCCAGGCTGAGGTAAACAAGGTCCACGCCGCCCGACCCGAAGTGTTTGCCGTGGACGGAACCTTGAGGGGGACCACCGTCACCGAACATTGCATCCCCACCCTGACTGATGAACCAGTGTTCGACCCGCCTCGTGGCTACGGGTTTCGCGAGCAGCGAATCATCCGGGAGCAGGTGGAAGAGATGCTGCACGACGGAGTCATCGAGCCGTCCCACAGCCGGTACAATGCGTGCATTGTGCTGGCCAACAAGAAAGACGGGACAAGCCGATTCTGTGTGGACTTCCGGCCGTTAAATGCCGTGACAGTCAGCGCTCCGCCCCGCCCCCCCCCCCCCCAGATTAGCGTCGAGGCCGCCATAGCCGGCTTGGGAAGGGCCCAGGTGTTCAGCACCTTGGACCTGAAGTCCGGTTACTGGCAAGTGCCCATACGATGCGGGGACCGGGAGAAGAAGGCGTTTACGGTGCCAGACGGACGGAGGTTCCAGTTCAGAGCCATGCCATTCGGCCTAAAGTGCGCCCTGTCCACCTTCCAGTGCATGATGACCCGTGTGCTGGAGGGCTACATCGGGCAGTTCGCCCTAGCATACCTGGACAACATCATAGTGTACTCAGACACCTGGGAGGACCACTGCCGCCATCTGGCCTTGGTGATGGAGCGGTTGGCCACAAACCATCTGACAGCCAACCCAGCTAAATGCACTCTTGGAGCCCCCGAGGTCGACTTCCTGGGCCACGTGGTCAACGCGGAGGGGAACCGCCCCCAACTAGGTCACCTCCAGCAGATCGCGATGGCAGAAGTCCCCGCACCCGAAAGCAAACTGCAGCACTTAATCGGGCTGCTGAACTGGCTCCGGAACTATATTCCGAATTTTTCACAAGTCATCGCGCCTCTGACGGACCTGTTGTCACCCCAAGTCCGCTACCACTGGGGCTCACCCGCCAAGATGGCATTCGAGGCCGTCAAGAGCGCGTTCACCCGGTGCCACACACTGGCCCGCATCGACCCCGAGCGCCCACTCGTCCTCCAGACGAACGCAAGCGCCCTGGGAACCGAAGCCGTTCTGTACCAGGTGAACGACCACGGGTAACAGCAGGTGGTGGACTATGCCAGCGCGAAGTTCGGCGCGGCGGAGAGGCGGTACCACAGCAACGAACAGGAGTGCTTGGCAGTGGTGTGTGCCGTGAAGAAATACCGTCCACACCTGGAAGGCAGGCATTTCACCCTCCACACCTGGCTCCACACCATGCAGGGGAGGAAGGGGAAACTGATCCGCTGGGCGCTGCTCCTACAGTCGTTCGACTTTACGGTCGAGCACGTGCCAGGCGCAGAAAATCAGCTCCCCGACCTGCTTTCGCGCGAGCCAGACTGCAGTCGGGAGGTGCTAGATGTGGAGGAGTGGGACGAAATCCTGCCCCCCTCCCAAACCAGCACGACTGCCGATGGGCTCCCTACCTGCACCCGCCTCACGCTCGGCGTAGTAGGGACCGAAGACCCTCCCAGTACCGAAGCCGACCTGGAGCGGCGCGTTTTCACGGCACAGCGCCGCTCGCTGGACGCCGACCGGAACCGTGAGACAGCGTGCGGAGGAGACCACCCCTCCTGGCAGCTCCGGGACGACCGGGTCATGAACAGACAGCCAGGGGAAGAGGACGAGTGGAAGACCTACGTCCCACCCGAAGCGCGCGAGGCAACACTGCTGTTCTACCACGATCATGACCTCACCGGACACCCAGGCTCGGACCAGACCCGGAGAGCCGTCTGCCGGTACTACCACTGGCCGGGGGTGAATCGGGATGTCCGGGTCTACGTCCGGGAGTGCGAGATCTGCCAGCGCCGCAAAGCCCGCAGAGGCGACGGCACGCAGCAACAGCAGCCTCGCCAGCCGTCAACACCGTTCCAGATGCTCGCGCTGGACGTGATAGGGCCGTACCCCCGCTCGCCGCGGGGTAAGCGCTTCCTAGTGGTCGTGACCGACATGTTCACCCGCTGGACAGAAGCCTACCCCTGCGGCAACGCACGGGCGGCCACCATCATCGAAGTTCTGACGCGCGAGTTCCTCACTCAGTTCGGCTACCCGGAGTCCGTCCTGACAGACAACAGCAGCCAGTTCCTGGGGGCCTGGTGGAGAGGATGGTGCCAAGAGGCACACATCATCAACCACACCACACCCTCCTACCACCCCAGGGCCAATCCGGAACTGAAAGTTCAACTGCGGCTGCGCCTAGGGGAGGACCACACCCAGTGGGACCATCACGTCGCCGACGCTCTGTTCTGCATCCGGCGGCGCGTGAATGTGGCCACTGGGATGACCCCCGCCGAGATGATCCAGAGGCGTAACCTGCCGCTGCCCGGCGAGCTGACAACACACAGCGTACTGCACCCAGGAGAACAGGAGGATCGCGACGAGCGACAAATCCAGGAGCACAAAGCGGCACGCGCAAGACAAGTCCGCTACAGTCAGGGAATCACGCCGCAGACAGCGCGACCCCCGGCACAACTGCGGGCCGGCGATCGGGTGTACACCTGAGCATACCCCCTGTCGGCGGCGTCATGCAATTACTGCACCAGACTCGCTCTCCGCTGGGAGGGGCCCTACACCGTGACGCGGCGCCTGGGGGCGGCGTCCTACATGGTAGACTTGGGTGGCCGCCGCGTGCAGAAGATCCACCGGGACCACCTGCGAGTGACGGCGACCCCCGGGGAACCACTCCCGACCGAGCCCGAACATGGGTATACGGCAGACGGTCCAGACATCCCCCTTGATGCACTCCCTCCTGGAGGACTCGAGCAACAGCGAGAGGAAGCCGAGGACACCACACCAGATGAGCCCGAGTACCTCACCGACAGGGAACTGGAAACGGACGCACCCCGCGACCCCGGCGAGGCACCCCATCCCGCCGGAACCACGCCACCAGGAGAGACCCCCGAGGGCGAGACTCACACCATGCTGCGCTGGCGGAGAAGGGGTCGGCCCTGCCACGTCCGGTGCCGAGTGACAGAAGTTGGGGGGGACGACTCCGAAGACCCGCCAGAGCAATCCCTGACCCCGAACCCATCATATCCGACCCAGACGTGGCCGAAGAGGAATCGCCCCCGAGCCCGACCAGAGGCGGTTGGGGACACGCGGCCTCCCTTGCCGACGCAACTTTCCACGTCACCGTCACACAACCGCGCGATGAGGGGGCTGGACGTCCCCGTCGGACAAGACGCAGACCAGCGAGGTTGCGGGAGTTCGTCCTGGACTCCACTCCGGGGTGGAGCTCACCCAGCCTGGGGCGGATACCGGAGCGGGTATGCCAGCCCTACAGACGGCAAGGCCCAACGAGCCCGGAGGAAGGTAGCCCACGAGAGCGACCCCGACGGGAGCGTCGGCCTCCGGTCTACCTGGCTGAGTACGTCTTGGGCGGGCTCGTGGCACCGCCTCCCATGCCAAGCGCCGCGGCGCCGCCTCCAGGCCCAGCTGCCCACGAAGCGACCGAGGCGGCGTCCGCCTGCGCCGACACCTCATCATCCGCGGCGCCGCCTACCGGACCAGCTGCCCGCGCAGTGACCGAGGCGGCGTCCGCCTGCGCCGACACTCCATGCACCGCGGCGCCTCCTCCCGGCCCAGCTGCCCACACAGCGACCGAGGCGGCATCCGCCTGCGCCGACACTTCATGCACCGCGGCGCCGCCTTCCGGCCCAGCTGCCCACGCAGCGACAGGACTGTATCCTGATTTTGGAGCGCGCACCTTTGTCCAGCCAGAATGAGTCAGGCAAGAGCCTCGGGCGTGATTCCAATAGACGTAATGAAACTTAAAGGTACGGAACCCCGGAGGCTCGAACCCATAATTCAATTAAGCGAAAAGCCATTAGTACGAAATTACTAATTACCCGACATGTAATAAGTGCGTCGTAGATACTCCGGGCGAGTACACCACGCACGGAGCAGACAACAAACCTCATTAACAGACACTGCGGCCACTGGCCTTAATTTAAATGCCCGTGACTATGATCAAGTCAGACTAGGAGAAATCCCTCTAAAACGATTCGCAGTGGGACAATATGTTAGTGTTAGTAAATTTACAGTCGCCAACTTGATGTCACAATTTGAATAATTAAATACATTAAAACCATTGTTAAGCCTTAAGCACCCAATTACCAGGTGCTACATTTTAATCAAGCATTTGGAGCATGTTTTTTACTCATCATGTAACCTATTAAATTATTATAAGTTTTTGGTGCCGACTCACAAAGAAGAGAAAGTTTCTCTTCCTTGCGAGGCGGCCATGTTCGGCAGTCTCCAATCACTCCGCGCCGGGAACAGACGTGTGTCCGTGGGCAGCATTCGAGTTTGTTTCATTGATTATTTTTATTCTGTACTACATCTTCAAATTTGAAACTATTTATTAATTCACCACTGCCCACGTCGACTCGGCGCGTATTTTGCGGAACCAGGCCTATCCCGACCGTCTTCAGTGTGATACCGTGCTACGTATCATATCACCGAACATACGGTACTGGCCGACTCCAGCGAAGGTATTTTTAATTAAGGACGCCGTGCATATGCCTGCCGGCTGCACACACATAAGTGTTTCTCCGAACTTAGGAGCCCGCTCATAGAGCCCCCCTGTACCCGTTAACTTTCGGCGCTGGTTGTCTCCAGCAAGCATTGACCCACGTCCCGCGAGACTGCCACGGTAACCATTATGGTCGCGTAGTGTTGTGTTTTTTTTTTTTGTTAATTGTATAACCGCTAGACATCGCCAAGTGTTTGTGAGAGTTTTTGTAGCGGTACTAAACTAAAGGTAATTCTCACCAACTCATGTACAATAATTTTTCGTAGTCTCCCATCCTCCACATGGCCGAGCGGCCTTCACAACCAAGGGAGAACCATTCAGGTTAGATCCAAGCCGTGTACCTGGCGGGGCTTTCGGGGGCAGAGCACCCACGACCCAACATCAACCGCCTAGCAGCCCGCTAGCCTGGCGCCCCTCCAGACAACAGCAGCATCGCGACGCTCGTAGCGCCCGTCTGTTACCCCCCGGACCTTTCACAGAGGTCGGGTGACGGCATATTTTAACTCTCTGAGACACTAGCTAATATTGACTTGTATTCTGTGTTATATTATTTGTCAATCTTGATTTTCTGCGATAAACAAATATTCTAAAATGGGTTACTTATATCGCCATTATATCCAATTATATTAGAAAAGTCCTGGTGAAGCCTTAAATCTGACTATAACCGGGAAATATCAGTGCTTTTTTCCAGACAAAAAAAGTTTGAAGAAACAAGTCTGAGTGTAAAATGTTTCACCGTTACCGCTGCCTGATTACTGAATTAATGATTTAAGCTGTGGAAAATGAAATTTTAACTCGAGAACGGGGTTCTTTGTCTCGTGGCTGCAGGCAGGGCGCGTTGACAAAGGACTCCCCGTTCTGTTTAAGCCATCCAGAATGCTGTAACGATTAAGGGAAAACACTTGAATGTTAACTGATTTTATTCATACATCACATGGTACAGTACATCACATGGTACATGGCGCCATCACGTAACTGACCGTATCATCGTCTACCTTCTAATCTCCGCACACGTAGCCCTCGAATGGCGGTACTGATTCACGGCTTGCGGAACGTCCCAGACTTAACCCACCGGGGGTTGCAGGCTATCCTGAGACTAGCGGTAGGGAATATGATGGAGCGTGACATGTCGGAAGGCTGCGAATAAGGGTGCGGCGGACGGCGAAGCAAGGAAATCTCTATGATTAACTAATTAAAGTACCTTTACATTAAATTATGGAGTTATGAAAATACACGTGGTGGCTATCACCCCACTTATTATGCCCTTGACATAAGTAGATTGCACACGTAGCTGATAGTTAAAACTAAGACTAGAATTATTACGGTAGGATAAAATCTGACATGTAATTGTCCTGCAGAGTGAAGCGAATGTGACACAGAAATACGGTTCAGGATAGCTTGGCATAGTTACCAGAGTTTAGTCCTCGCTGTGGCGTAGAAGACGCGAATGCTGGGTGCGGGCACGGCAGTACCGGGGCACGGAAAACTCACACGCGACCGCGGCACATCCCAGCAACTGAATCGTTAGTAAATCGTCACTGAGCACGTTTAGCTAATACGCCGCCCCGCGTGGGCAAAGTCAAAACTCCTGGGGGAGGTATTACATCTTGAAGCGCGGCCACATCGGCGTGATACCCTTAACAAAAGTACTTACGTATTATAATAAAACTGCTAATGCCTGAGCCACATATAATTATTAAAGGATCGCGAGAACTTTGCACAGTCGATTTAGGGCCGGCCATGGAGCTGATGAAAATGGATTAAAAGATTGAACTATTGTAAACTACATGCTGATTTTGGCATGAAAGTGATGGCTCCACGTGCGAGGGGCTGTCGGCACTGATAAGTGCTAGACTAGGACTGACTCCGCTCCCTGGCAACCCAGCCAATGAGGGCTCGATTTCCCGCGGAAAGTTGCGGAGCGCGGGAAGATGGTGATGGCCAGCGTTGTAACACAAAATCACCTTAATCAACATGTATTAATTATTTGGAGATTTTAAAGACATAAAAAGTTTTAGTTTTTCCCTTGATTACAAATTGCATGTGCACTATGTTCCGATGGTGCATCGCCACAAACCCGCCGGGCGCGTCGCACAACACAGCCGGCCATGAATAGCATCACGCCGTTTGGTGCACTGCCCTAACTTACTATTCCTGGCACGTGTGGACGTTTTTGTTACACTTGTCCTAATCAGGTGTTGAGGACACATATCGGCCTGTGCTCTCAGAGGGAGCACCGACGGGCGGCGTCAAATGGCTAAAGGTAATTTGTGGTGTCCCGAGTGGCATGCGACTATTACTATAATGGAACTTGCATTTGTGTTTTCCGATAATAAAAAATGTTAGACATTATTTTATTATAAAAAGCAGTGTAGTAAAATGTAACAACTTTATCGAATTCTAGCAACTACATCCGAACTTAACTCACTGCACAAATCATGTTTGCGCGCAAAGCCGGTCCTGTTTGGCAGGCTGCAAACCAGGACTCGGGAGTTAGTGATCAGCTCTCAGCGCAGCTAACTGCATGTGTCGCTCCGCAGAGCCATACAACCTTTGTGTCCTGTTTTTATCTCAGCGATAGAGTAAGTTTTATTCTAATAATTTAATTTGGCTTCGCAGCTAGCCTCTGGGTCGGCCCGAATTCACCAACTGCTTTACCTAATCGTGTGTGCCTTCGTCTGGAACTTTTCTTTGTATTACATAATTCTTTGTTTAGTCAAGGTACAGAGGTTATGCCTCAGGACCTAAGCTATGTACATTTGCCATCAGGCGACTTCGTCATTTTGCCCACATAAGGCGATACATGCTGACGCCGACCGCCAATGCTCCTCTATGTCGCATAGACCGCTATGCCTCATCAACGTCTCGCAAAGGCGTGTGCACCGAACGCGCTCATGCGCGTAAGATAATGTAGTTCGTGCAACGAGGCGAATGCCAGGCATTAAATGCTACGTCAGTGGAATGATCCGGCTGGGTGTGGCATTTACCTCCGCCGAACTACAAAAAATGCAATTATGTATATTTTCCCAAAGGTTTTTATTAGACATTATTTTCATCATTTAATATTTCAGTCCTTTCAAAATTATGTTTCACTGTGTGCCTTGTTCCGAACATGGCCGGTTCAGTTTCACACGAAAATGACATGTTTCCGTGGGAGGGCTGTCGGGGGAGGGGAGTCGTGCGTGGTGAGAGCGGCAGTATCCTTCTGTTGCTCGGAGAGGCCAGCAGCCTCCACGCAACGCGGGACCATCAACTTTTGTTTTCACCGACATGTAGTTTCAATAGTTAAAATCTTTCTTAATCTTTTACGTACAGTTCCGTGGTTGGCCTCAATTAACCATGAGGTATTTCACTTAAATAATTCAGTGCTCCAAGATGAGTGTTCAGCATAATACGTAAGTACTGTGGGGAATCTACGAGATGTTACGTCGGCGCTTCACGCAACAACCTAGCTTACCGGCTAAATAGTTTAAGCCTGCACGGGGCAGCCAGTAGGTGACACGTGCCACCAAACTTATTAACGAGTTAATATCTGGGACAAGTCTAAGAGTCATGTAGAGACACCGGAGTTACGGGCCTACGTGTCATTAGCCCAGTGTAATACGTATATATGTAGTAGTGAAGTATTCTTAGTCGTCAGGGTATAATATGTCATGTTAGGGTTTATTCTGTAAACGCCGCATGGTATCGTGCCACCAAACTTACTAAAGAGTCAATATCTGGGACCAGTCTAAGAGTCAGGTAGAGTCGCCGGAGATACGGGCCTACGTGTCATTAGCCCAGTGTAATACGTAATATGTAGTAGTGACATCGTATGGCCGAAAGCCACCCCAAAGCCCGACCTGCACCCGCCAGTACTCGGCTCCGCTAACGGAAAGCACCCCTAGCCATGGCCCACCCGAGTCAAGTGAGCGGATCGCAGCCCAAGGTAGAGAGAGAATAGCGGACCATTTTAATTACGCATGCAATGCACTCCCTGTGCCTACAAAATTCCCCACACAATAATAAAGTAATCAAAAACAAACAAAAGCCCCTAATTAATAAAGTGCGACGTAGGAGTGCCCGGGTCACTCACGTGTAGTTTTCTACTAAAACAGCTGTGAGTGCAACCATTGCGGCCTTCAGCCTAAATTCTGTAGTGAAACGTGTGACGTAACGCAAACCGCCCCAAATTAGCATTATCATTCGCCACTGGAGTAGTTATCAAGAAACAGACAGTCTCCAGCTTGACTCTAATATTCAAACTTATTTTAGACAAACTTATTAAATGTCAATTCTAAAACATATATAGATATTAAATTAATCATTAAGTTTTATTATGTGAATTTAGAGCCACTTAAAATTAGTTAATTATATAGATTTTTACGAATAACGGAACTTTAGAAACTCTGGCGCGACAGGGAGCTCACCCCTCCCCTCGCACCAGGGCTGCACGCCAGTACAGCGCGACTCGCGGACCAGGACGGACGCACGTCCCACGGGGAGCCAGCATCTCTTTGTTTCACCGAACGTCCATCTGGTAATTATAGTCACAACCAAAATCTTTTTTTTAATACTCCCCGTGTGCGCCCGGTCCTTTTCCGGTGTAGGGCCTAAACCAACAGTGTCAATTTAACACGCCCCACACAAAGCATTACGTGGGGCCGTGCAGTATACGGTACGGGCGGTCTCCCGCCACCCCAGAACTTTATTTAATCGCCCAGTGCACAGGCACAGGCTACATTCAAGCTCAAACATGTTTTTAATTTAATAGCGAGCCGCGGTCCGCACAGGTGGGCCCGCACGTCGCAAAATACAGATTACGAGATTAGCCGATGCTAATCGAACGCTCTCCCTCGACTGCAACTGGCGTGAGGACTTAAGTAAACGCACATAGAGGCACGCAGGTGTCCCTCTCAGATAACGTGTGCAGTGTAATCGTGTACGTAAAAGCACCACAGAGTGCCGTTTTATCAAGTGTAATTGTAATAATAGTGTAATCAAAACTTCTACGTGTTCCGACGCCTCATTGGCAGTCATGTACCGCCGAGTAAACCTCGCGCCCAATGTAATGAACCAGTGTTAATCGTGAACAATAAAAATTCCACCCCGCACCCCCCGTACACGATGTGCGACCCGTAGAACAACCAGAACAGTGTATGTAAATTAACCTAAACAACCCAACCTAATCAGGAAACAAATTCCATCACCGCCGACGGTTCTAGCGGACCACGCTGGGGCAACGAACCCACGACCATCACACGGTTAGACACCGAGCTAGCCTGGCACCCTCCCGGAACAGAAATCTCTAAGAAAGCCAGCCACCCCGCTAGGATCTGCGCCCGATCTCGAACACGAGACCGCGGCGGACGGCAAATGGCGCCCCTGCGTGTGTCTAAATTTTGAACAAAATACGTGAAAATCGAACAAGCTGCAAGAAAACGGCCATTTTGGACGCGCGAGGGTTAGACAGTCTGACGCGCTAGGAGCAGCGGACAAAGGATCCCTCTCACCCACCCCCAGCGCACGACATTCCAGCAGAACGCGCGACGCAGGCAAGCGACGTCACAGCCCAGCGGCCACCCCCAACCCCTCTTCACTTCCGCACCCTCCCGCTTTCTCTTTCGCGTGACGGGCTGAACACCCTTCCCCCCACCACCCACCTCTTCACCCCCTAGCAACTCACCGCTTCGTGCGGCCATCCCAACAGCTTCCCCCTCCTTCAATCCTCCACCCGTCCGCTTTGTGCGGCTGTCCGGGCGCTCTCGGCCATCGCCTCACACGCTCATCCGCACCCCCTCCTCCGCCGCTAACAGTTTCGACCTCCGCTTTGTGCGGCTGTCCGGGCGCTCGCGGCCATCGCCTCGCACGCCCATCCGCACCCCCGCCCGCGCCGTGGCCATTCTCGGCCTCTGCTTTGTGCGGCTGTCCCGGCACCTGCCCAGCCAGCGAGCGTAACCCCGCGCGCAGACTGACCCGCGCGCACGACGCCACGAATGAAAGGACGAATCAACACAGCTGAACACGCACGATAACCAGAGATGTATGTGGACGAATGCATCGGGTGTTACCACCCCTACCCGAGTTGGTACTTAAACGGCATGATCGCCGCGGGGTACGAGTGTGGCTATTGTCAAGAGTATCGCCTATATGGAATGACGATGTGTGGAAACCTGTCATGTCCTGGAGGAAGTAGCATGGGCTACCACTGCGACGAGTGTGCCGGCCTATGGCATCGAGACTGCACCAACGAGCGTGAAGGGACTTTGCGGCGTGAGCCCTTCACCTTCACGTGCGCGCGATGTACCGCAGAACGAGCCACCCAGGTGCAGTATTCGGCAGCGACGCTAATAATGCCTCCCCTACGATACGCCGCGACGATTCACAACATCGAGGCGCCACTCACGCAGACACATGACGTATCACGAACGCACATCTCGACGATATCCGCACCGTCGGGTACAATGTTCCAGCCACCTACCGTCCCGACGCCGACGCTCGGCTTCCTGACGCCAGCAGTCCCGCTCCCTTCGCCTCCTGTCCCGGAGCCACCAACCTCGGCATCCCTCGTAGACCTGACGCCTCCCGACCCAAGTCCGGAAACACTGTCACCAGCGAGACCACGCTTCATCAACCTGACGCCACTCACGCCGACACACTACGCCTCACCAAGGACGCCTTCCGTCCCGACGCCGACGCTCGTCACACTCTCGCCGCCAATCCCGCCACCTCCGCATCCGGGCCCAAAGCCACCAGCCTCAACAACCCTCGAAGACCTGACGCCACTCCACATAGCTGTGACGATGCTTGACCCGCCGAAGCCGACCGAACGACGCAAGATGCCGACCGTCCCACCGCAGTCCGTCACGACATCCCGAACCCGCCTTGAGTCGGAGAATCCTCACGACGCCGGGATGGCCTCGCCACCGCACCTGACCACTGTCACAGTGCCGCGAAGGACCATTCCGACGCAACCCGCGTCATCTCCGACACACGCCTCATCCAGGACGCCACCAGACTCGACACCGACACGTCACGCCACACCATCGCCACCGCCTAGCTTCAACGTGATGCAGCCGTCGTCACTGCCACACGAGTACACGGTCTCGAAAGGGACGCTGGACAACGCAACGCCCAGGGCCACGACGCCGAGACGCATGTGCGAGGCCCCGCCGCCTGGATTCGCCCTGCGGTGCCCGCCTGGCTTCAAGGCTCAGTCGATACAACCCGCCAGAACGAAACTGACGCGCACGACGCTGACGCCGTCTTTGTCACCACCTGAGGCGACATCAGGAACGCCCGAGGCGCCACGATGCCACCCCTCGCCAGGCCTGCCACAGCAGCCGCCGAGGCGACGCGCACTCAAGCCGCCACAGGCGCCACGACGCCACCCTTCGGCCTGCCTGCCACAGCCGCCGCCGAGGCGACGCGCACTCAAGCCGCCACAGGCGCCACGACGCCACCCCTCGGCCGGCCTGCCACAGCCGCCGCCGAGGCGACGCGCACTCAAGCCGCCACAGGCGCCACGACGCCACCCCTCGGCCGGCCTGCCACAGCCGCCGCCGAGGCGACGCGCACTCAAGCCGCCACAGGCGCCACGACGCCACCCCTCGGCCGGCCTGCCACAGCAGCCCCCGAGGCGACGCGCACTCAAGCCGCCACAGGCGCCACGACGCCACCCCTCGGCCGGCCTGCCACAGCAGCCGCCGAGGCGACCCGCACTCAAGCCGCCACAGGCGCCACGACGCCACCCCTCGGCCGGCCTGCCACAGCTGCCGCCGAGGCGACGCGCACTCTGGCCCCCAAAGCCACCGCGCCACAACACCGTGACGTCACCGCGGATACCGGGACTCCTGAGCTCCCTGCATCTGCCTGACACAATGCAGGTCGACGCCACGGTACCTGGACGCCCAACCGCCCCACCACCGCACGTGACCGTCACTCAGACGATGACACCTGTCATCCGTCTGGCACGACGGGCCGCGAAACGCCCGCATGTCGGCAAGGCTGAGCCGGGCCTTGCCGAGCGCCGCCCGCGCTTGCTGCCCGCCTGCCGAGAGCCACCTGATCTTGGTCGCCGCCGCCCCTGCCGGCCGGCACCCTGGCCACCACCGCACCGCCGCACGCTGCGAGACACCGCAGCCACACTCAGAACAACTGTCACCCCCCGAGAACGAGTCCGGGAAGGTGCTTAGGGCACAACCGCAGAACGACCACGCCGACACCACCCCATGGTGACGGAACTGAACGACGAGGACGAGGAGGCCTCTACTCCAAACCCGCCCGGTACACCGGAACGGGAGAGGAGGCTGTACCCATCCACGCCGTACCAGACGCTGAGGGACAACGTCAACAGGCCAGCACCCAGGACGCAGAGCCTACCCGCTGCGGCCATCACGGACACCGCTGCAGCGGTGCTGCTGCCGAAGCTAGGGGCGCCCTCACGTGGCGGAGCCACACACGGCGCAAGGTCGGGCTTCTCGAGGGGGGGGGGGGTTTGACTTTGTATGGCCGAAGGCCACCCCAAAGCTCGACCTGCACCCGCCAGTACTCGGCTCCGCTAACGGAAAGCACCCCTAGCCATGGCCCACCCGAGACAAGTGAGCGGACCGCAGCCCAAGGTAGAGAATAGCGGACCATTTTAATTATGCATGCAATGCACTCCCCATGCCTACAAAATTCCCCACACAATAATAAAGTAATCAAAAACAAACAAAAGCCCCTAATTAATAAAGTGCGACATAGGAGTGCCCGGGTCACTCACGTGTAGTTTTCTACTAAAACAGCTGTGAGTGCAACCCTTGCGGCCTTCAGCCTAAATTCAGTAGTGAAACGTGTGACGTAACGCAAACCGCCCCAAATTAGCATTATCATTCGCCACTGGAGTAGTTATCAAGAAACAGACAGTCTCCAGCTTGACTCTAATATTCAAACTTATTTTAGGCAAACTTATTAAATGTCAATTCTAAAACATATATAGATATTAAGTTAATCATTAAGTTGACGCCGACCGCCAATGCTCCTCTGTCGCATAGACCGTTATGCCTCATCAACGTCTCGAAAAAGCGTGTGCACCGAACGCGCCCGTGCGCGCAGCAAAGGGTAGTGCGTGCGTCGAGGCGAACGCCGTGCAACGAGTGCTGCGCGGGCGGAAGGATCCGGCCGGGTGTGGCATATCCTTCCGCCGCACTACAACAGATTATTATAATTATGTTTTCCACAGGTTTTTACTAAACATTATTTTTCATTAATTAATAATTCAGTCCTTGCAAAATCATGTTTCACTGTGCGATTTGTCCCGAACCTGGCCGGTTCAGTTTCCCGCGAAATTCACACGTTTCCGCGGGAGGACTGGCGGGGGAGGGGGGTCGTGCGCGGCGACACAGGCAGTGTCCTTCGAGAGCTCACCCAGGCCGGCAGCCTGCGCGCAAATCGGAACCTTCAACCTTTGCATTCACCGACATGTAGTTTTTCAATAGTGTAATTTCTTTTCAACCTTTTACGTACAGTTCCGCGGTCGGCCTAAATTTATCATGAGGTACTTAACTTAATTCAATCAGTGCTCCAAGATGAGTGTTCTACGTCATACGTAAGTACTGTGGGGAGATTATGTGTATTTACGTCGGCGCTTCACGCCCAACCTAGCCTACCGGCTACTTAGTTTTGGCCCGCATGGGGCAGCCAGCAGGCGACGCGTGCCATCGAACATAATATCGATTCAGTCCCTGGGACACATCTAGACACCACGTAGAGTCGCCGGAGACACGGGCCTACGTGTCGCTAGCCCAGTTTATTAAGTGTAATGTATTCGTAAACCAATTGTCCGCTCAAGTGTTATCTGTCATGTCAGGGCTTATGTATCACCGTCGTACGGCATTGCGCCGCCAAACATAATAACGATTCAGTCCCTGGGACGCATCTAGACACCACGTAGAGTCGCCGTAAACACGGGCCTATGTGCTGCTAGCCCAGTTTATTTAGAGTTAGGTAATAGTGTAGTGTATTGTGCGTCAAGATATCGTGTGCCATATCAGAGTGCATTTTTTGTAACTATAGCATCACGTGTACGAGTCCGCCCCTCACGCACATAAAAATCGTGAGCCGCCACTGAGGAAGTGAGCTCAGCGTGTGACTAGTCGCGCCGGGCAAACAGTTACGGCCAGAACGGGCAGCACCATGTATTGGGCTGTGCTGTATTAAATTCACCAACTATCTTCAGAAGCTTTGTGTTATTATTCAGGCGTCCCGAACGGCCATAACAGCTCGGGGGGCCCTACTACGTTGACCCCTACCTCTAGCCACAAGGCCGAACCTTCCCTGAGATCACGAACCTGAACCAAAATCATGTCTAAATAGTCAGAGGTAGCGGGGACGGCGTCAAAGTTTATTATGTGAATTTAGAGCCACTTAAAATTAGTTAATTATATAGATTTTTACGAATAACGGAACTTTAGAAACTCTGGCGCGACAGGGAGCTCACCCCTCCCCTTGCGCCAGGGCTGCACGCCAGTACAGCGCGACTCGCGGACCGGGACGGACGCACGTCCCATGGGGAGCCAGCATCTCTTCGTTTCACCGAACGTCCATCTGGTAATTATAGTCACAACCAAAACCTTTTTTTTAATACTCCCCGTGTGCGCCCGGTCCTTTTCCGGTGTAGGGCCTAACCCAGCCGCGTCAATTTAACACGCCCCACACAAAGCATTACGTGGGGCCGTGCAGTATACGGTACGGGCCGTCTCCCGCCACCCCAGAACTTTATTTAATCGCCCAGTGCACAGGCACAGGCTACATTCAAGCTCAAACGTGTTTTTAATTTAAAAGCGAGCCACGGTCCGCACAGGTGGGCCCGCGCGTCGCAAGTTACAGATTACGAGATTAGCCGATGCTAATCGAACGCTCTCCCTCTACTGCAACTGGCGTGAGGACTTAAGTAAACGCACGTAGAGGCACGCAGGTGTCCCTCTCAGATAACGTGTGCAGTGTAATCGTGTACATAAAAGCACCACAGAGTGCCGTTTTATCAAGTGTAATTGTAATAATAGTGTAATCAAAACTTCTACGTGTTCCGACGCCTCATTGGCAGTCATGTACCGCCGAGTAAACCTCGCGCCCAATGTAATGAACCAGTGTCAATCGTGAACAAAAAAAGGCCACCCCGCACCCCCCGTGCGCGACGTGCGACCCGTAGAACAAACAGAACAGTGTATGTAAATTAACCTAAACAACCGAACCTAATCAGGAAACAAATTCCATCACCGCCGACGGTTCTAGCGGACCACGCTGGGGCAACGAACCCACGACCATCACACGGTTAGACACCGAGCTAGCCTGGCGCCCTCCCGGAACAGAAATCTCTAAGAAAGCCAGCCACCCCGCTAGGACCTGCGCCCGATCTTGAACACGAGACCGCGGCTGACGGCAGTAGTGAAGTGTTTTGTCTGTTAGGGTATAGTATGTCATGTTAGGTTTTATTCTGTTACCGCCGCATCATGTGCAAGAGTACATCCTTCACCCATAGTAAAATCATGAGCCGCCACTGAGGAAGTGGGCTGTGCGTGTGACTATTCGATTCGGGACTACCGTTACGGCCAGAACGGGTAGCACTATGTATAGGGCTGTGCCATAATATATTCATCAGGCATCAATTAGTAACTTTGTGTTCTTCTTCAGGCGTCCCGAGTGGCCATAACAGCTCGGGGGGCCCTACTGTGTTAACCCCTACCTCTAGCCACAAGCCCGAACCCTCCCTGAGATCACGAACCATATAAAAATCACGTAAAATTCAATGGAGATAGTGGGAACAGCGTCAATGCAAAGATATTATTTTCGTTAAATGGCCTGAGGACTTCGGGGCCTGCTCTCTTACTGGCTATGCGAGGTTAAATTAATTTAGGAATATACACCAATATTAATTCTTAGGGCCGGTTTTATGACCTCCGGCTAAAGTTCCGGCTAAAATTTAACCGCAGGCTAGCTCTTATTTCGGTTTTATGACTCCCTGTTAACGTCTACCTTCCAGCTAAAGTTCCGGCTAACCTAGCGGGTGGATGAACCGGCCGCTAGCTGCTTAACCGGAGGCTAAGCAACAGAAAATAAAATGGCGATGTATCAGGCGAGGTTAGTTGTTGATAGTGATGATGACTATTTGAGGAATTCTATTGAATATTTACAGGATGCGATGGAATAATTTATTACTAAATGTAAAATGCTTCGCCGTATTCGTCAAAGTTTTATTAAAAATTACATGGCATGAAAGTGTAGTCACGCTTTTCTATTTTCGTCGAGTCGTGTATTATTATTTGACTTTAATTGATCACGAAGTACATAAACGTATGCTATGTATATAAACTTAAATGTTCCTGCTTAAGAATATGTGTAAATAAGTGAATTTTAAAATTGCAAAACGAGGGTTATTATTACCTATAAAATGTGTGTTTTCGTGGAAGTTGTATCTGTGAATTTTTATTCGTAATACAGTGGACATATGCCGGGAATGAAATGCACTTCATACGACTTCAGACGTGGTTCTAATTCAATGAATACAATTGAATGTGAAAATAAATGTTACCCAATTATCCCTTCCCTATCTTACAAACCATTAGGTACCGTACTTATTATCTACCTGCCACGCAAGTGTAAAACGAAAACAGCACTGGAATTATTCTGTTTTCCGTATCCAAGTTTATCCCTTGATCCTATCGGCATGACCCTTTATATGTTGGTCTTGTTTTACATTATACTTGCTGTTTTAATTTAGAATGTTGAAAAATCCTGTACATAACACAAAATACCTAACATATCACGATGCAAACAAATTAGCCTATGTCAGGTCTTGTAAAAATATATTTCATTCGTATACATTTTACAATCATAATTATTTCCCCAGTGAATATATCTAGGATCTCTTGACCTACTAAATTAAAACAGCAAGCATCCTATACCACAAACTAATTCCATCAGGATCGGATTAATTTGGATACGTGATACGAAACTATTAGTACAAAAATGAAACCTACACCAGTGAAATGAAAATCGACAAGTATTTTCCCGAAACGGGGTCTATATTATTTGATTATGAAATAAATTTATGAAAGAAATAAGTGTTCTCTAGCAAAAATGTCATCCCTATTTATTTGTTGGTATAGAATTACTTCGTTAGTTTTGGCTTAATATATAACCTAACAAAATCATGTGTTTCAATACAAGAGTAAAGTTGAAAACACACGGTTTTGAATCGTAAATTGTAATTTTATGGTTTAATACAAAGCAGGTTTGACGTCAAAGTAATTTTTGGTTAATTTAATTATATCTGTTGCAAGATAAAGTTCGCGGCATATTTCTTTACTGCAGCTGTAAACATTCCGAATCACAATACAAACAAACAGCTGACTAACATTCTACCAGAAAAAATAACTGTCTTGCAACAAAAGTTACCAAATTCTGTTTTATTTCATTACCAACACAACCATTATTACACCACACGCTTCGTCAGGTTCCGGTTAGCCAACCGCAGGCTAAGTATGGGTCATAATACACCCCTCGTTCGTTAACCGGAGGCTAGCCTTACCTGGAGGCTAGCTAACCTGAGGATTTAGCCGGAAGTCATAATATCGGCCCTTAATCTGACGCCATCCCCGCTGCCTGTCTTGAAATTATTGAATTTAAATTACATTAACTAGAATCTGGTCTCAGAGGTGGGGTTCTTTGCCTCGTGGCTACAGGCAGGGACGCGTCGACAAAGGGCCCCCCGAGCTGTTTAGGCCACCCAGGATGCCGTAACTAATAAAATCACACGTAAACATAACTGGTTTTATTGATACGTCACACCATACAGTACATCACCTCGTACAGTACCTCTTCACGTAACTGGCCGTATCATCGTCTACATTTTCATCTCTGCACACACGGCCCTCGATTGGTGGTACTGTTACACGGGATTCCGGAAGACTACCACACCCAGTGTCGCCGGCTATCCTGAGGTTGACGGTGGAGACGATGAAGGCACGTGATGAATCTAGCTTTCTAAAAGGTGGTAGTCCAGACAGTGGGATACAAGGAAAAATCACTAGTCTCTTAATTAAACGGTTTAGATAAAACACTGGAATTAAACATTACACATGACTGATGGCGAAAACTAACACTAACATTTATACCCGTGAATAAAGTTTACTAAGGAAAAATCCCGTAGCTCGGGTTGATACTGATACGGCGGTGCCGCTCAGGGTAATTAAATAGTAATCGAGAGGTCTCCCACGTGGTGGCGTGGGGCGACGTTAGGCTGGGTGCGGACGCGGTGGTACCTTACGTGGAAACTCACCCGCGTCCGTGGCACATCACAGGAACTGATGCGCTAGAGTGTCAATGTTCGCTTTAGGCGCACTGCCACCCCGCATGGGCAAAGTTCAATTCTCCTGTCGGAGTGATTAAGGCGTGAAGTGCAGGCACCTCGGCGGGCTGCCCAAAAACACTAAAAATAACATATCACACTAAAACGACTCATGGTCACACATATTTACTGAATGACCGTCCGACACGTCATATGGTCGATTTAGGGCCGACCGTGGAGCAGATGAAAACGAATTTGGAAATATTGCCGATTGAAGCTACATGCTGATTTTGGCACGAGAAGTGAAGGCTCCACGTGCACGGAGCTGCCGGCCCTGGTGAGTGCTGGAAGGCTACTGACGATTCTCCCTGGCAACCCGGCCAGGGAGGGGAGGATCTCCCGCTGAAAGTTTTAGTTAATGTTTGTAATTATTATTGCATATGCACTGTCTCTCCATTGCACATTGCCACACCCGGCCGGGTGTTTGTACACACAGCCGGCCGTGACTTACGTCACGCTGTTCGAGGCACTGCCCCCCCTACTCTATGTTGCATGCGCGGGTGTGTTCATAGCAATGGCCCTAATTCAGGTGTTGAGGACACATAACGCCCTCTGCTCTCAGAGGGAGCACCGACGGCGACATCACATCTTATTTAATTCTTGTACTATGCTAGAGTGGTTGTTGACAATTTCATATGTTAGGGTTCCAGAATGTTTCTAGTGTCTTTGTTCGTATGGGCAGTGTGCCACTGTTAGGGTCTCCACTGTGCGCTTGCATATTTGTTATGTTATTAGTGTTCAGTAATATTCAGTTCCATATGATTACACTACCACTTGTAAAGGTAGGGTACGGCAGATAGTGCTCTGTTACGTTTAAGTAACATTACATTTATGTGGAGAGCATCCCCACATCTCGTGAAAACTGTAGCCATGAACACCTACATCGTGAATAGTCGTGTTTAAGGCCATGGGTCTTGAAGGATGGTAGGAACAGTTTTGCCCGCCATCATGCCGCGGAAATAACCAGAACACATGTGCTATGTCAAACCCTGGTTCGGGTGTAGAGCAAGCCATGAGCCACTTAGTGCCATGTATTATATAATAAACACACGGAATAAAACCAATCCTAGCAGATTTCGTGATGTCTTGTGTGTGTCAACCTGCCGTCAACCCAACATCCCTGGTGACTGTAACAGCCGGGGGAGCCCCTGTTTAGTCATTACTGCTTGCCACATGGCAGAATCACGCCTCGTGACGAGTCTCACTCTGCCGGCCAACTAGCCAGCAGAATCGTTAATCTAGGCACGTTGGCGCCCTCAGCGATCAACAATCAATCACCGACTTCGTCAATTATATCACTGATCCCAGCAGGATGACAGCCCAATTTATATAAATCTGTTTAGTTTTAGCTCTATTGTCATTCC
Source organism: Bacillus rossius redtenbacheri (assembly GCF_032445375.1). Classification (NCBI taxonomy): domain Eukaryota; kingdom Metazoa; phylum Arthropoda; class Insecta; order Phasmatodea; family Bacillidae; genus Bacillus; species Bacillus rossius. The sequence continues at coordinate 8,275,280 of NC_086330.1, forward strand.
CACCTGGTACATTTTGTATATGACCACATCAATAATTATTTTAATGCATTTACTTGACGCGAACCCCGCTACCTCTATGAAAATTTACGTGATTTTAGTATTATTCGGAATCTCAGGGTAGGCTCAGCCTTGTGGCTAGAGGTAGTGGCTCGACACAGTAGGGCCCCCGAGCTCTTTTGGCCACTCGGGATGCCTGGAAAGAACAAGAAAATACCGGCTGATGTCTGATTAATTTATTCCGGCACAGCACTATACATAGTGCTGCCCGTCCTGGCCGTAACGGTTGTCCCGAATTTAATCGTCACACGCGCGACCACTCCCTCAGTGGCGGCTCACGATTTTATTACCCGGTAAGGTCATTCATTTGGACACGATGCAGTGATAACAAAATAAAACCTAACATAACACACTAGAATCCTGATCAACAATTACACTTCACAATTACAATTACGTAGTACACTGGACTAAGAACACGTAGGCCCGTAACTCTGGCGACGCTACCTGAATCTTAGGACTGTCCCAGAAATTGACGCGTTAGTAAGCTTGAATGTTACATGTTGCCTACTGGCTGCCCCGTGCGAGCTGAAACTAGTGAGCCGATTGGCTAGGATATCGTGTGAAGCGCCGAAGTAACATCTCGTAGTTCACACACAGTACTTACGTATCATAACGAACGCTCATCTTGGAGCACTGAATAATTAAGTTAAATATCACTCGGTAAGTCGAGGCCGACCACGGAACTGTAAGAAAAGGTTTGCGGAATTATACACTATTGAAAACTACACATAGGTGAAAATAAGAATTGCTGGTCCCATGTTGCGCGGAGGCTGCCGGCCTCTATGAGCTCCGGAAGGATACTCCCGCTCTCACCGCGCGCGACCCCCCTCCCCCGCCATCCCTCCTGTGGAAACTTGTGATTTTCGCGGGAAACTGAACCGGCCAGGTTCGGGACAAGGCGCACGGTGAAACATAATTTTGGAGAAAATAAAGTGTTAAATAATGAAAATAATGTCTAATACTATCCTGTGGAAAAATACATACATTACATTTGTTGTAGTTCGGCAGAGGGAAATGCCACACCTGGCCAGATCCTTCCGCCGACGTAGCACTTGTTACCTGGCGTTCGCCCCGTTGCACTTTCTACACTCAGGTGTGCGCACGAGCGCATTCGGTGCACACGCCTTCGTGAGACGTTGATGAGGCATAGCTGTCTATGCGACATAGAGGAGCATTGGCGGTCGGTGTCATACTGTACATTCAATTATCACCACATTTCTTTGTAACTAGGACACATGTGTGCACTAGAAATCCCATTATGGACATCATAATTCAGACTTTTTCAGATTTTCCCTAATAGGCCCACTTTGGAGTGAATCCATACATTTACAATTAAGGTCCTCGGACTCTCAGCTCCTTCAAATTGCAACGCGCGAAGCTTTTTTGTGAACTTATGACCTGTGTGGTCACCTCAGACTTTCTTTTTTAGTGCGAATATGTATTATAGTGATATAAGGGCATACCTAAGTGTCAAATCTCCGAATCACCAAACATAATGGCAGTGTTGTGGTCAACAAATTTGTGTGTGACTTCCGTTTGATCCTACAATGGCCACATGCTGTCTTCCATCTGCAAACATGATGCGTGTAACAAACAGCTCTGGTCTAGAGTAAGGAAACCAGTCTCACCATCCAGGATTATTGTACGAGGGTCGTTTGGCCAACGAAACATTCTTACCTGAATACTGGCACTTTTACTTTACCAGCCTTTTAGTATAGTGTTCTGGGATAGCTCTATCCTGCTCATTGCCTTGTCTCAAATGCTACGTGGTCACTTCACACCCGAGAATAATTAAGAGTCTCATGTCTCCGTAAGTTGGATTACGGTCAAGCAGCCGCCAACTAGTACTCCGGCATATTTCACCTTGTTCACCCCCACAGTTTAGTCTCTCCTGGGCAGTAGACGAAAAAGTATCCATAAGTCTTACGAAAGTGAAGATGACGTAGATGTTAAGAAATTTCCTTAGTGTCCACCTTTTTGAATCTCTATTGTTGTATTTAGTCTATGATCCTTATTCTATGGGTTTCCTTATTTTGTTATTTGTAAACATGGCTATAACGTAAATGTTTAAATGTGATCGTAGTCCTGACATTTTGTTGAACGAAGTCAAAGCTCACAAATATGTCTTAAGTTTTATACATATTTTTTTACAGAGAAAATAAATAACGTATTAGAAGTTAATTTTTATATATTTTTCAAGTTTTAAGTCAACATTTTGGAAATGAATGAGGGCAAGCCAGACACTTGTCGGCTTTGTTTGTCTCGAGAAGGCAAAGTACCAATTTTCGTAAGCGAAGGCGATCGAGGCAGTCAAACATCTATCGCTGAGAAAATGATTTATTGTTTATCAGTTGAAGTAAGTACCTAATTATTTTAGTTATAATTGTCAGATTTCTGCAATTGGGCACAGGCCCGGTGGCAAGGATTGCAATTTACCCACCCTACCTTTCTCTCGCTCTTCTCCTGAATTGAGTCACACTCCTTGCCTACACACATCTCATCTGAGACATTGGATTCCCCTATCGTCACTACCATTGAGCATTTCCTTGCGTCCATTCTCCTTCAAATTTTTCTTGGAGTTATCCCTTCTACTTCTAGGCTTCCATCTCACAACTCTTTGCTTCAGCATTCAGCTCTTCCCACCCCGCTACCCTGTTAAATACTTTATACGCCCTAACTAGCCACTCCAAATGCCTTCCGCCCTTCTCTACCACCCCGTTCCTTCATCACAAGGAGTTGGGCTATTAAAATTCTCTTTATTTTCATTGCTAACAATTTTCCTAGTAAATGTAATCATCAGTAAAAGTTCTGTATCACATATCCAAGTTTATTCCCTGATCCTGATGGCATTATACTGTATACATTAATCTTGTGGTACATGATGCGTGCTGTTTTAATTTAGTACGTTGAAAGATTGTGGACATAACAAATACTTGTGATATAACAATGAATATGATCCTAAAATGTATATGAAAGAATGCATTTCACAAGACCTGTGTGACTATTTGTTTGTATTGTGATATTCAATTTTTTATTTTGTCCAGGATCTTTCGACGTACTGAACTAAAACAGCAAGCATCATGTACAACAGGATCAAGCTAACAGGATCATGCTCTCAGGATCTTTCGACATAACTGAATTAAAACAGGGATAAACTTCAATATATGAAACTGAAGAATTAGCCTATTTTTATTCTCCATAGTTAGCTACAGTTGTGCCAAACAAGAGATAAGTGATCGTGGTTAAACAATGACTGGCAGAGGCATAGTGAAAACACAGGTATTTGGAATTAAGAAACCTTGTTTTCAGGGTAAATTTAGGGACGTCTCTAGTACTTGAAAACATTTTCCGATTTTATTTACTTTTAGTTCCACGAATCTGTAATGTCCGATGCTGGTATAGTAATGTAAGTTATAAACTATTATTTTTCACAAACTAGTAGGAATTAAGAAACCATCCTTTCAGGGTAAATTTAGGGACATGTGAAGTGTGTGAAACCTTGTTTTCCAATTTCTTTTCTTTTCGTTCTAAAAAGCAGTGACATTAAATATTTACTGAAATGTATGCTATAAAATAAACAAAAAAAAAATTTCCACCTTTAACGTAACATAATAATGTTACTACTTATGTTCAGGATGGGTTTATTTCAGTTGTAAACCCAAGCCCCTGATAATCAAATCCACATTTTCATCATGTGGGAACATTGAGTGCTAAGTTTGGGGAATGACGGACCATGACCAACTCGACTATCTCATCATTATCGCTGGGTAGGCATCGTTAAAACCTGGAAAATGCTTAGCTTACTCATGCAGGATAAATATGGGCTTAAAAGCTTATCTGGGCGTAGTTGTTTCAGAAAAACAGTGTCTCGTTAGAGGTATTAGATTGGAGATGTGAGAGGAAGAGGACCCTTGCCACCAGATGAAAGCCCCGTTGTGAGTGTAACAAATCAAAATGAAATATCAAATATAGTCTAGTAGATGAGTTGTGGACAGAAATTGTCTGTATTGTCTAGGGTTTGAGGCTTGGATATTGTAGTCTGCATTGGAGGGCCTAATGGCAGGTAATACTCACCTTCATGCTGCTGGTGTGGTCTAGAAAATAAAAGGAAAATAAACCAAATACTTTTATACATATATATTAATTTATCTTCCTATCTGTCTGAATTAGGCAGCTCTCATTTGGCTATGTACTCTATTTCTGTGGCTATTATTTACACCTCTGGTTTACAGTCTAGGATTATTGTAACATAATGGCTAGAACTTGAGTAGTTTTATTCATTCATTTAAATAAAGTAAAGTCGTAAGAAAATCTCGCTCTAAGCTTAAATCTTCAAGTTCCTCAGGAAACTCATAAACAGGCATTTAACTGTAATTATGTGCAAATCATAGCTTGATTTTATTTTGTTGTTTGATTTGCAGGTATCTGAAGGTGATGGCTATCCAGAAAAAATTTGTTGTCTGTGTTTGGAGCTTACCAATCAGTTTTATGATTTTAAAAAGTTATGCCAGAAGTCAGATGCTGCTCTTCATAATTATTTATTTCAAGAAGCTGATAAATCAGGGGTGAGTACTTATTGTTATTGCATTCACTTTTGTAAGCTTTTTTTTAAAAATAATATTTTGTGTTTTAAGAATTAGAAATATGTATATTTTGGTTGGTTTCACATGTCTCAGGGTGTTGAAGTCAAAGAAGAGGATGGATTAAGTAACAATCAACATAATTCTCCTCCAGATTTGAAGCCAAAGACTGCTGAGGAAAAATCGCAAATCTCCATTGATTTGGGAAAGGCACAGCTTTTTTGTGAAGTAAACATAGTAGAAAATGAGAACGCGGGTTCAGCGAACACAGATAATTCAGACGAGCAAGACAGCAGTGAATCGGATGACTCTGCTCACAATCGCGTGGTAACTGAAGACAAGTGTTTGGCAGACAGCACAGCTAAAGATGAAGCGGAGTACACAGAATCTGTTTTAACTCCTCGTCAAAATAATCCGAACAGAAGTTTGTTCTCGTGTAAATTTTGCCCTAAGTCGTTTGCGAAGCGTACGTACCTGAGACAGCACGAAGTGATCCACAGCGATAAGAAACCTCACACGTGTTCCGAGTGCAACAGCAACTTTGCTCGCTCCGGAGGTCTGCTGCGGCACATGAAGACGCATGGTAAAGTCACAAATTCGAACGGTGGTAAGAATGCTGGCGACGCCGACTGCAAGAGCAAGACGTTCAGTTGCGAGGTGTGCTCGAAAGTGTTCACGAAACACGTGTACCTGAAGCGACACTCGGTGATCCACAGCGACGAGCGCCCGTACGCGTGCCAGATGTGCGGCAGCACGTTCTCTCGCACGGGCGACCTCGGCAAGCACTTGCGGACGCACGCCGAGGACCGCGAGGGGGAGCGTGAACGGGTGGCGAGCGCGGGCGACGGGGACTCCTCGCTGGAGTGCACGGTGTGCTACAGGGCGTTCACGAAGGAGCTGTACCTGAGGCAGCACCGGGTGACGCACGTGCGCAAGGAGGCCAGCTCCCACCTCTGCGACGAGTGCGGCAAGGCGTTCAAGCAGCGCGGGGCGCTGACCCAGCACAAGGCCGTGCACTCGGCCGTCAAGTCCCACGTCTGCGCCGTGTGTGGCAAGGCCTTCGCGACGCCGGGCCGCCTGCGGGACCACGCCAAGCTGCACGCCGGCGTCCGGCCCTTCCTGTGCAACGTCTGCGGGAAGGCGTTCGCCTCCAAGGACGGGCTGCTGGCCCACGAGCGCACGCACACGGGGGAGAAGCCGTACTCGTGCGCACTGTGCCAGCGGTCGTTCACCACCTCGTCCAACTACAGGACGCACGTGCGGCACCACACTGAGGGCAAGCGCTACCCGTGCGACCTGTGTGGCGCGGCCTTCTTCACCAAGTCCGGCCTGGAGCGCCACCAGAGCCTGCACACGGGCGTGAAGCCCTTCCCCTGCGACATCTGCACCGTTTGTTTCTACACCAAGCGAGAACTCAACAGGCACAAACTGTTTCATCTGGGAAACAAGAAGTTCTCGTGCGATCAGTGTAACAAGTCCTACTACGAACGACAGCATCTCGTCATTCACCAGCGAACCCACACGGGTGAGCGGCCGTTCACATGCACCTGGTGTAAGAAATCTTTTTTTGAGCGATCAAAGCTAAAGAGACACATGCAGACACATCTAAAAGGTAAAATATGAATGATGTTTGTATATCTACATAAGACTGATACTAACTACTTTCCAGATTATGTTTTAGTATTTCCCCCCTAATTTTATTATTATTATTAGTAATTTTACATTAAAGTTAGTGTGTAAAACTGTGTAAATATTGTTCAGCCTATCCACAAAATTTGGAAATTTTGTTTATTGCAAAAAGTATTCAACTGTGGATTGTACAAACAAATGAACTATTAACATTTTTGGCTTCAAGTTTATGAAAATTCTTGTCTTTTCATCAGAATTTAATTATAAATAATTTAACAGATTTTACTGTAGCTGCTTCACTTCAACTTCTAAATTTAAAACACTGACAGCAATTTTTTAGATGTTTCTGCAGAGAGTAAATAATTTTCCTGTACTACAGTTTTATTTTTGTCATATTTTAAATGAGAATTTTTTTTAAATGTTAATATATCTGTAGCATTTGTGTTGTTCAGAGATGAATTTTTTTTTAAAAAAAATGAACTAGTGTGCAATTAAGTTTATTAAATATGTATTCCATCTCTGACAGAGTGCATTTACAAAAGTAATGGCAGTAATTCTGACCTAAACTTCTTTATTTGTAGTTTATAAGAGCATTCCTGTAGTTTTTGAGGTGATCAGAGTCCTGTAGTAATTAATATGAAAATTTAAAGGTACTCCAAAATAATTTTTATGATCATTTGCTGTGTTGTTGTTGCTTTGTTGTGTAAATTTGTCATCATCAGTTGTTGAGTCACTCTAAAGGTAATTGCATGAAGGATCAGCAACAGTGTGGCTGTGAAACAGTTGAAATAGTTTTTGAGTGTGGCACTGGAGGGTATTGTTTGACTGCTGTCCTGTTTTTGTGTCACATCAAAGGGACCCTTTTATCTATGTAGTAGGTACTAAGAATTCAACGAAACTTGTTGATCTTCAAATGAAACTGATGGTGTGACCAATGTCTGTGGGCCAACTGGAACTAGCTAAAGAGGCAAAGTTGTTTGTATATTGCAACAGTCCTAAGGCTCTGTCACATACGCCAAGGGGATTTATTTAGTTTCTTCCTTCGTTACTTTTATGTAACAGCTTTTTCTTAACTTTTAACTTGATGCTTCCCTTACGTTTTTATGTTGTGCCACAAATATTTTCAGCAGATATTACTCTAAGTGAATATACGTTGAAACCATTTGTGGTAGAACTACGAATTTAAGGAAGACATCTAGTTAAAAATTTTAGAAATGGCCCTTAAATAGTAATGATAAAAAAAATTCAATCACAGTGTCATGTGAGACCTTAAGGCAAATTGTTTTGCTATAGTTCCTATTTTGAAATATCTATCCTAATTATTGGCACAACGAAGCATAAATAATATCCTTCCAAGCTTCTTTTATGCCTTTATTATCTGTTATTGAAGAGCAGTTATGACCACGAGGGAATCGTGTATGTCCCGTGGGCAACTGCAAATGACGGGACGTACAGAGACCACGAGTGTTCGCTCTAAGAGCGTGAAGCAAGATCCGGTAAAAAAAATCTGGATAACCAATGTTTGTGATTTAAAAATTAAATATTCAATACATATAATGAATCAATACAATCCCAGTGCCATGCATTTAATTTTTATTATTAAAAAAAGTGTGCATATTAAACCGGATAAATATTTTTTTTGGTAACTTTTGAAGGGTACAGTGATAAAATTTTAAAGCTTCCATTAACTCTTGAGTTTAATGAGCTGCATAAGATCTTCTTCTATATTACTTTTAATGAGTGAGATGCTGTAATGTTTTAGTCTTCATATGAAAAATTTCCCATTAGAAACATTATAGTGTATTCATTCATATCCATAACAGTCTTGACAGGAAAATTATACCCACGTTTAATGTAGTTAAATTATTAAAATATTTTGGTCAGTATAATGGTTGCACTTATTTACTACCCTCAGGTAACATATTATAGCATAATAATGTTTCTCATCTGTAAAGGTGAAAAATATGAACTCATTTTCATTATCACAAATGCTGATAAGATAAAGATTTTTATGCATTGTTCTCTCTAATATTGAGTCATAAGTTATTCACATCATCAAACTACATAGAATTTCAATAAAATTTACTAAAGATATTTATATTTTTGTGCTTTATTCTACTTTATAACTAATTTTCATGTGCAATATTGATGTAAAAATAATTTTATCGGTTTATTACATTGAGTGCCAAAATTGCTTGTTGATTATAAATTAGTTAAAACTATAATTTTGATACATTTTTGTTGTACTTAAGTGTATGATTGATGTACATTTTAAATTATTAAGGTGAAGCATACAAGTTCAATCTTCATAGTTCCTTTTTTAATTTTGATGTACATAACTCTGTAATATTTTTGCATGAAAAGTGTAATTAATGATCTCATGATGAGTATAGTATCAAGTAGATGTGAAAACTTGATTGTTCCTCATATTAAATGTACTTTTATAACTAGGCATTTTATAATTTTGTATACAGATAGCGTGCATAGATGTTTATATAGTCTTTGTGACATGCAGGTATAGTTAATATGTTCTGTAGCAATTTTTATGGACTAAATATTTTTACACAAAATAAATGACCTGTATTTATTTTAGCAGGTAATTGTTATTAAAAAATTTTCTTATGACAATCTTATTCAAAATAGGTACAGAATGTAACAGAAACATATAGAAAAAAATATATGTTTTGTATTTTCCATTAAATAGAAGTTCTTTCCACACACTTTTTTTTTGTTAAGTACCAGTTTATTGATGAATACTCATCTGCAATTAATGTTGTTACAACTCTGTCATCAGTAGTGTTTGATCTGTTTCATTTGTGAGAAAAGTGCATTCATTTTTATAGTTATATTTCCTGTGTATGCTTTTGTAGGTTATTTTTTAATCAACTTAACTGTAACTCGGAAACAATTATTTTTGAGTTAGATTTCACTTAAGGCTCATGTTGTCAGTAATTAACTATTGGCTGTTTAGAAGAATTGGCAGAGGGTGATGTATTTCAATGGATATTTTTAAAAAAAAGTCTTTGGGGCAGTCCAGTGTAGAAGTTTAAATAGCACAGAACTGACCGCCTGGCCTGAGAGGGAACAAAAGAAGAAAGAAAAGAAAAAAGACTTAACTAGGTGGGACCTGGAGACTAACAGTCAGTGGACGAATGCAGAGAACGAAGACAGTGTGAAGAGCAACACCATGGTAGTTGGTCTCTGGAAAGAAGCATGGATAACTGCTTCAAAGGTAGCGAAGGAATGTAGATAATGCTTTTGTGTGTCCAATCTACAAGCAAGCATCACTTAAAAATAACGAGAGCAGACGTGCAGAAAGTTGGCCTACTTTTGTGGTGCAGTCTTGCATGTGAAAGAACTGTGAACGATATGCTGACACTTAGTTGGAGAGTTTATATTTCTTATTTTTGATCGAGCATAAAGTCTTGTTGGCGGGGCGGTCACTGAAGGCAGCAACACATGGCACAGACCGGAACTCCGACCCAGGGCCTCGGGAACATGAATCCGGTGCGTCGCGGTTGTGCTTCTTTGGTCCTTTTAAACCAGCACATTCGGGAGCAGGCCACGCCGGATTAGGGATTTTGCTTGGTCATTTTACGTAAAAATGGTTTTTTTAAATGGGAATACCAAAGAAAAATTATTGTACAGTTTAATGTTATTTAAAACAAGTTATAATAGTCTGCTCTATATTGGTCTTTTACCAGAGTGGTTTCTTCATACTGATTGTACGCTATGACAAATGTTTCAAATGTCGGTGACGACTATGTCAAAAAATAGTGCCAGGTGTATAAGTTTATGATGTCATGGTGTATTTGTTTTTGGCACAAAGTTCCAGCGTGAAAACAAATTACGAAACTTACTTTCGGAACGTCCCTCATACTTTTCCTTATTCATTGTGAGCAAATACGAATGTGCTTGTTTAAGAACGATGCTGAATTACATATATGTATTAACATATTATAGCAAAAGAAGTATATCAGTTTCTTTTGTAGATAAATACTAAATGGCAATTAGATACTTAAAATAATATCATCCATGGTCAAATGCACATTAGAAAAATGTGTTCTTGAAACATAACTCTACATGTTAAGTGCATTAGAATTATTTGTAATAAAATGTAACCTATCAATCATAAGAACAACCACTAGTTTGTTTGATAGGGTCTTAAGTCGGAAGTCTCTGAACGACTTGGGCACTGTCTTGTTCATAAAAATTTGAGTCATGCTAGGGTGTTGGGTTTGCAACATGATCACGACATGTTAGCGGTCTTGATCACTGTTATGTCTACACATAGTTCTCAACCCAATGTGTTGTGATTCTGGTTGCTGCCGTTTTTTTTTACTGCACCGCGAACCACATAACCATAACCGACTCACACTTACGGTCTCCCACACCCGTTCGCATGGCTGCCAACCTAGATGTTTGCAACTCAATGTCATACATTACAGTCACTAAGGACATAATGCATCTAACAACATGTCTAAAATGTATGTCTGTAGAAACAAAATTACAAGCTATACTTATAACATCCATAAAAAAAGGTTACAGTCCATTCAGTTATCTGAACACTGTTAAAGTCAGCCTTTTAAAATGTCGCTGCCTGTAACTGCAAATTAGTCAGGCTTACATCCTGTCTAAGTTGGCAGCGAAACTAAGAAAACTAGCTTCACTATTTAATTTAGTTTTGATTGCGCTACATTTAAAAGCAGCTGACTGACTGACTTTCTTTTATGAAAATGAGAGTAAAACCTGGTGTAAAGAAATATCCTTAAGTTTGTAAAATTGTACATTTTTTCGCGATTGTGTCAGTCATATGCATGTCATTGGGCCCACTGCAATGTTGAATTTTCCATCTGGCGGAAAGATTTTGAAGTATATTTGAAACAAGGCTTACAAAAATTTTCCATTTAAGGTAATCAAACTGTATGGAAAAGTATGGATGGGTTTTAATAAACACTTTCAAACTGCAGAAAAAACTGAAAATCAAATTTATTACCTTCATAACTTAAAATACCAGAAATAAACATTTAATATTCTAAAATATTTTTTTAACAGTATTTCGTAATCAAAAACAGTTACTAACCTCTAGTATAAAATAGTACACCTAGTAATGCCATAAATACAACATTATTCTTTAGGTTTCTGCCCGTAGACTTTTAATACAATATGACCCTAGTACAATTGCACTTGCTAAAAAAAAAGTATATTAGATATTCTATGATCTAATGAGGCTACTTAATCCTTAAAATAAATACATATAAGAACAAATAGATACATTGTGCACCAATTACCATCGTGCAACTAAAATATATATATAAAAAAAACTAAGTTTTGTGTTGACTAGAATTATATAGAAAAGTTGTGAAATATCACTAGTATATTATTTACCTACTTAACATCCTACAATAATAATTTGTACTCAGCTCATTAATTATTATTATTATTTTACAATAGGCACATAAACTAAGCACACATTGCATTTACAAAAAAAAAATTCATTTTGAAGTGATAAATCCCAATTGAAACTTCACCCAGAAAAATTTCAAACAGAAGTGAAGTAGGGATGGAATAATACAATCCTGTTAGTTGTAAGCTAGACTAGATAGGAAATTTTCACTAAACACTGCCTGCCGAGAACTAGCGTGGCTCTTTAGAACAAACATGTCACCATTTACAAGGTGGTCTCATTGTCCATTTATGCTCGAGAAGCACAGGTGGGGGGGGGGGGGGGGGGGGGGGGGTGGAAGGAGCAGATGAACATTTTTTCCCCCCCGATAAATGAGCAGAATTATTGTTGGGTGTGTTTTTCTACAAGCATATAATACTGGAGACTAGAATGGTGTGTTTAACATTTTGGACAATTGCTGCTAGATTTATTTGTGCCATTTTCATTCTTTACATTTACTCTAATACCAAGTACTGAGTTTGTTTCTTTATCGCAATCTTCTAGCTTAGATTTATAGCATTTTTTAATTGCATCAATAAAAAAACACGGTACTGCTATATGATGGATTTGTTGATATTTTACACTTCATGAATTATTCAATGAAGCAATTGTATCTTGAAATTACATCTGTGTTTGAGAATGCATAATTTTAACTTCTGCTTACGCAGCATATTTTTTATAGCATTTCTATTTACTGTGTTTTATCGCATAATGGTCGCACGCGCGTAATCGTCGCAACCATATTTTAGGCTGTCAAAATTGGGATAAAAAAACTTCTCGCGTAAACGTCGCATGATGTTTTTGGTCCTGCTAGTAGATGCAGAGCGCTTTGTGTAGGTATCTTTTCCGTATAAAACGATGTATTTTAAAGTAGAAATCTAATATTTATTTGGTCATTACCACTTACTTAATAAGTTAACAGAAAAATACGAAGTTGTTTGATGTGTAAATTTTCTTATAAAGACGTTTTTAAACGTTATTTCCTTTATCTGATTGTCTGCGTTGCCGCGGCGTACCGCTTATAAAAATGTAGCCAGCGCATCATTCATGTTTGGTTATGTTGCTTCCCGTATAAAGTGCGCGCACATAGTCGAATATAGATATCTCGCCGATTGGATGCAACGCGCTCTCTCTGTCAGGAGCCGAGTTAACTACATTTGATAGCCCGCATTCTTTCGTGGCAAGTGTGTACTACGACACGTTAGTTCACGTCAGATTCAAGTGGCTTGCGTTCGCGTTTTGGTTTTTCTATTTAAAGTTGAAGAAAGGTTTTTGTTTAAGGAATTATTAATACAGATTGTTGGGCGTGCTCTTGTATACTCCACCTTTTTTTAAATAAATACTTTCCATGAACGGGTTTTGTTTTTATGAATAACTTTACCAAACATTTTTTTCCCCCGCATAATCGTCGCACCCCTAATTTTCAAACTTGATTTTAGAATAAAATGTGCGACGATTATACAAGAAAACACGGTAATTTTTTTTTGTTATCTTGTTTACTAAGTGTTCAATAAAAATTGCCATTAAATCTATTGAAGTCTGTAAATGTCGCTAAAGGTGACCTAATTTATGCTCAGGGGCGAGCGTACTAGTACCACCCTTGGCCCTTCCTTCTATCTATAATACTAACTCCAAGAAGACAAGCCCCTTAAAACTAATGAAATATAATGTTTTTTCATCTCCAGAAATACCATTTTTGTTTTACAAGCATATATATGTTCATGCAATGACAGTCTATTAAATAACTTCAATCTTTTAAGTACCATGCAAGTTAAGGTTCCTGAGTATTTTAAGCACATTGTTCAATGCCTACATTAAGTAACGAGTGGCTAACTGCATCACACTACTACATATCTTTTTTTATTATAAATAAACTAGTGTCTTTTGTATTTCTACAATTTGAATACAATACACAGAGATATATATAACACGAACTTTACAATTATTCACAAAAAGGAAGAGAGCTGTCTAAAAATAAATGCAAATGTGGTTGATAACAATTATGTTTCGGTACAAGTACACAAAATATGTCAAGCATAATTTATATTTTTTCATTAAAATAGCACATTCCAGATCATCCAGCCAATATACACATTGTCCACCCCACCATCTCAGATTTGGATAAAATTTGGTTCACTGTATCTTCAGAAAAATAAAAGAAACCCATATTTTTAATTTTTGGAACATTTGCTCTAGTTTGGAATTTAAAGCCCTTCAAAGTTTCATTCTGATTGGAGGAATTTTTTTAATCCACAACCAAAGTCGAGTGAAACATCTTGCTTCAACTTATATTTTTAATAACAGTTATTTTGTGCTGTGTCTAATGGTACCAACTCCGAGATTGTAAAGATTAATAGAAAAAATTCATAATAGGATTAGTGAACTGATGTTTACAAGATTTGGTAATTCATTTTTTGCACTTCCAACATAAATTGCACATACTTCTGGGCATTTAATTATATTTGACGAGTAATATTTGAAATCTATTAAAAATTCTGAACAAGTATGGTGAACTTCACGATTCTACATTAATAACTGTTATTACAATAATGGAAGTTGAAGCAAGATGCGTCACTTGACTTTGGTGTAATTTTTTTAATTCGCAACAACAGAGGGAAACTCTGAAGGGCTTTAAATTCCAAACTAGAGCCATTAATAAAAAATAAAAAAAAAGGGGGGGGGGTTATTATATTTGTCTGAAGATACAATGTACCAAATTTCATCCAAATCTGATATGATGGGGTGGACATCCCTAGATAATATGGCATTGAATGCCCCGGAGACCTAATTTTATAGCTTGTATGGTGCATTATTAGGCCCATTACAACATTGTCCAAAATATACTGATAAGGCATAATTTGTACTTTTAAAATACATTATTTAAATGCAAGTTCTAGAAATGTAATTAAATTTCAATGTGTACAAAATCTCAACTACTCTATAGAACGAATAATAAATTATTTTTAATTACCAGGTATTAAACCAAAACTATAAAATGCACTTTGTGCAACATAAAAAAAAGCAAATCAAAAACAAACAATGTTTAAGCCACTCGAGTGGGTTTAGAAACTATCCTTTCACTAACCACTAGGAAAACTACACCAATACTGTGGAATGTTGAAGTGTGCATTTAAGCCGAGTTGGCTTTTAGTTCCATGGCTAGCTTGTAGCCGAGTTCTGGGCGTCTGTCTCTTCCTTCTACCATTGCCTTCACCTGGAAAAAAAACATTGAAATAATTTTGGAGCACTTTTAACAGTTTCTGTTTTGTCTGCAAGTACTCAAAGTGTTGTGTCTGGAGCGTTGCGCTGAGGGGCAGAGACGTGGACTCTCAGGAAGTATCGACAGGAATGTATCGTGATGTTGGAGAAGAACAGAGACAATTAAGCGGATGGATTGAACATCCAGTGAAGAGGTCCCGAGCAGAGTTTGCCAGAAAAGGAAACATTCTACAAGCAGGTCTACACAGGAAAGCATGTTACAAGAAGGAGTGATGTTAAGGCCCCTGTCTACCCGGGCACACACACGGTACGCAGAGCTTTAGGAAAAAACACGGAATTTTAAAACTTCTCAAGTTATCTGCATGGGATCTGCTTACGAAAAGCATTTAAGAGTTCGCTGAGGGCCCAAATAGTATTTTTGATTTGGATTCAGTTTTTAAACTATATTTTTTGAAGAGTTAAAATGGCTAAAACGCGTGTTTTCAGAGTAATTTTTTGTCGTAAAACAACCAGTACAGATTCTTGAAAGCACTTAAGGGACTTGCATTACCCCTTTATGTTCCTTTCTCAGTCATATAATGTTACGGTCACCGCTCAGATTTCACAGTTGTCCTGTGACGACGGGAAGACTGCGCACCAGTCCAGAAGCGACACCGCGCTAGAAGCACCAGCGAGCATCGTGCTTATCATCCCGCCTCACTAGCACACATACACCCCTGACGAGGCGGGCCCCTTAAGGTAAGTTTGAAGGAAAGCAAAAACAGGGAAATAGCAGGATACAGCTAACGGACAATACTACACAAGGAAGATGGGAGTTCCAGGAACAAGTTGGAACACACTTTCTGAAATGAAAGTCACTGTTGGCTCTTACATTAGGGCTCTCTAATCAATGGCCCTGAACCTTTTTAATTATAAAAACTAAAGCATGTAAGGATGCCTAGAATTATTTATCATTTCAATTAAGATATAGTTTAATTTTTCATGTTATGTACGAGTGAAAGCAAAATGATGTACTAAATTATAGTTTGCTCCAAATTTCTTGGATTCTTATCCTACTATGTGCTTATAAATTAGTTGGTTGGGATCTAATTGCTCGCCTAGTCTCATCACAAGAGTGAGGTGTCTTAGTGAACATGATCAGTAAAGAGCTGAGTGAAATCTCTTAAGTAGCAGTTAACACATAAGTGGGTTCTCGTACAAATCTGTAACAAAATTTACATAACTCCCAGCTGGCTTTAGGAGGGGAAACTGTAATTCATTGTTTACAAGCTGTAGTGTGAAGTTATATTTGTAGTAGTTATGTAACTGCTAAGCAAAGACATCAGTAATTTTGTGAGAAGTGTCTATTATGTTTACTTCGGCATAAAGCTTGGTGATCAAGACCAAAAACTGGGCACCGCACAAGGTATGTTGTACATGAGTTGAGGGACTGACACTGTGGAAAAATAGTGCAAAAAAATCAATGCCCTTAGCAATTCCAATGGTTTGTAGGGAGCCACAAAATCATATTAACAACTGATTGGTCACAGTCCAAAAATGTCTTTTACTTAAGGGGTTTTATTTCTTATTCACCCCATGTCTGAACAAGCGTTTTGGGATGCTAAATAGCACATAACTTCTTTAATACTTTGTTTATAATTAAGATTGCAGCAAATAATTTAGATAATTATGTAAATAAATTATTAAAAGTGAAACCATCAAAAATATTACATTATAAGAGATAAAATTGGTGAAAACCAACTTAATTTTAAGTTGTCAGCAATTTTCTCTCTTACAGCGTAAAATGTTTTAATGGTTTCAGTTTTAATAATTCATTTACATTATTATCTAAATTATGTGCCACAATGGTCATTATAAACAAAGTATTAAAGAAGTTATGCACAATTTAGCATCCGAAAATGCTTGTTCAGGCCAGGAGTGCTTTACTGCCCTTTAAAAAAAACTTTACATGATACAGTAAGTCCTCTATTTACGTCGTACCGATTTACGTCGTTTCGGATTAACGTCGCTAATGTTTGAGTACTCATGTTTCAATTTAAGTTATCGCCGATTCACAATAACCGTAAATCTTTATTTTAACCAAAACATTGTATATAATTCGTTTATAATTCTTTGTTTCCTTCGGTAGTTAATTTATGCTATGTAGCGTAAGCTACACGTTCACCGCCTTATCTTATCATACATCATGAGGGACGCTTCCTGCTCTCCGCTGCTTTATATTTCAATCAATAAAGGTAATAAAGCAGCTGGTTAAATAACCATTCTATAAAGCTGAGAAGTACTAGTTGGACTTGTTTCCCACGCTGTCGGTTGTCATTTGCTGATAAAATTGCCCGTTGTCACGTCTGTATGCCAGTGCTTCCGGCCGACCTTGGGCCGTGGCCGGCCGGTGGCATGAAACATGGCTCATTTTGCGTCGTTTCTATTTACGTCGCGGTTTTCAGGAACGTAACCCCGACGTAAACCGAGGACTTACTGTACAGGAAAAGTAAAATCATATTTAACATCAGCATAAAAATACTTATAAAATCACCTTACAGTCATAAACATTGTTCCAAAAATTTTAAAATGTCACATAGTGTTATTAATCAATACAGTTTATTTTTTAATAGCAACCGCAAACCTTCGGTAATAATAGCATTTATCATAAAAATATACGTTCAAACCAAAGTACAAGATTTCAGTTGTCCATTTTGAAACCACAAGTTAACCAATATTAGAGCATGAAAGAACTTGTGCTATGCAGCATTGCCAAATTTTGAATACCCGTGCACAATGCCTTTAATGCCTTTTTCAAATGCATTATAGGAACATTATGTGCTGATTATTTGGGTGAATACAGAAATTTGCAGAAATAATTTTGAAAATGATATAGTAATACACATTTTTATAACAAAAATTACCATTGAAGAAACCATTATGATGCAGAAACAAGCTTTCTCAAAAATTCCCCTGACCCATCAAAAAATTCCCTGACTTTTCCAGGTTTTCCTGACCTGTTTTAAATTCTCTGACTTTTCCTGGTCTTTGGTCACCCTGATTGCAGTCAGTGAAAACTACATATTGTAGCTCTATCAACATTGGTGGTGCAAAATTTTGTTTTTGAAGCTGTGTACTGTGTAGTCTATTATTTACTATCTGTACAGTCACTGAACTACATCCTGTCCATTCATTCATGTTACACGCTTAAGTATCTTTTAAACTCACCTGTGAAGACTCGACAATGACACCGTTATCTGCAATAACGGTTTGTTTAGTTTTCTCTATGTCCTTGAGATCAACTCCTCGGCTGCAGTCATCTATGAGGATAGTGCGGTACCCGCTGGTGAGTGCATCTATGGCCGTCGCCCCTGCAGGCGAAGCATCGTCACAAGTGGAAGAACATTCGAGACACTTCTCGAATACTGAACATGTTGGGGGAGCAGTTTCAAACATCTCTACTTCTGACTGGCTGGTGTTTATGTAAATACTAAATAAATATTTAACAACAGTTTCTAAGTAATAGAGCTAGGTGGTACAGTGGTAGACACTGAATTCCCACTCCGAAGGATTAAAGTTTGGAATCCTGGTCTGCCCATTCTGATAGTGGTTTTCCACTGTATCTGGAATCACCAAAGGCCATGAAAGATTTTTTCCCAGAATTCCTGTTTCGCAATGTCTTGTAGTACAATGGTTAGGACCTAAAAAGGGGGGGGGGGAACGGGGGATGGTAACTCGCGCACAGGATCACATACATATACAGTTATGGCCACAGAAACGTTTTTGAAGTCTTTAGATTTTTGAGGTCTGTGAATACAGCATTAGGTAGGAGTAATTTTGTGAATGGAAAGGAAATGTATAACCATGGTGCTGCCATCTGTGACAGATTGTGCAAACCGAAGTTCACAAATCCAGAAGGAAACTTCATAGTATTAACAGTTTAATGAACTTAAAAACAAGATGGGCATTATTTTAATGAAATTCCTTGTCGAAAATCAGATCCAAAGCCGGGGTTTAGAATTTTTAAGTCTTTTTTTCAGTTTTATTGGAGCCGTTTCATTACATAGTTTAAAATTTCTGTCTACAAGTGGAATGGTTCCATAGTCGATGTAGCTGCTCCGACAGCAAATTCTAGCGGCGTGTTGAAAACACAATTTCTGTATACCATGTTTTCTCGCATAATCGTTGCAGATTTTATTCTAAAATCAAGTTTGAAAAGTAGGGGTGCGACCATTGTGAGGAAAAAATTTTTTTGTTAGGTAAAGTTATTCATAAAAACAAATCCCGTTCATAGAAAGTACGTTTATTTAAAAAAAGGCGGAGTATACAAGAGCACGCCAAACAATCTATATTAATAATTTCTTAAACAAAAACCTTTCTTCAACTTTAAATAGAAAAACCAAAACTCTAACGCGAACGCGTGAACTAATGTGTCGTAGTGTACACACTTGCCACGAAAGAATGCGGGCTATCAAATGTAGTTAACTCGGCACCTGACAGAGAGCGCGCGCGTTGGATCCAGTCGGCGAGATATAGATATTCGACTACGTGCGCGCGCTCTATACAGGAAGCAACATAACCAAACATGAATGATGCGCTGGCTACATTTTTATAAGCGGTACGCCGCGGTAACGCAGACAATCAGATAAAGGAAATACCGTTTAAAAACGTCTTTAAAAGAACATTTACACGTCAGACAACTTTGTATTTCCGTTAATAAAATAAATAAGTGGTAATGACCGAAATTAAATTTTAGGTTATACCTACACCGCGGCGACGCAGACGATCAGATAAAGGAAATAACTTTTAAAAACGTCTTTGTAAGAAAATTTACACGCCAAACAACGTCATATTTTTCCGTTAATTTATTAAGTAAGTGGTAATGAATGAATAAATATTAGATTTCTACTTTAAAATACATCGTTTTATATGGAAAAGATACATACACAAAGCGTTCGGCATCTACTAGCGGGACCAAAAACATCATGCGACGTTTAAGCGAGAAGTTTTTTTATCCCAATTTTGACAGCCTAAAATATGGTTGCGACGATTACGCGCGTGCAACGATTCTGTGATAAAACACGGTATTTATCATGCTCAGCATCATTTTAAGGAATTCTATGTTAAATTTAATATTATAAGCGTGTTTTCAACATAAGAAGACATAAATTTGCCCGTTAGATGAGGTTAGATGTTACACATCTCAGCCGTGTACTGAAAGACAAGCTAACAGTTTTTATTTTAAATTGTGGGGTTTGAAAAATTGTACATCAAACAATAGAGAGGAGCCCAACAATAGTATTTGCTTGGTTTTCCTCAATGGCCTTGGCAAAGGTGCCGATACATTTGGGTGAGTAATTTATAGCTGTTGAAACCACTTGCTTAGTGATGATTACTGTTAATAAATACATTTTTTTTAAAGGTAATATTGTTTGCACTATTTAGTTAAATGGAGAAGATCATTGATAAACCATCTATAAGTTTGAAGTTGACAGAGAAAGAAGTACAAAGTAAGTACACTTCTATTGAAAATAATGAAGATAATTGTTACAGGGCTCAGAAAATTTCCTATGACTGTTAGATAAATGTGTAAGCAAATGCAGAGCCAAAAATGTACCCATCATGGCACCCTCCTCAAACTATTGCAGTTAAGTTGAAGGAGACACTTGCAGTTTTGAAGAAGAAAGTCATTGTACAGAAAGTGACCATGCCAGATTCATGGATCAGCAATCTTATCGTAGTTGAAAAATCTGATGGAATATTGAGTGTGCCTTGATC
Source organism: Bacillus rossius redtenbacheri (assembly GCF_032445375.1). NCBI lineage: Eukaryota > Metazoa > Arthropoda > Insecta > Phasmatodea > Bacillidae > Bacillus > Bacillus rossius. The sequence goes on from NC_086330.1 coordinate 8,295,968, forward strand.
TCCAAGACCTTAACTTAGAAATGAAGAGAGTATTACCGAATATCAACAATTTCAAGCAAAACGTAACTTTATAAATCTCCACGGGCAATGCCCACCATGTTTAGCGCTAGTGAAAGCAGGAACTGCCTGCCAGGAACTTAACATGGATGAACTTTTGGGGGCCAGCATCTCACATCCAGGTCAGGGGGGACAAAGAAATACCTGAATGTTATTTGCTCTAAACCACTGCTAAGCACAAGATGATGTAAGTTATTAAAACCCACTAACATTATTTCCCTGACTTGGTTTTTAATTCATGTTACCTTATTTCACTTAAGAGAAATTTATAATTAAATTTACATAAAATATGAAACATTCTTGCTCAACCCTACAATCAAAATCATACACTTATTTTTTTTTGTCGACCAATTTATTTTGTCTTATTTAATTTATATACCAAATTAATTTTCCTCTTATTACAATTTTAATTTCAAACGTTTTGTCCAGTTTTCCTGAAAGTTATACAAAATAAATAATCATTCCCCTCCCCTTCCCAATCCAATTAAACCACGTTTTAGTGCATTTCACATTAACTCAATATATTTTCATTTTATCCTTTTGCCTAACAAATCAGGATCTTCAATAGCCTGCACTCTATAGCACAAGACAGTGGTATCTTACCAACACAAACATCATACGCCAGTCCACACACGTAGATATCTGTAGCATTCTTGTTCTGAAGCTCAGAAACTAAAGTCGTCTCCGTTAGCTTTTTGTTGTCCCAAAAAACTGAGTAGGAATCAACATCAGGGTAGGTGCCCTTGTATATCTTTATTGAGTTCTCAACAATCTGAAACAGTTTTCAACAATTCATTAATTTTGTTCAACACTTGGGTCTCTTGTGTCTGTGCATCGGTGATGACTAATGTGTAACAAACACAATTGTGTGGTGAGGGTCTTGGATTCACTTCCAAACATGTCTTTATTCATGAGTACCAAGTCGATACCCAAGCAAGTTGTTCGAAACAAACCATAATCTTTGAGGTGCCGTCGTCTTGAGCTTCCTTGCATACCCGCATCAAAAATAAAACCTTCATAGTACCTTTTTTTGGCTTAATCTGAACCTCCAAGACAAACGAGCCTTTCTATGTCTGATGCTGTGACTTTACTTGGTTATTTATGGCTAATACTATTTCTGTAAAAATAAAGTGAATACTTTACTTAACAGTTTTAATGGAACCAATAAAAAAAAATTATATATAATGAAATTCTAAAGTCATAACCACAAGTGAAAGTCCAAGGGGAAGTATAAATAATAGACCTAGAAACACTGATATCTGAGTAGACAAGAACATCTCGTTACGTACCATCACACATGGCATATACCACTAGAGTCTAGTGACTAGACTAATCTTTAATCAAATAGCATTTTTGTTGTGATGATACCAACTACTCAGTAGTGGTTACACGTGTAGTTGCCAGTTGTTAACTAGTACAATAGACACCTGTGTACTCACTTAAATGTTAGGTTGTTTCGCCAAGTTAAGAAATTAGATTTTTAACTTAGGTCAACACAGGAACTCATGTTAAATATTTGAAAACATACTTGTGAAGTATTTGTAATGATTGTTCATTTTACCCACAATGTTGTTCAAAAGTCATGTTACACATCTGTAAAAAAAAAATTGAATTCAGTTAATTACATATTATTTTATCTAATAGCATAACTTGTTCTGAATGTCATGCATGCTGTGATGTTGGTAACAGGAGACAGTGGAGAGAGAGAGGAAACAGTAGTAAGATGGACACTGGTTGACATAGATGTGGAGCTATGTATGTGCAATGTAAGTCTTTGAACAATGATAATGTTTAATCAAAGAGATTATAAATACATTGAAACAAGATAAAGTGCTGAATAATGTGATAACCATCTAAGTAGCATCTGACAAGAGATTGTACTGTAAATGTATGAAAAAAAGGCCAACGTGAAAAACTGTTATTTTTATTATTTTAAGGAGAAAATTTAAAAAAAAATTTGTGAGTATTGTCAGTATTCGCCAGAGATGAGTAAACATCTAACCTCGGTAAGGAGTAAATTCATGTTATGGATTTGCTTGGCTTCTGGATTGCAGCTGTGTCAAAGGTGAAGATATCACTGTTGATACTTTTGCCTTCGACGTGGCTACAACCCAGAAGTCAAGCATCTCCAGACAATGGCTGCGAAAGCCTGCAATCTTTATTAAATTGATGAGTTCTCATGTTGAAAATAAACTTATAATACAAAACTAAGACCAAAATTAACGTAGAATGCTTTAAAACAATGCAGAGTGTGATAAATAATTGAAAATTTTTCATGTTAGGGAAAAACAGTAAAGATGTTTTTCCCTTTTTTCAAACCAAACTATAATTCTGTTTGACAAGATGGTACTATAGTTTTTGAGGTTATAATTCTTCAGGCATGTTGAGGGTGAGATTTTGGTGTGCACCAGAAATACAATGAAATAAGAACACATTACACAACAGAAATCTGAAAGATTGAAAGTCTAATGTGCGTGCACGCAGAAACTGCTGCTATAGTCATAAGCTGAAGTTGTGAAGATGGCGGACCCATGGGGAATGTACTAAGTGTATTGGTGTGCCAAAGTAAACTTTATGGTAGTGAAACTGTCCTAGAATACATTTTGTAAACTTGAATAGTCATAACAAAATATAATAGCAACTTTAAAAATCCCTATAATTTATAAGCCAGGAAAATTGTGTTGGGACAAACATGGCGTTAAAGATATTTAATATTTTTTTTTTTTCTAAAGCATTACGAACATGGAACTATCTTTGAAGTATTTTTTCAAACTAAAAGTTTCAGTCCAATAGATCCCAGATTTAGACTTGATTTTCAACACGCAATTGTATTAAAATACTGCCCATCTTTTTAAAATTCATTAAACAGTTAATACTAAAAAATTTTCAACACTAAAATATTAACCTGATATAATTAAAAACACATAACACTAAGTATATATTTGTGTATTTGTTTTTGCTTAAACAACTAAAATCCTACAAACTAACCTTAACCTTACTGAGCTGATTCAACATTATTATATAATAATATTAAAAAGTAAAAACGAAATTCTTCTTTCGACAAGATTTGAGACACGGACCTCATTTTTATGAAGCGCACACCTTACCACCATATTACCAAGACCGTTGGGAAGCAATAAGGAGAATATGTATTATAATAATAATCACTGTAAAACCAGTTATTTTTAGGTCATTTAAAACTTGAGATTACTTTTTACCAACACTATTTTAGTTTACCAAATATATTCCGAGGTAGTTTCACTAACATAAAGTTTCATTTGGTTCACCAATACGTTTGGTGTGTAGCCTAATATTTACCAAAGTGTTGACATACGGGTTTATGTCACAAGTGCGTCCACCTTCTTTTTGATGTTACCGAGACTTCTACTTCTGCACAGATGCTGCGCTGTTGTATTGCATTCCTATTTCATTTGCACGAAATTACTCCTACCAAATGCCGTATACCGAGAGCTAAGACGATTACACTTCAATAAATAACCAATAGGCATGTGCGTGACTCGAGAAAACCATGCAAAGATACACAAAGCGGACTGTTGCATGCAGCAGATACGGCAGGTTTCCAAGCTTGCATTAATGCGCCTGTAACTTACATGACTGCAGGATTACGTAAGTTGCAACGGCGCTTCGTAGCAAGATGTTCCGAGTTGTTCAATCTGGGGTTGTGAATGTGTGTGGTGGAGTTTTAAAATTGTATATTTAGTTTAAGTTGAATTTGCAAGCAGCCTCCAATTAGTCTAAAGGCATAAAATCAATTATGTAAATAAACGTAACTAAAGAATTGCAAGATTCATATTATGCAAGTTGGTAGTTTATATACAGATTTACAGTAAGTATTACTTTTTCCAGACACTACCATTATAAGATTGTGAAAACCTAACTAAAGAATAGCAAGCAAGATGCATGTTATGCAAGTTGGTAGTTTATATACCGATTTAAAGTAAGTACTTTTTTCCGGACTCTATCATTATAAGATCGTGATTTCTAATCGAAACAAAACTTTGTCCTGTTCCTTTATGTTGATATGATTTACTTTCAAGATCTCGACATTTTCAACTTCTAATGAGATCAGCATTAACATGCACGTGCCAAGACAAAAATCCACACATTTCTAATCGCAAGTCTGTGAACGCAAGCAGACCTTCAGGTCCTTGTGGAGTTCCGCCCCCCAGGAGTCCTGGACGCAGTGTCTCGGCCACAGTCTCTGCTTCATCAGGGGCGGACCCTCGAAGATAACCGTGTCGTACATCTTCGCCTCTTCCGCACTCACCTGTGGGGTGCAACACGTTGCATTGCATTACATTATTTATTTATTTATTTTATTTGCACCCAATAGATTCAATTTTTGAACAGTATTACCTCGTTTAGGGTAAAATTTCAATCCGGATTGAACCTGGAGTGGAGTGAACTCGGAGTGAATGTGTAATGAACATAGACTGACAAAATGTGTTTATTGTAAATATCACAATCCAGATTGAAATGTAAACAAGATCGAAGTTGGAGTCAACATTGACTGAAAATGTTGTGGTTTTTTCCATCCAGCGAATCTTAAAATATGTTTTTCAATCATTACATCCAACAATAACTTTACTTCCATCTCTGTCCACACATTTCTCTGCTCTTTTTTTTTGCCATTTTCACAAATTATGCCTGAAATGCAAAGAGACCAATAACAAACAATGCAATATGGCGGCGGCTTGCTCGTGCGTGTTTTCTTTTCACTCCAGTCTGTGTTTAAAGTAAAATCTCAATCCGGATTCTTCAGTCCAGTCCACCTCAACAAGTGGAGTGGATTATCTCACTTCACTCCAACTTCAGTCCACAACAAAGTGTTTTAAGTAATATTTCAATCTAGATTCCTCACTCCACTCCAGGTTCAATCCGGATTGAAATTTTACCCTAAACGAGGTATATGTTCACAGAATATAGGGCTTGTCTTTAAGATATACATTACAATAAGTAAATAACACTTAAAACATATACAATATATACATTACTTATAGACAATATCATATACATATATAATGATATAAAAAAAAATGTAGATAAAAACTAACACAATTCAATATACATGTTAAAAATCGATAAGTTAATCTTAAAAGCTCTTATTTACCATAAAGGATACATTGTTTCAGGCTTTACTTGGAACACACATGACTATAATTCAAACATTATTTTTATAAATAAAAAAAATGGCATAAAATCATTACACGCTACAGTCAAAACACACATTGAAAATGATTTTGTTTGAAGAAAAAAAATTTCAAAGCAGTCATGAGGAATGAGACCCTACATGGAGTGGTGGGGGAATATGTAGTTGGAGAATGGGAATACATGCCTGCTGTGTTCTCCAAATGTGAAAATCTGGGAAGTTTCTGCTGGTAATCAAACCCAGATCAAAGTGGTGGAATGCATGCTTGTTAATCACTTACCTAAGAACTCTGTGAATATTAAGTTTTGCCGTCGTCCGCGGTCTCGTGTTCGAGTCCGGGCGCGAGTTCTAGCGGGATGGCTGGTCTGACTAACGTCTTATGTTCCGGGAGGGCGCCAGGCTAGCTCGGTGTCTAACCAATGAGGGTTCGTGGTTCGTTGCCCCAGCGTGGTCCGCTAGAACCGTCGGCGGTCTTGCCTGGGAATTTACGTTAAAGAAGAATGCGTGGGATTGCTGTAGTAGCGACGTGCCTTTATTCAAGGGATTGACGTCACACCATACAATTACTGAGTACAGACATGCCCCTGAGGGCTACTTGTCCGTTGCGGGGTGCAGGCCGGTACATGTTCAATGTTTCGTGGCACTGGTTTCTCGGGTAACAGTATGCAGGCCAAGTACACTTGATGCAAGAGAGGCGCGCACAGATGACGTGGCGCAAAGTTACATTAACAAAGTACACTTAATGAAAATTAGGCGCGCACAGATGACGTGGCGCAAAGTTACGTTGACAAAGTACACTTAATGAAAATTAGGCGCGCACAAATGACGTGGCGCAAAGTTACGTTGACAAAGTACACTTAATGAAAATTAGGCGCGCACAAATGACGTGGCGCAAAGTTACGTTAACAAAGTACACTTAATGAAAATTAGGCGCGCACAATTGACGTGGCACACAGAGTTTGTGGGTGATTGGAGTCGGCCAGTCCCGTAAGCGATTGTTTCTACGCGGGTGCCGTGCCCACTGGGTGGTACACGCACCGCCACTAAACTTGGCGAAGTTTCCCTTGCGGGTTTGTGGTCCGCGCGAAGGCGCGTGGCCTTAAGAAAGTTCTGTGGTTTGCAGGAGACGGCCCGTGCCGTATGCTGAAGAACGACCCTGCGCACCAGGTGTGGTGCGGGGCGTCTTTACGTTTACGCGGTCGGATTAGGTCCTGAACCGTAAAAAACGGACCGGGCACGCACGGAGAGGTGAATAGAAAAAGGTTTGGTTTATGCTAAATGACTATATTTACCGGACGTTACTTGCGATGAAGACAATGGTTGTGGTCTCTCCGTGGGACGTAGGTCCGTCCCGGTCCGTGAGTCGAGTAGAACTGCGGAACTGGCATGGCGTCCGGTGGCGCGTCGGCCCCTGCCGCGCCAAGCTTGACCTCATTACGTTAAAAACTAATTGACTGCGTCTGGAAGAGACTTTAAGGTCGCAAAATTCGTAATTAATTGTTTGAGGGGGAATGGGTGTGGTTCGTCTCTAGTCCACTCGGATTTAGTGTGCTTTATAATAATAATTTCTGGTTTGGCCGTTCGGCTCGGTGGCTCGCTCGACTCGGGTGGGCCACGGCCAGGGGTGCGTTCCGTTAGCGGGAGAGTATACTGGCGGGTGCAGGTCGGGCTTAGGGATGGTCGTCGGTCGGACGACGTCAAACGCCCCCCCCTCGAGAAGCCAAACCTTGCGCCGCTTATGGTCCCGCCACGTGGTAGCACCCCTAGCTCCGGCAGCCCTGTCCAGTTGCGGTTGGCGGCTCTGCAGCTGATAGGCTCCGCGTACCGGACCCGGCGATCGTGGCTGACTGGGCCAGCGTGCGCGCCGCCCCGGTTGCCGTCGTGGCAGGCGTGCCGGGGGCGGCGTCGTGGCGCCTGTGGTGGCCAGCGGCTGGTAGGGCCAGCGCACTGGACCTGGTGATTGTGGCCGACTGGGCCAGCGTGCGCGCCGCCCCGGTTGCCGTCATGGCAGGCGTGCCGGGGGCGGCGTCGTGGCGCCTGTGGTGGCCAGCGGCTGGTAGGGCCAGCGCACTGGATCTGGTGATTGTGGCCGACTGGGCCAGCGTGCGCGCCGCCCCGGTTGCCGTCATGGCAGGCGTGCCGGGGGCGGCGTCGTGGCGCCGGTGTGGGGTCAGCGGCTGGTAGGGCCAGCGCACTGGACCTGGTGATTGTGGCCGACTGGGCCAGCGTGTGCGCCGCCCCGGTTGCCGTCGTGGCAGGTGTGCCGGGGGCGGCGTCGTGGTGCTTGTGGAGGCGGGAGTGTTGCCGCCTTAGGGGTGGCAGCACGTCCGAGCTGGCGGGGGCCGTGGCGGCCGCAGCTGGTACACCCTGTCCCTTGCGGATGGGTCGTCCTGGGTTGGCGGCTCGGAGTGATGGGTGGTGGTGTTTCGCTTTGTGGGTCTCCCGAGGTCGTACTCAGCCAGATACCCCGGTTGTCGCCGGTCTCTTTGGGGTCTTCCCGTCTGTGGGGTTGGTGGCGCGGGTTCTGATCCGTGCGTCGAGTGTGTCCTTGAGTCTGCTGGCATGTTCGGTTGGTCGGGCCTCAGTTGTTGGTCCCTGACGTCACCCGCTTGTGACCCACTTGCGTAGGGTTGCCTCCTGCGCTCCGGGATACCTGGAGCTTCGCTCGTCTCCGTGTCGTTGGGGTCGAATAGCTGGCGTGGCTCCGGTCCTGGGCGCGGTGCAGGGTTTCCCTCATCGGGTTCGTCTACGAACATCCGGAATGTGGCGTCCGCGAGAGAGGCCGTGTGTCCCCATGCTCCGCGTGTCGGGCTTACTAACTGGTCCGCGTCAAGTTCCTCCGGTTCCACTGCGATTGCCGTCACGTCATCCGGTTGAGGTGTTAAGTCCCCAGTCGTCATTTCGGTGATCGTGGCATGTTCGTATTCTGTCGGTCGTCCTGGCTGGTGCGGTGTCGTTGCCTCGTGCGGGACTTCTGGCGCGGGTGATAGTAGGTCTTCTGCGTTCTGTGCGTTCGCCTCTAGTATCGGTGGTGCGTCATCGCGGCCGTCACCTGCGGGTGGTGGACGGTGACCCTCCTCCGGTTCGTCGTATCCTGGTGGTTCGTCAAAGTTCTGGTCTCCTGGGGGAGGTTCCCCGGGAATCGAGGCGAGGCGTAAGTCGTCGCGGTGGATTTTACGCACTCGTCTGCCCCCGAGTCGGACCAGGTATGACGTCCTCCCTAGAGATTTCTGCACGGTGTAGGGCCCCCCCCAGCGGGGTGCCAGCCCGGCGCAGTAGTTGCGAGGCGCTGCGGACAGTGGATGTACGCGAGCGTATACGCGATCACCTGCTCGCACCGCGGGGGGCTCCCGCGCGGTTTTGGGGGTGATTTCCTGCGTATAGTTCGTTTGGCGCTGTCTGGCGGCCTCGTGCATTGCTGTTAGGCGCCGTGCACGCTCCCTCTCTCCTTCCCCGGTGTGTGGGACGCCGTGAGTGGCCCACTCGCCGGGTAGTGGGAGGTTGTTCCCCTGTACCATTTCCGCCGGGGTTCGCCCGGTCGCGGCGTTTACGCGGCGGCGGGTACAAAACAACGCGTCTGCGACGTGCTGGTCCCACTGGGTGTGGTCGTCGCCGAGTCTGAGGCGGAGTTGGACCTTCAAGTCCTGGTTCCTGCGCTCCGTGGGGTTGGCCCGGGGGTGGTAGGCGGGGGTGGTGTGGTGCTGGATGCTCATCCCGTTACACCACTCCTGCCACTGTTTGCCAAGAAATTGGCTGCCGTTGTCCGTCAACGCTGATTGCGGATAGCCCCACCGAGGCAGGAACTCGTGAGTCATGAGGTGGATGATGGTGTTGGCCCTCGCGTTGCTACAGGGGTAGGCTTCCATCCATCGCGTAAACATGTCGGTCACCACGAGCAAAAATCGTTTGCCTCTGGGTGACCTGGGGTAGGGCCCCATCACGTCTAGCGCGATAGTCTGGAATGCCTGTGTTGGTTGGCGGGGTTGTTGTTGTTGTTCGCCGTCCCGTCGGCGTGCTTTACGCACTTGACATACTTCGCATTCGCGCACGTATTCCCTGACGTCCCTCGCCATCCCGGGCCAGTGGTGGTGTTGTGAGACCGCTCTCTGGGTTTGGTCTGTCCCCGGGTGGCCCGCAAGGTCGTGGTCGTGCACGAAGCGTAGTACCGCCTCGCGTGCTTCGGGTGGCACGTATGTCTTCCAGCCTCCCGCGCCCCCTGGGGCACGATTTAGGATGCGGTTAGCTTCGACCCTCCAATTTGCGTGGGGTTCCTCCCTTAGGCGATGTCGCCGTCGGTCGGCCTCGGGAGACTGTTGTTGGGCTGCTAGTACCCGGAGGTCCAGGTCAGCGGCAGTGTTAGGTGGTGTGTCAGCCCCTTCCTCATCCGTGATTATGCGTGTGCACGTGGCTGGTGAGTGGTGCCAGCTGTCCTTCGGGGAGGGGGGTAGCATCTCCTCCCACCCTTCGGCATCTGTTACTTCGTGCTGATCGCTAGGGTGTCTGGATAGCATGTCTGGCAGTTGGTTTTCCTCTCCTGGTACGTGTTCCACTACGAAATCGAATGACTGGAGAAGGAGGGCCCAGCGTATCAGTTTTCCCTTACGCCCCTGCATGGTCTGGAGCCAGGTAAGGCAGCGGTTGTCCGTGCGGAGGGTGAATGTCCGCCCTTCGAGGTGGGGGCGGTACTTTTTCACGGCCCATATCACGGCTAAACATTCTTGTTCATTGCTATGATATTTTGCTCAGCGGACCCGAATTTCGCGCTGGCGTACTCAATGACCTGCTTGTTCCCCTGGTCATCCGTTTGAAATAGCACCGCTCCTACCCCTAGTGCGCTTGCGTCGGTCTGGAGGATCAACGGGCGTTCGGGGTCAATGCGTGCTAAAGTATGACACCTGGTGAACGCGCCCTTTACCCGTTCAAATGCCTGTTGGGCCCAGGTGTTCCAGCGGTAGCGGGACTGGGGGGACAGTAAATCTGTGAGTGGTGAAATTACGTGGGAGAAGTTTGGTATGTAGTTCCTTAACCAATTCACCAGGCCGATGAATCGCTGCAATTGTTTCCGTGTGCGCGGGGTCTCTGCCGCTGCGATTTTTTGCAGGTGGGATGGTTGCGGGTGGCTCCCTTCCGCATTAACCATGTGCCCTAGGAACTCTACTTCCCGCGTGCCTAGATGACATTTCGCCGGGTTGGCTGTTAGGTGGTGGGTGGCGAGCCGTTCGAGGACTAGGGCAAGATGGCGACAGTGGTCCTCCCACGTCTCCGAGAAGACGATGACGTCATCTAAATATGCGAGAGCGAACTGGCCAAGGTACCCCTCCAGCACTCGGGTCATCATGGCTTGAAAGGTTGCTGGCGCGCATTTTAGGCCAAACGGCATGGCTCGGAATTGGAAACGTCGGCCATCGGGGACCGTGAATGCCGTTTTCTCCCGGTCTTGCTGCCGTATGGGCACTTGCCAGTACCCCGACTTGAGGTCTAGGGTGCTGAATATCCGGGCTCTACCTAGACTGGCCACAGCGGTCTCGACGCTGATCCGTGGGGGTGGTGAACTGATTGTCACAGCATTTAGTGGGCGGAAATCCGCGCAAAAACGTAATGTGCCGTCCTTCTTAGCGGCCAGTACTATGCACGCGTTATATGAGCTGTTGGAGGGCTCTATTACTCCGCTGTGTAGCATCTCCATCACCTGTTCGCATATTACCCGCTGTTCGCGAAACCCGTACCCGCGAGGTGACTCGTAGATGGGTTGATCGGTGGTGGTGGGGATGGAATGTTCGGCTACCGTGGTGCGCCGTAGGGGCTCGGTGGTCGTGAACACGTCCCGTTGTTCGCGTAAGATCTTGTTCACTGCGGCTTCGTATTCCGGGGGAACGTTATGACGCAATTCGGCGAGAGTCACGCATCCGTTTGCCGGTGTGGGGGCTCGTCCTATGGCGTAGACTACGAACCGTTCGGACTGACCGACATTCACTTTGGCGGGGCCTAGTTCCAGAACGGCGTCGTGCTCGGCCAACCAGGGCTGACCTAGCACGAGTTCCTCACTTAGGTCACTCACAACGATGGCGGTCACGTTAGTACTTAGCTCTCTTAGGCTTACCTGGACGTCAGCGTACCCCACCATTAGGCCGGCGTGTGTGGCGGTGGCCAGGCGTAGCTCACCCCGGTGCGGGCGGAGGGAGCCGGGGGGTACCAACGAGGGGTGGATGAACACGTGGCTCGCTCCCGTGTCCACGAGTGCAATGGCTGGTGTGTTGTTGACCTCTACCGGTATGAGGAGCAAGTTGTCCGGTGGTTGGGTCAGCTGCCCGAGTTTTGGGGGTTTGTGCCCCCCGGGGGTCGTGTTGGTCATCGCGTTTGTTGGGTCGGCGCGGCGGTTCGTTACCAGTGCGTTCGTGTGTGCGGTAGTTCCCGCGGCCGTTGTTGTCGCTGGAAGGTGGGTGGTGGTCACTTGGGGGGTTGGGGGACTCTGTTTCAGTTCCCCCTTGGCCCGTTTCCCGCCGGTTGTGTGTCGCGCGGCCCTTGTTGGTGGCTCTCCCTCTGCGTATTCCCCTTCCGTGGGCACTCATTGTGCCAGTGGTAAGTGCCCCTTGGGCACCCCAGTTGGCAGGGAGGCGGTCGGGGGGCTGTGTTGGCGTCCGCTTGAGGCGCCTCCAGCGCGTAGGGCGGGCGTCGGTTGTCGGGGTGTGAGGGCCTGCGTTGTTGGGGCGGTGGTGCCCCTTGGATGGCTAGTGGGCGCCGGTCGTTCGGCGGGTTGGGGTCCTCCCGGTTTGTCCTGCGCGGGTTTCTCCACCAGGCCCTCTGGAAATTTTGTTCCGTGGCTACTGCCAGTTGGACGTAGTCCTCGACGGTGGTGGCGCGTCCTATGCGTAGGAAGGGCTGGAGTTCGTCTCTGAGGAGTAAGGTGATGGTGGGTAGTGCCCTGGCTGGTTCCACGAGTGGTGATATCCGGCGGAATAGTTGTAGTTTGTGGGCTATGAAATTTTCCACTGGTTCTCCCTCCCGCTGCGTGCTACTGTAGAATTGTGAGGTGCATTGCACCAGTGTAGCCCCGGCGTTGAAACGGTGGTTGAGGGCCTCTGCGAACTCGGGCCACTCCATGTCGGCCCGCCCCCATAGTTGCCACCAGTCGAGGGCGGGTCCCCGCAACCGTTCGCTGGTCCTCTCAGGCCACTCGTCGACGGTTATCCCGCTGCGTGCCAGGCGCACTTCGCATTGGTGTGTGTATGCTAGGGGGTCTTCGTGGGGTGCTCCGCTAAATTCTGGTAATTTCGCCATGTAGTTCGCTGTCCGCGTCGTATAGGTACGTGTGGCCTCGGGTTGGGTGATGGCCCCGCCCTCGGCAGCGGTGTTGGTGCGGGTTGCGTGTCCGCACTCCTGGCGCGGTTGTGGTTTCGTATCGGTTGCGGCGGTGATTGGTACCGGTTGTAGTGGTATGGTTAACCCCGTCTCTATTTTTCCCTTCCAGATTTGATCCCAATTCACTTCCCATTGTTCGTGTTTCGGGTCGGTCTCCGGTGGTGTTCTGTTCAGTGATCGGCATTGGCAGGTGTTCTGCCAAGGTAATGGTCCCGTTAGTAGGTCCATTGTTCTCGGCCGTTGGCATTGCGCGCATGTCGCGTGGGCTCCGTGTGACAGCATGGTGCGTGGTTATTGACAGCTGAGCTCTGTTGACGGGCGGGCGCACGTGTTGTCTGTTCGCCAGCGGCGCAGTCTGTGCTGTTAGGCTGTTCCACGCGCGGGCCGCGCTGGCCGGCTGGATGGGTGCCCGGACAGTCGCACAAAGCGGACGGGTGGAGGATTGAAAGGGGAGGGGAGCTGTCCGGATGGCCGCGCGAAGCGGAGAGTTGATAGTGGGTGGATGGGTGGGGGTCGAGCGCCCGGATGGCCGCACAAAGCGGAGAGTGAAAACAAGGGTGGTTAGGTGGGAGGGGGGGAAGAGTACTCTGACCGCCGCGCGGAAGTGAAAGCGGGCCGGTGTGGGAGGGATGGGGGGTTGGGGGTGGTGCTGGGCTGTGATGTTGTCCGCCTGCGTCGCACGCTCTGCTGGAATGTCAGCGCTGGGGGTGGGGGTTGATGGATCCTTTGTCCGCCGCTCTTGGTGCGTCCAAAATGGCCGTTTTCTTGCCGTTTGCTCAATTTTCCCGTTTCTTGCTTAAAATTTGGCCACACGCAGGGGCGCCATTTGCCGTCGTCCGCGGTCTCGTGTTCGAGTCCGGGCGCGAGTTCTAGCGGGATGGCTGGTCTGACTAACGTCTTATGTTCCGGGAGGGCGCCAGGCTAGCTCGGTGTCTAACCAATGAGGGTTCGTGGTTCGTTGCCCCAGCGTGGTCCGCTAGAACCGTCGGCGGTCTTGCCTGGGAATTTACGTTAAAGAAGAATGCGTGGGATTGCTGTAGTAGTGACGTGCCTTTATTCAAGGGATTGACGTCACACCATACAATTACTGAGTACAGACATGCCCCTGAGGGCTACTTGTCCGTTGCGGGGTGCAGGCCGGTACATGTTCAATGTTTCGTGGCACTGGTTTCTCGGGTAACAGTATGCAGGCCAAGTACACTTGATGCAAGAGAGGCGCGCACAGATGACGTGGCGCAAAGTTACATTAACAAAGTACACTTAATGAAAATTAGGCGCGCACAGATGACGTGGCGCAAAGTTACGTTGACAAAGTACACTTAATGAAAATTAGGCGCGCACAAATGACGTGGCGCAAAGTTACGTTGACAAAGTACACTTAATGAAAATTAGGCGCGCACAAATGACGTGGCGCAAAGTTACGTTAACAAAGTACACTTAATGAAAATTAGGCGCGCACAATTGACGTGGCACACAGAGTTTGTGGGTGACTGGAGTCGGCCAGTCCCGTAAGCGATTGTTTCTACGCGGGTGCCGTGCCCACTGGGTGGTACACGCACCGCCACTAAACTTGGCGAAGTTTCCCTTGCGGGTTTGTGGTCCGCGCGAAGGCGCGTGGCCTTAAGAAAGTTCTGTGGTTTGCAGGAGACGGCCCGTGCCGTATGCTGAAGAACGACCCTGCGCACCAGGTGTAGTGCGGGGCGTCTTTACGTTTACGCGGTCGGATTAGGTCCTGAACCGTAAAAAACGGACCGGGCACGCACGGAGAGGTGAATAGAAAAAGGTTTGGTTTATGCTAAATGACTATATTTACCGGACGTTACTTGCGATGAAGACAATGGTTGTGGTCTCTCCGTGGGACGTAGGTCCGTCCCGGTCCGCGAGTCGAGTAGAACTGCGGAACTGGCATGGCGTCCGGTGGCGCGTCGGCCCCTGCCGCGCCAAGCTTGACCTCATTACGTTAAAAACTAATTGACTGCGTCTGGAAGAGACTTTAAGGTCGCAAAATTCGTAATTAATTGTTTGAGGGGGAATGGGTGTGGTTCGTCTCTAGTCCACTCGGATTTAGTGTGCTTTATAATAATAATGTCTGGTTTGGCCGTTCGGCTCGGTGGCTCGCTCGACTCGGGTGGGCCACGGCCAGGGGTGCGTTCCGTTAGCGGGAGAGTATACTGGCGGGTGCAGGTCGGGCTTAGGGATGGTCGTCGGTCGGACGACGTCAGTTTGCATTAACTAGTACCTACCTGCATAAACCAATTCCACAAACAGCATGTTGATAAACTCTGTGCAGTAACATTATCAAAGTTTCTATTATCAGCTATTATTTTTTTACATCTAGTTCATACTACTTAAGTGAGTCCTTTATGACTTGTATTGTCCTGTTGTAAATATATATTATACACTAGCCATAACTTAACTCTATTCACTGTCACAACTATCTATTCAAGATGAAGGTTAGTCCAGTCTCAGATGAATACATAACAATATATGACACATATTGCCCTGTTCACACTCACTTCTCCACCATTCGGCCCACCTGGTGGAATTAAATGAATGAGATAATGAACAAGCGTAGGATGGTCACTAGAGCTTTAAGTACCGAGTGAACTCTGAGATGTACACATCCAAAAGAACTGTTGCCACGCTTGGTGCGAGCATGAGAGCGGAGGTCTGGAATGTCAGTCTAGTTTCACATGAAGTGAGTTGTAAGTACAATATTTTTAGAATGTTTCAAGGCAGAGAGCTCTGCTCTTGACATTTGCTGCAACAAAATATCAAGTGTAAATAAATGTATATTCAGAATGGCTGTCAATTGTCTCTGCCCAGAAAAGTCCTATGGCTGGCAACTAATTCTTCCTGCAATATTTTTTTTTGAAGTGAAAACTTATATGGGAAGGATTGGATAGGGAGTAATTTCATGTAAGTCGTCATCGACATGGTCACGTGATGTGTTAGCGATAACACTATATCTGTTCCTATTAGTGTTGAAAATGTGTTTTTGTTCAATTTTAATTTTAAATCGTAAGTATACAATTACTGTGCAGTAAAAAGTGAGTATAACATATATTAATATTCTCATATAGATATATAGTTTGAATAACGAAGAAAACTAAGTCTTTGTAGCAATATAACCTAAAAATTAAGAACATATTAAGTTTTTTTAATACCTACAATTACTATGCAATACATATTTTAAAGAAATTTAGGAGTTATTTTACTAATGTGATAAAACAAATTTGTTGTGTGATAATATTTTTTTCGTAAAAATTGCGAAAAAGTCTCTGATTTTTATCAAAAAATTTTTTTATGTTACACAATTATATTTTACAAATTTAGTATTGCTTATTTTAAATTTTTTATATTGTATTTTCTTAATTCAATCATTAATATAAATAATAGTTACTTTGATTTACAAGTTTTAATTTAAGATCAAACAATTAATTTGGATATCCAAAAATAACAACAGATTTGTTGATAGTTTTAAGTTTTTAACTTCTGTCGGCAGTCCTCATGACTGCTTTGAAATTTTTTTTCTTCAAACAAAATAATTTTCAAAATGTGTTTTGACTGTAGCATATAATGATTTTATGCGTTTGTACGATTTGTGTGTTTGTAGTGGGCGCCACCACGTGGACCCGGCTGAGACTCCCGGTCAGGGCGTTACGTGGCCAGTGTGAGGCGAGATATTAGTCCTCTTATTAATCGAGCTAATTTTTTAAGATCCGGGCCCGCTTTAGGCGTCGGGCACACCACACCGCTTAACACACACGGATACCACGGGGTTGGCGACACGTGGCCACACGTCTGGTCTCGGCCGATGACGAAGAGGCACTGGGGCGAGCAGCGCCCTGCGCGCAGGCAGCAGGCAGCTTCCCGCCGGAACGAAACCGTTATTCTCCTCTGTGACCCCGCGCCAAGGGCTAGTTTTAAGGAAGAGACAATTTATACACACTCAGAATAGTAAACACCCGCTACTTTTTATAATAACAGATAATAATAATTGTTGTCCTTGGTTTTTTGGGTGACGTCGCACTGCCGCTAAGCGCCCTCTTGCGGTAGTCCGTGGCGCGCAATTTGAACGCACGTCGGCGGTACAAATGTCGGGAAGGAGGGGAACTGGACAGTGGACTCGAACCAGGCTTACGAGGCGAAGCCCCGGCTGACGTCATTCCTCATCCCAGATACCCTTCATGGATAGTGGATGTCTACGAGGTACAGGCATGGGTCTGCACTTGGTTCATGATGCATAGCTACATGTTTCACCCCCATACTATTATATATTACAAATGTTAACTTACCTTGCTTGAAGAATGCAACTTGCGCATTGGTAGATTGTCTATGAAGGACACATGATCGGTTGGGTGCCAGTCGAGAGAGTAGAATACAGTATGAAATTCAACTGTGCTCAACAATTTATTTATAGGCTCAATAACCTGCAATACATTGCCCAAAAACATATTAATGCATTCAAAAAAATAGTTGAGGAACTTTTCAAAATTCAGTACAGTAGAAGGAAATCCTTGATAGTATGGTTTGGCATACTACAAACTCTAGAGTAACAAGGCACAAGGAATGAGCACTTTAATAATTAAAATGTACACGGACAATGGTGCAGTTTTCAGCACATCTCTTAATTATGGGGGGGGGGGGGGGGGTTTTCCCTCGCCTGCTGCAGCCATCGAAATATTCTTTTAGACAAGAATGGAATTTTTAGTTTCACTTGAATATCGGTAGTGGGATTTATTTACATTAATTTCTTCTGCAGTCTCGATCCTTTACACTCTTTAGATTAGAACTCGTGACCTCCCAAATGTCAGTCTAGTGAATCACCTCGATAAAACAATAAGGCTCTGTGTACTGTTGAATATTCCAGACACTGTGAGTTAAAGCAGCAGGAACCACCATCTCGAGGAAGCTTTTATCGGAACTTGTAGCGAATACCTCCAAAGTGATATACAGACTTCACTTTCACAAACACAATGAACCACATCGACCTCCATGGTCAAGTTGCATAGGCATTACCAAAAGACCACAAAGTTGTGGATTCGAATCCCAATTTTTTTTGTGTCCATTTTAGGAATACGTTTTAGTCTGGTTCACGACTCCCACTTAATATTTGGCAGGAATTTGTTTGGGTTGTCACTACCTGGCTTCAAAGAAAACTCGCAAACTTTTTTATAGCTTAAGAGGGGATGGGGGAGAGAAAGGATATAATTCCCCCTCCTCTGTATCAATAATTGCATTTTATGCTATGTGTGAATAAAAGCTGGGTCATTTTCAATCCAACTTAAAATAATAATAATTAGAATTAAAAAACCAATTTTAACACAACTTTGACAACTTCTAGTAGCGATTTGCCTCAATGACTTCATGACATGGTGCATATGAGCTAGTGCATAGTAGGTAATTTTCTTCCTACAATTGCATTACACAGGAATTTTCTACTGCCATGTATATTTATTTTTTGCAAGTTTCACACCATCATAAAAATAATAATTTTGCAAATATACACACCTCTCCTCCATCCTGCCTCGCCGAACAATGGCTGAGATTCAGGGAACCAGAAATAAAGTCGTTCTGAACATCCACGATCAAGAACACGCTGACTGGTCGAACAATCTGTAAGTAATTAACAAAAAGTCAGGAAAAAAAATTTAAATAAAATTTTATGTCTAACCTAGCTGTTCTCTAAAACTAGATTATGATACACTTTTCCAAGAGGAGAAGAGAAGGGAGAGGAATTATATTGTAACCCAACAATCGCTACTCAAGGTCCAAAAAAATGTTTGCTTGGATTTCAATCTTTAAATTAAATCATCAGCAGAAACACAAACATAGTATTGAACTAAAAACATAAAATCACAGATTTCTACAGTATGCCTTTCTTAAGTAATTTTTTCAAATTATTTAGGCAAAATTACTTAGAAAAAGTACAATGAGTTAAGATTTACAGTTTTTAAGAAATACAAAGAGTGTTTAAAATATATTTATATTTTTAGATCTTAAAAACATTAAAAAATGTTTACAATTTAGTGTGTGTTCAAACATGTCATGACACTGAGGTCCTGCGGAAACAAACAAATAACAAAAAAAAAAAAAAAAAAGCATATTTTTTTAAAATATAATTCTAGCACATTGAAATGTGATTGTTGATTTTTAACAAGTATGAATTAACCTGTAAGATTTAAAACGAAAAATGTGGGGCACAGTGATCAATAATAGTAAGGAGTGTAGGGAGAAGATGTCTTCTAGAAAACTCACACAATAGTTCTTATTCTTCGCAGGGCAATAAAATTGTTAGTGAACTATTCATGCATCAATTATTTATTGCATGTGCCCCACGTTTTAAGTTTTAAATCTTACAAGTCAATCATGGGTGTTAAAAATCAACAATCACAAATTTTTAGGGTATGGGGTTACAAATCGTTACGGGGCCAGGAGAAATTATTTTATACATTCTAGTACATTAAAAAAAAAATTTATTCAGTTATTTTCTTTTTTAGTCTAGTGAGTGTGAAATTTTTCAATTAATTTTATTTAATTTTAGTACAGATTAAGTATCCGATTTTATTCCTAAACCCATATAGATTTTAAAAAAAATTTGTAACAGTGAATTTAAATACCTATCAAAATACTTGTAAGGTTTAAAATTAAAAATCAGGGGCGCTTGAAATAGTTGATTAATAGTACGGAGGTAAGCCGTGACTGATGTACCAAACGACAGTAGGTATAAAATTTAATGAAATGCCATACATTGACGAAGATCTAAACTAAACTGTTATCAGCGCCGTTAGTTCGCTAGTTGCTGTGGGCTTTGCTAAGCGGACGGGTAGCGCCAAGGAGAAGGATAGGAAGTTGCCAGATATTACTATATGACAGGACATTTCTCCTAGCCCTGTATGCGTGATACAGGCACCGCCTGCGAGTGCTGCGTTATGCATCCCGCAACACTGTACTGTTCTGCTCGTAGTCTAACGCCACGAATCCGGGTGTTTTGCTAAAGGCCCTGTCACACTGTCAAATATATTGTATCCAATAAATTGGACAACAAAATTTGAAGGGTGATTTTGGATGAAATACGTCTTCAAATATATTGTATTCAATATTATTTGACGAGCAATGTAAAATATATTTGAAGTCATTTCACACTATCAATTTTCTTTGAGTGAGCTCGTTTTACCAAACATTCTGTAGAGAACTGCAAATGACAGTATTTAGAATCAAAAACAAATTTTGGGTCAAGGAATGCGGGCTTTTTTAAGTAGGTTATATTCCAATTTAGGTATATTGTGATCATACACAGTTTAAAATTTACGTTTTCCAGGTGTTTGCAATGCCTGCATTAAGAGCATCAAAGTGTTTCAAAAGCTGTAGCTGTAATTGCAGTTGTAGCAAGTCTCAGTAAACTAGAAGAGAAATCTAAGAAAAGGAAACGCAGATGGTGGACAAGACAGTGGATACTTTCCCGGCAAACAAATGGTGTTTTACCCCTTTTTGTCCTGAACTTCGATACGAAGATGCCGATTCATTTCCGAACTATGTAATAATGGATTCTGAAAGTTTTGATCTTCTTCTTTCAATTGTGGAGTCTCGCATTGCAAAGAAGGATACTCATTTGTGCCAGTCTATACCAGCAAAGCAGAGGCTGGCAGTTACATTAAGATTTTTGGCGACAGGGGAATCATTTAAGTCCCTTATGTTCTCTACAAGTATTCCACACAACACCATCTCAAAATTTTTACCTGAAATTTGTAGTGCAATTTATAGTGCTATTCAAAAACAATATTTAAAGGTATGTTTAGTAAGAATAAAACATATAATTAAATGTAAATCTGCAAGTAGGCATATCCCTTCTCATTCCCGCTTATTTTCTCACCCAACTAGCTGCTGTTGTATGGACACTTTCACTTGTATTTCATCAAAATTGTTCCTATACTTTAAAGTGAATGTGTTAATTTTTGCTGTGTTTAGAAATTGGCAATTTTGTTTTATTTTGAATTAAGTGTATTTACTGTTACAAACCTCATCCTGAGCCTTTAAGCTAACTTCACCTCAGTCACATTATCTCTTTAAAATAATTTTTTAACGAGATATTAGACCAGGTATGCTTGTTTCGTACAGCCTGGGAAGTATAGGCTTACTGACAAGGATCTGCTACACAAATATTTACATTCACGAAAAATGGTATTACTTTCAAAACTTAAATAATAATAATTAAATACGTAGGCAGAATTTTAATATTTCTAGGCCTTTCTTGGAAATCACCAGAGCTACTTGCTTACTCAGAGATGCTGCTTTAACATAAGTCAGTACCATCTATTGTCAGGAAATTATGAGTCTATATTCCAGAAAATTCCAGACAATACTTACAGAGTAGCAGCTATTGTGAAATAATGAGAACAATGACTTAAGAAAGATTGATTGGGTAAGCCAAAATAATTTTAGTTACATTAAGTCTCTGAATTAAAATATTTTAAAATTTATTTTAGGTGTTATTAATTTGGATTTGTAGGTAAAAGTTCCGAAATGCATATCCTAGTTTTGATACCTCATTCCTGATGGCACATTTTGTACGCAATGCTTGCTGTTTTAATTTAGTGTATCAACAATACCTGAACATAAGCAAAACTGGTATAGCAGTCAAATAATGATCGTAAGTTGAATAGAAGATTTTTTCTGGTTTAAGGACCATAATATTCCAAAACTACAGTAACTTCTTTTAGTCAAATATATTAACCTGCACTTCCGTACATACAGATTCAATTGGAGGAAAATATACTAGGGATGGGAAAGTCGATCCGTCGATTCTTCGATACCCCGATTTTTTGATACATAATCGATAATCGAGGATCGGCGAAAATCACCGATTATTAAAATTCTGCAGGATGTAGACGTAAAGTGCTGCCTAGCAGCGGTTCATCGCTGTCGTTGCAGTAATTTTAGTCAGTTTTACAACTAAATAAATAACCATAAACGATATAATAAATAATAAATGAAATATAACATAGCTTACCACAGCTCAGTTGCCACAATCCCGTAAGCGGGAACGGAGGTTGGCGATTTCGTACTGTGCATTTAGGGTTATTTATTTATTAACGCATGTGCACAAAATTTCAAGATTCTACTGAGAAGTGTGCCACGTTTTCTACGTTTCTAGTATATTTATTCACTTGCGTTGTTGCATATTTATTTTCGTCAATGATTTTTTTTGTTAACCAGCATTTGTCTATACATGAACTTTCACAGGTTTGCCAACTTCCGGTACAGATCTTATTCTCAATTACTTAACGATAAAATGCAAGAATAATGTGGCCATAGCCCGTAACATTTTACGAGTTACGTATTTTCCGTAATTTATTTAATAACAGTAAACATTAAATCACCAGTTAATTACGCAACTTAAACATAAAATTTCAATGGACGTTTTTGAAACACGTTTTCATTCCAGTAAGTTACCAGTACGGCAACTGTAGAAATTTTCTTACATGCTTTTGTTTCCAGTGATGCTTCTTTGTTTGAATGTTGGGTAATGTTAGCGCAATACGAATAGTAAAATAACATTTTTATTTACGTGATGTCTAGTGAAGTGTGGAAATACTTTGTCATCGACCGACAAAATTCTGGCTACGCAATATGTCAAATCTGTAAATGTACAATCTCACGTGGCGGTAAATCTAAAACTACAACAAACATGAAAAAACATCTCGAAAACAAGCATGGGAGTTACGTTCATGAGACGAAGAAACAAAGGCTACATTCATCGGAATTGAGCAAACCTTTTAAGTATTTTCAACCATGCAACATTGGCTGTAAGTACTCAGTGTGTGACAGCCTCAGAAGTCATACCTATAATCAACAGTTCTACTGAAGAGCTAAGGAAACCAGCACCTACTGGATCAGGTGTACAGGGCATCAAAAATGATATGCTTGCTGCCATAACTTTGAAGTATTCTGATGTTGAAGAGAATATGTTGTACGCAGTTGCAACATTACTGGACCCACGATTTAAACACCATGTTTTTGTGCAGGACGGTAATGTCACAAAAGCGAAAGTTTTTTTGATTGAAGAAGCAAGAAAAACTATCTGTTTGAAACAACCTGAAACTGAGGTAAGTTAGGTGCTAATTTCCTTGTAATTCATTAAGTGTATTCTTATTTGTCTACTTCTGCTGTTTTATGTTGACACATTTGTTTGTTCATTTTTAATTTTTAATTTTGAAAATTTTGTTGCTTTTCTCTCAGTCTGTGCCGCAAACATCCAGCCAAGCAATGGAAAGCCATGGTATGTGGACATTTTACTCAAACATAATGAAAACTGCCCCAAGTGTAAGCCACATCGCATCAGTTGAAGATGAGATTAATGTTTACTTGGAAGAACCTATTCAAAATTCAAGTACCAACGTTTTCCAGTATTGGAAAGAAAATACCAAGTACCCATGTTTAAAAAAACTGTCAAAGAAATTTCTTTGCATTCCACCTTCAACTGTACATTCCGAGCGATTATTCAGCACTGCAGGACTGATTGTTGATCAGAAACGGAACCGTTTAGATCCTGAACGAGTCAAAATGTTGGTTTTTTTAAATAAGAATTTGTGATCTAATAAGAATTTAGGATCTAATAAGACTTTGTGATCTAATAAGATGCTTTGCCAGTTTTCATTTATTATTTTAAGAACTTTCAATTTTATTTTGTCAAAAGTGTTGTTTTTATGATATTTCACTATGTTGTCATTTATTTCAAAGGTATAAAGATTGAATTTGGTAGTTTCTGGTTTTTTACAATATTTTTAATAATCACAACTTTTTGTGGCTATTTAAAGTTTGATTGATAAATGTTAATGATTGTACATTTAGTAATTAATATACTATTTATTAAATTGTATTCCAATGAAATTGTTAGTATTTTGATGACTTTACGACAATTCACTTTTTATTAGTACTACTGACCTATTACTAAATTACGTATTCTCTTTTCAAAATTACATATTCAACTGGATTAAACATAATCCACATAAAAAATAATGCTTGCCCTACACATTACACATTACAGAATAGTAATTTCAATTTCTTTATTTCAAGTAATGTAAAGTTTTGTTTTATGTGTTAAATTTAATAGTATTTATTTATTATTTTGAAAAATGCTTTTTTAGTGTATTCAATAAGTATGTTTACTGATTCCATTGTAACTTATACTTCAATCCCGAAAATGAGAATCTATAACTTAACCTAATTGATTGGAATCGATAATCGATAAGAATCGATGATCGCAACAAGACTCGATAATCGGTATCGAATCGAAAATTTTGAAAATTTCCCATCCCTAAAATATACAATAACAATTACATATTCCAGCAGGAAATAAAATAGTATTAATTCAATTACTGCATTTATTTCCCATTCGCCATTGCTGATATTTAAACTATTACACTTCGGAAACGGAAACAAAAGCGGCCGATTTATTTTAGATAACTCTGATTGGCTGATCCCATCCAACATCCAACATATTTTAGAACCAGTCCTATACGTAAAATATTTGAAGGAAACACTAGACATTCAATCTCTCAAATAAACATGGCTGCGATAGTGACGTTTAATGTGACGTCACAACCCTCAAAGATATTGGATCCAACATATTGGAAGGTGTTGGAAGCTAAAATTTGACAGTGTGACAGGGCCTTAAGGAAAAAAAATTGGTTGTCTGTAAAGTCGGTTTACGGACGATAGTTTAACGTGACAACGTCATAACAAAACATTGATGAAATTATTGCATACTTTTATGAATAAAATTGAATAATTTTTTATTGAATTATCACTATTTTGTATGGATACAAAGGAGTGAAATAAAATCTACAATTTAATTGATAAATTTACTTTTATTTGCACTCATTAATTCAAATATGTTTATTACTTTAACGAAGAGATTATTTTAACTATAACTTTTATACATGTTTGCTATTTAACTTCTTCCAATCTGTGTTATTCTGTTAAGGATAGGACGATGATAGGAAAAGTAGGAAACGAATGGGAGTGTTTCAAGTTTAATGTGTCTCGAAAAAGTCAAATCGATGGTTTTTCCAATCGAGTGGAAGAGAGATACATAGATGCGGCGCAAGCATACAATGAGCGTAACGGGACACAGCGTAACGGGACACTTTTTCGTGCGTGCAGCCGGCGTTCATCGATAAATTAGACGTCACGTCAAAACAAATTTGTAACAAACTGAAAATAAAGCGATTTAATATACAGATATCAAATTTTGTATCGAACAAACACACGGACAAGAAACTGTGGCCATAGGTGGCATGGCCACTTGATTTTATATTTATTTTAATTAATGTTGAATTATGGCTGTGACGTAATTTTAGTTTTAGTATTTGCCCTTTTTCTTTTTTTATAAGTATTGGTCTTTTATAAGTTTTGTTAATCTTATTTTTAAATATGTTTTTATATTATGTTTTTTTAAATGGTTTAGTTTCTTCATATTTAATTATATCGTTTTGGACTTTGAATCATAATACGGTGTACGACGCTCCCCCCCGTGAAGATTGAAATGGACTGTTCCAAGGCAATAAGGGGGTGGGGGAAAATACGTCAAGAGGGACGGAATGAGCTGTATGAGGGAGTCGTCAGCTGATCGCCGTGGTGGACGTGTATGCGCTTCGGGCATGACGAGCGCGGGTGATGGCTCGTGGTATTGGGCCGGCGAGGACTCTTGAATATTTTTTAACATAAATCAGCTGACGTATATTGAACTTCGGCAAATACTTAGATTGTGGCGGGTGCGGCCAAGAGGATGAAGAGTCTACGCTACCTTTTTTTGTTAATGAAGCATTTAGCATGTGTGCTAAAGTACAGTCGGCTAAACTCCGGGCCAGGAGGTCCGGGGTGGGATGCGACATACAACGTTTAATCCAAGTAAGTGATTCCGGCTCCGAACTTTTGCCCCTGTAACCCCGGGGCGTTGATATAAACTTTGCCCACCATAACAGTGAACAATTTAAAAATGCTTTTTTGCCAAAAGACCCTAATTCCCACGTCGAGTGTATGTTGCGTCTTCGTACTCATTTTTACCGAACCTTCCATCAAGCATGCCATGAAGCGCCGTAAAATAAATTCACCCGGGTGTAATCAAGATGTTTTAGAGAGACATTAATTTTTACTAACTTTTACTTGAATAGTATTGTAATTTATTATTTATACATATATATATATATATTTAGAATGTTTTTTGTATCAATGTCTGAATTTATTTATGCGTTTATTGCAGTATTTATTATTTATTGGTATATATTAAAACGTGGCTATATTAAAAGCCTCTATAACTTTATAGGGCAAATGGTTTTAGATATAATTGTAATTTTTTTGATATTTGGTCGTAACTTAAATTCCTTACCATGCTCATGCGCAAATGGTCTCATTAAAGTTTTTCACATTTCGAGTAATTATGTTCTTTTCATTTTAAATACTATTAATCTGATCTCTTCCTTTTCTAAAAACCTTTTGAATAATTTATTTATGAATTTTGGGGCACTCGTTTTTTGGAGCAGCGTGCAAAATAATAACTTAAAAAAGATAAACAAGATTGGAGTGTTGAAGGCTGTTCCCAGACGGGTGTCTAACTTGTGGTGGTGTGACACCGGGAGTGTCAACCGCGACAAAGTGCGCCACTCTGCTTGGAAGAGCAGATTTTTAATGGTATTTGCGACTATTTTGTGTTTGAGCATGGCGGTAAATTGGGTATATGAACTTGAGCGGGGCGGAATTATGGCTAATTTAGAAGCGGCAGGAGTAGTGGTCGAAGACGATGAGGACGTAGAGATACTACGGCTCAAATTAATAGAAATGATAAAAGAAAATTTACATGGGGGATGCGACAATATTCAGCCTGTTTGCACAAAAGAAAGGGATGTGGTGAGTCAAGTAGAAGTTAACCAATTAATTAAAGAGATTGACTCGTTGCCTTTTTTGCAGAAGGGTGGTCCCATGGAATTGCTAGATTTTTGTAAAGGCGTAGAGGAATTGTTGCAATTGCGCATTTTTACGAGCGCGACCAGCCTTTTTAAATGCATAGTTGGTAAATGCGCCGGTGTGGGGCGGACTATTATCGCGCGCGGACTCGCGGAAAATTTAGGTTGGAAAGAGGTTAAGGGTTTACTTTGGGATAACCTGTGTCTTAGACGGGTTAAATACGGGATAATCCATCAATATGTGAATCGGTTTCAAAGAAGGGATGAGTCAATGGGTAGTTACGTGCAGGAAATTTTGCAATATGCGAAAATTTTTGAAGATAATTTTTTGGAGGGAGAAGTAGTGAGTTTAATTTTGGAGAATATGAATCCCGAAGTTCGTAGGGAGTGTTCATTCCTAAAGAGACCTGAAAGGGTAGGTGAATTATTAGAGTGGGCCGCGAAAGTGGATAATTTAATGTTCGCGCGGGTAGAGTACGAAAGGACCGCGCGCGTCGATAATAAGAGAGAGGGTGTTCAAGGTATAAAAAATGATACTGCTGAGTGCGAGAGGGAGGATTTTCAGAAAAAGGTAATTACGCGAACATGTTACCGATGCCATGTTCCAGGGCATTATGTGCGGCAATGTAAACAAGAGAAGAGGGTTCCGGGTTACGAGTTAAGGCAAAGAAAAAATGATTTTATTAAATGTTGTATAATTAAAGATAATAAAAATGATGCAGATAATTTAAGGCCACGAAAGGGAGCGAAGGTTGAGCATAAGGTATGTTTTTCTTGTGAGAAATTTGGGCATTTAAGCCGGAATTGTAACCAAAGAGATGGAGGGCCGAGAATATGTGGCTATTGTGGGCAAGAGGGACATCTCGCGAATTGGTGTAGGATAAAATCGCGTGATAAGAAATATAGGTTTAAGGAAAAACACAGACTAATGGTAATGTGAAATATCAATAATTTTTGTATGAAGGTTGAAGTGGGTGATAGGAAGGTTACTAGCCTAATCGATACGGGAGCCAGTCAAAGTTTTGTGAATCAAAAATTCGCGGATGAATGCATGAAAATAAAAAAAGGATTAGGGAAGAGAAAAGTGAACCCCTGTCACTTAAAAATTCAACTGGCGGACGGTAAAATATATGAAAGTAAATCAAGCATTATTTTGCACATAAAAGTTGAAAAATTTTCCTGGGACCGAAAATTTTACGTGATACCTAATTTGATATTTGATTTAATTTTAGGTATGGATTTCCTGAGCGATACTAAGGCTATTATTGATTGTAAACAGAGAAAATTGAATTTTGGATTTGAACCTCGGCATCTAATAATGTTAGAAAAACCTAAGACTAAAAGGATGGTGTGTGGGGGGATAGAAGAGGCACGGGAAAGGTTAAGTGAAAGAGAGGCCGACAAGATACAGCAGGTAATAGAGGAATTTAAGGATGTTATTACTACTCGGATAGGGAAATGTGAGTTGGCCCCATATGTCATTAAAGTAAACGATGAAGTGCCAATAAAATGTGCCCCATACCAGTGTGCTCCCCCGAAAATGAAGGCTTTTAAGGGTATTATTCGAGATTTACTCGAACAGGATATTATTATGCATTCTGACTCACCGTATGCATCTCCCGCATTTTTAGTAAAGAAGAAAAGGCCAGGGGAATATAGGCTTGTGCTGGACTATAGATTGTTGAACCAGAAGGTGCTATTAGATCCCCATCCCATGCCGAAAATAGAAGTTCTATTGCAATATTTGAGCAAGGCTAAATTTTTTACGGTTTTGGACCTGAATTCAGCTTTCCATCAGTGTATGTTGCACGAATCCAGTCGTAAGTACACGGGGTTTGTCACCCCCTGGGGTCATTACGAGTGGAAACGAGTCCCCTTTGGAGTAAATTTTGGTGCTCAATGCCTATCACGTATTCTGGGGAAAATTTTGAATGAAGAGCAGTTTAAATTTGTGCTTAGTTTTCTTGATGATATCTGTATCTATTCAGAGTCCTTAGAGGAGCATGTCGAACACGTGAGGGTAGTGTTGGAAAAATTACGATCTGTGGGATTTACCATTAATCCTGACAAAGTTTGTTGGGCCAAAAACCAAATACATTTTCTCGGGTTTGTGGTAGGAAATGGGAAGTTAGAACTGGACCCTTTGAAAGTGGCACCGATTGTGCGTTTTCCTCCCCCTAAGAACGTAAAAGGGGTTATGCGTTTCTTGGGAATGGTAGGGTTTTTTAGTAGATTTATTCCGAATTATGCGGAAATTTGTGCATCCTTAAATCATCTCAAGAAAAAAGGTGTAGCTTTTGTATGGGGAGAGGAGCAAGATAGAGCATTTAAGGAACTGAAGAAAGCCCTTTCGGAACCCCCAATACTCTCGTTGCCAGACTTTGACAAAAAATTTATTGTGCAGGTGGATGCGTCTAGTTTAGCATTGGGCGGGGTGTTATTACAGGAAGGTCCTAAAGGCTTGCAGCCAGTGATGTACGTCAGTCGTACCCTTAATCGGCATGAACGTAAATATAGCGTGTATGAGAAAGAGGCCTTGGCCTGTATTTTCGCTGTAGAACGTTTTGAAAATTTTTTGGAACATGCCGAGTTCGAGCTTTGTACCGACAACCAGGCGCTTACATGGTTATTTTCCCACCCCCGCCAATTAGGGAAAATAGGGCGGTGGATAATGCGCCTAACCCGTTTTAAGTTCCAAATCAGACACGTAAAAGGTAGTGAAAATGCCGTTGCCGACGCGTTATCCAGAATGTATGATCCTCAAGATTTTCAGACTGAGAAAGAATATAGTGAGGTGGATGAATTAGATGGGAGTAGTGAAGCTGAGGATATGGTAGTTTGTAACGTGTTGGGAGAGTTTCCCGAATGTTTTGTAGATTTGAAGGAATGGCAAAGTAAGGACCCGGAAATTAGTGAGATCCGAGCGGGTATTCATGAACCTAAATTTCAAGATTTTCAGGTTATTAAAGATAAAGTGTATTTCATAAAAAATGGAAAAAGGTTAGTTTATGTGCCGAGAGGATTAATTAATATGGTCATTAGATATTTTCATGACTCCGTAGTAGGGGCTCATGGGGGCATTGAAAAGACTTTTGAAAAAATTTCGGCCAAATTTTATTGGCCTGGGATGCGGTCTGACGTGGAGCAGTATGTGAGACAATGCGAACTTTGTCAGTTGGCCAAACAGCCACGTAACACTAAAGTGGGAAAATACTCCGTGGAGAAAATTACTCGACCATGGGAAAGGGCGTATATTGATGTTTTTGGTCCCTTACCCAGGTCTATGAAAGGGAATAATTGCTTACTTATACTGGTAGATGGCTTTAGTAAATTTTGCATATTTTTGGCTATGCGCGATATGAAAAGTGCTCAAGTGGTGAAGAATTTGGTAGAAAAAGTGTGGAGTTTATTCGGGGCCCCAGAGCAACTAATTTCGGATAATGCTAGTTATTTTAATAGTGAAACCTTTAATCGTATGTGTTTAAGCTGGGGCATAAAGCATATTAATACTAGTCCATATTTTCCAAACCCGAATTTGGTAGAAAGAGTAAACAAAAATGTTAAAGTTGCCCTAACCATTTTTCACCAACGCGATCAACGCAAGTGGGATGAATATTTACCTTTTTTAAACTTGGCCTTTAATACGACCAGGCATAGTGCCACAGGAGTAACCCCCGGGCATGTATTTATAGGGCGTGAATTATGCCATCCATTGTTAAATATTTGGGGGTTGGAAGCCGATAATTTGCTTATACACAGCCCCCGAAAATTAGAGCAGCTATGGGAGCAAGTTGCTACAAATTTGGATAAAGTGAGGCTTAAAATGAAGTCTTAATATGATAAAGACCGGCTACCCAATCCTTTCACTGTGGGTCAAGAAGTAGTGTGCCGTCAATTTTGGCAGAGCAACAAAGCCAAATTCCGTGCCGCTAAGTTGCAAAGTCCATACGGGGGGCCGTTTATTATTAAGAAATTTCTAGGCCCAGCAACAGTGTTGCTCGAAGAAGTAGGAAATAAGTTAAGAGTGCGAAAAGCTCATATTACGCATCTTAAGAAATTTTGTGGTAAAAGGTAATGAGTATGTAAGTTTAGGAAAAGTTTATTAAATTTTGTTTAGTTTACTGATTTAAGTTTTCCATAGTTGTACCTGTTCCACGAGTGTGTTCTAATTACGTGTTGTTCTATTTTGTGAAGCATCTTAATTGTGCCTTGAGACTGTTGAGACTGTTTCTAATACTCTCCTTTTCTCTAATTTTCATACTTGCCTTATTATTTGTTGCTTTAAGTGTTCTAGACTTACGTGGAACATAGGTAGTTGTAAGATTATGTATTTTAGTTACTATTTTTAGATTTTTTTTGGCCGGGGAGATTTGTGGCCATAGGTGGCATGGCCACTTGATTTTATATTTATTTTAATTAATGTTGAATTATGGCTGTGACGTAATTTTAGTTTTAGTATTTGCCCTTTTTCTTTTTTTATAAGTATTGGTCTTTTATAAGTTTTGTTAATCTTATTTTTAAATATGTTTTTATATTATGTTTTTTTAAATGGTTTAGTTTCTTCATATTTAATTATATCGTTTTGGACTTTGAATCATAATACGGTGTACGACGCTCCCCCCCCGTGAAGATTGAAATGGACTGTTCCAAGGCAATAAGGGGGTGGGGGAAAATACGTCAAGAGGGACGGAATGAGCTGTATGAGGGAGTCGTCAGCTGATCGCCGTGGTGGACGTGTATGCGCTTCGGGCATGACGAGCGCGGGTGATGGCTCGTGGTATTGGGCCGGCGAGGACTCTTGAATATTTTTTAACATAAATCAGCTGACGTATATTGAACTTCGGCAAATACTTAGATTGTGGCGGGTGCGGCCAAGAGGATGAAGAGTCTACGCTACCTTTTTTTGTTAATGAAGCATTTAGCATGTGTGCTAAAGTACAGTCGGCTAAACTCCGGGCCAGGAGGTCCGGGGTGGGATGCGACATACAACGTTTAATCCAAGTAAGTGATTCCGGCTCCGAACTTTTGCCCCTGTAACCCCGGGGCGTTGATATAAACTTTGCCCACCATAACAGTGAACAATTTAAAAATGTTTTTTTGCCAAAAGACCCTAATTCCCACGTTGAGTGTATGTTGCGTCCTCGTACTCATTTTTACCGAACCTTCCATCAAGCATGCCATGAAGCGCCGTAAAATAAATTCACCCGGGTGTAATCAAGATGTTTTAGAGAGACATTAATTTTTACTAACTTTTACTTGAATAGTATTGTAATTTATTATTTATACATATATATATTTTTAGAACGTTTTTTGTATCAATGTCTGAATTTATTTATGCGTTTATTGCAGTATTTATTATTTATTGGTATATATTAAAACGTGGCTATATTAAAAGCCTCTATAACTTTATAGGGCAAATGGTTTTAGATATAATTGTAATTTTTTTGATATTTGGTCGTAACTTAAATTCCTTACCATGCTCATGCGCAAATGGTCTCATTAAAGTTTTTCACATTTCGAGTAATTATGTTCTTTTCATTTTAAATACTATTAATCTGATCTCTTCCTTTTCTAAAAACCTTTTGAATAATTTATTTATGAATTTTGGGGCACTCGTTTTTTGGAGCAGCGTGCAAAATAATAACTTAAAAAAGATAAACAAGATTGGAGTGTTGAAGGCTGTTCCCAGACGGGTGTCTAACTTGTGGTAGAGGTGGGTCGAAAAGTATCAACATGATACTTTGTCACTGATACGCGCCTGTATCAGGAACGGCAAACGAGTACACTTGAAAAGTATCAGAGACTTTAGTATCAGTTCAGAATTCACCTGGAACAACACCACGGCCAATGAGCGCAGTACCCGATCGCTGATGACGGTCACTTGGGCGGAGCTTGTGAAAGGGGAGGGAGCAGGAACGACGAATAAGGGATAAAGAAGGGAAAGAATGTAGGGGAGGAAGCGCAGGGGAAGGCGTTGAAGCCTTGAAGGAGAGGCGCAAAGCGATATTGTTACAAGCAGGGCTGCCACTCATGGGTTTTTCCACCCAGATCTGGGATTTTCCAATGGTGTTTGGGTTTCTGGGTTTTTAAATAATGAATTCCAACAATTCTAGGTTTTTTATAATTTTAATTATTTTTATACCTAAAACAATAATAAAGGTAGTAGCTACTGTATCTGTTGCAATATCTGTTTGATAAATGCAAACAAGTCTATGTGTTTCACACACAAAAATACGTATAAACACAAAACTAGTTTTCAAGAAGCTAAGTCGAATATTAAATTAGACACATTCTTCAAAGAGGCTTGCAGAACACAAAACCAATGCAACAATTAACCTTCAAACCAATCTTGTAGAATCAGACTCTGAATAAAGACTAACGTACATGATGCAGTTTTATAAAAACAATTACCGGTTTAAAGAATGCAGTGATGGTGTTTGTTTTGTCATGTATATATTTGTAGGTTTTTTTATGATATGTGCTGGTCCAAGAATTACTTATACAGCCATTTTGCTGCAGTGTAATTTTCTTGTATTGGTTATTGTATTTAACCGTTTTCAGTCTTGTAAGGTAATTAATTGTTTTATATTAAAACCAGTTATGTTTATATTTTTGAATTAGTACGCAAACATTTTCAACGATAGCATTTTAGACGCATCTGGGTTTTTTTGTAGGTTATCTAGGTTTTTCATGAATATCAGAGTGGCAGCCCTGGTTACAAGTCGTTTTGTTTATTGTCCTACTTCAAAGTACGCTCAGTGCGCAGTGCGTGCACCGTCTCGTTCAATAATAAAACTAATGAAAATTTAATATTAAAAAGTACATTAATACAAGATATAATATTTATATTTGTGCACCTAACAGCTATGAAAATGCAAATAAATTCTCAGTTGACACTAATAACAGATGTAATCAACATATGGACTTTCTTTTTTCGAAAACAATTAGTAACTAGTGTTTTTATACATTAAAAATGCACGATTTTATCAAAAATAAAAAATAAAAAAACAGATAGGTACATTAGTGATCATACTATATCAATGTTTACGTTTCAAATGTTTCTTCAGATTAGTCGATGATTTATAACTCAGTTTTTGTTCACACAAATTACAATTAGCAAACTCATTATTTTCCGTGAAAAAATTCCACACAAATGAAGTCTTTTTCGTGCACTTATCCATTCCTTATTTCACTATAAAGATACTAACTAGAAAGCATGACAGCCCGCAACATGGTGATACACGGCCAGGACGAACTGCAGTGAATGTTGAACTATTGATACTGGTTGTATCAGGCGGGCATGAGAGTATCAGAGGTAGAGAATTACCAGGCGTGATAAATAATGTATCAGATTCTCCTTCCGGTCGCACGGTCTGCGTGCGCGGAGCTTTGTTGCTTCCTGGGAACTTCTGATACATAAGTATCAGAGACTTGTAACATGGTACAATGCAGTATCAGTATCAGGTTGGAACAGATACCGAAAATTGCTGTAACAACCCACCTCTAACTTGTGGTGGTGTGACACCGGGAGTGTCAACCGCGACAAAACCTAGCCAATAAAAACGTTTTAATAACGGACGGCGTGGTAGGAATCCAAGAAGACCAGAGACAAGATAGTGACTGATTAGTGATCTCCGTTTGCGCCAAACACACGAATTCATTTTTGAAGGGTGCTTAGAAATTCATTTTTTTTTTTAGCATCTACATTTGCTTCACAGGATAAATAAATATTATTTAACCCCCAGCAACTTTCACAAGTTAAATGAATATTCAAAACTTTGCTGCGTACTCATTTACAATGCATGAAAACAATAGCAAAAACATTCGAAAAAGAAACATTTATTTTGGCACTATATATATATATATATATATATATATATATATATATATATATATATATATATATATATATATATATATATATATATATATATATATATATATATATATATATATATATATATATATATATATATATATATATATATATATATATATATATATATATATATATATATATATATATATATATATATATATATATATATAGCGATCTGGTGACTACTTTAGAAATCAGAAGATTCTGACTTTGGGCATAGCAATTGTAGACAGGGCCGTTTTCCGTGCAACAATGTGTGACGTCATTCACATTAGGATAAGGACACGGACCGCCCACAGGTTCAGACTATTGTAGACTCGCCTTAAGGTCCGTCTGCAATTGCAATGTCCTAAACTGTGTCCGACGGACACGGCTCGCTGATTGGTCCCCGGGACAATGTGGGCAATGGTCCGAATCTCCCTGGTCCGAATACATTGATGAACTTGAACGCTTTGTCTCAATCCGTGTCCTATATGAGTTTCCGGTTCCCGTTCGAAAAACATGCATGAAAACAATAAAAACAAAAAACAATCGAAAAAAACATTTACTGTGCTTTAGTGACTTCTTGAGAATTCAGTAGATTCCGACATCTGACATAGTAATTGTAGACAGCGCAGATTTAGGTGCGACAATGCGACATCCTTCACATTAGGACAAGGACACAGACCGCCCACAGTTGTAGAAGAGCCTTAAGAGACGCATACATATCACTAAGACAGGATTTTTCATTGCCAACGAGCCGCTGACAGCAATGGACAGTTTTTTTGACAGTTGAACTGAATTTTAAATGTTAGATTTTAAATATTAATTAATTTTACCTGCCATTTCAATATTCTCAAATTTGTTACGATTTTGACAGCCAAGAAACATGAAATGAGTTTTTGTGATAGAAATGCAAACCATATCATCAAATAGCCAGTGGCATTGCAGTTAAACCTAAAAAGTTTCAGTTCTGCAATCAATTAAATTCTCCTTATTTGCACAACCCAAAAACGTTATAAATGTTACTTTGGCCGCTAATTATGCAAAAAAGCATGCGCTGAATATATTTTTCGTTTAGTGAAAGTTAAACAATTTAAAAAGTCTAAAAGTTGATCAGTGATTTATATAAATATAAAATCATGATCTGAAATGGGAGGCACCTCCTTAATGTGAGTCTGTGCCTTTCTAATTCGCCCGCCACCTTGAACCACTTTCCACGGCGTGCAGTTTGCTAATGCGTGGAGTGGCTCTGCAGACTTCAAACATGTCGAAACTCCGTCCAAGTATCCGGTAAAGCGCCCCGTACACTGGCGGATATGCTCGACGCATGGCCGCTACCACAAGCTACACGAGCATGCTCGTCTCTCTCTTTCTACAAAGACAGCCGGAGTTGTACTTGCACAATAGCTGCAAGTATCATTGCACTGTTCGGCGGATTATTTTGTTTGGATGTTTTAATTTTTCGCAGTTCACAGCAAAAACTTGCACGTAAATTGTGAATTTTTTTTCCCTTCACAAAGTCGACATCGGCGTCTGGAAACATTTCTCTAGCTTTTTTCACTAGCTGTTCGTAGCACTCTTGTCATATATGCCTATTGACATATTCATTACTCCTTATATCCCACACTGGTCGAATAGTGAGATAAAACCTTTATTGTAATTATAAGACATGACGATGCGACGTCAGACAGCACACTCGCTGTGGGCTCGGGGCTAGGGTTACCAGACACTGATAATAAAAAAGGACGACATTCATCTCGCAAAAGGAAGACATTTCACTAAAAAGGAGGAATATATATATTTTTAAAAAAGCCATGAATTAATTACAATGGAGTACGATATTTTACAATGTTTTGGCATTTAATACAGTTTCAGTATAAAGAATCAAACAAACTACGCATATACAGCATATTAAAAACACGTGCTTCTGCATGTGCTGCTACCTGTCAAGCTGTCATAGTACTACTTACTAGTGGGATGACTCTGCGGACAGCGCGCGCTTTGCCCAGAGTGTAACTGCAGGAATTATCTCACTTTATAAAAAAGCCGGACATTTTGGAGCATTAAGGAAAATCCGGCCGGACGCAAAAAAATACATAAAAAGGAGGACATGTCCTCCTTTTGCCGGACGTCTGGTAACCCTACTCGGGGCGAGCATGTTGGGACCTGCCACTCACTAGCGGATATGCTCGGTCCGGGGCCCGGCTCGGAGGGAACTGCCATCCGACGGCGAGCCGAGCATGCTCGGTCTGACAGAGGCCGGACCAGCCCGCACGCTAGCGGGTATGCTCGGTCCGGGGCTCGGCTCGGAGGGAACTGCCATCCGACGGCGAGCCGAGCATGCTCGGTCTGACAGAGGCCGGACCAGCCCACACACTGGCGGATATGCTCGGTCCGGGGCTCGGATCGGAGGGAACTGCCATCCGACGGCGAGCCGAGCATGCTCGGTCTGACAGAGGCCGGACCAGCCCACACACTGGCGGATATGCTCGGTCCGGGGCTCGGCTCACAGGGAACTGCCATCCGACGGCGAGCGGAGCATGCTCGGTCTGACAGAGGCCGGACCAGCCCACACACTGGCGGATATGCTCGGTCCGGGGCTCGGCTCGGAGGGAACTGCCATCCGACGGCGAGCCGAGCATGCTCGGTCTGACAGAGGCCGGACCAGCCCACACACTGGCGGATATGCTCGATCCGGGGCTCGGCTCGGAGGGAACTGCCATCCGACGGCGAGCGGAGCATGCTCGGTCTGACAGAGGCCGGACCAGCCCACACACTGGCGGATATGCTCGGTCCGGGGCTCGGCTCAGAGGGAACTGCCATCCGACGGCGAGCGGAGCATGCTCGGTCTGACAGAGGCCGGACCAGCCCGCACAAGCCAAGTCGGCGAGCATGTCCGCTAGTGTATGGGGTGTTTAGTTTGGCCCACGAGACCAGTTCAAGCTCCCCCTCAGTTGGTAGCCCTGCTTCACACAGGACCAGCTGTGGGGCTTCTGTGCTCACGTGGCCGCCAGGCAAGTCGAGATGGAACGGTACAAATACTTCCCAGAAATCTGCTGAAAAAAATCCTACAACTAGTTTGTGCGACTTTCACTTTTCACCAAAGCCACTTATCACGCGCAACAATTCGTGGAGCAGCTCACTAATCTTCGCTTTAATACCACAGTAATTTACAGCGT
The DNA here is from genome assembly GCF_032445375.1 of Bacillus rossius redtenbacheri. Lineage (NCBI taxonomy): Eukaryota > Metazoa > Arthropoda > Insecta > Phasmatodea > Bacillidae > Bacillus > Bacillus rossius. The sequence continues at coordinate 8,333,561 of NC_086330.1, forward strand.
GCCTTATTCAACCCAGGGCGGAAAAAACCATACGTTAACCCCAACAACAATTTTTGTTCCTCATGTTAAGATACTCGTTAGTACATAGCCAACCCATTAACTATCCGATTTGTGTGATTCATGCCGTATACCACTGAAGGGTGTTATGACACATAATTTTGGAACTGGAATTCATTCAGTGATTATAGAATCTCACATAACCTCCGTTGATGACTTGGAAGGTTAACAAAAACACTATAACCCATGAAGGTTCCAGACATGTCGGGTAGTTTATATTTACTGTACTATGTTATTATGCTGAAGTATTACGTACACATTGGATGTAAAAAATATAGTTATATAAATAGCAGATCATTGTCTGTAGCACATTGATAAATAAGAATTAATTAACAAATGCAAATCAATAGATTTTGAGATACATGTTACACAAATACCTAGTGAATCTGAGAATTTATACCAAGGATTTGCAGTTAAATAAATAAAAATAAAAACAACTTTATACGTTATACTATGTACTATGTACTAAGCACATCGTAAGCCACTACGCATATCATAGGGCTACAGAAACCAAATCGGGAGAGCGCTGCAAGTATGCATTACTGAATTAAATTTTTAAAAAGATCTCTCTCCCTGTGGTCTCCCTGCCTGTGGCAGGATCCGAATGGATGACCCGGGGCCGACACTCGCAGCAGTTGGCTGCCCTGCCGTCCCGGCCAGCCCGGGGAGTGGGTGAGGGTATGGAGCATGGACGGAATGAAAAGGTTGGATGAACGTCCACAATCACGAACAATTTGGGCTGTGACCCCGACGGAAATCGAACCCTGATCACCCTGGCAAGAGGCGAGTGATGACTACCAGAGTGGTCCAGGGGCGCAAATCTGCAGGATTCCCAGGGGGCCCCGCGCGGCCCGAGAGCTTTAACCGACACAAGTCATCGCTGTGTGATGTTTACTGCCCATATTCTGGCCTACATGCGTGCAATATGCAGAACATTGTCCATAAACACAGTTTTGACATTTGAGTTTATCAAACGTAGTATCACAGTCACGATTACACAAACACAAGCCGGATCTACACCCATGATGTCCAATGAACTACCGAGGCCTTCCATGACTAACTTCTGATTGTTTGAAGGTGATTCACGCTAGGATAACAGTGCCTAAATTCCCCTCCAGTGTCGACCAGACGATCCTGTCAGATGCGCCAGCGGCGCAACAGAGCTTCGACTCCCCTACGAAGGTCGCCGTCACACGACAGGCCCAATTTCCGCTCTCACAATGTCCGGAAGTGGGTGGGCACAGCCCCGCGGGAAGCCTTCATTTCACAGACGAGAGAGCCACACCCGAAGTTAATGCTCGCTTTTTTTTCCCCGTTCTATCTCATTGTATAAACCGGTGTGGCATTAAATTTTGCGGTCGATTAGGATAGGTTAGCTACATTATAAATACTTTAAAACATTGTGGATGGTTGGTTATATTAGGTAAGTATCGCTACATTAAAAATACTGTAAAATCATTTTATGGTTGCTTAGCAAATAACTTTTTAATATGTAGCTATCCAGCGCTAGGCTCTCTCGTCTGTGAAAAGAAGGCTTCCCTCTGGTCTGTGCAGGGGACATGGTATCGAATGAAAAGTATCGATACCTTGAGGTATCGACAATATTCCGTAGATAACTAGCGTCAGTTTTTTCCCGACATTAAATAAAGCAAAATACCCAAACACGCGATAAACCAATCAATATTTTTACCACAAATTTCCGTTGCAAACTAATTTAAAAAAAAATGAAACAACACGAAATTTACTGAAGAGATTATCACGTGAATCAAACAAACAAGCACTGAACAAGACAAGCTAACGTAACGAATGAGAGCGATCAAAGCATCGTAAATGTTTTCGCTTACTCCCTCACTCGCTCAATTGTTGTAAATAAATTAAAAAAATTCAAAGGAATATAGCGTAACTAATAGAAAGTGACAGTTTTAGGATTTAATAAAAATATATACATTTTTTTTTAATACTTTCCTATTATATCTAAGATTATTTCATACGATACCTTCGAACAAACACTCGAGTAAAGAAGTATCGGTATTTAAAAAAAAAAAAAACTATTCGATACTCGATACCAAGAAGTATCGATAATTTTCTCGTGTCCCTAGAGCAGCGCCAGTGCGTCAGGCGCCTGGAAACACCACAAACCTACACAAATCAGGGCATTTGGAATAAAAGAAAACAAAAACACCCTTAAATTTTCCCTCTGAGATACAGTCAGCTAAAAATAATTCATTTAGCAGTATGAAATTCTTTAACCATAAAAACGTCTACGGGTATCAATGACGTAATTTGGATTACGTGTACAAACTCAGATAAAAAAAAAGGAATAATCTTATCAAATTAGTGTATTGTCATCGGTCCGCGATAAATCTACAAAGTTTGAATTAAATCTGGCCGTTTAAAGTGGGTCAAAATCGCACCCAAAGGAGTCGGTTACAAACATACAGGTGAAGCTAATATAAAGCGTGTAAAAAAAAGAATCGCAATGTAGAATAGTAAACAAACATTACATACATTTTAGCTTAGAACAGCTTGTGGGCACATTTTGTTGAAAAGCCAAGCATCTCAAGTCTTATAAAAAAAAAAACAGCGCTGGAGAATTCAGGGAAATGTTATCATGCCGTGTGACTTTTACCCGAGCTGATGGCGGTTGGTGATTAGTTTAACAAACTACTGGGCGAAGTGAACACAGACAACGTCACGATGACGACAGCCGCGACAGGATGATTCCGCGATGGTTCGCCACTGCCTTCGCGCGGGATGGAGGTGAACGCCCAGCCCTGGATCCCGCCGGCCAGACACGCTATCCCCTAGACCAGGGGTCGGCAACCTTTTGAGTCGGAAGAGCCAAAAATGACAATTTACAAAATTTCAAAGTTTTTAAAGAGCTACAAAAATTTTTCTTGCCAACAATAAATAGTACTTGCATAAATAAAGTTGCGCAGTAATATTGCGTCGATCGCATTTTTACCAAAACACACAATGACGTAATATTACGTCGGCAGCCTTCAAAGTGTTAAAAATATAATACTTATTATGTTACCTAGCTTTACTTCGGTTTTATTATTATTATATATGTACATACATAGCTCTGAGAAGATAATTCGCTTCTAACTCTTCTACTTGAAACAACAAACTATACGTCACAGCCAAAGCACTGGTGAAGACGCCAAACTGTCTTGCGTCGAAACGAATTAAATCCTACATAGAAACATCCGACGACGGCGTCATTCGAGAGCTTCCGACGGACCACAGAACAAGGAGGGAGATATAGAAGTGCGACTGATATGTTGGAAACTGAAACCATGTTTGCGCGTCAAGTGGCGCTATCTGTTGGGTGGGCCCGTAAGTACTAGTAAAACGAAAACCTTGGACGGATGGATAGCTTTAAATTGATAATTTAACTGCTTGATATATTGTTTAGTAAAATATAACAAGCGTGGAAAAAAAAACCAGGCTTACTACTGGTTTGTAATAAAAAAGTATTTTCTGTATAAATGACCTGGTGATGCAGTATTTCTGGTATGGAACTAAAGAGCCGCAGCTTCACATCCAAAGAGCCGCATGTGGCTCGCGAGCCGCAGGTTGCCGACCCCTGCCCTAGACTTAAGTGGGCGAACAATTTTTTTTTTCTTCCCACAAATCAAAAGTCTTTATTGATTCACATTATGTTCAATACACACATTTGTTACAGTGGCACACCAGCGCACCATGCTCTTGTGCCAGTAGAATATGAAAGCAAGTCGCTTGACACGTTTTAACAAATACACACAGTTTAACTATTACTAACTATAAACATGAAGGAAAAAAAAACCTTCGGCTGAAACTCCCGCCTCTGCAGCAGCGAGCGTGACGCCACGCGCTCGGCGAGTGTCAGCTGCACAGGGCGAGTACGAATATCCTGGTCGTTTACCAACTGTTTCCATTCAGGCTATCATATTATTCTTTTGGTGAGGCTATGATCTTATACTTTTGGTGGGGCTATGATATTATTCTTTTGGTGAGGCTATGATCTTATACTTTTGGTGAGGCTATGATCTTATTCTTTTGGTGAGGCTATGATCTTATACTTTTGGTGGGGCTATGATCTTATTCTTTTGGTGAGGCTATGATCTTATACTTTTGGTGGGGCTATGATCTTATACTTTTGGTGGGGCTATGATCTTATTCTTTTGGTGGGGCTATGATCTTATACTTTTGGTGGGGCTATGATCTTATTCTTTTGGTGAGGCTATGATCTTATACTTTTTGTGGGGCTATGATCTTATTCTTTTGGTGAGGCTATGATCTTATACTTTTGGTGAGGCTATGATATTATTCTTTTGGTGAGGCTATGATCTTATACTTTTGGTGAGGCTATGATCTTATTCTTTTGGTGGGGCTATGATCTTATACTTTTGGTGGGGCTATGATCTTATTCTTTTGGTGGGGCTATGATCTTATACTTTTGGTGGGGCTATGATCTTATTCTTTTGGTGAGGCTATGATCTATTCTTTTGGTGAGGCTATGATCTTATACTTTTGGTGGGGCTATGATCTTATTCTTTTGGTGAGGCTATGATCTTATACTTTTTGTGGGGCTATGATCTTATTCTTTTGGTGAGGCTATGATCTTATACTTTTTGTGGGGCTATGATCTTATTCTTTTGGTGAGGCTATGATCTTATACTTTTTGTGGGGCTATGATCTTATTCTTTTGGTGAGGCTCTGATCTTATACTTTTGGTGGGGCTATGGTCTTATTCTTTTGGTGAGGCTATGATCTTATACTTTTTGTGGGGCTATGATCTTATTCTTTTGGTGAGGCTATGATCTTATACTTTTTGTGGGGCTATGATCTTATTCTTTTGGTGAGGCTATGATCTTATACTTTTGGTGGGGCTATGATCTTATTCTTTTGGTGAGGCTATGATCTTATACTTTTGGTGGGGCTATGGTCTTATTCTTTTGGTGAGGCTATGATCTTATTCTTTTGGTGAGGCTATGATCTTATTCTTTTGGTGGGGCTATGATATTCTTTTGGTGAGGCTATGATCTATTCTTTTGGTGAGGCTATGATCTTATACTTTTGGTGAGGCTATGATCTTATTCTTTTGGTGAGGCTATGATCTTATACTTTTGGTGGGGCTATGATCTTATTCTTTTGGTGAGGCTATGATCTTATACTTTTTGTGGGGCTATGATCTTATTCTTTTGGTGAGGCTATGATCTTATACTTTTTGTGGGGCTATGATCTTATTCTTTTGGTGAGGCTATGATCTTATACTTTTTGTGGGGCTATGATCTTATTCTTTTGGTGAGGCTATGATCTTATACTTTTTGTGGGGCTATGATCTTATTCTTTTGGTGAGGCTATGATCTTATACTTTTGGTGGGGCTATGATCTTATTCTTTTGGTGAGGCTATGATCTTATACTTTTGGTGGGGCTATGATATTATTCTTTTGGTGAGGCTATGATCTTATACTTTTGGTGAGGCTATGATCTTATACTTTTGGTGGGGCTATGATCTTATTCTTTTGGTGAGGCTATGATCTTATACTTTTTGTGGGGCTATGATCTTATTCTTTTGGTGAGGCTATGATCTTATACTTTTTGTGGGGCTATGATCTTATTCTTTTGGTGAGGCTATGATCTTATACTTTTGGTGGGGCTATGATCTTATTCTTTTGGTGAGGCTATGATCTTATACTTTTGGTGGGGCTATGGTCTTATTCTTTTGGTGAGGCTATGATCTTATTCTTTTGGTGAGGCTATGATCTTATTCTTTTGGTGGGGCTATGATATTCATTTGGTGAGGCTATGATCTATTCTTTTGGTGAGGCTATGATCTTATACTTTTGGTGAGGCTATGATCTTATTCTTTTGGTGAGGCTATGATTTTATACTTTTGGTGGGGCTATGATCTTATTCTTTTGGTGAGGCTATGATCTTATACTTTTTGTGGGGCTATGATCTTATTCTTTTGGTGAGGCTATGATCTTATACTTTTTGTGGGACTATGATCTTATTCTATTGGTGAGGCTATGATCTTATACTTTAGGTGGGGCTATGATCTTATTCTTTTGGTGAGGCTATGATCTTATACTTTTGGTGGGGCTATGATATTATTCTTTTGGTGAGGCTATGATCTTATACTTTTGGTGAGGCTATGATCTTATACTTTTGGTGGGGCTATGATCTTATTCTTTTGGTGAGGCTATGATCTTATACTTTTTGTGGGGCTATGATCTTATTCTTTTGGTGAGGCTATGATCTTATACTTTTGGTGGGGCTATGATCTTATTCTTTTGGTGAGGCTATGATCTTATACTTTTGGTGGGGCTATGATATTATTCTTTTGGTGAGGCTATGATCTTATAATTTTGGTGAGGCTATGATCTTATTCTTTTGGTGAGGCTATGATCTTATACTTTTGGTGGGGCTATGATCTTATTCTTTTGGTGAGGCTATGATCTTATACATTTTGTGGGGCTATGATCTTATTCTTTTGGTGAGGCTATGATCTTATACTTTTGGTGGGGCTATGATCTTATTCTTTTGGTGAGGCTATGATCTTATACTTTTGGTGGGGCTATGATATTATTCTTTTGGTGAGGTTATGATCTTATACTTTTGGTGAGGCTATGATCTTATTCTTTTGGTGAGGCTATGATCTTATACTTTTGGTGGGGCTATGATCTTATTCTTTTGGTGAGGCTATGATCTTATACTTTTGGTGGGGCTATGATCTTATTCTTTTGGTGAGGCTATGATCTATTCTTTTGGTGAGGCTATGATCTATTCTTTTGGTGAGGCTATGATCTTATACTTTTGGTGGGGCTATGATCTTATTCTTTTGGTGAGGCTATGAGCTTATACTTTTGGTGAGGCTATGATCTTATACTTTTGGTGGGGCTATGATCTTATTCTTTTGGTGAGGCTATGATCTATTCTTTTGGTCAGGCTATGATCTTATACATTTGGATCACGGTTTTTTAAAAATTGTTTATCCTTTTAGTAAATCAAACAAAGCAAAAAAAAAAACAAACAACGCTCGGCTCGACTTCTCTGTCTGAGACCCCAACGACAGGCCAGCGACGGAAAGCGCACGGGAAAGTAGACCATAGAGGTGCGTGGCGGGTCAAGGTGACTGCTGTGGTTACAGGGGCACAGGGGGAGGGGGTCTGTCTCGGGCTCCGAGCTACAGGAGGCGCAGAATGGACCCACAAAAAAACATAGTGAAATATGAGGCAAATATTAAAAAAATTAAAATCTCCACTTGATTACTGAAAACGAAACGGTATATTATGTCATAATTACTAGTTTTATTATGTATATACTCTTATTATAACTCTATTGGATCTTGAATATGTATAGGATTGAGGTAATACAACAGTGAAAGCAAGTTAAGTTTCTTTACTTTGTCAATTTTTTTTTCAATATTGTATAATTTTAAAATGTAACACAATTATAACTGTGTTTTTTTTTTAATTTTATATTTTGTGTGGTCATTAAACCTAAAACGCTACATTATTCATCTAACTACAGTACATACAAAAAAAAAAAAAAAAACCCACACACACACACACACACTGAAAAGTCGTGTTTTCTTTCTCAGCTCACGCCATAAAGAAAGTTTCGTTCATTTTAAGCAAGCTTCACGTTTTCTTCCGGCAGTAAGCTAGGCTCCAATCCTATTTGTATTCCAACAACGATTAGGTTTTAGGTAGAGTTCCAAAGAAGACAACCTATTTTAGCCGTTACCATGTTGCAACTTCCGGAAAACATTAAGTAGTTTCTCATTTCATGGTCCATATACTTCAATAGTATAGTCAACTCAAAAGTTTATACATATTTGTATATTTTTGACGTGACATCTAATAAATCGATGAACGCAGGCTGCACGCACGAAAAAGTGTCCCGTTACGCACATTGTCCCGTTATGCTCATTGTACGCTTGCACCGCATCTATCTCTCTTCCACTCGATTGGAACAACCATCAATTTGACATTTTCGAGGCACATTAAACTTGAAACACTCCCATTCGTTTTCTACTTTTCCTATCATCGTCCTATCCTTAACAGAATAACACAGATTGTAAGAAGTTAAATAGCAAACATGTATAAAAGGTATAGTTAAAATAATCTCTTCGTTAAAGTAATAAACATATTTGAACTAATGAGTGCAAATAAACGTAAATTTATCAATTAAATTGTAGATTTCATTTCACTCCTTCTTTGTATCCATTCAAAATAGTGATAATTCAATAAAAATGATTCCATTTTATTCATAAAAGTATGCAATAATTTCATCAATGTTTTGTTATGACGTTGTCACGTTAAACTATCGTCCGTAAACCGACTTTACAGACAACCAATTTTTTTTATATACAGAATGAGTACGAATTCGACAAACTTCGGTTACAGATTAATCACGAAACAATAATAATATTAAGTTAAACATTTTTATTTTATTTTAAATTGTGGATAGTCAAAGTTACTAGACTACAAAATGCTGTCGCATAAAAATAGTGCAAAAAATTAACTTCCCCAAAATTACAGCATGTTTTATTTTATTTTTAATTGCTACCAAAAGTAGGATTATTTATGATCGCGCAGCAAAGAACTGTTAGTCACAGCGTAAAATAATTTGGTGCAGGGTGGGATTTAAAAACTTAAAAAAAAAAAAAACCTAAAACTACGACACTTTTTGAATTTTTTGTTTTCTGATTCAGAACTGTAATTAATTTGCCTAACAACTGTTCTCGGCTTTGACATTTGGGTTTTGGGACGTCCTGTGTTAAGAAATAAAAAGTTAAAGAGTTAAAAAAAAAAAATGTTCGGAAGCACTAGCACAATAGATATGTAGGGACCGGAAAAATTCGCAGGTTCAACGACCTGTAGGATGAACTCCATAGTTCTACGTACACTCGGTCAAATGCCACCCACTCATTGGCTGCTGTCTTGTGAGACGTCCCAACGTAGCAGCCTGTGATTCGCTACAGCTTTGGTCGGGTGTTTCTCATTGGCCCAGAGACATCCAGGTGAGTTGTGAACCAATAGCAGAGGCAGCACTGAGGTATGACTATTTGTATTTTAGCCTATCGCGAAATGAATTCGCGAATTTTTCCGGTCTCTAGTTATGACGTTTCCAACAAACCGAGTTACCTCCAGAGGACAGCTAGACACGTGTGGAAGTTTAAATCGCTCGCGTGTTCCACTTTCCGACAGAGGCGGGAGATAAACAAGCTTCGCCGTGAAACTGAAAAGCAACCCACCTTATCGGAAGAGTCGCGTGGCAGTTTTAGAGTGACGTTTAATACGGCGCCGGACTACCGACCACGCCACGGTTTATTTCGGTGAGGTTAGCGGCAGCGGGTGGGGGGATGACAATCGAGGGGGTGTAGGGGTGGAGGGGTGGGGGCTAGGGGAGGGTCTACGCTTAGCACCTGCTGGCACAGCCATCGATCTGCCTCAAAAAGTGGCGGCAAAGATATAACACTTTTTCAACGCGGGGGGGATGTCTTCGGCGCTGCGCCTGCTACACGGTGCTGCCGGGAGAGGGTCTCGGGAGAATGCCTACCAACTGCTGGGCACAAATAATCACACACGACTTTCCGCGAGTCAAGTCAAACCAGATGACTAGAGACCTGTAAAATTCGCGGATTCATTTCGCGATAGGATAGAGTCCAAATACTTTTGACTTTATTTTGCTTCAGTGATTGGGCCACAGTTTATCTGAAGGACTCTGGGCCAATGAAAAATCTTTTAACAGAAGAATGAGCGAATCACGATCATTCCAGTCAACAGATGTTACGAGTCGGTAACCAATCAGCAGATGTAATTTGCACGAGTGCGTAGAGGATCATGGAGTCTATCCTTTAGGGATTTGAAATCGCGAATTTTACAGGTCTCTACAGATGACATGTTCCCCAGGCGTAGGGAAACATGCCAAAAAAATTACAGGAAATACTTATGACGTATTCAATGCTTGGATGTTTTACACTATTGAGAATTTCCTTGCTGTTTCGAATGATGCCGCGAAAGAAACGTCTCAGAGCGCCTGCGGCGAGACTAGGAACCAGTATATGTCTGGACACAGTTAACTGCTCTGAAATATGCCAAGTTACATATTGTAACAATTGTGTAGAGTTAGAGTTTATACATTTTATATCTTTTCCGACTCTAACATTCTTTACAAAACAGAACGCCTGCACATTGCTTCGTTCATACTGTAAATTAAAAAATATATATATTAGAAAGTTATATGTAATATCTTTGTTACAGCTTTGTTATATGTAAATGTGACGATATATCATTACTACAAATCACATGTACGTACAACAAAGCTTAAACAAAGAATTTTCATGTAACTACTTTGAAATTTGTTTGTACTGTGTAATTTTTTTTTACAATAGGAACCAAGCATTAATAATAACCGTAAAGAAATATTAAAGAAATTTCGAAAAAAAAAAAAAAATGCCCATTCTCTGAAGGCCCGACGTAACTGCACAGTTAAAATAATTCGGGATATAACTTTCAGGCTTTAATAGTATAGGTACTGTGCTTATGTAACCAAAAAATAAAAAATGCTAATTATACAACTAGTTATGCAAAACTAATGCATAAACATTTGATTTCTTGAAAATTACTTCACTTAAAAAGGTTCCGCAAACATAGAAAACTTTCACGCAACATAATAAAACTGAATTGCTGAAAGGCATTTTGTTACATGATTTCGCGCAGTTAAATGAAGAGGGGCACTATTAGCCACCTACAGTTCTCACCAATTGCACGTCTCAACTCAAGAAAACATGGTGGTTCCTAAATTTGACATAGAGAATGCCTAATAATATCTGGTAGACCAATTTCAGGACCTTTTCAAAACCTTGTAATGAAATTTTCTTACAATTTTTTTTTAACATAAAAAGGTCATATCTATACATAATAAACAAACTGAACCCCAATTCGCAAGAATGTGGCGACTTTGACGTGACGTCTAATAAATCGATGAACGCCGGCTGCACGCACGAAAAAGGATGACTCATTGTCCCGTTACGCTCATTGTACGCTTGCGCCGCATTTATCTCTCTTCCACTCGATTGGAACAACCATCGATTTGACTTTTTCGAGGCACATTAAACTTGAAACACTCCCATTCGTTTCCTACTTTTCCTATCATCGTCCTATCCTTAACAGAATAACACAGATTGGAAGAAGTTAAATAGAAAACATGTATAAAAGTTATAGTTAAAATAATCTCTTCGTTTAAGTAATAAACATATTTGAATTAATGAGTGCAAATAAAAGTAAATTTATCAATTAAATTGTAGATTTCATTTCACTTCTTTGTATCCATACAAAATAGTGATAATTCAATAAAAATTATTAAATTTTATTCATAAAAGTATGCAATCATTTTATCAATGTTTTGTTATGACGTCACGATAAACTATCGTCCGTAAACCGACTTTACAGACAACCAATTTTTTATTTTAGAAAAATAATTTTTTGTAGAGATAATTTATACGTGATAGGTTGACAGTATCGCGCTATTTACACTTCATGTTCGACTATGATTGAAGTGAGGCAAAGTTGGCAAAAGCTGACTACTGGAAACTGTCCTTCAGTCTTGTTACCATCGGGATATATCAGCTGAGGTAGTTTCCGTGAATTTTGAAATAATTTCCAACGGCACGTACCGTTCTTCAATATTAACGGCCGTTAGGTCATACTTAAAGAACATTTCTAATTATTTTTTTTGACGTGATACCGTCTTATAAATCTATGAACGCCGGCTGCACGCATGAAAAAGCATGACTCATTGTCACGTTCCGCCTGAGCCGAGCTTGCAAGAACCGGCCAACCACCGTGCGAGAAAACCTTCAACAATATCAAACGGGTTAAAGGCGGGCTTTTTAACTAATTGTTCGTGATTATATTTAAACAAATTATTTAAATTAAATTTGCAAAAAACTGTAAATAATATTTGAAAATGAAAAAAGTATGCAATTTTTCATCAATTTTTCTTATGACGTTATCACGTAAAATTATCGTTCGTAAACCGACTTTACAGACAACCCCCTTTTTTAAGAAGAGGAATCACTAATCCGTATTTTTACATGGATGTCGGACACGTGTCGAAAAGGGGAAAAAAAAAAATAATCCTGATTACTATGGACTTCCTTATAAATACAGCACTTTCCATAAGTCGAGGGCATGCTGCCAACCTGTGAGTACATACTTTCATTTTTTTTGGGTTCAATATTTTTGTGCTGTCATCATTTGTGGGGTTTTTTTCGTTCTCTTAGTCCATTTTTCTTTGTTTTTCTTTGTTTGTTGACCATATTCCTGTTATGGAATATTATGTGGTGTTTATATCCTGTTGACAACAGCAATTTTTTTGCTTAATTTGTGTTTTTGTCTTTTGGGTATTTTTTTAGTTTTCTTCTACAGAAAAAGTGCTTAGAAATGGCGTATGTGCAAAAGCTTACATCAAGTCATGCACTCCCATTGCACAAATCTTTCAAAGGTAATATGCTTTTACGAGGCTACTGCAGGCGACGGAACGTGCTTGCAGGCGGGGCTCGGGCCATGAACGCTACACGCCTGAAGGCCCCCCACTCTCTGATAGCGGCACTACCTTTCTTTTTTTAAGATTTAAACTTCTTTGCTGAGGGGTTTACAATAATTTTCGAGCGTTACAAAGATTTCGACAGCACGATAGGAATATTTAAGTAAATCGTGGGGGGAACCGGTAGATGAAGAGATGGCAGGGGGGAGAGGTAGAAATGGCGCAGCATACTCGCACAATCACGCATACTTCCACATTTGCACAACTGCATTACTTCCACACTTGCATACTTCCACCCATGAAAACTTGCGCAACAGCATAATTTAGCGCTTGTATACTTGCATATATATGTATATATTTTTTTATCTGCGACCTCAGCCAAAGATAATTTTGTTTCCTGTACCTACGTAATGATATAACAAGCAAGAAGTTTCATTATGTCGCACGTGGATTTCACGCGCGCGCGCGCGCGCGCGCACACACACACACACACACACATGTTTTTTTTTGACGTGACAACGTCTAATAAATCGATGAACGCCGGCTGCACGCATGAAAAAGTATCCCGTTACGCACATTGTTCCGTTACGCTCATTGTACGCTTGCGCCGCATCTATCTCTCTTCCACTGGACTGTTTATAAAGTGAAGTGAAAAGTTAATGTGGTTTTCATTGCTTATTACAACAACAATTTCGGCAATAGAGGTTAATTATTCATGCATTTTAAAAATCTGATTACTAGTATAATTTCAAGTATTTATTCTTTTATTATTAAAATAAAAATGATTCAATTTTATTCATAAAGTATGCAATCATTTCATCAATGTTTTGTTATGAAGTCACGTTAAACTATCGTCCGTAAACCGACTTTACAGACAACCATTTTTTTTTTTTGCGGTACCGTATTGCAGCGATACAATTTTCTGCGGCGTGCACAGTAAACCGCGCGTACCGAATTCCGTTAATTACGACGATTTCGAATACGTTCCGTTACTACCAGCAATGGCAGAGGACGAAGATAAAGAAAATAAGACAAGTTATCACGATACTTGAAACGCATCATTGAAAGAAAAAAAAAATATTTCAGCTTTAGAATCCAGACAATTCTGCACTGCGTGTTAAAGTACGTCTTGCAGAAGAAGAATATGAAGCATCAGGAGAATTCCGTACTCTGGTTCCTGAGCTGCTTAAAGAGTTGACAAGCGATGTTGCATCTACTTCCGAATGTCCATTGCGTGCTTCGACGAGATTTTAAGCATTAAGCATTATTCGAGGTGACAGTTTTAAGGCGAGAGAAACGTTTGTAGGTCTATTCCTTCAGAACGATTACCAATATCATTACAGTAAGCAAGCAGTAACGTCACATACACATGCATTGTTGTAACAAGTAAATTATTTATTTATACTTATTTAATTAATATTTATTTTATAATTGTATATACACTATAGATATTAATCGGTATATATTATTATAAACATTAATATATAATAAAACTATTACATAAAATATGTAATATATAATTATTTTTAACAAGGCATTCAAGGCAAATTTTTCAGAAGTTATTTGGCTGAGAAAAATTAATAAAAAAATTAGAATCAGCCATTCGAGAATAAAGTTAGTGTTAAGAACTGAAGTTAGTTTTAAATGTAAGAACGTTAGTAGTAGTTTTGAGTGTAATAAAGTTAGTGCTAGTTTAGAGTATAACTTTAGGCTAGGTAGTAAGTGAAAAGTCAAGTCTAGTTACACAAATGAAAGTCACGTTTTAGTGCATGTTGACGAGGAAGATGGCTACCGACGAACTTAGGAACGTAACGGCTTCTTGGCCGAAATAAAGAGTTGCCAGAATAAAATGGAGAGTAAACAAGATGCACTGAAGAATAAAATGGCGAGTAACCGGGAGGAAATGAAGAAATAAAATGGATAGAGCCAAGAGGATATTGTTATGAATGTTGGGAAAACGGGTTCGTAAGGATAGCCCGATTAGAATTTATACAGTGTTAGTGATTATTAATAACTACATCTTAAATGTAATCAAGAACACTCTCGATCCAATATTTTTATATGCTATGTGGCCTACAGCTCTCCGCCCACGGCCATAGGGTCAATTTTTAATTATTCGAAGCATTTTATATTACCATATCATCGATCAAATTGCAGTACGTAGATGAACACCCATGTATTACCCGGGACTCGAAGCCAGGACCCCTCGCAGCGTAAGACGGTGTGCATCCGACTACGCTACGGAGGTCGGCTCTCAGTCCAATCTCTGTCCGTTAAGTCGGTCTCACGCCTGCACACTGGGGCCCGGCTCGACAGTGGCTCGCTCCTCTGTCCACACAACGCAGTCCTCGACTGCCTCACCGCAACACCGCCCCGACTCCTCGCGGGTCACAGAGACCCTTCCTCGGCGGCCAGGCCTTCAGCCGTCGAGCAGTCACTCGCCGGTAGGTACACACACACTCTCTCTCTACCCCTCCCTCGGAGGCGGAGTCCTTTTATACCCGCGTGGAAGCACCCAGAAGCCGCGCGTGGCGTCACGAGTGTCCCCGACCCGCCCATCCCCCGAGGCGACGACCCCAGAAGTCTCCAGACCTCTCGCCGCCCAGGTCTTCAGACTGGCGGCCTCCACGGCTGACGCCGTGGGTGCGTGGAGGGGGAAGGTCGTGACTGACTGGCCACTAGTGGTCAGGCGACACATACACCTCCCTCACTGGGGGTCTCAAGGGTCCGTTGCCTACCGGACTCTGCGGCAGCCGGTGGCCAGGGTAACAATATGAAGAATGAAATCAGGGACAGCCAAGAAGAGCGAAATTGATGAAACTAAAGAGGTACAATACTATAAGCGAAACGAGCTGGTGGCGGCGCAAGAAGACTTGCGAGGTGAACTAATGGCTACTCAAGAGGAAATTAGAAAGAAGATCGAGAAAACCACCATTCAGTTTGAAGATAAAGTGCAGTGTTTGAAGGTAGCATCTCGTACAAGAACATCGACTTGCCCGACTGGAGCAACAGCCAATTCAGCTCGAACAGGCGTGCACAAGCTGCAGAGTTCCGACAGCAGCTAGCTAACAGTACATTTATATAGACCTAAAGATGCAGAGTCCATCAAACACTTTGTCTGGCTCGCCGCAAGAAGAGATGCGATGCTGTTGTTCACGCTTCGGAAATTGAAGGTGCCTTCACTCCTTCAAGGAAAAATGAGCATCAAGGCGAGGCAAACTGTGATAAAACCTTACCACAAAGTGACTGCCGGTTCCAGTACTAACAATGGTTCGAACAGCTTCGGAGGTCAGGAAGTTGCCCACAATTCTTCGTATGCCAATGGAGGTGCCCAGAACAGGACCATACCCAAAAGGACTGCCTGATGAGAAAGGAGACACCATGGCAACAAATAAAGAAGAACAGAATAATATCAAAGCAGATCTATGGTCCCAAAGAATTGAAGGAAGGCCGCGATGTTACATCTGTCAAGAAGTGGGCCACATCCATTATGAATGACAGCTATGTAGAAGGCATCGCAGCATGAACGGCAGCACATTGTTAATTGTTTGGGACGAACATAGGGGATAGTGCTACAAGGATACCAGAGGCGAGGCAATGAGGTTGGCTAGCCTGCGCGCGTTTAGCACATTTAATAACAGCTACATGCCAAATCCGATTTGCATTGGCGGCGACATCTCACTACCCACATTACCCTTACCCAGTGCTTTCCCATTGAGGCCAGAGAATTCTCTGCGGCTCTCGAGGGTTCTACACACACCCAGGGCCCCATTGCGTGAAGTGGCATAACTAGGACGCCATTGTTCTGGAAGTTTCGAGTGTAAAATTGAAACTTCTGATGATGCGACACTTTGGAGGGCTACGAGACCTTTCCAGGTCGGAACTTGGCAGGTATTCTAGACGGAGGCCCACCTAGCTGATAGCGACACCGGCATTTGTGAGTGATCTGCGAGGGGAGTGAAGTGAAAAGGGTGAGTGGCCCCTTGGTGGGCGACAGCGAACTGCGAGTGTGGAATTCATGTGCGAAGATTGGTGCACCAGAAACCGAAGCATCCGGATGTTGTATGTGTGATGGAGTAAACAGTTTATTAACACAGGTGACAAGGAGCTACACTTTTACTTTTTTTTTTTCAGCTTGCTCATTATTCATATTCTTAACTGATGCATTTCCTCGGAATTGTTCAATTCGCTTAGAGTTGAAAGGAAGATGAGGGCTTAATAGAAAGCCAGTATTAACAACAAATCAGCCTTTTAATGCATAGAAATGTGTCACTTACCTTTTTGATCCAGTTGTTCCAACAGAACTGGAATTCCTGTCTGTCTACGTAACCATCCTAAAATAAAATAAAAACCATTGATAAAATAAAACTATAACAAAAACTTCAAGAGATACATATTTTTAGTGCTTTATAAGACACTTCTGTGGCTGACTCCTAAAAAAATATTACTCTTCCAAAGTTAAAAAAAAGTATACTTTTTGATTATGTCACATTCATTAGTAGATTAAAGCAATAACTTTGCACAAGGGTTTACTACAAACCTAGCAAATTTGTGAATTAAAAATTTAAAAAATGATGTCTGTACAGAAATTCTGAAACCTAGGTACTTACAATGTTATATAAAAAAAGACTTTGCCAGTAAGCCAACCCGTTTCATTATTTAATACTGAGTGACTAATTTTTTAAAGTTCCATACCCAAATGATCCAACAGATTATTGTCGCTCTGCTTTTTCATCAGAGACTTCTAACTCGTAAATAATGTTAGAACTAAAAGTTGAGAAAATACTGTTTGAATATTATAAATAGGTTCTAAGCAATGTTGAAAAATATTTTTTTTCCTAAAAAGTGCTCACTATTTAAAATATACATTAATGTATTTTTTTTTAAAATATTTTAAATATGAATTAAAATGACATCAAGAAGCAGTCCAAATTTTGTTTCATGCTCCAATTACAAAACAGCAATAGCTAAAAGTATGAAATTCTTGTCCTACAATAAAAATTATAAATAAATAAGTGCTTGTTAACACAAACCATTGTCTATGATAAAAAAAACCCTCTGTGTATGAGTTCAATTTAATTTTCCAGTTTCATTACCAAACTATTATAAATGAAGCAGCTAAGTAGCATTATGAACAGCAAGCTTGCTTCGCACTACAGTATTAGTTCCGATTCCAAATCGATCCAAGGTTTACCACTCACACCTTATATTTCTATTGTACTGAAAAATTCAAAGGGTAGGCATGGATTGGGTAACAAAGGAAAATGAACAAGGAAGACATCTTCAGTGAAGGAATAAATTTGTGGCAATTTTTTGATAAAAGACACATTATTGGGTATAGACTTTTATAAAGCAGTCTGTATAGGTACATTAATCAAGTTAAGTGAAAAGTAGGTGCGTTGTAAGAACTTTATATGTAGGCAAATAAGCAGATCGCAACAGATGTAGAATGTGCTAGAAATCTGAGACGTAACAATTGGCGCAGTTTACGAAGCTGCAGTGAGGTGCGACAAACTAATCTGCAACTTGAAATAAAACGCATGCCACATTATGTGAAATGTATTTATAATGCACTAAATAAGGTACACAATTGGCATAAGCCCTACATGAAGTAATAACTATGCTAAAAAGGTTCTTTAGAACAGACAACAGTCAGTAAAGTCTGACTTACCTGGTTTTTATCAAAAACCTGGAACATATCATTTATTCTCTTGGGTTCTACAGTGTATATCTTTCCTTTGTCATTTCGAAATAAAGCACGGCACAAACATGTAAATTCCTTCAAATTCAAGAAGCCATCCCTATAAAAAAAAAAAACCAAAAACCTGTATGCATCATAAAGCAAGTAAAAGTATTATAGTGAGCTGAAATTAATTCAACATACACTGCACAAGTAGACTACAGTTATAATCGATCAAAAAGATAAGTGACGGGCAACTTCACTCTTTTCGAGGCCCAGATATCATATTTTAATCAATATTAAATATCTCACAATAATTTTTTTATGTCATGCATTCCTGTTGAGTAACCAATTAATCCAATACATGACATGTGATGAAGAAACAAAAAAATAAATATATAATTCTCTTAAAAACAGAATTCACCAAAACAAAAAAATTAACAAATAAAAACTAAAAAGGTATAACTATAAAACAATACTTAATGTAAATAAATATATCTATTTTTTTTTTCAATAGTTCTGTGAAGATATCAAGGATTCATAGCAGTGTCTGTTGACAACTTATTCCACTTATGCAAACACTTATGTTGACAGATTACTGAATCAGGCTGCACAAAACAAAGTCACCAGCTAGATCTGGCGCGCGGACTCAGGGACGTGACTAGGCTGGCTTCCACCCGGGGCAAGAACTCTTCTTAGTGCTTTTCTTTTCTCTCTTTCAAACCAGCCGAACGATAACTTTTACATACAACACCTCATATCGCCAACACATGCTAATTCCATTTTTCCAAATATTCTTTATTGAACTTAGATGGTAAATAAATAGATTTATTCGAGTCATTTCATTATAATTTTACAATCTTAATTTATAATCTTACAATGTCTTTAAAAAACCAAAAATTTGTTCGCTTCTGATTGTTTATGTCTCTGACTAAAAAATTTGGTTCTGATTTATAATTCAATAGTTTTACTGTAGCATAAACTCAGTAGCCCGACGTAATGACTTGGATTTTGAAGTGCCCGCCGCGGGACTGGAGATTTCCCCTCCTCTGGTCCGATTTTTCCTTCCTTGCCCCTCCTGAGTTGGACCTGTCCACGCTGCGCATGCGCCGACGTCATGTCGAGGCTATATAAAGACGTAACTTTAACCATGGTGTCTACAAAAACCTGGTGAACAGATTCCAAAAATTTTTCAAAACATTCTAAAAATAATATTTTTACATTTTATGTCACAGAGTCAATGTTTAAACATAATATGGGAAATTTAACATCACATGAAATAAATCTACTATTTGCAGGAATGTGCAGATTTTTGTTTTAGAAGCTGGAATCTTTCCAGAGTTAATTTCCACATGATTTAAGTGGACAGTAGCCAACTAGTACAAATATAGAGTGAGATATAAAAAAAACTAAATGCAAACTAGCAAAATACATTTGGCAATTTTTTTTTTTTTTAGAGATTTCCAGCACTGTTACTGTAAGCTTCAGAATTTTTTTGTGGCTTTCATGAACAATCCTCTACTTTCATTACTTTTGTGACATTAAGACCTGTTAATCTTAAATTTGTCCAAAAAATGGATAGAGAATCAGTCTAAGAATAAATACGTACCTACTTTGTCATAATCAGCACAGGAATCAGAATTGATTAATTTATGAAACCAACCCACAGCTAAATAAATAACACAATAAAATCTAATTAAGGAAGAAATTTTAATAACTGTATTTTACTTGAAAAAAATTGAAACAGTTTTTTAACTGTAAAAAACTAATAAAACAAAGAGCATAAAAAACCACTATGTTTCAAAGGATCATAGCACACCACATTTTAAGCTAAACACTGAGATAGGGTTGTTGAAAGTTATAAGGAACATGTAGTTTTTCCATAATCGAAGCTTGAATTTGGAAAGAAGAAAAGTACCTACAAAAAACTACCTAGTAATGTTTAAGCTAACTAAATCAAAATATAGAAACTAAGTAGCTTCGGGAGTGTTGCTACCAAATAACAAATTACTGAAGCTTGACTTACCGTGTGTTACCTACCACGTAGAAAAACTATTTTCTTGATTATGTTTTAAAGTGATACTTTAAACCCTTCTTTTTTTAAACAATTTTAACTTATATTGTTTAGATTTTAACTGAGGATAAGCAAGATTCAAATTCAATACCACCATGTTTTTCTAGTACTTCCAACTTAACAAAAAAAAACTGCTTAACTACCAGGAGCAAGAACACAACCAGGGGGTGGTCATGTCTGTATGGTTACACGCTAACTGCATGAAGCCTTTATTTTTCCTTCTGCTAATTGTTGTGCCATATTGGTTGATTGGCCAAAAAATTGACTCAAGTGTAGTGTTTTCAGTAAGGAAACAGTTTTAAATGACTTTTTTTTGTCATGAATGTGGCTGCTTTTAATGAAGGAGATTCTAATTCAAACTTTCCGCAAAGTTTTGGATGGATACAACATGGCAATAGCGAGGTAAAAAAGTGATTTCACCTACATCACAGCATGCCACCCTCTGGCAATTCCGAACTAACAAGGACATAACAACCAAACCTAATTCGTTTATTCACATTTCTTAATAAATAAATATTGTGGAAAACAAATATGTTTAGTATTCTCTGTCCAAAATCCCCTATTTTTCCACAATTGTAGCGTAAGACTGTAGGGGTGGTTGTAACGTTGTCACCATGATGAAATTGTCTATATTGTTATGGAATTGTATGTAGGCCTACACTAATACTGTGGAGGCTAGTAGGGCAGTAATTTTAGTAATTTATATTCAGTAAAAATTTTGGGTTAATGCTGCATTAAGTTTGTAACTTTGCAATTTTGAACTGATAGATCTATTAAAATAAGTTTATAAATATTTAAATGGCACTCCACAATTAAAATTTCTAGGCCTTTGAAAATATTAATTTATTTTCTCGATAAAAAACTTAGTTATCTCCAATACATTTACCAAACAAGTTATGAACTGTCTAGTTATCTTACACAAAACCACCCCAACTTAGGCACTCTACTTTAATGGTATGTTATAAGAATATTAAATGATTTAAAGTACTTAAATTGCACCCTGTAAGGTGTCTAAAATATATTTTTTACATAAACGCAGGTTTCCAGTCATATAAATTTACCGTCAAACATAATTTCATATTTTAAATTTCGCGGTAAATTCGTGCCCAGGAAGTTTTTTTAAAATACAATTTTACAAGTACTTACCCATCTTTGTCAAAAGCAGTAAAACAAGCATCCATTTGTGTTGTTTCTTCTATAGTATTATCATCAAACCATACATAATCACAACAGTTTTCATTTATTTCGTCATCTTCGAAATCAGCCATACCCGGCCTCGTACGTAAATAAACTGTAGTGCACATGTGCTTGTCGTTGTCCTCGTTGAACCGCTATTAACAATCGATAGTCGATACAGATCGAAAAGCTTAAAAGATATGGAATTATGAGGTGATACCAACGACCTAGAGATATCTCTAGGTCGTTGGGTGATACCTTAAATGTAGCAGTATTATGCTTACACACTCCGCAATATCTGAAGTATTTATAATTACGCGTTATTCCATAATATACTTAACGTTGTTCATTCATCGAGTCAACTAAGTGCAGATGGTTTATGGTTATAGCTGCTTCATTTAATTATTTAAAATAATGTAATTAATATATCCAGCTTGCTTATAATAATTCTGTACCCACTCCCCTAATATTGCTGGAGTATTTAAGAGCATTTTTACCACAACAATGTTTATACCTTACTTTTTCTCCTATTTATATAACTCCCGTACATCACACACACGATTCTTATGTACATAATCGAGTAGATGTAAGTTTGCCTTTCTACTTTTAAGCCCAAAGTAGGAAAATTATCGAAAATTATGAATAAAAATTTTAAATATTGTCTTTCTTAGGAATGCATATAATATTATTAAAATAATTTTAAAAAATTGAAAACAAATATAAATAATACATGTATTGGTGGTTCATTTATTCGAATAGAATATTTTTTAAGTAGTGTGTTCTACTACTGGTAATTACTCTTGTGTACTCTTTGGAGATAAGTTTTTAGGAATGAAAACAAATACTTCACGTGGTTTCAGAACGTAATGTGTTTATTTTTACATTTTTCTTTGTGTTTAAGATATTTTTAAGGTCGAATATAATTTATGTTGTGTAATATGTACGGTAATTCAAAAGGAGAACCATTGTTTTAATTATTTACTCTATGTAGATACGTTTATGGACTGAAACAAAAAAACTTGGTTTCAGAACGTAATGTGTTTATTTTGACTTATGTGTGTTTAAGGGTAAATTTTCTGTAGAACGTATCCCTGTAGCACGTATCGAAGTTTATCCCTTGATCCTGATAGCATGATCCTGTAAATTTTGATCCTTTGGTACATTATACTTGCTGTTTTAATTTACTACGTCAAAGGATAATTCCCAAAAACTTGTCATATAGTTGAATGCAAAATATATTTTCAATTTTATTCAACTTAAGATCATAATTAATTGTTATATCACAAGTTTTTTGTAATGTTCAGGATCTTTTGATGTACTAAAAACAGCAAGAATTTTGTACCTACCACACAATCAAAATTTATAGTATCATGCCATCAGGATAAAGGGATAAACTTGGATACGTGATACAGAACTTTTACTTCTTAGGCGGATTTTATTTATTGCAATGATACAATTTTGTTGTATTTAAAATATGACATGCTCTACACCATTTTATGTATGGGTGAGTTGAACTCAAACATCTGGGCTGTGTGATTGAAGGTACTACCTACAGTAAATGTGGTGTTTATATTCTGTTTCAGTGAGCAGATAGCAGCAACAGTTCACAATGGTCCGTCACAACAACCAGCTGCCAGACAATCTCCCTCAGCTACAGAACTTAATCAAGCGTGACCCTGCATCATATCGTGAAGAGGTGGGCCTGAGCGGTGGAGTGAATTCATTCATAGAACGTAGATTTGGGGGGGGGGGGGGGGGGCGAGGTGGTTCAAAAAGTAATAATTTGAACACATGTGTTTAAATGAACATTAAAAATATACTATTCACACACAGCCACTCACGTATGGTCTTACATAAGTAGCTGTAGGTGATGTGGCTTCTGACACAATTTAAATTGCAGGTGTCTTAATAGCCCACCTTGCATCACCCGAAATAACATACGGTAAATATGTAGTTGGGCGGTATTTGTGGGAAAAAAATGTTAAAAATACGAAAATACTTTTATTCTATGCACTTTAACTTCCTCTTTTCATTTAACCCGGCGGAGATAAGAAATTCCAAATACTTTAGGAGATATCGCCGTTCTTATTTTGCAATACAATACCTGTGCAATCATTCGGCGGTAGCCATTTTTTTATTTTGCAGTGTGTTCGTGAATGCCTAATTAATTAAAATGGTCGATTAGATCAGGTCAGTTACATTATAAATACTTTCAAACTAAGCAGACATCAAAAATAATGTGAATTAATTTTAATGGTTGTTTAGTTTTAAAGTATTTATAATGTAACTGACCTGACCAAACAAACCGGGACTAAGGATGAACAGTAGGAACTCGCGCAATTTTTTTTTACTTATTACTTGCGCAACAATATCCAAATAACAAATAAAACATTAAAATTTGAAATGTTAAAAACTCACCTAAGTTAGAGGCAGGTACAATTACTTTGCCATTAGTAGAAAATGATGTAGTCGTTCACCTATGTCGCGAAAAAAAAATTCATACTCGTAAACAAGAAACAAAGTGAATTCCGCATGATGCACAGGTGTTGTGATGAAAATGAAAAAAAATTCGATATCTCCTTAAGTATTTGGAATTACTTATCTCCGCCGGGTTTAATATAAAGAGGAAGTTAAAGAGCATAGAATAAAAGTATTTTCGGAATTTTAAAATTTTTTGTAACAAATATCGCCTAACTATGAAAATTAAAAAATTCTATATCTCCTAAAGTATTTGGAATTTCTTATCTCCACCGGGCTTAATGAAAAGAGGAAGTTAAAGAGCATATAATAAAAGTATTTTCGGATTAAAAATTTTTTTTCACCAATACTGCCCAACTACATATTTACCTAACATACTGTCTTCTCTGCTATTTTGCAAAAAAAATTTTGCATGATTTCGGGGAAGGGGGATTTTATCCCTTCCACCCCCCCCCCCCCCTCCCACCCACACCCCATCTGCAGCGGACTGCCGTGCACTTAATGAATGCTCTGAAGTGTGCAGTACACTTGTTTGATGTCAAAGTAGTACGTATGTAGTATGTACAGGATTTGTACACCACCTTAATAAAAAAAAAAATCCTTAATTTATCTTTAATTGGTAGGGACAAGTTTATTTTTGAACTGTGGTAAAACAGAAATAACACTGGAAAGGTTGTCAAAAGACCGCATAACACCGCAATGCAAGTTATATCCTGGAATCAAGTAGCATTTAACCAAAACTTTATTCAAATCATAAAAAAAAAGAATCTTTTAGTTTTTGAAATTCAAGGAATGTGTTTTCTGGACAAAAAATAGTACTTAAAAGTGTATGAATGGAAAAAAAAATATATTTTTTTTATTGTACATTTCTCATTGAATCAATTTTAAAACACTAATTCTCACTAATTAATTTTTTTGTTCTGAGTGTTTCGACAAATTTATTACAAATTATTTTATAGTAAAAATTTGCCAAAAAATAAAACTATAAAATCTTGTTTATATTAATTGAATAAGGGCCGTTAAAAGTCCTTAAATAACACTAAGAATCCTTTAAAGCTCCACTGAAAGCATTTAAGTAATGGGTTTATGCTGATATTTTAATGTTATTTTGTTTCAGCCTTGGCATCAAACAACACTTTGTGCATATGCAGTACACTTAGCAAATTTCAGGCCAGGCAAATATATATATAAATAAATACATACACACACACATATATATACATATACACACATACATACTATATATATAGTATGTATGTGTGTGTACATATACATACATACAAATTTTATATCTCACCTTTTTATTAAAAATGTGTGTATTTCTTACTGTAAATGTATAAAGTAAATGTAATTAGTGGTCAAATTAAATGTTAGGGTTACAAATTTCAGATACCTAGGCACTATGCTTGGGTTAGATATGTGTTCGAGAGATAATTCGGGTACTCATGTGTAAGGATTGAACTAACCAACAAAAGTATTTTTTTTATTGATTATTTATAGTTTGTTGTTTTCTTGAGGTATTTTACAATATTGCGAATACATAGTTTTCTGCCTCTCGCGGCAAGGACAACGAAGTAAAGGGGTCCGTAAAAACTCCTTAATTTTTAAGCGCGCGAGAGGGTGTGTGTGTGTGTGTGTGTGATTGTTTTCGTGTCGTGGTGTTGCAGTTCCTGCAGCAGCACTGCTACTACCAGTCGCTGGTGAAGTTGTTCTGCCTGCACCCGGACAAGTTCGACAAGAACCTGGACGAGCTGGTGATGTTCCTGGCGCAGGTGTGTTCAGCTGCGATCGAGGGTTCAGTCCTCTCGCTCTGGGGGCCCAGGGACGTGTGAGTCGGTCGCGCGGATTCGGGGAACTCACTCGAAACCCTGGACGAGGCGTGGGAGATCCACAGTGTTGGCAATTTAAAAGGGAAAATGTAATGATCAAGTTTGCCAACACCAAGAATTATTTTTTTTTTTCAAATTGTGTTTTAGTACATAGGTAGTTAAACACTTTAAAATGGCGTATACAATGTTCCGTAAAATTAAAAAAAAAAAAAAAAATGGAGAGAGAACTGGGTCAGCTATGGGTTATTGGAGGCTAGATTTTCTTTTTAATTAAAAAAATTAGTTAAGTTATTTTTAAAATATTTCAAGGAAATTTAAAATTTGTGTTGCAGATATTTTAGTATAGTTTTGTGTGGATACCCTGGTCTAGTCAGGGACAGCATTTATATTTGTCATGCTCGAAACCACGTCACAAGCTAAAGCATGATAGAAGATTATAGTTAAGCAAACCTCCGATTATATATATATTTTTTTTCAGTTTATTCAGTGTTTGTGTGTTTTTTTTTTTTTTTTTCCCCAAGATCAAAAAGTAATTGATTCAGAGTTCTGTAGAGTAGTGTTTTTTGCAACATTCACTTGACTGACGAAACGAGATTGTGCCATGGTGAGACGCTGGACTCAAACTCATCAATCAACCTTCTACATATCATAATATAGAACTACAAATACACAGTACTGGTACTTCTTGAGTAGGTTTCAGACAGAAATACAAATTTTTCAAAAAAAATAATAGTTATACAGTAGAATACCGGTACAACGTACCTCATTATAACGTATATTTCAATTTAACGTATTTTTTTTAAGTCCCAGCCAAAAATCGTATCTTCACCATGCAAAACTGTTTCAGTTTAAAGTATCATATTTTCACTATAACGTATAAATTCTACTAGTAGCGTGGCATTACTACACCAAAATTTACTTAAACTGGTAAATAAATTTCCAGCTAAATGATTAATGTTGTAGAACAAACATTAACAAATACCACCGCGACGTATTTTCTAACCTCTAAACCCTCAAAACAAAGTTAACAAACAGTTGCGCGCACTACCATAGATTAAACCATACGTAGTATGCGACGTGAGCAACACAACACCATTCGATACATCGAAACATGGAAGTTTGAGAGAAGTATTAATTATTTAGACAAAAGTGTTACGCTACGCTAATATACTGTTTGACGTCTGTGCCGGGATTGTTTATTGTTATTGTTGAGTTTATTTTCAGGTTACGTTATTTAGACACTGCATTGTATTTGTGCTACAAAATGAGTGACTGGAGATAAAAAGAAACGAAAGCAATAAACGCTTAAGGAAAAAGTGGAAATATTAAGGGAACTAGACAAGGGGAAAAAGCAAGTCGCAGTTGCGAAGACATATGGCATTGCGGCGACGACTGTTAGTACTATTGTAAAAGACCGGGCAAATATTGAAAAGATGTATGAAGAATCTTTGTTTGGTTGTGACCGCAAAAGGCTTCGTTCCGGCGATCATCAAGGTTTGGAAGATGCCTTGAACAAATGGTTGAGGGAAGTACGATCAAATAATGTTCCTGTAACTGGCCCAATGTTGCAAGCTAAAGCAAAACAGTTTGCATTGCTTATGGAGATTCAAGACTTCCAAGCCAGTTCGGGGTGGTTGCACCGGTTCCGGGAACGACGTGGTATATCATGGAAGGTTGTTTGTGGGGAGGACAAAGATGCAGACTCAGAGGCAGCAAACCAGTGGAAGGAAGTAAAGTCGGAGAGTATTTTTAAATCATACTCAGTAGACAATATTTTCAATGCTGATGAAACTGCATTTTTTACAAGCTTTTGCCGAACAGGACAATGGCATATAGGGGTGAAAAATGCACTGGAGGGAAAAAAGCAAATGAAAGGTTGTCTGTGTTGTTTTTTTGCAACGCCACAGGAACAAAAAAATTGAGGCCATTAATCATTGGTAAACACAAGTCTCCCAGGTGTTTCAAGGGAGTTTCTTGGCTTCCTGCTGATTATGCAAGCAACACCCGTGCATGGATGACAAGAGAACTGTTCTCAAACTGGCTCATGAAAACCAATAAGGACATGAAGAAAGAGGGAAGAAAAATTCTTTTGTTGGTAGACAACTGCGCAGCACACACTGTTGATCTTCGACTGTAAAAAATCAAACTGATGTTTCTGCCACCTAACTGCACATCTCAGTTACAGCCCCTTGACCAAGGCATTATTCAGAATGCTAAAGTGCATTTTCGAAAACATCTTGTTGAGAGGTTGCTCATCAACATTAGGTTGAAAGTGCCCACCAACATCAATGTTCTTCAGGCAATTGAGATGATTACTGGTGGATGGTGGAATGTTCAGCCAGAAACTATTGCCAACTGCTGGAGAAAGTCTGGCATTGAGAACTGTAACGCTGACGAGCTCACTGCAACTTCATCAGACCAGGATGCAAGCCATACTGCAGCACAAACATGCGAAAGCAATGACATTGACCCTGAAGTATGGCAAGAAGTGTCAACCTCCATGCAGTGTGATGCTGTTTAATTCACAGACTATGTGTCTGTGGATAATGAAACAGAAACAACACCAGTGTTGACTGACAGTGACATCGTTAGTGAAGTCATTCAATCACAGTCATCAAAAGTCGAATCAGATGATGATTCTGACACTGAGGAGCCGCCTGTGACAGCTACAGAAGCTATTCAGAGCTTAGAGAAACTGAACAAATTTATCTCTAAACACGAAAAGATTCCAGAAGGGATCAGGAAATCTTTCTATGAGATAGAACATTTTGTTCAACAGAGCATCATTCAAGCTCAAAAACAAACTGAAATAACAGATTTTTTTTTAAAAATAACTAAACTTAAGTTATACATACACACCAATGTTTAACTGAAGTCAGATGTTGGCCAAAAAATAATGTATCTTATAATGTCGCTATTTTTTTAATATTTTTTTTTCTCTTTGTAAAGATGATATGTATGTATGTTTCAGTACTAAGTACTTTCAGTACTAAGTACAAAAACGTGAGGTCCCTGTAAGTACTTAGTACTGAGATTCTACTGTAGTTCTGGTGGGTGTGAGTTTTCATAACCACAAGTAAAGTTTTTTTATTTGTTGTTGTTTATTCTTCTCACTTCTTTTATGTCATTACTATTATTTACAAAATATGATTTTATTATTATCTTTGAAAGATTTGTGCAATGGAAGTGCATGACTTGATGTAAGCTTTTGGACATACGCCATTGCTAAGCACATGTGTGTCTGTAGAAGATTTTTTTTTTTTTTTTTTTTTGTAGTTTTCTTCTACAGACACACATGTGCTTAGCAATGGCGTATGTCCAAAAGCTTACATCAAATCATGGTTTTATTAAATTTGAATGTGCTTGATATTCCATCTCCGATGCCTATAAACCTAGCTTTGGCTTTATAATCGCTCCAGTCTTTAAATCTAAATCCAATAGCTCTGCCTTTACGTACTCTGAAAAACGCCAGTAGTCGCGGCCACCGCGCTTCCTTTTTTACGCCATGAGCAACATTATGTATTCCCATTGCTTCAGACCAATTTGTGTTACATACGTTGTTCGAAACCATTCACTCCACAATCAGAATGGCGTCACTGTGTCACATGTGTGCAAGATGCAGTGTGTAGTGTGTGGGCCGTGCAGGTGGCCCACTGCTACCCGGACGCGCTGGAGAAGTATCCCCAGGAGCTGCTGGACCTGCTCCAGAGCCACTACGCCGTCCTGGACAGCGCCATGCGGATGGTAAACACACACACGCATCCGGCATTTTTACCTACTTAACCATGTTCAGGGGTAGGGGGCCAGTGGCGGATCCAAACGTTCACCTCGGAGGGGGCACTCTAGGATTCCAGAGAAGCCGGAGGAAAAAAAAATGTCTTAAAATTACTAAATTTGCATTTAATCTACTCACACTACACATTAACATCCAACCACCAGATTTTATGATCCTACAAGAAATTCATTAATTATATTAACACTAGATAATGCCCGGCATGCGTTGCAATGCCTCAATCAATTTTTTTTGTAATTTTTTAAAAGTATACTAAGCATCTCTCTTTATCTCTCTAATTCTCTATCTCTCTATGTATATCTCTATAACTCTCTCTATCTTTCTATTTATATCTCTATCTCTCTATATATCTTTCTAGCGGACCCGACAGACATTGTCCTGCCCAAATGTACTTTTTGTGAGATATGGATATGGCGGTAAGTATTTATACGCTGGACATTTGGTATCTTCTCATTATACATACCCCTCCTCTTGGGCACGCCACTGCCGTTACCAAAAACCTTTCCCATGGTTACGCAGAAGGCAACAACAATGCAAAAGCCCGTTGCCATGGAGGCTAATTATCAACAATGCTTAGTTTTTTTGCTTTTAAAGCGTGTATTTTTAGTTTTTCTTAACTCAGAATCGAGATAAAATATCCAATTGTGAATCTAAACCATCCTCGAATCCCCGTGAACTCACACACAAAAGTTCATCAAAATCGCGTACAAACAGACAGACAGAAAAAGTACTGTTTTATTATAGTAAGATAGATAGATTATTCTTACATGTTCGCATTCATGCAGTATATGAAAAATCAGCATGCATAGCCCCACACCTATAACTATACGTATCTGCTGCCCACGACTTTTTCCGCATGGAATTTTGTATTATCTTGCACCATTTAGAAATTTAAACATTATAACATAACAGTTGATACAGTTGTAGTAGTTTTCTTATGTTCACAAATGATAATTTTTCTCACCTCTATTTCAGTCTTTGCAATAAAAATATGTTACTACCTAAATTTTGAGTAAATATGTTTCTACTTTCAAATGTAATGACGGGAAGACACTTCATGAAATGTCTTTGTAAACCACATTTACTGTTTTTTCCGTCTCGAGCTAGAATGTAAAGATTGTCTGCATTACTGACCCGCGAGCAAGCTACATACATTTCAGAGAGAGAGAGAGAGTGAGAGAAAGACACCTATTGAATGTCTATATAACTAATTTTTTTATGAGAGCATATTTTCATTAAATAAATCATGAAATCATTCAACGATAAAAGCTGTTTATTTAATTAAGCGGACGGGTTCGCTCCAAGGAGAAAATTGACGCGGCGAGACCTCGTGGACATAGAGAAATGACACACACTCACTATTTGTGTGGCTATGAAACATGATTTTTTTTCTGCAATTTAAATTGTAATATACAAAAAGGGTATTGAAAATTGAAACAAATATGGTGACACTATAAACTGTCAGGATCTTTATTTTTTTCTTACTCTCAACTTAGTTCCTTACAATAGCAAAACTTAATGGCTTCTAATAATGCGTTGCAATTTTTGCTTTTAAAGCGTGATTTTTTTTTAGTTTTTCTTAACTCAGAATCGAGATAAAATATTCAATTGTGAATCTAAACCATCCTCGAATCCCCGTGAACTCACACAAAAAATTTCATCAAAATCGGTCCAGCCGTCTAGGAGGAGTTCAGTGACATACACACGCACACAAGAAATATATATATAAAGATATTTTATTGGTTTCAGAAACAATATCATTTTTGTCGGCAATATTAATGTAGCAGACAACTGGTTTTTTTTTTGGGGAGGGGGGGGGGGCACTTGCCCCTGGTGCCCCTCCCTTGGATCCGCCACTTTGGAGGGGGGGGGGGGAAGTCAAGTACACAGTTTAATCAAGCAGTGAGTATACTCTTTTTAAAGAAGTGTCAATAACCAGGGGCTGTTTATGATTATGAAAAATAATTTTATTTTTTTTTTTAAATCTTAAACTTTTGGAAAAAAATTTTAAACCAATCAATTGGTTTTGGACTTAGTTGTACATTGCTACAACATTGAAATTTGTTGTATCATTATTTAAAAAAATACAAATTATAGTAATTTTTTGATGTAACCAACCAAAAAAAAAAATAAGTATTTCGCTAGAGTTAAAAGAAATAACATTTTTGAACAAAAGTATCAGGTTGTAGTTGCTAATTTTGTTTATTGCATGCAGTATACAACACATGGAAATAAATTTTACCAACAATAAATTATTCAGTTAAAAAAAAAAAATTCTTCGTTAAAAAACAATCTTTATCAATCTGTACATTTGTATTTATCTCCCTGGTTTTAAAGAATGTATCTGTAGATCCGTTGTGACAGGGCCTATAAAGCATTTCATCTGTTAGTAATTAGTACTAATATTATTTTTATTAGTGTTGTCATTTTCCACACCATGTGGTGCTGTTGGTACATAATAATGTGGCCTTGATTGAGTACTAGTGATGGGATTTTCGATACCTCGATACCTTCGATACTTGACGGTATTGCAAAGTATCGAGTATCGAAACTAAGTTCGATACATTTTTTCGATACCGTAATGCTTGTTTAATTGTATTGAATTAAGTTTTGAGTCGCCATCGTACAAAATACAACTACAGTAGAACCTCGATGATACGTTCCCGTTTCATACATTTTCCCGTGTCATACGCCGATTAATTTTGGTCCCGCCGAAAGTACTACATTTACAATGGTTTACTTTCCCGGAACATGCACTTATAAAATCATTAATTTCCTGTTTCATACGTTTTTACGAAGCGGAAATGTCCTAAAATTCACAAATTTTTATGTTAGATATATTCCTCCTGATAAATTACGTTTTAATTAATGCTTTTATTTTGAAAAACGTTCATTGTTTAGCTTTGCAAACGTAAGAAAATTACTTTATCGCACCATAGATATGGATAGTATCAGAAAGCCTGTGCTCTTCGCTAGTAGCATCTATGGCCAGCACCAAGCGAGACTAGTGGCACAAACTAGCAATGATTATGAAAATGGTGCACGCGCTTTACCAAGGCACGGATCTCATATTTTGTGCATTCATTAATCTTTGAACTGAATATACCTGTTTGTTATTGTTTTCTTACGATCGGATTGTTTTGTATTTTAGGTTTCTCAAGTTAAAATTTTATTGAAAATTATTCTGTTGCATAAAGTTGTTTGTAAAATGAAACAAACAAGCAAAAATTTCTGATTTTCTATTTACAATAGCCTATTTTTTTTATTTCTAATTTAGGCTTGGTGACTTTTCCCCCCCTCCAAGAAAGGACTTGAAACATTTTGTAAGGCCACTGTTTCTCATGTCAGCTTTACTTGATTATGGACTGTATTTTACATTTCTGGTGGTTTTATTATATGTATATATAATGATGAATTCATATCTTTCATTAATATAATGCAATTATTTACACATTATGTATTTAAGTTTAATCTTACATAATGCTGGTATGATAGATTGAATTTATAATGTTTAAAACTAATTTATGTTATTTGTAATAATTGTTACTTAATGGGAAAATATTTTTCCCTGGAGTATCGAAAGTATCGAAAATATCGAACTGAAAAAACAATACAGAATCGAGTATCGAAAGTGTAGTATCGTCTCACCTCTATTGAGTACCCAACTTGGTTCAAGGCTCAATAGTGCAGGTACGTACATTTGCATTAGAGCATCCTCGTCTTACTAGTGAGCAGTGTTTTTGTATGAGGAAATTATTTTATTGTATATTATTTATTACACGCCCACCAACATACATGGGCTTTTATGTTGGGTACAACACTTACAGACAAGACAGCAAAGACAAAGTGACCAATGACAAAAGGACAAAATAACAAAAAGATAAAAACGTTACTGCAAATACGTGGACAACCCCTCCCGTCGCTAACAAGAGCAGCCAATCACTACCTAAGTGGAATCCACAACAGGTAGGCACATCCGCAATTGGCCAACTCACGTAAGAGTGACGTGCTACATAATTGAAGTGACCAACACGGAATTAACAGTAACAAAAAGCAGACACGATGAAACAAACAAAATATCAGGAAATGAGGATAGAATAAGCACAACATAATAATGATTATTATAATAAATAAAATGAAACTGCGAAAAATGAAATAACGAAAAATTTACCATGGTAAGAATTTTAAAGATTGGGTTAAGCTTTCTCATGGGGAACGGGGTGTGTGTAATCTGGACAGCTTCAAAATTGAGACAATTTTGAATTATTACAGCGAGTCCAGTTGGTTGCAGGCCAACACATTGTCTTAGTTTGTCTATACTATTGTATTCATGGAAGGAGTAAAATTATAATAGGTTTTTTTTTTTTGCACATAAGTAAAAAATTTTTTTCCCAACCACGGATGTATGAAGTGAGGCTAAATGTTTCATCGACTCTGATGTCACTAGAGGTGAAGACGGGTAAAGTGATGAGGGTGGAGCAGAGATGGAATCCGTTAGTGGGAGGATCGTGAACACCTTGAGAAAACACAGAGGTTCATAGTATCATAGTATCATCCGCCACATTTCCTGGTTGTGAAAAATACGGGTTTGACCCCATCAGGAACTGAATCAGGATCATCTTAGTTGGAGACCAGTAACCTGACGTCTCCCAACAACTGCATCATTTTCCAGTGAAAAAAATAACAATAAAAGGTGATGTAGTTACTGTAACATGTTTGTTGCAGACATTTTGCCGGGCTCTGATTCTGCTACGCAACAAGAATCTTCTGCAGCCAATGGATCTGCTGTCCCAGTTCTTTCAGCTGCTGCGTTGCAGGGACAAAGTACTCAGGAAGTTTCTCGAAAACCACATCGTCACTGACATAAAGAACATGAATGCAAAAAACAAAAGTGTCCGCGTCAACACGGTGAGTTTCTTGCCATTTTTGACCGACCACAAAAATGATATTGATTTTGAACATGTGCAACATTTTTCAATATAGCCTTGCTCATTAATTTCAATTTATGTTACAGGCTCTCCAAAATTTCATGTTTAGTATGTTGAAGGACAGCAATGCAAAAGCAGCAAAAATGTCAGTGGTAGGTACTGTTCTTAATTTTTAACTTTAATAAGTTTTAACTATCCAATATTTTATTTAACCTTAAAGTGTGAAACTGTAGTTATTTTGTATTTATTATTATTAGTTTTGATTATACCAGGTATGTAATTAAAAATAAAATTATATGTAAATATGTTGTCACGATTAATTTACAAATTGGTTCAATAACATTCTAATTTATTTATGTTATTTAAAGTAGTGACAGGTTTTTATATTTTTCAACAGCAGTGAGTGTCTTGAAGTATTTTCATTGTCATTTGGAGTGAATAAGGCATGATATAATACACACGTCAATAAAGCAGAGAATATTTTGTATCTGCAAACTGTGGTAATGTTTTTTACTGTTGTGATTGCAGGACATAATGGTGGAACTGTACAGAAAGAATGTTTGGAATGATGCAAAAACAGTGAATGTTATTTCTACAGCATGTTTCTCTAAGTTTGCTAAGGTAAAAAAAAAAAAAAATCTATTTATTAAACAGTAGTATTTATTGGCTGCATTTTTTAACATCATCATCATTTCATGGTAAAAGTCATAGTGGTGTGTAGTAATGAACTAATGAAACCATTACTGTAGTGTTTAGCTCATTTCATTTCAAGAAATATAATTTGTATGTGTGCAATACATCTTAGTAATATTCTGAGCACATCTTGTAGTTGACGCTTGCCCGCCCTCTCTATGTTAAATATAACGTTACTTTACGTTATAATTAAACCCAAAACGAGTTTTAATAAGCTCAGAAGCAATTCAGGGGAAAAAGGTATTTCGGCAGTAGGCCTACTCACGTAATATGCGGCGACGAATCTGTGCGACGTCGTAGGTTATAAACAAAGCGACGAACAATAGAATAATTCATTAAAGCAACCAATCATCTTTGCCCTTTATTTTTTACGTCGCTATAACCACACATATTAATTTACTTCGGGATATCATAGTAAATATGGACGAGTTATGTACACAAATAGATATTTTTCTTTCGCCACAGCTGAACATGTACATTGTGACGCCATCTTGTGACCGGCAATCTACCAACTGTATTTATATTTTATAATAGTATAAATTTAACTAATTAAGTTGTAAAAGCAAGTTTAAATACTTTTTAATACATAGGATTGAATATTAATGTAGGTACATATAATTATTTATGCCACATTAATCTTTTCTTTTTAATTATTTATATCTAGTTTATACTTCCACCACCAGGGCAGGGAAATTTCGGCGAGAGTTATGCGCGCGCGCATCTCATCCCTTCCTAAGAGGAGTTCGCCCCTCCCTTCCTTTTCTTTGTTCCCGCGCATTTCTCCCTATATAAAGGCGAGGTCATCCACCTGAAAGCCAGTTGATCGGCCCGACGGCCAGTGAGGCTGGAATCCGCCCACTGACCATAGGACGATCATAGGGGGAGCAGCAGAATGACTGGCTATCCGTTTTCTGCTGCTCGCACCCCTCCTTCACGAGTCAGGCCATCCGAGGACCTATCTCGGCCTAGGGAATTTGTCCCCCCCCCCCCCCCCCTATTCTTGACGATAGGGTGTACTGTGTATAAATTCTGTGTATGTAGTGAAAGCCGACGCAGGCGACCTATTGTACTGTTTGGACATTCAGGTCAATAAAAGTGTCTTGTAAAATACCAACATTTTCAATGAACAGCCTACCCCCATCCCTCACCCCACTAGCTATTCGCCTTCACCAGCTAACTGCGAATCCTGCCGCAAGACCAGTTGGACCTTCTCCACCCGATACCTGGCTCTCACCCAAGAGGGCTCGGTGCGAGAGAAGAGGAGACGGAGCAAATTTTCTGGTGCACCAACGTGGGGCCCGTTGATTGTTCTACAATACCCGTGAAGACCCATTGCAAGCTCTACCAGATTGACTAGCCAACAACCACTGGAATGGACCCTTGCCACCACTTGCAGCTCATAGAAGACTTAACCAACAGCAGGCACACCATGGCCCACACCGGGAACAGCAGATAGCAGGCAAGTGCTCCTGACCTTCCTACCACCAGGGATTCTCGAGAAGCAGACCCAGACAGCGGAGGGGAACAGCCTCCTCTCCTGGCGCCCAACAACTCACCTACCTGTACATACCCAACGACAGTGGACGCAGCCCATCGACTCTGCGCTGTAGAAGACTGCCCTGGCACCGGAATTCACCAGATCTGCTGTGCTCACTGTGGACTCTTGTTCCATCACTCTTGTCTTGGATGGCCAGACGAGCCCCGAGATCACGCCGGACTAGAGTATTGATGCCCCGCATGCCAGCAGAGACAATCCTGCTGCAGTCTGGACCAATGCCCTGGGCAAGGCCGCTACCGAATTCAGTGTGATTACTGCCAACGGCTGTTCCACAACTTATGTTTGGGGTGGCCAGACACCATCCACAGCCTGGAAGGTATGACCTATCGCTGCCCTCCATGCCGAATGGTCCACGCAGCCTCTTGCCAGGATCACAGACCCTCGGAACCATCACGGGCACAATGGGGTGGACCTGAACATCTCGCACTTCCAGAGTTTCACGGGAAACCGCATGAAGATCCACAAATATTCTTGGCCGAATGTGAGAAAGAATTTCAAGCAAATCACTTACCACCAGGACACTGGACACAGAAAGCTCGGCGACAACTCCATGGACCAGCCAGCCAATGGTGGGACAAGTATGGAGAATTCATCACTACCTGGCAGCAATTCAGGACACGACTTCAGAGGCAGTTCTCCGGACCTGATGTGGTAACCCAGCTTACCCAGGACCTTTACAGTATCCGCCAGACCCCCGACATAGATGTCGAAACATTCATCAGAAGGAAGGCTCAAATATACTAAAGAGTGTTTCCACATGGGACGGAAGAAGCCTGTATCAGCACTATCCTAGGACTTATGGATGCACCAATACGATCATTCCTTCGGATACCCAAAGCGCAGAACCTAGAGGAGCTCATCGAGAGAGCTAATGAGATTGAAAACGATCACAAGGTGACCCATGGCAATCAGGGACCCTGTTATACAGAAAGCAAAACCAGGGAATCTAAGCCAGCAATCCCACCCAATAAAACGGAACTACCCCAATGCTGGTACTGCCCCAAACGCCACCTACATCGAGACTGCCCTATTTATCACCAGAGAATCAGCGCCAAGACAGTGCCACAACAATGGCAGCGACCAGAAACTACCGAATTCGCTAAACTACAGGGAAACAGGAACGCCGGGAAGTTCAACGGGCCGCCACCCCCGGCACAAAACCCCAGGCCCTCAGTTTAAAGGAAGAACAGGTGGAAAACCTAGCCTACTATCCACCACGAATTTTAGTTCAAGTAGGAACCCACGAAGCTATGGCCACATTGGATACAGCTGCGACATCAAATTTCATCAACCCAACCTTACTACCACCTGATATTCAACAGATCTACTCACTACCACAAGGATGGGTAGGCCTAGCACGAAAAGGCACATATCTACCAATCCAAGGAGTCGTCCAGATACCACTAACCACAGCAGCTGGGACCAATGAACTGAAATTCTTCCTAGCCAGAGACCTTGAAGAACCCATCATCCTAGGACAACCCTGGCTACTGGAACAACATTGCATCCTGGACTATCTTGAAAGGAGAATCTACCTTGGGAACACAAAGAGATATGCCATCAACTGGGAAACACCGCAAGACCCAGCACCCCTCCAACCCCTGACAGAGGGCGAAGTAACACACCAGTTAAAACCAGACCAAGTACCTCAACTCTTGAGTCTCATCAACACTCACATTAAGGTATTCAAAGTCAGAGAGCGGCTCCAGCAAACAACCTCAACAGAACATCAGATTCACCTCAACAGCCCAACACCAGTTTATGATCGGCCAAGCCTACCATCTGTACCGAAACAGCAAATCATACGAGAGCAAGTCGAGGAGATGAAGAGGCAAGGAATAATAGAACCCACCAACTCTGCCTACAACTCTCGAATCGTGCTGGTTCCTAAGAAAGGTGGGGAACTGCGATTTTGTGTAGACTATTCTCGCCTCAAT
This sequence comes from Bacillus rossius redtenbacheri, assembly GCF_032445375.1. NCBI lineage: Eukaryota > Metazoa > Arthropoda > Insecta > Phasmatodea > Bacillidae > Bacillus > Bacillus rossius. The sequence continues at coordinate 8,372,311 of NC_086330.1, forward strand.
AAAATCACCCAGATGGTCGCACCTCCAACCATTCACGTCCAGCATACCCTTAAAGATCTAGGACAAGCAAAAATCTTCTCTACCCTCGACATGCAAAGCGTTTACTGGCAGATTCCAGTTCATGAAGACGCCAGGCACCTCACCGCCTTCACCACGCCTGACGGAGAACAGTTTCAATTTCGTGTCATGCCCTTTGGGTTGAAAAATGCACCGGCAACCTACCAAAGAATGATGAACACCACTATCCTTGCCGGATACATAGGTAAATTCTGCAGTGCCTACCTCGATGATATCATATACTCTCGCGATTGGGAAGAACACCAAAGGCACCTACATCTGGTACTGGAACGCCTGGCAATCCATAGACTTACCGCCCGCCTACCGAAATGTCAGTTTGGGCAAGAAACTATCGAGTACCTGGGACACCTTATCACACCTCAGGGAAATCAAGCACGACCAGAACAAATCCAGGCAATTCAAGAAGCACCCGTACCTGGGAACCGGAAGCAGCTTCGACGCTTCCTAGGGCTATGCAACTGGTTGAGGGAATACATCCCCAATGTAGCTCCCAACATGGGAACTCTGACCACACTGCTCTCCAAAAACCAGCGCTGGAAGTGGACGCCCCAACACCAGGAGGCATTCCAGCAGCTTAAAGAAAAGTTCAAGCAACCAACCCAGCTACACCGGCCAACACCGGAAATACCGCTAATACTTCAAACAGATGCCAGCCACAGGGGACTTGGAGCAGTCCTATACCAAGAAGGACCCCAGAAACAAAAAAAAATCATCAGTTACTCCAGTACCTTGATGACCAAAGCTGAACAGAAATATAACATCTATGAACAAGAATGCTTGGGAATTGTTTGGGCTGTACGCAAATACAGGTACTACTTGGAAGACCGCCCTTTTGTACTGAAGACAGACAACCAAGCCCTTACCTGGTTAAACTCTGCCAAGGACAAGAAAACCAAACTGTCCCAATGGGCGCTACTACTGCAAGAGTTCCAATTCACTATAGAGCATTGTCCGGGACGAGAAAATGATTTACCCGATGCTCTGTCCCGACAACCCACTCATAAATATGAGACAGTCCCGCTGCACAATTGGGAGGAGACTTTGCCTCCATCACCTTCACCACTGCGCCGACCGCCTACCACCATCTCCAAATTATCAAGCATGATAATAGTTTGGAGAGACTAATGGCTGAGCAACAGAAGGACCCAGAGGTTCACCAATTAATAGAAACTTGTCCATCCACCTGTAAAGAGGACCAAGGGATAATATGGTACCACCCCAACCAAAACACCAAGTGGAAGATATGGGTACCACAATCACTACGAGTATCCATCTGCCAACACTTCCATGATCACCCATTGGCAGGACACCCTGGCATCCAAGAAACGATCCGAGAAATCCAGAGAAGATACTCCTGGAGAGGAATGACCTGGGACATACGAGAATATGTCCGCCAATGCCACATGTGTGCAGCAACCAAAGCAAGTGCTACACAACACCCTACAGGAACACCGAGGCGCCCAACAACACCATGGAACCAATTAGCCCTAGACCTGATGGGACCTTACCCCAGAAGCACGACAGGTAAGTACTTCCTACTCGTGGTCACAGACCTTTTCTCACGATGGATCGAAGCCTTTCCCCTCGCTAAAGCTGATTCATTTTCTATCTTAAAGAAACTCCAAGATGAAGTGTTCCCTCGATGGGGATACCCCAAAAGCATACTTACAGACAATGGGGTGCAATTCACTAGCAAACTATGAGCCGACACTTGCGCCAAATGGGAAATAGAAACCTGGGCCACTCCAGTTTACCATCCCCAGGCAAACCCTACTGAGCGCCGTAATCAGGATCTGAAGAAAGGGCTCAGGTTGCGTACATCGGGCAATCATCGCCACTGGGATTGCTACCTGGGAGAAATCCTCTTCACACTGCGGCGTAGGCACAATGAAGCAATCGGAACCAGCCCCAGCGAATTGAACTTGGGACGACAGATCCAGCGACCCGGAGATTGGAAATGGAGTTCCAACCCCACATACCATCCTTCAGCCGAAGAGATCCATCTACGAGCTGCCACCAGAGTAGACGCTGCACGAAAGGCTCAACTAGGGTACCTAGCCCACAAGTATCCTACACTGAAGAATCCGCCCAACCACCAGTTTGCCGAAGGACAAATGGTACTCGCCAAGACCCATCCACTCAGCAATAAGCCTAACCACTTCTGCGCCGAATTCGCACCAAAGTGGGAAGGACCCTACCAAGTCCTCCAGCGACAAGGAAATGTCTACTGGATAGAGGACTCACATGGGAAAATACGGAAAATATCTCGTGACCAGCTGAAGCCAGCACCATCAACTACTATACCGAGGGAGGCTCCCAGTCCTCCTCCCACACAAGTAAGAAGAAGAGGCATACTCACCCCAGCAATGGAAAATTAGGAAGATGAAGGTTGTCCGAGCTCAGTAGCTGACAATAGAAACCGGCAAGTCACCATGGGTAAAGCAAGTGATAAACCCATCATCTTGCCCTCTGTAACCAAGGGAACTTATTCTCCCATGACTTTCCAGCCAGAAGGCGCGATGCCTACCACGAACCCCTGGAAAGCACAGGAGACCTCGACCAGAACCCCGCTCCCAACCACTCCAAGGGAGGTTCAACCAACCCAGTTCCAGGATAACCAGGGCTGGACCAACCACTCCAAGGGCAAGGATCCAGAACATCTCCCAGGGAAAGGACAACCAACCGCTCCAGAGCAACCGTGTGCCTCAAGGCAGCCCCTGAACTCCGAGGAAATCAACACAGGACAGCACCCAAAACCAACGGAGCTCATACAGCAGAGGCCAGTCAAACCCCAACTAGGCCTCTACCAGACTCCACAGCGACGCCAGATGCCGTGGCGGAGCTGCAAAGGAGACCCCAAGGACCTACCAGGACGGTACCGAGAGACAGTTTGGCGGCCACCAAACCGACGGCCTTACCAATGGCCGAATCCTACAACAACCGGCAGCAGTCCCAATAGGCGTTCCCAGGAGACCACCGGCAGCTGTCCCAATAGGCGTTCCCAGGAGACCACCGGCAGCTGTCCCCAATCAGGACTTCCAGAAAGCTGAAGAAGCCATATCCGAAGTGATAACCCAGAGACTCGTACACTACAGAGACTGACAGTTATCTATGTGTAAAGTGTTCCTCCAAGATGTCCTAGCTTCTTCTCCCGTAAAGTAACGCTCGCCACTAGGGGGGAAATTGACGCTTGCCCGCTCTCTCTATGTTAAATATCACGTTACTTTACGTTATAATTAAACCCAAAACGAGTTTTAATAAGCTCAGAAGCAATTCAGGGGAAAAAGGTATTTCGGCAGTAGGCCTACTCACGTAATATGCGGCGACGAATCTGTGCGACGTCGTAGGTTATAAACAAAGCGACGAACAATAGAATAATTCATCAAAGCAACCAACCATCTTTGCCCTTTATTTTTTACGTCGCTATAACCACACATATTAATTTACTTCGGGATATCATAGTAAATATGGACGAGTTATGTACACAAGTAGATATTTTTCTTTCGCCACAGCTAAACATGTACATTGTGACGCCATCTTGTGACCGGCGATCTACCAACTGTATTTATATTTTATAATAGTATAAATTTAACTAATTAAGTTGTAAAAGCAAGTTTAAATACTTTTTAATACATAGGATTGAATATTAATGTAGGTACATATAATTATTTATGCCACATTAATCTTTTCTTTTTAATTATTTATATCTAGTTTATACTTCCACCACCAGGGCAGGGAAATTTCGGCGAGAGTTATGCGCGCGCGCATCTCATCCCTTCCAAAGAGGAGTTCGCTCCTCCCTTCCTTTTCTTCGTTCCCACGCATTTCTCCCTATATAAAGGCGAGGTCATCCACCTGAAAGTAGTTGATCGGCCCGACGGCCAGTGAGGCTGGAATCCGCCCACTGACCATAGGACGATCATAGGGGGAGCAGCAGAACGACTGGCTATCCGTTTTCTGCTGCTCGCACCCCTCCTTCACGAGTCAGGCCATCCGAGGACCTATCTCGGCCTAGGGAATTTGTCCCCCCCCCCCCCCCCCCCCCCCTATTCTTGACGATAGGGTGTACTGTGTATAAATTCTGTGTATGTAGTGAAAGCCGACGCAGGCGACCTATTGTACTGTTTGGACATTCAGGTCAATAAAAGTTCCTTGTAAAATACCGACATTTTCAATGAACAGCCTACCCCCATCCCTCACCCCACTAGCTATTCGCCTTCACCAGCTAACTGCGAATCCTGCCGCAAGACCAGTTGGACCTTCTCCACCCTATACCTGGCTCTCACCCAAGAGGGCTCGGTGCAAGGAGACAGATCATAGTTAGCGATCATGTTATTTTTCAAGTTTTACTTTTATTTATTAATATGTTGTAAAGTACAATTAAATTCTAATCCAGGTTATTATGCATTAATTATATTACCAAAACATTATCAGTTAACACAGATTCAGTTGCCAATTACTGAAGTGATGATTGTATCAAAATATTTGTTTCCTGCCCTTAGCAGGTCCAACACAGCTACAATAGATATTTTTTTAACTTGTATGTTCTGAATATATCAGAAGAGAAATCTCTAAAAAAATTATAAGAGAATTTACTCTCTTTGATGGAAGCAATCTGGAATGAAAATGTGGACAAATGGAAGAGCATAAAGCATAAATCATTATTGGTAGTTTCTAGTTGTATTCAGTAAAAGTTGTTGTAGTAGATTCTTATTTGTAATCAGTGGCTACTTTGATGCACAAAGATAGCAAAACTTGATAAAATTGTTGGTTTTTTGTATTTACAGGTGGTCACTGCAGCATTGAAATTCTTTCTGGGGTCCGACGAACCTGACAAAAATTCTGACGACAGTGACTCTGATGTAAGTCAAGAATTAAATTATTTTTAAAAGGATTTGAACTTTTTAGTGGTAGCCAGGTTTGAGATGGTTTTGAATCACATAGTCGTAGCCTGATTTGGTATCTTTTTTTATTAACTTGTGTTCTCGATAAGGAGCAACCAAATTAACTGGCTTCGAAGAATCGCTGATGCTCATCGTCCCGAAATGTGACGTGATATAACCATGATGTGAAGCAGCAGCAGCTGATGTGGGAAGTTAGGAGTACCTTGAGAAAACCTCCACACCATGACAGTGTCTTCTCCACTGTTTACTGATGTTCCTGGTTCGAAAAAGTGTCATCCGATACAACCCTGCAGTGGCTGGGAACTCCTGTGTTGGAATTTTACTGACTATCCACTATGCTACCATGCTGTGTGATTGCGATCAAAGTACCACACTCGTGTTTGCAATCACCAAAGTGCCACACTATTGGTGTAGGAAGGAGTGGTGGTTCAACCTGAATCCCAGCATGGCGAATTTTAGTTTTTGGGAACAGAGTTGGTACTCTAGTGGTCTGGAAGATCTTTTGTTTTAATGCTTAGCAAAACCTTTTTTGATACTTATGGAAAAACTAGAATTTTTTTTTAAGTTCAGGGAATTTAAAAGAAGAGGGGAATTTATACTCATAGTGTCATAGTTATAGAGCATTTAGAGGTACATATATGTGCCTTGCTGAATATTTTTGGTTTTTGTTGTACTTTTTTTTCTTTTCAGAATGAAATCTCAGCGAAAGAGGTCATCATGGCAAATAAAGTAAACAAAAAGACTCGCAAACGGGACAAGCAACTCAAGAAGGTTAAACAAATTGTTCAGGTAAGATTATTTACACTCTGTTAGCTTTTACCTTTACCAGTGAAATCAATAGGCTTTGGGGTTGTGTAGTTAAAATTTTTTTATGTTAATTCGAAGACATCATTCAGTAAAATGTTTACGGGGAACATATTTAATGTACGTATACAGATTTGTTAGATGAAATGTTAAATTTATCTGCAGTTTAACGGTATTAAGATTGATAAATTAAATAGATATCCAGTGAATTGTAACTTTATTTAAGTTATTTAATGTCTTTTACTAACCAATAGTTTTTTTTTACTAGTTCCTAATTCCATTTATTTCATTTCTGAAATTACATTGCGTCAAAATTCTTTATAGAAAAAGAAAAAGAAGAAAAATGCAGTCCCAGTTTACAACTTCTCTGCTCTTCACTTGATTCACGATCCTCAAGGTGAGTGTATATGCACATTAGTTGCTGTTCCTTTGCACCTCGTTGCGACTCTAGAGTTTGGTTCGCTGTGACCAGGGCTTTTGTGGTCCAGTTGAGGATCAGCTAGTCCTGTTCCGGCCTGTTGCAGGCCCAGTTGTGGGTAGATCTGCATTTGAGTTTAAAGAAATTTTTTTTCTTTTGGAAACACGACATGTCTTAAATAATGTTCACAGGCTTTCACAGCCGTTGTCTGAAGTAGCTTGGCTTCTGGGTTGTAGCCGTGACCTTGGCGAATAATTCACTGACGTTTCGGTCGACATTGCTCCCTGATAATGGCGACTGCAATGTCGACCGAAACGTCAGTGAATTATTCGCCAAGGACGCAGCTACAACCCAGAAGCCAAGCTACTGCATGTCATTATTCTCATTGTTCATTTGTTTTATTTACCTATATTCATTGTTAGTGTGCCATGATGTAATCCTATCAAGGCCTGGATGCTATCCTTTCATGTTAATTTTTCATGAATGCATGTGTTAGTGATTTTGAGCACAGTAAGCCATTCTGTTTTTGTTTAGTTTGTTACTTAACAAAATTTTAACCACTAGGCCTCCCCCGAGTGTGAACTTTGTTCAAGCGCCTGCTGTTCAGGATAATAGGAATGTACTACTTTTAATTCTAATTGGCCGATACAGCTCTATGGAATGAGAAACATACTGATCAACAATAGCTTGCAATTTTTTGAATTGCAGTTTGGAAGAAATTTCATTTGGTGCTACTGATGGTAAGATATCAGGCTGTCAGGGAAATTGTCTCAAATTTTACAGTTTAAAAAAATAGTACCAGTGGCAATCCATTTCTCTGACATAAATTGCTGGTACTACTTTTTTTATAACTGTCAAATTTGAGTAAAGCTAAAAGTCAAAACAGACTATATGTAGTTCTAAAATAGTTATGTAATTTCTTTATTTGTCTATAACAGTATTTTTGTAATTTGGTTGTAAACTTGTAATACTTCATTTTGGTAAGTTTTTCACTATGAGGGCGTACCGGTGTTGAGGTGAGAATATCGATGGAAATTAATGGGCGCCACCACGCGAGTGGGCACGTGGACCCGGCTGAAAGACTCTAACTCAGGGCGTTACGTGGCCCGTGTGCGGCGAGATATTAGCCCTCCAGATGTTATACGCAGCTCCTGTCCCTAACTAAGCCCGCTCTCAGCGTCGGGCACGCTTCTAATTACCGCAGTGGGCTCTCAGGGCGTCCCACACGCCGCTGACCAGGTTAGGGACCCACGTGGCCCCCCGAACACAATACACGTAACACAGTTAATTGGTTTTCATTCTACTCACGGTACACGTCCTTACACGATCCTCCGTTGATACAACTCTAAAACACCCGAGGCACGAATCAGATTAGGTGAGGAGGCGAACCACGCACGTGGTCGCCTCAAGGTAGAGCCACGTCCGCCCTCGGCCGGCGGGAGAGAGAGACTGGGTGAGCTCATCGCTTGCGGGTGGCAACATGGCGCCCCTTCGCGCCGAACACAATTACCGTTACACTTTGCTGTAGCGTGCCCCGGGTTACTATTAGAAAATACATAAATCCCTTTACAATAATTATTAAATTACTTCCATGTCCAGACCTTCTGTAATAATTCCTTATAAGCATAAAACATGGTTCAAATGAGTTGCATGCTAGTTCCTCCGTCGCCCGCTAGGGAGCGTCCTTGTTCGTGCTTGGACTTATTAAATAACAAAAGATCATGAAGTTATTAATTAAAAGACACTCACATGCATAGCCATCGTTACACTGTTTTGGGGTGGAAAGAAAAAGGATTACAATATTAATTAATATATATTAGGGGTGCGGCGCACTGCATCTAAGCGCCCTCTTGCCGGGCTAGCAACACACGCACACACGAGCGGGAGGTTTGAACAGAGATGGTGGTTGGGCGCTGACATATCGGGCTCAAAAGGGGCCGCAGGCCCGGACGACGTCAACTAAATATATGTTAGTATACATTTAAGTATTTATATTATACATATGTATTTGTAATCAAGTGTTTTAATCAAAAATTGTGTATGTTATAGTTTTTAATGAATGTGTAAAATTTCTCTTGGGTTGCTACCGCAATGGGGGTTGAAGTGTTCGTCGAATCCTAGGATGCCACCACATGTATAAAGGGAATGAGGACCCGGCTACTCTGTTCTCAGGGCCATGACGTAGCCCGAGTGTGGCGAGGCCCGTTTCCACTGTCTCACTGAAAATCTCTGAAAATGATGACAGGTGCATGAAGCTCCTTCCTCTAGCAGCACTCGCGACTCACTGCCCGTTCGTCCTCGCTCGGCAACTCTCGGGAGCGGAGCAATGGCGTCACCGGTAGGCGCGGGCCGACACACACACACACTTCGGCAGGCGGTCGTAGAGGGTGGTGGTGGATGGGACCGGACGGTGGTGGCACATCGGGCTCAGAAGGGCGCAGCCCGGGACAATGTCAGGGTCTTGTAGTGAAATTTCATTAACGTACCTGTAAAAGGTTAAAAACATCAGTTTTGGTTCTTAAGATTGAAAGTACGAAATGTAAAGCATCTTGTGGGGACGTGAAAAACATTCTTGAAAACGGAGAATCCTCCAAGACTTTGTTACGAGGTTTCACTGTTCTTTTAAAAAGGCAGGTGGGTGCGGTGTGGAGTGACGGAGACGGAGGTGTTGTCCCGCAGGCCTGGAGTGACGGGGGTGTTGTCCCGCAGGCCTGGAGTGACGGGGGTGTTGTCCTGCAGGCCTGGAGTGACGGAGGTGTTGTCCCGCAGGCCTGGAGTGACGGAGGTGTTGTCCCGCAGGCCTGGAGTGACGGAGGTGTTGTCCCGCAGGCCTGGAGTGACGGGGGTGTTGTCCCGCAGGCCTGGAGTGACGGGGGTGTTGTCCCGCAGGCCTGGAGTGACGGGGGTGTTGTCCCGCAGGCCTGGAGTGACGGGGGTGTTGTCCCGCAGGCCTGGAGTGACGGGGGTGTTGTCCCGCAGGCTTGGAGTGACGGGAGGGTGTCCCGCAGGCCTGGAGTGACGGAGGTGTTGTCCCGCAGGCCTGGAGTGACGGAGGTGTTGTCCCGCAGGCCTGGCGGAGAAGCTGTTCCAGCAGCTGGAGAGGAGCAACGACAGGTTCGAGGTGAAGCTGCTGCTGATGGAGGTGGTGTCTCGGCTCGTGGGCCTGCACCAGCTGCTGCTGCTCAACTACTACCCCTTCCTGCAGCGCTTCCTGCAGCCGCACCAGAGAGGTAGCCTCCTCGTCAGTCTCGCATGACAGCATCTTAACCACTAGGACCCCACCCCGTGTGTGAACTTTGTTCAAGCGCCTGCTGTTTCGTGAATATAGGAATGTACTACTTTTAATTCCAATTGGCCGATACAGATCTATGGAATGAGAAACATGCTGATCAACAATAGCTTGCAATTTTTTGAATTGCAGTTTGGAAGAAATTTCATTTGGGTGCTACTAGTGGTAAGATATCAGACACGAAAATAGGATACTCTGAAACGCCCACCACAGCCAAACTATACACTTGAGTCTAATAATAACTGTACCATCGTAAAGCCCGCTCTGACGTCGATAGGAAATGGTGGGTCCAATGCACCTCTACGCCCTCCAACCCCATCATCTTCCATGCTAGCAAGTGAGCTAGCAACGAAAGTACTTGGTCGATTTGCTCCAAACAACTTTTGTTCTTTACGTTAGGATGTTAACTACATTTTGTAAAAAAAACTAAATACTACAATATTTTGTCCACAATAATTCTTCACACAAGCAGCGAGGAATAATCCCTAACCAAAAACGAAGATATCGAAGAAGCTAAGAGTGCCACCCATTTCTAACCGGCCACCTAGACTTTCTGGTGCAGAGAGATGTCGGCTCTATTGGTTAGGAAAGAAAGAAGCCCAGAAAATACAACGCAGGTGGCCCAAAGGGATGAGCGCGCGTGACAAAATACGATGCCTTGATCGCTTCAGCCGTCTACATCGGCCCAACCCAACGATAATGCATTGAATATGGAATCAATGGATGTGGACCACCCAGAGGAATCAGAAAATCATAACATCGCACTTTTGAACTTGAATTGATTTCACGATAAAACATAGGGGTTGTGCCCAACTTATGCCAACCCTAATTTTTTTAGATTAAAATATACACCGGTAATTGGGCTTCCTCGTGGTGATAAGGAGTCCTCCCCCTACTTCACTCTCTGCGGGTCCTTCTAGAAGTTTTGTTTGATATAAAATGTTTGGTGCACATTATTACTGGACAGGGCAACAGAATTTCCAGCATTATACAATACTACCTTGATAATCATATCTCATTTTTAACAGTAAGTTTTTAATTAAATGTAAGTTTAAACCAGCAATAATTCTGATACGAGGAAATTGTGTGACTAGAATATATTGCAGCAAATATTCAACAATAGCCCATCAACATATTCTATAAACGTATGGAGTTACCACATATCTATATTATCGTAAGGCTTTTTGTGATCAGCTAACATCAGAAAAAATTTTTGCAGGAAGTGTTATTAAGTTGTTAAATTTATCACATGATGAGAAGGCAAATTTTTTTTTGTACCCCTTATGGATACTGTGTTCCAAATATATGTCTATATTTTTATCGTTTATGTACTGTTTTGCGTGTCTCTTTAGTTGTCTGTACTTGTGTTATACACATTAACAAATATTTTAATGATTATATTACATATATATTTTCGTTTCCTTTTCAGAGGTAACCAAGATTTTGCAGTGCTTGGCACAATCAGCACATGAACTAGTACCACCAGACGTAAGTGCTTGGCAATCATAATGTGATTTACCCGGAAAAAAACTTTATTTGTTACGTTATTAATGCGAACTTTATTTATCTCCTTTGCAGGTACTAGCACCTCTCTTGAAAACGCTCGTCAATAACTTTGTCACAGAGAGAAACTCGTCCGATGTAATGGCGGTGGGGTAAGTAGACAACGTCTAAAGGTTTTCGTATAGTGATTGTGAACAGGGTTCCAGCAGCCAGAGAAAATTGGGGCATTGGAAAGTCATCTTCAAAACCAAGGAATCACAGAAAAATTGATAAAAGCTCCATTACGAGACTATAATCAATTTTTTATACTACTTTGTATCATAATGTCTTATAACCGGTGTGGCGTATTGTGTGTTTGTAATATGTATGTTATATTTACGTAATTAATTAAAAGTAAGGGATACATACAGCTTTGTATTATTTTAATGCATAATGAACTACGTGATCACAATCAATAAGACAGTATGGTATCTTTTCAAAATTTTGTCAAACAAATAATTTTTTTTACAGACTGGCAGTCAATGATGGTTACTTAATGTTATTAACTCTTTTTTTTATTTGATTTGAATTTTGAATCAAACTTTGAATCGATTATCACAATATTCAAAATTATTAAATGTTTTTGGAATAAAATTTTAACATACAGTGAAACTGATTTTTAAACTTTACAGGAGCTCTAGAAAAATTGATTCAAAATATAGTAAAACGAAAAAGAAAGGAATGTATTTGGAACAGTTTAAAAGTTTAAAATGAAGGAAAATAAGAAAATAAATAACAAAAAAGCAAAATATAATTAACAAGGATGAAAAATAGGAACTGCGTATAACGATATCATTACAGAGCATTACTTTTTTACTAGGATGCAATACATAAGTGACATGTAAATGAGACTTATTACATAAGCGGCCCACAATATAAAAGTACATCAACACCCCGAAAACTTTATGTAAACTAAGTGTAATATTTTTTGGGAGGACCAAACTTTAGAAATTTACCATTTAATATTTATAAAGATGCTTATCCATCGTAATTTTGATTGCAATGTGTAAAATTTCACTAAGTACCAAAATTCTATTTTAAAGAGGCGGAAAGGGTAAAGGGGCTAGTTTTTAGAAATCTTATGTAGACAGTGACATTATACTTATTTTGAAGGTTTATTGTGTAAAATTCCATTAAGCTCTGAATAAAACTTTAAATTAAAAAAAAAAAAAATACAAACAAACAGAAACTCTTCTTTACATTTATCTATATACACACAATCACGTTTACCCAATAAATAATTTAGATTATTTTTATAAGATTTATTTTTATCGTAAGTAAAAAATAAATGTTATATGCCTACCTACTGTAAAAATAACCATACGATGGACTGGGCTGTGTATTTTAAGTTACTGTTATACCAGTTATTTAAACAATAACAATTAATAATATGATTTTTTTTAAATTATGGTGTTGAAATTAATGATGATGATTCATATAAGAAAATATAAATATAAACGGACAAGATTCAATCTCAAAATCTTCTTTCTTTGGGCATGCATAATACTGCAATGCTAAATACATCTACCTTCACAAAGTGTAAAATACTGTGATATCAATAATGCAACCCCAAAATTATAATGTATTTTTTAAGTTGCGACTATTTCTTTGTGTGACTATTAATTTTTATAAAGTGTATTCTAGAACATTTTTATCAACTTTGATCATTTAGCAACATTATAATTGTTACAACCAATATTGCATGTACTGTTTTAGCCATGATAAATAACCACAATTGCAGAAAACTTAGAAAAAACTTACATTCTGTGTGGCCAAAAAACCCTTATCACATATGCACTAAAGGCATAGAATCAGGCCCTGCCGCTAGAATGAGCTGCATAACGTGTCTCCGTTGTTTTTGTTTTTTTTTTGACAACTTTCCTATGTTGTTTTACTACAATCAGCAGTCAAGTACCATAATTTTGAATCCTGAATAGGGTACCTTATTATTTGATGCAATGTACTATATATATGGTTCAGCATACCTCTGTTATCATGCACTTGCACATATTTCTGAGCAAAGAAAAAAAAATTAAATAACTAAAATATTCATAACTAGGTATGAAAATTCAGGATTAAAATTATTTACAAATAAGGTTGCAAGTAATCCAAAGTCAAAATACCTTTTAAATCATATGTAACTTTCATTAAAACACATTTCCTACTTTTTAATTGTATTTGGTGTTTTTTTTGCCAATTCATGAGTTGCGATATTTCCGGGTTTTTAGTTATAAGTGATGTAAAGCTTTAAACATCAATTCATGGGTAATAATACCTGAAGTTAATTAGTATTTGACAACTTTAAGTCATGGTAGTTTATTTATTTGATATTTTTTAAAAGAATACTGAGCCTGCATTATTTTTCTAAAGTCCTATTTATAGTTTAAATGATCATCCTTGTCTGCTAGTGGAAAGAGATGGGGATCTCGCCATAAAGAACTCTGTTTACGTTCCGACACTTCCTGCCGATGTTATCTTCCCATCTGTGCAGGCGAGCGGCGAACGCAAGACGGTGACAGTAGGGAACGGGAGACTGTCCGTTGTCTGTTTCGCCTGAAATTTTCAAATATTTACCAACCGTTCTTTTGTCACATGAGGCTTGGAGTGAAGTTGAAAAGACGTGTGCTTGTTGGCCGCCGAGATACACTGCGGCATTTTACCGGGAGTCAATTGCATTTTCACTGTTACGCCTTCCTAAGGTACCGGTAATGGTACCGACATATTTACGGTTCTCGTTGCCAGTTAATTCCCTGAATACCGGCGGTACCGAGAAGTAAGAACCGGGGACTGACCCATCACCAGTTTCCTGATTTTTAAATTGCTTTTAGGAAACTTTGTGGTTGTAGTAACTTTTAATTTGGGTGTTATTTGGTGTACCAACATGCTTTTTGGTTTCACCGCAATGCACCATATACCGTGTTTTATCGCTTGATGGTCCGCACGCGCGTAATCGTCGCAACCATATTTTAGGCTGTCAAAATTGGGATAAAAAAAACTTCTTGCGTAAACGTCGCATGGAATTTTTTGGTCCCGCTAGTAGATGCCGAGCGCTTTGCGTAGGCATCTTTTCCGTATAAAACGATGTATGTATTTTAAAGTAGAAATCTAATATTTGTTCGGTCATTACCACTTACCGTAATCTTGTTCCTTTCTAGTGGTGACAAATCATTAAAATATATATAGTATTATATTTAGTTTGAAAAGTTGAATGTGAAATTATTGGTGAGTGTGAGATATCTCTGGGGAGTCCTCGCAGACCCGTGCAGACGACGGTCAGGGAACACAGCAGGTGACGGGCGTGGCCTCCTCCACAGCCTGAACGCGGTGCGGGAGCTGTGCGGCCGCTGCCCGCTGGCCATGGACGAGGACCTGCTCCGGGACCTGACCCAGTACAAGAAGTACCGGGAGCGCAGCGTCATGATGGCCGCCCAGTCCCTAATCCACCTGTTCCGCGTCTCCATGCCCGACATGCTGCGCAAGAAGGACCGGGTGGGCGTCCGGTTCTCTTAGTGCCTCAAATCATCCTTCTTTTTATTCATTTATTTATTAACATTGTAACATGCCCGCCAACAGGCCGATGGCTTTGGCGGTGGGCACGACACATATATACAAGGACAACATATAAACAACACAAACAAAATACAAACAAGGAAAGTTTAAAATATGTATAACTATTAAAAATAAACATCAAAATATAAAATGCATAAAAAGAAATACATACAAAACATAGACATTACAGTATAATGAAATTACTAATTGCAGGCTTATCGCTTATGTAAAAATAAATTAAAAAAAAGAAAAATACATTATATTGATGGCTTAGAATGAAAACCTTGTATCTCATACCGAACATACAAGGTTTTCTCTCTACAATGTGGAGTGCTACTGATATACGTGGTTTCTTTTTTTCCCGTTAGAAAGCAGTAGGATGCACATTTTATTTCTTTCAGCCAAACATTTTGTGAGATACCAGGTTTTCCAGCCAAAAACATAAAAAACGTATGTTCGTCCAAAAATTGAGATACGAGGTTTTCATTCTAAGCCATCAATATACCTAGCGACACAACTCCACTCCCACGATGTTACTAACGCAGTTGTGTCGTGTGTGTACAGGGTCGGCCGACTGAAGCTAGAGCTGAGTTGAAGCAGAAGAAGTACGGAGAAGTGGACGCAAAATCGTACGTTCCTGGAGCGGAGGTCTTGTTGGACAAAAACAAGGTACCGTTTGTTGTGTGACAGTTGGTAATAAACTACGCACCTAGTCTTATTAACTGCATCAGTTCAAAGAGATTGATTTGATATCTGTGGTAAGGTGAAAGTTTTTAATCTGTTATTTACACCATAGAAAACACCTAGTCACCAGTTTTGTTTTAGATGCTAGTTCCTACATGAAAATGATTTTAACTATTTTCTTCCTCTTTATTCCAGTTGTATTAGGTAATACTACAAATGCTTACACACTTGTGTCAGCATACTGTCATATAATTTGTCTTGAAAATGTATTTTTAGCCTGAAGAAGAAATACAAAGTTAATACATGAATGTAATAAAATTTTTAAATACACAAATAACATCTATACATTACAAGTAATGCGACTGCACTGATGTATTCCACACAACTCTCTCAGCATTTTGAGCCGGCAAGTTGCCTTGCTGTACAGCAAAACCCTGTTGGAAGTTTCTCAAGGGTACGGTAAACTTCTGATTGTCCATGTTAATTGGGACCCACTGATGTCCGGATAATCGAAATCCAGTAAAGAAAATTCCGGATAATCCATTAAACTATAAGGGCCTCCCTCAAATTTGGGTCACTGGCATATATTTATCTTTAGTAGAATTCTTAGTACAAGTGAGGTCTTTGTGTACTGTCTCTCGGCTTATTGGGATGTAAACAATACAACACTGTCGCCATATGGTCTTCCTCCGTCTGCTGGAGAGACGACAGTCACCCCCTCCTCTCCCCCTTTCTTCCTGTCCTTAACTTTGTATACTCCTCGGGGGGGGGGGGGGGGGGGGTTTAAGTTATTCTTTCTTCTCAGTTCCTTTTCTTTCATAAAACTAGCACACACAGAAATTTGTGTCAGGCCTGAGAAATATATAAAACACATACCTATTTTAATACACCAACTCTACCAACGTGTGATTTTCACAGACCTAACACAGGAAAGTTTCCATAAATCAAAGATGAATGCAGCAATACGTGCACATCTTGCGGATACGTGGCTGCGGTGCAGGGTCGGGGGGAAAAAGTTTTTTTTTTTTTTTAACGTAATCGAGGTTTTTTTTATTACATTAGTTATTTTGGTTCTCAGCATGTCCAAATGAAAGCCATGGACAATATCCCACTTTCTGCCGCTCATGTTGAACCAGAAAAGTTATAACATCAAATAAGTCCAACAAATCTGCCCATCTGACTGGGACTTGAACCACAGAAAGGGTATTTCCCCACAGGAGGAGGATTCTCCATAGAATGTGTATTTCCCAAAGAAAGGGGGTTTACAGTACAGTCAGAAATTTCCCACATAACAGCAATTTTTTTTTTCAACCAATAAATTTATTTATTTCCTCTTTTTTTTTTTACTAAAATTTCTAATTAATTTAATTTAAGTAGTATTTAGCTGCCTATAATTTACAACTTATTCAGATAATTTAAAGGATAATAATATCTTCATTACATAGCATAAAATATTTATTTGTTCCTGTAAATCACAAGAGACTTTAATGAACAAACCATTGTTGTTATTAGGATGGAATTGGACCTTCCATCAAAATTCATTAAGGTATTCTATTTAAAAATAAATTTTTTTAAAAACCATTTTTTTATAAAATTCATTTGATTTTACCATGGTTTAAACCATTGTGATTTAAATCAGCCAACACTGCTGCAGTGTTCTACATGAAATGTTGCAGTTACAAGCATGGGAAATAATTAGCAGGAGAAAAAGATATTGTTGGCATTATGAAAAAGTGTTGTGATAAGACACGTGAAGATTGCGGACCAAACGGCTTTCTGACACTGTGGCAGGGTGGTTAAAAATGTAGAACTGCCAAGTGAAGAAGTGCGTCAGAGCGATATCATAGCTTTTTAATACCTTCAGAATATAACAAACTAATAATGAAACTTAAATTAAGCATGGACAACCTGAAAACTGGTAATTCCAAGCCTGGATTGTTGAGAGTTTACTGTACGGTACCTAGAAAATTAAACTAACAGGTGAATATTAAAAGGCAAAAACTGTTTGTATTTATAGTCTGAATACTAAATTATTTTAAAATTTAATGTACAGGAAATTTTCTTGGAAGGATTTAATTAAATCTTCTCATGAATTTTACAATATATAAAATAATGTCTTTTAATATTACCCGCCTCAACCCATACATAGTGTTGTAATAGCTTATGAGTTGGAAAACTACAGAATTGGGTAATATATTATCATTGCTCAATATTAGTTATAGATACATGTTTTTTTAGATCCTTTTTTTTGTCTAAAGTATGAAAAAATATGTAATATTTTTAAATTTAGAATAATGGATGTAAAAATATGTGTCGTGATCGTTGCAGAAGCCGGAGGATTCTGTGGCAGTGGACAGCGCTGAGAGCGAAGACGACGACGGTGAGTGGGTTGACATGGATCACTCGTCTGCCGAGGGCGAAGAAGACGCGAACCAGCCTGAGGAATCTGCCGCGAATGACGAGGTACTGGAGCGAACCACCCAAGTGTCATCGAGCGTGTTTAATTGAAACATTGTTAAGGAGTCCTTCGCATCAATACATATAGCTGTTGTGTTTCAAAAGTATTACCTGAAATTGACTACTTTAAATTTTTCCATGAAAGGCTATCATTCAGTCTCCCACACCATGTTGATTTTTTTTTAAATTTTCTCATCAATGATATTATTTAAGGAATATTTATGATATCTTAACATATTACCTTCCTTGCATTTGTTTTTCTGTCACTATGCTTGTCCGAATATAAGTTTTTTTTAGTTCTAATCTAACACGAATACAAATATCAAATTATAATTGAATACGAGTCTTACAAAAATTATTACTCATATATCATAACAAATACATATAAAAAAGAAAAAGTAAATGTGTCAGGCAAATATTTTTAATTAGAATTATGGCCTGACTAATAGCATTGTGAACACATATGAGAATTTCATTTGCTGAGATTTTGCACTAGAAAAGCAATGCATACAAAAAATTATTAATCAAATTTTTTTTTGTAATGTCTCTTTGTAAAAGTCACATACAAATAAGAAGGGACAAAATTTTATGGTGTACTGCAGTAAAACTGAAATAACAAGTGTCAGAATGCATTTTAACCAAGCAGATGCAAAAAAATTAATGTTATATGTTCCTCAGTTTTTTCTTATAGTTTATAACTTGTACTTGCTTAAACACAGAAATGTTAACCAATCAATTTTTTCTCCCCTTATAAAATGCAGCGTGCAGCACTATCAAAAGACACTATTCTGTTGGGAAAACGTATTAACTAACATATAGGATCACTTCTTGTGCATTAAATATTGTACTATCTTCACAAAACAAAGAGTATTTTACATTTAAAAAAAAATAAACCCAAATCTTTTATTAAAAAATAAACTCAATCACAAAATAATACTATAAAATTTTGTGTCTATGTATAAGAGATAAGTGAAAAAAATTCAGTATGGCAGGTAATGCGAGCTTCAAGTCGGCACACTGCCAAATTTTAAATTACTCTGAATCATGCGAATGGAACACATGAAGAGGCTTGGTTGATATGCCCACAGGTGGAAAAGGCTGCTGCCGGCACGTCAGAGGGAGACGGTACTGCTACGGAAAAGGAGACAAAAGCTGCCCTAGCAAGCACCCTGCGAATTCTTTCAGACGAGGACTTCCGCAAGATTGACGCGGCTCAACTCAGCAAGGAAGTGACGTCGGCTCGCAAAGCGAAGAAGCGGCCTGCGACTGAGGAGAAAAACTCCAAGTTTGTATCACATGTTTTTGTGTTTAGTTGTTGCTGTTACGTCAATAAAATTAAGTAGATGGCGTAACTAAAATTGCATAGGACTACTTCATGTGTTAAATCAAACATGTTTTACCATTTTAGCCTTAAAGAAAGCCTAAATTCTACCCATAATAATACTCTAATCATAAGTAAAAACCTGGGGAAAAAAATTACTTAAAAATAGGTATTATCTTTCTTTAAAAAAAAATTTAATTTTTCCAAGATTTTTTTTCATGTTTTAGTTTCAAATTAACTTAATATTTTTTTTACAAGATCAGAAGTGATTGTTAAGAAACACTAAATTCTGTTTTAAAAATACTACACAAATTTAACAAAATTATAAAAAACTGTTCTGATATAATCATAACATATTTTAGCAATTGAAGTATTCTATAACTGAAGATAGAAATTTATTTTGACTTAACCATTAAAAAAAAGTATCTTAAAGCTTTCAACATTTACTTCTTTTAAGTTTTGACATTTGTCTGATCTATTTTCGAGAAAAATAACTTCTATTTTTTCAGGTATCTACTAATGATCAGAGTACTATCAGTGAAATTCAGGCTTTCTTTAGGCCAAAATGATAAAACATGTTGGATTTTACACATCAAGTAGTCCTATGCAATTTTAGTTACTCTAGCTTCTTAATATTATTGATAGTTTTAATGAGTCAGTAAACGTTCACTGTCAGAATTATTGGTGGGACTCCGAATGGCTTTCAGTGCTGCTGCTGAAAACTGAAGATGCTCAGTCCCAATAGCCACTAGCATTTTCTGGACATCACATTCGCACTCGCTCCTTGCTGCTTCTTGTACAGCTTCCCTCAGTGATTCGCAATCGCAACCTTTAAAAATTACTGTTTTAACCAGTTTCACTAACCCGAAAATGCTCTTACCGTGTTTTGTCGCATAATCGTCGCACATTTTTCTCTAAAATCAATTTTGAAAAGTAGGGGTGCGACGATTCTGTGGGGGAAAAAAAAATTTTGTTAGGTAAAGTTATTCATAAAAACAAAACCAGTTCATGGAAAGTACATTTATTTAAAAAAACATTTAGAGTATACAAGAGCACGCCAAACAATTTATATTAATAATTCATTAAACAAAAACCTTTCTAAGACTTTAAATAGAAAAACAAACTCTGTGACCCGAACGCAAGCCACTTGAATCTGAGACGTGAACTAACGCGTAACTATCGTCGTAGTACATGCTTGCCACGAAAGAGTGCGGGCCATCAAATGTAGTTAACTCGGCACTTGACAGAGAGCGCGCGTTGCATGCAATCGGTGAGATATCGATACAGTCAAACTTCTCTGAAACGACCCCTTATGGTTCCCAGGAATAGGGTCGTAATAGAGGGAGGTTCGTAATAGATGTTTTCCGAAATTTTCAGTTGATATCAACTCCCCCCTCTCTCTTTCTCTCTCCCCCCCCACCCCCCCCCCCCCCCCCACCGCTACTCGCTAAGAAACCAGCTGTACAATGGCAGGATGCTGTCACTCACAATGCTAGACGGCTTTGCTTTAAACCCACTTCAACCTTCATGACAAGACCGTCGCCCTACAGGCCACCTCTAAAGAAAATATGTCAAAAGACAGTTTATTTTTACTGGTTAGTTTACATGTACGTTTTCTGCTTTCCGTAGTTAAATACACTAGAACCCCGATGTCACGAACCCCGGATTTAACGAAGCAGTGATTTTACGAATACATTCTCGGGAACTGTCAAAAAATTGGACATTTTGACCAAAATGTGAAAATCAGAAAAAAATTAAAAAGAAAAGAAAAACGAAATGAAAGATCATTAAAATCTGTTAATTTTAACACACTGCGTATTTTTGTGTCGGCTTCAATACTTCCAATAATGTTCATGTAAGAATAACAAAAAAATAATGGGACATTTCCTTTATAAATATGGCAGCTGTAGGTTCTGCAACGCGAGTGGGCGCACACTAAGCTCGCCCGGCTGGCTGGCGGCAGCGGCTTCATGACGCATAAGCTCACCCCTCCCTCCTCTCGGTAACATTCTTCAAGGCTAGCTCATCCCTCCCAGACACAACAAACCATCTAGTGTCCTCCCTTACCCCCCAACTTCGCTCTCCTTTGAAAAACCTTCAGTGAGAAAATGCTCATTTCACCCTCCCTTCTCCCGTAAAATTTGGGCTATTATGAGGGAGGGGTAAGATCGTTGTAAATATTTTCGGGCCTCTCCCTCCCCACCAAAACACGCCAAAAAAAAAGTATGTCAAAATATGTCACTTTTCACACCAAGTTCGAGTATAGTCATCTCTGGCAAGGAATTTACAAGCTTTCAAACTTAAATATAAATGTATTTTAATAGCAAGGGTCCTATGAAAAGGAATATACCGAATAAAATCAAGCTGCTGTCACCAAACAAAGCATAAAACGGTCCAATGCGTGGTTGCTGCATTATTGCTCGCGCGAGAGGCGAGACGTGGAATGTTAGAAGAAAGATAAATGCGGGGGAGACAGACGGCAGCCAGTGTGTTTTCTGCGTGGGGAATAAGTGGCGTAGCCCTTTTATTTTCTTCTTTTTTTTTTTTCCTGGGAGAAGCGACCTTTTTCTATCAACCCACGGAAAAAGATAATTGCTTGAGCTGTCAAAATAAACATCGCTGCGGCAGTCAAAACAAGTTGAGGCGGGCATGTATTCAGTCGGTCGCTGTGTATATCTACTCGAAAAACATAACATCTCAATTCATAACAAGATTCCTTGTTATAACCTACACGTATTGCCGGATGTTTTCAGCCTGATCCATGCAAGTTCTTTAGCCACGTTTTGAATGATAACATCTGGCGGGCCAGTGTTGTGCCCTGTTTTGCGGACACATAAAGCTTTTATCAATTTGCTGACAGTTTTATTTTTACTCTCGTTAAAATGAAGCAGATAACGTGATTGTTAACAAGTACAAGCAGCATCCGAGATCGGCCGCAGCGCACGGTACGGGGAGAGGGTGAGCAAGGGCGAGCGAGCGACCGACTACCATGTTCACACGCTGCGGCCGGAGGGTTTTTCCTGCATTGTATTAATAGTAATTAATATTTAATGATATTTTATTTATTAAGTCATAATGCACAAAATCGGAAGAAGAAAAAAAGGAAAAAACCTGCATAAATCATTAACAATAGTTCACAAATTCAAGCGAGAAAATATACCAAATTGGACTTCAAAAACTAAGCAAACATTGTCAACCGATAGTAATCAAAATCAAGAGAAATCCAGCAGGTAGCTTTGCCTTAACTGCGTACCACACTAGACACTCGCAAAAAGCTAAACGTAAACACGTTGCCACAAAAACCTTTATCTGCACCCTGCCGGCAAAGGGATGTGGAATGGGGGTTGTCAAGCGCTGACAGCTGTCGACAGGAAGTGATATCTATTTTTAGATATGCGCTGCCTACGGCAGTACAGCACTCGGCAAGAGAAACGCAGTAACACGCTACTCACCACAAAAAACTTATTTTCTGTCCGATTTTCTTCGGATTTTCGGCAATTTTTTCACGGTTCCTCGAAATTGGGTTGTAATAGAGAGGTGGTCGCAATAAATGGGGTCGCAACAAAAAGGTTTTACTGTATTTGATTTAGTGTTGGGCCGATTCCTAAAATATACCGATTCCGATTCCATTTTCGATTCTTAAATTAAAGGGTCGATTCTTCGAATCCGATTCCGATTCCTTAATTTTTATCTGACAATGTTCAACAGAGTAATATACTAAGAAAAAAAAGGTTGTTTATGATTTTAAAAATGTAATTATGTTGTGTTTCATTTTCTGTGCAGAAATTAACATTATATACAGCTTATATAATGTTAAAAAGTATGTTCATTACCATCAAGTTACGCTACCTTGTATTTCTAGCACAATTTGGCCTTTTAACCTTGCATATAGTTAGACGAAACACGTGTTCAAACACTGCCAATAATCAAAGATGTCTAATGACTTAAATTGTAAATAATGTTATAACTTAACAAACTTTAGATACCTTACATTATCAACTCAATTAATTAATTGTAAAAAAAGAGGGTTTGTACGGTTAGGTTAAGAATTTTATTTTCAAGCACAACTAAATAATGATCCAAATAAAATGTCAATATAACCTCGTTTATACATATTTCAAGGGACCATGGCGAAAAAAAATAAAAAAGGGAAATGTAAAAATAAAACTTTATTATCTCATTATGATGGAAATGACAAACAAATATGCACCACACTAAAATAAAATGTCAGAGATGCTTACGTTTTAATATATTACCTAGAACTTAATTATCTCACTTGGTTAAAAGAATAAATCCATCCAGTCTTGCAGTTCCTCACAATCGTAAAGAGAAAATAAATTTTCGGTTCTTGATTAAGAAAGTTCTGTGCAATTTTTAGCATCTCAAAATTTTCACATTTTATGGTGAGATTTTCTTACACAAAATATTTAAACTCTTCAAATAATCGCGTGTTAACATTTAATTCATTTCAGAAATTTATCGGAAACAATTCTGTTAAACTAACACAACTACTTTCACAAGATTGTTTATGTTTGCCGTTTGGTAATAAAAATTTACGAACGTTTCCGCAGCAATGTTTGGAAATTCAGACTTGCCAACTGCCTTTCCAAAATATATCTAACGTAAAACAAGCATCGCTGAACACGCACAAGAACGCCGATTTAAAGCAATTTGGTTATGTTGCTTTTAAACTTATTTTAATATGGTTGCAATAATCCACTGTGAATTTGGGTAAAATTTCATTCAAAAATTATTTCATTTTAATTCTTTAAAGTTTAATGTGTAGAGATGTTCACGTTCACGTCACCAAAGATTTTGTTCATGGCCGTATGGTTTACCATGGCAGGTAGCACAAAAAAAAATTAGGTTGTTTACAATGGCAAATGTAGCTGCCATGATCAAATAGTTAACGTTTACATTATTTGCAGTTTACATTTACATAATTTTCTTTAAACATTTATGGTTTTGTCTAATTATTTTTGAAGGTTTGCTATCAAATGCAGTGCTGCTGCAACGTAATTTCCTAAAAATGCTTTCGCTTAAAGTGGGAAAGTAGATACTGCATTTGTACAGTAGGGAAAATGGCGGTGCAAGTAAATAAATACGTTAATCACCGTAATAAGTAAATCAGTTCCGTAAAAAAAGATTGTATTATGTAGTTTTAAAAATTATATTTGCATGCATTTTAATATTTTCTTACGTTGCGTAGATTATGTATTTTGCAAACTTAAAAACAATGCAGGAATCGGTCATGGTCGATTCCAAAACCATTGTATTCTGAATCCCACGATTCCAGTGGAATCGGTGGAACCGACCGATTCCGGAATCGGAATCGACCCATCACTAATTTGATTACGTGCTCACGCTCTATACGGGAAGCAACATGAATGATGCCAACTAGTGCTAGCTACAGTTTTATAAGCGGCACACCGCGGTGACGCAGATGATCAGTTAAAGGAAATAACGTTTAAAAACGTCATTAGAAGCAAATTTACACGTCAGACAACTTTGCATTTGCGTTAATAAGTCTTTAAAAGAAAGTTTATACTTTAGACAACTTTGTATTTCCGTTAATTAAATAAGTAAGTGGTAATGTCCGAATAAATATTAGATTTCTATTTTAAAATACATCGTTTTATACGGAAAACATACAAAGTGCTGGGCATCTAATAGCGGGACCAAAAACAACATGCGACGTTTACACGAGAAGTTTTTTATCCCAATTTTGACGGCCTAGAACATAGGTGTGACGATTATGCGATAAAAGAGGATAACTGTTGGCACAATACATTTTCATGGTGCTCCTGTTTTCATCACATGCATTTTGCTGTGGTTCCATCTGATTGTTTTGCCTGTCTCTAATGACTTGGATGTTGACTAAATGTTAAGTTAGCATTCATTTATTCATTCATGTTGTCACTAAGTGACAAAGATGTTAAAATAGTGAAAGTCATTTAATAACAAAATAGAGTAGTTTATGTGTACCAGTTTTGTTTGATTGTGTTTTCCCCGTGGCATATCATGATGAACTTAGTTAAAAATTAGACTCACAGAGTTTGCCTCCAACAGGATTTTAATTTTTTTTTTGTCCCATTTTGTTTCTGCTGCAGTGGTGAATTAGTTTGTCTTCAAGATATCGAGAACATCTACAAAAAACGAAGACACGACAAAGAGGCGAGGCTAGAAACTGTCAAGGTAAATTTTACTGATTTTTCATCAGAAACACAATTCAGTACTTACCTTGTAACAACTGTAGAAGTTCAGGCTTTTAGTTCCAGAACCTGTCACAAAATCTGATGTAAAATAATTTTTTTATTTAATTGTAGTGATGAGTCGAATCCCAGTTTTATCGAATAAGAAAATAAAATTCGAATCCTAAAGAGTACCTTGAATATACCTCTTGAATTTAGATCTCAAGGGTCAAAGTTAAAATAATCTACAAGAAATTAAAAAGATAAAATTTGGTGTTGAAACTTTCAACCATTTAAATGTTTTTTTTTCCTTCACAAACAAAGTTTTCAAAATCAATACATGTTGTGTTTTATTTGTATGATTACATGTTAAAAGTACATTATCGTGGGGAATGGTAACAGGATATATATGATGAAAAAAATTTTTATTAGTAAACCTCAGAGGTTATCACGTTATCAGTGTTTAATTTTTTTTTTAACTTCATTTCCTATATTTTTCTTAGACTATTTTCTAGTGGTGCACCGATATGACTTTACCGATTACCGATTCGATTACCGATTATGAGAGTAATAATCGGCAGATACCGATTCAGTTACCGATTATAATTAAGAAATTTTTTTAAGTGTAATAATGCACACAAAAATTTTTATTCTCATGTGAATTTAATAACAAGATTAGGTAAAATTGAGAATACGGTTATAATAACAGTATAAAAATATATAAAATACACTATTAAGTCATTGCAAAGTGTAAATTAAATTAACTTCTATTTATATTTGATATTGTAAACAACTTGAACTACAGTCTAATAATTGTAATTTACAATGGGTAAGTTTTTGTTGCGGAAAACTAGCATTATTATTGACTATCACATAAGGTTGCATCAAGAAATTACCGTTTAACAATGTAAACATGCTGCTTTATTTTGTTCACTTGAGTTTATAGAAACATGTTTCCACACTTCACTTTTTTTTCTCCCTACTCGCCATCTCACTATAAATATATAAAAATGACTAAAAACCAATTCTAGCACATGTGATTTTATTTATGTTAACTGAATATATAAAATTATTAATACTTTTTCACTTTTCACGTCACATACAAATAACAAACGGATAATGTTACCAAAGACGCCCATAACGAGTTTGTAAAACGCAGTGATAAAAACTAGAAGGTATCGGGACCACGATTTTTAACCGCTACTACGACTCGAAAAGATCGATTGTCATAGAATCCACTGCAACTGTTTGTGGTATTTTGATTGCGTGCCATCTATTTTACGTCTCTGGCTATAGGTAGTGTACAAAGGCCACTAAACAAAAGACAGAACAAAAGACAAAATGTAAATAAACGTGTAGGAAAAATTTATTTTTTATTGTTAGAGGCAATGAGATTTATTAAACTTAACGAAATATCTGTAATTATGATATGACGGAGTTAGATGAATTTTGTAATATATACAAATATTACCGTATTTCGTCCTAAAATGTGTAACAAAATAGTACACGGTAAAAACCTACTTTACGCCGGGACGTAAATAATCGGCAAAGTAATCGTTAAGATAATCTCCGATTACGATTAATCGGTAAGTACCCATAATCGCCGATTACGATTCATCGGTATCCGCATCGGTGCACCACTACTATTTTCGCTTGAATATTGAATGCTTCAAATACTAAGAATTTTATCGTTTTGAGGATTTGATTGGCCAATCCCTATTTAATTGTTAATCTTTTTTTGTTACAAGAGAGGACAACAAGAGAGAATAAAATACAGTGGGTATCAAGATCGCAGGCAGAATCCATTTGCAAGCAAAACAAACAGAGAAAAACGTAAGACCAAGAACTTTATGATGATCCGACACAAAGCTCGTGGAAAAGTCAAGCGTTCTTTCAAGGACAAGCAGGTGAGTAATGTAGTCATGAAAAACCCTGAGGTGTTTACTAGACGGAAGATATTAAATTCATACATAGTTATTATAGCTAAATCACTTTAAAAAATAGCTAGTAAGGTACAAATTTTAAATACATACTACTAATTATTAGAGACCCGGGAAATTCTTGGGTTGCAGTAACTAAAATTCTTGGGTTACAAAAGGGAAAATTATTGAGTAGAAATATGTAGTACAATTCTTGAGTGCAGATAAACGTTATGGTTTTGAAAAATTACGGGTTATTGAAAATTTCTGTTTATTATTTATTATATATGTGATACAATTACTGACACTTATTAAAATACAAAGTTTAAAAAAACTGTAATGCAATGTATGATTAAAAAAAACAGTTAACTTAAAACAATCGTAAAGCAATTCAGTTGTATGCTTCATAAGCATAGGATGACAACAGTTCCAAGTTGGTTAAGTTCAAATTTGTTCTGCGGTTTGTGAGTACACATGAAAATTTTGAGAAGAATCTCTCACAGTCAACATTTGAGACTGGAACCCACAAAGCTTTTAATGCACTGTCCACAAAATACTTATGTTCACTGTGCATTGATTTCAGTACTTCAAGCACACTCAAATCACTATTCTTTTGCAGCTGCTCCTTGAGATCCATGTATGCATGTACACCAATCCCTCACTTAGCACGACTAATTTGTTCCTAAAAATGTTCGTGTTAATCGAAATCGAGTATTCTGAAGCATTAGTCCCCATAAATATAAGGCTAAATTATTTAATGTGTTCCAAGATGTGTAGGGAAGTAATCTTTACATAATATAAATGCGTAGAATAATACTTGAAAATGCATATGTCATATTATTTATCTTTTTAAGCCTACCACCGAATACGTTAGATAAAGAAAACATGGCACAGTGTAACGGGAGATAAGTGGTAACATATTTACCGTCAGTCAGCAGGTTGGCTTGCCCGCCCAGGCGTGACCTTCAACGCGCGTGCGTCTGTCTGCCTGCTGTTGCAAGCAACTGGATCCTTTGTTATTACGTTTAAAACTTAACAAAATTAAAACACTTTTATGAAATTAAGAACCGGTTTTATATAACTTTAAAACACACAGCCATATGTAAACATTTAATTTGTTATGCACACCTCTTATAAAAGCGGCTATGTAAACAAATCAGTTAACAGATAAACAGATTTAGATTTTCCCTAGAGCACAAACATAACATTAAAATATGTACAATATGTACATATACAAAACATAAAAGTTAGTTAAATATTTTCTGGGGTGAAATTAACACTATCATCTTGCTTTTTTTAAAAAAACGTGTCCAATTTCATCTGCTTTGGTTTCTGTACGGTACGGCCTGGTCTGCGGCCGGGCATCAACAGTACGGCCCGGTGTTTGTTTATCTGCGTGCGTATCTCTTTCCCCTCGCATTCCAAACCACTCTTCCCCCCTCGAATTCCATACCTGACGTCGCGTCGTTTCCGAGATTTTTTTTAGCCTGTGGCGATTTCGTGCTAACTGAAATTTACAGACGTGCTATTCGAGACTAGGGCAGTAAAATTTACATCGTGCTAACTGAATTCACATTAATTGAAGACGTGCTATGCAAGGGATTGGTACACCCTCATTTAGTGGCACCTTCTTCAAAGATGGCACTTGTGAAAATAACACCTTCAACCTGTCCCCTGAAACTTCTTGGGTCAGTACACTTTGCCTGTTGAACAAGTCTGCGACAGACTCAAAAAATTTATGAGCTGGATCTTCTGTGATCAGTTTGTCCAATTGCAAAGAAATATGACTTGAAGTATTCTTCATTACATCAATTGCTTTGGCTTTGTGCACACACTTCAACTTTTTCAGTCCGTCGTTGACATTGTCACTGAAAACACCACTGCCATTAACGTGCAATCTTCTTTTCAAATGCTGCAGCTTCGGATACAGGTCAGCTGCCAATTGTACAGAGTTGGTTTCCAGTGTCATCAATAGAGGTTTAAACACAGCACTCAGAGACTTGACAAATTCACACTCAACATGTAGTACACTAGCTTCGTCTTCCTTCAAATTATGAAGGAATTTAGAGCCACTGTTGCTTTCATTCTCTTCTTGTGACTGCAGAAACAAGAAAAGAACTTCCCAGTTATCTGCCAACCACTCAACAGATTTTAACCAGGAGTTCCAGCGAGTTGGCACAGGAATTGAGAAGAGAGAAATAGTTAACCCCTTGTCTTCTAAAAATTGTTTGAAAGCACTGCATTTCTTGCTTGCAGTCAAAAAAATATGCTTGACTGCAATCACAGTTTGGTTGAGCTGTGCAAGGTTTCCCTTTAAAAATTCACCAAGTAGATGACTTTTGTGTGCCCAGCATTGAACACGGATTACTTCGTCTGACAAGAGGATAGAAAGGCCATCAAAACATGTCTTCATGTATCTGGCACCATCACTAACGAATGCGACCACTTGAGAATACTCAACTTTCATATCCTGAAGGGCATCTGAAATTGCTCTAGCACATGAACGGCCATTGACCTCTTTCAAAGATGTCACTGAAGCAACATACTGTTCTTTTATATCTGTGGGTTCTACAGTGGTAAGTATCACTACAAAAATTGCCCTACCTTTCTTGTCGGTAGTTTCATCCGACATTACAGCAACTGTCTTATCCTTCAAAGCATCAGTTACTTTCTCCTTGCGAGAGCTTGCCAATGAAGGTAGGTACTCTCTTCTCAATGTATCACAGCCAGGGAGTTCTCCACCACGGACAACATTCTGGCGCATCCAGCTCCTGAAAGCTGGGTGATCTGCTTTTTGAATCAGTTTCATCTCCAGCGTTGTGGTCACAAAATCCAATTTAGCAGCCTGCAAAAATAATAAAAGTGTTGAAAATATATGGTAATTTAAATTGAAG
Organism: Bacillus rossius redtenbacheri; assembly: GCF_032445375.1. Classification (NCBI taxonomy): domain Eukaryota; kingdom Metazoa; phylum Arthropoda; class Insecta; order Phasmatodea; family Bacillidae; genus Bacillus; species Bacillus rossius. The sequence goes on from NC_086330.1 coordinate 8,402,361, forward strand.
AATTAGAAATGTTCTAATTAACCTACATGAATATATGATTTTCTTAAATAGTCATTCTCAAAATTAAAGCAATTAGGCCTTTTTAACAACAAGTCAATAAAAAATATTCCGGAGGATTATGGACATCACACTGAAGAAAGTTTGAGCTACATGGATTTAAACAATTGTGTGGCTTAAAATAATTTCACAAAGGAAAACCTGTTAACAATAGGCCTAATTCACTTAACAATTCAGCGTACATGCATGTTTCAAAATAAACAAGTTGATCCTACTACATCACAGATATTTACCTATTAAATCTCTAAAATAAATTAAATAGATAATAATTTTCCCAACTGCAAAGTATGTTAAACTTACCTTGGCATCTTTAGTATCACTGACTGCTTCAAAAATAGTTTTTTGCCTTTTTCCATTGCTTGTAGCTTCAATGTGGCATCTACTTGCAATATGCTTTTTTACAGCGTCTGATGACTCCCAAGAAACCCTTTTATTACAAAACCGGCATAGCAACACATCGCCAAATTTTACCATTCCATCATTTGAAAATTGTTTTGCTCTCTCACTGAACGATAATTTAGGTGGCATTGTTTACAAGCACAGGATGGTACATGCAAACTTCGAGATACTATCGCCGTGCCCGTGAATTTAAAGCCTAGTTGACATGGACGGTGTCTGACTGTTACAACAGGAAAAGGAAAAGGAAAATTTAGAGTGTGAAATTTCCATTCAAATCGGTGGATATTTGATTGTAGTTTAAAAACACTGACACAATACTGTTTTCTTATTAAAATAACTCTTAAACTGCCAACGCTTTGCCTCTACAGAGTGCACGCATGTCGTAGTCGTAGTCTACTATCGGTTTCGATAGCTCGCCGCGTGAGTGCTGATTGTCATGTTTGGTTACGTTGATGCTCGTATAGAGTGCACGCCCGTCCCATTTATCGACATCGGTAGCTCGGCGAATTCTATAGCACACTGCGCTCAGAAACGTATTTTTTGGCTGAGTTCCTTCCAGTTTGAAATTTAAGAAAATAAAAAATTCTTGGTTTCTCAAAACCAGGTTATTATAGACACGTAGTCGTCATAACGGTTTTACTGTATATCTGTTTCTTGCCGTGTGACTGTAGCTGTTGGCCATGCCATTCCAATGACTTTAAAATGGCGGCAATTTTTGTGGAAGTCACAGAGACATTTCATGTTTTGTTACGTTCTAAGAATAGTAAGAACGTGGTGGTGGTACTAATTGTTAGAGCTCGTACAATTGAAATATAATATGTGTTTTAATGACCGAAAAAAATACAGATAATTGTTAGTGTAAATTCGAAGTGTGACAACATTGTGGTGTTAGGCCCGAAAATTCGTTACTACTTGTAAGATTTCGTGGGTTCTTTTAAAAAATCGCGAATAGGAGAAATAGTTAAAAAAATTTGCGAGTGCATCGTGAATAAAAATAGCTGAAAATAAGTTTTTAACAACAAGCCAGCATTTTCCCAGCCACTGTGCACATATTTGTAGAATTTCGCGAGTTGCGAAATTTCGGGGTCTCTACTAATTATATGTAGGAATATCACTGGTACTCTTTAGCATCATGTCATACTGATTTTCACAATTGGGGAAATTTTAGTGGACTTTGCCATGAACCTTTGGTTTTGCTAAGGATACTTTAGTTTCTGTAACTAATGCGTTGACTATTTAGTTTCATCTATAGCTCATTGTTTTATCCCATTTGTCTGTGAAACCTTAAATCTGAATTCATTATTTAATTCTTTCATTTGTTATCATTATGGCATTGTTAAAGTATTTTTTGATTTTCATGATTCTACAAAATAAAAGTAATAACTTTTTTTTTCCTGTTTCAGATTGCATTGAGGAATCACCTTTTGAAACTGAAAAAGATGAAATAATCAAACAACATAATGTGTATATATATGCATTTCAGAGCAAAGAAAGAAAAAAATTATTTTATCACATTATATTTTATTGCCAAATGGTAAACTACATCTTAACGTTCAACAGAATTTGGACAGTTAAATTTACGTTTGCAGTATGTGGGAATATTTTTTTTTTATGTACACAGAGAAAATTCCTTCTTCGCATGTAAATACTTAAAAAAAAATTTTTTTTCCCCATAGACTTTATTATTACTTGAGGCAAGAATATATGTAAGTAAAATGTAAATAAAAAATATTAAAATATTAATAAGCATGAACACACTAAGGACTAAAGAATGATTTCCAATTTAGGTGAGAACTCATTACAGAAGTTCACCTAGATTTTATATGAATTTACCCAATTTTATTATTTGTGGCTTTAAAATTGGGAGTTTGTCTTACAATCAATGCTCATACGCTAACCAAAATTGCTCTTCTTTTAAGCTAAATCTTTTCTTTTAACTTTTTGATCTTTGAAAATTGAACATTAGAGCCCAGTCATTGTGGTATTAAAAAATAACTAATATCGTCATTAAAAACAATGTATTTTGTCTCTATCGTCTTAAAAATTGAAACGTGTAAAATATGTATGCATGCAGCAAAAAAAACAGCATTGATTAACTACTTCAACAATTGTACTAATTAGTAGTAAGTCACTTTGAATGTGTTCATAAATCAATTCTTAGAGCAAAGATTTTATGATTTCTTAGATTGGCCTATTTTATAGTAAAAAATTTAAGTTTTTGTTATCTTTTTTAAAATGTTTTTATTTTATTACTAGTAAAGATTAAAATTACTTGAATTGTGACATGTATCATATTTTATGTATCAAAATAAGAAACAAACAACTAAACCATATATCTTAATTAGCAGTGGGAAAATAATAACTATGCTAACTTTTTTTACTGTTTTCACTTTACTTTTTTTTAGTACTTAGAAAAAAATAATCCTATAGTGTCAGACTAAATCATTGCTTCCACAGTACATAATTATTTTTTTTATGAAAGCATAAAATAAATATTTAAAAATTGAATTTTAAATTTTAATACACAAAATTATGTAGTTTAGGTGAATTTTCAATTTTTAGGGGTGCTTTAACTTCCCTTTCGGTGTATTACTTCAATTTCAGTGTTATTTCGGTTTTAAAGCTACAATTCTGATTCATCCTATAATCTAGCCTTTATTGATGTCTTACTCGAATTGCTAATGAACACATCCAAAAGTTTCATGATTCTCAGTGTCCAAGCTTACCAAAAATATGTTTTTTTGTTCTTTCACCACGCTCGATGTTCAGTGACAGACTTGAAAAAAAAAAATGACCATTTGTATATAATATTTCTCATTTGTTTGTGCTTGGAGCTTGGACATGTCACAGTGTTTTTATTTTGTTTGTTGGGTGGATGTGGACGAAACTTTCTCCTAGCTTGTGTGTCCAACAAAAGACAGTAAAATTTATGATGGCCGCCTAGACACAATTTGGTGCTGGGCGCTGCTAGAATTCACCAATTTTCGGGTGAATTCTTTAACTTCCGTCGTCACGGAACACCCAAACTAAACTTTCCGAAACCAGATGTAGGGAAACTTCTTCCAGGTGACAGTGTAAATGCTGTCTGGAGGAGGACTGAATTGTCCCACAGCGTCACATGGCCTTGGACCAGAGGTCAAGCAGGGGCTTGTCAAGGAGTATTGCAAATCGCTGCAGAACTGGTGCACAAAAAACACTTATCTCGAGCGTTGTGTTTGACTTGGCTTGTGCGGACATTGGGCCGATGCCTTGCGTATCATCTTGCACACTATGGTTCAGAGACATTGACGAAGTGCGACATTACATTACTGAAGCATTGTAATGTTTTTTTTTTTTTGCAAAAGTTTGTGATTGCTAGGGTACAATTTACGACTGTAAAGTCACAGCCCGGTGCAGTTACCTGGGTCAGGTGGAAGCCGTGACGTCACTCAACTTCAGAACATCACGGAACTTTTTGCCCGTTCAATATTTTACAAGGATTTTTTTTTTGTGTCGACTGGATTTTTGCATCGTGGGACGTGTTCCGATGGTTTAATTGGTGACACATTGGTTCCAAATATGTACTTTCCTCAGCATGCAAAGCAATGTAAATATTTATTTGTCATCTCTTTGTGAACATTTGGCTGTAGTGAGAGAGATGGTATTTTTGGAACACACTTGCGCGTTAAAGCACATCTGCTATCCACGAACATTCCTCAACAAATTCCACAGAAAATTTTCATTACAGAGTGCCTCTTGACAACGGTGACAGGAGAAACCATACTAGTAAAATATAATGAGTGGGTACTAATTAGATTATGTAATAGTATTCCAAGTTGTACAGATGCAATTTTTTTTTTTGTTATACACAAAACTACATTTATAATATTACTTAATAATTACTCAGAAAAATCATTCATACTATTTAAGAACAAGATAACACAGGATGGGGTTTTATGGCTTTAATTTCTTTTTCAAGTATTTAAGAATCCTTACTTTTTTTGTATTGATCACCTAATACGATGGCCCAGTGCTACATTTCTTGACGACTAAAGTCTCTAAAATGGGTCTGAAATGCATCCTGCATCCAGACTGGAAGTATAAAATAATGCAATAAATAGAACTTCCTGCATGTGGGGACTGATAATTAAGTTAAATGGCCAGTGAGTTCAATCCAGCTGTGAGGGGCTAGCCACGAAGCTAATGGACGAAAATGTGAAAACTTAAACTAATGCAGAAAACATGGTCAATGATAAACAAAAATTAAGGGACTCCATGGTGCGAAACGCTCATAGCCCTGAAGGAGCCAGCTTTCCACAAAGACTTTGACGTCAGCCGGGGCTTCGCCCCACGAGCCTGATCATCCTCCGTTCCCTTTCCCACCACCTTTCCCACCCGGCATTTGTGTCGTGACGTACGTAGCCGTGTGAGATTCAAACTGCACGCCACGAACTACAGCAAGAGGGCGCTTAGCTGCAGTGCGCCGCACCCCTAATATATATTAATTAATATTGTAATCCTTTTTCTTTCCGCCCCAAAACAGTGTTACGATGGCTATGCATGTGAGTGTCTTTTAATTAACAAATTCATGATCTTTTGTTATTTAATAAGTCCAAGCATAAACAAGGACGCACCCTAGCGGGCGACGGAGGAACTAGCATGCAACTCATTTGAACCATGTTTTATTCTTATAAGTAATTATTACAGACGGTCTGGACATGGAAGTAATTTAATAATTTTTGTAAAAGTATTTATGTATTTTCTAATAGTAACCCGGGGCACGCTACAGCTAAGTTGTAACGGTAATTGTGTTCGGCGCAAAGGGGCGCCATGTTGCCTCCCGCAAGCCATGAGCTCATCCCAGTCTCCTTCTACAGCCGGCCGAGAGCGGACGTCTCTGCAGACACCCCGAGGACATCACCGTTGGTTCACCGATTAATAGTTCTGTAAATTAATTTATCCAAATCGTTTTTTTTTTCCATCCTCGGGGCCTCTCTCGGTCGGAGAGACTGCATAAGTAATAATTATTTTCTCTTCGGAGTTTTTATCTCACCGGTGTATTAAGTAACGGCTTGAGGCGGCCACGTGCGTGGTTCGCCTCCTCACCTAATCTGATTCGTGCCTCGGGCGTTTTATAGTTGTATCAGCGGAGGATCGTGTAAAGATGTGTACCGTGAGTAGAATAAAAACCTATTAACTGAGTTACGTGTTTTGTGTTCGGGGGGACCACGTGGGTCCTTAACCTGGTCAGCGGCGTGTGGGACGCCCTGAGAGCCCACTGCGACAATTAGGAGCGTGCCCGATGCTGAGAGCGGGCTTAGTTAGGGACAGGAGCTGCGTAAAACATCAGGAGGGCTAATATCTCGTCGCACACAGGCCACGTAACGCCCTGAGTTAGAGTCTTTCAGCCGGGTCCACGTGCCCACTCACGTGTTTGCGCCCATTAATTTCCACCGATATTCTCACCTCAACACCGGTACGCCCTCAACTTGGAATGAACTGCGGAGTTTGTCAGGCAATGTTACAAATGTGCTAATTCACAACGTGAATATTATTTAATTAGTGCACTATGTTGTAATAAAAATATGTAACTTTAATCACATCATTAAGTTAATTTAAAAGTACAGTATCAACCCTAGTTGATTTACCCTCGGCTGCAAGCGATACTTTGGCACCAAGACGGGCGTTAGGGTATCACGTAGGAAGCAGTGCCTTTCAACCTACGTAATTTTACAGTGTAATTTATCATGTAACTTCCTGTGTAAGGTATCGTGTAACTTCGTATGTAATTGCAAACATTCGTACATTGCAGGCTATGCCCAATCAGTGCGCACTTAAAAGACGTCTCAGAAAACCCGTGTACATTATTTGTAGTAAGTACTGCCGATGATCCTAGTAGACCACGCAAGGGGCGAAACACTCACACCCACATCATGGTTAGAGCAGCTAGCCTGGCGCCCACCTGGAGAAACACCTAAAAGCCACATATTTGCTAGGACACACTCCCGGTCTCGAGCACGAGACCCCAGGTGACGCCAATTGGCGCCCACTGTGTGGGGCGAAGAAACAGCAAGCAAAAAATTTTTTTTTCTCTTTTTTCGGACAATTTTTACAATAAATTCAACATCAAGCAACGACGTGGGCACGAAACAGCCATATTGTGCGTAAGAAGGGATTAGGGCCAGACCGGCACGACAAGGCGAGCGAACAAAGGAACTTCCATTACTCCACCTCTGCACGACATTCCGACGAAGCAAGCGGCAAGGGCGGGTGACGTCAAGACCGGCATCTCCTCTCCGCGCGGACCGTTTTCACCTCTGCTTTGTGCGGCTGTCCGGGCTCTCTCTCCCATCCACCGGCCATCCGCGAGTCCCCTTTGCGCCACCCCTTCTACGAGGCAATTCGGAGCAGCACGCGCTGCCAACCCACCGCCTGTTTTGCATCCTACGTTTTGTGCGGCTGTCCGGGCATCTGTCCAGCCGCCGGCCGCAACTCCACGCGCACTACACGCGTGCATGCACTAGCCAGCACTAGTAAACAATAGCCCAGAACAACCATAACAACATGCAGGCACCACCTACGAGCGTCATGTGCGCACGCTGTCTATTGCCCAAAGAAGTAGACCTGCTGATGGGATCACTGCCATGGTACAGAACGTGTCACTGCTCAGCCCACCCGATCGAGGCCCCTGATCACTCCTGGGTCAGGCCATGGTACGAGACTACGCCGGGAAAACCTCATGTACCATTACCGTGGTAATGGGTACCACTCAAGACAGGCTAAGCCCCGACGGAGAGTCGACGGAGGTACTGGAGCGGGTGGTGGAGCTGATGCGCCCGGAACTTAGGCCACATCTGCGCCTGCTGACGCGATGCCCGGCCGAGGAGTTCGTCCAGCATGCCCGCGCCGTAGAGCAAGACCTGTGGGTCGCGAGGCCGACCAGAGACATCACACCCTCCCGAGGCAAGCAGGAGGACGTGGCGCCCGCCGACACCAAGGCGCTGGTGCCCTACGTTACACCTACCCGGGGCGACACCCGGCGCGAGAAGTCAGGGCCAGGCGGCCCTCTCCAGCCGGCAGGGCGGAGGCGTACCATTGACGGCAGCCAACCACCGCAGTGCCACACGTGCCCGCTCGGTACGCGGCACTGGCACGAGGACTGCCCATTGCGGAACAAGTTCCGGCCCGACATCATGAACATACGGCCGTCGGGAAACGGGCAGCAGGGGGCGGCGAACTGAAACGGCTCACCTCCCCCGCCACGCTCAACAACAACAGACCAACAACGGCGGGGCCCCTCCTGGGTCACGTGGGAGCGGCGGAAGCAGACCTGTTGCGGATCCTGGTGGTTGTCAATGGGTGCGCAGTCCACACGCTTGTTGGCACCGCCGCCAGCCATAACTGCGTGGCCGCGCGCGTGGTCGTCCGCGCCGACGTCGAGTCGCGCCCAGGCCAACTCCACCTGACCACCATGGTGGAAGTCAACGGACGCCCAGCGGCGGCCCTGGTGGACACAGGTGTGAGCTACGTCTTCATGGCCCCTCACCTAGTACCGCCCGGCATGCTGCAGCCACGCCAGGCCGAGCTGAGGTTAACAATCAGCACCCAACCAGCAGTGACGGTGGGATTAGCAGAGCTCAAGCTAAGCCTTCGGGACTTCACCACCACATTGACCGCCCTTGTTGTTGAGGACCTACACGAGGAGATCGTGCTAGGCCAACAGTGGTTAGCTGAGCGGGATGCGGTGATAGAAATGAAACCCATATGAGTCTTCAGAGTCTTCAGCACCCTCAACCTGAAGACTGGCTACTGGCAAGTGCCCATACGAGCTGAAGACAGGGGAAAAACCTCATTCATGATCCCAGACGAACGGAAGTTCCAGTTTCGCGCCATGCTTTTTGGTTTGAAATGTGCCTCAGCTACCTTTCAAGGGATGAAAACCCGGGTGTTGGAAGGTTACCTAGGCCAATTCGCAATCGCGTACCTTGGTGACGTGATAGTATTCTCGTAGACATGGGAAGATCACGTCAGGCACCTAGCGCTGGTCTTGGAATGCCTGGCCACACACCACCTAACAGCGGCACAACAATAGTGCCACATCAAGACCCAGGTGGTGGAATTCCTGGGTCACCTTGTAAGCACGTTAGGCAATTTACCACAGCCTGGTCACCAGTGTAAGATCGCGGAAGCGGAACCCCCACGGGTGCGCAAACAATTACAGCATTTCATTGGCCTTGTGAACTGGCGTAGAGGGTACATACCCGAATTTTCACAGACAATAGTCCCACTGACCGACCTGCTATCCCCTCAGTCGCGGTACCGATGGGGCGAACACACCCAACGTGCCTTTGACGAAATAAAAACCGCCTTCACCCGCTGCAATACTCTCACGCGAGTGGACCCCGGGCGCCGCCATTACCTTCAGACAGACACCAACGCACTCGGCGTGGGTGTGGTGCTTTTTCACATGGGCCAGAATGGCGACAGGGAGGTCATCGATTATGCTAGCGCGAAGCTCGGGCCAGCCGAATGCCGGTACCACAGTAATGAGCAGGAGGGCCTGGTGGTAGTCTGTGCCATGAAGAAATACCGGCCTCACCTATAGGGAAGGAGCTTCACTTTGAGGACGGACGTCAGTCACGGCTGGCTAGGTGTACAAAGCGCCCGGCCGGGTGTAGCGATGCGCATAGGGAATCCAGTGCATATGTAATTCAAATAACAAACACAAACTTGACGTCGTCCGACCGAAGGCCACCCTAAAGCCCGACCTGCAACCGCCAGTATCCGACCCCGCTAACGGAACACGCCCCTAGCCATGGCCCACCCGAGTCAGACATGCGCCGCGGAACTTAGGTATTATCAACGCCCTTTACTTAATCGGCAGGACAAACCGAGTCATGTACACGGTAAATTCACTACACTTTAATGAATACGCCATTTTGAATGAACTACACCGTGCAACACAAGTGTGATGTAGGAGTGCCCGGGTCACTCACGTGTAGTTTTTTTTACTAAAACAGCTGTGAGTGCTCCCCTTGCTGCCTTCAGCCTGATTTCAATAGTGTAATATGTGACTTAACTCAAACTGACCATATTAGCATTTATCATTCGCCACTGGAGCAGTCATCAAGCGACGAACAGTCTCCAGTGTGACATTAATTCAAACATATTTTATACAAATTTATTAAATGTCATTTCTAAAACATAAATATATTGCCGTCACCCGACCTATGTGAAAGGCCCGGGGGGTACCTGACAGGCGCTACGGGCGTCGCGGTGCTCTTGTTGTCCGGAGGGGCGCCAGGCTAGTGGGCTGCTAGGCCGTTGGTGTTGGGTCGTGGGTACTCTGCCCCCGCGTGCCCTGCCAGGTACACTGCTTGAATCTACCCTGAATGGTTCTCCCTTAATTGTGAAGGCCGCTCGGCCGTGTGGAGGACGGGAGACTCCGGAAAATTAGTATACACGAGTTGGTGAGAATTACCTTTAATCTAGTCCCGCTACAAAACACTCTCACCAACACTTGGCGACGTCTAGCCGTTACACAATTAACACAGAAAAAACATAACACTACGCGACACTAATGGTTACCGCGGCAGTCTCGCGGGACGCGGGTCGATGCTCGCAGGAGACGGCCAGCGTCGAACATTAACGGGTGCAGGGGGGGCTCTATGAGCGGGCTCCTTAATTCGGCGAAACACTTACGTGAGTGATACGATCTGCAGCGCGGTAGCACGATGAAGACGGTCGGGATAGGCCCGGTTCCGTAAAATACGCGCCGAGTCGATGTGGGCAGCTTATGAATTAATAATAGGTTTAAATTTAAATATTTAGTGCAGAATAAAATGATCACAGAAAGAAAACTTGGATGCTGCCCACGGACACACGTCTGTTCCCGGCGCGGAGTGGTACGAGACTGCCGGACATGGCCGCCTCGCAAGGAAGTGAAACTTTCTCTTCTTTGTGAGTCGGCGTCAAAAAACTTATATTAACTTAATTTGCTCTATTATAAGCTAAAAACACATTCCAGGTGCTCAATTGAAAGGTAGCACCTGGTAATTGTGTGCTTAAGGCTTAACAACTGTTTTATAGTAGTATTTAATTATTTGAATTGTGGCATCAAGTTGGCGACTGTAAATTTATCAACATATTGTCTCACTGTGAGCCGTTTTAGTTGGATTTCTTCTAATCTGACACGATCATAGTCACGGGCATTTTAATTAAGGCCAGTGGCTGCGGTGACTGTTAATGTGGTTTGTTGTCTATTGAGGTCACGCCCGGGGCGCTCGCTTGACTCAATCCAACTGGGCAAGGGGCGCGCTCCGAAAACGGGATACGGTGACGCCGTCCCCGTTGCCTGATCTGAATTTACGTAAATTTAAACTGGTGGGTTAATTTTGAATCTCAAGGGTGGGGTTCCTGGCCTCGTGGCTGCAGGCAGGGATGCGGCGACAAAGGACTCCCCGGGCTGTTATGGCCTCCCAGGACGCCTTATTAATGAAACACACACGTACTTGTAGCCGTTTTATTGCGTAGCACAGTCTACACGCCACACGTTCACGTAACTGGCCGCTTCATCGTCGACCTAAGCTCCGCGCACGATGAACCTGTTATGGCTTCTGCGAGAGTACTCGGACGCGACGTGAGGTGTGTGGGCGATCGGTCCCGCAAATTACTTATGAAAACACATGACACTATAAGGACGGCAGGTCCCGCGAATTTACTTATGAAAACACATTACACTATGACGCCGACCGCCAATGCTCCTCTATGTCGCATAGACCGCTATGCCTCATCAACGTCTCCTAGAAGCGTGTGCACCGAACGCGCCCGTGCGCGCAGCTAAGTGTAGTGCGTGCGTCGAGGCGATCGCCGTGCAACGAGTGCTGCGCCGGCGGAAGGATCCGGCCGGGTGTGGCATATCCTTCCGCCGCACTACAACAAATTGTTATAATTATGTTTTTCCACAGGATTTTATTAAACATTATTTTTCATTAATTAATAATTAAGTCTTTGCAAAATCATGTTTCAATGTGCGATTTGTCCCGAACCTGGCCGGTTCAGTTTCCCGCGAAATTCACACGTTTCCGCGGGAGGGCTGGCGGGGGAGGGGGGTCGCGCGCGGCGACACCGCTAGTGTCCTTCGAGAGCTCAACCAGGCCGGCAGCCTGCGCGCAACGCGGAACCTTCAACCTTTGCATTCACCGACATGTAGTTTTTCCATAGTGTAATTTCTTTTCAACCTTTTGTACAGTTCCGCGGTCGGCCTAAATTTACCATGAGGTACTTAACTTAATTCAATCAGTGCTCCGAGATGAGTGTTTTACGTCATACGTAAGTACTGTGGGGAGAGTATGTGTTTTTACGTCGGCGCTTCACGCCCAACCTAGCCTACAGGCTACTTAGTTTTGGCCCGCACGGGGCAGCCAGCAGGCGACACGTGCCATCCAACTTAATAACGATTCAGTCCCTGGGACACACCTAGACACCACGTAGAGTCGCCGGAGACACGGGCCTACGTGTTGCTAGCCCAGTTTATCCAGAGCTAGGTATTAGTGTAGTGTATTGTGCTTCAAAATATCGTGTGCCATGTCAGTGTCTTTTGTAACTTTCGCGTCACGTATACGAGTCTGCCCCTCACGCGCATAAGAATCGTGAGCCGCCACTGAGGAAGTGAGCTGCGCGTGTGACTAGTCGCGTCGGGCAAACCGTTACGGCCAGAACGGGCAGCACCATGTATTGGGCTGTGCTGTATTAAATTCACCAACTATCTGAAGAGGTTTTGTGTTATTATTCAGGCGTCCCGAGTGGCCTCAACAGCTCGGGGGGCCCTACTGCGTTGACCCCTACCTCTAGCCACAAGGCCGAACCCTCCCTGAGAACACGAACCGGACAAAAATCACGTCGATATAATCGGAGGTAGCGGGGACGGCGTCAACTAAAAGGACGGTAGGTCCCGCGAATTTACTTATGAAAACACATTACACTAAATTACTGTGATTAGTCCCGCACAGGAGGATATGCACAAGTGGCTAGTCCGCGGGGTGGCGAAGGCCACGTTAAGCTGGGAACGGACACGGTGGAATCTGGTACGATATCACACACGTGGCCGTGGCACGTCCCAGTTGATGACTCGTCCGAATGTTTGTGGTCGCGTTTGGCGCAGTGCTGCCCTGCGTGGGCAAAGAACTATGTCCCGAGGTGGGACGTTATAGCGTGAGGCGCAGGTGCCACGAAGGATCACCTAATTGCTTACGTAAAATATAAAAATCCCTGATGGGATACACATTTTATTAATAGACCGCGCGAGGTTGCTAACGGCCGAGTTGGGCCGACCGAGGAGCTGATATAAAACGGTTTGGCTATAATTACCTATTGCAGTTACAAGATGTTGGCGCGAAAGTTGAAGGCTCCCCGTGCGTGGGCTGCCGGCCCGGGCGAGTGCTGGATGGCGACTGACTAACCTCCCTGGCCGCCGGGCCAGGGAGGGGGGAAAATCCGCGGGAAAACTGCGGAGCGCGGGAAGATGACTTCGGCCAGTTTTGTGAATTATAATCCTTTATAAAATGATTATTACATTAACATTGATTATTGATGGTTTTAGATTCATTAGTTTCTGTTTATATTATCGAATGCATGAATAAACAATACCCTTGCGCAGTGCCACACCCGGCCGGGCGCTTTGCACACGTAGGAGGCCGTGACTGACGTCATGCCGTTCGGGGCACTGCACTACGTTGCGCGCGTGGGCGCGTTCGGGGCGCGGCACTTATCAGGTGTTGAGGACACATAACGGCCTGTGCTCTCAGAGGGAGCACCTACGGCGGCGTCAACGGTACTGGCGGTGCGGAGCACGGGCTTAAAGGCCATGGTCGGTACGACGTCAATATTAAGTTAATCATTAAGTTTTATTGTGTGAATTTAGAGCCACTTACCTTTTGTTATTAATATAATATTTTACGAATAAGGGAACTTTAGAACCTCTGGCACGACAGGGAGCTCACCCCTCCCCACGCGCCAGAGCCAGACGCCAGTACAGCGGGACTTGCGGACCGGGACGGACGCACGTCCCACGGAGAGTCATCATCTCTTTGTCTTCATTGAACTTCTATCTGGTAACTATAGTCAAACCCCGAAACCTTTTTTAACTACTCCCCGTGTGCGCCCGGTCCTTTTCCGGTGTAGGGCCTAACCCAGCCGCATCAACTTAACACGCCCTGCCAATGCATTAGGTGGGGCCATGCAATATACGGTACGGGCCGACTCCCGCTACAACAGACTTTTAATTAATCGCCGAGTGCACAGGCACTGTCTACATCTAATCGTAGACTTTACTTTATTTAATAGCGAGCCACGGTCCACCCAGGTGGGCCCGCGCGTCGCTGTTCACCAATTACGGGATTAGCCGCCTCTAATCAAACTCTCTCCCTCAACCTCGACTGGTGTGAGGACGTAACTTTAGTAACGGCGTGTCAGAGCGCCCAGTGTTTAATGACAGTGTACTTTATGTAGGGAAATCGTGTGAATGTAATTGCAAGTGTAATTTGCTAACGTAATTAAACGTCCACTCCGCACACTCAGTGCGCGGCGTGTAAACGGCAGTGCAAAGCTGTGTACGTTAATTCTGGACCTCACCAATCCAGTTAGGGATCAGCGTCCTATGCTGTATAGGGCCAGTGGTACAGCAGGCATTAGGGACCCCTAACATCATCACCACCACCGCCGTTCCAAGTGGGCCATGCAGGGGCTTTCGGACCTCACGACCCACCTTGTGGCTAACCACCGCGTTAGCCTGGCGCCTTCCCGGACACGTTTCCCCGCATGAAAACAGCCTTCGTGCTAGGAACACCGCAGAGTCTCGAACACGAGAACCCGGGCGACGGCAAGCTGATCTCCCCCCCCCCTTTCCGGAATCTTCTAGGCGTAATAACCCACGTCCATCGCACGACCTTGTGCTACCCCTGTGATTATATACTTAATTAAATGTTCGAAGCACTAGGCGATAGCCACACGTGTGGCTAACCACTAATTGATTATGTTCCTGATCAGATCGTTGCCCCACATGGCACTAAACCTGATTTTGTCGCGTACTTTCTCCCACATCCCTGGCGAGATGTCAATGTGTCATAACTGCTTGTGTGAGTATAGCATGCACAGACGACTATCGTCACACTATATTGGCACTGTGGTTACTGTGGAAATTAGCAAACATGTTATCTCACCGATGGTAGCAGAAAACTCGTATGATTTCTTGTTCAAATATTTCAGAGTAAGGCTGGCGAAAAATGGTGTTTCGAACGATGTGTGCAGCACCTCGTGAATGTGGAATACCTATATGATTAAAAGGAATCATTGCATTTTAGAACAACCGAACAATAATAAAAAATATAAAAAAAATTGTAATAAAACATGATTTATTGTCTCCTGGAAAAAATTGCTAATACATTTTTTTTATATTTTAATAGAGTTTTGGAATTTCCTTTGAGAAATAGTCAGTTCCTAGCATTGCACACAAGTGCGTTCGTGATACTTGTGAGTTGCTTAGGAACAGTGGTTAAATTGACAATTGCAAACGGGTTTTTAGTCACCAAGAGACGGTATCCTGCATTACTATGATTATGTTTAGTATGATGGATGAAAAAGTATTTATTTTGATGCTTTCATTAAATAAAGGGGAAATGTATAAACAAGAATAGGTTTAAGTTGAAGTTTTAAAAATCAAATCGAACGAAAAATAACAAATTCTGAAAGAGGATCGTAACAAGAACATATTTCATGTTTCGCCTTTGTTTTGTATACTTAATTAAATGTTTATATTTTCTATGGTCTTGTTGTGACGTAAAAGTAGTCGTTTTGTGTCATTGTAATTTTCTGGTTATGGATTTGTAATTAATTGATAATAAGCTATGCAAACGTTAAGAGATGGGATTTTTTTGACTTTAATAACTTGAATCTTGGCTTATATGTGGTACACATACATTAAATACATAAATTGTTGGGGTTTTGACAACGAAAGGTTAAGTATCATTACTTTTATTTCAATATTCTTCCTTTTGAGTAAATAAGTTATTTCATTTTAAGAGTTTGACAGTTTGTTACGATTTCCTTTTTTATGTATTTATAGGAACTTATAACGTGTGTTTGTTATATTTTTAATTTATCTTGTTCAAACAACAGAAAACAGCTGTTCATATTTGCAAACATTTGTGTATGTCGTTAAAAATGGACCAACAACAGGCCTTTATTTGTTATAGAATTAGAAAATCCTTTGGCAGTGTTAAATGCCAAATGACACTTTTTGAAGACGTTTTATAATACATCATTTTAAGTTTGATTGTCATTTTAATGGGTTAGAATTTGAAGGAATATTATTCAGGACAGGGGTGCATTGAAACAACGGAAAATACAAATTGATAATTCCTTAATATTGTTCAATGTACGCTTGAAAATAAAAACTTGGTAGGGTGGAAAACAGTCTTGGCCCGAGCTATAAAGTACTAACATTAAAAATCCCTGTCTTTTTGAAAACAGTCTCGGCTATGCTATATTCCTAAAGATCTTTGGAGAACCACAGGATCAAGTTACAGCTAGTATCTAGTAAACAGTAGCGTGGCGACAACTGGTTCTGGGGTATATCTCTTGGAGAATAGTCTGGGCTATTTACATAATTATATTTACTTTACGAGTTGTGATCACTAAAGAATCGTTTATCTAACCTTCCAATTAAAGTGGTAATTTTTGTTAAATTACTTCGATCATCGCAGTGTCATTTTACACAGTAAGTAGGAAAGTTCCTCTATTACCCTGTAAACAACGTTTATTAATTCCTACTGGTTTCTGAGAAATTTCAGTATTTTATTTACACAACAAATCCTAGTTCATTGACATGGCCACTGCCATTTTTTGCTTTAATTGTGTTGCTGATCCTATGGTTCTCCTAATATAAGAACATGTACCTATATTTTGGATTTGGATTTTGTAATGCATTGGAAGGTAAATAAAAGTAAAAAAAAATATGAGATTCCCTATAGTGTATCCAAACCCAATTGTGAGCGCCGATTAGTTTAGTTTGTAGCTACGTTTGATACACGTAATTAATGAAAATTATTTTTTTACATCAGGTTATTTGCAATCGCATGTAACACGTCGGAACTTTCCGCCTACGTGCAAAAAAAAATCCCTGTCAGGATTTAGGCTTGGGTTGGTTGCATATTCGGGACTCGCATATTTTTTAAATTTTCATTTAGGTAATTTCCACTGAATCATAAAATAAAAATACGAAATATACACATACTTACGTATTGAGAGCCACACAATATAGTTGTTAGGGTAAACACAATGGTGGCGGCCTCATCACTGCCCAAGTCTATTTAATGTGATGTATAAACAGTAATTTTTCAGAAACCATTAGGAATTATGAAACGAAGTTGTCAGGGTAAATAGAGGAATTTCGCTAGATTTTGAATAAAGTAAAAATTTTATTTTGAATTTCATCATATTTTTCCTGGTAAAGCAGTGACATAAGAAAATTACTGAATATTGATGGAACAGTAGTTACAAAGCAGAGATTTTATTTATGTATAGAGAATTTGGAATTAAAATGATTCAGTATTGCTACCTGTACGATGGTTAAGGTGGACTCTCAGTGATCCATCGCATCCACTCATCACCCATCCATGGTTCATCCGTACGTCAGCAAGCAAACCAATTCACATGATCCGCATGTCAGTCGAATACTTTTGTCATTTTGATCCTGCCAACGAAATAGAATACTTAACTAATAGTGGAAATTTCTCTTGTATTGGTAGATTAGCAATATGATAACTAGAGTCCCGGAAATTTCGCGGATTCCTCTGGCCTCGGGATAGAATTCAAAGTTATAGGTGTGCTTGACCCATGTTTACTTTCCCATTGGTTGATTTCTTAGCGAGAACATTTTTATCCTTGTTATTTGGCACTACCTGATTCGCTTACTTCTCTCCTAGCTGGACATCGTTGGCTCACGGTCGTAGAGGGGCGTGTCCAGATAACTGCGGTCCAATCATGAACACAGTGTGACAGTGTGGAGGTTTGCATTCTAGCTTGCGACTAAATGAATGCGCGAAAATTCCGTGGCTCTAATGATAATGAAAGTTACACACTTATAAATCATTAAACTCCATTTTTTTGTTCTGGTATTTATTATAATATTTTCAGTTTTACCATACATTAATAATTAGACTTCTACATCTGTCAATTTTTCTATCAACTATCAAAGTTTTAAATATGTTCAAGCATAAGTTAAAAAGCCTTCAATGGAAGAAGCTAAAAAAAAAAAAAATAATAACCATCAAAACATTTAATATAACATTTTGAACATTATAATTATTTCCATCTTGGGAAGCTTTTGACAGATGGACAGATGGATGGAATTTTATAGCCCTTCAGATTGGCTTGAGGTCACATGATTGACAGACGGATGGGTACTGGATCAACACGAAGAATCATTTTGAATTCAGCTTTACTGGTACGCAAATTGAAGTTAAAAAAAAAGTATGGTATATTCTTAAAAAGTGCTGCCATTTCTTCTATATGTGTATGATGTTTTTGAGAACTACAGATGTTCCTTAATTTTACCTGAAAAAAGTGTTTTAAATTCAAACTGAACTATAAAATACTTGGTAGTGCTAACAGTAATGAAGTCAAGAAAAATTTTGCAGTAATAAAAATTAAGGACAAAACATATTTTGAAAACTAAAAAAACTCCTGCAACATACAAATTACAGCAAATTAAATAAACTTTTATCAATATTTATTAATTTTTAAACATTTAAACCACTAGTTTCTTCAGACTTTAATGCCGTTTTCGAGCACAGATTTTAGTGGAAATAAAAAAAAACTCTGTTTAGGAAAAAATAATTTGTCTTATACATTTCTAAGTGCAAAAATAACCTTGTTTAGTTACTCTATAACTTAACCTATAAAATTTACTGTGTTACATAACCTAGAAAATTTATTGTTTTACCTAACATCACAAAAAATGCATTCAACCCCCTAACATCTAACGTTATAATAAACAAAATCTCACGAAAACCCTCTTACCAATCGTAATACATCTTAAAAAACCTGAAGCCCTCGCCTTTGATGAAGGCAGATATGACTTACAGTGAGTAGCAAATGGTACAGAATTTTCCGTTCGTCTGAATACCTCAGGCGAAACAGGGATCCAAAGGAATCCAACAAAATGACTCCCCCAACCATGCTGTGATATTACTCCTTTGTCTAACATCATGCTACACCCTTTTTATTCTTTGTGCGTTTGCTCCTCGTTTTGTATCTATGATTTAAACTGTGATTTACTCGAAGATGCCCGTAATAGTGATCAGAAAGACAGTTGTAAGCTTGCCAACTGTCACTTAACAATTGTTGTTATGGCAGAATAAACTCTTTGATTATGTAGATCAGAGTTATACTAGTCCTATTGTTAACCGGAATGTAAAAATATTTTATTTGTATGTCTCTCTAGGTTTCCTACTGTCAAAACTTTGCTTTATCAATATCTACAACAAATCCTTCACCCAGTTTTCCTACTGCCGTTATCATACTTCATTCAATAAACACTTCTCAACAAACTAATTACCAAACTGTATCCATTTTTACACTCATATGTAAAATTGTATCTGCATTGTGGATGTGGAATGGTTTAAAAAAATTTGTCCTCTTCACTAAAGTTTAAATAGAAAAATGGCTCTGTGAAAACAGTTTGCTCTTATGAAAAACTTTTTAAAAATATATTTTTCAGTTTAATTTTTTATGATTCTTAGTGCTTCATTGGCATCAAAACTATTCCCTCTCCTCAGCCAACTTTATAACCGCCCCATATCTTGGACACTTATTTTTACTTGACAGAACACCATGATCAAGCAAAACTTTAATTAAAGAAACCCAATATTCCCACAAATTCACAAACTGCAATGGAAACACTTGCCACAGACACATCTGCATTTCCCGGCACACTCCTTGAACCGCAAGCCATTTCATCCACACAAACGAAACTGCAAACAAACAGCAATAGTTCCTCAATTACTGCTCTTACGGTTAGTTCGCACACCCATGTTGATATTTTCATTTTCTTGTCCTTACTGTTGTTTAAATTTTAACACATTTTAACAACTATGCATTTTTTGTTCTGTCACAAATATTTTCAAAGATATTCACTAAGTGTAAAAAGTCCACAAGTGTTCTTAATAATTATGACTTGTGTGACTTTTTACACTTATTAAATTACACTCAGTAAATATCTGTTGAAAATATAGTGACATAACAATAAAAACATGAGAGATGTGTTAAAATTGTAGAATTATCCCTTAAATAATATTTTTAAAAATCAACATAGCATTTTAGATGGAGCCTTAAACAGACTACTAATAACGAAATCACAGTTCAGACAAGCCTTCACCGGAAACACACTTTTACTCTTAAATAATCACACTGCCGAAAACTGACTAATGCATCCGAATAGAGACTTCACTAAAATAACTTTATTTTCTATCACAATAAGTATGGCACTTATCAATCAACACATTCAGTTGTACCAGAAAAAAATCTCTGACAGCTAATAAACAACCTTATCACAGTTTCCTTTCATGGAATTGAGGAATAGTTAATAGAAAGTAAGTAATGCCTTTTTCATATTTTTTAGAAACTTATTTAAACGAAAAGCCTTACTTCTTCAGTATTATATTTATTTTTTTGTAGTTGTAATGTTACTTTCTATCTCGTGAAGAGGAATTTTTTAATTTAAACTGGATCCTTATAACCTTGTTATAATGCGACAAGAAACAAAAAAAACCTCCTTAGTTCTCTCTATGCATTAACTACCTTCCCCTCCCGCGGCGAGACAGGAGAGGAGTGGAAAACAACCCTTACGCTTGAGTCAGTCTTGCACAAGCAGCAAAGTTGGGGTTCAGAAATTTATTTGATCACTCCTTTCGTAACCTAATCAAGTCCCAGCTTTTTAAAATTGGTGTCCAAACAATACTATGTCCCTTGTGGTTTTGAGTATTTTTTTTACTATAATGAAATATAATGATGTGAATGGAAACTAAATGTTTATTCAATTCATCGTGTAACTCAGAATACTCATACAAACTTCTTTCAGATATGCATAAATTTAAAGGCTCTTACAAAGGCATGGCTGAAGAAACTGATATGGATAAAACATTATTGCACCAATATTTTACCAAAGTGCTTTAGTACCCATTTAACACATATATACCATTTCAGTACTACCATGCGTGAACAAGAAAAATAATAACAATTTTTTTTGATGAAACATGTTTTACTAAAAACAAATGATAGCACTTTTGTTATTTATCTAGTCTGCCAGTTTTGAATGCCTTGTTTAGGTATGAAGCTGTAGGTTTTTTCCCCCAACTAAACACTATGATAAAAAATTTTTTAGGGAAATTTAACAGTAATTTACTTTTCCCATACATTAAAATTTTTTCAAAATTAATATAATTGAGGTAATCTCCAGATTTATTCTTTGACTTAAAAATAAGCAAATCAAGCCCTTAGGGCATATGCATGCACACAGTAATTAATTGTGTAACTTTCCCAGTGGATTTAGTGAGCCCACTGTTCATGCATGAGTGATGACAAATCACCCTGTTCGAACGTGATTTTGTCGACTATAACTATGGTTCCACCAGTCTTACCAAAGTCACGTGTTTGTTCAAGTTAGTGTCCTCTGCAAACAGTTAGTCCAGGCTTTTCAACCAAAATATTTATTTTCCATTTGACATTTTTCCCGGTGAAAACCTAGCAACAAATTTCTCAAGTATCTCCCTGCAATTTAAACCACTGTCTTCTTGCAAAGCCTGATTTAACTTTTTTTAATTTTGGGACCGATTCCTTTAGAGCAGCGGTTCCCAAACGGTGGGTCGCGACCCACTAGCGGGTCGCGGAAGGGTTACGGGTGGGTCACGACTGGATCCTAAAACTGCAAGATACCATCGAATAAACCATCAGAAAAGATGAGAAAAATAGAATCAAATTGAATTGTGTGCAAACACATATCTATTGTTAAATAAATAACTGTTTTGCTACAAAGTGCTTATATTTTGTCAACCATTTTCAAATCGGAACACAAATTGTTTATCAACAATCAGTCGGTCTCTTAAAAAAAAAGCACACACACATGCACACACACACACACACACACACATATATATATACACATATATATACATTTGCAATATTTGATGGTAAATTATATATACATAAAAAGGGATTCGATACAAATAAGGTTTTTTACTCCACCATGGATCAATAGACCGTGGAGGTATTCCTATAAGTAGAGACCGGAAAAAAATCGCTGGTTCAATGACCTTCAGGATGGACTCCAATATCCTCTACACACTCGGGCAAATATCACATGTACATTGGCTGCTGACTTGTGAGTCGTCTCCACTGGGCGGCCTGTGATTCGACATTTCTATCAGTGAGGGTCTCTAATTGGACCTCAGTCCTCCAGATCAACAGTGAACCAATGGCAGAAGCAGCACTAAGGTATAATTATTTGAATTTTAGCATAACACGAAATGAATTTTCGAATTTTTCAGGTCTCTACCTATAAGGAAAGGTGGGTCGCTAGCTGAAAAAGTTTGGGAACCACTGCTTTAGAGAATAATATTCTAGGACTATTCTCAGTCTACTTTAATTACTGTCCTGTTCTCTCTGTTTATTTTATCCGATGGTGTCAAATAAACTGGTTTTGCGGTTTACCATTACTGGTGTTAGAATTTGTTCTAGCGTTGATATTGTAACACCTGTTGCAGTACTGGTTGTTTCAGCGACATCGTCAAAATTCCACTGAAATGTGTTGCAGCATTGTAAACGGCTCCCGTGTAGTCGTTCTGTAAGTAGGATCGCGCGTCTCGGACCGCATGTGGCCTATGTTCTCAGCCAACAAACAGCTGCTTGACCGACCCCCTTCCCTTTCTGATGCGCTCGTCAGTGACCACCCGGTTCTTTGCTCTCTTGTTGCGTTATAGTGGTAAAAGGACGAAGATGGGGGAAATTGTGGGTCAAAAATAAGTATGTAATAACATTATAACAACATAGCAAAAATATAAAAAATTGCTGCAACAATTTATTTTCACCAATTAAAATATTGTACATTTAGGCCTATATTAACATGTTTTTACTATACCTAACCACATAATTTGTTTTGTTTTAAAACCCTTCACAGCTAGGGAATTTTCTAGCGAAGTAAGTGTGATTAAAAATATTTATTTTTTTGAGAATTTTAGAATTGTAACAATGATTTTACATATGTAGTAATGTAACTGACATATCATAAGCAACCTCCACTTCACCTAGATTTATTTGTTCAAATTTATAGTCTTCTGGAAAAAGCCAATAAAAATACATTTTTGAGAGTTTTTTTTTAAATTTAATTATATAGGTGGGAAAATTTCTAAAGAATGCAACATTCTTGTATTTTGGGTAATAATTTTTTTTTTATATAAACAATTGTATAAAAATGTATTGGATTTAAGCTTCTACAGAGACCTAGATATTGGGAATCCATGATAACATGGTTTAATACAGTGAATATATCCAATAGCAGTTTGCCACCAGTTGAATAAATTGTGAAAATACCAGCATTAGACAATATATATAAACACACACCAATGTAACTTACAAATAAGTGTTTTTTTTTTAAATATAAGTATATAGTATGTATTTTTTCTTCAGAATAATTATTTCATTGCCATTGGTTATATCTTTTGAATGATATCGTCTGCCACACTTTACACCACTGTTCTGTATTAGAAATGAATTTATAGTTGACTTACTTTTATCATGATAGAAAGCCTGCAAATAGCTTGAGGGGTAGGCTACATTTACAGTTTGGATAAGTGTTTGAAAAAAATGGTCATAATCATTCCAGTGGTAGTCTCTGGTCGTTTAAAATCAGGTAATGTTAGTGAATGGATGTGATGAGGCATTGCCAACCAGTGTAATGGGGAATGGTGAAGACTTAATAATGTGAGGAAGATTTATCATGCTGACTATAGTACGTTGTAAGTAAAAGTTGTAGTATAACTGCACATAAATTCTCTATCAAAGTTGGCAGTTGGAAAATAATTCTGAGCATTGTAACTATGTATTGGTAATTGCTGCTTATTCAGTAGTATGAGTAGTGCACCGGTATCCAAAATCAGTGATAGCTGTGAGCAACAGTGAACATCCCAGAGTGAGACTCGTGCTTGCAGTGTCTTGTGTGCGTGTGCTTGCGGACTGTGCGTCCGCCCGCGGTGGAAAGTTGGTGCTGGTTGGCTGGCCAAGCACGGCGCTCTGCCCGGCCGGTTACCGTTGCCGGCCGTTGTTCCTCCGCAATTGTGCAATGTGTTTTCCTTTCTCCGGGGGAGTTTATTGACAGCGCCATTGTCGTTCGTCATCTCAGCAGTCGCATTGTTGCACGGTCGCGAGACCTTGAAGTAGGCTGATGAAAAATTTATATATTTTGCGCACATTTTTTTTTTTTTTGGTGTGAGCAAATGGTGAACTTATTTTTTTTGTATATTTCACATGTGTGAACATGTCTCTGGTTAAGGACTTCCTGGCAAGGGTTCGGTAATGTGTGAAGCGTGGAGGACATACGAATGACGAGTTGTTCCTGCGTTGCAGAGGTGGCAGTCGCATGAGGCGTGAAGATGAGCGGTACAGATGGAGGGACTGAGTAACAAGGAGTACCCTGGCTTGATCGTGGAGGGCAACCCCGCGCCCGACAACCGCCAGAACAACGCGTCGTCTCCGGAGGGCCGCAAGCTGCAGCCGATGGCGTTCACCATACATTTTGCCGATAAGAAAGATGCAGTTTCGCCGAAACAACTGTCCGAGTCTTTCAATAAGTATGCTTCAGGACACCGAAGGAACCCCTCCTATCCCTCCGTGGAGATTGCAAAGGTAATCAATTTATGTTATTAATTTTTTTTTGTGTCACGTTAGTGTGTAATAATGTGACTTTATGTTCGTAAACTGTTATTGTGTTTGAATTTGTGCACAATAATGCTTAATATATATAAAATAAGTACCTAAATGGTATTTATTTCATGTATAAGGTTTGCTGCTTTGAATTTTTTTTGTATGATTTCTAGGAAATGTTTTGCTGGATAAGTTTGAAAATACATTTAGATAAACACATAAAATTAAAATATATTTTTATTTCAACTGTAATGTTCAATTTGTTCTCACAAAGAGCAAATGTCATATAAATAGGTGTCTAGGAATTTTTTTTCCTCCAGAAATATGAAATTTTCTTCTGAAACTATTTGCATAGTGTTGTTATGGGCAATGGTGCACATCTCCAAAGATTGGTTGAATCTTAACCCAGATTTTTTAAACTGAACTTAGAACCATGCAGCGGCCAGACAAAGCCATTAAACTCTCCAGGGAAGTAGGTAGTGTACATATCTCATAGACACTTTAAACCAATTTTAATTGGCTTACAAGCCCTTCTGTTTATGAATAGTATTTAATCCATCTTATTTCAACTTGCTAAAACAACAGCCTCATTAATAAGAGATTCCACCGTACTTAAAATAAAATTAGACGAAAAATTAATACAGAATAGTAAATTTGTGTTTCGTCATTTGAGATGCAGATACAATTATAGTCCATCCACGGTAACCTCCTACTTTTCTGAAGCCCTGCTTTTCACCGGATCTACTTTAATGTCACTATGTATCCTTCCGCCATATGTAAAATAAAACATTGCCATGTGACAAATGTCAAATGGTTTGTTTACAATCACCAGCTGTCAAAACAATGTGTGTGTGTGTGTATGTATGTATGTATGTATGTATGTATGTATGTATGTAATGTATGTATGTATGTATATATATATATATATATATATATATATATATATATATATATATATATATATATATATATATAAGTAATTTGAATATGATCTAAGTATACATGTATATGTTCATAACATTTATGATACCCAATGGTAAAAATATTAAAAAATAAGTTTGTTAGCTAAAGAAATAACATATAATTTAAAGTAAATTTTTAGGAGAACATATAAATTTACAACATTTATGTAAGCAATAAATATCATCCTTTAGTACAGTTCAACACAGTTTTCTGCATCTGAAAAAAAAAGTATTGTAAATTATACATATGGCTGTCCATCTAAGCAAGCTGGAAAAGACTAAGGATTGAAGGTTTAATAAAATTAACAAATTCAGATGAAAACATTTAAAAATGAATTTTCTTCTTTTATTTAATAAACCCCTACCATTTTGCCGGTTAAGGCCACAAATAAAAATATGGTTATATACATTTTCCTGAGTATACTTATTAGACAAAATCATAATTTTATGAACAGTAAAATTGTGGTAAAGAATTGACAGTAATTTCTATACCACTTATATGCATTATTTATTTGTGGCCCTGGATGGGGACTGGCTTTTTGTTTTCCAAGTAAGTTCACTGAAAAATGAAGACACACAACAAAATAAAATGTTTCACATACACCTATACGAATCCAGAAATGAAATTTATTATTAATTTCATAATATGTGTAATATAAAGTTAATACATAAAGTTCCAGTAATCAACATACTTAATGGGAATGCATAAAAGAAAAAAAAAATGTTTCAAACCCCAATACTTACAGTTGCCCAGGTGTTTATTACATACAGACCTCAATAAGAACACCCGGGTAAATCATCAAGAGGAACTGCCAGTACTTCACTGTCTCCATCTACTTGCTGTGTCGTAACCTCAAATTCTTCGCTGTCACTGTCTTCACTTGAACTATCCTCGCCGAGGTGGATGATGAGTGGAGGAATGGTGCCGCTGTCTATGTGGACTTCTCTCTCCCAGTCTGCTTGAATTAGCTTCTCCACGTGATCCACACACCTCGCCCATCTAAAAAAATTAATGTATACAGTAAAACCTCTATATAAATGACCTGTTTATAGCAAAAACCACTCTATAACAAAATATGTTTGTTTCTGTCAAAACAGCATAGTAAACAATGCATGGCATGCTCTTTATTACATACAATTTTGAACTCACTCCACAAGAAACTATTTTTAAACACAACAAAACTCATTTAATGTGTTTTCCTCAACTATCAAAGCTATTATTTAATACTTGAAGTAACATGTTTTGTTTTATGTTATCTGAAAAAAAAAAATTTATAGTGGTTTATTCAAGATATAATAAAGCTGTAAATATTTTCTATGTTATCAATAAAGGCTTAGAATGCATATGATAAAATATTTATTTCATAAGTTTTGTGTTTGTTTTTGGTTAAAATTTGTCCCAGACAAAAACAGTGAGATATAGAGAAAATTTAATTTTTTGAATAGTTTTGATGATTTACTGTATATGTATTTCACTATAATAACATAACTTTTGAAAATACTAATGTGTAAGAACTACATGTGTAAATACCTATTCAAGTTCGCTAGATGAAAATATTCAAAATTCTCTACGTTGAAATTTTATCTGAATATTGAAATCTGCCTACAGCACTGAACCCACCATAACTTTAAAGTCATTGACACAAGATTAAGCATAACAGAAAGTAATATCACAATTACTAATAAATACAAAACTATTTATGGAAATGAAACAATTGCAAATGGACTGCAATTACAAAAAAAAAAAACCTTGCAAATAAGTCACCACTGTTAGATCTAGAACAGTGGTTCTTAACCTTTTAGTTATGAGGGACCATTTTACCAAATGTATGTCTTGCCGGGGACCACCCAGTTGGTTTACCTAAAAACCTAAATTAAGGGTTGTTTGATAAAGAAAACAAGCACAATTTTATAATTAGCACTCATTTCTTAATTATTTGGCAAAAATCTAAAACTTACAGATTTTAATTTAATGTGATTATTGTGGCTGCATACTCTTTACCAACTTCTGAATTCTTGGTTCAGTGCTACTCAAAGCTAAACGCATGTCGGCAGTGGCATCCAACCGATTTCGATGCTTGTTTTTAATAATCAGAAGCGTCGAAAAACCCTGCTCGCATAGATACGTCGATGAAAATAAAGTTAGGTAACATATAGCAATGTCTCGAAGCTTTGGAAAAGAAATTGCTTTTTGGCTCCAATAATCTTCAAGATTTATTCCTGATTTGAATGTATCTTTTAAGTTCGTGTCGTGTTGCATTTCAATCACTTCTTCTTGAATTTCATCAGAGACTTTGGAAACGTTGACAATGAAAGGATTCCGGATCAGTTTCTGAATACTTTTGTCCTCACAGTCAGGAAAATAGCGATTGAATTCACTTTTTAAATTAGTCAAATGGATCATCATGTTCTTCTGAATTTCTTCTTTAATATCTGCACCTAGTCCGTCAATAATTTGGTTGAGCGTATCAAATGCAGAAAAGTTTTTTCTTTCGACCTTATTGATCCATAGCTCGATTTTAGCAATAAATGCCCTGATTTTATCTTCATATGCAAATATGTTGCTCATGCCTTGCAACTTCAAATTTCCTAACCCTTGCAGTTGAAGGTTCAATTTATTTATTTGCGCAAAAAAGTCGACCAAATAAGCAAAACGTACCTTATATTCGGGCTCGCAGAACTGATCTAGCAACTCTTTGTTTTCCTTGTTAGTTAAGAATATTTGTACTTCCTCTCTTAGTTCGTACAGCCTCCACAGCATGTTTCCTTTGGAAAGCCAACGAACTTCTGTGTGGAAAAGCAGAGTTTCGTGTTCAGAGTTCATGTCAGAACACAACTGTTTGAATAGACGAGTATTGAGTGCGCTCTTTTTAATGAAGTTAACTACTTTTATAGCAGTTTTCAGAGCCATAGTGAAACATTCCGGGAGCGTTTTGGCAGCCAATGCTTGACGGTGAATAACGCAGTGCGTCGTAATTGAGGAGGGATTTTTGGTTTTTATCAATGCTGCAAGACCAGAGCGAGAACCAAGCATAGCAGGAGCACCGTCAGTACAAAACCCGGCAAGCCTTTCCCACATAAGTCCATGTTCCTCCATATATTGACTTATAGCATTCATAACATCTGCACCTTGCGACGTCGTTTTAAGTTCATGAGAAAATAATAACTCTTCTTTAAACATTTTATTGTCCTCCAAAAATCGAAGAAATACAAGTAATTGACAGCATTGCGAAACATCGGTAGACTCATCACATTCTAATGCAAAATAAGGGCTGTTTTTAATCTTGTCAATAACTTGGTCTTCAATATCAGTTGACATTTTTTGAATGCGTGACTTAACTGTGTCATTAGAAAGCGGTATTTCACGAATTTTCTTTTGAGCTTCCGCGCCTAAAAGCTCCTCTGCAACTTTGAGCATACAGGGCTTTATTAAAGATTCGCCGATTGTGTGTGCTTTTTTCGATTTCGCAATCAATTTTGAAACTTCAAATGATGCAGATAATGTTTTTTCAGATGTTGAATAACTTGTTCCACTGAGTCCAAGTTTCATTTTTTTAAGATTTGTTAGTTTGCCTTCAAAGAATTCTCGCAAATGGTTACAGAACTTCGGATGCACGGTCTTCAAATGACGTTCCAACTTTGCCGGTTTTAAAGCGTCGTTAGAAAGAACAGTTGCACATAAAACGCATTGTGGTCTAGTTTCTCCATTAATTTCTATTGAAGTAAATCCCAGCTTAATATAGTCGTCAAATTTTCTTTTTGGTGGCATTTTCCTGAAAACAAAGTTTTAGTGATAATACAGACAGGTATAATCTTATGTATACCTTATGTATTACATGTATACCGTATCTTATGGATAGTAAAAATGTGTTGTTTTGACAAGCTTTTATTTGTGAGGTCTATGGCCAGCTGTGGGAATGACGGTAAAAGAATCTACTACTCAAGATGTATCAAATGAGCCCAAATACGTCGGTATTATTAAGTAGGTACCTATACTTACATATACATCATAATCTGCTCAATTATACCAAACAATTGCATTGTCACCGAAATGACATTATTATGTATTCCCGACTTTGCCTCTCAATTGGTTGAGAATAACTGCTTTGAAATATTAAGTTGTAATGGTACGATTCCACCAAAATACTGTGCAGCACACCGGTGGAATCGTACCTTAAGGTTTAACCCGAAAAAAAAAACAATGCAAGTCAAATAAGGCTGGTTTTTAATTGCTCACTAAAACGGTTAACCTAACCTACAAAAGTACTGAAATGTGCATTATTTTCCGTTTTATAAAAATGATTAAAAACAACAGTAGGTACCTAATAAGAAACCTAGCAGATTTACAATGTGACGAAAATAAAGTAAAATTAGTAATCCGCAATTAGTTAGTTGTGTGGCATACCTAAACCAAACAAATAGATATTTATTTTACTTATATCTGGAGTAGTTATTTACTATAACTACCTTCGTGCACTAAGGAAATTTGCTTTTTGCTGACGAACTTTAAAAATTAAACCAAGTACTGTAGTAGGTAGGTACTCGTCACTCTCTCAAGGCCACGTTACAAATCCCTACCGCTCATTACATCGTCGACGCTACAAGTGACGATCGGCAACCCACGCCGATAAAACAAAGAATGAATGGAACGAAACCGCCACCCCCCGCCCTCTTGCACCGCATTTCGCCTTCGGACTCGTGCCACGCGCGGCTCGCGTTGTTTCGACTCTACTCATTACGTCACATATTATTAGGATGGCTTCGCGGACCACTTGGAATGCCTCCAGGGACCACCAGTGGTCCGCGGACCACCGGTTAAGAACCACTGATCTAGAAACTACACAGATATGTATGAATCACATGGGAATAAAATTACAAACACAAACACGAACACAAACACATACATGCAACACATTTTCAAAACGACAACTACACAAATTCAAACCACTTATTTTTACCAATTGTTTTAAAACTGTATTACTGGTATATGAATATACACAAAATGATAATCACACTATACACACAGTAGCACACAAAGTTATCAAAAGGAATGGTAGGACCAGGCTGCTAGGCAACAATACTTACGTATTATGTAAAAATGTATGGTAAGGGTTTTGCTGAAGCTTGAGGAATGTTCTACAGGAAAATAAAACAATTTCTACTTCAAAAGGAATACCCCATTGGTCATGCAACATGAAAATACCTCTCTGGTGTGGAAGCATCAAGAGCCTCTTTCCAGATGGCTGCAACTGCATCATTGTCAAATCTCTTGGCCCGCCCCACGTTACTATTGTAATGGTGTTTACATTGAGCCCAAACTAGTTCGATTGCATTATAGTGGCAGTGATAGGGTGGGAGTCGTAGAATTTCGTGGCCATAGTTACGAGCCAACTCGTCTACCTCATATCTGAAAAGTGTGTTAGAACAAGGCGTATACGTAATTTTTTGCAACTATCTCACTTTTAAAGAAATGCTGTAAAAAAAACGAAATAATATACCGTATTCGGGGCTTGTTTTGTTTAGCTATTCTCAGCAGCTCCACTTTCAAAAAATTATTTTCATGTTTTATCTCATTCTTCTCCAGCCACGCGATCAGTGCATCCTTGGTCCAGTTCGTTGTAGGTGTTTTCTCAACCTACGTTATGCCAACATTTAACTAAATACTCAAGTAGCTGATAAGAATTCATGACAGTAGAACCCTGTTACAATTTTACTGCTTATAAAGTTTTCCTGCCTATAATGTATTATTTTTCAAGTCCAATATTTTCCCTATAAGGACAATGTATTTAATTCCTGGATATAATGTTTCACAAATTATGAGTTTCGTGCTTGTAATGTTCACTTCATAAAATTTTAGAAGACGAAAAAAATTAAAAGCCTTTGTCTATACTGTCTATGTATATGTGTATGTTAGCAGTTAACTGCCTGTTGACACCC
This sequence comes from Bacillus rossius redtenbacheri, assembly GCF_032445375.1. NCBI lineage: Eukaryota > Metazoa > Arthropoda > Insecta > Phasmatodea > Bacillidae > Bacillus > Bacillus rossius. Next base: position 8,433,668 of record NC_086330.1, read on the forward strand.
TTGGAAAACAAATAAATTCATAAATTTTTAGCCATTCTGTGTGTTTTCAAATGTATTCACTTAAATCACATGTTCAAGTGACAAAAGAACTGGACTTAAGCATTTCCACTGTAAACACTGTCGTGAATTATGACAATTATACAGAAATGAGACAATTTTACAGCAATGAGACAATGTGTAAGTAAAGACAAAGCAGAAGAAAAATTGTTTTTGGCTTGCTACAAGCAAATTGGAGCATCAAATATATCTTTATGCAGCTTGTTGAGTCCATTGGCAATAAATCTACACTAAAAAGTACTAAATTGAATTTCCTGCTTATTTTTTTTTTTTCTTGTAGCCCCTTAAAAACAAATTATAACAGGGTTCTACTGTACTTATGCAAAGCAAACATGTGTTTTGGCATATTGTCGTAATGAATTTCTAAATATAACAAAGCATGTTAGTTTAGTGACTAGAAATTTTTTTGAAAATATTATTTTAATTTATTAAGTAGGGCAACAGAGCATTCATAAAGTGGGTCCTTTTACCAAACAAGTAATTATGTCATTTTCAAATGCTATTTGCAATAAAAAAAATTTATTTGGTATTTCAAACCCTCTACTAAATTAGTTTGCACTACGATGTAATTCAATTACATTATATATATATATATATATATATATATATATATATATATATATATATATATATATATATATATATATATATATATATATATATATATATATATATATGTGTGTGTGTGTGTCTGTCTGTGTGTGTGTGTGTGTGTGTAATCAATTTCAGCTCAAACATTATAGTTTATAAAAATGTAGTGTAGGCATACTATTAAGATAACAATTATTGCTGGCAAAATGTATTAGTCTCGAATATTCGTACTTATACACAATAATAAACACATGTAAATTTTTCACATTACAATTTGAGCAATAAAAAGACACTGCTTTACCATTGCACATACCTGGGTGCTGTGATATGAAGCATTGTCCATTATGATGACACTGGGTTCCTCAAGATGCACCAACATGTCTTCAAACCACATCAAGAAAGTTTCCCCATTCATCTCGCCATGGTAGTCTGCAGTCTTCTGACCTGAAACAAAAAGTAATCCTGCTCCTGGCACAAAGCCAGTGCGCCCTCCAGCATTAACAACAATAAACCTTTTACCATCTCCAACAGTACGTCTCTTCGCAGATTGTAGACTCTTGTCCTGCCATGACTTTGATACAGTTCCTGAAAAATATATGAAATGGAAATGAAATACTTTGTATTGGACCACAGAACAAATTTTCAAATAAATTAATGCCTTGCCTCTCTGGAAAATCCATGTTTCATCAACAAATATGAAATTGGCACCTCTTTCTTTTTCTTCTTTATACTTTCTCAAGAAATCTATTCGCTGCAATACTATGTTTTCATTCTCTATCAAAGCTTTTCGTCCATCAACAGTTGTCCATGAAAATCCCATCTTCTTTAACAATTTATGAAGACTTGATCTTCCACCATAATAATCTATTTGTCTTTCCCTGATTTCTTTCAAAATGGTGTCGACTGTAACATTCAAACCTGTGAATTTATTGCATACATTAACAATACATGAAATAACAGAGGTACACAAAACTAAGCGAAACCACAACCCCGTAGAAGATAATTTAAGTGCACAATTTACATTTATTAAATAGTTTTAATAAACTTACATTTCAAAAATACTTTTAAATTAATTTAAATTTTGTAGTTTGCTTAGAGGAATTCTACATTGCAGTATTTTTGTCTGCAATGATATGACGATTATATTGCGCGTTTGTATTGAAGTTGTGTAAAACATTAGTATTTCAGCATTCAATTTAGCAATCAATAAGTTACAAGCTCTACACTGTGTTATAGGTAAATGTTTTGTATCGTGTATCCCATGTGATCCCTAGATCTTTATGCATGAACCTGTACATCCTATTGATCGTGTGGTGCATGCTTTTTTTCATTTATTCAGATCAAAGATCCTGAACATAATCAAATGTTGTGGTATAGCAAGAATAATTATGATAAGTTTAATAAAACATATATATTTTCATTATTATTCAACTTTAAATCATAACTCATTACTACATCACAGGTTTTTAGTTTTGGTTTTGTACAGGATTTTTAAACGTAATAAATTAGAAAAGCAAGCATCATCAATCACAGGATCAATATTTGCAGGATCATGCGATCAGGATCAATGTATCGAATCGGATACACGATACTAAACTTTTACTGTTTTATAACCTTCTGTTACTTCATACACTAACACACAGTTTGTCTGGCTAAGTTGTGTTTTCATATGATACTTCATTACAATGAAGTAGACCTATTGTTTATAAAATAACAATACCCCTATATTTTCTAAAGGGTTAGGCGGGGCATGACACTATTTTGCAATAGAATATATATTGTACTGGACCCTGCCACACAGTACAATTTAGCCAATTAAGAATCCCAATTTTTTTTTAATAACCATGCTTGCTTAGACCACAACTCACTAATTTGTAACCAATTACTGCTAAAGCGCACAACTGGATATTATTGATACTGGAAATAGTCATTATTTAACCTTCTGATACATCATAAAAGTTGAGGTTATTTAATATGTATACTGTGTATAACGATATAAGCATTACTTGTAGTTTTAGAATGTAACAATTTTCTTTCTATCTTTAACCTAACCTTAAAAGGACGTGTACCTATTTCATATGTTGCACAATATTCTATATATCAATACCATATCAATAAAGAAACCTAACAAACCACCCAAAAATGTTAAGTATTTTTAAAGGACAGATGATATCGGGAAAAAAACTGAACCGGTCAATCTGCATATGGATATATGAAATGAATACAATTAAGTAGGGCCTACCCCAGTGATATTGAAACTACTCTTCAGTATCAAATTTTTACCTTCAGCGTACATCCTGTAAATTGCATTCCTGATTGCATTTACTGTGAAATCGTCGACTGTGTCAAGTGACTTTCCTTCCTGTGGCCTTTTTTTCCTCTTTTTTCCTGGTGTTGAAACTTCTTCAATGTCTTTCTTGTAGTACCTAACCAAAAAAAATAACATTTGTCATAACACTTTTCCGGGGACCCGTTCACAATACGCAGTTAGGCAGTGTTCCAAATATGGCATTTTGTCACAAATATTTGCTTTGTGGTCACTAAATGGAAACATGACAGACTTTGTCCACGAAATTAATGAAGTGTTTTTTTATTTATTTTGTGATCTCCCAAACAGATGAAAAACTAATTAAATGCAAATTATAAAATCACTCCCTTATGTTATAGTTAAACCTATCATAAAGTTTTGACGTCAGCCGGGGCTACGCCCCATGAGCCTAGTCAGTCTCCGTTTCCTCAACATTCCTCTCCCCTTCCCCGGCATTTGTACCGCCATGTACGTAGTCGTGTGTTTGAATTGCGCGCCACGAACTACCACAAGAGGGCGCTTAGAAGCAGTGCGGCGATCCCTAAAATTGCTATGTTAATATTAATTGTAAGCCTTTTTGTTGTTTTCATCCATCTTCGCCCCAGTGCTGTGTAATTTACTTGTGTTTTCTTTAATTTAAATAGGTTACCTTAAATAACTATAGACGTTGCCCGGGCGGACCCGAACAGGCACGGACTTGGACGAGGGTAGGAATGCTTTTACATAAATTGTCATTAAATAAGTAAATAGTAACGAACTTTCCATTGTCAGTAATTTTTATATATTTTTAATGTTTATCTGTAATTTACTCAACTTTCGCCGGGGCACGGAATCGTAGAATATAGTAACGGTAATTGTGTTGGCGCGAAGGGCGCCATGTTGCCACCTGCGAGCGATGAGCTCAGCCCAGTCCATCTTCATCACTGACCGAGAGCAGACGCGCCAGCACCCCGGGGACTTCACCTTTGTTCTGCACTGACCAAGTAATTCTGTCTCGTTAAGTATTTCTGAATCTCTTTCGCTCGTCATCCTCGGGGCAGCTCTCGGCCAGCGGGCTGTTTAATTAATTAATTGTCTCAGTCGAGTTTTCAGCAATCGTGTAATAAGTAAATTTTGTAGCATGGCCACGTGTGTGGACCATGCCTTCACCTAAGTCGATTCGTGCCTCAGGCTTTTTCTACCGTGTAACGTGTAACGGACGTGGAGATAACGTGTTAGTGAAATTAAATCTGGGAATAAAATATAAACTGAGTATTTTATTTAACCACGTGGTGAGTGGCTTAGCCTAGGAGTGTGGCGTGCCCGACGCCTAGAGCGGGCCAGGTCTGGAAAGGTAGGATAGAAAGGGCTGGTAACTCGTCCCCACTTGGGCTACGTAACGCCCTGAGAGAGAGACTCCGCCGGGTCCACGTGCCCTTCCACGTGGTGGCGCCCATATTTAACATCTTAAATTCACCGGTAACGCGCGAGCAGCCGTCAAATGGCGCCCAAGAGCGTGGGGCGAGTTACATCTTCCGCGAAAACCAGACCTGTACGAGCGTGTGAGATAGGCGGTTGTTACGCGGAGCGCGCGGAACTAAAGTTCGCGCTGGAACTATTGTTCGCGCGGAGCGTATAGCGGGACTCTGGCGCGCCGGCCACGTGACCAGCCGGGCGCGCGCTTCCAGGAATTCGCTGCGAGCAGCCAGGTGGCCGCATTCCTCGCGACAACAGCAGCCGGGCCAGGTCAGTGTGTGTGTGTACCGCCATCCGCGTCGCGTCGCGTAGCGAAGGGAAGAGGGGCAATCGACCGGCCTCACCACCACACGACCATGTCGGACAACCACGGACTTGACAAAAATCCGGGCGCGATTAAGGCAAGTGAGTTGTTTCAAAAGAATAGCTTATATTGTGTTATGTGCGCGCGACCGCGCCAGGTGAGCGGGACGGCGATTTCTTCGTGGACGGACACGTGCGTGTGCGTAGGACAGTATGAAGCGCAGCCGAACCACGAGCAGGCAGAACGGGCGGATCAGTTTGAGGCGGGACACGGGAAGTGCACGGATGCGGAGTGTGAGGGCAAGACGCGGGAGGGAGGCTGGTGCCGGAACTGTCGCGCGTTCAAGCACACGGCGTGTCTCGCGAAGTCCGAAATAATCTCCTTTCAAGACGGGTGGTACACGTGCCAGTGGTGCCACCACGTGAGAATAGCGGGCCCGTCAGGCCGCAGCCCGGTGAGAGACGCCGCCGACACACCACGGAGCAGGGTACCTCTCATAGGACACGTGGAGCTACCGGAATTTGCGGGCAGAACCAGCGACGATCCGCGGAGATTTGTACACGCGTGTCGGGAACGCCTGAATCGCTACGGAGTGCCGGAGTGTGAGTGGGCGAACAGGGTGAGCACCGCGCTCAAAGGCGACGCCAAGACGTGGTGGCAGATCGTCCAGGAGTATGACATGCCGTGGACCGAGTTCGCGAGATTGTTCGAGGCCAGATTCGCGGACGTGAAGACAGAGATGAGAGTGCGGACGGAGCTGTATTGTCTCGAGCAAGGCGCGACGGAGGCGGCGGAGGCGTTTATCATGAAAAAAATACGTCTGTACAAGCGGCTGTTTCCCGGAGAAGAACCTACCGGAGTGCTGGAGCGGGTAGTTGAGCTGATGCGCCCGGAATTTCGCCCGTATTTACGCCCGATGACGCGGCGTCCGGCAGAGGAGTTCGTCCAACAGGCGCGCGTCTTAGAGCAGGACCTACGAGCTGTCAGACCGACCAGGATCCACGCCACCCTGAGCACCAAGCAGGAAGACACGACGCCCGCCGACACCAAGGCGCTGGTGCCCTACACGGCGCCCACCCGAGACCAAGCTAGGCGCGACGAACCCGGACCGAGCGGCCACGCGCAGCTGACATGGCGGAGACGGACTACCGGCGGCAGCCCACCACCTCAGTGCCACACGTGTCCACCAGGCACGTTCCATTGGCACGAGAACTGCCCGGTGAGGAACAAGTTCCGGCCTGACTTCGCGGCGCAGCAGCCGTCGGGAAACGGACGGCAAGGGGGCGGCGCGCTAAGACAGCCCACCTCCCCCGCCTCACCTAACAACAACAGACCTACGGCGGCGGGGCCTCTCCTGGGTCACGTGGGAGCGGCGGAGGCCGACCTGTTGCGCATTCCGGTGGTTGTCAACGGGCGCGCAGTCCACGCGCTTGTTGACACCGCCGCCAGCCACAACTGTGTGGCGGCACGCGTGATTGGCCGTGACAACTTCGAGTACCACCCGGGCCAACTCCAGCTGGCTACCACGGGGGACGCCTGCTACACCCAGGGCGTCGCGACGCTGGAGGTGGACGTGCGGGACCAACGGTCCGTCACGACGGCGCTGGTGGTGGAGCAGTTACGTGATGACGTCATTCTGGGGCTACCCTGGCTCTACGAGCAGCACGCAGCCATCGACATCCGGGCCGGCTGCGTCCACGTCGGCACCCAGGGGCGGCGGACCATCCACGGGCTGGGTAAGCCTACTCCACCAGCAGTAAACCAGGTCAGTCTCGACGAGTTCCAGCACGGAGTTCCCCCCGAGTTTCGTGCTACCATCCAGCAGGTCCTCGATCATCAGTGTAATGTGTTTGCGTCCGCGGACCCGCTGAAACGTACCACCATAGCTGAGCATGCCATCCCGACCCATCCTCACGAGCCAATGTTTATCCCACCCGGTAGCTACGGCCACGTTGGTAAACAGACCATCCTAGACCAGGTTCAGGACATGTTGCATGACGGGATAATTGAGCCTAGCGAAAGTCCGTATAATTTCCAGGTCGTGTTGGCAGAAAAAAAAGACGGGAAACTACGCTTCTGTGTCAATTTCAAACCTATCAATAGAGTGACAATTAATGCCCCACCCCCCCTGCTGAACATGGCCGACACACTTTCAGGCCTGGGTAACGCCAAGATATTTTCTTCCCTCGACCTAAAATCTGGGTATTGGCAGGTGCCGATACGTCCGGCGGACCGACCCAAGACGGCGTTCACAGCCCCAGACGGGCGGAGATTTCAGTTTTGCGCGATGCCATTCGGCCTACAGGACGCCCCCGCTACCTTCCAAGGGATGATGACACGGGTCTTAGACAACTACTCGGGCAAGTTTGCGGCCGCGTATCTGGACGACATAATTGTTTGGTCTCAGACGTGGGAAGAACATGCGCATCATTTAGCATTAGTCTTGGAACGCCTGGCGAGCCATGGTCTGACATGCAATCGCGAAAAATGCCACCTGGGGACCACAGAACTAGATTTCCTGGGCTTAGTGGTTAACGCGGACGGAAACCGACCCACGGAAAAACAGCTGAGTGTAATTATCAACAAGGAGCCCCCACGCACGCGCAAGCAACTGCAAAAGTTCTTGGGGCTAGCTAACTGGCTGCGAGCCTTCGTCCCAGAGTTCTCGGTAGTAGCGGCGCCGATGACAGAACAGCTGTCACCCAAACGTCCGTTCAGGTGGACCGTGGAAGCCCAGAACGCTTTTGACGAGCTAAAACGCAGATTTCAACAGTGCCACTTACTCGCGCGGCTGGACCCAGGCAGACCCCTGATCGTACAAACAGACGCGAGCGAGAAGGGCATCGGGGCCATCCTGTTACAACTCGGCGACGACGGCGAGCCCCGGGTGATTGAATATGCAAGCGCCAAGTTCGGCGACGTCGAGCAGCGGTATAGCGTGAACGAGCGTGAGTGTCTAGGCGTAGTTTGGGCCCTCAGACGCTACCGCCCACACCTGGAGGGGCAGAAATTCGTACTGAGAACTGACAGCCAATGTCTCAAATGGCTGGCCACGATGCAGGGGCGACGTTCGAAGCTGACGCGTTGGGCCATGCTTCTACAGGCCTTAGATTTCGAAGTCGAGCATGTACCGGGAAAACAGAACGAACTAGCGGACGAGCTGTCGCGAGATCCGGACGTCACCGTCACAGCCTGTGACGATGCGGAGTGGGAGGAGCTTTTGCCACCACCCAGCGGGCGCATACCCAGGACCCCGCGCACCCCGACAACCCAAGCCGCATTGTGTGCCCTAAACCTTAACGTCACACCGACATTACCGCCAGGCGCGGAGCTTGATGACTTAGACGCCTACGTGCGAGCGGCCCAACTCACGGACACAGACACACAGGAGATCGTGCGCCGTTGCGGGAGCGGAGAATGTGAAGGCTACCGTGTATTGGACGGGACACTGCAGGCGCGACCTAAGGGGACAGCTGGCCAATGGCGGACGTTCGCGCCAGCCGCCACCCGCCGGGAGGTGTTTGACATGTATCACGTGAACAGGCTAGCCGGACACCCCGGCGCAGACCAGACGCGACGCGATCTGCGGGAACAGTTCTACTGGCCAGGGGTAAACAAGTTTGTACGGGACTGCGTGAGGAGATGTAAACATTGCCAGAGGCACAAGGCGCGCCGCACCGACGGGACAGCCCAGCAGGTACCCAGGCAGCCCACCGAGCCATTCCATACAGTCGCCATAGACCTAATGGGACCATATCCCCGCACGCCCCGAGGGAAAAGATTTTTGTTGGTGGTGACAGACTGCTACACGCGTTGGGTGGAGGCCTACCCCCTGGCGAACATCCGCGCCGGCACCATTGCACGCAGCCTGGAAACGGAGTTTTTTCCTAGGTGGGGGTACCCCCGGGTCCTGTTGTCGGACAATGCCACCCAATTTGTCGGGCGCCGGTGGGCGCAGCTGGGGAGAAAATGGCGGGTAATCCTACACACCACCCCCGTGTACCACCCCCGCGCGAACCCCACGGAACGACGCAACCAAGAGGTGAAGGTTCAACTGCGGTTGAGGCTCGCGGATGACCACGCCCAATGGGACACGCACATCCCGGACGTTCTGTACTGCATCCGGCGACGGGTGAACGCGGCAACCGGCGAAACACCAGCCACCATGGTCCAGGGGCGGAACCTCACCCTCCCCGGGGAATATCACGTGCGGCAACAACAAACGGACCCGGACGTAGAGAGCCCCGAAGGACGCCTGAGGCGATTGGCCGAGACGCACGATAGGGCGCGACGTAACCAGGCAGCTTACCAAGCACAACGCACACCCGAGACGACCCGCCCGCCCCCTGAACTGAAACCAGGCCAGCTGGTTTACGCGAGGCTCCACCCCCTCTCCTCCGGCCGACGCAACTTCTGCGCCGGCCTGGCGCCAAAGTGGTTTGGCCCGGTGGCGGTGGTCAAGGCGGGGCCCACGGCGGTCGTGATAAAGTTACCCTCAGGCCGGGCCGCGAAATATCACCGGGACGATGTGCGCTTGGCACAGGAAGAGACGGAGGCGGCGGACGAGGCGGAGACGGGGCAGGAAGAGACGGAGGCGGCGGACGGGGCGGAAGAGACGGAAACGAGACGTGACGGAGCAGGGACGCGGCAGGAAGAGACGGAGGCGGCGGACGAGGCGGAGACGGGGCAGGAAGAGACGGAGGCGGCGGGCGGGGCGGAAGAGACGGGAACGAGACGTGACGGAGCAGGGACGCGGCAGAGAGAGACGGAGGCGGCGGACGAGACAGACGGGAGGGCGGCCGCACAGCTGGTCACGTCCACCCCAACAGACGGGGGCGGGTTCAGAGGCTTCCCGGACCTGGGGGCGGGACAGGCGACGCCCCTCGCAGTCACAGATGTCCGGCCGAGGCGGCTGTTCGAAGACTCGGGGAGTGACGTCTCGCCTTTCAGGGGATTTCTCAGGGACACGCCCGGAGTGACGGAGGGCCAGTCGACATCCCAACCACTGATAAGGTGGCCGGAGGAAGTAGAGAGTAGGCCGGGTTCGCCGGACGAGCCATTATGGCCGCTGCATTACTCGTTGGCAGACTCCACGTTCAGGGTGACAGTAACCGAACCGCAGGAAGACGAAACACCGCGGGAAGAGAGGGGAGACCGGGCGTCACAAGACCCAGTTCCGGCTCCGCGATACACGCTACGACCCCGAGGGATCGCGAGGAAGCACAGCTGTTGTTGATAAGGGGGCGACCACGCCCACAGGCGACCCAGCGGAAACGTCGACATGACCGGCTATTCGAGGGGGGGGCAATTGACGTCAGCCGGGGCTACGCCCCATGAGCCTAGTCAGTCTCCGTTTCCTCAACATTCCTCTCCCCTTCCCCGGCATTTGTACCGCCATGTACGTAGTCGTGTGTTTGAATTGCGCGCCACGAACTACCACAAGAGGGCGCTTAGAAGCAGTGCGGCGATCCCTAAAATTGCTATGTTAATATTAATTGTAAGCCTTTTTGTTGTTTTCATCCATCTTCGCCCCAGTGCTGTGTAATTTACTTGTGTTTTCTTTAATTTAAATAGGTTACCTTAAATAACTATAGACGTTGCCCGGGCGGACCCGAACAGGCACGGACTTGGACGAGGGTAGGAATGCTTTTACATAAATTGTCATTAAATAAGTAAATAGTAACGAACTTTCCATTGTCAGTAATTTTTATATATTTTTAATGTTTATCTGTAATTTACTCAACTTTCGCCGGGGCACGGAATCGTAGAATATAGTAACGGTAATTGTGTTGGCGCGAAGGGCGCCATGTTGCCACCTGCGAGCGATGAGCTCAGCCCAGTCCATCTTCATCACTGACCGAGAGCAGACGCGCCAGCACCCCGGGGACTTCACCTTTGTTCTGCACTGACCAAGTAATTCTGTCTCGTTAAGTATTTCTGAATCTCTTTCGCTCGTCATCCTCGGGGCAGCTCTCGGCCAGCGGGCTGTTTAATTAATTAATTGTCTCAGTCGAGTTTTCAGCAATCGTGTAATAAGTAAATTTTGTAGCATGGCCACGTGTGTGGACCATGCCTTCACCTAAGTCGATTCGTGCCTCAGGCTTTTTCTACCGTGTAACGTGTAACGGACGTGGAGATAACGTGTTAGTGAAATTAAATCTGGGAATAAAATATAAACTGAGTATTTTATTTAACCACGTGGTGAGTGGCTTAGCCTAGGAGTGTGGCGTGCCCGACGCCTAGAGCGGGCCAGGTCTGGAAAGGTAGGATAGAAAGGGCTGGTAACTCGTCCCCACTTGGGCTACGTAACGCCCTGAGAGAGAGACTCCGCCGGGTCCACGTGCCCTTCCACGTGGTGGCGCCCATATTTAACATCTTAAATTCACCGGTAACGCGCGAGCAGCCGTCAGTTTATAAACATCGTTATAAACAAACGTGTATCACACCCATAAAAATACTTGAAAGTGCCTATATTGTTATTGTTAGGACCTGAGTAGGCCTAATATGATTTTAGGTTAACTTTTCAACAGAGACGCCACATGGCGGTGTTGTCTCACACCAAAAAATATAAATTGGAAATAAAACACAAAAAACCTCGTGAGTTAAAACACAGGCCGACAATACTTAGGACACAGTCAATATTTTTTTTACGTGCATGAAAACGAAAAAAGCCTACTTACTTGAGAACAGTTGACTTTGCGATGTTGAGAAGAAACGCGGTCGTCTGCGTAACGTCACATTTCTTCAAGTCGCCTTTCCTAATTAAAACATATAAGTTCTGAGCGACGTTAATGATGTCCATCTGACGCTGCGAAGAAGTAGCTTTCCCCATCCCGGAACCAATTACCATTACAGCAATCACAAGAACCACACAAAATATCAAAACGATAACAAATTCCATCATTACAATAGTAGATAATAAATAATATAACAAAGTTAAAATACACAATATTAACACAAAATCCTGAAACACAAACTGTACGTTATTTCACGGTCAGTAATATATTAAAACACACTGCAATATGGCGTAAAGAGTGCAGACTGCAGACAAACGGCTGAAAGAGAAAACAAACAAGTGACTATTAACATTATTAATGCGCGACCACGGTTTCGGCACGTAATATTTTTTTACCGTTAACATAACGTTTTTATTTCACCAGAGATTTAAAAAAATGTTCAAACTTAACAAATACCCAAACAAATTCTTAAATACACGCGGAAAGTCAAAAAATATATATTTTGGCTATGGAACTATTTCGTTCTAATCATTGCCAACACACCACTTCTCTCACTGTTTCATTTACACACATGCGAGATCATTAATATTAATAATATTGTACATAGATAGTTACTTTTTTTGTAAAATTTTATTTAACATCATTATACGGTAATTTAGTGTTAATGCATGTTTAATATGCATATGATGGAAAGTATTTTTGCAAACGAACCAAACATGCTGCATCCTGGTGTGTTTTTTCAAAGGTTCGTTAAAAAAAGTAGGAGGTTACCGTGGATGGACTATAATCTCTAATTATTGATATATTTTGAAATTCATTTTTTTTTTCTTAAGACATTAGTGTGAAAGGTCTTCCGGCATTCTGTAGTCTGGCACCAACCAAACTGTTTGCGTTAATTTTTTTCCGTGTGGATTCCGGTTGTTGACCTTGGTTCCCAGTCGCAGCACTGCGCTGCCGGCGTTTTTAGTTCGCTCAGAGTTCATTGTTACCGATTGTTGTCGTTTCAGTACAGTGTTTCCTGTTTTTTTAGCGGGTCGCATTACACCATTCCACATTTAGCATTCGGGTTGAAACTACTCTGGCGTTCGTGGCCTCTGCCCGGGAAGTGCTGGAGGAGAGACCGTGATTGGGGGTGTGGTACGAGAGACGGACGAGTCCTGTCTGTGCAGGACTCGAAGAGCTGTGCCAACATGGTGCGGGCGGTGGGGCTGTCCCCCCTGCCCGTCAGGAAGTGCCTGGTCAGCCGCCGAGCCGGCTACCACTCGGAGGGCTACTTCTCCAGCGACCAGGAGGAGGACGTCAAGATACGCAACGAGTTCTTCGTGAAGAAATTCAGGAATCTCGACAAAGGTAATGGATTGTGTGGGTGTTTTGGTGAAGCCTAATTCATCATAACTTCTGTTTTCATTATATTAACATGGAAATTGTTAGCTGCATGGAAAGCGATTGGTTGTGACAGAAAGTCAGGAGTTCCTCTTAAGTGTTGATGTTTGTAACAAAATAAAATTTAATATTCTATTAAAGTATTTAAGGATTCGGAGGAGATGCTCAGTTTTTGTCAGATAAATTTAGTTAAACTAATACAAATTTCTTGTATAGTTATTATGAATCGTTAGTTGAGTGGCTTGGTAACATCCTAAAAAAATTAAAAAATAAACTTTTTTTTAAGAAGTAAAAGTTAAATTCCTGTTTTCAAGTTTGCTTGCATGGTAGAGGCACCCAATGTAAAACAGATGAATGAGAACACAGGAATTTCCCTTTGACTTTGGTTTATTACTAGTGATCCATTTTTTTATTTGTGTTTTAAATAAATTAAGCTTACTAGCTGAAATCCATAAAAGCTTTAAAAAAAAGTGGACGGCTATGGTACAGATATATTCTTACTTTGAATTGACTCAGATTATCAAATCACACTGAAACAGATAAACAAATAGAAGTTGTACTAATTAAACTCAACTGTGAAGATGTTCTTGGTAATTATTTTGAAGCATTATGTCTGCTCACGTTAGGTAGTTGTGAGAGAGAGATAATTATGACTTTTCAAATCGTGTTACATGCTAGTAGAGTCTTATCTCCGTGCCAGCTCCGAGAAGAAGACCGTTACGCTGTGATGAAAAACGGAAAGCGAGCCCAAAGGAAAAAGGCCCGGGAATCGTGGTCTACTGGGATCCATGCCAAGATTGAGATTTTGGCTGTAGGCCCATACAGGGAGGTGGACAGGGTGATAAAGTTTAACCCACACTATGCAGCAAGAATAATCATGCGTTGTGAATAAGTAAGAAATAAAGGCTAAAAATGGAGAGAAAACAAACTTATATGACTGGCAAAATTAAAGGGAAATCTTACATACCATTTGCGGTGGGTGAACTTAAATTCAGTACAAATCCTTTGTTACGACAAGAACTGCTAGACTACATGCTGAATGCGTGTTAGTTATTATCAGCACTTATGGATGTGTGTATTCAATACTGTCAAAATAATGTGTCACAGTCAAATGAGAACAAAAAAAAATTGTTCCTGATAATTCAAGTGGTAAAATGTCACTGTAGGGTCAAAAAGGATTTTCTTCAGCTCCATTATTTCTATTTGAATATTCATTGCAATATATTAAACATAATTTCTTAATCCACAACTCATTTTTTCAACAAGAGTCCTTTGTAGTTGAGTGGTCAAATCTTTGGTGGTGTGATCAAACAAGGAACTTAGGCAAGTGGGCAAAAGTGGCGGGCTTTGCGGGAAGTTGGTGAGTTGGCTAGGAGTGCTCTCGTTTCCTTCCACCTCACGGCTGTTAACAACAACTTAAAACCTAATTCTTTAATTTCTACTTTGGTGGAAGTATACTTTACTGTTAAGTTTCCAGTAATTTAAAGCATACAATTTAAAGCACACAAAACAAAAACAAAAAAAAATATTTACAGTTACAAATAAAGTTTAGGTTAATTCTTAACGTATCAACACTCCAGCAAAAAAAAAAAAAAAAAAAAAAAAATCTTGGAAACATTGAAAATGTGGGACTTCATCCACTGTTTTAAAAAAAAAATTAATTTGTTAACGGTTGAAGAAGGCAACTAACTGTCTAAATTGTGATTTTCCAACCATAAAAAAGCACTTAAAGATTCAAGTTAATTGGAAAATAGAAATATTGTGAGTGGGTTAGGCTGCGTTGTTGTGTGGACATGTGGACGCCGCAGGCTCCCGATTGGAGACGGAGTGGTTTGGTTTGTGCCTCAGTCCAGCGGACGACGAACCTCGCCCAGGAGAAGAAGATCATGTCACAGCAGCAGCCGAGCGGGCCGGCGCAGGCGGGGCAGGAGCAGTTCGGGGACTTCGCGGAGGAGCAGCCGGGGGTCCCCCTGGCGCCGCCCAGCGACGACGAGGACGAGGACGACGAGGAGGACGAGGACGAAGACGAGGAGGAGGAGGAGGAGGAGGAGGAGGAGGAGGAGGAGGAGGAGGAGGCGACAAACGACACGGCCAGCGAGGCGGGCACCTACACCATCGAGAAGGACGCCCCGTGCGCGGAGGTGACGCGCGCGCGCCTGGAGGTGGAGAAGGCAGTGGCCGGCTCGAGCGGAGCCCAGCCGCTGGAGAGGAGCCAGGACGGCAGCTTCAAGGTGGGATGGCCGTTGAATGGGTTATCCGTACCAATAATTTAAATGATCGCAATTAATAATCAGTATCATTGATTAGTGTTAGTTGTTTTGTTATGATTACTAGTTACCAATGTAGGTGACTTGATGTAAGCTTTTGGACATACGCCATTGCTAAGCACACGTATGTCTGTGTAGAAGAAAACTTCTGAGGACGGGAGCAGATAGCAGTTCCCGAAACGTCGCTTGTTTCTGTTTTGGAAAACTATTGTGTTTGTTTCGTCTTTTCGGTTTTTTTTGTGTTTTTGTCTTGTTTCAACTGTTGTGTTGAATTTTTTTGGGGTTCAAGTAATCATTTGTGGGGGTTTTTTGGTTCTCTTAGTCCATTTTTCTTTGTTTTTCTTTGTTTGTTGACCATATTCCTGTTATGGAATATTATGTGGTGTATATATCCTGTTGACAACAGCAATTTTTTGCTTAATTTGTGTTTTTTGTCTTTTGGTTTTTTTTATAGTTTTCTTCTACAGACATACGTGTGCTTAGCAATGGCGTATGTTCAAAAGCTTACATCAAGTAATGCACTCCCATTGCACAAATCTTTCAAAGACAATACCTATGTAGGTGCGCCACTAGTTCAAACAGCACCACACCAGAGAATGACATGTAACCTTTTTTATCTACTTGCAATATAGAATCAACATTTTGACATAATGAAACTGAAAAAATAATCCTCGTATTTTTATATCCATGAAATACTGTAGGTTATGCTCTGTAGTTGCGCAAGTGTGTGTGCGTCTCTGTAATGATTGTTTTACTTTTTATTTTGCTGTGCAGATGAGCACGTTCAAGGACAGTTCCAACTGGATCAAAGAATGGGCGACTCATGTTGTAAACCACAATACCAATGGACATGAACAGGTTGCGTCCAAAGCCCTCTCACCAATACCGGTCCCAAAATATCCAGGTACATAAATTTAAGCATGTTGATATTGAAATAAATAGTAACTGGATAATGTTATGGACATAGTGCTAGTTCCTTTCCACA
The DNA here is from genome assembly GCF_032445375.1 of Bacillus rossius redtenbacheri. Classification (NCBI taxonomy): domain Eukaryota; kingdom Metazoa; phylum Arthropoda; class Insecta; order Phasmatodea; family Bacillidae; genus Bacillus; species Bacillus rossius. The sequence continues at coordinate 8,449,755 of NC_086330.1, forward strand.
TTTTATTTTATTTATTTTTTAGCTGGGATGACTAGGATCCCTTCACCTGTGAATAGTCCTGGGTTCCTCCTGCCTTCCGGGCGGAAAGCACATCCTTCGCCTCAACACGCCCGCAAGATTCACTCTCCCTTGAACATGCAAACTTTTCTCTCGCACGTAAGTAACTTGTCTACACTCACATTGGAAAGCATTAAAAAAAAAGTAGTCATTACTAAGAAACTAAAATAAAATGTTTTAAAATGGACAATATTTTTATAGCATGTTGAATTTTGTTCAAATAAAGGTCTGTCATTGCTTGAGAGTTCCTTTGTTTTATGCACAGATGAAACTCTTTGAAATTTTAAACAATAAATTAAAAATATTGTAATGTTTTATAAAAGAGATTTTTTTTTTGTTAGATTGTATGGACTAGATGGCATAGGTTTTGAAGAGCATGCTACACAATTTTAAGAGCCTTTTTTTTTTAAACCAACGACTTTGTCTGGGTTATAACCCAAAACACTTGGAATGATTGCTGCTAGTTCTGGTGCAACCCCAAAAAAAAAATGATTAAGGGTGTACTTCACCCTGAACATTGGTTTATTGCATTTGCATGTCGGTCATTAGTTTCATGTAACATGAGTAGAGAAGATGAAAAATAGCATTTAAAAAGCTACTTTATAGCATTTATTTTTTGTTCTGTAGCATTTATTAGCATTTATAATTTTTTTAAGTCCTGTAGTGTGTGATGTTCAAAAAATGTGTTTTAAAAATATAGGAATATAATATAACAATACTGACATTGTAATTACATATACGTAGTAATAAACTAATAAAGAATTGAATCAAAATACAAATTACAAATACAGCTACATGGGACAATCAATCATATAAATTTTTGTTTCTGACCTCTAGTAACACAACATACTGTAGCAGAGAAATTTTACACACTAAAAAAATTACACATCATGTTCATGATAATTCATGATTAAATGAAAGCATTGAACATGTTTCAATGGTATTCTCTGTCCTCCTTGTCCAATGAACGTGGGTGGTTTGTTGTGACGCACGGCGGGAGAAGGGAGGACAGGCGGAGGGTGGCTTGTTGAATGATGGACGGCGAGGGGTGGGAGAGACTTTTTTTTTGCTCGTAAGGAATGCGAGGGGAGAAGGGAAGTTTGTTTTACAGTTACCGGGTAGTGTTTATGAGGAAAATAACAAGTTATACAGCTGAGTTCAAACAGAAAGCTGTGAATTATGCCAAATGAAACGGAAAAAAATGTGGCGGTGAGAAAATAAGATACGGCAGCAACCAATGTCAAGACTGACTGGTGCAGCCAAACATAACTACTGAAGGCACCGAAAGATAAGCGAGCATTTCGAAGGATGAAACAAGGAAAATATCCAGAAATAGAAGCGGCCGTGACCGTGAGTGACAGGCAAAGAGATACGGTACAGTAATTTATTGTACACATTGCCCGGGACACGAGTTGTGTTTACAGCACGTTAGTGCAGACTGTACTGGTTGGCCTTGATAACTTCCGCTGGCTTATCGCTGCACGCACACATGCGCATTTGCACACACAAGCGCACACACAAGCACACGCAGCTGCCTAATGCCTTCCCGGTTGCCGCTTGGAAACAAAACATGTGCTCTGACGGGAAAAAAAAAATTCCAGTAGCTCAAAATAACACAATGGTAGTTTAGTATGTAGCGCAAATTCGCAAGTTGGTTAGTTTATCGCATTTTATCGCTGGTAAACGGGTTTGTCACATTTATTCGCGGCTATATCGTTAAAAACGATTTTTCATCCTCTCTAAACATGAGACAACTGATATCAAGTAACCCACACATTTAAGAAAGGTCAAACAACTGTATTTTTCACCTGTAGATAAAAACACATATAAATATATAAGAAAGATGACACTAGTCTTTTATTGATGCAGTTTCCAGTGGGTGGTTGCTAGTAGCTAGTTGCTCGTGTGGTTGTGTGTGGCACGGCCGTGCAAGTAGCCGGTGAACGTCGGTGCAGGACTCGCTGTCGAGCCTGGAAGGGGGCGGGGCGGAGCGCCACAGCGACGGCAGCCTCGAGACGGAGTCGTTCCTGCGCACGACGGAGAGCGTGGTGACGGCCATGCAGGCGCGCGTGGGGGCGCCCCCGGACTCCGGCGGGGAGTCTGAGGAGGAGGAGGTGAGCCCCGGGCCCCGGGCTCGGCACGTGGGGGGCGCGCGCTCCGACAGCAGCAGCGACGCGGACCTCCGGGGCCGGGCCAAGGAGCCCGCCCCCGCAGCCCCGCTGTCCACCAGGTACAACAGGGCCTTCAGGTAAACCTCACTCCTGCATCTGGCCGTACCCGCCAGGCATTTACTGATTATTTCTGCTTGGCTCTGCCTGAATCACCTGATTGTCTGTGTGCGTGCGTAGTTTTTTCCAGTGATATTTATAGTCAACTGTAAATGTTGTATATTTACTTATTTACGTTAGCAATTATGTCTCTGTGGAAATAATGATAAAATTAAATACCAAAATACAGTTCTTAAACAATAAACATATTTAAAAATGTCTTTTTATTAAAGAGTATCCATCATGATAAATATTTATAACATTTTATTTAACACAAGTGGGTCTACTACTGTACTTTTTTTAAAAATTTTATTAATGCAGAAAATTTAAATCTACCAATTTAATTATTAATTATTTTATGAATAGCAAAAAAAAGAGCACTATTAGCACATAGCATGTGTTGTGGGTGTGGCCTAGAAGGTGGGATATTTACACTTTCATACCATGTTCGAAAACATGGCACCGTCTCCAAAGATAGTATGCTTCAATTGTTGAATAGTAATAGTTAGGGGCCTGTTCTTTTCGCGATCGTGATTAAACGACGATAAACGCGAAATCACAGTAAAATACAGTTTTTACGCGAAATCCCCATAACACAGCGTTTTTACATGAAATTTAGTATTAAAACGCGAAATCGCAGTGTTTTTACGCGAAATTTAAATACTGGGTAAAAGACTTGTCTCGTCACTGTTAAACAAACACCGCAACATGGCCGCCACTGAACATTAGTCATAAATGCACTAAAGCAAAACAAAAGCTTACACACGATCACGTTATAATGTTAAACCCTAAAATATACTGTAAAAATACGCAAAACTACTGCGTTTATTTTCCTTTCCGGCATAATGTTTGGATAGATAAGACACACAGGCGAAGTTTTAAAGCCTACGCACATCTCTCGGGGCACTGACGTCAGCTTGGAACAGCGACACTGGATAAATACAAAAGCAAGCAGATGATTGGGCGAATGGTGGCGAACGGTGTTTGGAACAGCCTTACGTGAGTGGCCATACCACGTCAGCCGGGGGTGCTGGCACATAGTTGGAACAGCGTCGTAATAACAAGCATAAAGCATTTTAAATGGTGCCAAAAAGCGGAAAAATGTAAACAAACATTTATTTTCGAATGGTGTGACGATGATGATTAGATGGTCAACAGTGTGTTATGGATTTTGTTAAAGGAATTAGTAGTTTTCCAGATTAGTTTATGGTGAACAAACTAATAATCAGTGTCAAAATAAAAGTTTGTCGTATAAATATATGTAACCTATTTGTTTAGGGTATTCAGTAATGAGTAGGTTAAAGTAAAATTATTTAACTTAAATAATTTCAGATATATTTACAGTAACACACACACTTTTCAAGTTGTTAGCACCGCTTTTGAGTTTTTAAGTGAATTTTAGCACCGCTTTTGTGTTTTTAAGTGAATTTTAACACCTCTTTTACTATTTTTAATGACTAAATCTGAAAATTTTATTTACCACTTTCAGGGGGCCCTAGTAATAGTACTATAGGCTGGCTTGCAGTCAGATAAGGAAAACCTAAAATATATTTTGTAGCTTGCCATGAGACACAACTTTGCAAGTAGACCTAAGATATGAATGCAAATGACAGTGCATTGAAAAGAACGTGCATCAATAGTTGGAAGTATTTGATTCATGTTCACTATGCAGTGTTTTATGTGTGGCCAAGTTGCTTCTGGATACATCTACAACCTGAATGGTTATTCTTTCTAAAGTTCTGGATGTTTTTTTCTTTAAGTGCACGTGGTTTGTTAAAAACAACCAGGGTCGCCACCCAACTGGGAAAATCGGGAAAACTAAAAAAATTTCAGTGAATTTTTTTGGTGCCGAGAAATCCATTAGAAACAGGATATGGAAGAAAAAAAAACAGTTTTTTTTAAACCAAAAAACATTTTTTTTTTGTTTGGACCAGGTTTTTATATTACATTATTAGAATAATTTATTAGTTAATTGGTTCTTGGCATGTTCAAATGAAAACCTTACAACATCCCGCTTTCTGCCACTCATTTTGAACCAGAAAAGTTATAACATCAAAGAAATGAAGTCCAGCAAATCTGCACATCTGACTGAGACTTAACCACAAAAAGGGTATTTCAGTCAATATCTTACGTCACAGTTTTTCCGCAAAGTAAAAATAAAATCAAGAAAATACCATTTTATTTTTGAATTTTATTCTTTGCTGAGAGAGCTCCAATTTTGAAGCATTGTGAAAATTCTGACTGCATGATGGGAACAGTTAGGTACGTGGTGGGGAAACTGATAGAGCAGGAGAGTGCATCAGCGGCGACGCCACTCCATGCACTAGCGGTCAAAAGGGAAGAATATAAAAGGTGAGGGGGTAGGTACGTAGTGCAGCATGCTCTGAGCTAGTTGTAACGGCTGGAAGGGAGATGGTAGGGGAGAGGTAGAAATGACGCAGCAGCGATGCTACGGGATTCTCATTACGCTGCTTGCGCTTGTCTACTCCTGAGTTTTTTTTTTTGACGTGATAACGTGTTATAAATCGATGAACGCCGGCTGCACGCACGAAAAATTGTCACTTTCCTCCTGAGCCGAGCATGCAAGAACCGCGCAACCACTGTGCGAGAAAATCGTCTATAATATCAAACAGGTTAAGGTGGGCTTTTTAACTAATTGTTCGTGATTATATTTAAACAAATTATTCAAATTAAATTTGCAAAAACTGTAAATAATATTTGAAAATTAAAAAGTATGCAATTTTTCATCGATGTTTTCTTATGACGTTATCTTGTAAAATTATTGTCCGTAAACCGACTTTACAGACAACCCTTTTTTTTTTATCATACCCACATACGTACTATTCTCAGTTATCTCTTTTTCAAGAAAAAGATACTAATAATGTATCTCTATATTGACATAATAAACAATAAGTTTTATTTCTGTCACGCATGGACTCAACACACACTTTTTTTTCCTATTAGTTAACATAAATTGCCCCCCCCCCCCCCCTTTTTTTTTTTTAAAAAAAAAAAAAATTTGTGCTGAAGATGGTTTTTGAACCAGTGCCACATGGTTAGAAGTCAACGGCTCTGACCTCTATACTTCTGGTCGTGGCTTTCGTGTGAAAGCTGTGACCTTGAAACAGTGACATTTTTAATTCCACAAGCATGCTGTGCTATAAACCTACAGCTGTGTTTGTTTGCTGTAATTACGTATTCTTTTAATTTGTGTGTTCATGTTAAATAAAGCACCATGTAAATGCTTCCAAAGTGTATTCAGGAGAAATAATTTACTATAGGTCATTTGATTATAAATTTACAGTATTGTAATTTATTTCATTTTAATATTTTTTTTGCACTAAGTTTTAGTAGTTATGAACATTCGGTGAGAAGACATTGAAAAACCTTGAGGAAACTGGAAGAAAAAAACCCTGGAATTGGTTATTGCCGGGAGTGGCTACCCCAAGCTACATATGTTGGAAGATATACATACCCCTTTTTTACGTTACCGTTATTTACGTTTTCCCGTTATTTGCACTATATTCTTCATGTCCCGTTTGGTTCCCATTTAATCCAATACAATACTTTCACGCGAATTACGTCTCAAAAATCTAATCCATCCCGCTATTTACGTCACGTAACAACCATAGTAGGCCTAAAAACATTGTGAAAAACGTAACTTTTATAGTCGGCAGTGGACATTTTAAATCGCAAAATAAACATATTTTATAACATGAAAAGTTGCTTTTATTTCTAAACATATAATAATTTAAGCCTAGGTGTGTAAAAGTTCGAGTAATTATAGCAGGAGACTTTCTAAAATGTACTCGGGAAAAACGTAAACTCACGAATGTATAAACGTTCTGATACTATATTTATGTCACAACTTAGCCGAAATACTGGTACGAGACATAAACTTCGCTAGATAAAATGAACGGAGTCTTGTTAACTGTTTTAAACGTATTTTATAATTTCGGAAGTAGTATTGTACAATTGACGCATATTTTTTAAACTAACCATTTATTTCCGAGGATCGTAAATAATTAATTTTTGGTATCAAGACATCAAGATGAACATAAACTTGAACGTGTCACGGCAGCGAGAAAACTGGTGGGTATACCAATAAAATGGTATTATAACTGGACCAAACTGGTACACGGGAGGTGGAGCTTATATTTTTTTCCGCTAAGCTCGCATCTATTGGCTGGCTGCTGATGGAACGTCACGAGTCTGGGCGGAGCGTTGAGTGAGTTATACTGCGCATGCGCAGCTCAGAGAACAGAGAGAGCCAGCTGGCGGCTACGCCGCGCCAGGCGCCATAACAGCTAATTGAATACAACGACCTTTCTCCGCGCATGGCGCGCTATTGACGGTAAATTTCCAATTTGCGGCCCTTATTTTTTGGTTTTTTTACTGTGGTTCAATGCGTATGTGTAATGTAGCCCATATTTGTTATGAACGCTGCAGGATGCGACTCTATTTTAATTAACTTTAACGTATTTCTTACTTTTCCCTTTATTTACACTTTCCCGCTTTTTACACTTTTTTACTTTGTCCCCATTTTGCTGTAGTACATACCTACTGACGTACATAAATAATTAAAAATTACAGTACAGGCTATGCATTAAAAATTAACATTATTAGTTGTTTTTTTAATGTGGGCGTTTCCCATCAAATTGTGTTAATCAAGTTTACAGTATGTATAAGCATTGGATATTTTTTTAAGTGTGGACGTGAACTGCAAAATAATATCTCTTTTTTTTTCAGTTTGAGACGAGCAAGGCTTGATGATCCAAATGAAAAGAAGAAGAAGCCAACGGCAGAAGCAACGGCTTCATCCGTCAGCAAAGCAAAAAAAGTTAACGAACCAGTGAAAAGCAACTTGGCAAAGAGTAATAAACTTAAGAATGCTAAACCCGAAAACACATTTTCAAGAACAGATGCTGGTAGAATTAGCGTTAGAGGTCCAAAGACTGTTTCTCAGGTACGATTTTTTTTTTTGTATTAGCAATTATGATTTCCTTGCTGATAATAACATACCGTGAAACCTCATTAATAAGAGCATTTAATACAAGGAAAAATGTAAAGAAACAGTGTTAAGTTTCAAATTATAAAATGTTAATGCCATTACTTTGGTTCTGTGTAGATAAGGGAAAAAAGCTTTGAATTACATATTCTTCCTAAATGATATGTCTTTTTGTAAGTACTTTTTAAACCTTTGCTTTATTCTTCCATCTTAAATCCTTTAAAAAGTTGTACAATACAAAAAAACATTTTGAAGCACAGGTTGTATTTAAAAATTATATAAAAATTGTGATTAAATTTGGTAATACAAACATTATAGCAAAGTGATAAAATTATGGTCCCTTCAGGTTTGTGTTGTGGAAGGTTTAACTATAGTATGTTTTTATTTACTATAGTTTGGACATCATCATTTCAATACCAGGCTATCTACAGGTTTTGAAAGTCTTGAAAAAGTTGCAAAACTGGTTTGGTCATGAAAGTCACAAAAAGTCACAAAGTTAACAGTAACCCTGCAGAAGTCACAAAACTTAATTTTCCAACATCCTTTTGCTTATTTTAATATTGTTTTTGACACCTTGCTGTTGTTATAGTTGTTTTAATAAAAGTAGTTGGAGACTATCCACAGAAATAATGTGGAATGATCTGAAAACATTTCTGTGAATAGTAGATCCATTTTGTGTAATGTCTTATTTTGTTTATTATATATATAAAAATGTATGGTGGTATAAAAATTAAATGTGTTTGAAAGGTTCTACGAAAGTCCAGAAATTGGTTCATCGGGTATTTGTAGACACCTTGGATATCTAATAATTGATATGTATCAGCTCGATACCTTCAATAATTTTTGTACTTGATACTTTTAGTAACAACAAACATTATTTTATACCACTGAACCAGAAATATAAATAGCTTTCAAGTTCCACAAAAATTCAAATTTTTGTCGATTTAAACAAGCAATCTCAACTCACTTGGAATCAAGTCTACTATGTAGTTGACTTGTTAAGTCCAGCTTTACCAAGCAACCATTCAGTCTCTGGAGTATCTGAAAGTAGTCTAGGTTTGGATCTATGCTCAGTTCTTTCATTTAGATGTATCAAGTGGTATTGAGTAGCAGACTGGGAGTATTAAAAAATGTTTGATATTTGTAATTTGAACTTTGATTAGACATTTCAAATCAAATAATATATTGTTTTTTTTTTTATTATTCAATACCAAGTGAGACTCATTCACAAAAATTTTAAATAAAAAAAGGTAACGTGTTATAAGCTGAGAATATTTAGTGAGAAATTGGTATTATTATTCTTCTACATAATACATACATACAATTTTTACACGTAACAAATAATCTGTAATAATGATTAAAAATGGTTAAAAATACTCTATACTTATCTTATGTACATAATTAGTTATATCAACGTAACATTTTACTGGTTAAGAAAATGCATTGCCTTGTATTTTTTCCCTTGCATTTCACATCACACTATTGTGGTTTTATTTTACTGTATTTTGCACCGAATTTTCCATGATTCCTTTGAAGTGCAGAAAAAAGAAAGTTCCGGTATACCTATGTGTTGATTCATTTTAAAAAAATATTTGATATTTGTGAATAACTTTATATTAGATTCATGTAAAAAAAGGGGGTGTTGTCTGTAAAGTCGGTTTACGGACGATAATTTTACGTGATAACGTCATAAAAAAAATTGATGAAAAATTGCATACTTTTAAATTTTCAAATATTATTTACAGTTTTTGCAAATTTAATTCAAACAATTAGTTATTGAATTAAACTGAAATCAAAACAAATGTCAATAAATTGTTGATTTGAAATGACGAAATTGGACAAATAAATCAAATTTTTTAAATTGCTGCTTTTAAAAAGCCCGCCTTAACCTGTTTGGTATTGTAGAAGATTTTCTTGCACGTTGGTTGGCCGGTTCTTGCACGCTCGGCTCAGGCGGAACGTGACAATGAGACATGGCCTTTTCGTGCGTGCAGCCGGCGTTCATCGATTTATAGGACGTTATCACGTCAAAAAAAAAAAAGCAGGATTCGCAGAAGCCTAGTGCTGCTCACACGCAGGTGTCCGTGAGACGCGACACGGAGGCTGGGTCTGTGCAGGCGCCTCACGCGCAGAAAGGCGGCGCGGCCAAGAGGGACGCGAAGAAGGGCAGCCCGGGCGCTCGCAGCAACTCCACGCTCTCCTCCAAGGAGGTGGAGTTCCAGAACTGGAAGCGCCGCAAGAGCTACGACCCGATGAAGGCGGCGGCGGAGGGCAAGAAGAAAGAGGCGGCGAAGAAGGCGGTCATGACCACGAGCATGACGCAGTCCTCGTTCGCCGTCCCTGAGGCGTCTCCCAGGTGCCGCGCCCTCTCTTGCAGGCTTCAGTCGAACACTTGTCTAGTTGGCAGAGTGACTTGTATCATGTGTTGGTCGTTTTAACAAATGTGAATATTTAAACCTTCATGCCAAATCTTACTTTCATGTTCAGAAATAAAAAAAAGAAAACCATTTCATTTTTAGATGTAGCACTTTCAATAAGAAGTTAAGGTGAGGAACTGCTTTTATGGATTTGTTGCCGACTTGATCATTTTAAGCCGGTTATTGTTTGGGTTGAATTATATGCAGTCATATCTGGTGGCTTTTCTCAAAGTTTGTTTTCAAGTGTTCAAAGACCTGAATGGGCTGTATGGTAGTGTTTTTTCATTTCTACATTCACTTGGGATTCCTCGAGTCTGCAATTATAATAAGGAAGTGCTTGTTTTCAGTTCCAGTGCAGTGAGAGGACTGTAATCCGGCCTTTTATGTTTCAGTTCATTCTGTAATCCGGCACCTGACAAGCTGTTCGCATTCAAAAATTTTCCGATTGGATTAAGTTTGTTGATGTTGGCTTGGTCAGGTCACATTACTGCACTGCCAGAATTTTTGGTTCACTTATAGTTTATTGTTTTTTTTTTTCCCTATAGGATTAAATTTCACATCACTAGGAATATGCATTCATCACATTTGTGATAAAACAAATTTTTATGAATTTCTGCTCTTTTTTTTTTTTTGTCGAAAACGTGAATAAAAACGCAGAGAATCCTTTTCCGAAATCTCAGAATACTGCAAAATTGGCATTTTAAATGTTACTTTACATTACTTTCCATGATCATTTGGACTTAAAAATTGCAAGAAAAAAATGATAAATGTCCATATACATGATTTTCTTATCTATGGTTTGGGTTTAATGTGTCTGCATCATCTGTTGAAAAAACATGGAACTTTTACCAAAGATTTATATACTTCTATACGTGAATACCAGCAAGCCAGATGCTGAAGATTAAGCAATCAATATTTCAGTCGATATATTGAGTTCTGGAGTTTTTCTTATAACCGTCAACGGTTAAGTGAGAACTGCTTCAGTACCTATCTTGTGTACATATATTTTACTTACATTTTTTCAGATTTTGGTTAAGTTTATAAATAATTGCTATTGAAGTACATAAATATTGTATATTGAAGTACAAAGTACATAATGAAAAGCAACTGCGTTATTATTGTGATGTTATACTTGGTGGTATTTACTAAGCCGTTAATCCTGACTCAACCTTTATAAGAATTGAGAACTCAGAATGAAAGATAAACAATTGATAAATATGTACGTTGAAAGAATCCTGAGGAAATTCATTAATCAGTGCTGGCATACGTTCAGAACTTACTGTATTTCGGAACAGAGAAACAACTCAGGTTGCCACTTTTAATTGAAGTTGTTCTGAGTTCTGCATAAATGCTGCTATTAATGTTTGCTTTTGGGGTGTGCATGGATATGATGGTAAAGTTTCTTGGCTTGTGTTTGAATGCATGGAGTCAGACTAACATATTTTGTGTATTAAGATTAAGATGGAGATTGTAACTCCCTTAGCAAGTTTGTGAAGTTGCAGAAAATTTTTTATATTCATTTTTATCAAGATCATTTTCTTTAATTGGTTTAATTATGTAGGTGTTTTATAACCAGTGCCAAATTATATAATCGTAAAAGGTGGGAAAACTTATTGAAAGGGTTTTAGTCCATGTTATGGTGTTTTTGTTGCAGCCATCAGAATCCTGTCCTGCGATCTGCGTCCTTCCACGGAACTGGTGGCCTCACGCCCAAGTATGTCTCGTCCGAGGATGAGATGACGCTCTCGGCTGACGAGGATTCCCCGGTGTCCGGATACCCTCCCCTCACCACCGCATCACCTTCCAAGGTGAGACCGGTCGTATTTGTCGTTAGAGGAGTACTTCACGGTGAGACTTGCTTTGTGACAAATATGTATTTTTTACAATATATTTCAACTCAAGGTAATATCATAATTTTTATTTTGATATTGATGATGAACATGAACGATAATTGTCAATGCAGTGATAAAACTTATGATAAATCATGTGATAAGTTGTTAACATATTACTATTTTATAGTAATGAAACCCGCCTTCCGGTCAAATAGGAAGGGAGGTCCCGTCCCCGACTCACCCTGGGTAACTATCAATACAAAAACAGGGAAAAACAAAAAAAGGTAATTCGCTCCAAAAAAGTCGCACCCGGGCGGTCGAGCTATCAAAGGCAGAAAAACTACGAACGTATACAGCAAGACTTTGGCTCATTTCAACAATCAAACAGATTAAGGCTACTCAAAATTTTATTATTAATATCATTTCAAAAGATCCAAAATACCTATATATTCAGAAAATACAAATACTAGATAATAAAAACAATTAATTATAAACGTTCCAAAAAGAGTCCTACTGGGAGCCGGATTTATACACGTGCACGATCATGAATATTTGCACGTCTTGCTTCCAAGAATCAAACAGCTGATGACCGTGACCTTCAGAAAATGCGTAGATATAGTTCAGTCGAATGCGCCATGCAAAATATCACTCAGTCGCAATGAGGCGGCTGCACTAAAAATGTTTTTAGTTCTGAGGGCAAATCTCGCAGGTAAACATAATTTAAATAATAAATCTCTTCATGGCATAGCAGCAATTTCTACACTCCACATTTATCATAATTCAGCAAAGTAGCATTGACCCATTTTATAGAACGGGAAGGTCTAATCCATAAGCTTGCACAGATATACGCAGTTCATATAAAAGTTCGCCTCGCAAAACTATGCTTCTTTTTAATAATAAATCTTGATCCACAACCCGCTACTGCCAATGCTATGTGTCGCCTCTTTACCTTAGCGTAGATTTCGAATATCTTGCTGCTGAAGACGCCTCCAGGTAAGGCAAGGCCCCATCTCAGCAGGCCCCGGCGAGGACTGGCCGGTGCTGAGTCGAAAAGCCGTCTTCCCTGCCTCGCGACACACGTCCGGTCGCGGCGACTCCAAAAACCAACAGCTCGCGGCCCACAGTTCAGTCCGGGCCCGTCGGCACTCGGGCGCTCATGACGTCATTGGTGAAACGAACCCGCGCTCCCAGTAGCCGGCCATGAAAACACAATCGATATATATATTGAAAAACAATAAAACTATAATGACACCAAATCAGAATAAAACTATAAAAGGAAATAATCACAATCATTAAATAATTAACCAAAATAACATTAAATAAGATTTTACAAAAAGAAATCAATTAAAATGGAAATAATTCATAAAATCAATAACAACTAAAATAAATAAATAAAATAAATGTGGCCTGGGGGCCACAGTAATTAGCATGACATTTTTAACTTTTTGTATACTTTCTGGTTCAATTTTTAAAATTCAATCAAAATTATGGGGTGGGGGTTTAAAAGCATATATAGCCCCTGGCTATTCATAACATTTAAAATGAGAATGTTTTATGTTACTAATGTCCTCTTCATGTTTCATAATTAATTTCTACTCATGTTTCTTCTATTAGGCATAGGCTTTTAAGTCATTAAGTTTGTGCTTAACTATTAATTAATAACTTGGGTTAGGTTTTACAGGAAAGCTGAATGTTGTTTTATTATTATTTTTTCACTTTAATTTGTTTGGTCAGTTAAAATTATAATGTATATTAATTACGTTTTTACAATTATAAAGCATATTCTGGCTAGTGAGGCTATAACATTCTAGATGGTTTAAAAAGAAAGGAAGACATGGGCGTGAGACTCAGTCGCCAGTAAGTTAATTTTGATCTCCTCTTCTCTCGCACCGAGCCCTCTTGGGTGAGAGCCAGGTATCCTGTTTCCGGAGGTAGACAGGGGTAGAGAAGGTCAAGCTGGTCTTGCGGCAGGATTCACATTCTCTTGATGGTGGATGCACGGATGCTCGGAAGTGCGGTCTGCTGGCGTAGATGAATAGCTAGAGGGGTGAGGGATGGGGCCAGACTATTCATTGAAAAATGTCGGTATTTTTAACAAGGAAAATTTTAATTGTCCTGAATGTCCAAACAGTTCAATTGGTCGCCTGCGTCGGCTTCCACAACACACACTGAATTTACACAAAGTACACCCTATCGCCATGGAAGGGGGGGGGGGGGGGGGAACAAATTCCCTAGGCCGAGATAGGTCCTCGGATGGCCTGACTCGTGAAGGAGGGGTGCGAGCAGCAGAAAACGGATAGCCAGTCGTTCTGCTGCTCCCCCTATGATCGTCCTATGGTCAGTGGGCGGATTCCAGCCTCACTGGCCGTCGGGCCGATCAACTGCTTTCAGGTGGATGACCTCGCCTTTATATAGGGAGAAATGCACGGGAACGAAGAAAAGGAAGGGAGGGGCGAACTAACTCCTCTTTGGAAGGGATGAGATGCGCGCGCATAACTCTCGCCGAAATTTCCCTGCCCTGGTGGTGGAAGTATAAACTAGATATTAATAATTAAAAAGAAAAGATAAACGTGGCATAAATAATTATATGTGTGTGTGTGTGTGTGTGTGTGTATATATATATATATATATATATATATATATATATATATATATATTCAATCTTATGTATCAAAAAGTATTTAAACTTGCTTTCACAACTTAATTTTATACTTTTATAAAATATAAATAGGTACAGTTGGTAGATCGCCGGTCACAAGATGGCGTACCAATGTACATGTTCAGCTGTGGCGAAAGAAAAATATACATTTGTATACATAACTCGTTCATTTTTACAATTATATTCTGAAGTACATTAATATGTGTGGTTATAACAACGTAAAAAAATAAAGGGCGAAGATGGTTGGTTGCATTAATGAATTATTCTATTGTTCGTCGCTTTGTTTATAACCTACAACGTCGCACAGATTTGTCGCCGCATATTATGTGAGTAGGCCTACTGCCGAAATACCTTTTTCCCTGAATTGCTTCTGAACTTACTAAAACTCGTTTTGGGTTTAATTATAACTAGGGATGGGACGAATCCACATTTTGGTCGAATCCGAATCCTTGTTCGAATCCTCAGTGTTTGTCATCGAATCTCGAATCCCAGTCCCACACTAAACTTCACCACATGTTATTAAAAAAAATCACACATTTATATTAATACATTACATACGCCTATGTATTAAAAAAATCACATGTGTATTTATAAAATTATAAAATAAGTGCATAGTGTATACACCTGATATAAAATAGAGACAAATAACCTCAAAAACCACACACGTAAGTTTGCATCTGTCTAATTCATTGTTAAATTTATCCTTCCTATGTTTTCAATAAAATACGTTTGTATAACAGACACCATTTAAAAAAAGTTACGTTTTTTTCTGCAATGTTATATTATTGAAGGTTGGAAATGATCGAGTAGTTATGCTAATTGACAAAATGCAGCGTAGTTTATCTTATGTTTGTGCTATTTCTATTACCTTTATAATATAGTTTAGGTATACAATTTTCTAGAGCTGGACGAACCTCAGTTCTATTGTATCGAACCATAGCAAAAAAATTTCGAACTGAACCGAACCTCAAACAGAAATAATTGTTTTGAATTAAAATGAACCGAAACCAGCATTTTGATCTTTAACTGAATGGTGAGAAATAAAGGTTCTCCAGCCATATGTAAAATTAAAACATTATATAGCTTACTTAGCTTTATTAAAACATTGCAAATACATTTTATAAGTTAAGTTTATGCAATAAATAATGAAGGAAAGAAAACAATTTAGAGAAAATCATTTTGCATTTAATTATACACACACACTTTTAATTCATGAAGAAGTTCCATCTAAATTAAAAAAAGACTATCTTCCTTTTTCAGTGTACACTAACCTTCATTTAAAAAAATATAAATATTATAAAGATGACGAACATTCAGCATAAGGCCACATAACATATTTTTGTGGTTGACATAACCTAACATTTTTAATAAGTAAAACTTTTTAATAGGACATTAAAAAAAAGTCCAATGTGAATTAAGTTACCTATCTACGTTACAAAACCCGCTGACTGCAGTTGCTGTTTTCTTGGAAGAATGCTGCATGTCAGAAGAAACTTTAGACATGTTTTGGGGTGGTTCTGGGTCATCTGGGTCGTCATTATCTTGTCTTCAATTGGAAAACTTAAACGACGTAAGCCTGCTCATCGCAAATCACCTCAAGAACAATAATATTGTAAACGTAACGTAAGAAGTGTGGTTATAGAAATTTGCGTCGAAAAAAAGAAAACACGAGAAATAATGATGGCTGCCGCGACTACGCTAGTCAACTTTGTACCCTACTGTAAAATTTACTGGACCAGTACTTTTAATACAGAAGATTAAATTAATATTTTCAGTACCTGCTAGTTATAACCAAAAAGGCCAAAGAAAATAAATACATCCCAGTAATTTAAAATACGTAATTTACGTAATCATTTCCTACCGCATTTGTCTTGTATTAACTTGATCACGTTAGTTTTGCCAAAATACGAGAGTTCTCGTACATGCGCTTAAGTTTAACGTATGGGGTACGCAATCTTTGGTGATTTTACAATACTTCTCGTACATGCACTATAGTTAAAGGTATAATGTACAATACCTTTGGCATATGTACGATAGTTTATATTACGTAGTACGAGAAATGCATACAAAATTCTCTAAAGTAAACAAAAAACAAAGCGCGCCTATATGAAAAAATCCTATGCGAGTTATGCGACGATTAATAAATTTTTATTTTATTTTGTCTGCGATTGAAACTGTTGAGACAAAGATAATGCGATAAAAGTCGGAATATTACAAATAATGGAATTTTGTTGTGCTGTTTTGTGAATGGTCAAATGGGGGTTAGAAAATTAGAAAAACGTAATTTTTTTTAAACGAACGTTCGGTTTTACGAATATATTTTAAGAGGTTTCGAACCGAACCGAACGTAATGGTTCGGTTCGAAGTTTTATAACTTCGCCCAGCACTACAATTTTCAATTACTACCTAAAACTCTTAAAAACCCACCTCGAATCCTACCTCGAATCCCACCTCGGATCCTACGAATCCTCGAATCCATAGGATTCGGTATATTCGACGAATCCAAGATTCGAAAATCCCATCCCTAATTATAACGTAAAGTAACGTGATATTTAACATAGATAGGGCGGGCAAGCGTCAATTTCCACGCCCCAAGTTAGTGGGGAAAACCAGCGCGTAGGCGCATGATTGCGCAGCGGTGGACTAGAACTCTTGCTGGGTGCTGTTTCGCCAGCCAATCAGGGAGAGCCATGCGGTGGTGGCAGCGTGTGGCACGTCGTTGGCAGCTCGTGTCGTTACGGGATAATGTAATGCGTGCTGGTCGGGGCCAGGCCAAAGTTTAACCTTTTTTTTTCTTTCTTTTTCTTTTCTTCGGACTTGATTGACTAGAAATTCAACCTCAGGCGTTGGCATCAGCCCAGGGTGACTGTTGTCACCCTTCCGGGACATATCCGCGGGATATCGCTCCTTACTTACAAGATAAGTAAAGGACTGAATTTTTTTTGTAATCGAGGAATGAGCTGGATCCTCAGTGAATGTGTGAAAGATCATTTGGATTTATAACAATAAAACAAAAGACTTCTTAAAAAACTCTTTCATTGTAAGTAGAACTAAATACCAACTTTTATCTTAAGGGAATAATTCATCCTCAATGTTGGCAACAAGACTAACTTAAAAACATAACTTCAAAATGATCATATAAAAACTTCATAAACTTTTCAAGAGATTAAAGTGTCTTGTCACTCACTGTTGTGGGTTGCTTGGCCGGGCCGACCTGGGATGTAACAAAGTTAAAGAAAATAAGTCTTCGATTCGGCTTTGTGGGGATCTGTTCTTCTTTTATTTTGTCGTGTGTTTCATTTCAAATTTTCTGAGCATATAGTTATATGATTAGGATCACCTGTGTGACCTCTTACAGCTTGAAAGTAACGTTTAGTAAATATCTGATGAGAAAAATTTGTGACTCAACCTCGAATGCAAAAAAAAGTTATTGGAATAAATTTACAGGGAAATCCTTGTAGCCGACGGCGAAGGCGAGGAGATGAAGTAAGCGACTGGGCTTGTAAGACCGAGTCGGGATGTGATGTGACGTGTGTGCCCGTGCGTGCAGGTGATGCTGGAAGGCGTGCTGGGAGGCAGCCGTGCGTCGCTCTACAGCGCCGCCTCCAGCTCCTCACTCCGCGCGAGGAACAAGATGGAGGTGATGCTTCCTCCCTCTGTCCGTGACGGCCAGGGCCAAGAGTTCATGGTTCTGTGTTCCAACCGATTCCATCGCAGCAAATTTCAGATTACACTTTTTTATCATTTAATTTTTATAATTATTGTATGTATGTAATTATTATCTTACATAAATTAATGAAAATTTCTCAAAGTTGACATATACCGTATTTACTCGCGTCAAGGCCCCCCTTTTTTTCCAAAATTTTGACTCCAAAAAAGGGGAGGGGGCCTATACGCGAATTTGGAGGAAAATATAGATTTTTTTTTCAAGTTGTGCGTCTTTGTTTGAATGAGGAAGACGGGGGAGGCAGCGACGCGGCAGGAGGGAGAGAAAGGCAACGACTCCGCAGGGGGGAGAGGCAGAGGCAGCGCTTTGTCAGGAGGGGAGAGAGGCAGAGGCGTGGCTTAACCTCCCTCCTGCCAGCTAGCCAGCCAACCAGACAAAGGAGTGTTAGAATCCTTGACCCACTTCCCTTCCTCCTTCACTTCCCCTCTTCTTCTCCGACAACACTCCACATCAACACAGCGGACAACACTCCACATCAACACAGCGGCAGCGCGCTAGACCAGCTTTCTTTATCTTTATGTCGTTAGAGATAGGACTAACTGCTTACGTCTGGCATGCCTCACGACGGTCCTACTGAGAACGGACAAACTATAATACCAGTCTCTGTATCACTGCCGCTTACAAAATCACCTCCCTCTGCTCACAATACATGGCTTGTTGTTTGATGCATGCCAAGCTGCCCTGCCCTCAGATAAACCCAGAAAAACACGTTTTTAAATTTTTTCTCAAAAATGTTTACAAAACAAGGAGGGGGGCTTATACGCGGGCGGGGCCTTTATGCGAGTAAATACAGTATCTCAATTTATGTATCAAAACAAGATTCAGATCTATTGGAACCGATTTACGTACATACTTTTTTTTTGTGTCATTGGCCCATTAGGAAAAAAAATTTATACTAACTAAAGGTCATGGCTTGTACCTTTTTACAAAAAATTAACATTAAGGAGTTATTTAAAAATTTTAATGACTTTGTTTAATACACATGAATGTGTTTAGGAGCTAAACAGTATTGTGAAACGCTGCTTGCTGGCGGAGTGCTTAACAAAGAACAAAAAATTCCACGCAACTCAATTTGTATTGTGTACAAAGACCATAGATTACGTTGAAAATTTTTTGTATGACATAATTAAACTTTTGATTTGTTGATGGCACTGATCGTTGAAGTACACCGTTACCAGGCGTCATTGTGACCAGTCGCGTGTGGGTGTGAGTGGGCTGTGACGTGAAGAACGATGGCACGATGGGTGTGCCGTGCACGCAATTCTGGCTGTGTGATGCGGGACTAGTGCGCGGACAGTTCCGTGGATGTGATTTATTATATTGCCAGTGAATGTGTGGTCCTCCAGTTGAAATGAGATTACTTCCGTGCAAATAAAGAAACTATGCAGTGCAATGGTAAAAAATGTGTTTTCATGCGACTGAAATTAAATATTTACAAAGACGTTTTATAGGATCCATTGTAAAGTTTAAAAACATTTAAGGAACCTTAACTATTACAATTGTAATCACGCACATTTTAATGACATTAAGTAGGCTACAAATTCTGAATGTTTACAAATTAAATTTGGCTGGATTTCCATGAATTTCAGTGTTGTGCAATTTATTGACTTGAATTTAGGTGTTATTTCTCTTTTATCGCTATTCACAGTGTATGATTATATGTGGCGAGTTACAAGGAATCAGGTTACCAATAACAATAACTTAATCAGTTATTTTAGTTTGTAATTTATTACATTGTTTTCCACTTGTAGTCAAAGAGGTGTAGTCATTACTTTTTACAATGTTAAATTTATTTCTTGCAATAGAATCATTAATGATTTTTCTTCATAAACCATATTTCATGATTATGATAATAATTGAGATACCTAACTGATTAAAGATCTGTTAGGGTATACCTATGTATAAATACTAATATGAATAGTTTATTATTCATATTCAATTCAATGTTGAATACTAAAACTTTGAAATGACAAATATTCAATTGTTTATGAATATATGACATATTACACCTCTTGAGTTTGTTTTATACCAACATTCACTATTGAGGTTAAGTTATTTTTGTGATATAAATAATACCTAGTTTTGATGTTTTAGCGGGACTGCAAAATAAAAAACATGGACAACACGAGGCATTTTAAACACATAATAAATATTCATAGTTATTTCACTACTGTCTCACAAAACAGTAGCAGAAAGAAATCACATGGGCGATTACAAAACAAGCTATTGCAACAATTTAATTTGAAAAAAAAAAAAAAAAAAAAAAAAAACTATTAGGTATTTGTAGGCCTACTTGTTTCGTTGCATGTAGTCATGTACTAGTAGTGTGAAAATGATATCATATAAATGTCTACAATGGATTACAACAATAAACGTGGACACACTTTTCCAATGCAAGTGAATGCAATAGTTGCAACGGTATTATGAATCGATAGTCACAATCTCTCTACCGCCATACAACACAATTGTCCACCATGATACATAGTAGCAGCTTACTTGCTGTATGTATCAATAATGAAACAGACATTGCCACTCAAAAACAAAATAAACGTAAACAATGGTTCCGGATTACAGAGGAAATTAGCAGAAAATGTATTTGTAATTTTGCTGAACTAAAATAATGTAGAGGAGAGTAACCTATATTGGATCACTTTTGACATAATGGCACATGTCACAAAATCTTGACAAGCTATAAATATGTAACATGACTCATAGTATAGCTTGATTCAGTAACTAAATAGTATCAATGTGTTAATATTGTAGCATAGTCGGCAGTAGTAAAAAATTATTTATGTAAGGTTGTCTTTCGGTCCAATTAACGCAATTGTTATCTTAAATTGGACCACCAGGACCCTAAATTGTACCAAATCTAAAAAAACCTTATAATTAACAAAAAAAATATATACAGTTTAGGATGATTATCATTTATATTTATTCTTTAAATGTAACCAGTCTTTCAAAAAGGAATAGTATTACTTTAGGAAGTCTTAGGAAATCTTACTTAATCAACATGAACACAATATCTCAAGGAATATCTTTTACCACAAAACTGAAAATTCTGTGTTTTTGTTGAGGGAGGCAAAAAGTTCGACCTAACCAAAAGATTTAGGCCAGTTTGCAGTCATGACTTGAGGAAAAGTGAAGTATTTCTCCATTTGATTAATCTGCAAATATTTTACATAGATTTTTACTTACCTGACTCTGCAAGCAACCTTTAGATTCCCAAATTCAACTGTATTAATTATGCAGCTACAGTATAACCCCGATTATCCGCGACTCGATCATCCGATTCGCGGATTAACCGCAATTTATGTCCATTAAGTCCAATTTTTTAGTTACATATAACCAATGATTCAAAATGTATGTAAATGTTAAAATACTTTGCAAAATGTATGTTGGTCAAAGTACTTTGACTCAGTTGCGTTTATATACACAGAAAGTTTAAAAAAAAATACTAGTACATACATACGTATGTACATAATATTTTTGTGTTCCATGTTACGTGAATAGATTATACACTGGTGCGCGATTCCATGTCCGCATTACCCGACTGTACACTCCCGCGCGCAGCACGGCGCCGTGCCACAGAGATTACCCGGCGCATGGAGACAGTCCATTAGTGTACGTTGTTGAAGCATGAAGGTGGTGATAATTTTATGTATTGTAACAGTGATCTGTATTCCGATGGATTATACCGTTGTGTTGTGCGGAAGTGTTGAGCGCAACATTTCATCATGTCAACAAATGAACAGAAAAGAAAGCGAGTGGTACTGTCCATCGACAGCAAAACAAAAACTATAGAAAGATTTCAGAGTGGAGAAACAATTGCAAACTTGCGACTGAGTTTGATGTCAGTAACACAACAGTGCGCGACATCATAAAAAATTGTGAAAAAATCCCTCAGTTTGCTTCACAGGCTGACACTTCAAGTGGATTAAATAAACGCAAGACGATGAAAGAATCCACATTTAGCAGCTTGGACGCTTGTTTGTTTGAATGGTTTCAACAGAAAAGGTCGGAGGGTGTACCATTAAGTGGCGTAATTATATCACAGCAGACGCAAATTTTTTAAAAAAACTAGGCTTGACAGAAGAACCATTTTTCCTGTTATATTACTTCTCCGTTATTTTATGAGCACCGACTGTACGGAAGTGTGTGTGTTGCAACTAGTGCTTGGCACGCATGATAAATTCAGCCTATCACTTGCTGACGCGGCGCAGTGATACGACGGTGTTTGTTTATTTCAAAACTCAGCTAAGAGTGAATGGAGAATAGATATAACGACCCCTCACGGTTCCCGAGATTAGGGTCGTTATAGAGAGGTGGTCGTTATAAGATTTCCGACCCATCTGCAACACTAAGTCATAATAGGTCGTTTTTGCACTAAGTCCACGTTCAGCAAGCTAAAAATTAAAAAAAATCTAACATTTAAAATTTATATAAATAAAGGGGGATAGAAACACCGTGAATTATACGAGACAGACACACCGTTTCAAAACCATGAAATCAAGTCTCAATGCACTGGTATGAAAAATCTTATCTCGAAAAGAATTTTGAAGGCAGTCGTTCTGTAAAATAATAACCGCCCGATTGTGTTACTGACAACAGAGCAATGAGCTAAGTGTGGCAGCGTCGCTTACGGGCGATGAAAAGAATGCGTGACCTTGGCAGCTATCAGCCGTCTTGGGCCCTCGGACTGGCGGGCGGCTAGTCACACACCTCAGTGCAACAACGACTCGCGTGCCCACGTCTCCGCACACGAAAGACTTAAAAACCACTGCTGCCCAGCACTAAGCAGTCCACTTCTATGTCAACACCGCACACAAACACAAAGCATGTGTATATATGTAATCTCCGAATGTCCACAGATGGCTGTCTGTGGGCTAATGACCTTTGAGGCAAGCATGACTCGGCTAACCGCGATTTTCGATTATCCGACTCACTCGTCCCCTTCATTAACACGGATAATCGGGGTTCTACTGTATTTATTTTTGTAGTACTTATCACTTGTTAGTTTTGAATTCACCTCGTAAATAAATCTCACTATAACACACACACCCAAAAACCAGTACCCTTCAATTTTGTGAACCTGAGGTTTTACAGTATTCACACATGCCTGATTGTTTCAAAACCCACCAAAAATGGAAGAAATGGCATGAAAATTTTATAATTTATTTTTGCTAGCTAATGATAAAGGGTTGTATTGTCACTGACCTAATGTGTTGTATGCTTAGTGCTTAGTACTGCCTCAGTACATTAAAAAAAAAATTGAAAAATTAATAAATTTAAAAACAGCACTGATCACCTAGCGGTAGGCCTGTGCGGATATTTGAATTTTTGAATACAAATAATAAAGTATTTATACATATTTGATTTGACCTTGAATATTAACACTTCGAAATAACAAATATTTGTTTGCTTACAAATACTTGACATAGCATATCTCATTAGTGTGTCATATACCAATGTTCACTGCTATTTAGTCATTTGTGCGATATAACTAACATTTTTTGATGATTAATGGAACTTCAGAATCAAAAACATGAATAATAAGCCACATTTTAAATATGCAACAAGTATTAAAAAAAATTTTTTCTTCTGCTTGTCTCTCTAAACAGTGATGGAAAAAAATTGCGTAAACAATACAAAAATACTGTATATTTGTCATTCTAAACTTGAAAACACAATATATTTTGTATTATTTTCATTATACGCTTCAGAAGTGTAAAAAAAAAAAAACATCAATAACCATAGACTAAAACACCACAAAACATGGACACTCAATTGAGATGGGTATTAAAACAAGTAATCGTCATAGTTTCAAGCAAAAAATTATGTTTTTTTTTTAATAATCTTAATGAACAAAATTACTGTTTATTTGGCTGTCGTTAACAATGAAAAGTTGTAACTACGGTTTAAATATGTAAATATGAGCTCATTCAATCACTAATTTTGGAATAAAAAATTTTGAAAACAGTTTCACTTTTTTCATAAAAAAGATTGCAATGAATTTCACAGTGTTTTGCAGTTTGTGAAAATTTTCTGAATCAATATTAGAGTATCAGGTTGTGGAAAATAAGGTGAATAGTAACTGAAATGAAAGGTTGGTTGGTTAGTTTAAGTTAGATTAGCTGCATAATTAAAAACAATTAAATCAATATTTAAATATTTTAACAAACATTTTTCTTATAATTATTGTAGCTGACTTAATGAACCTTTCACGTTAGTAATGTTTGTCTAATTTTCCAATGTTGTTACATGTGTTAAAAAAACATTTTTATAGGATTATAATTCTCATTCTTACTATTCAAATTCAATATTCATATTCAATTTGAACCAAAAAACTGATACATATTCGCATAGGTCTAGTGTTTATTCTTCCTTTGCTGATGAGAGACATGTGTTCTTAAGAATAAATTTATATGGAAGATATACTATCTAAATATATTAATGGTTACTAATAAATCACCCGCTTTTTTTCTCATAAGAAACCATTAAATTATCATTTTTAACAGTGTTAAAAAAATGCATTTTAGACCAATTCATAGAAAATATATTAACTATGCCATTGTTTTTTTAATTTTTCTCATGAAATAATTTACATATATATGAAGCTAAAATTTTGTATTATAGGAATATTACACATTTTCAAATCCTAAACGTGTGAATAAATTATTTGTATCAAGCAGGTAAGTGTCTGGTTTTAATCCTCAGGAATTTATAGATGTGTATATTTCTCAAATGTAAGTTTATGAGGTTAGTTTTTGGGTTATCTTCCCTGCAATTAGTCTTTTTTTTTTTTCTCCTTGCTGAGACAGTTCAGTACCAAAACTTATTAGATGTCCAACTGGTTTTACTTTGGGGAAAAGGAGGGGGGGGATGTTCATACATGTAGATGTATTCTTATTTAGGTCTATATTTGTGGTTTGTTTACTCTGCATGCATTTAAAGTTTCGGGCAGGGCTAAGAAATGACTCTGATCAAAAATTCAGTAGGCAGTTCGGAGCTTTGCTCACGGGATTATATTTTTTAAAACTTGGCGGGGTCTGACTCGAGGTCGAGGGTTAAAAATTTTGTAGCTTACCAATTCCTTGGCAGTGCTTGTATTTCGTGGGAATCAGGGGCCCATATTTCCTCTTCCGGGAAAGGTTCATTGCAGTGGCGTGCGTGCGCGGTGTGTTGCAGGCGCTGGACAACCTCGTGTTGGCGGCGCTGTGCGGTGTCTCCAACAAGCTGCGCGCCAGCTCCAGCACGCTGCTCAGGAAACTGAGGTCGGTGACGCGCCGGGCAGACGAGGAGCTTCAGGGATTATTAGGGACACCTGTATTTCGCGATTTAATTTCACGTCAAGGTATTTCACAAAACACTGTAGCTTTTTCTAAGAGGTCATGGCAAATTGTGAGGGTGCAGCAGTACGCTGACCACATTCTCATTGGCCCCGTCAAGAGCGGGACGACACACCTCACCGACCTCAGCCAATAACCACAGGAGAAAAGCTACAGTATTTTGTGAAATACCTTGACACGAAATGTACTCGCGAAATACAGGTGTCCCTAGGGATTATGTCTGCTGTCGTGCATTCTGCCGGACGGTTTGTCTCACACTTCCACGAGAAACGACAGCAGACCTAAACTTTCACACCTTACGAAATTATACTGATTAGTAATGGGCCAGATATACCAATTTCCTCGAATCCGAATCCCATGAGAGTGCCTCAGATATACCCCCTTGGATCTGAATCTAGATGTAAAGTGTTAAAAATAAAAAAAATTTAATCTTGGTGTTGAAACATTCAACTCCTTAAATGTCAACTCGTTAAATGTTTGTTTCACTGAGTTTCCAGAATTAAAATAATTACATGTTATATATAATTACATGTTCAATTACAATATCTTGGAGTGGTAAAAGGATAGGAATGAAGGAAAAAAAATTCACCCAGTAAATTTGAGAGGTTATCAGTATTTTTTTAAAATTTAATTTACTTTATTTTCTCTATTTTTTTCCCTCAAATCTTTTTTCTTCAGATACTAAGGATTTGATGCTGTTTGAGGATTTGATTGGCCCATCCCTAAGATTTATACTTTTTATCGGGTTTATTTTTATACAGTCAGTTCAATAACAGCTGGGTGATGAGGGTGATAATGATTCCTCCCCATTAAAGGCATGGATTAGGTGCACTTAACCCACTCAGCAACATCTCTGGTACAGTAAAACCTCTTTAAGTCCCTGGTACAGTAAAACCTCTTTAAGTCAGATGGATTGGGATTGGAGCAGATCTGGGATAGACAAAATGCAGGTCAACCAGAGAGTTAGGATAAAAAATATGCAAGACACTATTCTCACAGAAAATGTCCTATATGTTGTTTGAAATAGGTTTGAAATATTTTTGCTGATAAAAACTGATTGTGCAGTACAGTTACGATTTTGTACATTGATTAAATCAATATCTCTGTCTTTAATTCTCTCATAAAACAAATTTTTATTTTGTAAAATTTTAATGTGTATGTTTTAGCCAAGAGGATTACTCACATTAAGAGTACTGTGTTTTGTCGCATAATCATCGCACATTTTATTCTAAAATTAAATTTGAAAAGTTGCAACGTTTATGCGAGAAAAATTTTTTTTTTGTAAAGTTATTCATAAAAACAAAACCCATTTATGGAAAGTACGCTTATTTAAAAAGTGAAGTTTAAAAGAGCATGCCAAACAATTTAAATTAATAAGTCATGCAACAAAAATGTTTCTTCAACGTTAAATAGAAAAACAAAATCTGTGACCCGAATGCGAGCCTGAACGAACCCATAACTATCATCATAGTACACACTTACCACGAAAGAGTGCGGGCCATCAGATATAGTTAACTCGGCACTCGACAGATAGCGCGCGCTGCACGCAATCGGCGAGATATCGATATTCAACTACGTGTGCGCGCTCTATACGGGAAGCAACATAACCAAACATGAATGATGCCAACTAGCACTGGCTACATGTCTATAAGCGGTACACCGCGGCGACGCAGACAATCTGATAAAGGTTATAACGTTTAATAAAAAGTCTTCCAAAAAAATTTACACTTCAGACAACTTCGTATTTCCTTTAATTAAATAAGTAAGTGGTAATGTCCGAATAAATATTAGATCTATACTTTAAAATACATTATTTTATACGGAAAAAAAAATACCTACACAAATAGCTCGGCATCTAATAGCGGGACCAAAAAACAACATGCGACATTTACGCGAGAAGTCTTTTTTAATCCTAAAATATTGTTGGCTTGAAATACGGGTGCGACAATTACGCGAGTGCGGCGATCACGCGATATAACAGGGTATCTCTGCCTCTAATTCTCTCACAAAACAAATTTTCATGTTGTAAAATGTTTGTGTGTGTGTGTGTTAGCAGAGAGGATCTCTCACATGAAAGAGTGTGTGTTTTGACATCCTGATGAGATGCTGGCAGGTACGCGAGGTGGATGGCCGTGTGCCGCAGGGTTCTGTACGAGGGGGACGCGGAGCGCGCGGAGAAGCTGAGCGCGGCCATCGAGCAGCTGCAGAACAGCGCGTGCGCGTCGCCGCAGACGCGCAGTCCCTCCAAGGAGCTCTCCAGCACGCTCAAGAACCTCAAGAAGCTGGAGAACGTCCTCAAAGGTGCCTCGCGTCCAGTGCCGGCAGACAGTTGCGAGGCGCTAGCTAGGGTTGCGGGGTTTCTGGAACTGGAGATGGTTGGTTAGGGAAGGAATTATTGTTTGACTGTTAACGGGTCAGGATCATAAAAAAAAAAAAAGAATACGAAATACATACTTACCAATATTGTAGCTTGGAAGCACATGCTTTGGAAATGGTGCTCACATAATTTGGATAAATAAATTGAATGCTGCCGGAT
Organism: Bacillus rossius redtenbacheri; assembly: GCF_032445375.1. Lineage (NCBI taxonomy): Eukaryota > Metazoa > Arthropoda > Insecta > Phasmatodea > Bacillidae > Bacillus > Bacillus rossius. The sequence continues at coordinate 8,477,604 of NC_086330.1, forward strand.
GAAGTGATTACCTTACTTTATTTCTATGCACTGTTTAAATTTATCTTGGTTTGCGATCTGTTTGGATAAGTAAATTGTTTATCATTATAAAACAATTGGCATAGTTGATACTAGTATAGTAATGTGACTTCACTCCTTTGGTTTGTATTGTGCATAGGTTCCGACTATCGTTTAAGTGATTATTTTTTACTCCTCTAATGTGAGTATAGAATATGAAATAGATTAGTGCATCTGATTGATTTTCAGTGTCTACTACATCATTTGCTGAAATTAAGATATATTTTTTTACAAACACATGTTAAGCAGCAGGGTGTGTGATTCTTGATTTCAGTGCTGGATGAAGTCCTGTTTGAAGAAGAAGAATTTGAGGTTGAAGTTGACGAATACTGAGATACGTCAATGATATACCGGAGTAAGTATTCAAGAATGCCAAGTGTTATGCTGACTTAACAGATGTGTGACACTATATTTTTATGTCACCAAGTCATCAGTCGAAATTTAACTTACGATACGTTCATATCCCTATAGTCACAATGCAGCTGATTTATCATATATGTAACTTCTTGAATGAGGTGTACATTTGTGTGCCTTTCTGCAGAAAACAAAGGTAGAAAATTCTTGGTAGCAGATCTAAAAATCATAAAATGTCTGACTATTAAACAAAAAAAAACATTTCTTAAATTTTTAAAATTTTATTTGGTATTATGTCATAAAAATTAATTCAAAGTAAAAAAATCTGAAATAAGTATGGTAGAAACTATTTAGTGCAAACTTATTTATTTTTAAAATTGTTGATGATTCAAAACTTTCTGCTTGTTTCTTTAATATTCTATTTAGCTTATGTTAAAAAAATTTATGTATAACATCATAATTATTATTATTATTGTTTTATTCGTCTCCTGTCACTATCTACACCTGAGTGTGCAATACTACCAGAGAAAAATGCCTTCATAGAAGAAGTGCATAACAGAATGAAATAATTTTTGTAAATGCATGCAGGTTTTTGGAAATTAATTTCTCTGTCTACTTACCAAAAAAAAAAAAAAAAAAAGCAAGAAAATTTTAGTAAGAAAGCACAGAAAAATAACACTCGAATATACGGAAGGGAAAGGCTGTGTGTTTAAGTGGGTATATCAGGATCGGTAGACCAGGAAACGTAAATGAAGTGAGTACTGGGTGACAAAAGACCAAGCGCAAGATGACAACAAGAGAATTTGCAGCAATGTGATAGTTTGACGGTACGTTCATGTTTAGTTTCAGGACATTCTTAGCTCGGATGCGATGGAAATGTTTTTCAAGTGTACTCCAGATAAAATTCTAACTTTTCAAGAATGAGCGCTGCAGTGTCTGCAAGCTTAGTGAGGATTGAATAACACTTCTGTAGGGGCAAATATGGTTTTGAAATTTCCCCTTAAATTAATGACAGAAATTATAAATTTTTTGATTAAAATTTTTTCTCAGTTTGAAATAATTTCTAAGTCCCTGCAGGTTCTAATCAAACAAGTTTGACTGTACAGTGATTATTGTGTTCTTATAAGTATTATTGTGGCTAGCGGGAATGTATGGCCTGGCCGAAACAATTATTGTTGGTTCTAGGAGTGTAGCCAGAATCTTTCTTTGCCAAGCGAATGCAAACATTATTTATTATATAAATTATTAAACAAAAGGGGCTGCTACGCAGTATTAATTTTGACCCAAACATACCAGTAATATAAGGTATTGTTATTGGTAGCCAGAATGAAAGACGTAAAGATGTATAACACCAGGATTTCAGCTTGGATATGCCCCTGATGGCAAGCATATGTTTGTTATATCCATTACATGTAACGTAATGTCTGTAACTATAAATGGGTGTTTTATGTGACACCTGTAATTTTCTATAGAATAATTACTGTAAATTCTTTTATAGAATAATTACTGTAAATTCTTTCAAGTGCAATACTTTGGCATGCAGTAAATAGCTGTCATATTAACGTATGTATTGTGTTCATGTGTGGCATGAAAGTATTTTCTGACCACTATAGACATAGTTGTACGTGTATAGAAAAGTGACTGATTATGCCAGTATTATCTACATAGTGGAAAAAGACATCCTAGATAAATTTTTGATGTTTATGTACATTTTTTTTACAGATCAAGAATGTAGAAATTTGATTAATTCCATTTATGTAATTAGCACTACTGGTTGCATCATGTTTGGAAATGTTCATATGATTTTGTTATACTACATTTGCATATAGTTTTTGTGATAGTGACTTTTCAGCTAGTTTAATTAGGTATTATATATTTTTATAACTCAATGGTTTTGGTTCTTCAGTTATACTGAAATTCAACATATTTATAATTTGAACATATTCCATTATCTCTCTCTCTCTCTCTCTCTCTCTCTCTCTCTCTCTCTCTCTCTCTCTCTCTCTCTCTCTCCCCCCCCCCCCCCCCACAACTTTGTTCCCATTAGCGATTGTATAGAAAGCATCTACTCATATCTTGATTATATTTTATATTAAATGTAACGACACGGTGATGTCATAGGACTTGAGGGAAAAAAATATTATTATTATTATTATTATTATTATTAAATATGTTGGTGTGAGTTATTTGGCACATTTGTTATCTCTGCAAAAGTTAATAGTGCATGGTTGCCATATGTGTTTGAAGTTGAACTTAACAGATGGAGGAATAGGAACTTATTGAATTTTTAGAGAACACAATTATTTGAAACACACATACAAGTGTGCAATTATACAAGTGTACAGCAGAGTGTATAGCATATAGTGAGTGAGAAAGCATGGAAGTGCGAAAGGATATAAAAGTGCAATTATACCATAATTAGAAGCAAGATTGTGTGGTGAATAGCGATAAAAATCAAAATAACGAATGTAAAGTCTATACACAGTAGAGGTGGAGAGGAATAGCATTTTTACTTCGGGACACCAATTGGTCGGGAAAGATATTGGATGTCGGGGATCGGGAGCAACAGCATTGTAATTGTCACTGAACTTGGTATACAGAAAAAAATATTTTCCATTAACATGTCTCTCAAAAACATCTCATCCATCCCATAAACCATTAGTAGTGCAAATGATTTCTAGTTCACAAAAAAATACAGTATTTACTCGCGTAAAGCCCCCCCCCCCCTTTTTTTTTTTTCCAAATTTGGAGGAAAAAATAGATTTTTCTTTTTTTTTCAGGTATGAAAAACTAACATTTAATAAAAGCAAAATGAAATACCGCCACAACTTATTTAAACACCAATTAAATTTTGATTAAATGAAACAGCTGGGTGGGGGAGGCAGCGACGCGGCAGGAGGGAGAGAGAGGCAGAGGCGTGGCTTAACCTCCCTCCTGCCAGCTAGCCAGCCAACCAGACAAAGGAGTGTTAGAAATACCAGCTCCACCCACTTCCCTTCCTCCTTCACTTCCCCTCTACTTCCCCTCTTCTTCTCCGACAACACTGCACATCAACACAAGCCCGCGAGTCCAGTTTTCTTTATCTTTATGTCGTTTGAGATACGACTAACTGCACGTCTGTCACGCCTCACGACAGTCCTACTGAGAGTGGACAAACTATAATACCAGTCTCTGTATCACCGCCGCTTACAAAATCACCTCCCACTGCTCACAATACATGGCTTGTTGTTTGATGCATGCCAAGATGCCCTGCCCTCAGATAAACCCAGAAAAACACGTTTTGAAATTTTTTCTCAAAAATGTTTACAAAAAAGGAAGAGGGGGGGGGGGGGGGGGGGGGGGCGTATATGCGGGCGGGGCCTTTACGCGAGCAAATACAGTATTGATACATGATGGCATAAGTAACACATAATGGAAATAAAAATAAACATATTATTCCCTATGCATTTCCCGTAATTTACTTTTGAACATATAAGATGACTAACTGTAAAAACTTAAAACCGCTTTGATGTTTCTGAAAGAAACTTATATTTATGCCTTTAATGTTTGTAACAGAAATGGCGTCTTTTTGTTTCTTAAAAATTGAGTTTTCTGTTGTTTGGCAACATTTTTCATTGCTGAAGTTCATTTTCAAACACAACCTAACAAAATGGTATAGATGGTTACGTTCGCCAGAAGAAAAAATATATATATATAAAAAATATATTTGATCACATTGGAGTGCTTTTAGCCTTGAGTTTTTATTTTTAACAGCATTTATGAACAAGGGTTGAATTACGTTTCGCAGATATGTGTTTTTGGTGATATCTTTTTGCTTTTCTGGTCAATACATTTGCAAAGTTGTGGTTTGTTACGTGATGTAGATTTAGTTTGTCAGAAATTTTTACAATTAAAATTTTTTATTCCAAAGATTTAATGCATGGGAGGAAATTTTTTTTCCGATGTTCGGGAATATCTTTATTGACTTTTATCCTGAGTATCGGGAACCCGTCCACCTTTGATTCACAGCCAAACACTGAAATTGAACTCAATACATTGCGAAGCACTAAAATGCAAGGCTTAACACAAAATGCAGCTAAATTTAACTCTTAATACCTCATTTTGTCCTTTAAAATATAGAATTTATTTCATAAATCTTTAGTTAATTAAATATTATATTCTAAGTAAAAAATTCACTTAGTCACTACGTATTGTTTTTCAAAGTAAACTAAATAATAGCAATCTATAGTTGATACCATACAGACATGGCTATAGGTGTACAGAGAAACATCAGAAAGAAAAATATTAGTATAATGATTTTGGTCTTGAGTCATTTTATTTATTAGTGCTCTATACTTCAAAAAGGAAAACTCTCAAGACATTGAATTTAAAAATAATAATATTAAGCTGTACTTTATATGTTCATACTTATAACTATCTTGTAAACTAAGGAACATTTGAGTATTCACCATTTAAGTTGCATTTTTAATTTAACTTACTATTACCGTAATCGCTCGCGTAATGTCCGCAGTAATTTGACCACATTTTTGGCCCAAAAAATGGGGTGCGGACATTATGCGAGGAAAAATACAAAAATACAAAATTTTGTGTTCTATTCAAGTCGTGCGTCTTTGTTCTAATGAGGAAGGGTGGGGGAGGCAGCGACGCGGCAAGAGGAAGAGAGAGGCAACGACTCCGCAGGGGGGAGAACGGGGGCAGAGGCAGAGGCAGCGCTGTGGCAGGAGGGGAGAGAGGCAGAGGCGTGGCTTAACCTCCCTCCTGCCAGCTAGCCAGCCAACCAGACAAAGGAGTGTTAGAATCCTTGACCCACTTCCCCTCTTCTTCTCCGACAACACTCCACATCAACACAGCAGCAGCGCGCTAGACCAGCTTTCTTTATCTTTATGTCGTTTGAGATAGGACTAACTGCTTACGTCTGGCATGGCTCACGACGGTCCTACTGAGAACGGACACTTACAAAATCACCTCCCGCCGCTCACAATACATGGCTTGTTGTTTGATGCATGCCAAGCTGCCCTACCCTCAGATAAATCCAGAAAAACACGTTTTTAAATTTTTCTCAAAAATGTTTACAAAATGAGGGGGGCTTATACGCGGGTGGGGCCTTTGACCGTGCTTTGTTCAGTTCAACGAATTTCCCCACCCTTTCAGAACAGGAGAGAAAGGACAGCTCAAGGTCACGGCTTTGTTTACAGAGCCGTCATCTTTCCATTCGTACTGCGTCCTTTAGGGGTGGCCAAAGTTGTGTGGCCCGCCGTAGACGACTGGTGTGGACATTATGTGAATTTTTAATTTTTTCTTTTAAGGATATATAAATAAAGGGTGCGGACATTATGCGAGGGCGGACATTACGCGAGTGAATACGGTATATTACATAGTTTTTTTATGTACACAGTTTAAGTGTCTTGCCAAGAATTGTTGAAACAGTTGATCAACGTAGTTATGCTTGATATGTGCTTATTACATATTGTATGTATTTTAATTTTTAATGTCAAAGATGAAATCCACTATTTTTAAATGACAAAAGTACCATTTTTTGATACTTGTACATCAACATTTTCCACCTCAAATAGGTTGCATACAAGTTTAAAAAACCACTAGTTTAGTGATTGTTTGAACATACCTAGTTTTGAACAGTTTGCATGGTTGTGTTGATGTTTCATGTGTAGTGGCCTCCACAGCTTGTGTTATTAATTATATTGCGAATTTGAATCAGAATTAAATCTCATGATCAGTTGGGGTTTAACCCAAAAGTAAAGTTCTTGGACGTAAATCAATGAAACAACTAATAGTGTCAAAGCTCACGTCAGGAGGGAGGGGTTGAGAGAGAGTAATAAAGAGAAATTAAATATAAACTCTGCAATTACCGTATATACTCGTGTATAGCGCGCCCTTTTTTCCCCTCAAGTAAAGGAAAAAAATAAGGATGCGCGCTATACACGGAAAAAAAAAAATTTGGTGCGGGGAGGAGTGGAAGTCGTTAACTGCCGGGTGACGGGTGACGTTTCTGGCCAGCCACCACACATACGCACAAGCAACAGGGCCTCTCTTTCACACACACGCACGCACGCAACCTGGTCTCTCTCTCTCTCTCTTTCACACACACACACACACACACACGTGCGCGTGCAAGCACGCAGATCTCTTGTTTATTTTTAGACCTCCCCCTCTACAGCTAGTAAAATAAAAGAGAGAGAGAGAGAGAGAAAATGTTGACACCAGTCCCCCCTACCACTTCCTTCGCTTTGTCGCAGCTGCTACCGGTGAGTCATCTAGTCGTCCGTGTCACATTCCTGCCTGCCTCCCTCCCTCCCTTCCTCACCCTTCCTCCCGCCCACGTACCAGTTGTGACGATACAGCGCTTCATTATCTTCCGTCTACACAGCAGAGTTTAAGTATTTTCCTGACGCATCGCCACACATCAATTTAAATAATCAGGTACCACAAAATGTTAGTAAAATTTATTTATGGGGAAAAAAAATTTCAAATTTTTTTTTCTTTGGAATTTGTTGCAAAAATCGTGGTGCGCACTATACACGAGGGCGCGCTATACACGAGTAAATACGGTATTAAGATTTTTCATTTTTTAAGTCACACAGATGTGTTGGATGCAGTGGGTCAAAATACAACAATTTGTAATTCATCAATTGCAGACCTAACAGATTAATTTTGAGGTTAGATGCTTGTGTAGCAGGGTGAGTGAAGTCAAAAATGTGTTATCAATACTTGTAAACTCTTCAACAGAATTATAAAATTTACATTAGATTTGAACTCTCATGCCTGAAGACAATGTTTAAGAGGTAACCTAGGTAAATTGTGCAAGTAAAGAATGAATTAATACAAGAAGAAATGAAATATATCACAACAGCTAAAATTTTATTTCAACATTGTTTATAAAATGAAAGATAACTGACTTTATCATAGGAAAAAACTTTTTTTTTTACACAATCATTAATTTTTTACTTTCACCACTTTTAAAACCTAAAATATTTTACTCTGCTAAAATTGTTCTTCTTTGGAAAAATGTGAGTAGCAGGAGAATGAATATTGCATTTATATAATAAAGAACCAAAATCATTGTGTGAAATTTAACATGCTGTATGTCTAATAACTTTAGTTTATATTACATGTTGTGACAAAAAAATAGTCTTGCTTTCTTGAAAGCACAAATTTGGTTTGACACAAAGTCTTTTGAGATTGCCAAGTGTTGCACTGCTGTCAGTCAAGATGCATACTTAGTACGACTACATTTTGTAATGCTCTCTTTACTTAATTTTATGACTATTTGTAAAACTATTAAATGGAAAAAAAGCTGTGTACCCAATGTATATTTTATAATTGTACATTTTTCTGTCTGCAATTTTTTGCTGTAATTTTGTGATGCATTTATTAAAAATTCATATTTTGAACAGAGTATTTATTATGCAATAGTTTAAACTAGTTGTGGAGTGTATTTTCATGTACGTGTGTATACGCACATAAACACAGGAAGTTAAAGTCTGTGATGTTTTGTTAAGATAAATGTGCAAGAGCACACACACACATGCATGTGCACATATAAAATATGCAAATTTTCAGATCGCTATAATGAATTAACAACTTCTACCTTAGTTGGAAATACAGAGTACTTAGTTATATTTAACCTCACAATATTTTTACATTTTTATATATAATCTCTTACCACAAATACAAGAAACTGCAATTAAATATTTCATTGCTATAAAAACCAACTAATAAATACTTACGACATATTGCACTTCACAATCCACAAGGCAGTGATATAAAGAGACCAAAATTAACAACCTCAACTTCACAAAAAAACCTTCTAACAAATAACAAATCAGTTTTAGACAAATTTTCTTGGTTTAAGAGGATCGACTCATGCTGGCATAATTATATTTTTATGATTTTATAGTTATAAACTTAAAAACTGTTTTACATACTAGTAAATACTGTATTGATAAAATTATTACTAAGTGCCAAATATTATGGTCCCTTCAGATCTGCAATTAAGATTTAACAGTATTATTTTTTTTTAAAATAATTTTAAGGTCATTTATAAATGTAACAGTAACTTATAATTGACCTTCAATTTGAAGTAAGCATTATCTGTGGAGCACTGCCCTATCAAATCATAAAAACATAATTTTAAAATCAAACTATAAACTATCTTGAATTAAAAAATTTGGAAATTTGCACTAGCAGAGTTTGTCACCCTTATTGAAATGGCTAGAAACAACACAATAGTGCGGCGACCGTGGAGTTCCGCTCGGCAATGCAGACTAACAAGCGTATCGTGCAGGCTACGGCTGCTACCTGAAGACAAAAAGCTGTGCAGACTGCGAGTCGCGGGACTCGCTGTCAGTAGCCAGATCTTCGAGCGAGAGTGGCGTGACGGCCACCGCATGCGGCCTCCAGGCCAGGAGGCAGGGGTGACCGTGCACAGGGGGCTCCGAGCTGTCGGGGTGCGGGGCGGGTCTACGGAGGGGGGAGGCCGGGCGCGGCTGGGCCCTGCTGCGGTCTCTGTCGTGGGGGCTCCGCCGGGGACTGGAGCGGCTGTCGCTCTCGCCCGGGCTGCTCGGGGGTCTCTGCACGCAGGGTTCGCTGGACGGGGGACTGGACCGTCCGTCGACCGGGCGATCCAAACTCGGGAGGCTGACGTCTCTGTCCGGGCGACTCGACTCTTTTGGGCTGCTGCTGCCCGTGGAATGCGTATTCAGCCTGGTAGTCCTGCTGCTTGGCCACCGGTTCGAACTGCCGCTTGGGCGAAGGTCGCTGGGGGGAGTCGGTGCGGGAAGTGTGCTGCAGTTGGCTTGGAGGTTCGTACTGGAGTGGCTCAGCGTACTGCCTGGTACTCTCGTACTGGGGTTGCGTTTCGTCGTACTGGGGTTGCTGATCGTCGTACTGGGGTTGCGTTTCGTCGTACAGGGGCTGCTGATCGGCGTACGGGGGTTGCTGTACGTCGTACGGGGGTTGCTGTTCGTCGTACTGGGGTTGCGTTTCGTCGTACGGGGGCTGCTGATCGTAATGAGACTGCTCACCTGGGTGTTCGTATTGTGCTGCTGGGTCAGTCTCGTACTGGGGTCCGTGGTCGGGGTCATCGTAATGTTCAAGTTGTGCGTACTCTGTTTCATATTGTGGCTGGTTGTCTGCTCGCTCATGCTGGCTGCCTGGATCCCCACTGTAGGTGTTTCCTGAAACAAACAACAAATTTTTTTTACTAAACAATGTCATTATACGTGAGTTGATGTAAGCTTTTGGACATACGCCTTAGCTAAGCACATGTATGTCTGTAGAAGAAAACTACAAAAAAACACAAATGACAAAAATACAAATTAAGCAAAAAATTGCTGTTGTCAGGATATAAACACCACACTATACTCCACAACAGGAATATGGTCAACAAACAAAGAAAAATGGACTAACAGAACTGGTGCTGTGTTTTTGTCTCGTTTCAACTGTTGTGCTAAATTTTTTGGGTTCAGTATTTTTGGGCTGTCATCATTTGTGGGTTTTTTTTTTTCGTTCTGTTAGTCCATTTTTCTTTGTTTTTCTTTGTTTGTTGACCATATTCCTGTTGTGGAGTATTGTGTGGTGTTTATATCCTGACAACAGCAATTTTTTGCTTAATTTGTGTTTTTTTGTAGTTTTCTTCTACAGACATACATGTGCTTAGCAATGGCGTATGTCCAAAAGCTTACATAAAGTCATGCACTCCCATTGCACAAATCTTTCAAAGATAATGTCATTATACGTGTTTTATTAATCATTCATGCATTTATGCTTGAGATTGTAACATTTGGCTAAGCAAGCAGCACACTGAAAAATGCCTCAATTCGAATTAAATCTCATTATTGTCTACAGCTATAGCTTGCCTTGACAACATCATGCAGTATGCAGACCGGGCATGAAGTATGATGTAAAAAAAAATGTTTTAAATTAAGAACTATTCCAACAAATAACACTTAGTGATACATATTGTTCACTAACATAATACAGACAAATGTGAAATGGCTGGGATACATGGTCTTAAATTTTAGAATGTTAGTACATTATGTTACAGACTATAATAGATATGTGTAGTGTCAAATTAAACAGGTGTTTTAACTGCAAATTGAGAGTACTGAAGATATAGTTTGGTAGCTAATACATATTTTAAAGAAAATATAAGATTTATTAAAACTGTTCACAGTTATCAGCACACACTATGTTATACACATTTGTGTCACTTATGTCAGATAGAAATACTTCATAAAGAGTTAAACTAACTCATACATTGTAACCAAATGAGTATTTTTTGACTTAGCTAGTGTTTAGACCAATCAACTAACCATATAGTAGTAAATGCCACATGTATATGGCTAGCCAGTACCAAAATAATTTAGTTTCAAGCAAAAACATACATATTAATGCCTGTTAATTTATACTTATATATAAAACTTTAAACAAGGTAGAAGGTCAAAGGTTGCCTGCCATTCAGATCTGAAAATGATACTTTTACACTTATGAAAACCACACAAAGATGCAAATTATTTTGTAACAAAGTAAAACATGATTAAAAACCAAGCTAACTGAAACTGTAGAATGATGGGATAGCTGCTGTAATGTAGACCTAACGCAGAAAAAAACCCTGCTAGAAAATATTACAACCAATACAAAATATTTGTTAATAGCAGTTGTTACTGGTTTGCAGTGTTTGGTATCACACTAGACACAGATATAGTGTATGTGTTTCAGAATTACAAGCTAGGAGTTATTAACAGCCACAATAGTATACTCGTTTCATACAACCAAACCAAACTTGTGCATTATGACTGACTAATTGCAATATTTCAGACCTGTTCTTGAGGTATTAAGCAGACCAACTTTTATATCTGTATGTAAAACATTTCAGAAGTTCATCCATTTCTACTGCTGAAATTCTAGCATTTTAGCTTTACATTAACACTTAGTAAATTTTATTTTGAAGTAATTAACACGATTCTTATTTTTAAGGTATTAAAATGATTGTTAGTATTTATTTATATTTTTTCAAACTGTCCCCACAATATAAGCAACACATTTATAGTGAACTTTACAAATTTAATAAATATTTAAGTTGAACTAACACACAATTTATAGAATGATTTTCGGCGACTGAAAAGATTTAAAGGGAGTTGCAACTTGGCAGATGGTGAATGTGGCTTATCCGCTTGCAGGTTGTTAGGTACAGTGCTGAAGCAGTGTGCGGGTGCTACGAGGCTTGCGATTGGCTCGTGCAAACGCTATGCGCCTACGTGCGATAACAGCACTGCGGTTCTTTACCTTTCCACTCTTGTGCCTCAAACGAAACTTCAAGTTTACTATTCAAATACTCTACATTACTTTGTAGCCCAGCCATTTCTTCCCTGAAACAAAAATTTCAACCCTCAGAAATAACACACCATAGTTTTTTTTCCTTCGGGACCAAGCAATCCTGACAAAACAATACCTTACGATAGAAGGTCAAAGAAATATTTCATCGATATTAAATTTTCCAAAAAAAATTAGATTGGACTTAAAATGATCAGTTTTTCTGATACAATTGGAAAAGTTGAAGGTTAAAATTTAAATTATGCTAAGATGTCAAAAACATAAGTGTGTAGTTGATCACTTTACAGACTTCATTGAATTTTTCCTTGCATTCAGTTACAAATAAATGTAACAATAGTCGTAATGTAGTATGAATACATGTTTAAAAACAAAAGTTTTCCAACCTCCACATGACAATACACAGTTGTATTCCTGTCACATGTTTTGTCAACCTGCTTGCTCCCATCATAAACCTGACCTGTTCATGGCTATTCAACACGTCCTTGCAATTCTCCCACAACTGTTCAAGTCTGCGAGTCAACCCGGCATTCTCTTGTTTCAAGCCCATTCTTTCTTCTCTGCAATGAAAGCCACAACAAATAATGCACTGCCACAAGTAGTACATCGTTACACATGACATAAGACTTTATTTTCTTTCACAGTCCAACGTAATGTAAGCTAACGTTCAAAATACAGCAACTTAATTTCTGTATTTTATTCAAAGGCTTTGGTATAGCGTAAATACAGTGAGATTACTTAAGTAAAAATAGTTTTGTAACAATATTAGCGTGATAAACATTAGAATATCAATCAGCAATAGTAACTACCACACTAAAATATGTACATATGATGCCACAAAATTCATAAGTCATTTTGATTCTCATGACCAGTAACATTTCATTTGAAAGAAACAAAATGAGCTGGAGAACACTTAATATGACTAATGGACAGACAAATCTAAATGTGATACACAAGTTCATTCTATGCCACCCAATGCAATAATTTTACATGACTTTTGGCTTTGACTACAAATGAAACATAATACAAAATATTATGAGTTAAATATGTATTACAAAAGATTCTGTTAATGAAACAGATTCTTTAAACATTCCTGTGTCATTCAATTAAATTACAATTTAAACATTATGGAACAGAGAAAAAAATCCAAATTCATTTTTCATGACATCTTGTGCTGTACCTCCTTTCAAAATTGTAGTAACCTGTTCAAGGAAAATGTTGCCAGCAAAAACTGAGTTATATTTTAAAAGTGGTTAGTAATAACATGGAAATTATTATTATTATTGAAAATTAATTTATAGTTTCTCAGCTCCTGTTGATGAAATGTCAAAAATAAAGCATGGAAAATGTATGGGAAAAAGAGAATGGCAAATGGGCATTGCGAAAAAAGTGGAATTGATGCCCGTTATTTGTTACTATGTAAAGGAAGCTTGAATCGTGCACGAAAGCTTGCATAAGTCAGCAAAACCCCTCGTCAAATCCTTCCAAAGTTTTTAAAGTTGTACTTGAGTTTTTTGCATAAGTATTTGTTGCTTGTATGATTAATTCAAAATAAGGCACTGTTAAACAGTAGACCTCCATTGCTCAAGGAAAAGAAATACGCCATCTCAGGGGAAATTAAACTAATGTAAAATGCAAAGTTTTACTTATCATGTGTTCACTGAACCCTGAAAGTAAAGACACCAACGGTTCCCTCACATCCCCAGGGAAACAAGGAACATGCATGTCCAGTTAACACTGAATATAAATGTCCGCAACTGTGCATACCAAATACCAGCAGGAAGAGACGAAGTTTTAATGATTTCACACTCACAGTCATTGCATTCGAAATGCTATCTATCCCTGTAAAAAATTAATAAACAATAACTGAATTTGTTACTTGTAAAATATTACAGTCATAACAGTCTACATGTCACAATAGAGTCTTCAAAATGCTACAATTGACAAAAACTTAAAAAAAAAAAAAACATTTTTTTTTTTAACAAATACAAACAGGCAAAACGTCACAGTTTGAGTAGTTTTATAAAGTATCTGACTGACCTTACGCTGCTTGGGAGACACTTTTACTGAAACATCTACTTTGACTTGCTCTGGCTTAGGCGCCGGCTGTGGCCAGTCGGCAAGATGGCCGCTCGCTGCTGTGGGGGGGGGAAGGACAACTCAGACTCCGGCAGCCTCAGCACAGCAAGTGGCTAACTACACCCCTCCTCCCTCTACTTGGCTAACGAGACACCCACACGCTGCCATCCTTCCACAAACACTCGTACACACTTCTACCAATTATAATCATTTTAATTTATAATGATTTTAATAAATCTCAACAGAACTTAATTAAGGGGGAATAAAATATTTTATCTATTCCCTTCTAAAATGTATCCAACCAGTCATTTTTATTTAACATTTTCATTGTGACATTTTGAACATAATTTTTAACATCGTAACTTTATGATCTAACTGCTGCCATGGCCAAAAAACAAATTTGAGACACAACTGTAATAAACAAAACCTGTATAAACTTCAACTATTGTTTTAAACCCCCGAGATGACCAGACAGGGATTTGAAACTGAGTCCTCTGGAACGTGAGTCCAGTGTCTTACCACTGCGATACCTTGCTCCACAGTAGTGAAGTAGTACCATCATGGTTGTACTGCAGTAGTACTTGTGTTTGTGTGTTTACCTTAGTGCACAGTTACACAGAATGCTGAAGAACTTCTGGTGAACAAGTTTAAATACTTAGTGGTTGGTGCTTACATGTGGTAGTGTGTGCCTTGTGTGTAGTGCCCGCATCAGGTATAGTTTTGTTTACTAGTTTACTACTGCTCGTCTTGTCGTTTATTATTATATTTGTCCTTAGTAAGTCTCCTTCTGTGTTGTGCCTACATGAAAAATTTTGTATCTGTTAGTAGGCATGTTAAAAATAAAAATGAAAAAATAAAAATAATAACAATTAAAAATAGTGCTTGTACTGTACTGTAGTAATACAATAGTATCTGTACCAATGGTTACAAATGCTCCTGAGGTTTTAAACCATGACATGACAGGAAAAAAACCACACCCTCTAGTGCTAAGCCAGCAACTAAAAGCTGTTTTACCTTTGTGCTACTCTGCACTTTATATATATGTATATGCATAAGCGTGCGCACGGTAGGTGCCACAGGTGCCTTGGCACCACCATTAGGGTTAACGTTATTTGGTTTTTTAGAAGCAGAAATAATACATACAAAAATCCGTATTATTTCCAAAAAAATATGTTTTCCAATCGTGTCGAGTTACAGATATGTGCTCATAACACTATCAGTATATCAATTATCAATCGAAACAACTATACACACGGAAACAAGCCAGTTGCAATTACTTGTGTTGTACACGCAGGCCGCGGCTACGAAACTTCTGAAATGTAAATACTTCTCCTAGTTCTCCTCGAATTACATAGAATGCGCGCTCGGTGTCCAATGTTCACTCCACTCGGCAGGCGCACGGAATAATAGCCGCCGTCCGCCAGGGTTTATTTAAAAAAAGAGAGAGAGTTTAGTTAGTTAAAAGGATAGGCTTACTCGATGACTTATATTCAGTCGCCGACAAAACATTTTTGTTGTATTCCAAAAGTTAAAGCTTTTGCCCACTCTTATTTGTGTATTTTTATTATTTTAATATTTTACATATTTAAGGAATGTTACAAAAACTCCCTTGATTTGTTGATTTCAAAACTTGACATTTGAGAATGTTTTTATAGCATTTATTTGTACGGATTTTCAAAGCCACCAGCATGAATTCCGTGCAAACAGTTTGTGCAATTTACTTTATGGCTCAACAAAGCTTAAAACTGTAAAGAGTTTAGTAGTTTTTCTGGTGATTATAACGTTCAAAGCCATAGTTCGTCATAAAAAATGTTAAAATTTTTACATCTGTGTATTTAATGTTTTTGTTCAGAAACACCTTAAATAGTACCATTTTGCGCTTTCAAATCCAAATTTTTCCGGATATATATATATATATATAAAAACTCAGTTCATTTGAAATAGCAGATGTATTTGCAGCCAATCTGTTTTGCGGTGTGGTGTGAAACCGTCACATTCTGAACAATGTCGTGGTTGAGAGGTGCCTCTAGCATGCTCTGATGCTCCCTCAGTGAGGTGTAACATTGCTCACGTGCAGCCGAGTTAGACAGAGTGCGCTGAGCGTGTCTACGCTACGCCCGTGCAGGTACCACACACTGAGAACAACTCAACACTTCCACAGCAGGCACTCGTCATTCCTCCAGAACAACAAACATTTCCTTTGCATGCGTTTGCACACAGACAAAACCAGAGGAATGTATCAAATGGAAAGGGGAAGGGAAGTGGTAATAGAGGAAGGTAGGTCCCACCATCTTAAGTCTCTACGCAACACTGAGAATCAGAGAAACCTAGCCTTGACTTTTTTCGTTCTCCGTCATTTCACAAGAAAATGATTTTAGCAGTGCTTCACTATGTTCACATATATATCATTACACAGAAGAACCATCACCAAAGAGAGTGACTTACATAAGACTACAAAAAGGATTTATGGATTTATAGGCAAAATTTTACGGCATGACAGAGATATTTGCACATGAAGAATCACTAACACAAACTGGAGAGCCGTTAGATAAACTACCAATAAGAATAGAACCAAATCTATTTATACCTATTCGAAGGAAAAAATAACACCTGAATAAACTGTTTCTTGAAATTAAAAAAAAATGTAATATAGAAATAATAATAAAACCCATAAGGCTTGAAAAAATAGGTTAGTACATTTTGGAGTTTCCAAATTCTAAAAAAAAAAGTGGATTTCAGTAGCCAGTGTCATATCAGCAAGAAAACATGCCTGAGATAGATGCAATACTAAATGAAATTGGCAATGAACCAAATTGTGTTATTCTCAATACTAAGCACAAAATAAAAAAAACTACAAACATGCAACAAAAAAGGACGTGCAACGAAAAAATCACTCAAAACACTGCATTGCGTAGAAGTTCACTGTCATGAAACACACAGGCTCTGTGCTGAAAATAAAGTGTGTGTAAGAATGCCGAGGATAAATGGTGCTTACTTGTGTCGCAAGGACGCTTCTTCCAGCTTCTGTGTGAGCAAATGACACTCGTCTTTCAGTTTTTCCATGACTTGGTTCTGGGACTGAATCATGCTCTCTAGTTCGGCAACAGTTTGGACTGAAAATGGATTAAAATGAGAAAAAATCTTATTCTCAGATTTACTTGTGAAAGATATAGTTAAACTTAGTTAGCAAGCCTCCAGAAAGCCAAGCCACAGATAACTTGTGTATCAAAAATAACTGTGAGGGGAAGCAATTACTAAACATTGTTCTATGTACAGTATTTACACCAAAAACATCAAAACAATATCAACTAAACAAAATAAATCAGTTTAACATCTCTAACCAGGGCTGTTCACTTAGTCACAGAGTATTAAAAAAAAAAATTTTTTTTGCAGGCCATAATACATGGTATTAATGTTTGAAATTTTTCAATTTTACCAAGTTTAAAAGATTAATAAATTAAAAGACAAATCTGGTGCACTTTGCTATTTATTTTTCAGATCTACATCCATCCAGTTGTCATTTATCGACAGCATCTGCACTGTTTGCAGGTAAATACAAATGTTCTCCAGTGACAGCTTTAAACAGCTGGCCTATCTGAGAGGCTTGGTAGTCTGCTATATGAATGGCCCTGCTATAGATGATTCATACTTGCAAAAGGATTCATATATGTAATACTTAATCTACAAAACAAAACAAAAATTACTATCTTACATAAATATTTGCAGAACAAAATAGTCTCTGAAATTTAATTTAACGAAAGCAAAACTAAACATACTAACTTGTAGACATTGAACAAGCATTCCAAAGTACATACCAACGTGCATTTATTGTGTCCAGAACAGAAGCATGCACTATAACTATTTGTAAAAAAAATCTTTATTTAATTGCGGTAACTACTAGAAAGTAACAAAATGACAAGCAAATTGCTTTGATGAATTTCAACTTGTTTCTATGCATTTCCACAAAATTACAAAAACATTTTACGTACAGGTTGATTGGAAACACACTTAAAATATTTCGGAAAGTTATAAATTGTGAAGATAGCCCTGGATAAAGTTTATAAAGCCTTTTACAACCTAAGGGTTATAGTTACCCTTGAAAACCATATTCAGCAATGGTATAGGGCAAAACATAAAAAGCTATTTTTTTATGAAACTACACTTCCATGGATGATGTTTTATGCTATGGAGTTCTTCCTCTATTAACAAATTTGTAATAATATTTGACATTCTTCAAAAGGGAAGGAGTGACACCTTTTAATTTCACATAACAGGTATCCCTTGCGATTCTATAGATATCTGATGCTATTTTATCGAGACGAATAATCAAAATAGTGAAAACGCCCCTCCTGTTCTAACTACCTGACACACACTGTTTTGGCGCAAAGCGCATATGGAAGTGTCTGCAGCTGACGTCCAACACACCCTAACCACAGCCTAGGAGGTTGCAAACAGCAAACATCTGGAGAGGCCATGACGACAGACAAGGTTGTGAGAACACAAGAGAGCACTAGCCAATCCTGTCGTTACGGCATTTCGAGATGGCCCGGGTGTCTTTGCAGGTATGCTGGTCTTCTTGTGAGGTGGTTAAAAGCAAAGGGTTGTAAGTGAAGGAATATTGATATTGTGTTTCACACACAATTATAGATTTTTGATTTTTATATACCAAATTACAACTTAGCTTATAGTGTTAAAAATTACCTTAAATTCTAGTTAAAGAATATTCATGCTCTTTTATGTTATAAGAGCTTAATTCCATAAATAATGAAATATTCTTAACATTTTTATTTTACATATGGTTTTTGTGCTTAAATTTGTCCTCTATTTTATGTACCCTTATGTTTCATATTGGGAAATATTTTTAAATGCCTTGCACAAATTCTAAATACCTTGAATTTGAGGTAGTCTTATATTCAAGGTCTTACATTCAAAATAAGTTACATTTAAGGCACCTCTTATTTAAAGACTGCCTTGTATTTTAGATAGACTTATGAGTATAAAATAGAGGAATAAAAAAAAAATTATATAAATTCTAAATAATTTATTAAATACTATTATACATGCTAAATTTTGAAACTAGGCAAATACATAGATATTTAAAGATATTTTACAAAAAGGAAGGATTTTAGTAAATTTTTTCTCCAGCATACTTCGTTTTGTGAAAACTATAAATCAATTACAATAAATTAAATTAATAAGAAATAAATTAAACTTCAGATAGGATGGAACGTTGTTCTAAATTTTTTTCATGCTAATCATAAACGATGAGTTAACAGTTGACAATACCTTGCAGATGAACACAGTTTTCCGATAATCAACAACGATGTATTGCCTGACCATACCAATCAAGATAGCAAACATGTATTATGTTTCTTTAATCAATATTTTAAGTTTTTTTTCACACAACTATTTTCTTGTACACGAGCTTCACTAGTATTTTCTAGTAAAGCTAAAACTACACCAAAAATGTTTTCGATGCAGTGTGTATTCCAAAACATTGGCAATGTTGCTAGCCTCACTTGTATTTAGTATTTATTGTGAGTAGCCAAATGACCAATGTTCACTATAAGAAAAGTTGTGAATTAAGATAGGAAGATGTAAAATAACTATCTGAGCGAGTGCAAAAGAAATCAAATATCCGAAAAAGAAGTGTGCTCAAATGTGCAATATTTTTTTTTTAATTCGAAAGCTACAAAATGCTTAATTTCAGATGCAAAATACTAAAAAATGAATTTCAAATTAACATACCTCTACTTATAATAATATGACTAGGTATGTCCTGTTTTTATTTTATTTTTCTTATTCTTGAAATTGTTTCCTTTTGGAAGTTAAATTTAAAACTCTTTTACATGATAAAATTATAATATTCTTCTTTATACTGAAATTGACACTAGGATATCAAAATAAATGCTTGAATATTATTACACAAATCATATTCTAAATTACTATAAAATAATACAACATAAAACTACAATAAAAATTGTTAAGAAAATTTTGAAATTACCAAAATATTTATGTATGTTAATCGGGAAAACATTAAAGCTTCAAAATACTCGTATATTCTTGTGTACCAAATTATTCATGCTTACTAAACAATAAAACATTTGAAAGGAAAATTCTTACAGAGTTTTTTAATTTTTTCCAAGCTAGAACAAAATTTCATTTGTTGATCAATATCATTCAAATTTACCAGATTTTCAAATACCCTTAGTTTCTAAAGTAACATATAGAAAAGCAATCTTTCAGATGATGCACTGATAAAAATGTTAGGAAATGACTAAATTTAGAAACCATAAAACAAAAGAATTAAAAAAATAAAAGAAAGAAATAACTTTTTGAATGATGAAGCGACAAACCAAATATGCATTTTAATTAACTTTGAACTTTATTTGCAAACAAACTACGTACTAAGATGCTTACTTTAACAACAACATAAATCATTATCTCATTATAAATTTGCTTTTGGACCATGGCATTGGACTATTTCATTAATGAAAACACACAGATATTCAAAATGTTCTCAATTCATTTTTTAGTTATTATTTTATATTGTATGAGGTTAATTAATACTATAAGAGTTAGTCATCCAATTCATTTATAATTATTAAGCTTCTTTAAACCAACGTAACTAGATATACATGACATTAGTAGAGCCCTGAAAAATTTGTGATCACCAGGAACTCAAAAAATAAAGTGATTTATGATGCTTTAAGGTTGAAACATGATTTTAATATATATACTATATTATATTAATTCCAACACTAATAGGTTCTCATTTTAGGAATGATTCTTTTTCATGATTTTCTTGTCAACAGAATCTTGAAAACAGTGTATCGTAAAGAAAAAAGAGCATAGAATACCTAAAACTTGTTGCTAATTTAATTGAGTCAATCTTGGCTTTGTTGCTTTCACACTTGCGCCACATCTCCTCCCTCTCGCTCTTTACACATCTGTTCCCCCTTACACCTCCACTCGATACGCTCCGCCCCCTCTCGAAGCTTCTGGTCACTCCCTTCCTCGCAACTCCACTTCTACTCCACTCCCCTCCCGTGTTCTGGCCGTCTCCCCCTTCGCGCGAGCCACATACAAGCGGACGGCTAGCACTTAGGGGAGACTCTCCTGACTGCCTCTTGCAGCGTATCTGCAGAGTTGCACCAGGAATGAACAACGCCCGCCAAACTTCTCGTCGCATTTAGTTTGACGAAAGGAAATGTGAGTTAAGGCCACGATTACACAGTGAAGATTAAAAACCTAAATTTTTGAAAGCGAAGAGTACTAGAAGCTTTAGTATCTATTCGTCTATATTCATTTAGGTATTCTGCTACACGAACATGAAAGTAACTTTATTTGTCCATACTTTGTAACTAACTTTTGTTACTATTCTAGCAAAAAAACTCATTACTAATTTTTTTTTTATGTTAAGATAACTTTTATTCAATTCTTAATTTCAGAAATCCTATTGCTATGTATGTAATAAAGATTAAGCTATGCTTATAATTTTGTATCTAATTTGTCTTATATGCTTGATATCTGAACTATGACTTTTCTTCTTCAATCGCATAACTCAAAATTTTTTATTCATATCTTCCATTTGCTGTTAAATGAAGCAGTGTTAGTGTCAATCACTCGAATTGACAAAAGTGGCACCAGAAATGGTCTTCTAAATGCAACACAAACCAGAAAGAAGCCAATGTTTAAGAGTTCACTATGCTGTCTTTTGATGACTAGTACAAAATTTGACAGAATTTTCCCTGCACCTTTAGTATTAAAACATTAAAAGTGTAAGATAAGACATTTACCAAATATAATTTCTGTGCAGTTATTTTGATTTTCTAAGTCTTGAAAAAAAAAAGCATACATAAAATAAAAACAATTTTTGTAGTGTTAATTTTGTAGAAAAAACAGACTTTAGGAAAAAATAGTTTGCTTTTTTTCAGGTCTCTACTTTGAGACTAAATCTGACCTGCTTATAATTTTACTGCAGTGAAATATGAACAGCTATGACACTGCACATTGTGAAAAAAATTAAGTGGTAAACACTAACAATTTAATACAACATTAAAAATTATAAAAACCCAATATAACATAAATATGTTTAAGTGATCAAATTTTACTCAAGTTAACAATCTCAGTTCATAATGTGCTGATGTAAATGTGATACACAAAAACTTAAAAATCTGGTGAAAACTAGGAATAGGATTGACAGACTTATTACTAGAGACAAGATTTTAGGGTTTTATTTTTAGTACAATTTTGTTTTTAAAACAGAGGATTACAGATATATTGTTTTTATTTCTATAAAAGCTGTTTTTTAAACTTACTCCACCAAAATAGGAGTAAAATTTTAGCGCTGCATTTTTACAATAAAATAGTTTTTAATAAATTGGTCTAAAACAGATACTTTCAGAACAATAAAATTAAAATAGAGAGTATTTATGGTTTAAAATTTATTGAATATGAGATAAACAATAAAACATTTCTTAAATATCAAACATTAAAAAATTATTTTTGTTACATGCTACTTAATTTCATGATGTAAATTTCATTTTGGTGCTATATGCATTTCGGTGTTTTGACATGCTTTTCAATGTTATATTGGTTTTATCGCAATCCACTGTATAACCTTGTCCGTACATATCACACATCCGTGTAATATCAAGGTATGCCATGATGTACAACATCGCATGCAAGTCTTCTACGATTCACCGACACAAGTTTGCAACTGCGCCACACCGACACTCACCATGTTTAGCGTCCATGTCCATGATCACCGACGACAAGTCTTTGTCTCGCGCGCCAGACTTTTGTTTCGCAGGAGACTCCGCAGTTTTCTCCGAACTCTCGCGCATCATCCTGGCAAGGTTTAGCTGCTCGTCACATAAACACAATGCAGTATAAAAACCTTTGGTTCAATGGTAAGAACATTAAATTATCACTAGTTATAATACTGGTGAAATCAGATCACCAAACTCATAATAAACTACAATACACATGTTAAATGTATTATTTTTTTTTAAGTGAAAACTTCTATAGGAAGGTTTGGATAGGGAGCAAATTCATGTAAGTCGTCATCGACATGGTCACATGACGTGTTAATGATAACACTATATCTGTTCCTATTAGTGTTGAAATTGTGTTTTTGTTCAATTTATATTTTAAATCTTAAGTATACTATTACTGTGCAGTAAAAAGTGAGTATAAAATATATTGATATTCTCAAATAGATATATAGTTTGAATAACAAAGAAAACTTAGTCTTTGTAGCAATATAACCTAAAAATTAAGAACATCAATGTTTTTATATTAATTGGTACCTACAATTACTATGCAATACATATTTTATTGTAATTTAGGAGTTATTTTAATAACTTGATAAAACAAATTTGTTGTGTGATAATATTTTTTCCTAAAAATTGTGAAAACATCTCTGATTTTATCAAAAAAATTTTTCTTATGTTACACAATTATATTTTACAACGTTAGTATTTCTTATTTCAAATAATATTTGTATTTTCTTAGTTATAGTATTAATATTAATAATAGTTACTTTGATTTACAAATTTTAATGTAAGATCAAACAATTAATTTGGTTATCCAAAAATAAAAACCGTTTGTTTATAGTTTTAAGTTTTCACTTCTGTCAGCAGTCCTCATGACTGCTTTGAATTTTTTTTTTAGTTTAAATAACAAATTTCACAAGCAAAGATGCTTCAACATAAGTAATCCTAAAACTTATCAGATTTCGGACATAAAACTTGAAAGATTTCACACTTGGATTGCCTTTGAGCGATGTCATAGAACTCAATTATAAACTTCCTTCCAATGTTTCAGTGAGCTTCACTTTACATGGTTTAAAGAACAAACCACCAGTGTTTGACTATAGATAAAAATAATGAATGTTTGGGAACAAAATTAACGTTTAGAACCCCAGGCAGTATACCTACCTACACAACAAGGGTAACACCCTTTAGTACAATTTTTCGGAAGAGCAAACGAACCTAATTTTTTCAGCTTAAATTTACTCTGATAGACGGCATATGATCAAGATTACTTTAGTTAAAAATGTTTTTACAAATGTGTTACAGAAAATGTTTGATTGTAGAGATTATCATTGTAAAAATATTAAAAGGCTGATTAATTACTATAGAAAGTTTTATACAAAAACTTAACAAAAAAAAAATAAACAGCATATTAGAAGGTCAATCAACAATCAATGTGTACTAAATCCACTTAATTATGAGTCTCTAAGAATTTCCTCTGTCATTGTAAGGGCTTTAGCGAACAGCAGTAGTATCAATGGGAGAGGTCCTGCTAATGTTCACTTCCAATTTCTATTATTGTAAGATTTTTACACTTTTATAGTCTAGTTTTAGTACACCAGCATGTAATTATCATGAGGAAATAATGAAATATTTTACATAGGTGACTGCAGATAGCCATCAATGTTGTCTTGAAAAGTGTACAAAGGTAAGTTCTGTATTGTGTTGAACTATAAAAATATTTATTAAAATTAAATTATAAATCTACACTGCAAGCTGTGGCTAAAAGGTTATTTGGAACAACCAAACTCTCTTTGTGTGTAAATATTGACAGAACAGATGCAAGCAACAACATTCCAAATTACACATCACATCACATTGAGATAGATGATTTGTAGTATAAAAAATGAGGTATATATTTTATGTATAAAAAAAATTTATTAATGGATGAATTTTTGGCTATTTTTTTTAAGCACCTGAGATTTATTTTCTTCATTGAGTCAAGTAAAAGCTAGTATCCAAGAAAATGCTTCAAGATCAACCAGAGTAGAAATATTTAATGCATAAGAATTTTTTTTTGTAATCGGATATAAGCCAAGAGTCTTGTTTTTTAAAAAATGAAGCTCACATCAGTTGTTTCTATTGTAGTAGTCCAAATGGTACTGGCTACTGTTAGCAGAGTTGTTAAAATGTTCTTAAGAGTAAAATTGCTTGCCAACAGAACTCATGAAAACTTTAGTAGCCATTTATTAAAGGGTTTTTGTTACAAAGTTTGTTACTGTTTCTGGTATGTGTAATTTTAAGTAACAACCGAAAACGCAAACTTGTGGTCAACATCAAAAATTGTTTGTTCTACAGATGTAGAATCTCACTTACTTTCTTTGACTGGTTCTTGCGGTGAGCAATATTGATTTTGGACATTTTTTGACAAATGCCAGGTGTATGTCCAAAAAAAAAAAAAAACATTTTAAATCAAAGCTTACTTGCGCTGAAATATATTTTCAGTTTATTTTAACAAGATGTATTAAAAAAAAAAAACACATCAAATCTTAATATATATTTTTCGTGGCTCCAGCCTACACTGGAACATAAATTAACTAACGGGTAGGGGAGTAACTCAGAATTTCAACAAAACTTTACATAAAAAAAAAAAAAAAAACACTTCGCACCCTGAGTACAAGACTATCATAACTCAAAAAATTGAGTTTATGAGATATTTTTACCATAAGCAGGAAAATATCATTATCTAGGCACTGCAAGACTATCGCAATATTATATTTACTTTTACGGGACTTAAGGCAAATAATGTAGTGTTGCACTCTGGAAAACATTATATAAGAATATGTGCAAGACTATGGCATCTGAGTTGTGATAGTATTGCACTGATTTTTGAGTTACGATAGTCTTGTACTCAGGGTGCGACTTTTTGTGATGTTATCCTATTCGACTATTTATGGTTTACTTGAACACAAATCAGCAAATTTATTTTCGACTGGGGAGTTACTCAGAGTCCGAGCACTTGCCGATCCCTCGACCGGCCGAACACACCTCCCGCTCCAGCGAGGCGATCTGCTCGGCCAGGCGCAGGTTCTCGCGCCGGCTGTGCAGCAGGTCGGCGTCGGCGCGGTCCAGGCGCTGGCGCAGCGCCGCCACCTCCGCCTGCAGGCGCGACGCCTCCTGGCGCGCGTCTCGCTCCACTCGCTCCGCCGCCAGCCGGCTGGCCGCCAGCTCCTGCTCCACGGAGCCGCGCTCCGCCGCCGCCTGGATCACCTCGCTCTGCAGGCCGGCTGCAACCCCCACGCCCCACACTGCCTCCCTCTCCGCTACAACCGCACACTTCCCAGTCACAGCAGCGGCCACGCTTCACCGCCAACGCACGTCTCCGTTGGAAACAGCACGCCTTGCCTTCTGCTTTCAAGTTCAATTCCCAATAGCTAGGGACCTGCCAAATTCGCAGTTTCGATGGCCTTCAGGATAGACTGCGCACATACCCCTGTACACTCGGGCAAATAACGCAAGTTCATTGGCTGCCGACTTGTAAGTCGTCTCAGCTGGTTTGTCTGCGATTCGATCCTTCTTTGGTCGAGGGTTCACAACTGGTTGAGATTCGTCCAGAAGAACAGTGAGCCAATAGAAAAATTATCTAAGAGGTATATGTATGTGTTTGACTTCTAGCCTATCGCCGAATGAATCCGCGAATTTTGCAGGTCTCTACCAAAAGCTCAATAGCACATATACTTTTTTATGTTGAATATGAAGACGCTGCTTCTAGTTTTCTTCACAGGTTGTTACATAATGCAAGAAAACGTCAAACGAGAATTTATACCTCAAATTAACTATTTGGGTCCACACATACTACAGTGAAACTCTGTGAAGAATTTTCTCTTTGATTTAGCAACAAAACAAAAACTTATCAAAAAGTCAAATAGTGGGGATAACAGATCTAGAGTGGTATATAACTGAAATGAATTTATAGTTATTTGTGTAAAAGGCAGGGAAAGGTAGGTAATCATTGTATTTTACAGGAAGTTGCAAAATTGCGATGCCCTTGATAGAAATTTACTGAGCACCTTAAGATAAAAAATATTTTCAGCATCGTGATGTTTCAATAAGTGCACACTTTGTACACTACTTCTAAAGTTTTAAATAGGTTTGTAATAAAAATCCCTTTCGGCACAGCCTACAGGCATAGGTAAACTTCGAAGTACCTATTTCTTCTGGAAATATTTTGGAAACTTCTATAAAATTCTAGAACATTTTAAGAATTTAATTTAAATAACATATTTATGTGCTTCAATATTACAAAATGATTGATTAACATTTTCTCACTTTCCATGAAGCAAAAATATTATGAATGTTTTAACTCAATGCATCCAGCATTGAATAGCTTAGAACAAATTACATATTATGCCAACTAAGGTAATTATTCAATTTTTTTGAATTTCAAAAACTATTTTTCATCCCTTGCACTAATAAAGTGGTTGTATAAAAATTTGCTTTGCACCAAGGTTTAAGATAATAAGTTGGTTTAAAATAAATCTGAACTTATTTGACACAAGAAAGTTTTGATTTATTTTTAAATTTCAAACCCTGTTTTTACGGTAATAATTCATTTCATCAATGATTGTTTCAGCTTAAGTTTTAGATAAAGTTTAGGATTTATACAATAAATTATAACGGATTTGATAGTATACTTTCATACCTTGTTATTTCCACCCCTTACAGTAATGGTCGGTCGTATTAAAAATGTATAAGACAAACGTTTTTGCCATTACCCTACTAGTTATAATATGTTCAAACGGATGTAATGTTTAACATGTTACGGGGGTTTCCCGATTTTTCTCTTTTACAAAATACCTTCCCCATTTCTGCCCCTTCGGTTGGATATTGCCCATTAACAAACTCGACCGAGATTTTTCCACGAATATATTTTGTGTGTCAGTTGGGAAGTGATTTGTAGAAAAAAATACGGCAGTTATCGTGTCCATAAAAATGTGATAAAACTTTTGAGTTGGCGATGGTTTTGGGGGTCTATGGATCATGATGCGAAAAACTATATAAAAATTTTCCGTAAGTCCCACCATGGTAACGGCTACAATAGGTAGTATTTCTTCTAAATCTACATAAAATTTGATTTTAATGAAACAGATGTCTTATTTTCATAGGTAAATTAAAAACCCTAAATGATTTTTTCTGGCCCTCGTATCATTTATTGAAAAGCTTGATTGACGGGGCGAGGGGGCGACTCACAGGTCTTGGCGGACAGCTCCTTCTTGAGCTCGTCGACGATGGCCGCCTTCTGCTGCAGCTCGCGCCTGAGCTCCTGCTCCGTGCGCCTCTGCTTCTCCAGCTCGAGCTGCAGGCGCGAGGCGTTGTCCCACTGCGCGGCCAGCTCCGTGCTGAGCTGCTCCACCTGGTGCGCGTAGCGGCGCTCCGCCTGCGCCCGCTCCTCCTGCACCTTGCGCGCCTGCTCCTGCAGCAGCTCGCACAGCCGGTCGTGCTGGCGGTCCAGCTCCTCCTTGAGGCGGCGCGCCTCCAGCTCCGCCTGCGCACGCAAGCAAGCACGCACGCTCGCCGTCCGCCCTCGCTCCCGCACCCCTCCAGGCGACCAGGCCGTGCCACACCCTCTCATCTCTACCTGCATCGCTCGCTCGCCGTCCGCCCTCGCTCCCACACCCCTCCAGGCGACCAGGCCGTGCCACACCCTCTCATCTCTACCTGCATCGCTCGCTCGCCGTCCGCCCTCACTCCCACACCCCTCCAGGCGACCAGGCCGTGCCACACCCTCTCATCTCTACCTGCATCGCTCGCTCGCCGTCCGCCCTCGCTCCCACACCCCTCCAGGCGACCAGGCCGTGCCACACCCTCTCATCTCTACCTGCATCGCTCGCTCGCCGTCCGCCCTCGCTCCCACACCCCTCCAGGCGACCAGGCCGTGCCACACCTTCCCATCTCTACCTGCATCGCTCGCTCGCCGTCCGCCCTCGCTCCCACACCCCTCCAGGCGACCAGGCCGTGCCACACCCTCTCATCTCTACCTGCATCGCTCGCTCGCCGTCCGCCCTCGCTCCCGTACCCCTCCAGGCGACCAGGCCGTGCCACACCCTCTCATCTCTGCCTGCCTCGCTCGCTCGCCGGCCGCCCTCACTCCTGCACCCCTCCAGGCAACCAGGCCGTGCCACACCCTCTCATCTCTACCTGCCTCGCTCGCTCGCCGTCCGCCCTCGCTCCCACACCCCTCCAGGCGACCAGGCCGTGCCACACCCTCTCATCTCTACCTGCATCGCTCGCTTGCCGTCCGCCCTCGCTCCCACACCCCTCCAGGCGACCAGGCCGTGCCACACCTTCCCATCTCTACCTGCCTCGCTCGCTCGCCGTCCGCCCTCGCTCCCACACCCCTCCAGGCGACCAGGCCGTGCCACACCCTCTCATCTCTGCCTGCATCGCTCGCTCGCCGTCCGCCCTCACTCCCGCACCCCTCCAGGCGACCAGGCCCTGCCACACCCTCTCATCTCTACCTGCCTCGCTCGCTCGCCGTCCGCCCTCGCTCCCGGACCAGCCGTGCCACGCACCGACACGTCTCTGCACACTCTCATCATGGTGTTATTCTGGTAGGCCGTGGCGATCACTTCCCTTGGCCCTGACTCACGTTGTTTCCGTGTCTATAATGAGCTCGTCGACAAGAGCCTACATACTCGGTTCCCTCCATTCCGGCTTAAAAAATAAACCACAGAAAAGTTTTCACCATCCGTGAACTGGCAAGGAAGGAAAGTGTGCGTGCTCTGGTATGTAGTATGTGTGAGTGTGTGTGTGTGTATACATGCACACACACACACATACACAATAACAGTGCATCAATTTAACATACATCATCAAGAGGTATTGTGGCTTCTAATTGGTTTAGCGGCATCACAGCAACATTTTTAACTCATCACTCGCTTGTTTCAATGTCACACCTTTTGTTACATGTGAGAATTATTCCATTTGCTTCTTTCGTTATTAAAACCTGAGTAATCAAAATACCGTAATACCTATTGAAAATTGTGTTATCTATTCTGTATATTTTGTGTACAGTTTTTTTTTATATTTCATTAGCATGAACATAAGTGTAAAAAAACTACAAACCTATTTAAATATAATAAGTTTATTTTTATTCTTCATAATTAATGCTAAGTAATTTAGAAATTATACAAAATACTTAAGTATATATGTGAAGTTTTTTAACGACACAAAATATTGACCTTTGCAGGTTGAACATGTTTAAGTAGAAACTTTATGGCAGATGGTTTTTTCACATGTTATGCACATTTTTGTAGTTTATGTGTTTTTTTCTGCAAGACAAATTGAACAGATGTAATTTAATAAACTATGTTTCAGCACCATTGGAAAAAAAAACTTAATCTGTAGTATTGGTGATAATATTCATAACTGTCTCCTCCAGTTTAACAAACGGAATTGGTCGTGCAATGAGAAAAGTTCTCACATACTATAGATGCCAGTATACAGAGACCTGTTTTGAGGTCATCAATGCATCGTTGGTTGCAACAAATTTGGGTGTTGTCCAATGAAAGATGAAAACTCAGCTAGACAAGAGGACAAGGCTGCTTTGACTCATCTTAAAATAAAACCATAAAAGAGAAATACTCATAGCACGACCAATGACAGGTTAAAATCCCAACCACGTGGTAACAATTTCACCTTGGTCGATGCTGCCTGTGCAATGATATTAGGGCCTCAGGCAGAGGGATACTGAAAGCAGATCTAAAGCAGAACTCCTGTAAATGATCATTTAAGTGTGAACCAGGTACGTGGTTTAAAATCTTGTCCACACTGAAGTCATTGGAGGCCAACGATAAATGGAAAGTTGCGATTTAGCAGCGACGGAATGCATGGGTGATGGAAATGGAAGTACCCTGAGATAATCCATAGGTTCACTGTAACGTACATTAAGTTCCGTACGTGCCAAGAATCTGGTTTAATCCCAACCAGGAATTGCACTCCAATCCCCTAGGTGGGACGCCAGTGTTTGAACCACTCACCCGCCATGCCTCCTCATCACCCAATACCACCCACAGTTGCCACCTGGTCAACATCTCATAACGCACACAGCAATAACACACCCTCACTCTACTATACATCACGTGTACCTGTGTTTTTTCAAACTGTGCTTGGTCAACGATGTCCAGGCTTTTTTTTGCCTTATGGGCTGCTTCTGCCTCTTTCTCCCGGTACTGGGCCAATGTAGACTGCAGCTTTGACACAGTCTCAGACAATTCTTCTTTCTCTCTGCAACAAACACAAACAATCACGTCAGCTGTGCTATTCATCACAGATCAAAGGAAAAATATAGACGTGGAATAAGTTTATTTACGACAAGCAATAATATACAAGTACCTATATTCAACGAAAAAAGTTAGTACAGTAGAATCCCGCTGATGCGACCCCTCACGATTTCCGAAAAAAAGGACTTATAAACGGAATGGTCGCAATAAAGAATTCGGGCCAATTCCCCCCCCCCCCCCCCCCCAGCTCCCAAAAAAAAAAAAAAAAAAATTATAAAGTGAATTTGTGTCACGCGACTTCGGCTATCTTAGCCGGCTGGTGGTTATTTTCGTTCAAAACGTGGCGAAGAAGCTTGTGTAGATCAGGTAGAAAACATTCGGCTATAAACGAAAGATATAAGAACAATGCTATCCTGAAACGCTGTGACATTATTTTAGAGTAGATAATCACAGCGACAGACCGGGATGCGCTTCCACCCTTGCCGTCAGCGATGTTTATTTTGACAGCTCAAGCAATTATCTTTTCCACGTCCCTTCACAGCGTAAAAAAAAAAGAAACAAAAAACGTTGGAATGTTGCCGCACACGGTGTGGGAGGGGAGGAGGATGCTGACAGTTTCTCACGCAGAAGGTTGTAATAAGGAAGGGAATGTGTTTAAATGTTAGTTGAAAAGGGGAGGGGGGGGGGGTTGTTTTTTACATGGTTTGTGGCTCTGGGAAATATGAGCCTTGAGGAATTAGCAGGGGAATGGGAGAGGTAAGCATCGCGTCACATCACGTAATGACGTCAAGCCGCCGCTACCGCCAGCCTGGCCGGATGAGTTTCTTATGCTCTCGCAGAAGCTACCACAGCGGCTTTTCGTGCGGGCGGGTAAGATAACATGACACCATAGACGGCTTTTCGTGCGATAGTGGATGCGCCGAGCTCGGCTAGACACTGCCGCGTGACCAGTCTAGAGGGGTGGTATCTATTTTTAGCCGTCTTTTGTATGCCTGCCTGCTTACAGTACAGCGCTCGCCAAGATAATTGTGAACACACAGCGCCCAAAAAAGTGTAACAGACTTGTTTTTCAGCCGATTTTACTCAAATTTTAGACTTTCTCTGCTCAAATTTTTCACGGTTTCTCAAAAAACGGTCGTATAAACGGAATGGACGCATCAGAGGGGGGTCGCATCGGCGGGATTCTACTGTATGACAATATTTATAGTATGTTGGACCTAAAAAAAAAAAAAAAATCTGAAAGAATTGTGAATAATTTTCATAAAAATTTTCTCTTAGCAAAACTAACATATGATTCAGAACATCACATCAAACTAACCTCTGCAGATTGTCCAGTTGTTGTCTTAAAGAGTTCGGCACTGGCAGGAAAGACGTATCGGATGCGAAAGGCTGTTCCGAGAGTTTCTTCCTGTACATGTCGGCCTCCTCCTGAGCTTTCTTCAGATCCAGCTTGGTCTGAGTGAGCTGGGCTTCCAGCTCACTGATGCGCGACTCAAACACTATGCTCGGCCCTTCCAAGGGTTTCTTCTTCAGCTCTGGTTGCTTCTTTTTCTCCTGAAGTATGAACCACACAGGCTTCTCACAATCAATTAATGATAAGCTTAAGTACAAACAAAGGTGTAGTTTTTTTAAAGATTTTGTACAATGTCATTTTCATTATTTTTAAAATCATAATCCAACTGATGAATGTACTTTAATGTGAATGCATAATTTCTGATTTTCAGATAAATCAGGGCTGCCATTGGTTTAAAACTTAAATCCTGCACTCAACACTAAAAAAATCCTGGAAGATCCTGGAAACTCAAAGTAGAAATCCTGTAAAATATCCTAAAAACTTTAACTGAAATACTCACGATCTAAATAAAACAATCACTATAATGATTCTTCATCTTTGTATTATAAAGGAATTGCTAATTCAATATTTTAACATTACTTTTACCAAATTACTCCTTGTGAGTGTAACCTCTATAGTTTTGTTTTAATATTGTTTAATTAACTTCTTCATTGGATACTTTATATTCGATTTTCAAGTTTTGTTTATAGTCAATTAAAAGTCTCCTTTGTAATTTGTGATTTGTAAATTTTTATTTAATGACTGAATAATCTCAGCAGAATACTCCTTACAGATGAACAGATTTGATTGGGGCATAATTTTGATACAGTGTGAAAATGAACTTTCATCTGTAATTTTGGAATGAAATAATTTGTGATTAATTGATAAATTTGTAAGAGCTGTGGTGATTAGCCAGTACATACCAGGAAGAAGTTATACTCGAGAGCATTAGTTCGGTAATTTTTAGTCTTGTTTAAACCGGACTGCTATCCTGGAAAAATAAATACTTAGTTGAAACCAACTAACTTTGTAAGATTTCTTTCTTTCTTCCTCATCTGTAGAGTGGGTTTGAATTCACGCTTTTGTTCCCTAGCAGACACTTGCATCAAAGCATGTAGCATTTGTGACACCAGAGATGACCAATGAGCTGTTTTCATGAGTTTTAAATGGCTGAATACTATCTCTACACCTGCATTACTGCGAGAGAGAATCAACATTACTTTTGCCAACTTAAAGTGTGTTGGAAAATGTGATTTGCTAATTCTCTCACATGTGGACACTTTGTGCCATAATTAAACAGCAAACCATCAGAAAAGTTTAGAAGGAACAATAAAAGTTGAAAGTGAATAGTATGAAGTTTATTTATTATACTTTGCTGCATGTGGTCACAGCAGCTTTGTTTGCCAATGTAAAAAAAAAGTACATTTTTTGCACTACTTGCTATGGTAAACATTACAGCCTTGAAACAAAAATGTGGTAATGTCAACACGAAAATTAAGTTTCATTTGATATTTCTTTCCTTTAAACATTTATGTATTATGCATAAATAGTTGTAAATGTGGTTTTTGAGAAAATAAACAGTGGATTACTAGACCATTACTAAAATAAGTTTTAAAGCAACATACCTAACCTATTTCCTGTAAAATTGCATTACATTGCATTGCGATGCTCATTTTACAAAATTAGAAATATTTCGGAAAGGTAGTTGGCATCACTGAATTTCCAAGAAATTAAAACGGAATCATTTGTAACTTTTTCTATTCCTAAATGTAAGCAATTATTTTGAAATTAGTTGTGTTCGGTTAACAGAATTGTCTCCAATAAATATCTGTGATTAATTAAATGTTGACATGCTAGTATGTATACGCAAAGTCCAAAAAGAACTGTGTAAGAAAATCTCACCCTTAAAAGTGGACATTTTTAAATGCTTCAACATGCACATAACTCAACTCAAGAAGCAAAAATGTCAAGTAAAAATCCATGATGATTTAGTAAAATCCGGGAATCCGTTTGAAGGCGTGAATTAATTGAGAATGGATAAAATCCGGGAAATCTGCAGGCCTGAGATAAATAAATCATCTGAAAAATTTTTAGTTTTAGATTTATTAATTTTGTCCTATAATTTTAGTTATTAAACCAAGTTTCTGGCATGAAAAAGCATAAATGACATCTTCCTAAGCTTTATGTTGATAGTCTGATTCACGGCAACAGGCTCCTGTCTGCAATCACCACTTCACTGCGATTACTACAACTGGCATGATGATCTATCACACCTTTATAAAAATGCTGAATTCAACCAGTGGCCAACGATACATCCTATGCTGGATCGTGACCACAATTACAATATGCAACACGTATTGCCAACTGTGTTATGTAGTATTTATAAATCCAAGTTAGCAACACTGGTGCTCACCTTCTCATCAGTATCCACTTCATTTTCTTCGTCGTCATCGCCTGTTTCGTAGCTGTCGAAAACAGACTTCAGCAAGCCTGCCTTTTCCTTGGCGCGCAAGCCGTCGTTCTCTGAAATGACGTCCTTCACCTTGCCGAGAAGATGGGAGAGCTCATCCTGCGAACCACCCGACTGCTTGGCTTGCAATCGTAACACAACCATTCAAACTATAACATGGACGGGAGGCTTTCACAATATTCTTACAGCACTGCTTTTACGTGAAAATACATTCATTCAAACACTGAGACGTTTATATTCACCCTGAAAATAGTTTTTATATGTTGAGACTGATTTCAGAGAAATCACCGTAAATAGGTTACTTTATTATACCTGTGCATTGACACAGCCAGTCCCGTTATTTTCCTTTCCCATGTGGGTCTGTGTGTGTATGATTTGGAGAACTTTAGTTAAATTGTGAAAATGGTCAATTACGTTATGCTAGCTACATTAAAAATACTTCAAAACAGACAAAAGTATTTCTTTGAAATCTACCTATTGGTTAGGTCAGGATAGCTACACATTAAATTGGTAATTCCTACGCAACAACTAAAAATATTTTACAGTATTTTAAAAATAGCTATACTAACCCAACAAACTGTCCATAATGTTTTGAAATATTTTTAATGTAACTAACCTAATGCAATCGACCATTCTCACGATTTAACCCAAGTTAACCGAATCATGTACACACACAGAACCACATGGGAAAGCAACAAATGGTCACGGCTGCATCAATGCACACGTATTATAACATAAGTTATAAACTGTGATTTCTCAGAAACCAGTAGGAATTCAGAAATGCTGTTTACAGGGTAAATACAGGGAAGTTTCTAGTGTTTAAAAAAGTATTTTCAGTATTTTATTATTACTTCACGGAAAAGCCGAGCTGTCAGATTATACCAGGCTTTCATGACCGGTGGGTTGAGATCAAGTTTGTGAAACTTCATGACATGCCGTGAAATGACATGACATGCAATCATCTTCAAGAGTGGTCATTTTTATTTATTGATAGGGTTTAATATCACAGAGGCTTCAGACAACAAAACCAACAAGACTACAGTGTACTCGAACCACTTGGACACCGACTAAGTGCTGGGGCCCTCGTGAGTGAACATGACCACCAAGGAACTTCGATGATGGTAAATGTTAACAGCTCTTGAAGATGGCTGCAACAAGAGAATGCAGAAATAGGCACAATCCAAACATTCAATTCATTGAAGTTCGATTCAATTAAAATAGTTTTATTTCACAAGCATTGGTTTCTTTTGATCCTGTTTCATTTAATTTTACTACAATTCATTTATTTCATTACATTTGGGTACACATCATTTCATTTGTATTGTATCAATTCAATTTGTTTGATAAATAAGGTTTCAATTCATTCGGGCTTATATGGTTGTATTTCAGTTCCATTTGTTTCGTCAAACACGTTAGAACAATAATTTGGTTAAGAATTATACCTACCTATTTTTGAATAATAAATAACCGGTTTAAAAATTATTTTATTAAAACCATCAATAATAATAAATAATGAATTTAAAATACTATTAACTAATAAAAATAAAGGAACAACACTAATTTTCATTTCATAATTTATAATAATTATAATTAATAATATTGTATGTTTTAGATTCATAAATAAGTTGCTCTTATACTAATCATATTTATTATAAATTTTTTTTTATTTAAATATTAATTTATACTAATATTTTAGTTGATCTTGTTGTTGTTATATCCACACACAGTCGTCTCAACTCAGAGGCCAATCAGCAGTCGAGCCAACGTGCCGCAGTTTTACCCGGCAGTACTGGGACTCCTTCTCCAGCTGCTCTATGTACTCCTCCTGGCGCTCGATGAAGGCCATCAGCTCAGCGGGCGGCTGGCCGGGCCCCTCTGCCTTGGGGGCGCAGTCCCCCGGAGGGACGCTCGCCGAGCCGTACGCGGGGGTCAGCTTCGGCAGCGAGTCCGTGAGTAGGGCCCGCCTCGCGCTGCAGGCCGCCGGCCGGTAGTGCGTGTGCATGTGCGTGTGTGTGTGGCCGTGCCGCGACCGGTCGCTTGCGGCAAACGACGCTTCCGTCTCGTTGTCGCTCTCGTCCCGCTTGGCGTGGGCCTGCAAGCACCGCGACTCTCTACACTGCACAGCTCTGAAGTGCAATCCACTTTCATTTCTCTGGCTGAGAAACTAGGAGGCATTTTCCAACATTCTTTTACTCCTTAATTCTGTCCAGTACAGGGTTGGCTGATTCAAACTACAGAGTCCAAAAAAAAACTGTGTAAGAAAATCTCACCATTAAAAGTGGACATTTTGAAATGCTTCAACATGCACATCTCTCAACTCAAGAAGCAAAAATATCACGTAAAAAATTCTTGATTTAGTAAAATCTGGGAATCCGCTCGAGCGTCAATTCAGTGAAAACGGATAAAATCCGTGAAATCTGCAAGCCTGAGATAAATAAATCATCTCAAAAATTTTTGTTTTAGTTATTTTTTCCGCCTATAATTTTAGTTATTAAACCAAGTCTCTGGCATGACAAAGCACAAATTACATCTTCCTAAGCTTTATATTGTTAGTTAAACCACTGTTTAAACCACGGATTAAACTAAGTGGTTTTTGTAAAAAAAAAACCACTTTTTTTAAATAATGTATTTTAAAATAGAATATCTTGATTTTTTTTTTATAGAAAGGTGTAATTCCACTCTAATAACAGCAAAATTTTGCTCATTAATGTTTCTTGTGATTTACAGGAACAAAAAATTATATACTAATCAAGATCTTATCATTTAAATTATCTGAATAAATTGTAAATTATACCCAGCTAAATACTACTTTAAATTACATTAATTAGTTAATTGAAGTCAAAGTATATAAAAAAAGAGAACATAAATAAATTTATTATTAAAAAAAAATTCCTATTCAGAGGGAAATCCTTGCCTGTACTGTAAATCCCCAATCTGTGGGATACACCCTTTCTATGGAGAATCCCCTTTCTGTAGAGAAGTCCCAGTCAGATGTGCAGATTTGCTGGACTTCAGTTCTTTGATGTTATAACTTTTATGGTTCAACATGAGCGGCAGAAAGCGGGATGTTGTATGGATTTCATTTCAACATGCTGAGAACCAAAATAACTAACGTTTAAAAAAAAAATGGGTTAAACCCAAAAAAACCTGGCTTAAACAAAAAAAAATCCTGGTTTGGTTTTTAAAAGAAACCTGTTGAATTCCCCAACCCTGGTCTAGTATTAAACGTAATGTATGGTAACCTTGAGTCTGACGTGGGCACTCAACCCGCTACCCATCTGCCGTGACATCAGCTCAGCTTCGAGAAGTCGAAGCAAGGGATCGATAGGATCGGGATGAGGGTCGACGAGAAGGCAGGGGACGCGCAGTGAGCAACGGGAATTAGATGCCGTACTTTTTAAACTTTAACTAGTCGCGATGAACCATAAATAATAGTTATATAAAACCGCAGTTGTGTAGTTAAGGCGTGTGTGGAACCTAAACACCACTCCACGTTAGGCACAAAGACAGGACAGAAGCTGCAAGGTTTACGATTGGCAAAGCCAGGAAGATCGCCTGGCCGAACAAAAATGGAACCCTGAGGTGAAACCTCTACAGATCGCTTTTTGAACACGGGAGTGAGCGCTGACGTGTTAAGCCACTAAACGTTCGCCCGGAAACAAACGTGAGACGGACACATGTGAAGAGTTGACAATTGCACGAGAACATGAAGTGGGTCGTCGGAGAAGGTGTCAAGGTTTCACAAAAGCAGTGGTACAGTACCTGTGCATACTTTGAGCTGCTTGGGGCGTAAGACTCCGCCAGCAAGTACCTGAGGCGTGCCACGGCATCTCTGTACGCAATGTCCGTGTAGTCAGGGGTCCTTTTCTTAGCCGAGTCCATTCTATGAAATCCATTTGATTTCCTGAAAAAATTAGAATCTATTATCAGAAATAGGTTTTGTCGGCTTAGGGCCTTCACCAAAGGCACAGTTTGCTAAAAGTTCCGCATCACGTATCTAAGTTGATGGCATGATCCCATATACACTGATCCTGTAGTACATGATCTTTGCTGTTTTAATTTAGTACGTCGAAACATCCTGATTTGTGATATATAACAATTAATTATGATCGTAAGTTGAATACAATAAAATACTACAAGACCTGATCAAATCTGCTTGTATTGTGATATTTTTGTCATGTCCACAGGATCTTTCGAAGCACTAAATTAAAACAGTAAGCATCATGCACCACGGGATAAATTACACAGGGTCATGCCATCAGGATCAAAGGATAAACTTGGATACTGATATGGAACAATTACTGAAAGATTTATTACAAAAAAAAAAAAGGGTTTTTGACTTAAATCTTAATTATAAATTTCTGTTATATACCCAGGGCCTCTAGATTAAATATCTAAAGGCAAATTTAGCATTGTAATCTGTGTAAAACTATACAATTGCTTTGCTGCAAGTGGAAGTTGGCTGAAATATTTGAAGAAACAAATAATGAAATAATAGCCAGAAACTAAGTGTTTGAAATTCTGAAAATTCTGTACATAATTTATGTGTTCATAAGAGTTTTTCAATATGCCTAATCAAATGTACAAATTTATGGTTCCATACTTAAGTTTATTTTATAATGCATCAAGTGATTCACTGTAGGAAAATATGGTAATTTTTTTGAGTATGAGCTTGTCTGAAAAAAATTAAAATTAAATTGTAAAAATTAGTTTATGTATAGGAGTTCCATTCAATATTTCAAGAATTTTATCACAATTTTACCATATGGATGATTAGTTATGTTAGCTATATTTAATATACTGTAAAATTTTTTGAACAGTTGGTTAGGTTAGGTATATAAAAAAAAAACTAAAATGGTATGAATGATTGGTTAGGATAGGTTCCATTAAGAAGGTACCATTTAAAATTCAGTTAACTGATGTGAACAATGATTCGTGTTTCACAATATAGAACATATTAAATGGAGGAATGGCAATTGTTTTTGCCCTAAATTTAATACCTTCAAGAGAAATATTGATAGTAAAAGATTATTGCCATAAAGCCAAGAAAGGTATGTGGGTTTTTATGGCTTTTAAATGTTTGTGGTTTGTAGTTTTATGTGCATTTTGTTTGATGTTTTAGGTGAGAGGTGAGTTGTGTGTTAGGTTAGTTTTGTAACTGTTCAAGAGAAAATCAAAGCAAAAGTTTTGACGAGGGTAGGTCAGCCAATAAAAAATATATATGGTAAGGATGAAGTCATCAACAAGGCATGCTAAAGTAATTAGGACCTGAACATTCTTACAGTATAAGTGGTAAAACTTATGGGTTTTCGCGAGAGAGAATTGAGATACAGTAATTTTGGCATATTTCATTTAGTTAAATTAAAGGATTAGGTTATCGTAAAATAGATTAAAATCCTACCAGGTGTAGGTTGTTTACCAATACTTATATTTCATTTGATGAAAGTAAGACATTTTGCCATCATATTTTTGCGGTATCACGAATTAGATGGACTACAGTTCCACCAAGTCTAGTCTATTTTGCAAAACATTTTATTCCTCATATTTTACCACTCCAACCCACACTTTTATTTTTCCTGATCAGGAAGTATGCTAATAGGGCACACTGTTAAATTTTACAATACTGCCATAAGTTGTGTTTACACACATTAATTTCTTTGGAAATGAAATATTGGTATCGCAAAATAGACTAGGGCAAGGGGAATTATAGCATACTTTATGATACTGAAAAAGTATAATATTCAAAAAAATCAAATGCGTGAAAAATCAACATATTTATAGTTCTCGGTAAATATTTACAATCGCGGTAGATGCCAAAAATAATGCTAAAAATCCGAAAATACTTTTATTCTATGCACTTTCACTTCCTCTTTTCAAATCAACCGGCGGAGATAAGAAATTCCAAATACTTTAGGAGATATCGAATTTTTTAATTTCATGATATGTAGAGTCGCGGTAGATGCCAAAAAAAATGTAAAAAATCCTAAAATACCTTTATCATATGCTCTTCAACTTCCTCTTTTCATTAAAAGCGGCGGAGATAAGAAATTCCAAATACTTTAGGAGATATAGAATTTTTTAATTTTGCAATACAAGACCTGTGGAACCATTCGAGCGGCGCCATTTTTGTTATTTTGCCGTGTTCGTAAATACGTGAATCGTGAATGCGGAATTAATAAAATGGTTGATTAGGTCAGGTCAGTTACATTATTAATACTTTCAAACTAAGCCGACATTAAAAATTATTTTGTGAATTAATTTTAATGGCTGTTTAGTTTTAAAATATTTATAATGTAACTGACCTGACCAAACAAACCCGGACAGAGGTTGAACAGTAAACTAAAATGGTCGATTAGGTCAGGTCAGTTACATTATAAATACTTTAAAACTAAGGTGATATTAAAAATAATGTGAATTAATTTTAATTATTCTTTAGTTTTAAATTATTTATAATGTAACTGACCTTACCTAACAAACCCGTAACAAAGGATGTACAGTAACAACTCACGTATTTTTTTTTGTTACTTATTACTTGCGCAACAATATCAAAATAACAAATAAGACTTTAAAATTAGAAACGTTAAAAACTCACGTAAGTTGGAGGCGGTAATTAAACACCGTTTTAAACAATAATTGAACTAAATAATCACGTATTAGATCATTTGAATTCTGGCCTATCACGAACAATCACGTGACATCATTATCCAATAAAAAAATAGATACTCGTACGTAAACAAGAAACAATGGTACACGCACGCCACAGGAATGCGCTGGTTTTGTGCTGAAATTTAAAAATTCGATATCTCCTAAAGTATTTGGAATTTCTAATCTCTGCCGCTTTTAATGAAAAGAGGAAGTTGAAGAGCATATAATAAAGGTATTTTCAGATGTTTAGCATTTTTTTGGCATACACCGCGACTCTACATATGATGAAATTAAAAAATTTGATATCTCCTAAAGTATTTGGAATTTCTTACCTCCGCCGGTTGTTTTGAAAAGAGGAAGTGAAAGGGCACAGAATAAAAGTATTTTCAGATTTTTAGCATTTTTTTTGGCATCTACCGCGATTGTAAATATTTACCTAGTTCTCTGTCCAAAACCCCCATTTTTCCGTGCTTTTTCCTGTAAGACTGCAGGGGTGGTGATGATGTAAAACTATGCCATCTTGGTTACGTCATCAGTATTGTTATGGAATCGCAAAGTAGACAACTCCCGAATTTTTTAAATACTGATAGGTTCATACAGTCTACAACAGCAATAAGGTATTCCTATGAATTGTGCATCTAGGCTAGGTTATAGAATGTCTCCATGATTCACCTATTCTAGGTTAAGTTAGTCACACTAGCTAAGTAAAATAAAATATTTAAAAAAAACAAAAAAAAAAACACGCTTTCTATGTTGTATGAACTGAGAGGTTAGCGAGTGAAACATCGTTTATTACTA
Source organism: Bacillus rossius redtenbacheri (assembly GCF_032445375.1). Lineage (NCBI taxonomy): Eukaryota > Metazoa > Arthropoda > Insecta > Phasmatodea > Bacillidae > Bacillus > Bacillus rossius. The sequence continues at coordinate 8,519,730 of NC_086330.1, forward strand.
TTTAGCAAAATTTGTGATTAAAGTGAGAAAAAAAAGATCATTGTTAGCTTCTCTCTCATCAATGTTCTCAGAATACAGTTAGATTTTAAGCTAACCAACATGCTTGTTACCTCCATGGGATTAAAAAGAATTAAAATTTGTACAAAGTAAACCACATACCATTACTTAAGTCCAGTATTTACCAAACCGCATCTATACGACTATCCGAAAAATTGTAGCGTCCAAGGGGTGAGATCAACGAGAAAAACCAAAACTCTTTCGTCATAAACGTCTCCAGGTATGTATGTATTAAATCCATGAAAAGTGATTTAATAAACGTACTTATTTCCTAAATTGTATGTCTGTACTATACGAATATGTTATACAACAAAATTAACATTTAACACAAACACTCCCTATCATATTGATGTCCGCGCCTTGCGCGCGCTGCCAACAATTTAACCAACATTACAAGCACACATTTCTCTAATATTTGAAATCGATAGAGAATAGATAGAACAAATTTTGTTCACGTGGGCTAAGCCTTTGAAAACTTTTGGATCCAAATGTATTTAAAAATAACTAGTTCTTGCTACTGTAAGTTTACACACCCAAATCGTTCTACTGGTACAAGTGACTCAGTGTTAATACTACGTTTGCACCCGGGTGCTACACATGCTACTCCCACTCGAGAAGTAGTGGGTACAGGTGGGTGGGAATCACGAATTTAAATAATAGTTTTCCAAATGGGTAATTGTTCCTTATCGTATAACCAGCTTACATCTAAGATTTATAATGCATATATTCTAAATCAAAAAATACTTTGGTACAGTTTCAAATCGCAAACACATTCAATTCTTACTTCATTTAATTTTTTTATGTTAAAATACAATTGGATATGCTGCACGGTATGCTTCCGGGAACAACGTTCCCCAAAGTATTATACACATTTTTAAAATCAAATTTGTTTTCGTAATTATACAGATTTGTATAACAAATTATTCCAATTAGCATACTTTCTCTATTTTAATATTTTATGTTGAAATGCAATTGGATAAGCAACAAGGAAAAATTACTAGGCAGATTTTATTTGAGGAAAATCGACAAATCAACAAATAATTTAAATGGATTAAAAATAATAATAATAATAATTTTACCTACACATATCAAAAATAGGTAAGCTAAAAATATTTTCTGGAGGAACATTTACACATGTACTTTCTGCAGCACCTATGAATTTTGTTTTCTCTTTACAATCTTTAGGTGCAAAAGTTACACTAAAGTAAAGTCCACACGAACAAAGCCAGAGTTTTGATGGAGCAAGGAAGATTCACAAGACAAACAGCTTAATAGCGCCGATAGGAAGTTCAATTTTGAATGTGGGTGGCACTATAGTGAAAATTATTGTGGTCTGCAAGCAGAATAAGTTACAGCCTCTTGTTTTTCATATATTGTTTCGTTCTCAATACGAGAAGAGAAAAGTTTCTTCTCAAAAAAGGTACAATTTTGACATTTAAGTCTTGAAAATCTTTTACAATGGAATCGATTACTATAAAAACATACAGAACTTTAAATAGGAGCGAAACTGTATAAACAATCCAATTAGTTTTTTCTTAATATTTAAATTTACCAAGAATAAATTTAAACTAAGTATTTGTAAATTGTTGATAGTTCTATTGACCTTTGCAGGGTAAAATAACTTTAAATTTAAGAAAAAAAATTATTTTATTTTTCTTGTTTAGCCTACTGAGGATAAATGTGCAATATTTATTTTGCATGAATTAGTGGCAGTTGTGTGTGCGTATATGTTGTAAGGTTTGTCTACTGAGCATGGTAACGTGAGTGCAGTGTACCTCGGCTTGGTCCTGCGGGCGGCGCGCCCCATGTCGGCGGCGGGCGGGTGCACGCGCGGTCTGCTCGAGTGGCGCAGCGTGGTGAGGCGCGGCCGAACCAGCAGGCCGCCGCTGGCTGCTCTGCGCGGGTACGTGCTGTATCCGCCGACGCCCGCACCGAACATGGCCGCGCCAGCGACTGCGGCGCCCTTGCTTCGTCCGCGGACCCTGGGCAGGCGCGCGCGCCTCTGCCGGCGGTCGGAGGAACTGCACGGACTATCCCGCCATGACGCTTCAGCTCCTCGGGAGTGTTCGTGCGCACTCGGCTCGGGGAAGCACCGTACCAGTGTTGCCAAATCCAGTTAGCGGTTTGGGCTATTCGAAATGCTTGTTTGCGACATTTTTTTAAAGGCTATTTTGAAACTATTAGGCTAGTTGGAAAACTTTTATCTCGTAACTACAATTTAAGTTGAATACTCCAGTCTTTGGGTTTACGTCTTGCAGTGGCGTAGCCAGGATTTGTGTATGGGGGGTGTTAAGAAGCATGGCCCCCCCGTATTAAAGCGGGGGGTCTGGGGGTCCTCCCCCGGGAAAATTGGGATTTTAAGGTGTAAAATAGTGCTATTTTAGCAGTTTTTTGTACTTAAATTTAAATATTGTAATGGTAAAATTTTTATTAATATTTAATATGAAATTTGTTTGAGTGATGAATAAGAAATTTAATTAAAGATTTGCTGCTAAGGGGGGGGGGGGTTGAACCCCTAACCCCCCCCCCCTGGCTATGCCCCTGACGTCTTGTCGAGAACGAGGTCATTAAAGGACATTTTACATTGTCAATTTATTTGACAATGGAGTTTGAGGGGAAGTATTGGACGGAAAAGGCTTAGGCCCTTTTACAGTGTCAAATTTTCGTCTTTAACACCTGCCGATGTGTTTTGTGAAATAAAGTTAGAGGGTTATGACGTCACCGAAAACATCACTAGGGCAGCAACGTTTGTTTTGACAAGTCGAATGACTTGAGTTTCCATAAAATATTTTGCATATAGGACAGGTTATAAAATTTGCGGGTTGTTGGATGCAATCAGCCAATCAAAACCGCGTCAATCGAAAACGGAAATGACTTCCGTTTTCATCACATCGAATCTTAAAAATGGTGAAGAACATAAGGGCGATTAGAGAAGTTATAAAATGGAAATAACAAAAATAATGATAATATGAATGTTGTGTGCGAAATAATTTTATGTGTAAACAGGAAATTATGTCTCTATAGCTTCAAAAAATTACTGAACAATAATTTATATCATGTAATAAATATTATAGAGGAGAGGGGAGTGTTTCGATGAAAAGGGGAGTAATGTCGGAAACTTGCAAATGTTGTACGTGTTCGTGAGCCAGACGCGGGGTGCGCCATTTTACACGAACATTTACCACGGAGCTAATATGCTTGTCGTGGTCTAGACGATCTTCCCCAGCACCATAGACGAAATTCGGGGGCGGCAAGGGGTTGGCAGTTGCCATCCTAGAGTTTTCCAAACCATTTAGAGGTAAAAATATCAATAGTATTTGCTTAATTTGTTTACTTACACGATAAAAGAATTGGTAAAACACTCAATTAAAAATAGGCATACTTACTCTTGAGTTGTGTCAATGATATCTACTTTACAAATTATTTGGATAGTAATTAAAGGAATTAACAATAATTTTGTTTAGTAAATAGAGAATGTTAGCAATTAATTTGTGATTGTGGTGAAAATAGTTTGAGTAAGCTAAAATAATAATAATAATAATAATAATAAAAATTAATGCTAGTTTTTTGACGTGACAACGTCTAATAAATCGATGAACGCCGGCTGCATGCACGAAAAAGGATGACTCATTGTCCCGTTACGCACATTGTCCCGTTACGCTTTGTACTGTTACGCACATTGTCCCGTTACGCTTTGTCCCGTTACGCTCATTGTACGCTTGCACCGCATCTATCTCTCTTCCACTCGATTGGAAAAACCATCGTTTTGACTTTTTCGAGGCACATTAAACTTGAAACACTCCCATTAGTTTCCTACTTTTCCTATCATCGTCCTATCCTTAACAGAATAGCACAGATTGGAAGAAGTTAAATAGCAAACATGTATAAAAGTTATAGTTAAAATAATCTCTTCGTTAAAGTAATAAACATATTAAATTAATTAGTGCAAATAAAAGTAAATTTATCAATTAAATTGTAGATTTCATTTCACTCCTTCTTTGTATCCATACAAAATAGTGATAATTCAATAAAAATGATTCAATTTTATTCATAAAAGTATACAATCATTTCATCAATGTTTTGTTATTACGTTGTCACGTTCTATCGTCCGTAAACCGACTTTACAGACAACCATTATTTTATTTTATTTTTTTAATAATCGTGGCCATTTGTGGTGGGCTACAATAAAGTATTTCCTGCCCATTACAGCCCGGCATGATTCATGTGCAGAAGCGGCAGGCATTGTGTTTACAAGTAGTCGGTCTGTATTTATTGCCGGATTGAAAACTTGACACCCGTAACTTTGTCTTTCATACAAATTTGACATTTATGACTTAATTGAACGAAATCATCAAACCATTACTAGACGGGCAGAAATCTTTTAAATGATTTTGTGTTAAAATAATTCCAATGTTACACATATTTCTCGCAGTTACGGTGGTAAGTCTAAGAATTGTTATTTAGAACAGGGGCTAATGTTACTGGACGTAAGGAAGGAGAGAAAACTAATCCGTTTGAAAGTAAAGTCCCTTTAAAAAACTGAAACGCTAACCTTTTAAAATCAGTTTCAGAAAATAATTATACGCTTAAATATATTATTTTTTCAAGTTTACAAAGTAAACCACAGTATTAAAATCAAGAGAACTATTGATTTATATGTATATAATACTAAACTTTATTTTTAAAAAAATGTTTAAAATTTGGGTACCTACTAGACTGATTAGTGTTTCCCACTGGTGCAAAGTCATCTCAAGACACGTCGGATCTACATTTGGAAAATCTGAAGCATTGCGTTGCAGTGGAACCATAGGAAATAAACTTCTAGTCAGTGCCAAAGACACTAAATTCGAGCAAAAATTTAAATTATGAAGCCAGTAACATATAAAATATATCCACTAAAAAATATAAATTAATTAATTAATTGAGGTATAGTGCAACGTAAGCCAGGGCCGGATTTAGGGGAGGGCAACCGGGGTGAAAGCCCCGGAGACTCCACAAACAGAGGGCCCCCACAACAGAGACTTCGGAAAAAAAAAAAAAATCTTTCAAATTTCGACACTAGTAAACACTAGTAAACATATTTTCCTTTGATATTCTTTTTTTTTCTGCGGTTTTACCTTTACCTACAGTACTTTGTACATACATGATTATATTATTGTTAAGTATTAACATAAATATTCCAAAATATACAAAAAAACAATGAAGCGAAAATGAAATGACCCGACGTGAGCAGGCGAGCATGCCACGAACGACGAATGGCGAGACCTCCCTCCTCCCCTCCTAGACACAGGGGCGCTAGTTCTGCCCGGAGAGAGAGGGCCATGATGACTGTGGGTTGTGGGTGGGCGAAGGGTGGAGGGGGAAAGCAGGGCGGCGCCTGGCACTGCGGGTTGCGTGCCTCGCAGGGGTTACGGCGAGCAGGAACATCCTGGAACCGCAGCCACGGAGGATGTGCTGCCGGAGGGTCCACGGCCTCACTTCCGTGGCGTGCACGCGCGCACGAGTTCTCGGAGGTAACGAGGGTCGCCGGTTCGACTCCAGCCCCGAAACAAAATAAAAAAATTCAATAGCACCTTTGTTCAGAGCTCTAACACATTCTTTTTTTTGAAGTGACTACGTCTAATAAATCTATGAACGCCGGCTGAACTCACGAAAAAGGATTACTCATTGTCCCGTTACGCTGTGTCCCGTTACGCTCATTGTACGCTTGCGCCGCATCTATCACTCTTCCACTCGATTGGAACAACCATAGATTTGACTTTTTCGAGGCACATTAAACTTGAAACACTCCCATTCGTTTCCTACTTTTCCTATCATCGTCCTATCCTTAACAGAATAACACAGATTGGAAGAAGTTAAATAGCAAACATGTATAAAAGTTATAGTTAAAATAATCTCTTCGTTAAAGTAATAAACATATCTGAATTAATGAGTGCAAATAAAAGTAAATTTATCAATTAAATTGTAGATATCATTTCACTCCTTCTTTGTATCCATACAAAATAGTGATAATTCAATAAAAATGATTCAATTTTATTCATAAAAGTATGCAATCATTTCATCAATGTTTTGTTATGACGTCACGTTAAACTATCGTCCGTAAACCGACTTTACAGAAAACCAATTTTTTTTTTTAATAAGTGTAAAAGGCGAGTGTTACCCATGCAGGGGCAATACTTCTAGTCCTTGAGCACGCGACATGTATCTTCAACCGGCTACGTCTTTCGCAATCAACCGTGCAATCAGTGCTACTGTCGTCTAGGAGTTTGAACGCGCTGGGGATACAGTGCGTAGTTCGCCACTAAAATCATTATTAGTGACCCGGAAATCTCGCGAATTCGTCTGGCCTCAGGGTAGTTTTCCAAGTCATAGGCGTGCTCAACCCACGTTTGTTTTCCCATTGGTTGATTTATTAGCGAGAAATGGTGTATCCTTGTTAATTGGTACTACTTGATTCGCTTGCTTCTCTCCTAGCTGAGCGTCGCTGGCTCACAGTCGTAGATGGGCGTGTCCAAATAACTGCGGTCCAATCAGGAACACAGTGCGAGAGTGTGAAGGTTTGCATTCTAACTTGCTACTAAATGAATGTGCGAAACTTCTGTATCTCTAATCATTATCATCAACTGCTTCAAGGTTGAACCCTGCGGCCATATCAGCGTCCATCTTCCTCTTTCCCTCCGCTATTCCTCTTCCTCACTCTGTTCCATTCTTCTCCTATCTTCCACACGCCTTTAACTATCTGTTCTCCCCACCTCCTCCTTGGTCCTACTGTGTATTTCAACTCCATCATTGTCATAGCGTAGAGACATGAAAAATTCGCGGGTTAATTTTGTGTTATGCTAAAATTCAAATAATTATACCTTAGTTCTGCTTCTGCCATTGGTTCACTGTTAATCTGGAGGACTGAGGGCCAATTAGAGACCCTCACTCATATAAGTGTCGAATCACAGGCTGCCCAGTCGAGACGACTCACAAGTCAACAGCCAATGAACAGTTGGCATTTGCCCGAGTGTGTAGAGGATATTGGAGTCCATCCTGGAGGTCATTGAACCCGCGAATTTTTCCGGTCTCTTAGTCATAGGCAGCCTCTCTTGTCCCATTCTCTGCATAGCAACGTTGTGAAGATATCAACCTACTTTCAGCGGTCTTTTCTTCCGCGACCACTTCAGAAAAGCTGTTCCTTAATTTCAGCCTGTCTCGTTGACAGCGAGGTCATTAGATACGACATAACTAAACGACACAGACCAGGATATCAGGAAGGTAAAGGCCCCCACACGATCACTCCGCACTAACAGCTGGACTTGTCAGTCAGATCTGATGACTACGAACTGATGGCTTCCCATCAGCTCCACAGATGCCTCCTTACTGCGTGTTAGCGATGACCAACCCGCTGTACGGCTTCGCTCGGACCGCCTAACATAATATTAATAAAAATATATTATTACGTATACTATTTTTTACAAGTCGTCTTTTTTGCAAGTATGTAGATTAACGTTGTCAGCTATAATGTGTTTAAAAGGTCGCAGTATTCTCTCAGAATTACCCAATAAAATATACTTTCTATTATTGTAACTTATATAATGTTCAGTAAAAAAACTTTCTTCTATTCTTTAAAGTTATTTTTTTTTTTTTGTAAAACCAACTTTAGGCTATTGTTCGTTATTTCATCACTCGCTGCATATTTTATTAGTCACTGTACAGAACATGTAAGACATAAAACATTGTTGTAAAAGTTTAGTATTAATTATTCATGTGTAAATGGCTCTCAGGTTAGTTAAAAAACAAAAATTACTGGCCCTCACAAATGTAGTCCATAGTTGCCGTTCTTTCGCAGTAGGCATGGTCTGTGTAATTGTTTGTTACAGTCTGTAACGGCCTTCCTGCCGGCGAGACGTTAAACGTTTAGGACCGTTATTCAACTACACGGAAACGTAAAAAAACGGGAAAGGATCCGTGCCCGCAAAGATATTTACGTTTCACTATAAGTCCGTCGCTTCTACAATGTCCGTAACCGTAAAAAAAAAAAAAAAAAAAACAGCAACCAATAATATTGAAATTAAAAAAAAAATTATTGAGATCCGGAACAAAACACTTAAATTATTTATTACATTTAATAAAAAATATCCACCTCAAAGTAATGATAGAACATTAATATAATATTGTTCATGTATTTAAACTGTAAACAAACATGGCTAACACCACTGCTTCTATTGGCAATACGTAAATTACGTGAAACGAAAGGCCTTTGGCATTGCCGAGCTAATCCGCGCGGGCCTGCGTCCGCATACGTGCCACCGTGGATACTCCACGTCCCGTGAGATCCGCCGCAGTCCACGTGTCAGTGTAGAACAGGCCTTGGGAATCCTTCTTTTCACAGACGAGAGAGCCAAACGCACGATCGTGCATCTTCGTTTTTTTTTGTTCATTGTAAATAAATATGGCGGTGTTGATAAAAGGATACTAATGGTCAATTAGGTTAGGTTAGCTACATTAAAAATACTTGAAAACATTGTGGACGGTTGATTTGGTTAGGAAAGCTACTTAAAAGATACGGTAAAAAAGCATGAACTTCGGTGAACTTCGGGTTTTGGCTCTCTCGTCTGTGAAAAGAAGGTTTCCCGTTAGTGGACAGGGTGATGACGGAAGGGTTAGGGGGAATGCAATGAATGTGAAAGCTGTACGAGCGCTACGGAAACCACTGCTGCCCGCGGGGACTGCTCGCGTGCCAATGGTCGGCGGGTCTGGTACGGCGCGGTCCGGGACTTCCCCCCTCCCCCGCGCTAAAACTTCCTGCCTTCACAAGAGGGGGGGGGGGAAGGGTCGGGCGACGCGCGGGGGGAACTGCGACACGCGACAAACGCGGACACAGCGGGACGTCGTACCTACACTCACACGTTCATACATCACTACATTACCCGCCGTGTTTAGAATGTTTCACACGTGATTACAAGGGCGTCGCCAGGGGAGGGGGCGGGGGGGTAGGTAGGTGGCGCAGATCCCCCCCACCCCCCTAGAGATTAAAAAAAAATGTAGCCAAATGCAAAAAAAATAAATACTTTTCCCACAACTTCCCTCCCCCCCCAGGCCATCTGCTGGTGACGCCCTGGCGTGATTACACACGTCTTATATACCCCTCTATATCAAATACATGCTTCTGTTGAGAACATTTTTAAGCAGGCCTGGAAGTACAGTTCCCCTGCTCACCGACATGAAGAAATTTCAATGCCATAGTGTTCAAAAGAGCAAAATAATTTTTTTTTTATGGCTTGGCTACTTTGATAATAATATTTATATTCATTGGGCGTACCCAAGCCACAGAAACATAGGTAGGCCTAATAACTTAACACCTCTTTTTACTATTAGCAAAAGTATAGTACATTGGTTACTGCTATCTTAATACAATAAGTGGTGAAAATGGGAGTGCAACCAACGCTCCCACGCACATCTCTGGCTAAGCCTGGGACTATGAGAGGCGGCTATGGGTCTTGTATGGCTACACAAAATGGTAATACTTGCACCACAAAAGCTAAATCAATTTAAAATTAACCTTACAACTATTCAGGGTAGTTACAGATGCTTTGTGAACAAGTTTCAGGACCTTTTAATAATATATTCTTACAACTTTTTTAAATTACATAATCATTTTCATACATAAAAAGGAAACTAAACATAATAAGTACTATGTCTGCCATTAGCAGGAACATGCCAATTTTTGTTAGACAACTAAAACCTTTCCAGAAATAATTTCCACACTATTTAAGAGGGCAGTCTCCAACTGTTTATATTTAAATTAAATGTGTGACGATAAAATGATGCGAGGATTCATAAAACCAAATATAAGTTACCAAAAGGCTTCTGAATATGAAAGTTTCATGGAATCCAACACATCTACCATTTATTTTGAGACTTTTTTTTCGAGAGCTGTAAATACCCAGCTATTTAATTTATTAACAGGGAACATACAATAAAATCAAATGTGCAATATTGTGACTCAGTTGGAAAATGCTAACATTATTATAGCAAATTTAGTAATTATTGACTAACAACTGGAGCACCAGGAATACTCATTCTGTTACATAGAAACTTATTCCCTCCTTTAATTTATATCACTAACATTTTTTAAAGTAAAACCTGATACCTAATATGTAATATAAGTATAATTTAAGTCACAGTTTTTTCTAGCTGTACCAGAAATATCTTTTAATTTAATTTACAATACTCACTCACAACCTTCTAAAATTCCTTTTCTGTTTAAGGGAATTAGTTCCCAACATATCATTTAATTAATTAATTCTTTGTCCATTTGATCATACATATAAATATTTTTACACAATGGCATGGGAGATATCAAAATACAAATTAAATGTTAAAAAAAAAAGTAAAAAAATGATTTTTAATTAGGTATAGCCTTACAAAACAATTTTTTTAGCACAAGTCATAGATCATAAGCTTTGCAAGATTTTATACCTTATTGCAGTCTGAATTTTATTAATATCCCCATTTTGTAACAACCTAGAGGAAATAATGATTATTTCATGATCAACAAAAACTCAAAGCTGGGTCCCATGCAATGCCCTGTCAAAACAAGAAAACGTAATACTGAAGCTGAATTTAAAGTGATGAAAAATATTAAAAAAATCCAAGATTGCAAGAGTTTCTCCAAATTGCTGCTGTGTTGGAACTGGAGGGCACATGCCACTCACAGAATTTGTTGAGTATGCTTGAGTTCAAGGTTCAGGTAGAATATTTATTTAGGCCCCTATGAGTAAAAAAATAATGTGAAACTGTACACATAATGTATTAGTTTCTCATTTTGTCTACAGGAAATCTCTCAACACATTTTGATACATTCTAGGCTGCACAAAATCCAGGCTTATCTGAATGTGTGCTCAATATCCAGGGGGTGAAGGCATCAGCAAAACATTTTACATGCACCAGCCCTGTTGACACCGAAACAGCCCTTCAAATAAAGTTGTGTGGCGAAATGATACCTTTTTATTCCGTGGTCTTTCTAACCACTAATATTTTTGTGCATCTACTATAATTTTTGCTGGGTTGGCAGCATTATTGCTGAATGCTATTTGGATTACTTCAAAACTAAGTATTGATGTGAGCTTAATAAGAATTGTAAATGGGTGTTATGTTTGTATTTGATGGTAGAAATTTTGATAAGTAATTCTTTATTTCATTTTAAATATTTTAAATGAAAGATTCGAACTTTAATGCTGTGTGGAAAATCTGGAACACACCTGGAGATGTCGTAACACATTCTTCGTGGGCTATGACGGTGCTGGGGGCGTGAGTTAAGAGGCCGGACGCTGGATTCACACGATGCGTGACGTGGACAGGTCAGAGCGGAACCTGGTGTCATACAAAATTTATTTGCGTGCCCCGTAACAGTGGCCATGTCCGTCTACGACGGATGCAAAAGCTATTTGCGCCCATACTTGTCACGAGACCGTCCAGAACTTCAAAACTGTAAGTCACGAGAGGCCCAGACCCCCCACCCGGGGAGAAACTTGCCAGTTTGCAACCACACTGGCCACAGTGTGCAGCGGAATAACAATGATTACATCTGAATCAGCATATGAAAATATTGTCTGGATTTTGAGCAATAATAACTGAGGTGGACATTGCTCGTTCAACAGACTTGTTTTTTGCAAAACCTGACGAGTTATGTTTGTAAAGGTGTGCGCAAAAAGCATGGCATTAACTTTTGTGAAGAATCACATATTACATCAATAGTGACAAAGATTATATGGTGAACTGCAGTAAAGCCAAAATAACACAGAAAATCATGTCAATTCACCATATAACACCGAAAATCAAGTTAATACACCAATAAGCATTGAAATGCAACAAAATATCATGAAATTGACGAGCATATTTACCTAATCAAATTTTGAACTCAGATTACAAAAATATAATCTTATAATACATTAAATTCAATGAAGTGTGGAGTTAGTACCAAAATGTATGTACTACTAAATAGATTGGAATAAATTCTTGCTTTTTTTATATTGCAACTGTTACTAATTATTACATACCAACTTCGGTACATTTTTTAGTCACATATAAAGAAAGTTGCTGATTTATTTGTATTGTTCCCAGCATTTTGACAATCTTATTACAATTTATTATATTTTAAAGTGCAGCATGTTTCAGTCAAAATGACACTGTTTTAGTAAAGTAGGTATCATTGAAGATGTACGTTTCATATTTATTGAAAATGGTGCTATCTTTGTGAATAAACAGAATTAATAAAAAATACAAAACAGCAACACTGAAATCTCCTGTTTTAAAAACAAAATTGGCCTTAAAATAAAATCATAAAATCTTGTTTCTACACATCGCCTATGTTGGGTGCACGTTCCATACACTATGTTAGGAAAAAAGTTTCTTTTTCTTTGCATCGTGTGCCTCTGGTGAAGCGAGAGCGATGCTCGGTGCATTTGAGCTGTCAAAACAGCAAGAAACGCATTTGAGCTGTCAAACAGCAAGCAACAGCCAAGCTCAGTTTAGAGACTGATCTTACTCACATCCCTGAGTTGTGATAAAACAATAAGACTGATCATTTGTACAGCTGCTGTAAATTTTGAGTAGAATAATATTTGTTAAGTATTTTATTTAATAATACATATACCCAGACCAGCCGTTTGATAAGATGATGATTATATTAAACTTAACATGGTATACAGTACACAATGTTGAAGAGTTTTTGAAAGTTGTTCCTCTGTAAAGCCAAATGAATGTAATCATTCGTACAATTCTGGTTTGTGCAAAATATGTGATGTTCACATAATCATAATTTTTGGAAATGGCAGATCATTTATTTTTGTTTGCTACCTAAGGTTTCTCCCGCTAACTTTTGAAGCTGTTGTATAGTTCCATACTTAGGAGTAGGATTAAGTGTCTAAATTTGAGGGGTACAATTTTTTTTTATCCAAACATTATGAAACTTGAAATTCTGAATTTGGAAATAACCCAACCTGAGTGTGGCAATTGTGGTGGGCCTTAAACAATAGTAAGGCTTACCACAGTTATTAGCATTGGGCAGTATTTGTAATTGGCAGTCTGTATTTTCCTGAAATAAGTTGCATTAAAAGACTTTCGTGCTATCTATTAACATTTGGTAAGCTAACATCAATATTTGCTGGTGCAGGTGTTGTGATTGAAGTTGGGCTATTTATCAGCTATATTCAAGTGAGAGATAGGTAATTATGTGCATGAACTAAAGTATTATATTCTTAGTGTGCTGCAAAAGTGACCAAATTTAACTTCCAGAAGAATACATCTTGAGAATACTATTAACACTACTAAAGAAAAACACAGATAAAACATGTATCCTTCTTTCTAGAATTCCTTAGGCTAGGCAAGAGTTTCAAGACCATCGTATTCAAAAACTTAACACACTCAAAATGTTTTTAGAAATTATAGAGAGAGAGAAAAAAAAAAGTCTGAAATATACAGTTTTACTTATCATTAAAACTACTTCTTAATTCAGTATTTTAACTTAAGTGAGTAGGTACATAGTTAAAATTTTCCAACGTCTGCCCCAAGTCATTGATTTCCCAAGCTTATCCAGAAAAGTTAACATCTGTTTGTGAAGTCTAATTTTTCAAATACTGACACCACAAATATTATTTAAAGGTACAACTATAAATAGCTTACTTTCACTACAGTATATTTTATTTCAAAACCTTTTAAAATAAAAAAGTTAAACAACGAGAATCAATTCACATAAAAAAAAAAACACCGGAGTAAGTAATTACAATAATACAGGTTACAGAATTCTAAAATTGCTTACGATAACTGTTCGATACAGCTAGAAATCACACGAAACCAATATTCCACTAGTCCCGCCCGGACTGCCGTGTTCGATGGAAGATGCACCCTTAGTTTTGACCACCTCCGTACACGGCACTGATCCACAAGCACTCTGCCGATACACCGGTGTGTCGCGACCGCACTACGCCAGCTGGTACTGCTGTATCTGCTCCGGGTAGTAGATGACAGTGTCTTCCTGGCCGTTCTGGTCCGTGGTCAGGATGTTGCCGCCCAGCGCCTGCGCACCTGGACACAGACAGCACCAGGTACCGAGTGTCCGCGGAGGTAAGTGGCCCCGAGAATGAAAGAACGCTTTATAACCGTTCCGAATCATTCTACGAGCAAACACAGGCAATAAGAGAAAAAAAGCACAGTGCCAAAGAAGGAGAGGTGGCATCTGCCATCCCCACTGGACTACAAAACTTAAGTATTCTTAACAGTGAGGCATGACATATTCACACACTGTTCACATTAGTAACCATAACCTAAATATGACATAAAATTGTTGAGGTAGAAAGGTTGAAGTTGAACTACCTGATTTCATCATCCTACTTTCCGCACAAAAATTTGTCTCAGAGCATTGATTAACCTCATGTGCAGCAGAGAAACCACAAGCGAAACGTTTTCCAAACAGCGTTCATTTGCAAAGAATTTTTCTGCTGGAGTAAGTGAAGTTTGATCTTACAAGCCACTTACTAAACGCTTCTTCGGCCAAATCTTCATCGACGTACATCTCCGGCCCCGACATGGGCTTGTCCCCTTTCGTTGTCTGCAAGCACACAAGCAAGTCGCACAGATGAGTTATTACTGACAAACTATAACAGCACACGCACTAGGTACTTTCATAATAGAACCAACCAAGCAAGGAAGTCCACGTTTACCCACTGTTTGCATGCTCACCGAGTCTCTCTCCTCTTTTGACGAGGAACGAACTAAAACTCAAATTCTTGTCTTTAATAAGGCAGTTCACGAGTGATGGTCAAAATTTTAGCACTTATATACGTGCACTGGAAGTTATACTTACTTGGCGTGATAAAAAACTAACTTTAATATTGCATGCAAATAATAGAAATAAAATAATAAAATGATTGGAGTGCTATTATACACAGAATTAAATATTGTTGCAGACGCAGACAGGACCACGATGCGCTCCAGGTTCTGAGCTGGCTTACAGCCCTGCACTGTCGTCACGCACCGTCCATTGACGTAAGATTGCCATATGTGCCTACCTACCCCCTCCTCCTCCTCCCACATAAATGTCATGCCTCAGGCCATTGTCAATGACCCTTTTAGCTGCCTGGGAATCATAAGGGTTTCCCGATGCCACTGCGCAGAGTGGCACAAACAAACACAGCCTTTCTGAACTTTTCGGGTGTTGGGTTGGCTCAAGGTGATACAACATGTCCAACCATCCCCCCTCCCTCAAGACAGTTCGGTTCCAGAAAGTCTGCTAAGAGTATAAAAGCAGCGACGCCGGCCTCCGCGAGAGTTCCGAGCGAAGAGCGAAGAGCAGAGCAGGGGAGAGAATCTCCCCCTTGGGGAGTGCTACTGGCGATACCTTTGCTATCAGCGAGAGGTGAAGAGGGCAAGTGGCCCTTGCTGAGCGAACCGGACCTATCGGGAGGCGATACCTGCGAGTGAAGGCCTGACGAGCCAGTCGGGTGCGACGAGCGATAGTTGGTGACTGTACTGCGGCGCGGTGTGTGTGAGTGTGCGGAGGAAGCGGACAGAAGAGCGAACCACTGTTGAGACAAGCTCCAGTGGAAAGTTTTAATGTTCCCTTGATCTGTGTAAGACTAATTGTTGTGGACAGTAATATTGAGTGCATTAATTAAATTTATGGTGTAGACATTGGTAATAAATAAAACTGAACCAATTAATTGGGCTATACCTTACAAACCCAGTTTTCTCCCCACATTATGCTCGCAACAATATTAATATATCTAAATACGTGTGTAAAACTAATTATTTAATTTAGTAAAATAATAATTATAAATTTTAATTAATAATACCTAATAATTTGTAATGCAAATAAATTATACACATGGGAACATAACTGCACTTATATAAATACACTTGAAAATGTTTATGAACAAAATTTCTATCACTAATATTTCACAATAAATAAGTTCTTTAATTATAAGGACCAGTATTCAATATTAATCACTAGAGTATATGATTTAAAAGAACATATATATAATTTTTATTTGTATGTAGCCATTTTATAAACTGTCAACTTTTGTTGCATGCTGTGCACATATTCTCTCTTATCATTTTTTCGTAAAGCGCCTAAAGAAGTATAACTTCACAAATATTTTGGAATAAATTCTAGTTAGATACTCAACTATAGAACATAAGAAAGCTTTATTGCTTTAAAAACTTAAAACACTAGGCTTGAGGGTTCTAACACATGCTCACACTGCAACAGTCAAGGATTCGATACCAACAACCCCGCATGACTCAAATTCACACGCAGTGAGTCATTCAGTATCCAAGTGGTTCGAAGCCCACTATAATCAAGACTGTCCCTTTGCCCTTAAGCCTTTTTTTTCTTGCCTGACTAATTGCATTGTCATCATTCACTGGAAGTCTATTTTCTGTGTTCCCATAATTAGGTAATACGTAATACCTATCTACTGCAGTTGGTACATTTTGAAAGTAGCGCTTCATTGGAAGTAGGTTAAATAAAAACAAAATAAATTTTATCCAAACCTAAAATCACAAATAAATTATTTGCCCAAATGTCACTGAACAATGAAGAAAACATTGACATCAGCTGATGTAGGCATGTTCTCTGTGGGTTTATGTTTTAATTTTTATTTCTCATTTTGCATTCTTGAGCTTTTTCAATGACAAACAGTGCAAAACTGCAATAAAATAGTATTAAAAGAAAAAGAAAATTTACCATAAGTACCAACTGGTAAGTAATAAATAAATAGATATAATATTATAATCAAAACTAAAATAAAAACTCAAATTCCTGTGTGTGTTAAAAATTAGACAGCATACCTACCTAAATAATCTAACGTTAAAACATTTTTTGTCTGTCTGTACCAAACAATTTAACTCAATAAAGCCTGATGCCACTGTCTTGAAATTAAAATCAAACTGTACCAAAGATATGATGATTATTTATAACAAAAATTGATTCCACCAAAACATTTACATAATGGAGTTGCAACTTCATTGTTATTTTTCCCGGATGTGCGAAAGGAGAAAAAGATTACATACAAAGGATTCCAATCATACAAACAAACTACCCATTTCAGATCAAAATATTACAATTTACCATTAATTTATGTGTTTCAACAACAATTATTAATTCAGCAAAAATGTAGAATTTTCCCATGTAAGTATTTGAGTAAATGTTGTTACAGTTATGCAACATATATAACATATATGTACATAAATACATAGCATGTTCTTTTAAGTTTGTGATTGTACTAAATTGTTTGTACTTGCTCCTGAATGTAAGACCAAAAATGGTGTCAACAAAGATGAGATAATGTAACTTTATCTTCAGTGTACATATTATCAATAAAATATTATGGAATTAGCAAGAACTATAACCCCCCCAGACAATCAACGCGACACAGGTTGCTCCGGGCCTGGACCTCGCCGAGCAGCGACCAACCACAATCACCTCGCGATACTTCTGCAGGTACATCTTGAGGGGCTCGACGTAGTTGTCGAAGCCCAGGTTGGTCATGGCGAACAGGATGTCCTCGCCGTTGATGGTCTTCCTCTTCTCCATGTGGCAGCGGTCGCTCGCCTCGCTCGTCACGAAGCTGATGAACTCCGACACGCACTCCTGCACGCACTCGCGCGCGTCCTTGGCTATCTTGCCCGGGTCCGGGATGCCCCGCTTCATGATCTTGGCGATGTTGGCGATGGGCAGGAAGCGGTCCTGCTCGCGGAGCAGATAGCCCTGCTTGTCGCTGCCGCCCTGGTTCGAGTCGTCAGTGTTCTCCGCCGTGAGCCCCGCCTCCCCGTCATCTGCGGCACATGAGCCCGGCTCCACGCTAACAGCGGTCACACGCCAGTGTAAAACAACTAAAATTTAATTAAAAGAAAGCAAAATCTATGTTTTGAGGAATTTAAACTACTTACACTATTACAAAAAAAAGGGGGGGTTGTCTGTAAAGTCAGTTTACGGACGATAATTTTAAGTGATGTCATATCAAATTTTTTAAATTGCTGCTTTTAAAAAGCCCGCCCCAAACCTGTTTGATATTATAGAAGATTTTCTCGCATGGTGGTTGGCCGGTTCTTGCACGCTAGGCTCAGGTGGAACGTGACCTTGAGTCATGCTTTTTCGTGCGTGCAGCCTGCGTTCATCGATTTATAAGACGTTATCACGTCAAAAAATTACTATTAATAGTGATTTCTTACTAATAACAACCCAAGTCTAAAATATATAATCAAATGTTTTCATAATAGCTACACAAATTTTCATAAAAAGGTTTTATTTAGGCTACTTGGTTGACTTGCATATTTGAAGTTTATATTTTCGATTCTAAGTTAAAATGTATTTCAACGTCAAACTAGAGATTAAAAACTTCCACACTAAATTTTTTTTTACTGTTGAATTTCTTTACGATTGACTTTTACAAGTAAATTTTACAACTTGTGACATCTAAATAACCTTTCATTTAAAATTGTTATTACTAATCTGAACCCTCTCAGTACAAAATACATATATATAAAAGTGTAACAGCTGCATATGTTTGGGAAATCTAATTTTCAACAAAATAAAAGTGTTGTAGTAATATTTAAATTAAAATCTAGAAAAAATATTAAATTTATTGATACTTATATTTAAATGGGAAACTTACACTTAATGTTAACATCAAACTGCTAGGAAACTTAAATTTATTGATGTGTGTGCATATTAGAATTATAATACACTGTAAAAAAATACATCAGTTGAAAATAATACTAAAAACCATTCCAAATTTCAGTTTATATGGCATTACAAAATAAAAAAATCTTTGAGTGACCATAATCTTTCTATTTCTGAGAAAATGTTGAATAACCTAACATATGGTGAGATCTGTATTTACTACTTATTGTTGAAATAATTGCAAATCAACAGTAATTTTTTTAAAGTTTACAGTGTTATTGTGTTCAAATTCAAAGCGTTATGATAGTGTGAGATACCCGTTCTACAGTCCATCTAATTATCTTAAATTAAATTGACTCAAACTATTTTAAGTGTACATGGATTAAAAAACTGCATTATTTTAAAATTAATTTTACAGAAAATTAGATAGAGTGGTAGATTTGTTCCCAAAAATTTACAACTGCTACACACTTGCAGGCATGCACTTCTTACCACACACACAAATCATTATAATCTCAGATCAGACTAAGCAACAATTTATACATAAAATCCACATAAGCATCTAAAAACTACCAACACTATTTGCAATTGTATTAACTATTTAATTTAAATCCTCAAGATACTTACCATCAAGGTCTTCCCCCTGTACAATGTAATTCTGTGAATCAACCGTCAAAAAAGTGTTACTAATATCGTCTCCACTCTCACTATTCTCCATCTTAAAATAACGTTTATATTTTTGGGATTTTATATTGCTTGGACCTATTGTTTATTATATGAACAAACACGTCCTACACTGAAAACTTGAAATTGTATGATTTGACGGCTCCAAAACTTATGAAAAACATATACAATGAGCTACACTAAAATCGGAATATATTTTTTCCTTAACACACTTAAAAACGGCCAAACTAATTTAATTGATCAAAACCAAGATTCACATAACCTCACACTTTACAGAAAATTGTTTTCCAGATTCTTCTGTTTTTGTTTGATGTTTTTTTTCCCTCGCGTCTCACACGATGGCCTTGTAAGTACATGTAGCCATCACACTCCCGAACGTTTTTAACGAATACGATTGAGAACGAGTAATTTTATATATATGTAATTTTAGTAGAAATAATTCGGATATCATAGTTCTATTAAAAACAATACACGTATACGTGGTAATATTGTGATCATACTCTTTTGATGTCATACCGACCATGGCCTTGAAGCCCGTGCTCCACACCGCCAATACCGGATCCCGTTTTCGGAGGCGCACCCCTAGCTAGAGGTGGGTCGAAAAGTATCAACCAGATACTTTATCACTGATACGCGCCTGTATCAGGAATGGCAAACGAGTACACTTGAAAAGTATCAAGTACTTTAGTATCAGTTCAGAATTCGCCTGGAACAACACCATGGCCAATGTGCGCGTGCGCAGAACCCGATCGCAGATCGCCGCCTGAGTATTGGAGTGTTCTATGTCCACTTTTTAGGTTTTTTATGCTATGGACACGAAATTAATATTTGTATTCATTTGTACTATATCCACACACGTCTACGCACGTAAAAATGTTTGTTCTTAGTTTAAGACCAATATTATTTTGCTCTATGTCATGCTATTCATAGTAATTTAAACTTTCAAATGCTTATATCTCAGTTCTTACTTCAATGGATATAGAAAACTCCAATTCTCAGGCGGCGAGATGACGGTCACTTGGGCGGAGCTTGTGAAAGGGGAGGGAGCAGGAACGACGAATAAGGGATAAAGAAGGGAAATAATGTAGGGGAGGAAGCGCAGGGGAAGGCGCTGAAGGAGAGGCGCAAAGCGAAATTGTTACGAGTCGTTTGGTTATTGTCCCACATCAAAGTACGCTCAGTGCGCAGTGCGTGCACAGTCTCGTTCAATAATAAAACTAATGAAATTTTAATATTAAAAAGGGAGCTGGGAGGAGGACAAAGGAGAAGGCATACTCCACATTGGTCAGGCCAATGTTGGAGTATGCGGCGGCGGTCTGGGACCCCTACCTGGTGACTGAGGTGAAGGAGCTGGAAGGGGTGCAGCGCAGAGCGGCTAGGTGGGTGATGGGAATGTGGAGAAGGAGGGAGGGGCAGGATGGGAAACTGCATAGCCCAACGGAAATGATTAAGGAGTTGGGGTGGGAAACGTTACAGAGGAGAAGAAGAGTGGAAAGGTTGGTCAGGATGTTCAAGGTGCTGAAGGGGGAAGGGGGATGGGGGCAATTGGGAAGCAAAGTACATAGAGGGGAGTACAGAGGACGAAGAGACCACAGATGTAAGCTCCAGAGGGTGTGGAGGCGGACAGAGAGAGGGCGGAACACCTTCCTGGTGAGGACGGGGAGGGAGTGGAATGGGCTGGGGGAGGAAATGGTGGAGGTCAGGGATGGGAGGGAGCTGAGGAGAAAGCTGATGGAGGGGGGGGGGAGAGGGGAGTGAGTGGGAGTTCTTGCCACCGGGTGAAAGCCCAATTGCAGGTTAAGTAATAATAATAATACATTAATACAAAATATAATATTTATATTTGTGCACCTAACAGCTATGAAAATGCAAATAAATTCTCAGTTGACACTAATAACAGATGTAATCAACAGATAGACTTTTTTCCCGAAAACAATTAGTAACTAGTGTTTTCATACATTAAAAGATTACGATTTTATCAAAAATAAAAAATAAAAAAAAACAGATACGTACATTAGTGAGCATACTATATCAATGTTTACGTTTCAAATGTTTCTTCAGATTAGTCGATGATATGATTTATAACTCAGTTTTTGTTTACACAAATTACAATTAGCATACTCATTATTTTCCGTAAAAAAATTCCACACAAATTAAGTCTTTTTCCTGCACTTATCCATTCCTTATTTCACTATAAAGATACTAACTACAAAGCATGACAGCCCGCAACAATGTACATGGTGGTAATTAATACATGGCCAGGACGAACTGCAGTGAATGTTGAACTGATTGATACTGGCTGTATCAGGCGGGCATGAGAGTAACAGAGGTAGAGAATTACCGGGCGTGATAAATAATGTTAAAGAGACACCGATACCTTTTTACGCTGGTGATGACGGCACGGAGGATGTGTACCCTGTAACGAGAATGCTGATACCTTGTCGTTTCCTGGGACCGCTACTGCTCTAATACAAAAGTATCAGAGACTTGTAACTAGGTCCATTACTGTATCAGTATCAGGTTGGAACAGATACCGAAAATTGCTGTAACAACCCACCTCTACCCCTAGCCCAGCCGGAATGAGTCAAGCGAGCGCCCCGGGCGTGAACTCAATTAACTGAATTAAACATCAGGACACGAAACCCCGGGGGCTCGACTACGGAAAACAATTCCCAAACGAGGCATTAAGACAAAATTAATTAATCACAAGCAGTGAGCAAGTGCGTCGCAGAGACTCCGTGCGTGCGCGGCACGAACAGAACAGAAATCAAACCTCGTTACTAGCCACAGCGGCTACTGGCCTTGATAATAAGGCCTGTGATAGTTGTCTAGCCAAACTAAGGGAATTCAAACTCAAACAGTGCACGTTGAGACAATTTATATTTAAATTTACAGTCGCTAACTTGGTGCCGCTTTTTAAAGTATTAAATCATTTAAAACAACTGTTAAGCCTTAGGCAACTATTTACCAGGTGTAAAGTTTTAATCAAGCACCTGGAACATGTTTTTTACTCATAGTATAACAAATTAGGTTATTATAAGTTTTTGGCGCCGACTCACAAAGCAGGTGAAAGTTGTGTCCTTTGCGAAGCGGCCATCTTTCGGCAGTTTCCAACCAATCCGCGCCGGGAACAGACGTGTGTCCGTGGGCAGCATTCAAGTTAGTTGCACTGATTATTTTATTCTGCACTATACCATCATAACTAAATCCTTTTATTAATTCACCGCTGCCCACGTCGACTCGGCGCGTATTTTGCGGAACCGGGCCTATCCCGACCGTCTTCAAAGTGATATCGCGCTGCGTATCGGATCACGAAACTCACCAGTACTGGCCGACTCCAGCGAGAGCATTTTATTTAAGGATGCCGTGCATATGCCTGCTGGCTGCACTATCACGTAAGTGTTACTCCGAACTTAGGAGCCCACTCATCGAGCCCCCCCCCCTGCACCCGTTCACTTTCTGCGCTAGCTGTCTCCAGCGAGCATTGACCCACGTCCCGCGAGACTGCCGCGGTAATCATTTCAGTGTCGCGTAGTGTTGTGTTCTTTTGTTTTTTGATCGTTTTGTAAGTGTAACGGTGTAACCGCTAGACATTGCCAAGTGTTGGTGAGAGTGTTTGTAGTGGGACTGAACCGCGGAGCGAACGTGTAGAGTGTACCGTGTACCCACGCGGACCCCCGGTGAAGATCTTAAATTAAACATACTTCTCACCAACTTGTGTTACAATCATTTCCGTAGTCTTCCATCTTCCACACGGCCGAGCGGCCTTCACAGCCAAGGGAAAACCATTCAGATTAGATTTCAAGCCATGTACCTGCCGGGGCACGCGGGGGCAGAGTACCCCCGACCCGACATCAATGGCCTAGCAGCCCGCTAGCCTGGCGCCCCTCCGGACAACAACATCATCGCGATGCCCATAGCACCCGCCAGGTACCTCCCGGGCCTTTCACAGAAGTCGGGTGATGGCAGATGTTTGATTAATTTTTTAACACAAGTTATAAGTACATATTTTATAATGTTATTTGACGTCGTACCGACCATGGCCGTTAAGCCCATGCTCCGCACCGCCAGTACCATATCCCGTTTTCGGAGCGCGCCCCTTGCCCAGCCGGAATGAGTCAAGCGAGCGCCCCGGGCGTGACCCCAATTAACTGAATTAAACATCAGGACACGAAACCCTGGGGGCTCGCCTACGAAAAACAATTCCCAAACGATGCACTAGGACGAAATTAATTAATCACAAGCAGTGAACAAGTGCGTCGTAGAGATTCCGTTCGTGCGCGGCACGCACGGAACAGAAAACAATCCTCGTTACTAGCCACAGCGGCTAATAGCCTTGATTAATTGGCCTATGATATTGGTCTAGCCAAACTAAGGGAATTCAAACCCAAACAGTGCACATTGAGACAATTTGTAGTTAAATTTACAGTCGCCAACTTGGTGACGCTTTTTAAATTAATAAATCAATTAAAACAACTGTTAAGCCTTAGGCAACTATTTACCAGGTGCAATGTTTTAATCAAGCACCTGGAGTATGTTTTTTACTCATCATATAACAAATTTAATTATTATAAGTTTTTGGTGCCGACTCACAAAGAAGAGAAAGTTTCTCTTCCTTGCGAGGCGGCCATGTTCGGCAGTCTCCAACCAATCCACGCCAGGAACAGACGTGTGTTCGTGGGCAGCATTCAAGCTAGTTTCATTGATTATTTTTATTCTGCACTACATCTTCAAATTTAAATCCTTTTATTAATATACCGCTGCCCACATCGACTCGGCGCGTATTTTGCGGAACCGGGCCTATCCCGACCGTCTTCATTGTGATACTGCGCTGCGTATCGTATCACGGAACTTACAGTACTGGCCGACTCCAGCGAGAGTATTTTAATTAAGGAAGCCTTGCATATGCCTGCCGGCTGCACTCACGTAAGTGTTTCTCCGAACTTAGCAGCCCGCTCATCGAGCCCCCCCTGCACCCGTTAACTTTCGGCGCTGGCCGTCTCCAGCGAGCATTGACCCACGTCCCGCGAGACTGCCGCAGTAACCATTTCAGTGTCGCGTAGTGTTGTGTTTTTTTTTGTTAGGTAATTGTGTAACTGCTAGATGTCGCCAAGTGTTGGTGAGAGTTTTTGTAGCGGGACTGAACCGCGGTGCGGACTTGTAGAGCGTACCGTGTACCCACGCGGACCCCCGGTGAAGATCTTAAATTAAATGTAATTCTGACCAACTCGTGTACAATCATTTTCCGTAGTCTTCCGTCCTCCACACGGCCGAGCGGCCTTAACAGTCAAGAGAGAACCATTCAGGTTAGATTCAAGCCGTGTACCTGGCGGGGCATGGGGGAGGGGGGGCAGAGTACCCACGACCCAACATCAACGGCCTAGCAGCCCGCTAGCCTGGCGTCCCTCTAGACAACAACAGCATCGCGATGCCCGTAGCGCCCGTCAGGTACCCCCGGGCCTTTCACATAGGTCGGGTGATGGCATATTAAATACATGAAACACACATCCACATGATTACAGTAACACGTATACAAACCGACTTTAAATAGTGACTTCTTGGAAACAAAATTCCTGTCACTTTTATGTGTGAAGCATGTCCGGCTGTAAGGTGGCGGAAATAAACGATTGTAGCCCAGTAAGGATTATAATAATCATTGTGTAAACTTATGAAGCTAAGTTGTTATTTTCTATTTCTGTCTTCTCTTGGTTTTTCTTTCTTTTAAATTTGGAAGAAAGGGGTCCGGACCCCATGGATCTCTCCCCTGGCTACGACCCTGGCCGATTTTTGTTTCAGCACAGACTGCATTTCACGACTCCGCAAGTACGTTTATTCTAACTAGCACTGTTGTATATACACAAGTACATACCCGCCTCTGACCAGCAGGGCGTGAAGAATGCCTAACAAAGGAGTCACCCTCTTCCTGCCCAGCTGCCTGGTGCCAGCAGCCCATCGGAGGTTCAGTAAAAGGGCTAGTCTCGTAGAGGGAAGTACAGCATCATGACGATTAATATTTTGGAATGTAAAATGAGCTGAAAAGTCCAAAAGTCATAATTTAAAGTTTCTTGCTTCCTAATCAAGAAACTTTTTTTTTTTTACACCACAGTGCCAATATAAGTGGAGTTACCTCCTTTGGCCACATTAAAAAAAAAACTGATCATGTAAACACAACATAATAGAACTAAAATTTCCTACATGTACGCGATATGGGTCAGGTACAAGGGTAAAAATATGGATGCATTATAGATAACCAAAAATGTGCTAATTTCCACAATTCCTTGGAAGTGAGTGATTGCTTTAAAGAACTGCCAGCCTGTGATAGGTTCAGGGACAAGTGCAAGGGGGGGGGGGGGTATTGAGATAGGAAGCCTCATTCTAATTGCATGTAACACCACACAGATCCTCCTGGTGAAACTAAGCTGGAAAATTTATTGTAAACATGATTTATTATAGAATGAATCCTAACGTCTGCAAAATAAATATTGTGACAAGGGGTAAAATGCGATTACACAGCCTTTATAGAGGTCTGGGATGGAAAACACTCGGTTTACTGAATTGCTAATGGGGTCAGGAGGAATTTGGTGCATGGGGACTTTATGGAAATTCACAGAAAGAGAGACAATGCCTATTTTCCTAGCTGGGTTTGTTGCTTACGAACACTTGCTCCTTCCCAATATGTGGCTGACCATTGTTGGTGTATCTCTTGCAGACAAAACTGATTGGATGAATAAGAGCTTCTTTTGGAGCAGTGGAATCAAGCTGAGGCGAAAAACTAGTGGGTACAATACAGTAGCAAGTGCTTCGAATAACTGGCGAGGCTGGCCCTGCCATCGCAAATGGCTGTGGTTGATTTCGTGGAGGAAAGTGGCCGAAGCTTCTTGCTTGATGCAGGTTTCAGAAGTTTTCGAAATGGCAAAAACTGAGAAATGTCCCTGCGAAAAGGCTGTGGTGTGACTTCCTGGAAAGCGATCCTTTAGAGAGCACGACAGTAGGGATGGTCTAGACCTCAGTCCCACCTGGTAGCCTCAATAGATTCAAACCTATGGAGTGTCGAGAGAAGATGAGCAGGTCTTATGTTCAAGATTGCGTCTGGAAATTGTGATATCCTTTTCGAGCCAGAGGATTCACCTAAAATTGGGCAAGATAAAACATGACATTTGAAAATATCAAAAATTTAGTGGTCCTTTGTACACATTAGTTTTTTATATACTTTTCGTAAGTAAAAAAGAAAATTAAAACATGATTTTAAAGTTATTTTTACAATCTACTAAATATTTAATTTAATTGGGAAAGGGGGTTTCATCATGTACATTATTTTTCATAATGAAACGGATTCCAGCATGCTGCTAGTCAATGACTGCTGCCAATCGGTGTTGAAATCTCGGATAGAATATAATTGAATAAAATGAGTTAAATATTTAACCGAGCAAATAAAATATGAGAATTGTTGCAATCGGACAGAGTATTATCGCTTAGTCAGCTTGTCCAACATGGGCGTGTTTACACTTCAACTCAGAATGCAAATATATCTCGCCGTAAAAAGAAAATCGTCACCGCTGATTCACAGTTACTTTCATCCGCGAGCCGAGATAACGGAGTCGGTAATCAGGTGCGCGCGCAACCTTGCCGATATTGAGACTGGATCCGCCGGGCCGCCCTGATAAGATAGCCTGACAGACGAGCCGCCCCAGGTGACCACTGCTCCTCTCTGGGCCAGGATGTACGTGAGCAGGGCTTCGATCCCCGTCAACCAGGACTCCAGCGTGAGTTCGGGTTCGACGCTTCGCGCCTCGAGTGCTCGGCCTCAGGCGCCGAGATTACATCAGGTAAGACTTGGTTACCATCTCAGTTGGGATCTGCGTGTCAGCGACCACCAGAAAAAACACTCCATTATGGACATGGGTGAGGGAATTGGCCCCCTCACGTATAAGAGAGGAATGAACAACCAAAGGCCCGGAGGCCATTTTGTTGCTTGGGCAGTGGCCTGCCTCACTAACGGAAAAAGTCTTCTTTATCCTATTGCTAGATAAACTGAAGTTATAAAGTTTAAATAATCTCACGGGTATTTTCTCCCTTAAGGGGTTAGTATATTTTACAAACAAATAATATTGTTATAATATGATATTTCGTACAAATACACGAAATATTAGAAACAAATTAATTTAGGATACTACCTCCTTAAACACTTTGCTCCATCCAAGTACACATGCACAACAATGGCTCAGGTCACAAAACTGTGATGGTTTATGAACAGATATCAGGAGACATCCAAAGAGATCAACAGATAACCTGGCGGCAGCAGTTGGAGTTAAATTCACTTCGGATTCCGAAGCTTTATCGAAAGTGAATTTTAGTATAAAAAAAATCAACATGTTAATGATGAAACAATATCAATTCACGCTGGGGGAAACCAGCAAATTTGTTGTGGGGATTAAAAAAAAAGGAAAAGTCACCTTAATTTAATTTCTAAATTATTGTTTTGCCTACTACAAACAGAAACCATGTTAAACAGGTGTATGTTTGTTGTTAACTCCGTAATAAAAACCCATGATAGATACAAATTGGTCCAACATAAATTATATAATTATGTTTACTGAACCTCGATGTTGAAACATTGGGCATTGGCCACCAGTTTAAAGCAGGAGTCTACCTGCAGTCACGTGGGGAAGCCACGGGCTACAGGGACCAGGGGTTCTGCGGGTGATGCGAGGACGAGGGTCGTGACAGCTAGGAGTCTACCTGCTGTCACGTGGGGAAATAACGGGCTACAGGGACCAGGGCTTCTGCGGGTGATGCGAGGACGGGGGTCGTGACAGCTAGGAGTCTACCTGCTGTCACGTGGGGAAATAACGGGCTACAGGGACCAGGGCTTCTGTGGGTGATGCGAGGGTGGATGAGGACAGGGGTCGTGACAGCTAGGAGTTTACCTGGAGTCACGTGGGGAAGCCACGGGCTGCAGGGACCAGGGGTTCTGCGGGTGATGCGAGGACGAGGGTCGTGGCAGCTAGGAGTCTACCTGCAGTCACGTGGGGAAATAACGGGCTACAGGGACCAGGGCTTCTGTGGGTGATGCGAGGGTGGATGAGGACAGGGGTCGTGACAGCTAGGAGTTTACCTGGAGTCACGTGGGGAAGCCACGGGCTGCAGGGACCAGGGGTTCTGCGGGTGATGCGAGGACGGGGGTCGTGGCAGCTAGGAGTCTACCTGCAGTCACGTGGGGAAGCCACGGCCACGGGCTACAGGGACCAGGGGTTCTGCGGGTGATGCGAGGACGGGGGTCGTGGCAGCTAGGGGACAAGAGCTCGGGGGTCCGCGGCCGGACGAAGGTGCAGGACTTCGAGCAGCTGCGTGCCGCGTGCCTGGGGAGCGGTCAGCTGTTCGAGGACCCGGAGTTCCCGGCGGACAACTCCTCGCTGTACTTCTCCCGCCAGCCGGGCTTCACGTGCAAGTGGCGGCGGCCGCAGGTGAGTGGCAATGCTGACACATTCCTACACCTCTCAGTTGTCATCCTGTCAATCATCACTTGCTTGTACAAACAAATGAGGAGCAGCTTTTTAGTAACGAGCACGAACTTGCATTCGTTTGAAATATTTGACCATCATTTATGCCCCTGGTATAACCCTTTTTTGACGTGTTAACGTCTTATAAATCGATGAACGCCGGCTGCACGCAGAAAAGCATGCTTCATTGTCACGTTCCGCCTGAGCCGAGCGTGCAAGAACCGGCCTACCACCGTGCGAGAAAATCTTCTATAATATCAAACAGGTTAAGGCGGGCCTTTTTAAAGTAGCAATTTAATTTTTTTTTATTTATTTGTCCATTTTTTTCATTTCAAATTAACAATTTATTGACTTTGATTTTATTTCAGTTTATTTTTATAACTAATGGTTAGTGATCATATTTAAACATATTATTTAAATTAAATTTGCAAAAACTGTAAATAATATTTGAAAATTAAAAGGTATGCAATTTTTCATCAATGTTTTCTTATGACGTTATCACGTAAAATTATCGTCCGTAAACCGACTTTACAGACAACCCCCCCCCCCCCCCTTTTTTTTTGGACATATATTAAACCAACCAATCTGTACATCACTTTCCCTCTATCTTTCTTCATATTCACCATCATCAAATCTTAAGTAGCTTGGCTTCTATGTTGTAGCCGCGTCCTTGGCGAATAATTGCATTGCAGTCGCCATCATCAGGGAGCACTTACCTACTCCCTTAAGTAGTCAATAAATTATTCGCAAAGGACGCAGCTACATCCCAGAAGCCAAGCTACATCAGACAATGGCCGTGAAAGCCTGCGAACATTATCATCAAATCTTCTTGATTTTTTAAAATGCATTGCCACACTAAAAATTGTATTATTTGGCTAGTCTGTTCATTATATTTTCTCAGTGCTCGCTTGAATAACTTATAACCGACAGACAAGCAAGGTGTTATAGTTTGATACGGAATGATTGTCAAACTTTTTTGGCCTAGGTGAAAAAAAAATGTAGTGGTTACGAAAGTTTTAGTTGCGAATGCTAAGAAAGGAATGAATTTCAAACATACTTGACAGTTTCTCGGAACTTTAAATTAAATTGCAATCTCTTATATCATTGCTACCTGGAAGCACTTTGATCTTACATACACCTATCTAAAAGATAATAAATTTCACAGTAGAAGAAACTACATATATATTGCACCTATGATTGAGTTCTTAGAAATAAATTTGTAGTCTATCACTGAAAATACTGGTTTGTTTCTAATTTTCGTTAATTTTTTTAGGAACTAGTAAAAAATCCGCAATTTTTCGTCGAAGGTCCATCAAGATTCGACATAAAGCAAGGGAATCTTGGTAAGTAGTAATTTCCAACATTTATTATTTATTTGGATTTCTCTTAATGGTTGAATTAGTCATGACATACGTACAATAGAGGACAATTCATACTAAGTTGTAAAATTAGTTTTCTCGTGTATTTGAAACGTCCGCTCACTGGGTAAGATAGAACATATATTTCTGAAAGAATTAAAGTGAATTCAAATAAAAAAAAACTATTATATTATTCGCTAAGTTGTATTGAACGACAATTTAATTTCAGGTTCGATTAAATGTGCTTAATCTAAGTTTCTTTATAATATTTTTCTTGATTTTTAGTGGTTTAATGGTTAATATTTAATACATTCCAAGTATGTTATGAGTGATATAGTGTTTACTAACGAAATCCTTTTGTCGAAATCAGTTAAGCCCCTATGACATGACGGCAGATTCCTAGGAAGCTTCCACGCTTCCTTGCAAGGCAGCTGCTGTTACGGATGACAGACTACTGGTCATTTAAAATGAAAGTCTTTGTTTTAAATCGAAATCATTATTAGAGCAGCCTTCTCGGAAGGATAAATTCAAATCTATTTAAATTATTGAGGTTATATGAGGCTGCTACTAATTCGTGTATAAACTATAAATTAATTTCTAAATACTATAAAATGTGAAAGGAATCACTCCAATAAAACAGTAAAGTGAACGTATAGTTCTGAAGATAGTGAGATTAGTTCCTCCTTGTATACCTCCGCGACTTCTTGCGTGCAGGCCCACACAGCAGATCACGTCTACACTTTATCCGGTGCCAGGACAAGAATATGCGTGGACCAATGAGAACTTAAATAAGGCTGGGCTCCACCCTTAAGGGGCCCGCCTCGTCAGGGGTGTGTGTGTGTCAATGAGGCGGGATGATAAGCGCGACGCTCGCTGGTGCTTCTAGCGCGGTGTCTCCTCTGGACTGGCGCGCAGTCTTCTCGTCGTGCATATGAGCGGTGACCGTAACATCATATGGCGGAGAAATGAAGATAAAGGTGTAATGCAAGTCCCTTAAGTGCTTAAAAGAATCTGTACTGGTTGTTTTACGCCTAAAAATTACTCTGAAAACATGCGTTTTCCCCATTTTAACTATTCTAAAAATACAGTTTAAAAACTTAATCCGGAATCAAAAGTTCTTTTCGGCCCTCGGCGAACTCTCAAACGCTTTTTGTTAACAGACCGCACTCGGATATCGTGAGTAGTTTTGAAATCGCGTTGTTTATCCTAAAGCTCTGCGCGCCGTGTGTGTGCCCGGGTAGGCGGAGCCCTTAACGTCCAATTTTTTTTTATAATACCAGATATTAATGAAGATATATGTGGAGGCTGCGACTAAGAAAGTAAAGTTATATGCACTGCGACTGTACACACATATAGTATGAACTTATTGTAAATAATCTTGACGTAGACAAAAAAAAATTGAATTATGAATATTTTCCTAACTATTAACAAGAAGCAGATAACGTGAAGAATACTTCTGTCATCAGAATAAACAACAGAAAGGAATAACTATGCAATGCAGGTAGTGAAACACCTGTAAAGGAAAAGTGTTATGACATAAATAATTTCAGATTTGTTTCAGGAAACTGCTGGTTTCTCGCTGCCGCGGCAAATTTGACTCTGGTCAAAGAATTCTTTGATTACGTCGTTCCTCTCGACCAGAGCTACGGGAAGGATTATGCTGGGATATTTCACTTCAGGTTCTTTATTTTAATTCACTGGTTGTCTATACAACTAAAAAATATAATGATTTGTGTTTGTTTTTAGTCCGTTATTTATGGAACTTACAAGCTGTAGAGCAACATAAAATATAATCACTTTTTGTAGACAACTTTTCAGTGGAAAAAAAAAATTGTAACGACCACAGACCAATTTAAGTCTCTAACGAATAGTTCTATGTACTATTACTTTAAGTAAATAAATGTAACCAACTAATATATATTTGGCTGGATGTGTTCTTAAACAGTTATTTTTAAAAGTTTATTTTTAGTTGTGTTGTCCTTGCGAACTTCGAGGGCCAGAGGTGTGGTTCTCAGAAAGCAGCCCGCTAATGGAGTCCATGTACGGGAAGGAGGGGGAGGGGAGCTGGGTCGTGGTGGGGGTTCCCCAGTGATAGGCGCAGTCAGCGCGCCCGGCCATCTCTGGCCGCCTCGCAACAATATGAAGTGCAATCTTTCCACAGCTGTTACCAGAAGATGGGAAAACTCATTGCATAGTAATAAAAATAAACACGTATTAAATATATATTTCTATATATATTTCTAATCAAACGATATTAATGAAACCTAAACCAAATTAAGCAGAAAAACCCTCATATCACTAGGTAATAAAAAAAAGATAATACAATTTTCCGCCTAAAAACCCTTTCATACTCTTCTCAATAATATAACGATTAGAAACAATTTGGTGTTTTAAGAACGTAAACAAATTTTATTACCTTTCGTAATACAACTATCTTTATCACGTGAATAATGAACACTGGAGTGGTTGTTGACTTCCAGTGGACGTGGAGCTCAGAGCTCCGCTGTGATGGGTTGCACACTGGGCAGTGTGGAATGAACACAGGAGTGGTTGTCGAAGTTCCAGTGGACGTGGAGCTCGGAGCTGCACTGTGATGGGTTGCACACTGGGCAGTGTGGAATGAACACAGGAGTGGTTGTCGAAGTTCCAGTGGACATGGAGCTCGGAGCTGCACTGTGATGGGTTGCACACTGGGCATTGTGGAATGAACACAGGAGTGGTTGTCGAAGTTCCAGTGGACGTGGAGCTCGGAGCTGCACTGTGATGGGTTGCACACTGGGCAGTGTGGAATGAACACTGTCGAAGTTCCAGTGGACGTGGAGCTCGGAGCTCCGCTGTGACGGGTTGCACACTGGGCAGTGTGGAATGAACACTGTCGAAGTTCCAGTGGACGTGGAGCTCGGAGCTGCGCTGTGACGGGTTGAACACTGGGCAGTGTGGAACGAACGCAGGAGTGGTTGTCGAAGTTCCAGTGGATGTAGAGCTCGGAGCTGTGCCGTGACGGATGGGGTTGTTGGTGCTCTGGGGCAGGTTCTGGCAGTTCGGCCGCTGGGTGGAGGTGGTGGTGGACGACCGGCTGCCCTCTAGGGACGGCAAGCTGGTGTTCTCCTGCTCCTCGCAGACCAACGAGTTCTGGAGCGCGCTCTTCGAGAAGGCATACGCCAAGTGAGTGACTCGTTGACACGCGCTCTTCGCGTCTCCGACCCCAATGTTTGGTCACCTGAGAAAACTGGTTGCAATTGTTCGAGGCACATAGAGCTAAACATTTTTTTTACGTGATAAAGTCTTATAAATCGATGAACGCTAGCTGCTCACATGAAAAAAGTTGTCACGTTCCGCCTGAGCCGAGCGTGCAAGAACCGGTTAACCACCGTGCGAGAAAATGTTCTATAATATCAAACAGGTTAAGGCGTGCTTTTTTAACTAATTGTTCGTGATTATATTTAAACAACTTTTTTAAAATTAAATTTGCAAAAAAACTGTAAATAATATTTGAAAATTAAAAAGTATTCAATTTTTCATCAATGTTTTATTATAACGTTATAACGTAAAATAATCGTCCGTAAACGTCTTTACAGACAACCCCCTTTTTTTATATAAAATATGAACATATTTATTAAGGATCACAGGTCTTCTCGCCATTGGCTTCTGGGCCGTAGCCGCGTCGAAGAATAAAATTTGACCGTCGTTTCGGTTGGTTTTGCAGTCACCATCATCAGGGTAACAATTAACTACTGAGGCTCTTGGTAATTCTCCTGCACATGAATGCTCTCGCTTGGGAGGGGAGTGTTTCCTGATTGGCTGCAGCTGTAGGTAAATCAGAGCAACCTGTTGCCGGACACGTCGCCCCAGGTCCTGGGCGCCCTGGTACGCCCCTGCTGACCGGGACTGCGCAGGCTGTACGGGTCGTACGAGGCCCTGGACGGCGGCACCATGTGCGAGGCTATGGTGGACTTCACCGGCGGCGTGTCGGAGCACTACGACCTGGCGGGCATGAGGCCGGACCTGCTGCTGCACGTGCTGCTCACCGCGCACCACCGCAAGTCCATGATGGGCTGCGCCATCGCCGTGAGTGCTGGGTCCTGTGCAGTGAGGGTCATGGGCGTCTTGGGAGCAGCATGTTAGGTCCTGTATAGTGTGGGCCAAGCATCTTGAAGGCTGCATGTTTGGTCCTGTATAGTGTGGGCCAGGCATCTTGGGAGCTGCATGTTAGGTCCTGTATAGTGTGGGCCAAGCATCTTGAAGGCTGCATGTTTGGTCCTGTATAGTGTGGGCCAGGCGTCTTGGGAGCTGCATGTTAGGTCCTGTATAGTGTGGGCCAAGCATCTTGAAGGCTGCATGTTTGGTCCTGTATAGTGTGGGCCAGGCATCTTGGGAGCTGCATGTTAGGTCCTGTATAGTGTGGGCCAAGCATCTTGAAGGCTGCATGTTTGGTCCTGTATAGTGTGGGCCAGGCGTCTTGGGAGCTGCATGTTAGGTCCTGTATAGTGTGGGCCAAGCATCTTGAAGGCTGCATGTTTGGTCCTGTATAGTGTGGGCCAGGCGTCTTGGGAGCAGCATGTTAGGTCCTGTATAGTGTGGGCCAAGCATCTTGAAGGCTGCATGTTTGGTCCTGTATAGTGTGGGCCAGGCGTCTTGGGAGCTGCATGTTAGGTCCTGTATAGTGTGGGCCAAGCATCTTGAAGGCTGCATGTTTGGTCCTGTATAGTGTGGGCCAGGCATCTTGGGAGCTGCATGTTAGGTCCTGTATAGTGTGGGCCAAGCATCTTGAAGGCTGCATGTTTGGTCCTGTATAGTGTGGGCCAGGCGTCTTGGGAGCAGCATGTTAGGTCCTGTATAGTGTGGGCCAAGCATCTTGAAGGCTGCATGTTTGGTCCTGTATAGTGTGGGCCAGGCGTCTTGGGAGCTGCATGTTAGGTCCTGTATAGTGTGGGCCAAGCATCTTGAAGGCTGCATGTTTGGTCCTGTATAGTGTGGGCCAGGCATCTTGGGAGCTGCATGTTAGGTCCTGTATAGTGTGGGCCAAGCATCTTGAAGGCTGCATGTTTGGTCCTGTATAGTGTGGGCCAGGCGTCTTGGGAGCAGCATGTTAGGTCCTGTATAGTGTGGGCCAAGCATCTTGAAGGCGGCATGTTTGGTCCTGTATAGTGTGGGCCAGGCGTCTTGGGAGCTGCATGTTAGGTCCTGTATAGTGTGGGCCAAGCATCTTGAAGGCTGCATGTTTGGTCCTGTATAGTGTGGGCCAGGCATCTTGGGAGCTGCATGTTAGGTCCTGTATAGTGTGGGCCAAGCATCTTGAAGGCTGCATGTTTGGTCCTGTATAGTGTGGGCCAGGCATCTTGGGAGCTGCATGTTAGGTCCTGTATAGTGTGGGCCAAGCATCTTGGGAGCTGCATGTTAGGTCCTGTATAGTGTGGGCCAAGCATCTTGAAGGCTGCATGTTTGGTCCTGTATAGTGTGGGCCAGGCATCTTGGGAGCTGCATGTTAGGTCCTGTATAGTGTGGGCCAAGCATCTTGAAGGCTGCATGTTTGGTCCTGTATAGTGTGGGCCAGGCGTCTTGGGAGCAGCATGTTAGGTCCTGTATAGTGTGGGCCAAGCATCTTGGGAGCTGCATGTTAGGTCCTGTATAGTGTGGGCCAAGCATCTTGAAGGCTGCATGTTTGGTCCTGTATAGTGTGGGCCAGGCATCTTGGGAGCTGCATGTTAGGTCCTGTATAGTGTGGGCCAGGCATCTTGGGAGCTGCATGTTAGGTCCTGTATAGTGTGGGCCAAGCATCTTGAAGGCTGCATGTTTGGTCCTGTATAGTGTGGGCCAGGCGTCTTGGGAGCAGCATGTTAGGTCCTGTATAGTGTGGGCCAAGCATCTTGGGAGCTGCATGTTAGGTCCTGTATAGTGTGGGCCAAGCATCTTGAAGGCTGCATGTTTGGTCCTGTATAGTGTGGGCCAGGCATCTTGGGAGCTGCATGTTAGGTCCTGTATAGTGTGGGCCAAGCATCTTGAAGGCTGCATGTTTGGTCCTGTATAGTGTGGGCCAGGCGTCTTGGGAGCAGCATGTTAGGTCCTGTATAGTGTGGGCCAAGCATCTTGAAGGCTGCATGTTTGGTCCTGTATAGTGTGGGCCAGGCATCTTGGGAGCTGCATGTTAGGTCCTGTATAGTGTGGGCCAAGCATCTTGAAGGCTGCATGTTTGGTCCTGTATAGTGTGGGCCAGGCGTCTTGGGAGCTGCATGTTAGGTCCTGTATAGTGTGGGCCAAGCATCTTGAAGGCTGCATGTTTGGTCCTGTATAGTGTGGGCCAGGCGTCTTGGGAGCTGCATGTTAGGTCCTGTATAGTGTGGGCCAAGCATCTTGAAGGCTGCATGTTTGGTCCTGTATAGTGTGGGCCAGGCATCTTGGGAGCTGCATGTTAGGTCCTGTATAGTGTGGGCCAAGCATCTTGAAGGCTGCATGTTTGGTCCTGTATAGTGTGGGCCAGGCGTCTTGGGAGCAGCATGTTAGGTCCTGTATAGTGTGGGCCAAGCATCTTGAAGGCTGCATGTTTGGTCCTGTATAGTGTGGGCCAGGCGTCTTGGGAGCTGCATGTTAGGTCCTGTATAGTGTGGGCCAAGCATCTTGAAGGCTGCATGTTTGGTCCTGTATAGTGTGGGCCAGGCATCTTGGGAGCTGCATGTTAGGTCCTGTATAGTGTGGGCCAAGCATCTTGAAGGCTGCATGTTTGGTCCTGTATAGTGTGGGCCAGGCATCTTGGGAGCTGCATGTTAGGTCCTGTATAGTGTGGGCCAAGCATCTTGGGAGCTGCATGTTAGGTCCTGTATAGTGTGGGCCAAGCATCTTGAAGGCTGCATGTTTGGTCCTGTATAGTGTGGGCCAGGCATCTTGGGAGCTGCATGTTAGGTCCTGTATAGTGTGGGCCAAGCATCTTGAAGGCTGCATGTTTGGTCCTGTATAGTGTGGGCCAGGCGTCTTGGGAGCAGCATGTTAGGTCCTGTATAGTGTGGGCCAAGCATCTTGGGAGCTGCATGTTAGGTCCTGTATAGTGTGGGCCAAGCATCTTGAAGGCTGCATGTTTGGTCCTGTATAGTGTGGGCCAGGCATCTTGGGAGCTGCATGTTAGGTCCTGTATAGTGTGGGCCAGGCATCTTGGGAGCTGCATGTTAGGTCCTGTATAGTGTGGGCCAAGCATCTTGAAGGCTGCATGTTTGGTCCTGTATAGTGTGGGCCAGGCGTCTTGGGAGCAGCATGTTAGGTCCTGTATAGTGTGGGCCAAGCATCTTGGGAGCTGCATGTTAGGTCCTGTATAGTGTGGGCCAAGCATCTTGAAGGCTGCATGTTTGGTCCTGTATAGTGTGGGCCAGGCATCTTGGGAGCTGCATGTTAGGTCCTGTATAGTGTGGGCCAAGCATCTTGAAGGCTGCATGTTTGGTCCTGTATAGTGTGGGCCAGGCGTCTTGGGAGCAGCATGTTAGGTCCTGTATAGTGTGGGCCAAGCATCTTGAAGGCTGCATGTTTGGTCCTGTATAGTGTGGGCCAGGCATCTTGGGAGCTGCATGTTAGGTCCTGTATAGTGTGGGCCAAGCATCTTGAAGGCTGCATGTTTGGTCCTGTATAGTGTGGGCCAGGCATCTTGGGAGCTGCATGTTAGGTCCTGTATAGTGTGGGCCAAGCATCTTGAAGGCTGCATGTTTGGTCCTGTATAGTGTGGGCCAGGCGTCTTGGGAGCTGCATGTTAGGTCCTGTATAGTGTGGGCCAAGCATCTTGAAGGCTGCATGTTTGGTCCTGTATAGTGTGGGCCAGGCATCTTGGGAGCTGCATGTTAGGTCCTGTATAGTGTGGGCCAAGCATCTTGAAGGCTGCATGTTTGGTCCTGTATAGTGTGGGCCAGGCGTCTTGGGAGCAGCATGTTAGGTCCTGTATAGTGTGGGCCAAGCATCTTGAAGGCTGCATGTTTGGTCCTGTATAGTGTGGGCCAGGCATCTTGGGAGCTGCATGTTAGGTCCTGTATAGTGTGGGCCAAGCATCTTGAAGGCTGCATGTTTGGTCCTGTATAGTGTGGGCCAGGCATCTTGGGAGCTGCATGTTAGGTCCTGTATAGTGTGGGCCAAGCATCTTTAAGGCTGCATGTTTGGTCCTGTATAGTGTGGGCCAGACGTCTTGGGAGCTGCATATTAGGTCCTGTATAGTGTGGGCCAGACATCTTGGGAGCTGCATGTTAGGTCTTGTATAGTGTGGGCCAGACATCTTGGGAGCTGCATGTTAGGTCTTGTATAGTGTGGGCCAGACATCTTGGGAGCTGCATGTTAGGTCTTGTATAGTGTGGGCCAGACATCTTGGGAGCTGCATGTTAGGTCCTGTATAGTGTTGGCCAGACATCTTGGGAGCTGCATGTTAGGTCTTGTATAGTGTGGGCCAGACATCTTGGGAGCTGCATGTTAGGTCTTGTATAGTGTGGGCCAGACATCTTGGGAGCTGCATGTTAGGTCTTGTATAGTGTGGGCCAGACATCTTGGGAGCAGCATGTTAGGTCTTGTATAGTGTGGGCCAGACATCTTGGGAGCTGCATGTTAGGTCTTGTATAGTGTGGGCCAGACATCTTGGGAGCTGCATGTTAGGTCTTGTATAGTGTGGGCCAGACATCTTGGGAGCTGCATGTTAGGTCTTGTATAGTGTGGGCCAGACATCTTGGGAGTTGCATGTTAGGTCTTGTATAGTGTGGGCCAGACATCTTGGGAGCTGCATGTTAGGTCCTGTATAGTGTGTGCCAAGCGTCTTGGGAGCTGCATGTTAGGTCCTGTGTAGTGTTGGCCCAGTGTCTTGAGAGCTGTCAGTGCGCTGATGAGGAGAGGAATGGTAAGCAGGTCAGAAGGTGGAGTAGAAGGACGGATTACTATCAGTGGGGCGTGACAAAGGAGTTTTAAAAATATCCTCAAGGGCGGCTTTTCCCTTCGACTGCCATACCCGATCAAAATACGTTGAACAAGAAGTGCTCTTTTGAGCGATGGAGCCGAGCGGAAAGTGTAGAAAAGCGACGATGATGTTCTTAGAACAGTTGATGTGTAACTGGGCCGTGCAGATGACACTATTTGGTTCCTCAAAGCTTCACTTACTATCTGGCTCTGCCGGTCAGTTATGAACAGCATGTTCCCATAGAACTACGGAGCCCAGCTCACAGGAAGTTTGGCCACCACTATATTTAAAACTTCAGAACGGCTCAGAGAAAGGGTTGCGATGGTGGATAAAGGGGTATGAGTTTGTGATTCTTTCACGGGCTTCAGCTAGTGAGGGGGTCCATTATTTACAAATATAATGTTAAAATATTATAACATATGTGTTTATTTACAATATTTCCGCACTACTCTATTTCTAAGGTACGCAGGCTTTTGATGGCATCATTTGAGTTTGACGTTTTAGCATCTCCAGGACATCTGTCTTTCGCCGCCGTTTCCTCATATGCTCGGCCGAGAGCGTGTGACAGCGATACCAGGAACTATTATGTTCCCATAACTCGCTATGTGGTTGCCAATA
Organism: Bacillus rossius redtenbacheri; assembly: GCF_032445375.1. Lineage (NCBI taxonomy): Eukaryota > Metazoa > Arthropoda > Insecta > Phasmatodea > Bacillidae > Bacillus > Bacillus rossius. The sequence continues at coordinate 8,559,525 of NC_086330.1, forward strand.
TAAATATTGCGACCCCGTCACTTTGATAGAATCATTGGAAACGACGGCGGGGCGCGAAGTGTGCGATTTTAAGATTAAGGGTGGCTCACGGTCCAGAAAGTAATAAAATAGCTGTCGCTTGTTGCTTGGCTCTATTTTCAATAGTGTAGATGTCAGGCGGGGAGAGGTCACCCTTTCCCCTCAGTTAGTTGGCTAACTGATGCATGAAAGTGTCGTGATGTCTGTATTTAGAGGCGTGTGGAGTTTGCGCAAAAATGGCATAATTAATCTCGTTGTGTGAGTGTAGTGTATAGCTCCAAGGCCGCACATACTTCCAAGTAGTCTTTCTTTTAAATGCTCTCGCCTGCGAGGTTTATGTTTCCTGATTGGCTGCAGATGTGGGATCAATCAGATTGGCTGGGCGGTCTGGCCAATCAGTGGCCTATGCCAATAGTTTATGACAAAGCTACATCATGGAAAAAATGTTAAATGTATGAGCGATTGGAGAAATTATTATGGTAGCAATTTACGTGTACTATAATTCCATGTGTTTATTACGTGTAGATATAAGGCATATGAGAAAATTTTAAAAAATGTACTTACTGTTCGTGTTTTTGTATAATACAGTGATACAAATCTAATTAAAACTGTACAATTTAAATCTGATAGAAGGCGTGAGGGTTCAAGTATGCCTATGGGACGGTAATGTACAACAGGTTGTCTGCCTGGCGAACAACCAGGCGTGTCGATTCGTTGGAGCGAGGACAAGCCAAAATTTCCAGGTTTTTAGGGAGGGGAAAAATCAGCCAAAAATCACAAAAAAAAAATATATAAAATAATCTTTATATCGAGGGGGGGAAAAAAATCAATTTTAGGGGAAAATTTATCTTTTAGTTCTCGAAAATAGCGACGGCTTGAAAATCCCTCAAAAGCGGTAAAAGTTTCCATGAGCAAGCCGCACTAAGCCGCCGAGGTCATGACCACGACCATAATGATGTCATGGCCGCCAATTCGAATAATGACGACACCGTTGCATTTATCGTTACAAAACTGGAAAAACTGTAATTTTTATGCGAAAAAATCGGGAAAATTTTAAATTTAATAAAAAAAATAATTAATAAAAATTTAATTAAAAGAATTCTGCATTTTGAAATTATGATGTAACGTCCGCCATCCGTAATTATTTAGCTGCAAATTCAGGGAAAAACTTTAATATAATAAGAGTGCTTCAAAGTTCTAGGATACCCTTGAGCGCACTTTTTTTTGGAACGAGAGGTGTGCAAGCGGTGTGTAGCGCAGTGCACAACACTCGAGTCACCAGGCGTGGTTGGACAACGTGCGCGATGTCGGAGCAGAAAGAAGCCCCCGAAGAAGTGACGGACGTGTCCTGTTGCAGGCGACCTCGCAGGACATGGAGGCGGTGACCAAGGACGGCCTCGTGAAGGGCCACGCGTACAGCATCACCAGCGTGAAGGTGGTGGAGTTCAGGAGCAGGCGCAGCGAGGGCAAGGAGACTCTGGTGCGACTCAGGAACCCCTGGGGCAAGATAGAGTGGACCGGCCCGTGGAGTGACAAGTACGTACCTCATCATACTTTAACATACCGTTTTTTTTAAATCTTTATATCTATCTCGTTGACAAAGAAGTCACTAAAGTCAGGAAAATACTACACCAGTCAGCAAAAAAAGGAGAAGGAATTAATCCTGACCTGTGGTGAGGAACTATCTCAGAATTTTCCTGGGGAGATTCAAGGAACACACTCAAACATTTGCTTGTGGATACTTATAGAACCCATTCCAGTATATGCCTGGAGAGATTCAAGGAATGTACCCCAGTATATGACTGGGGAGAATGAAGGAAACCACCCTAGTATTTTCCTTGGGAGGTTTAAGGAACCTAACTCAGTATTTTCCTGGAATGATTCAAGGAACGCACCCAACATTTGCCTGAGGATAATCAAGGAACCCATACCAACATTTGTCTGTGGATATTCAAGGAACCCTCCCCAGTATATGCTTGGGAGATTCAGTATATACCTGGGGGATTCAAGGAAACCACGGCAAACAGACATCAGGATATATGCCTGAGGCTCTGAGCCCGAGCTCCAACACGCTATTCCAACGATCCACTTTTTCGGTTCATATGCATTGTGATTTTGATAAAGAAACACACAGGGTTTCATGTCGCATAGCTATGACAGAATGGCTTAAAGAGAGTATGGGATTCTTGAAGTATGAACTTGATGGCCTTTCACGCCCTAGGTCATAACTTGCAGTATGGACTTGATAACTTATTTTATGATTCTATAAACTACAGAATATGGTCACTTTCTGAACTCAATATTAGTTCTTAGTGTAACAGTAATATAGTGGAAAAAAATTAACTGTTTCTTTAGGTGGTTATAAAATGCAATAAGTATTGCTCTCTTATATTTGGTCACTTAAGTCAAATTTATAGGTATTACAATCCTTGCAGTTGCTTTTGCATGTTGTTAGAGCTGTAGCATACCGTATGTATTCGGTACTGAGTAACGGGTGCGCCATATAGTACCGAGTAACGAAACCTTACACACGGCTGCATATCGTTACTCTCATTTTTCGTATGTTTTACGCATGCGCGCGCATTTTCGATGAATTTAAAAACGTACGTTACAAAGAACGATGTTTGTTTATCAAGTAAAGTATAATTTGGTATTTCGTCGTCCAAGTTTTTTACTGTATATTAAAGGTATTGTGTGTGTAGACAAAGTTTGAGATTGGAACAAAAACAACGTAAGAAAGTATTTTTTACAAATTAGAAATATGTATGTTTTTGTTTTTATTATCGCGTATTTTTCGTTTTTTTTGGTTCTTATCTTAAAAGAGATAATATAATAAAGCCGCTCTAATGAGATTTAATTGTTTCTTGGTTAACAAAAGCTGTTAATTATCAAATATTGTTAATTGTTAATATTCGATTTATTATTATTTACGCGACGTCATACTGTACGCGTACGCAATACGACTCGATTCGTTGCTGCAACATAACATAGCATGTTATGCGGTATCAGAAGTAACGAGTAACGTAACGATACGACAGTAACGAGTACTAATTGTTATAGTAACGAATACATATGGGTATGGTTTTTTTCGTTACTTTTACACCTCTGCATGTTGTACAATACACCTTACCTCTACATCCGCAATGCACAGTACACCATGGCGTGACCATCTCCGTCTGACCTCAAGGCTGAAGCGTGTGTGTGAGGGCTCGCTGCGAACCCGCAGGTCCACCGAGTGGCGCTACGTGTCGGACGAGGAGAAGCGCGAGTGCGGGCTGGTGATCGACGACGACGGGGAGTTCTGGATGAGCCTGGAGTACCTGCAGCGCTGGTTCACCGAGGTGGAGCTGTGCAGCCTGAGCTTCGACTGCCTCGCCGCGCGCATGGGCCGCCGCGTGGACGAGCGCCACTGGAGCTCCAGCGAGTTCCAGGGCAGCTGGGTCAAGGGCCTCACCGCCGGCGGCTGCGGCAAGTTCCAAGGTACCCGACACTCCCCCACCCTCACTTTGACTAGCACCCACGCACAGTTGGGCCGCCAATTAGTATTTTGGCACAATTCTAAATTTGGATTTTTTGCTGCAAGAACTTAAACTTTTTCCGCCTCCTGTACACTCCCTTTTAATCTCTGTCAGACCTGTCTCCCCAATCGTTCCCAGCATAAATATAATTTGGCCTACTATCTAATGACCCAGCATGTGCTATCATTTTATCCCCGCTTTGGCGCACGTATGTCGCCTGTAATTCTTCTCCGAGCCGTGACAAGAACTGCTATGTCCTGCAAGTTATCATGGCAGGCTGCTTCTAAGACCTCGCCTGACGTGAGCACTCCATGGCATGATCTCGAGTCATTTTCACCAACGTCCAGTCACGCCTCCGGACTCAGTAGAGCCTCGTTCCCACTAGTATCGCAGTTTCCACCCTACCCTCTCTCCAGCCATTCCTGGGAACACTGCCCAGAGCAGTGACCGGTCCTTAACCCCGGCCAGGGACGACCTGTCTCAAGGTCTGGACACGAGCGTTAGAATGTACCGTCTCTGACCTCTAGTGGCAGAGTTGCGAATTATTTCCCCTGGGTGTTTGAACCCCCACTAAATGCCTGCCCCCTGGCGTCTAACGCAACAAACAGTGCCCCTTAGTTCATTTCCAAGCCACCAGAGTGCTGGTCTAGTCACCTCCATAAGCTCAATGCTTTACCAGTCACTTCGTGTGAGTCGATCTCTCCTTGTTTCGGACACCCATCAGTAGGTCGCTCTGACATCGGCCAGTACCACCAACTTCGAGATATCGAAGACAGTATGTCTCGTCCCCTCCCTGGGAAATCTTCGGAACATTTCGGTCCAGAAGCCGAAGCATCCCCTCTTCCTTTGATTGACGCCGTCTTTTAATTATGAGTCGCTGCCGCCCCAAACTTACTTCGCGTCGCGACAGCAGATTGATCACACCACATCATTGGCGAGCCGCACATCAAGACTTCGCTCCGGTCGTCGCTTAAAGATGTAATCAGATATACAGGGGATGTGATCCCTACAACTTTAATAATTAGTAATTATTCAGTCTGCGTACCCCGTAGAAGTAGTTGTCTCGGGTTTCACTAGAGGAATAGGAAACCCTAACAAGGCAGGAAAGAACGGATGCGAGTGTGTCAGAATTAGGTGCCCAGAGGATTTTGTAAAAACAACATTTTATTAACAGCAAGGTTCTAACAAACAAATAGCTCATCTCCTTCTCGAACTGACATTGATCTTTTGAAGCGGCACCCCTGAGTGGTGGGCTTGAATACTCGTCGTGGACGGCTATAACACAAAACACACAAAAATGAACAATATGATCAATTAACAAAGCAACATCCTTAATCAAGTCGCCTGCCTCGGCTCAAACTAAGCCGCATACATCGTCAATCACAAAATGTTTGCCTTAGATTTACTGGGTGAGCTTTACATAAAGATTATAAATAATTGAACAAATAGAACAAAGACAATATTGCTGATCATGTACATAACTTACGTAATATCCGTAGAAGTTAGTTTAGAGTTTTAATTACGTCCATAAAATGTTTCGCCGTCATCCAAATCACACGTATTTCCCCGTTATTCTTATCCCCGTCGTGACCTGTGTTCATACTGCAACTTATCTTGTGAAAGTGGTACGTTAGCCGATGTTCGTTACGTAGGGAGTTCTCTGTCGACGTCAGTGTTTGCATTTACGTGTTGTGTTCTGCAAATTTTACTGTAGACTCCGCTCGCTCGCCCTCCTGGAAGTTGCCTTTGCACTCGCCTATTACGACTTCTAACTTGAGACTTGAATTCAGAGTTTTATGCTTCCAAAGCGACACTATCTTCCTTTTCTTGTCTCTATCAATGTTTATGCCACGTAGAGGTCTCACCAAGATGAAGTCCGTCGGGGTCTCTAGGCGGCGAGCGGTGTCCGAGCAGCGCGGCGGCCTGCCTCGGTGAAGTCCCAGTTGTTCTGCCTCTGTTGACTCGAAGCATGCCCTTTTATACTCGCTGGTCTCCTACCCAGGCTGGAACAGAATAGTCTCGTACGTTTGGGGGAACGATGGCCGACTTCCTTTTCCGGCGAAGCGGCGCGCTATCGATGACGCCCGATCACCAGCCGCAGCGTTCAAAGCCCCCGCGCTCTCTGTGTTGCGCGGGTGGCATCCACAGACTGTTAGGGGCACTGTTGATTCTGAGTGTGTACGTGGGTACACACGTTACATATTCATGGTTCGGTAATAATACTTTATATTTTCTATTATTTTTTAATGAAAAAGTAATTAGAAGTTAAATAAACATAGAGGTACTTATATCTAGACGAAATCATTATTTATCTTTGTGAAACTAAAAGATCCACAAGTTACACAAATCATCAAGAGAGAGTGAAGTGTGACAAAATGATAGCAGAGCTTAGGTTTACTGTTCACTCTGTTTATTACTGATGTGTAACACAGTGGCAACCCTGGGGTGGCCCGAGAAGAAGGGGGGATATATAAGATATCCCCCAGAGAAAACAGGGGTGTGGGTTCGCGTCCATCCATTGGAACATTTGAAAAAAAAAATTTAAAACAATGTTTTGATGTGAAACGTCTTTGAAGTCACGCCGAAAGGGTATCAGAACAGAAATTTGCACCATAACGAAAAAAGGTATACATCGTCTTGACTTAATAATTCCCTAACTATTAATCTTAGAGGCGTGAGTGCGGTGTCATTATTTAACGTACATAGTCAGCTCGCTGATACGACCTTGAGTTTGCGTCGTGGGCGAGCGGGTTGGCGGGGAAGGGGAACCGCGCTGATTGGTCGAAACAGGCGCTCTCGCTCCTTTCTACTCAGTGCAGCTCACGACTCAGACGTGATGGCGCGGCGATTCTTGTGTTTGATTGGTAGAGACCGGAAAAATTCGCCAATTCATTTCGCGATAGGCTAAAATACAAATACCTAGTTATACCTCAGTGCTGCCTATGCTATTGGATCACTACTCACCTGGATGTCTCTGGGCCAATGAGAAACACCCAACCAAAGCTGTATCGAATCACAGGCTGCTACGTTGGGACGTCTCACAAGACAGCAACCAATGAGTGGATGACATTTGACAGAGTGTACGTAGAACTATGGAGTTCATCCTACAGGTCATTGAACCCACGAAATTTTCCGGTCCCTATTGATGGGAGATAGATTTACTCCAAAATTGGTGTATTTCGGGCAATGCACGTGTAAAAATGTGAAGTAAGCCTATAAAAAGTTTTAAAATTCTTTATGTGAGTCTCAGCCAGTAAGTATAAACCACGCCTCTCGCTGTGGGCCCCGCACAGACGCCGAGCGAGACTGTCTCCCAGAGCCTCCAGGCGCGACACAGCGATCCCCTCCACCGCTGCTGCGCCTGCGCAGTGGACATGTCCAGTGACACAGACGTTTCACGTTACACCATCGGCCGTGTGCACCGACTCAGCCCCAACCAAATTTTTTCAAGCCAACCTGAAACTTCAAATTCGATGATGATTTTCTAATTTATCTTGGAAAAATTTTTCGATGTCCTTTTCCTGTTAAAAATTACACTTGTGTTGATTTTATGAATTCCAAATATCAAACTCCGGTGAAATTATCTCATTATGTAAGGGAATATAAATTTTGAAAGATATTGAGCAGTACTTTAAATAATTTGCTAATAACTATTAAACTGTTGTTCCTTTTTCCATTCATGTCCACAATTATTTACATAAAAATAGATAAAAAGGGAAAATGAAAAGGTCGGTGTGGAGTCCTGGGTGGTTGCCCGGCAAAGCACCCCCCCCCCCCCCTTCCCAATCCTTTCCTCTGGAGCCACCTGTTCAGGCCCTTCACAGTAAGGCATTACATATTCCAGTTACACACTTTCTGAGGTGCGATTTCAACCTCCACGACCTCAAAAGATGAAAACCGGGTATTCGCCAAGCAGAGGGACGCATGCAAAATTTATTTCCAAAACTGAAGTCATTTACTTCGTTCTCTGATATTTTTTTTCTGATGATTCTAAAAAAAAATGGCAGCATAATATTGCCAGTAGTGTACAAGTAGTTTACCATTCAAACGGTTGGTGAAGTTAGGTTAGCTTCATTTGGAATTTTGTAAAATCGTTTTAATGGTTGCATCTGTTATGTTAGCTAGAAATACAAATCAGTGAAATAGTTTAAACGTTTGGTTAGAAATCACTTATTTATTTGAAATGTAGCTACCCTAACCTTATCAATAGAGACCCGGACATTTCGCGGATTCGTCTGGCCTCAGGGTAGAGTTCAAAGTCTTAGGTGTGCTCAACTCATGTTCGCTTTCCCATTGGTTGATTTCTTAGCGAGAAAATTTTTATCCTTGTTAATTGGCACTAACTGATTCATTTCTTCTCTCCTAGCTGGGCGTCGTTGGCTCACGGTCGTAGAGGGGCGTGTCTAAATAACTGCGGTCCAATCATGAACACAGCGCGAGAGTGTGGTTTGCATTCTAACTTGCGACTAAATGAATGAGCGAAATTTCCGTGTCTCTACTTATCAACCTTGCACAAAGTTTTAAATGTGGCTTACGATTTTATGTTATTTTTTATGTAACTAATCCGACCAACCATCAAAGCGGTGAATTAAAAGAAAAATATTTAAAATGAAAGAGTTAACGAATGGAATCAAGGTCTCGTAGACACTGAAGACCGCAGAGACGGTGCGGTGTAATGAGAGTGGAGCAATGACAAAACGAATTCCCAGGAGAAACCCACCACCCCAAGTTACCGCTCGCCATGTCATCCCATACGGCAGAGCTCCGCGTTCAATCCCGCCGGAAACTGAACCTTATCTCCTTGATGGGAAACAAGTGCTCGTCACTCGACCACAGTGAATCCTTCACGTTGTTTGTGTAGAACCTTTGTTATGGTGTCGGAACGCGGGTGTTTAGACCACATACTGAAGACACTTAATTTTAACTTTTATTGTGAAACATAGTAGAGAAGTATTCACACATGGGAGCCAGGGTGTAATGGAAGTGTGACTGAAAACCATATTTCACAGAATTTTTTTTATTATGTAAAAGAGTTGTGTAGGCATGCTTTAAAATTGCAGTTGTCGCTTAAGAAACATAGTTTTCAAAATATTACACTTGAAAGTTAAAATTTTTTGGTTTTTGTGTGACATGTTTTTAATTAAATAGTCATTTTACCCAAACACGAATCACCGCGCTATTACATCTGAATCGTGAGCTACACTGAAAATAAATTTTTTCCGAACCTAAATTAAAACTAAGAGTATTTGGGAGGTATAGGTAGGGAAGACTTAAGTGCGTCTCAGACCAAAGCCTATATATTTAAAAAAAAAGGTCAAAGCAAGATGATACACACCTTTTCGTCAGACGTTTTCTGCTACCCATATGTTTCGCTTTGATTTTTTAGACGTTTCACGTCTAAATGATTTGACAATTACCAGTCGGGATTTGAACCTATGTTCTCTGGAATACGAATATAGTGTCTTACGACTCGGTCCATAAACTTCGATAGTGTATCTTTTCTCATCATCAGATTGCCTTGTAGTGATTCCTTATGCTACGTGCGTGAGTGTACGATTATTGCATAACAGTACAAATACATAGTTTCAGACTATAGTACTCCATGAAGGCTATCATCACATGCCTTGAAAAATTATTGACATCTAATATTATAAGTACAACTATCAAATATTACGGTCTCCTAAATTGTAATTCACGTCTTTTGAGTATATCATGTACTAGTGCGTGTAACTACATGTGATTTTGTTTACACATTTACTATGGGTGTAGACAGTATTTGTGGAAGCGGAGGATAGAAGCCAGTCCCTCCTCCGGAAACTCTTTTACAAAGATAATGCTTGAAAATACATTTTTAGGTTAGTTGACGATCCCTTAAGTACTTTTTGAAATTCCTGCCATTGTAATTGTTGTAAAATAAAATTGTTTGTCAAAATAAATCTGGCAACCCTACTTTACCCCTTTTTTACATCCTTTATAATTAGCTTCACCGCTTTGTAGCTTTGTAACCGACTCCTTTGGTTGCGATTTTGACCCACTTTAAACGGCCAGATTTCATTCAAACTTTGTAGATTTATCGAGGACCGATGACAATACACTAATTTGATAAGATTATTTTACTACGCTCTTGACACTTATTGTTACAGAAACAGGTTCCTCTTTTGAATAAACTTCTCTGCTCTAATACCTGTGCCTTGTTAACAGAAGTGTAAACAAATATACAAACAAAACACAAATCTGTTTAAAAAAAATCAGTATCTATGTGAATATCAACAAATTCAGTATAGTTCATTAAATAAAATTTCCACTGACAAACAACATTTTAAATAATAGGTAAATTAATTCAAGATGTAGTTTCGGACAAATGCCATTACTAATTAAACTGTATGTCATGAGAAACATCAGTCTGTTTGTGCCTTAAGATCTCTTTCCCGAAACGTCGCAACTGTTCTCTTAGTTGTTAGTCTGCGCTATCATCATTGTGGTTTTCAAAATATGTTTTTTCACTCAACTGTTGCTTACGGTGTTTGTGCTGTCATCACATCACTGGGTTCACCTGTGCATCTATGTATAGCCGTTGTTTTTTTTTTTTTTTCAATTTTTATCTGTTTGGTTTCATCTTTGACTTATTCCGTTTGCCGTTTTGCAACGTAAATTTGCTATGTAAATGGAACAGAAATATTCATGTAACCTTAACTATTTGTTAATTTGTTCATTTACATGTAAAATAACTGTATCACTACAAAATAGTGTTACCATTTATGCTTCGTGTTGCCCCAGTACCACCAATATTTAGTCCAGGGATTAGCTGTGTATGTTAAGCACGGTAAAATTAAAAAAAAAGCCAAAAGAAAAGCAAGGTTAACTTTTGTGTAAACCAAATTAATAAAATGTTATACAATAAATTCATGCAAGTAAGCGCACACATATTTTAACTAAGCACACTATTTTAATATCTAACATTTATTTCAAAATAACTTTACCATCGACAGTGCAAGCTCTTTACATATTTTTTACTAGTCTATAGTTCTATATAATTATTGTTCAGCGGGATTGTAAGTTTGTGGGTAGAAAATCAACTAAAAAATTGCCAGACTAGTTATACAAATTATATTTCACTGTTATTAAATTACACAATTCATGCTGAACGAAGAACACATAAATTTGTTCGTTACCGAGGTCAGATGTTACTACACGTATTAATGACACATGAAACTACAGTAAACTCGTGGAGTAACATCATGTCAGTGTTAAGAAGACTGCCGATTGTCGCTCTACCGCTCTGGTTCTGGGGTAGAGCGCCTGCCTTGTGACTTGTAGGACCCGGGTTCGCGCCCCGGCTCCTCCAAGGCGGATTGCCCAGACAAAATGGTGGCATTTTCTCTGGTAGGAATACAATCCCTTGTAACAAGTCAGGCTACCAAAGAAACGGTGGGTGGAACAGAAAAAAACCTACCAGGTGGCTTCCAAATGGGGAGCCCGTTTCTTTTCTTGGGCTCCCCATGCGGTGGCCATTCCGGGGGTTTCTCCGGGGGAACGGAGTTTTGCAAAAATATTTTTTGTAGTTTTGTAGCGTTTTAGTTTTTAGTGATTGTATGATTAATATTCCAACATGTTATAAATAAAGATTACCAAACAAACATTTAAAACATAAAAAATGGCTTTTGTACAAAAATATTTTAATTGTGCATCAGTTGGTGAGTGGTTGTGTGTTCAACCATTTATCGGTATATATTTTCTAGAAGTATTATTGCGGTTAAATTCTAGTCAGAAACCTTTGTTTTGTAGTATTTTAGCAGTTTTTGACGAAATATATTTATAGACACATGAATTTTATTCCTAAAAATATTATTTCTGTAAAACCTCATAGTTTTCAATCAGGAATATCGTCTTTAACACACGCTTTTTTATATATATATGTGTGTGTACCAGTATACATCCTGATGTAAATAAAATATTCTATTTATTTCAACATGAGCAAAGCCTTTGATGCTTTCCAACATAATCTTATGGTTAGTAAAATTGTCAATTTTAGGCCTTGTCAAGCAATGCGTGGTATATACCTATGTTTTAATTATCTTACTAATATACACTTTCCAGTCAAATTTGCAAATCCAATTTCATGGTATTAGGTGTTACGCAAAGTAGTATTTTATCTCAATTATTCTTTAATATTTAATAAATGATATTCCAATTGTAATCAGAATTGATCAAGAAAATATGCTGATGAAAAAAAAAAATGATTGGGAAATATGTTTGTGAAACTATTCAGCAAGATATTTCAGTTGTCCGGATCTGATTTTCAAGTTAACAAACGTCTCTGAATTACGATAGCATTTATTGTATAACCTTTAGTCAAAAAACTAATTTATTTAGTTAGAATTATCACATAGTAAGTAATGACATTAAACGTTGTGTCTCTTTTAAGACCTTCTAGTTAAATTGGATGCCAAGCTTTTTTTCACCAACATGTAGATAATACTATTAGCAACACATGAAGATCTTTAGGTCTTATTAAATTTAAAACTTTCTCTGCATCAAAAGATTTTAATTAGAAAAGAATTGAAAGTATGCAGAAAAAGTTCTTAAATTAATATTTAAAAATTTCAGGCATTCATATTATTTTGAATATGCTACATTTATTTATTAGACGTTCGATCATTATTGCACTTTTTATTATAAACATTTTATTACCATTTTGTTGGTTCATACACAATAATTCGGTCTGGATTAAGAATTCCAACTTGCAATTACAGAATTAGTGACACTTTTAAAACCATTAGTAACTATAAAATGTGTAAAAAAATTTGAATAATCTACAAATATTCATTGGTAAAACTGTTGTAATCTACATATTTATGTGGATAAACTATTTTAGTTTCGGTTTAAGATTTTTGTGAAAACCAAAGTAACCAATTGGTTAACTGAACTTTATCTATCTGTGTGTTGTGTTTTGTCGTATTGATGTGTATATCTTGTGTTAATGTGTTTTTGTTGTTATTTTATGTCATAATTCGTTTATAGGTGCTGTAAGGCACAAAAACTGAATTTCAATTAGATCTGGCAGCTACGCATAGTAATATTTTCAGCAGAGGTTATTTTTGAAAGACTGCAAGCCTGTGCAAGGCCCATCAACATTCGAAATGTACGATCCTATGTCCCTCCTAGAGCGCCTGTGCTGCTTGCCCTGTGCCAACAAACTACACTACACAAAAATATTTCCCTCGCATTTCAGCATCTTAAAAACACATTTTGTAGACTTTAAATAATGTTCAGTCACAGAAAACATTACATAAGAAAATCCTTGAATATTTACGTTGGATTTGCACTCATTAAATAATGATTTACAATTACTTCAATTATTCCAGCGTGAAAAAATGTAAATTATATGAGGCTAATTACATTCCAATTTTACGAGTAATGCCGTTTTCCTCATTCCGTAGGATGTATAAGTTGTATAGGATGGATAATGGTTACTAGGTATTACATGTATTTTTTTTTGTTAATCGTCGTAATAAGAATAGAGTAGCCTACTACCCATAATACAATTTTGGAAAAATTTCTTTCTTTTCGTCCGCGATCTGGATATGATTTGTTATTGCAACTATCACCGTCAGAAGCGCTATCTGTAATATTTAAAGTTAACCTGAAAAACAGCTAGAGGGTTGACAGCGCTGCCTACCGAGTATGTTGTTCTGTGCCGCCGCAGACAGCTTCTGGAGGAACCCGCAGTACCGCATCACCGTGGAGGGCTCCGAGGACGGCGGCACGTCCATCGTCATCGTGGCCCTCATGCAGAAGAACCGGCGGGCCCAGAGGAAGATGGGACTGGAGGACCTCAGCATCGGCTACCAGATATTTCACGTGAGTATTTGCTTTCTAATGTTTTACAATTCTGACTTGTAGGGTCGGTGACGTCTTTAGTCAGTCTTTGTTTCATTGTGTCTTATGAACGACCGTGTACGACGGCTGCACGCACGAAAAATTGTTACGTTCCGCCTGAGCCGAGCGTGCAAGAACCGGCCAACCACCGTGCGAGAAAATCTTCTATAATATCAAACAGCTTAAGGCGGGGCTTTTTAACTAATTGTTCGTGATTATATTTAAACAAATTATTTAAATTAAATTTGCAAAAAAACTGTAAATAATATTTGAAAATTAAAAAGTATGCAATTTTGCATCAATGTTTTCTCATGACGTAATCACGTAAAATTATCGTCCGTAAACCGACTTTATAGACAACTCCCTTTTTTTTTTTTTTTTTTTTTAGCATCGGTTGCGTGTTTGTGTTCTTGCGTGGTCGCGTGTCTTTTATGCAGTTTATAATACTGGCCTAAGACGTATGCAGCTGACACATTGCCAGTCATTGTTTACATAAGGTGGGTTAGTTGGGAAGTCTTAAGTCCGTTTGCTGGAATCTGGTTTTTTGTCACAACTAAGACGAAGAGAACGGTTCCGTGACTCTTATGAAGTTAGGGTGTGGACAGTTTGTTTCTTATGGTTGTTTCAGACACGAATAAATATTTTGCATGGTAAAATTTTTCTCTCATTGTTGACAGTAAAAACATTTGTATAGTGCGGGCCAAACGTCTCACGAGCTGCCAGCGCGGGGAATAGGAGTGTGAGGGGTAAGTGTGGGGCAAGGGAAGGAAGGGGAAAGGAAGACGTATCAATGGGGCATGGTCGAGGAGGCTGAAAGCCTCCTTGGGCGCAGCATTTCTGACGTGAATACGTCTTTAAAATTGCTGCCATAGTGGGAGGCAATTCAAAAAACGAATGATATCAAAATCGGGGGATGCAGTTTGGTATTGCAGACACATATCCATTATCTTCATCCAAAATTTAATTAAATCACTGGATAGCTAAAGGGTCAAATAATTCGTTACGCTAAGTGAGGAGTGTGACGCATCGCGCGCGGTGGAGGGGGAATCACCGCCATTTTGAGGTCATTTTGCTGCGTCTAGAGATTTCCATTTAGTATAACTTTTGACTCGGAGAAAATACGACGTTCAATTCAGTTTTAAATCGTCAGCTCTCGTCAAAATCCATCGATTACCTGTATAAAACATTAGTGTAAAAACGTAAGTGAATATATATATATATATGGTGTTAAATTAACTTCTTAGTGTTGAAACATGATTATAACATTTATAAAATAACGTATTTTATATTTTGTATAGAAAATATTACCTGTTACGTACACGTATTCACGTACAACACACGGCCTCGTCCATGACACAGCCACGCCATTTTTTTTTGTTCACATACTATACCCGATCAAAATACGTCGGCAATTTGTTGCTTAGTGAGAGATCCAGAGTTATTGCGGTGACCGATGTTTTTGAAACCGTTGATGTGTAACCGTACGGTTGGCTCTATTTGGTCCCGCAAAATGCTTGTCTCTGCCGGCCCGTTCAGAGAGATACGCGTTTCCGCCCACCGCGCAAGGACTTTTGGCCGGCACTATGTATACGCTGGTAGCATTCCCCCGGTGACCCCGCGGGGTGTCGGTTGTGAGAGACCTAAGATGTACATCAAGTTCTGTCCCTGCCCGAACACGCCCGAATATTCACCTTCGGCCAACCTCGGGATTTGTTTTATTTTTGAGCAGGGAAAATGAAATAAAATATTAAAAGTGGTCGGTTAGGATAGCTACATTAAAACACTTTAAAACACAATGGACAGTTAGTTAGGTTAGTATAGCCACATTAAAAAATAAACAGAGAAATGTAAATATATATAAATAAATCCGAGGTTAGCCGAAGGTGAATATTTGGGCGTGTTCGGGCAGGGACAGAACTTGATGTACATCTGAGAGCCCGTCTACAATAGTCCGAACCTATGCGTGGTCCGTGTCCTTATCCGAATGTGAGTGACGTCAACTTGTCTCACCGAAAACTTCCCTGTCCACAATTGCGATGTCCGATGTCCGAATGTATTGATTTCTAAAGTTGTCACCAGAGCGCAGTAAATGTTTTTGTTTATTTTTTTGATGCTTTGTAGTTTGAGACTGAACTTATAAAAGTTATGTAAGTTATAAGTGACTAACAACACCTTCCATTTCCTTCAATAACAAAAACAAACACCGCGTTTTCAAACGGGAACCGTAAATTCAAATATCGTGAGTGTTCTGTTCTTTTTCTGTGTCCAAAGTACGCAGGTTGGGACAAAAAGTTCAAATTGACGAATGTCTTCGGGACCAGGTAGGTTCGGACCTTCGCCCACTTGACACATGACGTCAGAGGGTCACGTGGACCAATCAGCGACGAGTGTCCTTCGGACACAGTTTAGGACGTTGCTATTGTAGACGGGCCATATAGGCTTATCGTGTCGGTTGTCCGCAGCTGGGGAAAGCGGCCGCGGCGGCGCTGGCGGAGCCGATGGGCAAGGAGTTCTTCAGGACGAACCAGCCGGTCGCCATGACGCCCCACTTCGCGAACGTGCGCGAGGCCACGTGCCGCTTCAAGATGGCGGCGGGGGCCTACCTCGTGGTGCCGTCCACCTTCGAGCCCGACGAGGAGGGCGAGTTCCTGGTGCGCGTCTTCTCCGAGTGCGGCAGCTCCATGGAGTGAGTGTCCAGTGTCCGGTGTCCAGTGTCCGGTGTCCGGTGTCCGGTGTGCAGTGTCCGGTGTCCGGTGTCCGGTGTCAGTGTCCAGTGTCCGGTGTCCGGTGTCCAGTGTGCAGTGTCCAGTGTCCAGTGTCCGGTGTCCGGTGTCCGGTGTCCAGTGTCCGGTGTCCAGTGTCCGGTGTCCGGTGTCCAGTGTCCGGTGTCCGGTGTCCGGTGTCCAGTGTCCAGTGTCCGGTGTCCAGAATCCAGTGTCCGGTGTCCGGTGTCCGGTGTCCAGTGTCCGGTGTCCAGTGTCCGGTGTTCAGTGTCCGGTGTCCAGTGTCCAGTGTCCGGTGTCCAGTGTCCGGTGTCCGGTGTCCGGTGTCCAGTGTCCAGTGTCCGGTGTCCAGAATCCAGTGTCCGGTGTCCGGTGTCCAGAATCCAGTGTCCGGTGTCCAGTGTCCGGTGTCCGGTGTCCGGTGTCCAGTGTCCAGTGACGCGTCGTCCGCGAGCGATTCCTTCCTAATATGAACGGATCTTCGAGCGAACGAAAGCATACGGTTCGTTCGCTTTTTTGAAGGATGGGTTTCTTTTGAGAGTCTTGTTACTCGAAAGCTGAACATGATTCGGGAGAATATAAAACGCAGAGAACAAGCTAGTCTGATTCGTTCGTTAGTTTTCTTCCCCCAAAATTCCTGAATTTTGTTTTTTTTTTTAGTCTCTGATTATCTCACTGTCCACTTGAATATAAGTAATGGAAGCAACATATGGATTACAACATCCACAGTGATGTTTGAAAATAGTTTGAGTTCACTACTTGTTAAATAAAATTTAGATAACAAGGTTTGACAGAACAAGTAGAGATGATAATATAAAAGCTGAAACTTATTTCTCAATTAAGGTAGCGGAGATGTTAGAAAAACAAGATATTTCGAATTCATGTCAGATAAAATTTGTTTTAAAATTGAGTTTAATTATTAAAAATAATTGACGGTTTGAATGTGCAGAAATTAAATAATCAAGCGAGACCAACAAAATGTAATGTGTGTTTTGAACTATCATATTTATTTAATATCAGTTGAGTAACTTTCGTGCAAAACTAATGTTCATCACCAGTAAAAATGCATGTTTTGAGACCCTTTTTGCACAAAATCCATACTTCATACTCGTAAATGACTTGGACATGTTGGGGTTTGTATCGTCCGTCGTGAGATGGTAGTGTTCTTAGCCTCAGAAAAAGGGTCTCAAAACACGTGAAACATACATTTTTTACTGGTGACGGACACGTCGAGTTTTGCACGAAAGCTCCTCATTTATTGTTCACTAAACGCCACTTGATACGACTTTTAAAAAGTTTCTAAAGAAAGTTCTTTTTGACGTGACAACGTCTAATAAATCGATGAACGCCGGCTGCACGCACGAAAAAGTGTCCCGTAACGCACATTGTTCCGTTACGCTGTGTTCCGTTACGCTGTCGGCGAGTGCAGTAATAATAGGTTATGCTACAATTGAATAAAAAATTATGGTGATTCATATAATTGATGATAGTTGATAGATATTTGATTACAGTTTATTTATATGAAAACTTGTTCATAATTATATTTAAACTTTATAGCTAAACGCCAGTTTTTAAAATTAATTACAAGTCATCTACACGTGAACTGTTTCGTCCAGGGGCGCAACAACAGGGGGGGGGGGGCAAGGGTATTTCCCCCCCTCCTCTGAAACCTTGAAGTGGGGGCAAACGGGGGCAAAGAAAGTGCTGTGTAATCAATTTTTAGATAATAAAACTGCTTAAATAGCACCATTTTCCACCTTGAAATACAAATTTTCCCGGCGGACCCCCCGCTTCAATAGGGGGGGATCCAGGCGCATAGAAACCGGGGGGGGGGGGGGGCGACCCAGGCGACTGCCCGGCCATAACATTTCATGGCCGGGCAAAGTGATGGTTTTGCCCGGCCATTGCATCAGATGAAAAAGAGGCATTGTCTTCATTGCAATGCTAAGTGGTTTTGTGGGATTTTCTTGTCTGTGCGCTACTTTATTCTTAAAATAAATTAAGACTTTTCGATAAGTTTGTTATAAAAAAAGTTATAATTTCTGCTAGTAGTACATTCTATTTTTATGTACGAAAGATGCTTAATAGCACCATTTTGCTCCTTAGAATACAATTTTTTTTTCTACCGGGGGAGAGCCCGGTAAATCCACCACTTATAATGATACTCTCCTTTGCCCCCCCATGAAATATTTGCTTCCTACGCGCCTGGGGGGATCGATGATTCTTTATAAAAATGTATATTGCCCCCCCTTTGGTAATTTAGTTGTTGCGCCCTTGGTTTCGTCGACTGTTTATAAAGTGAAGTGAAAAGTTAATGTGGTTTTCATTGCTTATTACAAACAACAATTTCGGCAATAAAGGTTAATTATTCTTGCATTTTAAAAATCTGATTAGGTACTAGTATAATTTCAAGTATTTATTCTTTTATTATTATAATAAAAATGATTCAATTTTATTCATAAAATTATGCAATCATTTCATCAATGTTTTGTTACGACGTTGTCACGTTAAGCTATCGTCCGTAAAACCGACTTTACAGACGACCAATTTTTTTTCCCTCCCACAGGGAAAATGACGTCGTGGTCGGCCTGTCCGCTGGAGACCAGAGGGTACGTCTCCCTGCAGTGAATCCCAGGCTGTCGCAGGTAAGACGGTAAATATGTATGCTAACAAGCTCCACGACTTGCGTATTTCTCTGCCAGGTGAAGAAGCCGGAACTGAACGACGCGCAGAAGGAGCATTTCCGGCAGTTGGCCGGAAATGACATGGAGGTGTGCTGGGAGGAGTTGAAGGAAATCCTCGACATTCTCACCAAGTCAGGTAACCACTCGACATCTACATTTTCTTCTTACCGTAGACACGCACGAAGCCATATTTCTAACTGAACATGTAATAATTTACGTTCCACTACTGACTGGCAAACTGAAATGCGGTGGGAACCAGTACCCAGGGTTCTCCTTTTATACAACTTTATTTATCTCTCTTCCTGTTCCTCTCCGTATATCATTTATGTCTAACTCACCTATATCGTTCTTGCTCTATACCCATATATGTAGTTGGTATTCGATAACGCTAATAAAATTACAGGCATAAAGTTTTAAGATGCAATAACCTTTGTACATAAAAGAAGACGAATCCAATTACATTCTAAATCTATTCCAGCATATTTATTTGTTTATTTTCGCTGTACATACATTTTTCTCCACACCTCTCTTTATAACATTATCTATTTTTTCACTGTATTTGTTATCTTTTTTGTATGAAACTATTTCAACACTATACTAACTAACCACATGTTTTGTTAGGGGTCAAATTTGTGAATTGTTCAGCCGTATATTAAAGGTCAGCTCACATCGGAACCGAAGTCAAATTCATTGGCGTGTACAGTAAACCCTACCGTAAACATTGCACGCACCTCTGACGATACCAGCTAACCTTCTGGTGTTTCAGACAGCAACCCCAGCGGCTATTCAAAGGAGGTTTGCCGAAGCCTGATAGCCATCATGGACGTCGATCACTCAGGAAAGCTGAGCTTTGAAGAGTTTAACGTTCTGTGGACAGACGTTGGTTACTGGACCGTGAGTATATTTTTGTCCTTCGAAATTAACGACCAGAACAAATATTCGCACCAAATTTAATTACATACTAATAATTTTCGCAGGATTTCACGGCCATTATCTTAAGTAGCTTGGCGGCGATAAATTCACCGACGTTTCGGTCGACATTGCAGTCGCCAAGGACACGGCTACAACCCAGAAGCCAAGCTACTAATGACATACTACTTCGAGTTAGAACTTAACCTAACCTAGTCTAACCTAACCTAGTCTAACATAACCTAACCTTTGTGGAAGTCCTGCAATGCCATTTTTCGGCGTTAGTGTATTTTGGCGTTGTGGTAATTCGGCGTTGTGGTACACAGCAGTTTTCTAGCTGTCGGGTTGTGGTCAATTTGGCATTTCGGCGTTGTGGTGCGTCCCCCGCTAGAAGCACCAGCGAGCGTCGCGCCCATCATCCCGCCCAGGGTCTCCACAAGGAAAAAATATTTCGTACCAACTTAGGCGAGAAAAAAGTACTAGATTAGAAAAAAAAGTACTAAATTATAATTTGTTATGGTTTTTAACAATTTAGGAAGTTATTATGACATTGCAATGCTCAAACTTAAATATCACACCACACACACATACATTCCATAGTTTTTTTAAAAATAATTACGCTTAATAATAAAACATATTGGAGTTACAATAATATTATTATATTAAAGAAAAATGTACTAGATCTGTACTAAACCACTAATAAAGTTATAAAAGTACTAGATCTAGTACGAAAGTACTAACTGTGGAGACCCTGATCCCGCCTCGCCGACACAGATACGCGGTGCACCTGGTTGGTTGCAGGGCGTGTTCGGCCTGTACGACAAGGACAGGAGCGGCTCGCTGGGGTTGGCAGACCTGCGCGAGGCGCTGCAGTCGGCCGGCTACAGCGTCAACTACCGGGTGCTCAGCCTGCTGGCGCGGCGCTACGGCGACAAGCTGGGGCGAGTGTCCTTCCAGGACTACCTGCTGTGTGCCATCCGCCTCAAGAACATGATCGGTGAGTGGTCCTCTCTCCTCGGCTCCTTGTGTGGTGGGGACCGAGACACACCACGAGTCTTTTTGTTTTGACGTGTTCATTTCATGATCAGTGGCGTAGCCAGGATTTGTGTATGGGGGGGGGGGGGTGTTAAGAGGCATGGCCCCCCCCCCGTATTAAAGCGGGGGGTCCGGGGGCCCTCCCCCGGGAAAATTTGGATTTTAAAGTGTAAAATAGTGCTATTTTAGCAGTTTTCGGTACTTAAATTTAAATATTGTAATGGTAAATTTTTTTATTAATTTTTAATATGAAATTTGTTTGAGTGATGAATAAGAAATTTAATTAAAGATTTGGTGCTAAGGGGGGGGGGGGGTGAACCCCTTACACCCCCCCCCCACCCCCGGCTACGCCCCTGTTCAAGATACGCTATAATCCAAACAACTGTATCTTTATATTGCTTCTGTGATTGACTCACAGTTCATCTGAAGGACTTTGAGCCAATGAAAAACCTTCAACCAAAAAAAAAAGTATCGAATCGCAAGCGTCCCAGTTGACAGGTGTCACGAGTCAATAGCCAATGAGCAGGTGGCATTTGCCTGAGTGTGTAGGGGATTGTGGAGTCTATCCGAGAGGTCATCGAAATTGCGAATTGTTCCGGTCTCTGAATACGTCCTTAAAATTTCTTCCATATTGGGAGGCAATTAAAAAAGGAAGGGGGGGGGGGTGTTTGTCTGTAAAGTCGGTTTACGGACGATAATGTTACGTGATAACGTCATAAGAAAACATTGATGAAAATTTGCATACTCTAATTTTTAAATAATATTTACAGTTTTTTTTGCAAATTTAATCTAAATAATTTGTTTAAATATAATCACGAACAATTAGTTAAAAATTCCTGCCTTAACCTGTTTGATATTATAGAAGATTTTCTCGCACGGTTGTTGGCCGGTTCTTGCACGCTCGACTCAGGCGGAACGTGACGATGAGTCATGCTTTTTTCGTGCGTGCAGCCGGCGTTCATCGATTTATAAGACGTTATCACGTCAAAAACGAATGATAACAAAATCGGGGGATACAGTTTGGTGTTGCAGCTACATGTCTATCATCTCCATTCAAAATTTAATCACACCACTGCATGGATAAAGGATCAAAGAATTCGTTACTCTAAGTGAGGGCTGCGACGCATTGCGCGCTGTGGAGGAGGAATTGCCGCCATTTTGAGGTCATTTTGCTGCGTTTCGAGATTTCCAATTAGTATAACGTTTGACTCGGAGAAGCTACGTCGTTCGTTTAGATTTTTATTCGTCAGCTCTCGTCAAAATCTATCGATTGCATACAGTATATAAAACATTTGTGTAAAATAGTTACACTGAATATAGATGGTGTTAATATAAAAATAAAAATAGCGTATTTTATATTTTGTATAGAAAATATTAGCTTTTACGTACAACACACAACCGAGTCAATGACACAGCCACACCCAATTCTTTTGACGTGACGTCTAATAAATCGATGAACGCCGGCTGCACGCACGAACAAGTGTCCCGCTACGCTGTGTCCCGTTACGCTCATTGTACGCTTGCGCCGCATCTATCTCTCTTACACTCGATTGGAATAACCATCGATTTGACTTTTTCGAGGCACATTAAACTTCAAACACTCCCATTCGTTTCCTACTTTTCCTATCATCGTCCTATCCTTAACAAAATAACACAGATTGGAAGAAGTTAAATAGCAAACATGTATAAAAGTTATAGTTAAAATAATCTCTTTGTTAAATTAATAAACATATTTGAATTAATGAGTGCAAATAAAAGTAAATTTATCAATTAAATTGTAGATTTCATTTCACTCCTTCTTTGTATCCATACAAAATAATGATAATTCAATAAAAATTATTCAATTTTATTCACAAAAGTATGCAATCATTTCATCAATGTTTTGTTATGACGTTGTCACGTTGAACTATCATCCGTAAACCGACTTTACAGACAACCAATTTTTTTGGGGTCAAAAATTCGGGTCACATTGCAGTCACTATCACCAGGGCAACCATGCGCGTAGATTACGGGTCTCCAGCCCCCACCTTCCCCCCCCCCCCCACGGAATTAAGAATCTCCTCACTGAAGGGACCGCTAGTGCTTCCAAAATCATGACTGTGAAACAGGGTTTGATAAACGTAAACGTAAAATCTTATGTTTTATGGTAAACTTTCGTTATATATATATTTTTTAATGTTTCCTGGATACTGTGTGCATACAGGCCAGACTAAACCCACGCGTAAAACACCCGGGATGCGATGGTTGTGAACGCATGCGATCCTTATTAACGAAACTCATTACATTACATTGGTTTCATCAATTTTTATTGGCTTATGTTGCAAATTTGCCTTCGTTGAGACAGTAAAAGATTTAAAAAGACCATCACTTAGTATAATATATTGACAGTTATTCTCAAAAGTTAATTAAATACTAAATGACAATGACTTAACATAAGAAACTGTTTGTAGCAATTGTTAGTCAAAGTCACCTTCAGGCATTCCACTAAATTATCTACTATGTTTTAATGGACATTTTTGAAAATCAAGCTATGGAATATTGTTAGGCATAAAATCTCTTTGACACCAAAATGGCCATCTCTCAGTTCTTGTCCGGGCCTAACCTAAGGCCCGCCGACTGCAGCGAGTTAGCGCAGTGGTAACGCACTGCGCTCGCATTTCGGAGGACCCGGGCTCGAATACCTGCCAGGCCCTCCTGATGCCCTGAAGTACCGCAGGCAGCTGCAGAGGTGGTTCCTCGCTGTAGGCCATGGGCCATGACCATCCTACTGTGCTGACGTGTGCGTCCGTCATGCATACGTAGGCCTACTCCCACCTTGGAAAAAAATAATTCAGTTTTGATGATCCATCAAGGACTACGTTTAAAAACAAACTGATTTCAATGAACCTGTGTACCTACTGTGGGCATCAAACCCATGACCTCCAATCTGAAAGCCATATACGATGACCATTGGAACCTACTGTTTCCGTGTCTTAATGACTTATTAAATGTTTGTTTTTTTATTTTTTTGACGTGATAACGTCTTATAAATCGATGAACGCCGACAGCACGCACACAAAATTGTCACGTTCCGCCTGAGCCGAGCATGCAAGAACCGGCCAACCACCGTGCGAGAAAATCTTCTATAATATCAAACACGTTAAGGCGGGCTTTTTAACTAATTGTTTGTGATTATATTCAAACAAATTATTTAAATTAAATTTACAAAAACTGTAAATAATATTTGGAGATTAAAAAGTATGCAATTTTTTATCAATGTTTTCTTATGACGTTATCACGTAAAATTATCGTCCGTAAACTGACTTTACAGACGAACTCTCCTTTTTTTGTTACCAGTATTAAATATATATATGTATATATGAATGATACTGGTAACAAAAAATAAAAAACAATCATTTAATATGGCATTAAAACACGGAAAAACTAGATTCCTGTGTGTGTGTATATATATATATATAATAAAATTCTTAATTGTATGTGTACATATACAATTGAGAATTTCATTCTATTAAAGTTTAGTTATGAGAATTTTTTTTTAATTGATTCAGCATGAACTATACCCATAATCTCACCCCACGCACTCTCAGGCTGACTGGAACTATAGATCTGTACCTAGGGCAGGGCAGCCGGCTCCTGTGAGTCAGCTTCGTTCCATCCATGCTGATCCTGCCTCAGGCGGGAAACTACATGTAGATTTTCCTTTTTTCAGTTAGCATAAAATTTATATGTAGGCTACTTTCTATTGGAAACATTGTCAATATCGACTGATTTTTTTTTGTTTCAGATGTATTCAAACTTCATACGTCCGAGTCATCACCCAACATAGCTTCGTTTACTATGAATGAATGGTTGGAAAGAACTTTGTACATGTAGCTAAATGTTTAATTTTGTAATATTTCAGATTGCTTATTACCTCTTACGAGCATAATGTAATTTTAAATTTGTACTCCTGTAAATACTATCCAAATGCATTGTCCTGTATTACGCTGAAGTTTTCTTTTATCAGTTGTTGGTAAATAACAAAAATAATTTTGTTTTCTGCGTCCCTTAAATATCAGAAAAAAATTTACATATTAAAACATGCAATATTTTGCATTAAGATATCTAACTACAATACAAGTTTAAGGTTTACGAAGCAATCTTCTGACTTAAGGAATTACTTTTTTTTTTCATTATTCTTGAAGATAAAATCCCATCACTTTTAGTTTAGGTTACCTAGATAACAGTTGACTACCTGTGAACGGAAACAAATGTGGTTTTTAAAAATTGATAGTTATTAAACTGACAATACGATTCGTCCCACCACGAACGTTATATAATCTGGATATTTTAGATTATTAATCGTTGAAGATACATATTCTGCAATGAATCTATTAAGGGAAACGTTTTCGTGTAAGCTGAACTACAAAAATGTAAGTATATCATATTTATTTCTTAAGGGCACTCCCCCGAACGATGCACTTTTAGTTACGCCCGTCATCTTTGATGTGTACGACATCATCGTTGTATTTTTTTTGTTATGGCATCCATATTGGATCTGACATCAGTTACGTTCCAAAGCGAGTCTTCTGTTGGTTTTCCTCCGTGTGTTTCCGGTAATTCCTGAGAAAATAATTCCTGCTTGTAATTTTTTTTCTCCGTAATACTGTAATCACAATATCGCCGCAGAAGCGGACACACATTAATTCATGGGAAACGTGTATTTGAGGAAGTTGCTCTTGTAATTAATAGAATTATTGCTTTAACAGTTTTATTTTATAAAAAAAAAGGTTAATACCAAGCGGGGGAGATAGATTGATGTTAAAAACACTCGTAAGACCAAAAATTTTTCTTAACAGGATTTATGTAGCAAAAATACAATGTCTGAGAGGAAACAAGAGGACGACCGATGTTCACTCCTTGCCGAAGGTGGGGTTGGTGAAGAAGGTGGTGGAGGGCCTGAAGAGGGGGTTGCCGTGCTGGAACAGACAGGAGCAGAGGGTGAGCGACAAGAGCCGGGCACGTGAGAGGGGGAGGTGGAGCGCAGTCGCCTGGCTGACCTGGTGCCACGTGGCCCTGGCGCGCTCCCGCTCGAACCTGGCGAACTCCCGCCGGTCGTGCACCGCGGCGAGCAGCCTCCAGGCGAGCAGAGCCGCGAGCCCCGCCAGCAGCGTGAAGCCCGCCACGCCGAACACGATCCCTGCGAGCCGCAGAGCCAGCTCAGCTGACACTCGGCGACCAGCACACGTCACCTCACTTCACTCATGGACAGAGACCGCAAAAAACTCCGCGGATTCCTTTCGAGACAGGCTGGAATCCAAACTCGTTTAGCTTAGCGCTGCGTCAGTGATTGGACCGCAATTTACCTGAACGACTCTGAGCAAATGGCAAACACTCAACAAAAGAAGTATCGAATCACAGGCTGCTACATTGGGACGTTTCACAAGACAGCAGCCAATGAGTGGGTGACATTTGACCGAGTGTACGTAGAACTATGGAGTTCATCCTGTAGGTCATTGAACCCGCGAATTTTTTCCGGTCCC
Source organism: Bacillus rossius redtenbacheri (assembly GCF_032445375.1). Classification (NCBI taxonomy): domain Eukaryota; kingdom Metazoa; phylum Arthropoda; class Insecta; order Phasmatodea; family Bacillidae; genus Bacillus; species Bacillus rossius. The sequence continues at coordinate 8,585,813 of NC_086330.1, forward strand.
TACTGATGGAAGGAGAGGAAACACACGCCTTCCTTCCGAATTGAAATAAATACATAAGAGAAAAAAAAGCATATCCGTGTAGTGAGGGAAAATTTGTAATTAATCCTATCATATAATTGTTCCATTATTTTAAAAAACAGTAAATAATATATATATTTTCATTTTGTCTTTATCTGGCCCCATAAATCTTCATAAGTTCTGGAAAATCCTTCCCACCTCCTATTTTTTTTTTTTCTGTTTTGAGCAGATACGTCCTTGCCTGTCTTTATAATATAGCGTAACCTTGAGTTGACTTAACTTTAATCGAGTTTATCTTTTTTTTCTGCCATGAGTGAGTATGGTTCACAAGCTATCCTATCATTACATATAATATTGCGTGCCGCCAATCAGCATTTTTTTGGCACAATTCTATATTTGAATTTTAAAAAAATTATTTGGGCAGTCATTTTTGCTGGTAACACTTAAACTTTTTCCGCCTCCTGTACACTCCCATTTAATCTTTGTCAGGCCAGTCTCCCCAATCTGTTCCCAGCTCTATGTCGACCCAGTGCATGCCAGACGGTGCGCTCATTTTATCTCCGCTTTGAAGCAAGGTGAAATGGGAATGCCTTGAGAAAATTCACAGAGAAAGAAAAAAACATACAAACAAGCCAATATGCATGACCAGCGGTGTTTCCCAGCATGCTGAGCGCTCGCGATAGTAGAAAGTTCACACTTGCCTAGTATGTTTGGACTGCAGTCCAGTTCTTTTTGAACCCAGAGGTGATACAAGCCGTTCTGAAACCTGTAGCGGTAGTAAAATACACAGTTCTCATCACGTGACACCGGGCAGATTTTATCAACGTTGCTGTCGTAACCATCGTCTGAAAAAAAATAAGTAATTGAATTAGCTGTTAGTTTTATTTTTATTTCGATATCTACTTGAGTTAAAAATAAGAGAGGGTAAGTTTAGTAATTCTAGAAACACTTTCGTCATATGCTAGCCTTCATTTATATGTAGGCCTATATATTGTGATCCTCTGTAGCACTTCTGCAATCGGATCACAATAATGTAGATACCATACCAACTAGAATTTATTTTTTACATTTTCTTTAATTTCTCGCAATATTAAACAATTAATTAGAGAAATTAAATGTATTTAAAAAAGTTTAATTACATAATTAGTTAAGGTTTTGAACAAAATAAACATTTAAGAAAATTATTTAAATTAATTATCTACCGTGCTCATATTTATTATCAGAAGAAACATTAATTTGTTTCCATTTTACAATAAGAAATCGCTGCAGACACGTAGCCAGATCCTGATCACAACTGTAGAGACTGTTATAAATTGTAGGGAAAAAATGTATACTAATGGCCGACTATAGAGGATTTGAAACACCTGATCGGGCCATGTGCTCTGAAGGCACAAACGAAATAAAGAAAAAGGATCAAATGAGGATATAACAACAAAAAAGTTACTATTGAAGGACAAAATTTTAAATCACAAACCATAATCGACAGTATAAACAATTCCAAAAAGTATCATTGAAAACATTTCCTATTTAAATATATTAATTAACTAAATTAAAGAAAGATTTACTAAATATAATATATTCATTTTAAATATATACATTTAACTATTTAAATATATTTAATTTCTGTAATTAATTGTTTAGTTACGATAAATAAAAAAATTAAAAAAAAAAAAACATTTTTAATACAGCGGGAATTGAACCCGATCTTTCAGATTACTAAAGAATGCACCTCACCAGATTTTTTCTTTTTTAACATTTAATATCATCATCCGAAATGTTTGTGAATATTGTATTGGAATCAGATTGACGAGTACAATATTTAGGCGTGATTAGCACATATTTTACACTCATACTCTCTCAAAAAAAAACTGATGTTTGAAAGGCTCCAAAACATTAGTGGTGTTAAGTCAAGAATTTTACTGAAGTACATTTTCCACACCATATGATTGCTTAAACGTTTCAAAGGTGAAATTTGTAACTGAATCAAAGTTGCATAATTTTTTTAACTACATCACTATGTTTAAGACACCCTAATTGAATTCTCGTATTAATCAGGGCAGCTAAAAGTAAAAAAAAAATGGTTGTCTGTAAAGTCGGTTTACGGACGATAGTTTAACATACCAACGTCATAACAAAACATTGATGAAATGGTTGCATACTTTTATGAATAAAATTGAATCATTTTTATTGAATTATTTATCACTATTTTGTATGGATACAAAGAAGGAGTGAAATGAAATCTACAATTTAATTGATAAATTTACTTTAATTTTCACTCATTAATTCAAATATGTTTATTACTTTAACGAATAGATTATTTCAACTATAACTTTTATATATGTTTGCTATTTAACTTCTTCCAATCTGTGTTATTCTGTTAAGGATAGGACGATGATAGGAAAAGTAGGAAACGAATGGGAGTGTTTCAAGTTTAATGTGCCTCGAAAAAGTCAAATCGATGGTTGTTCCAATCGAGTGGAAGAGAGATAGATGCGGTGCAAGCGTACAATGAGCGTAACGGGACACAAAGTAACGGGACAATATGCGTTACGGGACACTTTTTTCGTGCGTGCAGCCGGCGTTCATCGATTTATTAGACGTTGTCACGTCAAGAAAATTCCCTAGATGTTCGGGCCGGCTGGAGTGGACGAGATACCTGTAATGTCGTCCAGCAGAACGGTGTTGTAGAAGGAGCAGTTCAAACACTCGTATGACGACTGGACCATGTTGACTTCGCACTCGGCGCATGTTTGGAACAACTTGCATTTGAGTCCGGGTCCGGTCTGCAATGCACAAGTTCTCTTAGTTTCAGAAAAAAGGCGGAGGGGAAAAAAAAACACACACACACATGATAGCGTTTTTCAGGTATTTCAAGGCATATAAATCGGGAAGCCTTCATTTCACAGACGAGAGAGCCACACCCGAAGTTCCCCGAAGTTCATTCTCGCTTTTTCCCCCCCGTTCTATCTCATTGTATAAACCGGTGTGGCATTAAATTTTGCGGTCGATTAGGATAGGTTAGCTACATTATAAATATTTTAAAACATTGTGGACGGTTGGTTATATTAGGTAAGTACTATAGCTACATTAAAAATACTGTAAAATCATTTTATTGTTGCTTAGCAAATAACTTTTCAATATGTAGCTATCCAGGGCTAGGAAACCGTTTACATGATTTCACAGTATCTTTAATGTAGTTATCCTAACCAAATTAACCGTCCACAATGTTTTAAAGTATTTATAATGTAGCTAACCTAACCTTTTTCAATGAAAAAAAAAAAAAACCGAAGATGCACGATCGGGCGTTTGGCTCTCTCGTCTGTGAAAAGGCCTCCCATATAAATCGACTCTGTAATGTATCCTATTTCGTTTGAATTCCATCTGATTAAAATATTACAAGTGCTAATTTAGTAACAGAAACTCAATAATTAAACGAAACTCTGAATGAAATTACACGTTTCATCACCAAAGAAAAAAAATACATGCAGGGATTGTTTTCTAGGAATAACTAGAAATACTAGAAGAAAACCAATAGAAGAAGCCTTGCCAATAATAATCAGGAACACACGGAGAACCTAAGACACATTTTGCTAAATCAAAATCAGCGAATCGCAAAAAAATAAAAAATTCCAAATTTACAAAAAAAAACTTCTGTCAGCTTGTGAACTACTCCTTAATGTCTAGCGAATCCCTCCTCTTCGATTGTGAGTGAGCATCCCGTATCTCACATAAATAAATAAATAAATAAATAAATAAATATATATATATATATATATATATATAAATAAATAAATATATATATATATATATATATATATATATATATATATATATATATATACACACACACCTCAACACAACAGGTGGTGACATCTGTTGACAAGAATAGGAACTACTTGCAACAAGTTTCTTGCATTAGATAAATTAACTCTCGCGGACGAAATATTAAAAAAATATATATATATTGAAGCAATTGTTTCAATTTAAAATTCTCAGTAAGCATATGGTACTAGTCACAAGCTTATATGGATCCCTGTTCGATGCCTATTATCAAAAGGTTATTGTTTTTCGCACAGTTTAAATATATTTCATTAAGCACCTAGTCATCTAATTTTGCGGTTTTCAGTGTTTAGAGATCGCTATCGGACTCGTTTCGTGTGTGCATCGACTCAAGGAACACTGCTGCACACCTGAAAATAAATGTGAGTGTTTTCCTGCAGTAATTTCAACAGAAACTTTATTTACAAATGTACATTTTTGCCTTGTAAATATCTACTGCAACAATGGGTTAGATTAGGTTAGTGTTTGCTTCAGTGTACCCAACTGTCGCGGTAGCCATTCCGCGGAAGTATGCGTCGCTACATCTAACAGACCTCTTATTTATTTTCTAACCTAAATAAACTGACTTCACAGCTTAAACTGTGCGCGATTTTGACAGGGTACTGTTCTTATAAATACAATACTCATTTTTATTCCTTATTCTACCTATATCTTTGTTTTTTGAACTATTAGAGACCAGATACTTTTTTTTAATAATAATCGAAGTTGTGAAAAAATTGTTTATTTATTTATTTCATTATTCCGGACATTTACTTGTATAATGTACTCTTATATTATCTTAAAATAGTCCCATGTTCAGTTTTTCAATTTTAAATATCGTTCAGTGCTCGGTTTGGTCGTTTTTCGGTTTTAGTTGTGAACAAATTACCGCACATATACACACCGAGTTCGCAGGCGTTCCCCCAGGAGCGCTGCGCGCGCACCGCGCCAAGGAGAAAGAGTGCGCGCTGCTTGGTGTGCATAGAACAAAAACAACTCTGGTTTTCACTCTGATTAGCGATAAATTAGTGACTTTACCAACTTTTTAAGATGCAGAACGACAGGGAGTATCCCTCTCTTCCCATTTTGATTGCCACACCACCAAGAAACTCTCCAGTGCACATAAATGCCCATAACAACATCGAAACTAGTGTCGTTCATGGCACTGTTTCACCGTCAAACAGTGACCACACCGACCCATCCTCGCGCCCAGTGACTCCGAACGAGAAACACAAAACACAAACAGCTTGTGTAAAGGTATCCGAACAGCGCCGACTTGATGGACTTATCCCCACATCATGCCTCCCATGCACCATGACAACAACAACGATCACGACCTCGACATTAAGCAGCACGCCAATCTTCAGCCACATGTGTACGGCTCCGAGCACTGACTACCAACAACACCAACAACAACACCAACAACAACACCAACAGCATCAACAAGAACTGCAGGAACAGATTAACCAGCAACTCCGACAGCTCCAGTTACAGCAACAACAGCGACAACTTCCTGCCCTGCTTGACCTACCACTTGGACCACCACCACCAGTGCACCAAGCACCACCGCCTCCCCAGGACATTATCATGGAGGATGGCTTCGTAAAGCCTAAAAAGACATGCAAACGCCCCAGGACAGACTCAATCGGCTCTGTCTCATCTATCACCTCCACCATCACCACCAGTAACCGCTTCGCGGACAACCTGCACCTGGATGCAGACGACAACGACGACGCCCCCACCCTCCCGACGACGCAACCGAAACCAAAACCACAAAGACAGCACCAACAGAAACGCACTGTACGAAGAGACCACCAACAGCCTTCCACTTCCTCCGCCCCTGGCCCATCCTCTGCCCCAGCCCAGAACAACCCCTCATCACAGCCCAAAATGCCACCCATCTCTTGTATCGTCCCAGCTCACACCCAACCATTTCTTACAGCAGCAAGACTCCAGAAACAGCTGACTGGCATCCTTACCATCACCAGCATAAAGGACAAGACCTCCTTCTACACATCAAATGCTCATGACCACACCATACTGTACGACTCCCTGAGACAGAAAGGGTTCCAACCCTTCACTGGACTACGCCCCGATGAAAAATGCGACAGGGTGGTCATAAAGCGACTGCCCCTAGCAACCACTGCTGACGAACTCCGAGAACAACTCCAGCAAGATGGCTACCCAGTGTCGACGGTGGTCCCACTGAGGATGGGCCCGGACGCGGACACCAAGCCATTCTTGGTGTCCACGAATCAGACAGGGGAAGCCCCCCAACTCCTCCAGATCAGGAACCTTGGCGGCTGGGTGGTCAAGGTGGAGAAGTACCGTGGATCTGGCAGAGTTCCGCAGTGCTATCGCTGCCAGACCCCTGGCCACCGCTCCAACAAGTGCGACCGCATCCTCCGGTGCTTCAAGTGCGCCGGGGAGCACTGGTCCCGGGAGTGCACCGCCGGCCCCGAGAAGAGGAAGTGCTGCCTCTGCAATGGTGCCCACATCGCCACTTCACCGGAATGCCCCACACTCATCGCCTACACGAAACGCCACCCACACAGACCCACAACAGATGCTCCCACTCCCACTTCTGCACCACCACCACCCAACACCACCTCACACCGAACATTTCCCCCCCTCAAGGGAAACGCCTGGACCAAACCGCCAACCATCGCCACGCCACCCCTCCCCCCACCTAGCACCACTCCCCCGGCCACGAACCACCCAACCACCTCCGCAGAAGCTACCTCCCTCACCGAAACCTTTCACACCATCATCTCCTGGATAAAAAGCTACCTGCCCATCATCCGCCACACCATGACTGCCCTCTCCCAAGCCCCCACCAAAACCGAAAAGTTTGAGGTACTCCTTCAAGCCCTGCTCTCACTCTTCGAAGGAATCCCACGCCAACCCTCAAGATCCTCATCTGGAACACCTTCTCCCTCCTCCCCAAGCTCCCAGACCTCCTCCACCTCATCCAGAGCCACTCCCCCGATGTCGTATTCCTTTCAGAAACCTGGCTCTCTCCCACTGACCAACTCCTGATCCCCGGCTATGCCACCCACCGCTCCGACCGCGACGGGAGGGGTGGGGGGGTGGCACTGCTCCTCCATTCCAGAATTTCCCACCATCGCCGCAACACCCAAACGTCCCCCGCGACTGAGGCGGTCGCTGTTCGACTCCACGGAGGTCCCTACGCCCTCACCCTGGTATCCCTCTACCTCCCCCCACAACACCTCTTCCCCACAGCTGAAATTGTGGCCCTCGGTAGGCTGGATGCACACGTCGTGCTTGCGGGGGATCTCAATGCCACACACCCCTTCTGGGGCTGCATGACGGCCAACAGAAGGGGCCGTTCACTTCGTCAGCTCCTCCGCACCTCCCACCTCTCACTCCATGCCCCCCCTACACCCACATTCTACCCAGCTCAACAAAACAGACATCCTAGCATCATAGACCTCGCCCTTTCCTCAGCTCTCCCCCTCATCACAGACCTCCGCACCATCACCACCGGCACCTCAGACCACATCCCCGTCATCGGCTCACTCCATTACCTCCCCCATACCAACCCCCACCTCCCCTGCTTCGACTTCCCGAAGGCGAACTGGTTCGCTTTCCAGAACTCCCTCTCCGACTCCCTCGATCTCACAATCCCCTTCAACTCCCCGGCCGATATTGACACCAACACCCTCACCCTCACCCATGCAATATCGGATGCGGCTCACGATCATGTCCCTCTCGCCCCCCACCGCTCCCGCCTCATCCCATTCCCGCAGACCATCAGAGACGCTCTGTCCCTCCGGAACCGCTGTCGTGCTCGCTGGCAGGCCAACCGGTCCCCGCTCAGCAGGAGGATCTTCCTCCTGCTGCGGGGCTGGTGCCGCCGGCTGACGACAGAGTGGAAGGTCCGGCAGGAAACAAAGCGTCTCGCCTCCCTCTCCACAACCACCAACTCCCTCTGGTCCTACCTCAGGCGACTCAAAGCCACCCCATCCACCATCCCACCCATCACCACTCCCACAGGAGTTGCAGAAACTGCCAAGGAGAGATCCGAGGCATTGGCCGCCTACCTGCAAACCACCTTCGCCTCAGCCACCAACACCTCCCTTTCATCAGACTCCTCCGATGACGAGGCTTCCCCCCTCTCTCACCACGTAACCTTCCCCCTACTCCCCGACACCCCCAACTTCCCCCTGGTCACCCCCAGGGAACTCCAAAAAATCATCTCTCAATTCCGCCTCTCTGCGGCCCCCGGCTCAGACTCAATACCCACCCCAATCCTACGTCACCTACCCCGGAAAGCCATCGTCTTCCTCACCAAGCTCATCAATGCCATGTTCATCCACTGCCACTTCCCCTCCTCTTGGAAGACAGCCATCGTCTGCCCCATCCCCAAACCTGGCAAACCACCGACCCTCCCCTCATCCTACCGACCAATCTCTCTCCTTCCAATCCTATCAAAGGTCGCGGAGAGGACCATCCTGCAACGCCTCCTCCTTGTCATCACTGACCACAACCTACTCCCCAATCACCAGTTCGGCTTCCGTCCCCACCACTCCACATCCCACGCCATCGCCCGGGTGGAACTGCTGGTGGTACAGGGCTTCTCCAGGCGGCAACACACGGGCATGGTGCTCCTCGACCTCGCACGAGCCTTTGACTCTGTCCCACATGCTCAACTCATCCGCCGCCTATCCGCCACCGCAATCCCCCCGCACCTGACCCGCCTTCTCTGCTCTTTCCTGGAGGACCGCTCCTTCCAGGTGAGAGTGGAGAACATCCTCTCTAACCCCCGACCCATCCAGGCTGGTGTCCCCCAAGGAGCCATCCTGAGCCCCATCCTGTTCATCCTCCACATTGCAGACCTCACCCCTCCACCTGGCACCTACCTTGTCCAATATGCTGATGACACATGCCTCCTCGCCTCCTCTGTCTCTGAGCCGTTGCTCAGGGATCGCCTCAGTCGCGGACTCACTTCCCTGAACACCCAATTCCTAGCGCACGGCATCGGGATCAACCACGCCAAAACCAACGCCATCCTGTTCTCCAGATACCACCCTCGCCATGACCATCCTCCCAGAATCACCCAACACACCATCCCTTGGTCACCAACCATCCGCTACCTGGGAGTCACACTGGACGCATCATTCACATTCCTCCCACATCTCAACAGTATCTGTGCCAAAACCAGAGCAGTCATGGGACAACTAGCCCCAGTCCTCCGCCCCACCTCCGGCACTTCGCTCCAGAACAGAATCACTGTCTATCGCACCCACATTATCTCCCACCTCATGTATGCCTGTCCCACCTGGTCTCACTCATCCCTCTACAACCTAAGACCTATCACCAGGACGTACTTCCTTGGCACCCGTCTGATCCTGGGGCTTCCCCGTGCCACCCCCCGGCAAGAACTCTTACATGAAACCAGTCTTCCCCACATCCACGACACCATCTCCAAAACCACCAAGAAATTCGTCCAAAAATGCTCCCACAACCTCAACCCCCTCATCAGACAGATCGCTGACCCTCCCCCCAACTCACCTCACCCCAGAAGACCGCTCTTCACGACGGATCATCTCCAGGCAGAGGACTCCACCGACGAGGACGACATCGACCCAGCGGGAGGGGCCGGTGGCTAACCCTGGGGACCAGCACAGCTACGAGAAGGCACTGCGGAACCAATCACACCACGGTACTGCACCACTCTCTACCTGACCACCCCACCAAAACGCAGATCCCGACGCCGGCCGCAAGGACCGGGCCCGAGCCAACGGACCCGGCCACACCATCACATCATCACCACCCTCACCCCCAAATGTAAATAGACACTTCACCTCACACAAATCACCTGCCCCCAAGGACTTGAATGTTGGAAGGGACAAAAAATGTATGTATCTTTAATTGTAAATACCTTAATGTAAGTGTATCAGATGTTTTCTTCCATGTTTTTCTATTTGTATTCTCCTTTTTATAATAAAGAGCTAATTTTTGGCGGGGCGGACCCCCTGGCGGGAGGTCCCCCATTCAAAAAAAAAAAAAAAAAAAAAAAAAATTATCAAAAGGACACCGCTGTAGATACTGAAACAAGGAAATTATCTTGAGAAAAAAATGCTAAAAGTCATGAGAAGAATAAGTGTATTTTGGGTCCTTGCCAAAAACTATTTCGTTGCATTCAGTGTCAGAATAACTTAGGTCGAAGATATTTCTTGAATAAACATCGCAAGTCCTGGACAACTTTTCTGACTAAAGATGACGAGGACAGGTCTACAACACCTATAAGTGGAATGAAAGTAAAATATTAGATGACTATAATAATCATGAAGAATAAAAATGCTAATGCTAACAATACTATTCTAGATCTTGCTAATGATTTAAAACTGAGAACTAACGAAGAAAGTACAATCTTCACAGGAAATGAAAAGATATATACTACAACAAATTCATAAATGCGAATCTATTTCTATGCGATGGCGCTGCTATCTCTATTATTTTTGTCATATAAAATGTATCGATGGTTGCAAAACTTCTACTAGAATTCCTGTGTCTCGCACAGGGCACCGTTTAATAAAACAGTTGCCGATTTGTTTCCTTACTAGAATACTGTTTAGAAACCTTATGTAACACAGCCCGCTAGTTAGGTTATGGTCGTGTCCAACAATGTAGATATCCCCCATGTTGTTCTGTATGTTTATGGTGTATTTTATATCATGTATATTATTTCATCCTTTTGCGTTTATTCGTAACCAGTAACCAATTTCGCAGGAAGAGACTTTAACGTTTGGAATTGCGACTCTTGAGTAACCAGATTTTTGTGTATGATTATTATCATTATTGTATACATTTGGCCTCGTTGCCTCTGTACTCACTTTACTCATTGAATAAACAGAATTTTTGAAAACCAAAGCCAAACCCACAATGTAGTTTATTAGCTACCCTACCCGTCAACTTCGAATACCGCCTTCCGGGGCACACAAACGGTGCACAGAGCTTCAGGAAAAAACAACGCGATTTCAAAACTACTCAAGATATCAGAGTGGGGTCTGTTTACGAACAACATTTAAGAGTTCGATTTCGGATTAAGTTTTTAAACTGTATTTTTAGAAGAGATAAAATGGCATAAAACGTATGTTTTCAGAGTCATTTTTAGGCGTTAAAAAACAGTACAGAATCTTGAAAGAACTTAAGGGACTTGCATTACACCTTTATCTTCATTTCTCGGCCATATGATGTTATGGCCACCGCTCAAGTTTCACAGTTATCCTGTGTGATGACGAGAAGACTGCGCGCCAGTCCAGAGGAGACACCGCGCTAGAAGCACCAGCGAGCGTCGCGCTTATCATCCCGCCTCACTGACACACACACACCCCTGACGAGTGCTCGGCTCGAGTCATGGGGGAGAATCTCTAATTACCGAGACTGCGACCTAGTTTTATGAAGTAGTTATGGGCCCGTCCGCTAGATAGTAGTTTTCATAATATATTGCTGACATAACTACATTTATTTATTAGGAGAAGTAATGTATAAGCTACTATCAGGCAAACAAACCAGTCAAAATGCACTATATTTAGTTAGCCACTAATTTTGTGGTGTGTAATACAATGAGTTTTTGCACCTCCTACTCCTTTATTTATTACATGATGGTTTATTAAAAAACAGCATTAAGTATTTTCGCATCGATTAAATTAGTTCAGTGCCGCCAAGGAGATAACTTAATACAACCAAAAAAACCTATTAACTAAAAAAACTTTGTATGAGAACCTCTATTCCGATTTGTTATTTGCTGGTAGTTATGGGCCCGCGCAACAGATAGCGACACATGTCGCGTGAAACATAGATTCAGTTTCCACAGTAAGAGTGGCACTGCTTGTTCTGCGGCTCGAGCGAGGACCCTACCGGACTCTCCTCGCAGTACTGGCCCGAGTAGTGGTGTCCTTCTTGGGTGCGCGCGCACACGCACTGGCCGCACTCGCAGGAGCCGCGGCCGCTGCACACGGCGGCCTCCCCGGGCCGCCGACAGCCCTCCGCCGTGTCGGCGCACTGGCACGCCTCGCCCGTCCAGCCGGGCTGGCACGTGCACTTGCCGCAGCTGCACTCGCCGTGGTCGGCGCACACGCGGCCCTCGTGCCGCTTGCACGAGAAGTTGTCGCACTCGCACAGCCGGCCGTAGTACCTCTGCCGCACCACAACGCCGACAGTTATAAATACAGTAACGCCGAAAAATGTCATTGCAGGACTGCCACAAAGGTAAGGTTAGGTTAGGTGAGGTTAGGTTAGACTAGGATAGGTTAGGCTAGCCTAGGTTAGGTTAGGTTGTGGTATTTCGGCGTTAAGATACATTTAAAGAAACACACACAAATTTATTCAGTTGTTTTTCATTTTGCTCCTGTGGCACCCCCCCCCCCCTCCTCCTCCCCGCAGCAACATTTTTCGGCGTTTCTGTTTTTCGGCGTTGTGATACACAGCAGTTTTATAGCTGTCGGCGTTGCGGTATATTTGGCATTCGGCGTTATGGTATTCGGCTTTATTGTACGTTCGGCGTTGTGGTAACGACCCGCTCCAACAAGGCCTATTGGAACTTCGGATACTTTAACTTTCCATATGTATGCCCTAAATCCAACACCGTTTGGCCAACGAAAACCTACGATTCAGTATTTGTCATAAGTTGATTAAAATTTGAAAAAAAAAACTATATATAGGTATATTATATTTACGTAATTTGTACAAAAATGTTAATTGAAGTGTGTCCAGAGCCTAACTTTTTCAAATGTGCCGGTTCCTGTCCGATTTTATCTCAACGCGTACAGTATTTTATGACAAAGCATGTGGGGAAATTTACTTTAAAGCAAACGCAAGTGAGGGAAATCAATATCTAGGACAACTGAAATTCTGGGGAAACTTTCTTGGATATACACAATATGCTGCTTCGACAGGGCTCATCCTCGAAAGTAAAGATAGCTTATTAGACACTGGCTGCAAGTTATTGCAATCTACTTCTAAATTTAAGGAATGTTATTAGAATACTGGCCATGTTGTTAAAAAGTTCGCGCCATCCACGAAATGCCTGCTACCAAACGCCGTGTGCCGAGAGCTAAGAAGCATGCAGGTACAAGGACAGGGCAGAGAGAGAGGGTACCTGGCTGGGGTCCGGCCTGGCGGCGCACACACACGTGCCGCACACGCAGGCGCCGTAGCCCGAGCACGTGCTGCCGTCGGCGCCGCGGCACGCGGGGCTGTCCCGCGGGGCGGCGGAGCCGGGGCACTCGCAGTGTGCGCCCAGCCGGCCGTCCAGACACGCGCACACTCCGCAGCGCAGGTCCCCGCGCGCCCCGCACCGCGACGAGTTGGCCTCGCTCTGCAACACACGTGCGAGCTGGAGCTACACTCTCCCCCACCTCCTTCAGACACTCTCCCCCCTCCAGAGACGCTCTCCCCCCTCCAGAGACACTATCCCCCCTCCATAGACACTCTCCCCCTTCCAGAGACACTCTCCCCCCACTAGATACACTCTACCCCTTCCAGAGACACTCTCAACCCTCCAGAGACACTCTATCCCCCTTCCAGAGACACTCTACCCCTTCCAGAGACACTCTCCACCCTCCAGAGACACACTCCCGCCTCCAGAGACACTCTCCACCCTCCAGAGACACAATCCCCCCTCCAGAGACACTCTCCACCCTCCAGAGACACTCTATCCCCCTTCCAGAGACACTCTACCCCTTCCAGAGACACTCTCCACCCTCCAGAGACACAATCCCCCCTCCAGAGACACTCTCCACCCTCCAGATACACTCTCTCCACCCTCCAGAGACAAACTCCCCCCTCCAGAGACACTCTCCTCCTTCCATAGACACTCTGTCCACCCTCCAGAGACAAACTCCCCCCTCCAGAGACACTCTCTCCCCTTTCCAGAGACACTCTCCACCCTCCAGATACACTCTCTCCACCCTCCAGAGACAAACTCCCCCCCTCCAGAGACACTCTCCTCCTTCCATAGACACTCTCTCCCCCTTCCAGAGACACTCTCCACCCTCCAGAGACACACTCCCCCCTCCAGAGACACTCTCCTCCTTCCAGAGACACTCTCTCCCCTCCTGAGACACTCTGCCCCCTCCAGAGACACTCTCCTCCTTCCAGAGACACTCTCTCCCCTCCTGAGACACTCTGCCCCCTCCAGAGACACTCTTCCCCTCCTCCTCCTCGAGACACTCTCCCCCCTCCAGAAACACTCTACTTCTTCCTGAGACACTCTACCCCTTCCAGAGACACTCTACCCCTCCAGAGACGCTCTCCTTCCTCCAGAGATGCTCTCCCCCCTCCAGAAACACTCTACTTCTTCCTGAGACACTCTACCCCTTCCAGAGACACTCTCCCCCCTCCAGAGACACCCTTCCCCCTCCATAGACACTCGCCCCCTCCAGAGACACGCTTCCCCCTCCATAGACACTCTCCCCCCTCCAGAGACACCCTTCCCCCTCCATAGACACTCTTCCCCCTCCATAGACACTCGCCCCCCTCCATAGACACTCTTCCCCCTCCATTGACACTCGCCCCCCTCCAGAGACACTCGCCCCCCTCCATAGACACTCTTCCCCCTCCATAGACACTCGCCCCCCTCCATAGACACTCTCCCTCCTCCAGAGACACCCTTCCCCCTCCATAGACACTCTTCCCCCTCCATAGACACCCTTCCCCCTCCATAGACACTCTTCCCCCTCCATAGACACCCTTCCCCCTCCATAGACACTCTTCCCCCTCCATAGACACTATTCCCCCTCCATAGACACTCTACCCCTTCCAGAGACACTCTACTTCTTCCAGAGACACTCTACCCCTTCCAGAGACACTCTACCCCTCCAGAGACGCTCTCCCCCCCTCCATAGACACTCTTCCCCCTCCATAGACACTCGCCCCCCTCCATAGACACTCTCCCTCCTCCAGAGACACCCTTCCCCCTCCATAGACACTCTTCCCCCTCCATAGACACTATTCCCCCTCCATAGACACTCTACCACTTCCAGAGACACTCTACTTCTTCCAGAGACACTCTTCCCCTTCCATAGACACTCGCCCCCCTCCAGAGACACTCTACCCCTTCCAGAGACCGTCTCCCCCCTCCAGAGTACTCTCCCCCACTAGATACACTCTACCCCTTCCAGAGACACACTCCCCCCTCCAGAGACACTCTCCCCCTCCTCCTACTCGAGACACTCTCCCCCCTACAGAAACACGCTTCTTCTTCCATTGACACTCTCTCCCCCTTCCAGAGACACTCTACCCCTCCATAGACATTCTCCCCCCCTCCAGAGACGCTCTCCCCCCCTCCAGAGACTCTCTCCCCCCTCCAGAGACGCTCTCCCCCCCTCCAGAGACACTCTCCCCCTCAAAGAGACACTCTTCCCCTTCCATAGACACTCTCTCCCCCTTCCAGAGACACTCTACCCCTCCATAGACATTCTCCCCCCTCCAGAGACGCTCTCCCCCTCCAGAGACACTCTCCCCCTCAAAGAGACACTCTTCCCCTTCCATTGACACTCTCTCCCCCTTCCAGAGACACTCTACCCCTCCAGAGACATTCTCCCCCCCTCCAGAGACGGTCTCCCCCTTCCTGAGACACTCTTCCCCCCTGCAGAGTCTCTCTCCCCCTTCCAGAGACACTGGCTTCCTCTCAACCCTCGTCTGTCCTCCCAATGAGTGCCCTTCAAGGGTAGATTGGTAGTATGTAAATTAAGACAGAACTGTTAAGGGATTACTCCCCCCTTGTGTTCGGGAAGCTGTTGGGGCTTCAGCTATGACTAGAGGCTAGGACTACACATCCCAGCATAGTCAACATCTCGGCCCCCTGCCCCCCCCCCCCCTTGCTCACTCGGCTAACCAGACAGTTGGCTGTGTTCTCAGCCCTTTGACCTTCTCAACCCTGCCACATCACACTGGGACCCCTCAAAACAACACACAGTTTAAACCTAGCCAGTCTGAATTCCGAAATGACACGTAAGCGGGGACGCATCACCTAAATGGAGATGGATATCACGGAACAGTGGTTCTCCAACAGCACGCAGACGGAGACATACCTGTACGGATTAGCTCGGCTACCGTGTGAGCAATAGAAGCCTTGGTCTTGGCTGAGGTGGTGGACATGTTTGTTTGTATTCTAAATACGTTAAAAATTGTTACAGGTACAAGAATGACTAGTGGTTTATTTTCATTATATATGCTAGTTATTTTCCGTGCTAAGAACTCAAAGCATATTACATTTCTTTTAAAAATGAAAATAATATGTATTTCGTTATCTTGAAATGTAATCTAATTGACTGCCATTTGTTACGTTTCCATCCGTTACGGAAGAATCAGATGCGAAGTGAAATGTTTCCGGTAGATCTGTCTCAGTCTACGTGACATGTCTCCGTTACCTTGCTATTGTAGAACGGGCCTGAAAAAGAATTATAGTTGAGGCTCCGAAATTGTTGAAACATTGTGGAACTGTAAGCTATTCATGCACCAAATACGCAATGGATATGTTTTTAATATAACGTAATTTGGACAATTCCACCACGAGTATATTGCATCACAAGGAGCTATCATACAAAAAGGAAAACTGTAAAAATCAGCTGATACAAAAAAAAGCCTATTAGCAGAGCATGGCTTCGATCCACGGACCTCTGGGTTATGGGCCCAGCACGCTTCCACTGCGCCACTCTGCTCTCATGGTTGGAGTCAATGGTTAGAAAGTATATAAGTGTAAGTAAAAAAATTGGTTGTCTGTAAAGTCGGTTTACGGTGGATAGTTTAACGTGACAACGTCATAACAAAACATTGATGAAATGATTGCATACTTTTATGAATAAAATTGAATCATTTTAATTGAATTATCACTATTTTGTATGGATTCAAAGAAGGAGTGAAATGAAATCTACAATTTAATTGATAAATTTACTTTTATTTGCACTCATTAATTCAAATATGTTTATTACTTTAACGAACAGATTATTTTAACTATAACTTTTATATATGTTTGCTATTTAACTTCTTCAAACCTGTGCTATTCTGTTAAGGATAGGACGATGATAGGAAAAGTAGGAAACGAATGGGAGTGTTTCAAGTTTAATGTGCCTCGAAAAAGTCAAATCGATGGTTGTTACAATCGAGTGGAAGAGAGATAGATGCGGCGCAAGCGTACAATGAGCGTAACGGGACAATGTGCGTTATGGGACACTTTTTCGTGCGTGCAGCCGGCGTTAATTGATTTATTAGACGTTTTCACGTCAAACAAAAAACATTTGCGTTCATATACAAATTGTACAATAGCGCACAGGCTGGTTTATAAAAAAAAAACATTTTTGAATGCACTAGATGGGAAATATGAATGACCAGTCGCATGGGAACTCGAGCGCATTAAGAGCTGTGGGTGGACATAACCTCAACTGCGACGGCCACGGCAGTTCTCTCTCACCAGGCGCGGGTCGGCGTCGCAGCGGGCGCAGTCGCAGGCCACATCCAGCTCCACCACGAGGCGGTCCTCCGCCCCCGAGGCCGCGATCTCGAGCCGCCTCCAGCCGCCCCCGGCCTCCGCCCCCGGGCAGCTCGCCACCTGCGCAGAGACGCCAGCGCTCGCGTCCTTACTGCAGGCCGCGCCCTGTTCCTTCTCGGGAAGCCTTCTTTTCACAGGCGAGAGAGCCAAAAAACGCCCGATCTTGCATCTTCGGTTTTTTTTTTTTGGTTCAAATGAAAATAAATACACAACTCATGACAACTAATGGTAAATTAGGTTAGCTACATTATAAATACTTTAAAAATTCGTGGACGGTTGATTTGGTTAGGATAGCTACATTAAAGATACTGTGAAATCATGTAAACAGTTTCCCCCAAATAAATACACCTGTTGTGGTTCGGAAAAAAAAAGCGAGCATGAACTTCGGGGAACGTCGGGTGTGGCTCTCTCGTCTGTGAAATGAAGGCTTCCCTTACTTCTCCAGTCTTCCTGACTGGCGACATCATGTGCTCTTTTATTAATGACGTACTTACTTGTCTGCGAGAGGTAAATCCGAAAACATTATATCGTGGTACATGTGCCACAAGAAATGGTTTATAATTGTTTCATTACCTTGTTTCTGTATAACTTAAAATTTTTGGCGCATTTTATTGATTAATTTTTTATTAATTTTATTTTTAATAACAAAAAATAACCCAAATTGTAATTTCTTTAATTATTTAATGTTTAATAATGGCCCAGAAAAAAGATTTCACGTCCGGACATTAAGGGCTCCGCCTACCCGGGCACCCATACGGTGTGCATACCTTCAGGGAAAACAACGCGATTTCAAAACTACTTAAGATATCCGAGTAGGGTCTGCATTTAAGAGTTCGCTGAGGGCCGAAAAGTACTTTTGATTTCGGATTAAGTTTTCAAACTGTAGTTTTAGAAGAGTTACAATGGCTAAAACGCATGTTTTCAGAGTAATTTTTGAGGTGTAAAAAAACAGGTACAGATTCTTGAAAGCACTTAAGGGACTTGCATTATACCTTTATCTTAATTTATCGGCCATATAATGTTACGGTCGAAATTCCACAATTGTCCTGTGACGACGAGAAGACTGCGCGTCAGTCCAGAGGAGACACCGCGCTAGAAGCACCAGCGAGCGTCGCGCTTATCATCCCGCCTCACTAACACACACACACACATGACGAGGCGGGAGTTTGTGGACGTGGAGGGAGTTTCGGTGCGCATGGTTGGCGCGACTGGTTATGTGTTGCCGCGGGTTAGCGCTAGTGGCGCGGCGCCCGGGCTGGCGGGGAAGGCGGTAAACTTGGGTCAACAGCTTACACGAATTTTTTCCCCTTCTTAACTTAGTCTAGGCTGGCTGGCAGCCTGGTGGGGAAACGACAAAGTCGCCCTCGAAACAACCAATGCCAACAAAACCAAATGCGGACAGCAATGTCCAAGTTCCCGCCCATTTGCTTAGTAGTCTTTCTACTCTGTCCAACTCTTCTTCCGTAACCATCCTTCTGTTTCCTGTAAATAATGCATGACATTTTGCATCCCGCTTGTCAGTGCCCCGGGTTTTCCCTGTGTCTTTACAGGTTTTACCTGAGGCCCAACTTATCTAGTTTTTAGTCTAGAATAGTCAATGAGGGGAGTTAGTCATGGCTGGCCTATCCCCCTCCTAGCACATGATGCATGCTACCTCTCCTGCATGGTTCATAACCTGCATGCTGAGAGCGTATAGGCTTCAGCCTGAGACGCACCTACCCGGACCCCTCCCAAATACACTTAGTTATTAGTTAGATTAGGAAAAAAACGACCCATTTAACGAAAACAAAAATTGGTTGTCTGTAAAGTCGGTTTACGGACGATAGTTTAGCGTTTCAACGTCGTAACAAAACATTGATGAAATGATTGCATACTTTTATGAATAAAATTGAATCATTTTTATTTTAATAATAAAATAATAAATACTTGAAATTATAAAAGTAATCAGATTTTTAAAATGCAAGAATAATTAACCTTTATTGCCGAAATTATTGTTGTTGTAATAAGCAATGAAAACCACGTCAACTTTTCACGTGTAGATGACTTGTAATTAATTTTAAAAACTGGCGTCTAGCTATAAATTTTAAATATAATTATGAACAAGTTTTCATATAAATAAACTATCATCATTTATATGAATCACCATAATTTTTTAGTCAATTGTAACATAACCTATTATTACTGCACTCGCCGACAGCGTAACGGAACAATGAGCGTAACGAGACACAGCGTAAAGGAACAATGAGCGTAACGGGACACGGCGTAACGGGGCAATGTGCGCAACGGGACACTTTTTCGTGCGTGCAGCCGGCGTTCATCGATTTATTAGACGTTGTCACGTCAAAAAAACGTTGGGCGCGCGGCAGCACGGCAGCTGGAGCGCGACGAGCAGCGACCTGCACGGCCGAGAAGAACATGGCGGTCCGCCACGGGCTGATTGCGAGCAGTCGAGGAGACTGGCGGCGTGCTCCGCGCTCCACGAACATACCGTCCTTACGAACCAGCACGCGGTGTGTGTTCCCTTGGGCTGCGGTTACGGTGGATGGGTGTCCTGACGAAAATGAATTCGTAAACTAATTGGTTACTTTGGTTTTCACAAAAAAAAAAAGATTGTCTGTGAAGTCGGTTTACGGACGATAATGTTACGTGATAACGTCATAAGAAAACATTGATGAAAAAAATTGCATATTTTTTAATTATCAAATATTATTAACAGTTTTTTTTGCAAAATTTAATTTAAATAATTTGTTTAAATATAATCACGAACAATTAGTTAAAAATACCCGCCTTAACCTGTTTGACATTATAGAATATGTTCTTGCACGCTCGGCTCAGGAGGAACGTGACATCGATTTATAAGACGTTATCACGTAAAAAAAAAAATGGTGTATACAAAATAAGTATTAAAGAGTAGTTGAGATAAACTACTAACACCTAATAACACGAAATTGCCTTTGCAAATTTGACTGGAAAGCGTCTATTTGTAAGATAATAAAAACATATTAAACCACGCATTGCTTGACGTTGCGTGTGTTAAAGACGATATTCCTGATCCTAAACTATGTGGTTTTTAGGAATAAAATTCATGTGCCTATAAATATCTTTCCGTCAAAAACTGCTAAAATACTACAAAACAAAGGTTTCTGACTAAAATTAAACCGTCAAGAAAATATTCACCGATAAATGGTTGAACACACAACAACTCACTGACTGATGCACACTTAATTAAAATATTTTTGTACAAAAGCAAATTTTTTTAAATGTTTTAAATGTTTGTTTGGTAATATTTATTTATAAAATGTTGGAATGATAATGCTACAGTTACTAAAAACAAAATATATATATATTTTTGCAAAACTCCGTTCCCCCGGAGAAACCCCCGGAATGGCCACCGCATGGGGAGCCCAAGAAAAGAAACGGGCTCCCCATTTGGAAGCCACCTGGAAGGTTTTTTTCTGTTCCACCCACCGTTTCTTTGGTAGCCTGACTTGTTACAAGGGATTGTATTCCTACCAGAGAAAATGCCACCATTTTGTCTGGGCAATCCGCCTTGGAGGAGCCGGGGCGCGAACCCGGGTCCTACAAGTCACAAGGCAGGCGCTCTACCCCAGAACCAGAGCGGTAGAGCGGATACTTGCATTCTTCTTAACACTGACATGATGTTATTCCACGAGTTTCGTGTGTTATTAACACATGCAGTACGTGTAGTAACATCTAACCTCGGTAACGAACAAATTTATGTGTTCTTCGTTCAGAATGAATTGTGTAATTTCATAACAGTGAAATAATTTGTATAACTAGTCTGGCAATTTTTGACGTGACAACGTATAATAAATCGATGAACGCCAGCTGCACGCACGAAAAAGTGTCCCGTTACGCACATTGTTCCGTTACGCTGTGTCCAGTTAAGCTCATTGTACGCTTGCGCCGCACCGACAGAAGTGAAAACTTAAAACTTTGTTTATAAATGTGTTTCTACGTTAAATGTACGTAAGAAAATGAATAAGATTACTAGTATAATTTCAAGTATTTATTCTTTTATTATTAAAAAAAAGTAGCATCTGTCAGCGAGTGCTGTAATAATATGTTATGTTACAATTGACTAAAAAGTTATGGTGATTCATATAATTGATGATAGATATTTGATTATAAATTATTTACATAAACATTTGTTCATAATTATATTTAAACTTTATAGCTAAACACCAGTTTTTAAAATTAATTACAAGTCATCTCCAAGTGAACTGTTTCGTCGACTGTTTATAAAGTGAAGTGAAAAGTTAATGTGGTTTTTATTGCTTATTACAACAACAATTTCGGCAATAAAGGTTAATTATTCTTGTATTATTACTAGTATAATTTCAAGTATTTATTATTTTATTATTAAAATAAAAATGTTTCAATTTTGACGTGACAACGTCTAATAAATCAATGAACGCCGGCTGCGCGCACGAAAAAGTGTCCCGTAACGCACATTGTCACGTTATGCTATGTCCCGTTACGCTCATTGAACCGTTACGCTGTGTCTCGTTACGCTCATTGTTCCGTTACGCTGTCGGCGAGTGCAGTAATAATAGGTTATGTTACAATTGACTAAAAAATTATGGTGATTCATATAAATGATGATAGATATTTGATGATAGTTTATTTATATGAAAACTTGTTCATAATTATATTTAAAATTTATAGCTAGACGCCAGTTTTTAAAATTAATTACAAGTCATCTACACGTGAAAAGTTGACGTGGTTTTCATTGCTTATTACAACAACAATAATTTCGGCAATAAAGGTTAATTATTCTTGCATTTTAAAAATCTGATTACTTTTATAATTTCAAGTATTTATTCTTTTATTATTAAAATAAAAATAATTCAATTTTATTCATAAAAGTATGCAATCATTTCATCAATGGTTTGTTATGACGTTGAAACGCTAAACTATCGTCCGTAAACCGACTTTACAGACAACCAATTTTTTTTTGTTAAATGGGTCGTTTATTTCCTAACCTAACTAATAACTAAGTGTATTTGGGAGGGGTACGGGTAGGTGCGTCTCAGGCCGAAGCATACACGCTCTAAGCATGCAGGTTATGAACCATGCATGAGAGGTAGCATGCATCATGTACTAGTAGTATAGGAATGTATGTCCGAGATCTGGCTTCTGGCTGAGGTGCGAGGTGCCGGTGTCCGCCATCTTGGATTTGTGACGTCACGGCGGCAAAAATTCCTCAAAATTCCTCAAAAAAGACTCAAAATGACTCAAAATTTCCCGTTTTAAGAAAAAATTTCCCGTTTTCGAGGGAAAATTTCCCGATTTAGTCCTTAAAAATCCCAACGGCTAGAAATGTCCTGATAGAGGCTTAAGCATCCTTAACTCAAGCCTCAGTTAAGCCTCTATCAGGATGTGACCTTGACCTTTGACCTTGACCCCGACGGCCATCTTGGATCCACCATCTTGGATGACGTCATTTCGTTTTCTCGAACATTCCGTCATTGTGTTATCGGCCATATTGGATGATGACGTCACCGTTGCAATTTACGTTACGACCGCCATCTTTAACTTTTTTATTTATTATCCGATTTTAATGAAATTTTTTTTAAAAATTATAAAAAAAATTAAATAATAAAATTTTTAATAAAATATTTAAAAAACAAACATTTACAACACGGAGCTCGGAGTCCTCGGTTCAAACCCGGTGAGGCCAAAAAAAAATTAAAAATGGCGACCGATCCTCCTCCCGTGGTGACGTTTGGCAGACTGACTCCCACCACTTTTCTTAAAGCATATATATATCGTCACCTAGTATGACGTCATGTCCGCCATCTTGTCTTCGATGCTGGAAGCCATCATCATCATTGTATCGTCGACGAGAGTGCGCTGACACCATGTTAGTTTAGTTCGTATCCGCTAGAGTGCAGTAATCATTTATTATTACTGTGACACCCGCCATCTTGAAATATGGCCGCCATCTTGAAAATCCGTAATAATGTAGCTAGAAAAGCGGGAAAAAATCCAAAATTCATTAAATAAATCACTCATTAACTTACATATTGATTCGATCCGCTCCAGTCCTTGGTTCGATCCCTGAATGATGCAAAACATTTAATTTTATATAAAAAATAATAATTTCAATAAACCATGTTCAAAATTCTTAAAGAGACTTTAAATCCTCTACTACCATCATCCTATCAGACACCAAGACCACCATATTGGAAATTCGTAATTGTAATGCTAGAGATTCGGGAAAAAGTTCAAAATTCATTAAATAAATTTGTAATCTATATACTGATTGATTAGATCGACTAAGGTCCTTGGTTCGATCCCTGGCCGATACAAAACAACTTTAATTTTAAAAAAGTACCAGAAAAGTGTAAGGTTCGAAAAATAAAACACCTCAAAGTCTTTTACAAACATAATATTTATTACACAATTTCTATCCTACTACAGAATCACTTGCGAAAGCCAACAACAATCTTATAAACATTTAGACCTGCATAGACGTGCAACGACTACTTCTTAGCTCCAAATGGCTCCCAAAGCTCCAACAGCCTCCAAATGCTTAACACAGCTCCAAATGACTCCAAATGCTCCAAACGGCTCCAAATGCTCCAAATGTCTCCAGCAGCTCCAAATGCTTGACAGCTCCAAATGCTTCAAAAGGCTCCAAATGCTCCAACAGCTCCAAAAAAAAGGCTCCAAATGCTCCAATAGCCTCCAAATGCTTAACACAGCTCCAAATGGCTCCAAATGCTCCAAACGGCCTCCAAATGCTTGACAGCCTCCAAATGCTTAACACAGCTCTAAATGGCTCCAAATGCTCCAAACGGCCTCCAAATGCTTGACAGCTCCAAATGTCTCCAGCAGCTCCAAATGCTCCAACAGCTCCAAAAAAAGGCTCCAAATGCTCCAACAGCCTCCAAATGCTTAACACAGCTCCAAATGGCTCCAAATGCTTGACAGCTCCAAATGCATAACACAGCTCCAAATGGCTCCAAATGCTCCAAACGGCCTCCAAATGCTTGACAGCTCCAAATGTCTCCAGCAGCTCCAAATGCTCCAACAGCTCCAAAAAAAGGCTCCAAAAGCTCCAACAGCCTCCAAATGCTTAACACAGTTCCAAATGGCTCCAAATGCTCCAAACGGCCTCCAAATGCTTGACAGCTCCAAATGTTTCCAGCAGCTCCAAATGCTCCAAATGCTTGACAGCTCCAAATGCTTCAAAAGGCTCCAAATGCTCCAAATGCTCCAAACGGCCTCCAAATGGCTCCAACAGCTCCAACAGCCTCCAAATGCTTGACAGCTCCAAATGTTTCCAGCAGCTCCAAATGCTCCAAATGGCTCCAACAGCCTCCAAATGCTTAACACAGCTCTAAATGGCTCCAACAGCTCCAAAAGACTCCAAATGCTTCAAAAGGCTCCAATTGCTCCAAGAGCTCCATCTTCAATTGGTTCCAACTGATTCCTATTACTTTTATCGAACTTGGCATGATTACTAACATGTCTTTATCAGTATACATTTTGACTGGCAGTGGTAACGTTTTTTTACACCTTTAAGTTATAAGTTTTATTTAGAAATCAGATTTCGATAAATGATAGCTTCCATCTGGAAAGAAAATATATTAATTTATCTTCAAGTTTATACACATACATTTAATTTAATCCATTATTGTATGTAGCCAGCTTCCCTCAGTTCTTTGAGTATGAAGGATATTTCTTTAATGTTCGAATAGTTTCCTGCACAAAGCGATCCATGTAGTAGTCGTAGCCTGTTAACCAATATGTTAGGATCTTCCCATGAGGTATAATCAATCTCTTCTGCTGCCTTCATCATCCTTGCATGTTTATAATAAATATTATCTCTGGTGTTTATCGTTTTAACACCAACCACAAGGTCACTTTCGTCATCTTGCCAGTGATTATCACAAGCTTGATCAGGATAATTTATTTTATTACGCCGTTTCCATCGTTTTGGTCTCAAACCACCATCACAGTCTTCGCTCTTGCATGCTTTTGGTGCTTCAGTACAGTACTCAATCATGTCAGCCTCAGATGTGTCACCACAATCTTCAATCATGCCAGCTTCTGATGTGTCACCACAGTCTTCAATCATGTCAGCACCACAAACTTGATCAGGATAATTTATTTTATTACGTCGTTTCCATCGTTTTGGTCTCAGACTGCCATCACAGTCTTCGATCTTGCCTGCTTTAGGTGTTTCAGTACAGTACTCAATCATGTCAGCCTCAGATGTGTCACCACAATCTTCAATCATGCCAGCCTCAGATGATTCATCAAAGTCTTCGACCTTGTAAGCTTCAGGTGGTTCTCCACCTTTCACATTTTCATGGAGACGACTAGATATTGGAGTAAATATATTTTCATTTCTAATGTGGTTACAACTTCCTTCGTTTGTTTTAAATTTTAAATTATTATCTTGATCTAGATCAGTAATTTTAGCATTAGCTTTTTCGCCTTCGTTCCTCTTCCGCGATGTTGTAGCTCAGTCTTCGTTATCTTTATTCATCTTAATTGTACAGGTCTTGTAATGTCTATCCAAGTAATATCTTCTACCAAAGGATTTCTGACACTGACTGCAATGAAATGGTTTTTGACAAGGACCCAAATTACACTCGCTTCTCTCATGTCGTTTAGCATTCTTTCTCAAGGTAAACACCTTGCTACAGTATCTACAGTGATGACGTTTTGATACAGCAACAAATCCCGTTTCAGGATTCATATTAGTTATTGAGACTAATGCCAGATGCAAACTAAGAGTTTTAAATTAGATATATTACTTAAATAGAATTTTTTAATTATTTCATCAGCGAGAATTAATTTATCTCATTCAAAGGTACTTGTTGCAAGTAGTTCTGCTTTTCAACAACAGATGTCGCCACATGTTACTTGCAGGTAAATAATATTTAGTTCTTTTATGCGGGATGCGGGATGCTCACTAACGATCGCAAAAGAAGGATGGCTTCGCTAGACTCCAAGGAGAAGGAAGTTCGTCCATCCTGTTAGTGCTTCTTAGATTTCTCAGAGATTATTTGACTGAGTAATGATATTTTTTTTTAAATTTCCACCTGATAAAAATATTACAAGTGCTGATTTATTGGCAGAATTTCAATAATTAAATGCGACCTTGAATAAAAAATGACATGACTCATTAAGTAAAAAATTCTTCATGCAGAGATCAATTCCTAATCAGTAACCAGAAGCACCCAGAGAAAACCATCAAAATATTGTCAAGAATAATCAGGAGCACACGGAGAAAACTACCATAATATTGTCAAGAATAAACGGGAGCACACGGAGAAATCCACCATAATATTGACAAGAATAATCAGGAGCACACGGAGAAAACCACAGCAAGTTTTCTTTGATATCATAAAATTTCAGGAAAAAAATAATACTAAAAATAAAAATAAATTAATAAAAAATTAAAAAAAAATAAAATAAAAAAAATACATAAATATATTCTGCTAGCTTGTGAACTTCTCATTGTTGAACAAAGATAGAGTTCTAGTACAAGCCAGAATTTTATGTATTTTTTTTATTTTATTTTTTTTTAATTTTTTATTAATTTATTTTTATTTTTAGTATTATTTTTTTCCTGAAATTTTATGATATCAAAGAAAACTTGCTGTGGTTTTCTCCGTGTGCTCCTGATAATTCTTGTCAATATTATGGTGGATTTCTCCGTGTGCTCCCGTTTATTCTTGACAATATTATGGTAGTTTTCTCCGTGTGCTCCTGATTATTCTTGACAATATTTTGATGGTTTTCTCTGGGTGCTTCTGGTTACTGATTAGGAATTGATCTCTGCATGAAGAATTTTTTTACTTAATGAGTCATGTCATTTTTTATTCAAGGTCGCATTTAATTATTGAAATTCTGCCAATAAATCAGCACTTGTAATATTTTTATCAGGTGGAAATTTAAAAAAAAATATCATTACTCAGTCAAATAATCTCTGAGAAATCTAAGAAGCACTAACAGGATGGACGAACTTCCTTCTCCTTGGAGTCTAGCGAAGCCATCCTTCTTTTGCGATCGTTAGTGAGCATCCCGCATCCCGCATAAAAGAACTAAATATTATTTACCTGCAAGTAACATGTGGCGACATCTGTTGTTGAAAAGCAGAACTACTTGCAACAAGTACCTTTGAATGAGATAAATTAATTCTCGCTGATGAAATAATTAAAAAATTCTATTTAAGTAATATATCTAATTTAAAACTCTTAGTTTGCATCTGGCATTAGTCTCAATAACTAATATGAATCCTGAAACGGGATTTGTTGCTGTATCAAAACGTCATCACTGTAGATACTGTAGCAAGGTGTTTACCTTGAGAAAGAATGCTAAACGACATGAGAGAAGCGAGTGTAATTTGGGTCCTTGTCAAAAACCATTTCATTGCAGTCAGTGTCAGAAATCCTTTGGTAGAAGATATTACTTGGATAGACATTACAAGACCTGTACAATTAAGATGAATAAAGATAACGAAGACTGGGCTACAACATCGCGGAAGAGGAACGAAGGCGAAAAAGCTAATGCTAAAATTACTGATCTAGATCAAGATAATAATTTAAAATTTAAAACAAACGAAGGAAGTTGTAACCACATTAGAAATGAAAATATATTTACTCCAATATCTAGTCGTCTCCATGAAAATGTGAAAGGTGGAGAACCACCTGAAGCTTACAAGGTCGAAGACTTTGATGAATCATCTGAGGCTGGCATGATTGAAGATTGTGGTGACACATCTGAGGCTGACATGATTGAGTACTGTACTGAAACACCTAAAGCAGGCAAGATCGAAGACTGTGATGGCAGTCTGAGACCAAAACGATGGAAACGACGTAATAAAATAAATTATCCTGATCAAGTTTGTGGTGCTGACATGATTGAAGACTGTGGTGACACATCAGAAGCTGGCATGATTGAAGATTGTGGTGACACATCTGAGGCTGACATGATTGAGTACTGTACTGAAGCACCAAAAGCATGCAAGAGCGAAGACTGTGATGGTGGTTTGAGACCAAAACGATGGAAACGGCGTAATAAAATAAATTATCCTGATCAAGCTTGTGATAATCACTGGCAAGATGACGAAAGTGACCTTGTGGTTGGTGTTAAAACGATAAACACCAGAGATAATATTTATTATAAACATGCAAGGATGATGAAGGCAGCAGAAGAGATTGATTATACCTCATGGGAAGATCCTAACATATTGGTTAACAGGCTACGACTACTACATGGATCGCTTTGTGCAGGAAACTATTCGAACATTAAAGAAATATCCTTCATACTCAAAGAACTGAGGGAAGCTGGCTACATACAATAATGGATTAAATTAAATGTATGTGTATAAACTTGAAGATAAATTAATATATTTTCTTTCCAGATGGAAGCTATCATTTATCGAAATCTGATTTCTAAATCAAACTTATAACTTAAAGGTGTAAAAAAACGTTACCACTGCCAGTCAAAATGTATACTGATAAAGACATGTTAGTAATCATGCCAAGTTCGATAAAAGTAATAGGAATCAGTTGGAACCAATTGAAGATGGAGCTCTTGGAGCAATTGGAGCCTTTTGAAGCATTTGGAGTCTTTTGGAGCTGTTGGAGCCATTTAGAGCTGTGTTAAGCATTTGGAGGCTGTTGGAGCCATTTGGAGCATTTGGAGCTGCTGGAAACATTTGGAGCTGTCAAGCATTTGGAGGCTGTTGGAGCTGTTGGAGCCATTTGGAGGCCGTTTGGAGCATTTGGAGCATTTGGAGCCTTTTGAAGCATTTGGAGCTGTCAAGCATTTGGAGCATTTGGAGCTGCTGGAAACATTTGGAGCTGTCAAGCATTTGGAGGCCGTTTGGAGCATTTGGAGCCATTTGGAACTGTGTTAAGCATTTGGAGGCTGTTGGAGCTTTAGGAGCCTTTTTTTGGAGCTGTTGGAGCATTTGGAGCTGCTGGAGACATTTGGAGCTGTCAAGCATTTGGAGGCCGTTTGGAGCATTTGGAGCCATTTGGAGCTGTGTTATGCATTTGGAGCTGTCAAGCATTTGGAGCCATTTGGAGCTGTGTTAAGCATTTGGAGGCTGTTGGAGCATTTGGAGCCTTTTTTTTGGAGCTGTTGGAGCATTTGGAGCTGCTGGAGACATTTGGAGCTGTCAAGCATTTGGAGGCCGTTTGGAGCATTTGGAGCCATTTAGAGCTGTGTTAAGCATTTGGAGGCTGTCAAGCATTTGGAGGCCGTTTGGAGCATTTGGAGCCATTTGGAGCTGTGTTAAGCATTTGGAGGCTATTGGAGCATTTGGAGCCTTTTTTTTGGAGCTGTTGGAGCATTTGGAGCCTTTTGAAGCATTTGGAGCTGTCAAGCATTTGGAGCTGCTGGAGACATTTGGAGCATTTGGAGCCGTTTGGAGCATTTGGAGTCATTTGGAGCTGTGTTAAGCATTTGGAGGCTGTTGGAGCTTTGGGAGCCATTTGGAGCTAAGAAGTAGTCGTTGCACGTCTATGCAGGTCTAAATGTTTATAAGATTGTTGTTGGCTTTCGCAAGTGATTCTGTAGTAGGATAGAAATTGTGTAATAAATATTATGTTTGTAAAAGACTTTGAGGTGTTTTATTTTTCGAACCTTACACTTTTCTGGTACTTTTTTAAAATTAAAGTTGTTTTGTATCGGCCAGGGATCGAACCAAGGACCTTAGTCGATCTAATCAATCAGTATATAGATTACAAATTTATTTAATGAATTTTGAACTTTTTCCCGAATCTCTAGCATTACAATTACGAATTTCCAATATGGTGGTCTTGGTGTCTGATAGGATGATGGTAGTAGAGGATTTAAAGTCTCTTTAAGAATTTTGAACATGGTTTATTGAAATTATTATTTTTTATATAAAATTAAATGTTTTGCATCATTCAGGGATCGAACCAAAGACTGGAGCGGATCGAATCAATATGTAAGTTAATGAGTGATTTATTTAATGA
Organism: Bacillus rossius redtenbacheri; assembly: GCF_032445375.1. Classification (NCBI taxonomy): domain Eukaryota; kingdom Metazoa; phylum Arthropoda; class Insecta; order Phasmatodea; family Bacillidae; genus Bacillus; species Bacillus rossius. Next base: position 8,616,164 of record NC_086330.1, read on the forward strand.
ATTTTGGATTTTTTCCCGCTTTTCTAGCTACATTATTACGGATTTTCAAGATGGCGGCCATATTTCAAGATGGCGGGTGTCACAGTAATAATAAATGATTACTGCACTCTAGCGGATACGAACTAAACTAACATGGTGTCAGCGCACTCTCGTCGACGATACAATGATGATGATGGCTTCCAGCATCGAAGACAAGATGGCGGACATGACGTCATACTAGGTGACGATATATATATGCTTTAAGAAAAGTGGTGGGAGTCAGTCTGCCAAACGTCACCACGGGAGGAGGATCGGTCGCCATTTTTAATTTTTTTTTGGCCTCACCGGGTTTGAACCGAGGACTCCGAGCTCCGTGTTGTAAATGTTTGTTTTTTAAATATTTTATTAAAAATTTTATTATTTAATTTTTTTTATAATTTTTAAAAAAAATTTCATTAAAATCGGATAATAAATAAAAAAGTTAAAGATGGCGGTCGTAACGTAAATTGCAACGGTGATGTCATCATCCAATATGGCCGATAACACAATGACGGAATGTTCGAGAAAACGAAATGACGTCATCCAAGATGGTGGATCCAAGATGGCCGTCGGGGTCAAGGTCAAAGGTCAAGGTCACATCCTGATAGAGGCTTAACTGAGGCTTGAGTTAAGGATGCTTAAGCCTCTATCAGGACATTTCTAGCCGTTGGGATTTTTAAGGACTAAATCGGGAAATTTTCCCTCGAAACGGGAATTTTTCCCTCGAAAACGGGAAATTTTTTCTTAAAACGGGAAATTTTGAGTCATTTTGAGTCTTTTTTGAGGAATTTTGAGGAATTTTTGCCGCCGTGACGTCACAAATCCAAGATGGCGGACACCGGCACCTCGCACCTCAGCCAGAAGCCAGATCTCGGACATACATTCCTATACTACTTGTACTAGGAGGGGATTGGCCAGCCATGACTAACTGCCCTCAATGACTACTCTAGACTAAAAACTAGATAAGTTGGGTCCAGGTAAAACCTGCAAAGATACAGGAAAAACCCTGGGCACTGACATGCGGGATGCGAAATTTCATGCCTTAATTACGAGCAGGTTGGTTACAGGAAACAGAAGAAGAGTTGGACAGAGTAGAAAGACTACTATGCAAATGGGCGGGAACTTGGACATTGCTGTCCGCATTTGGTGGCACTGGTTGTTTCGGGGGCGACTTTGTCGTTTCCCACCAGGCTACCAGCCAGCCTAACTAAACTAAGTTAAGAAGGGGAAAAAATTCGTGTACACTGTTGACGCAAGTTTACCGCCTTCCCCGCCACCCCGGGCGCCGCGCCACTAGCGCTAACCCGCGGCAACACATAACCAGTCGCGCCAACCATGCGCACCGAAACTCCCGCCACGTCCACAAACTCCTGCAATTTAAGGGGCCCGCCTCGTCAGGGGTGTGTGTGTGTTAGTGAGGCGGGATGATAAGCGCGACGCTCGCTGGTGCTTCTAGCGCGGTGTCTCCTCTGGACTGGCGCGCAGTCTTCTCGTCGTCACAGGATAACTGTGAGATCTGAGTAGTGACAGTGACATTATATGGCTGAGAAATGAAGATAAAAGGGTAATGCAAGTCCCTTAAGTGCTTTCAAAGAATCTGTACAGGTTCTTTTACGCCTAAAAATTACTCTGAAAACATGCGTTTTAGCCATTGTAACTCTTCTAAAACTACAGTTTTTAAAAACCAATTTTTTTTGTAACATAGGTGTTTAAAAAAAGAATAATATACACTCGAAAATATTAATTGTTTTGTATTTGAGAACGCCGTAGAGATATTGGCGCGAGGGGTTTATTGTTTTCCTAACTAAAACCTAAGTGTGCTTGGTATTGGTCAATGTTAGGGAGGAGACTAGATGTGTCTCAGGCCGAAGCCTATACGCTCTAATCATGCTGGGATTAGCCATGCAAGGAAGGGTCATGTGCATCGTGTGATAGGAGGAGGATTGGCCAGCCAAGGCAGCGATTGGCACCATGACTTAACTCCCCTCTCTTCTTAACCCTAGACTTATAACTAGACAAGTTGTGCCCAGGTAAAACCTGCATAGACACGGGGGAAAACCCTGGGCACTTACATGCGGGATACAAAAAAATTCCATGCATTGATATCAAACAGGTTGGTTACGGGAAACAGAAAGATGGTTCAGGGAGAAGAGTTGGACTGAGCAGAAAGAATCTGCCATGCGGGGGGGTTAGGCGCTTGGACTTTACGTCCGCACTGGGTTTGGGGGGGGGGGGGGGGGAGGCAACTAGGTGTATTTTCGCGCGGGTCGTTACCACAACGCCGAAAAAAGACCATAACGCCGAATGTCAAAATTGACCACAACGCCGACGACAGCTAGAAAACTGCTGTGTACCACAACGCCGAAATAACAACTGAATGAATTTGTGTGTGTTTCTTAAATGTACCTAAACTCCGAAATACCACAATCAAACCTAACCTTACCTAACCTAACCTAACCTAGCGTAATATAACCAAACCTAACCTTACCTAACCTAACCTAACCTAGCGTAATATAACCTAACCTAACTTAACCTAGCCTATCCTGGCCTAGCCTAACCTAACCTAGTCTAACCTAACCTAGTCTAACCTAACCTTTGTGACAATCCTGCAATGACATTTTTCGGCGTTAGTGTATTTCGGCGTTGTGGTAACGGCCCGCTGCCAGCCAGCCTGTGCTGAACCGGAAGGGGGACCTGCCTTGATCCTGGCGGTGAAGACGACCTCCTGGTCCGAGTCCCCCAGGAGGCAGCTGTGCCGCTCCGACACCTCCCGGCCGCCGCAGCTGCTGTAGTACTTCAGGTCCACGTGGTCTGCCCGGTCGTCCGTCAGCCGCACTGCCTCGGCGATCCTCTGTGGGGAGGGGGCAGGTCCGTCAGAGGCGCTGTCTGGGCGGCGGTCAGGAAAACTAATATCTTCTATACTAATATTATAAATATGAAGAGTTTGTTTGTTTGTTTGTTTGAACGCGCTAATCTCAGGAACCACTGGTCCGATTTGAAAAATTATTTCAGTGTTGGATAGTACATTTATCGAGGAAGAATATAGGCTATATTATATTATCAATAATATTAGGGATCCTTACTAAAAGTCCAATTTAGAATCAAATGCGTTGGAGGGGGTTAGATACAACATGCAGTACACGTACGAAGTGTGTGTTGACAATGCCGCAGGCGCTAGAAGTTTATTTCATATTGCCTATTAACATTGTTTCCACGCACTAGATGCCTTATCATTCTTAATTTTCCCATTCAAGTAAAAAACACCCGTGTGATATTAACAACGAAGCAATCAGTACCCTCATATAGAATACATAGAGATAGTGTGATGTATATATGTAGATATAAAAAAAATAATACAGATAGAGAGATACATAGATATATAATTAGGACTATAGATGTAGATAGAGATAAATATATATTTAGAGACATGGATAGATTATTTGTATATGTGTACCTACTTCAAACATATTACAAAACAAAACTGAATGAGGCATTGCAATACATGCCGAGCATTAGCTAGATAATGGAATCTTTTCAATATTAGTAATCCCTTATTTTTCAGTTTTTTTTCTATATTGCTTTATAGAGTCTAGATTACATACAGACCAGGTAAATAACTATAAACTGGCAGAACAACGTCTGTCGGGATCTGAAAGTGATATAAATTATTTTGCACACTTGACATTCAAATTAAGAAGACAATTACTAACTACATCTGATCTCTAAACAGTTCCCCTTCACCCTGTGTTCAGCCCGGGCAACTCTGGGTACTGCAGCTAGTAATATATATAAATCCAGTGTCCTGATGTTTGTTTCCAGCGAACTCTTCACCAAGTCAACCGATTTAGATGAAAATTGGCATTTATGTGTAATTTTTTCCAACTTGAGAGATATGATACCTAGTTTTTATTTCGATTAATGGTCTTAATAATTTATAATTAATAATAAACTGATTATCAATGTTGATTGGTGTTTAAGCCCGGGAAACAGTGGGCACTTCGTCTCCATGACAACGTTGCGTGCTCGAGAGTCGGGAAACCATCGGTGCTATTCGTTTTTTCTTCGGTACATTACAAAGCATTGTATTAAGTTTTTGTCAAAATTAATTAATTTTCATTTTATTTCATTTATTATAACTGTAAATAAGAGATTTGATCTCATTCCCCCCCCCCCAATTAATACAACCGTGCGAAGCGGGGTCGGGCAGCTAGTAACTAATAAAATCACTTAATACAATACAAATGGAATTATTTGTACCTACCTTATTGTATCTTAATAAATAAAACGAAATAAAAATGACATGAAAAAGGATCAAAATAACCCATTTATAACGAAATAAACGTACTTTAATAGAATCGAATTTCAATGATTAAATGATTGAATTGTAACGAAATAAATCAAAGGAAAGAACTGGAAATGTGTGGTGATGTTTCCTAACTGTACGTTTTAATGTGAAATAACCGAAATAATCAGAAACGATACAAATGGAAATGAAATAAATCCACATATACGGAAATGAGTCGCAAACCTAATACATCAAACATAATCACTCGATACAATAGAAATAAAATGATTTGGTCAGGGCTGCCCATGTCAGCCGGGGTGTTTCCTCGTGGCACTCTGCTCTCATCGCAGCAGAGGCACTGGGTACTGGTTCTCCGACCCTGCCGGGCCTAGAGACTCCCGTCTAACTATCACGAGTCCGTTCTAATTCACCTGTCTAACTTTGCTGCATCAACAAAGTAATACCCTTACGTAACAAATAATTAAAATTTTAGTTTTCTTTTTTGACGCGATAACGTCTTATAAATCGATGAACGCCGGCTGCACGCACGAAAAAGCATAACTCATTGTCACATTCCGCCTGAGCCGAGCGTGCAAGAACCGGCCAACCACCGTGCGAGAAAATATTCTATAATATCAAACAGGTTAAGGCGGGGATTTTTAACTAATTGTTCTTGATTATATTTAAACAAATTATTTAAATAAAATTTACATAAACTGTAAATAATATTTGAAAATTAAAAAGTATGCAAATTTTCTTCAATGTTTTCTTATGACGTTATCACGTAAAATTATCGTCCGTAAACCGACTTTACAGACAAACTCCCCCCCCCCTTTTTTTTACATTTTTACTAGCCCATATTGACTAAACGAGAATTTTTTTTGCATGCATGTTGTAGTAAGTAACAATTGTCCATATTTCAAAAGGAGTTATCGTTATGAACCAGTTTGATAAGTAAAGGCTCTTCTAAATACGTGTTCCACAACTTGCGGCAGAAAAAATAAGCTAACTCGTGGTGATTTTTTTACTACAGACAAAATTACAATTTGGTATCTACGTTTCCATCCGTAAAACACATGCAATTGTCAAATTGTTAGAAAAATAACCATTGTTGTCCCGCCAACAATAACTCTGTAAATTGTTGAGCAAAATATGCATACTTGAGATGACTCGATACACAAAACTATAAACTTCGCTTCAGGCAGCCAACTGTGTGTGCCAAATGTGTGTCCATAACAATGTGAATGTTCATTCATCCGCAGTACGAGCAGTCACTTTTTTAAATTATATTGTAACGTCTTTGCTCTCGGAATACGGTATTAGAAAGTGGATTCTGCAACTACGCATTCAGCCTGTTACTTACTGTATAAAGAAAATAAATATTAATAATCATTGGTTTTATCCTAAAAAAGGGGGTTGTCTGTAAGTCGGTTTACGGACGATAATTTCACGTGATAACGTCATAAGAAAACAATGACGACAAATTGCATATTTTTTAATTTTCAAATATTATTTACAGTTTTTGAAAATTTAAATTGAAATAATTTTTTTAAATATAATTACGAACGATTAGTTAAAAAGCCCGCCTTAACTTGTTTGATATTATAGAAGATTTTCTCGCACGGTGGTTGAGCGGTTCTTGCACGCTCGGCTCAGGCGGAACGTGACAATTTTTCGTGCGTGCTGCAGGCGTTCATCGATTTATAAGACGTTATCACGTCAAAGAAAAAAATACTAAAATTAACATTTGCAGCTTCAGAATACTAGGACGTAGCGATTAGGCTTGTTCGTGTATACTTAATTTACTCTAGTGTAATGAATTGAAGTGTTCTTACGGGGTATGTGTGTAGGTGCGTCTTAAACGCGTCTACCTACGCTATAATTATTCGGCAAAAACCAATTTCGCCGCTATGAAGCTCAGGCAATTGTTTTGAAATAAAAACTTCATTTATTTTACTTAAGACTCACACAGATGAAAAATAGTATAACTATGCTAATATACTATAAGTAAATAATAAGTAGCTTACAATGCTGCAGTATAAGTCTACCAGAGGGTATGTTATTACTAATAGGTAATGGATAGAGACCGGAAAAATTCGCGATTTCAAATACCTATAGGATAGACTATGATCCTCTACGCACTCGTGCAAATTACATCTGCTGATTGGTTGCCGACTCGTAACACCTGTTGACTGGGATGATCGTGATTCGCTAATTCTTCTGTTAAAAATTATTTTCATTGGCCCAGAGTCCTTCAGATAAACTGTGGCCCAATGACTGAAGCAAAATAATGTCAAAAGTATTTGGACTCAAACCTACCGCGAAATGAATCCGCGAATTTTTCAGGTCTCTACTAATGGAAAAGAGTTTTACCTTGTATTCCCTTGCAATATAAGAAGAAAAATTTTGGGTTTCGTGGTACGATAGAACTGAGACTTCGTCGACTGATTCTTCTAAAATTCGATACAGCTCCGCTGATTCCTCGGGGGAAACTATTATTACATTGATTTTGTTTTCTTTCGACGTCTTCTTCACCTGCGTGATCAAATTGAACATCGAGTTTGTACCAACAGAGCCATGAAGTTGAACATTAGTTAAACTAGAATGATCTTGTACATGCTTTATTTAAAAGTCCAAACAAATCGGCATGTATTTTAAGGAAATTGTATCGTTTACAGTCATAAAACTATTATTATAGGAACGAAAGGGAATAAACAAAATTACTCAAAACATTTCTAATTTTTAAAAAAAATAATTTTTTTTTAAAAATTATTACAGTACACTTTCGGTACTTCAATAATCTTGTAACACGGTAGTTGCATGTGACTATTAGACCAATTAATACATCCAAGGTTAGCTGGTCATACTTTTTGCTTGGAATAAACAGCTTAAGGAATTTATTTAATTGATTGTATGTACGAAAACCATGTCTACTTTTGGTTTTACAACTTTTTTCAGTAGACAGGTGTAGTTATTATAATTAAGCTTATTCTATACATGGCTATGTCTATATAGTCTGTTGCTAAATAAGTCATTGCATAATTTAATACATAAATTTCAACTTAAGTACTGGGGAAACATTTAGTATTAATATTTATACGCTGTTTGTATTTGAGGTGATAGAACATTACTTTTAAAAGAATTTTTTGTCCAAAATCATTAAAAATTATCAAATTAAGGCCGAGTTCCAAATGAAGAACTATATATTTCCAATAATTTTAAATTTTTAAAACTTTTAAAATAAAGGTTGTAGTGACGAGTTTCAAGAAAACCGAAAAAATACTAAAGAAAGTTAAAATTGACAACCATATGCCAAAATGTAAACATTATATATATATATGCATATCTTACGATGATGTTTCTTTGTGTAGGTTAAGTTATTTCATATGAAATTCTTTAAGGCTTGGTGTCCCACGCAGGTTTGGTTATTTCATTTTATTGATTTGCTCTACTAATTAAGGTCACAAATTTCTTACCAGATATTTACTGACCTTAACTTTCGCGCTGTAAAAGAACACTCAAGTAATGATTATAGTGAACACTTGCAAGATTTTACCACTATTAAATCATATTCTATTTGAATAGCTCCTTTCAAAAGTAACCTTAGTAAAAAAATAGTAGATCTAAAAAAACTGTCAATTTCGCAGAGGAACGTTTTTCGGCTTACGCATAGATTTATGCAAGAGGAATGAAACTCTTTTGATTCAAGATGTAGTTCTGGACACACGCCATTGCTGATTACACGTTACATCATAAGAAACATCAATAACAGACAAGAAACATACGCGTACACACAAATCAGGTCGTCTCGAAAATTTAAAACATAATACAGAAACTTCCGTGGAAGGGACGTCTGCTAACAATGACGAGACAGTAGCAACAAGAACAGTAAATAAAGACAAAAAACCCTTGGACAACACAACGACAAACAGAATAACCCAACGATGATACTAAACAGATAATATGGACAAAACAACGACGATAGCACAGCCGAACAATGTAGGCTTGCTACGACAACACTTGTGATTTTGGCTTGTTTTCTGTGCGTTTGCATAGCTATCCTCTTGTCTGTTGTTGAGGTTCCTTATGACATACAGTAATATCAACAATGGCGTTGGTCCAAAACCCTTTTGTCGACCTCTGAAATTTATGTTCCGTCCATAAAAACGTTTTACTACAAATATGGACTTTGGCCCATTTAGAAATGAAGAACTCTTTGAGTAAATGTGTAAAAACATGCTGGGAATATTTAACATAAAAAGATAGCTTTTGTAATAAATTTAAATAAATATCCCTCAAATAATAGTAATGACAAAAAATTTCGTCGACATCGAGTTTGGAGAAGGCTGAAAAGTGAAGTGACGAGTGGATTAGCGGCGAAGGACACGGAGTAATCTAAGAAAATTCAAAGTACGTCACTTTTACTATTTACAGAAAAAAAATGTTTGAGCCCGGCGGGAATCGAACCAGATTCTTCGTGGGAGACCATTCTACCAAAGCCACACTGTCTAATTGTCTGTTAATACTAATGCCCTTTTAGCTACTTATTCATTCTACTTGTTAAATGTAGTCCATAGTCTAGTATCATTTTGACTCGTTAAATTAATTACATTTTACAACAAAAATACATTTTTATTCAAATAATCTAAACCATATGTTATATAAAATCTTCTCTGGACGTTTAATTCAAAATTTGAATTTTTAAACACAAATTGTTATGTTGCAGTTATTTTTACAATACCACGAATTAAAATTTTGACTTAGCTATAAACAAATAACAATAACCATGAATTGTATTAATTAAATATAAATTGAATTACTTGGCACTTAATGTAATTAAATAAATAAAATGAAGTAAAATTACATGAAAAAACATCAAAGGAACCCATTTTTAACGAAATAAATGTATTTTAATAGAAACGAATTTCAATGATTAAATGCATGAATTGTAACGAAATAAATCAAAGAAAGGACTGAAATGTGTGGTAATGTTTCCTTACTGTACATTTTAATTTGAATTAACCGAAATAATCTTAAACAATACAAATGGAAATGAAAAATTCCACATATACGGGAATGAGTCGGAAACCTAATATAACAAATAAAATCACTTAAACACTGATAGTTCACTAAGCATTGCATTATACAATATTTAAGCTAAAGTGTAGTTTCAGTTTGCTCATCTAAATGTTTTTAGTTAGTTTTCCGCGTGGTTTCACGACGTCTTGGCCGAGCGAGTGTTCAGGACAGGGGTTTAACAAGAGAGTGCGTCTGACAGGTGACTGTGTATACATCACCTGTGATATGGACGGGTAATCGAACAGAAGAGAATGTGTGTAATCTCCACTGGCGTCGAGGTGGCAATCTCCGTCATGAGGCTCCACCACCCCTGCAAGCTGCGACAGTCAACACCTTATACTATACTGAATACTCATATAGCTAAAAACATTTACCTTTTTAATATATAGATATACACAACACGCGTGTAAAAAAACTGGGGACTTCGATCAGCCAAGTTTCATTTCTGTGGCTGCCCGTTAATCATGAATTACAAATTACAAAAATTTACTTCATATCTCAAAGTGTATCTCTTCTATCACTTTCTAAGGTTACTTTTGGCAAACACACATGCGTGCCAATTTTGAAAATATGCATGTTTATAACTCTAGATGGAGACAATGAAAATTCAAAGAAGAAAAAATTGTTGCTATTTTTCAATGTGGATAGGCATGCAGAGTTCGAAGACCGCAGCTGTTCATTAATAAAATAATAGAAGAAAAATATTAATTAGCCCGTGATCTACAAATATAATTCCATTTTAGGTTTAATCGATTTAAATTTTGTGGCACATTCACGATTCCTTGGACTTGAGATTGATGATTTTTTATCATGGGACAAACATACGTTTGGTTTGCTAAATAAATTAAACAGTATGTGTTATATGTTTAAAGTACTTTCTCATATAACTACCAAACAATGCCTATGGTCTGCCTACTTTGGCTATGTTTATTCTTTAATCAGCTATGGAATTATGTATTGGGGGAGTAATAGACATAATCTACAATCAGTTTTTATTATACAAAAAAAATTAATCAGGATTATACTCCACATGAAACGTTTGGACAGTTGTCGTGACATTTATAAATCCTTAGGTCTTCTTACTGTGCCCTGTATTTATATTTACAAAGTATTATTGTTTATTCATAAAAACAAATTAATTTATTTAAAAAATACTAATATTCATGAGCATTTCACGCGAATTAATGCAAAGGGTTCACAAGAAAAAACTTTAAAGTCAGTTAGAGATGTTGGTATTAGATTATTCAATAAATTACCATCAGTTCTAAAAAATATGGACCAATATAATTTATTTAAAAAGGAATTATTTCTTCATTTATCACATAAGGCTTTTTATAATATAGATGACTATGAACAGGAATTAGCTTCGTAATTTTTTTTTATGTATGACTTTTCTTCTATATCTAATTTATTTTATAGGTAAGTATATAATATATAATAGGTGTTTATTCATGGAAGAGCAGCTGTTATATTTTATTATTTTAATTTTGTAATGCTTTTAATACTGTTCTTGTACCTGTTTATGTGTTTGTAATTTTTATTTTCACATATTCTATACCATTGTATGGTCTATTGAATGAAATAAAAAATCAAATCAGATAAACCAAATCCTCTGATTTATTGACGCAATCAGTATTTCGTTAGGTTTTACCGATTACCTACAGTAAACCTTCAAATAAAGGTCTACGCCGAATTTAAAGGCACGTCGGCATTTTTAATTTATCCGGGGGTTAAAAACTAAAAATTATTTTTTTAAAAATAATCTATCAGTTACAGGCAGCGATATACGAGATGGCAAATTTCAAGTTTCTAGCCCATCTATAAGTGGATTTTAATTTGTATGTATCAGTGTTATTACATATTGTCAGTGTTAAGAAGGCTGCAAGTATCCGCTCTACCACTCTGGTTCTGGGGTAGAGCGCCTGCCTTGTGACTTGTAGGACCCGGGTTCGCGCCCCGGCTCCTCCAAGGCGGATTGCCCAGACAAATTGGTGGCATTTTCTCTGGTAGGAATACAATCCCTTGCAACAAGTCAGGCTACCAAAGAAACGGTGGGTGGAACAGAAAAAAACCTTCCAGGTGGCTTCCAAATGGGGAGCCCGTTTCTTTTCTTGGGCTCCCCATGCGGTGGCCATTCCGGGGGTTTCTCCGGGGGAACGGAGTTTTGCAAAAATATTTTCTAATTTCAGATAAAATTAATTAATTTCATTCCAAGTCTCGTTTTATTTGAAATTTTAAAAAAATAGACAGCACATAAATATCCTTGGAAGGGAGGAGGGCAAACAATGACGAGACAGTATGAACAGTAAATAAAGACAAAAACAACCTCGGAAAACACAACGACAAACAGAATAACCCAACAATGATACAGAACAGATAACATGGACAAAGCAAGTAATTAATAATATATTTTTACCCCGTTTGCATGTAAACGGATTTGTTTACTTACCTCACTTACTTGAAGAAACGTCACCATTTGGAAAAAAAAAATTTTTTTATTTTGACAGACAGTTTGGCAATTAAAAAGTTTATGAATATTTTTTAATTTACTAATTACAAACATAAGCAAATATAACGATCGTAGTTTACGAGAATTAAGTAATTTGTTTGTCATTGACGTATTTAAAAGTAAAATGTTTTAACAGGCTAGAACCGTTAATAGGAGGCCAAAAACTACACACTTGAACGGTTTCAGTACGTGGACACAGCCTCACACATAACTGGCAGTGGCGAGGCGTGAGGTTTACATGAGGGGAAGCAATAACTCCGTTCACACCAAAACATGATGAGGTTGGGGGGGGGGGGGGGTCTGGGGGCCCTCCGCCGGGAAAATATGGATTTCAAGGTACAAAATGGTGCTATTTAAGTAGTTTTCTTAACTGAACATTGACTATTCCACAGGTAGAAAAATTGACATTTTTTTTAAATACATTATTTTTGAAAAATAATGATTGACTTACATTATTCTGATAGTAAAATACCTACTCTACATTACTTATATACTAAGTGGGAGTGGAGTATCATCGTACGCCCACAAATCCCCCACGCACTGCCAGCCAACAGCCCGCGGGAGAGATGCGCGCGCCCCGAGAGACGACCGCCGACTGAAACGCGACATCGCCACCTGCCCTGCCGAACTGTGGCGGACATAGCCGAAGCAGTCGGCGGAAAAATTCCACAGTCTGCTTCGGCCATGTTCGCTCCAGTTCGGAAAGAAAGCGTTACCTTCGTAGCTTCTACCGCGTATTTTTCCAGCCTAGTTTCTTAGTTTTTTTAGGTGCTGACTGGCGGCGGAGTGAGTGGTCAGTGCAACCACTCACCACCAGGGGCGCTTGCGTCCCTGGTCACTAAATCCAGTCCTGGATAAAAAGCAAAGCGGACTACGAGTCCAAGTTCCCAACCCCCGCATGGTAGACTCTTTTCTACTCTGTCCAACACTTCATCCAGACCATCCTCTGTCTCCTGTAAACTCCTACACGTAATGCATGCCAATTTGCATCCCGCATGAATGTGCCCAGGGTTTTCCCTGTGTCTATGCAGGTTTTACCTGGGCCCAACCTATCTCTAGTTATAGTCTAGATTTAAGAGTGAGGGGAGTTAGTCATGGTGCCAATCGCTGCCATGGCTGGCCAATCCCCTCCTAGCACATGATGCATGCGACCCTCTCCCTGCATGGCTAATCCCAGCATGACTAGGCGTATAGGCTTCGGCCTGAGACGCACCTAGGTCCCTCCCTAACCCGGACCCCTCCAAAATACACTTAGTTTTAGTTAGGTTAGGAAAAAAAAAAAAAAAAATTATTTTCCAGCCAATCCCCTCCCTGAACCTTTGTACCATGCCACCCCCCCTCCCGAAAGGAAACTACTGCGGCAGCCTTCCTGCTGAATGCGGTCCTGCCAGCGCTTCTAAACCTAGCAACGCTTCTAAAACAGCATGTTTTTGTGTCAACGAGTTATTTTCTAATAGCGCACAGCGCACAGTATTGGGTCCCAAGAAGATAGTGTAAAAAATACATACACCTAACTGCACGAGCCAAAGTAAAATACTATTCCGAATAAAATATTTATTTAAAAAATACAATGTCTGGAAACTGCCTGGGCAAGCACTGCTTGCCTTGCTTGCCCTGACGAGACGCCACTGATAACTGCCTACTCTTGGCTGAGGTTGTTGGCAAGCTTGAAGCATCTGTGCTTGGGACAGCGCATGGGAGGGAATAATTGCCACTCCAAATGTTTCTCTGACACTTTATATACTTATTTTATATATAATGTTTAAATATAGTAATATATAAATATATGTACATATTTATAAAGTATCCTTTATAAGTGCATTATAAGGTCTGATAATCTACCAGCAACTATTTTTATCTACGATAAAAAGTAACAAAAATGTATAAAAAATAAATGGGTGCAGATTAGTTATAACGTACATAATTGATATAAATAAAATAATAAAAGAACTGGAGTGATATTAGGAATACTGCTGAAAAATAAATGCCATAAAATATAAAAATAAATACCATAGTCGATATTAATAAGTAATAAAAAAGTGAATTAAATTCAATATTTAATTTAGTTAAATAATTGAGATAAATTTTAATTAATAATAAAATCAATGTTTATTACAATTATTAATTTTTATTATAAATAAGAAAACATAACCTCCATCGACCAGTATTCAATATCGATCACTGAATAATATGATTTAAAAGCACGCATTTGATTTTTCTTTGTTTTTAGCCTTCTTTTTTTTTTCCTTCACAAACACACCCCCACCCGGGGCAGGGAGGCGGTTGCCCGCGCGTGGCAAGGGAAAGCCATCATTTCACAGACGAGAGAGCCACACCTGAAGTTCATGCTAGCTTTTTTTTTTTTTCGTACCACAACAGGTGCATTTATTTGGGGTAATCCACTTACATGATTTCACAGTATCTTTAATGTAGCTATCCTAACCAAATCAACCGTCCACAATGTTTTAAAGTATTTATAATGTAGCTAACCTAACCTAATTGACCATTAGTTGTCATGAGTTGTCCAAAATAAACATTCACGGCCACACGGCAAACGAAAAATATGGCGGCGTACAAATAAATACCGTTGCCTTGTTCATGGTCTTTCCTTTTATCGACCTGCACCATATTTATTTACAATGAACCAAAAAAAAAAAAAAAACCGAAGATGCACGATCGGGCGTTTGGCAGTCTCGTGTGTGAAATGAAGGCTTCCCCGCGGTAAGAACGCACACTCGTAGAGGCGTGGAGGTGCAGAGGCGCTCACCCTGGCCTCCCCCGCCGCGCGGAAGTCTGCCTCTGTGGCGGCGACGAGCAGGCGCAGGGCGTCGCGACGCCAGCCCAGCTCGCGCGGGCAGGCCGCCGCCTGCAGCAGGGCGTCCAGCAGTCCGCGCGGGGCGTCTCCCCGGGCCTCGCCCGCCCCCAGCGCCCCGGCGGCCGCCTGGGGCACACCGGCAACCTCTCCAGTTCTGGCTTGGCACCGTTGCCCCCGATCTACTGCTGCTTTCATCATACATATATACGTATGTTCCCGCATGTGTGTGTATATTCCTCCATTTATCTGGAATCCGAATCTCGAATTTCAATCCCGAAGAGAACTTTTAATATACCCCTTGAATCTAGGTTTCAAAATAATGTACAAGAAAAGGAATATATATATATATATATATATATATATATATATATATATATATATATATATATATAAATGTTTCAACACCATTGTTCGTATTTTCCCTTTCTTGTACTTTATTTTATTTTGAAACCTAGATTCTGATTCAAGGGGTATAATCGAAGCTCTCTTCAGGATTCGAATTCGAGATTCGGATTCCAGAAAAATGGAGGAATATATATATATATATATATATATATATATATGCACACACACATACGGGAACATTCGTATTAAGCTTTGGATATTGCATAAATAAAACGAATTAGTCTTTTTTACACCTGTACGAATGTCGACTTTTGCCCATGGGAACCGTAAAACATTGTGCTCCGATACCTCTGATGCCACATGGAGGGATAACATGAACTGCTACAAACCAGGCGTCCGCGGAGGAGTGCATGTGTTTGTGTCCGGCTAGCTGCCTGCCCTTTCCGGGGTGGTGAAAATAACTAAGCCTTATATTTAGACAAAATTTGTAACTTATCTTCACAAACTTTTGTTTGAACATTTTGTTTTAGTAAATTTTGTTTATTTATTTTTTATTTACTGGCCCAAATAATCCTTCTCTCCCATGAAAAGAAGACGAGTTTCAGATATTATGTCCCAAATTTAAAAGTTCAACTAAGTTATTTTATTATTTTTAGAATAATGAACTGACGACGTATTGTTGTTTTGATGCAAATAGTTTCATGTAAAGTAAAAATGTTCCATTGAGTCGGTGACCTACGCAGGCTACAATGTTACATTTTAAACTACATTAAAACAAGCCTTAACCTCTAAGATACTGTCTTCCCTAGAAGAGATTTCACAACTCTACCATTATGAGCAGTGGGTGGTTATAGCTTTAAAATTCTATTTACTTTGTAAATCACGATGTTCTTTCGAGGATTTACCTTCAAGTAATAAATGTGCATAACAAACAGAAAGTATAAAAATAATTTTTCGTAGTTTTTAAGTAAGTATCAAGATAAAGAATCCCTTATACGAAATATTTTATAAAAATTCAGTCGTTAGCAAAGGGAGCGGAAGTGTGTAGGAGTACATATGTATGTAGATGGTGATTTATCATGGAAATGTTTTTTCGCCAATATAGTCTGTAACGTCCTTTGGCTCCTACGGTTGGAAGAAATATGTTTTACTCGCGAAGTTATTTTACGGCGAAACATGGAGGTTCTTTATTGCAGTATGAGTCACAGACAATAAGAATAGAAATTATCCAAATACGGACAAAGTAATTTGAAATTTATGAAAAAGTGGGATTTCTCTGTGATAACTCCACACATGTACAGTATGTATTGAGTATTTGTTTTAAAACTAACAAAGGGCTGGTCGAAACAGAGCTCTTGAATACCATTGAAACTTAAGTTTTTTAAAATATTTGGAATTAAAATGAATACATATTTGAGGAAATTCAGAAAATTCGACACTGACAACTAAAGGTTTATTAGGCCCAAATGTGTTGTACTTTCAACATGTTTACGAAGTAAATATTTTAACAATATAAATGTTTAAATTTTTGTACGTTATATATTTTTTTCGCATTTGAGAATTTCATCTTGATTCGAAGAGTGGATTCGAAAAAAAATTCCTTATGATTCGAATCCTAGATCTATTATTAACTTAGTAATTCAAATCATTCCGTGTGGTACAAACTAAATGTTAATTCAAACAAGCTAGCACAGCACCGCAAATGTTTGTTTTGTCCTATAGTAGTTCTGAAGTAGCTGTATCTTCATAGGTTACGAGCTTACCTGTACGAGATCTATGTTCTCCGTGAGCGCCACGTGGTTTTTGAAGCTGTGCATGCGTCGATGACCATCATGGCTCAACACCCCTTGTCCCGTAAACCTGCAACAGAAAGACGTATTCCTAGAACCTTATCAGTAAAGAAATTCCTGTTTAGAATCATAGCAATTGGTGGGTCCTGTGAC
Source organism: Bacillus rossius redtenbacheri (assembly GCF_032445375.1). NCBI lineage: Eukaryota > Metazoa > Arthropoda > Insecta > Phasmatodea > Bacillidae > Bacillus > Bacillus rossius. Next base: position 8,633,158 of record NC_086330.1, read on the forward strand.
CAGTCTGACATCTCCGACACTATCATTTATTTAGTACTTAATTTAAGATTTTGAAAATGCCTATTTGCAAACAGTTGTTTGAATAACTTTCCAGTGTTAGCTGCACATGTTAAGCATGGTAAAACAAAAGAAAGCCAAAAGTAATATAAAAAAGTTAACTTTTCTGTAGCTTTAAAACCAAATAAATAAAATGTTTATACAATTACTTCATACTTGTAAGCACACACATATTTTAACTAAACACATTATTTTAATATATAACATATATTTGAAAATAACTTTACGATCGACAGTGTTTTTACTAGTCTATATTTCTATATAATTATTGTGTTACAGCAAGACTGAAAGTTTGTTTGCCGGAAATCAACTAAAAAATTGCCAGACTAGTTACACTAATTATATTTCACTGTTATGAAATTACACAATTCATGCTGAACGAAGAACACATAAATTTGTTCGTTACCGAGGTTAGATGTTACTTCACGTACTACACGTGTTAATGACACACGAAACTACAGTAAACTCGGGGAATAACATCGTGTCAGTGTTAAGAAGACTGCAAGTGTCCGCTCTACCACTCTGGTTCTGGGGTAGAGCGCCTGCCTTGTGACTTGTAGGACCCGGGTTCGCGCCCCGGCTCCTCCAAGGCGGATTGCCCAGGTAAAATGGTGGCATTTTCTCTGGTAGGAATACAATCCCTTGTAACAAGTCAGGCTACCAAAGAAACGGTGGGTGGAACAGAAAAAAACCTTCCAGGTGGCTTCCAAATGGGGAGCCCGTTACTTTTCTTGGGCTCCCCATGCGGTGGCCATTCCGGGGGTTTCTCCGGGGGAACGGAGTTTTGCAAAAATATTTTTTTGTAGTTTTGTAGCGTTTTAGTTTTTAGTAACTATAGCATTATCATTCCAACATGTCATAAATAAAGCACAAACATTTAAAACATTTTTTTTTTACTTTTGTACCTAAAATATTTGAATTAATTGTGTATCAGTCAGTGAGTTGTTCTATACCGACGTTGTGTGTTCAGCCATTTATTGGTATATATTATCTTGAATTATTATTTCAGTTAAATTTTATTCACTATTGACCAATACCTCTGATATGCAGTATTTTAGACGTTTTTGATGAAAGAATATTTATAGGCACATTCATTTTATTCCTAAAAATATTATTTCTGAAATCTACGTAGTTTTCTCTCAGGGAGACCGTCTTTGACATAAACAGTATTTGTGAATGAATATATATATATATATATATATATATTTAATTTCATGGTATTAGATGTTCCGTTAAATCAGTAGTTTATCTCAACTACTCTTTAATATTAAATAAATGATATTCCAACTGTAATCGGAATTGATCAAGAAAAGATGCTGAAGGAAAAAAGAAGGAAATATGTTGTGAAACTATTCAGCAAGATATTACAGCTGTGCAGATTTGGTTTTCAAGTTAAAAAACGTCTCTGAATTATGAAAGCATGTATTGTATAATATTTAGTATAAAAAACTAATTCAATTAATTAGAATTATCACATAGTAAGAAATGACATTAAATTTGGTGCCCACTTTTAATACCTTCGAGTTATAGTGGATGCCAAGTTTTTATTTTTCACCAACACTTGAAGTTCTTAGTTATTAATTAAATTTATTAAATTCTCTGCATCAATACCTGATTGTATACTTTGTTCTTCTAATTGATTAGCTATGAAGTAGAAATTTGAATCGTTATTTGGAATTAAATTACTAATTTTGATTGTAATAGAATTGAAAGTATGCAGAAAAAAATCTTAAATTAATATTTTAAAATTTCAGGCTTTTAAATAGGTACCTATGCTACATTCCTATATAAATTTAATTTGCATGTTCTATTTATTAGACGTTCAATGAGACATACACACACATATATATGGTTTATATATATACGTTTTATTACCATTTTTGATTCTTAAGACATAATGTCTCGGTTTGGATCAAGAATTTCAACTTACAATTATAGAATTAGTGACACTTTTAAAACCATTAACTCATTAATTAGTATATATAAAATTGTAAAAAGTTATAACTCTTTTTGAATAATCTAGAAACATTCATTGGTAAAAAAATTAAGCAAAACATTATTTAAAACTTTTATAATCTGTTTAAGATTTTTTTTGAAAACCAAAGTAACCAATTAAATATTATCTTTATCTGTGTGTTGTGTTGTTTCGTGTTTTGTCGTAAAGTTATTGATATGTTTCAGTGTATGTCTGGTGTTAATGTGTTTTTGGTTGTTATTCTTTGTGCTTATATGGTACCTAATGTTTTTTAATGTATATTTCATAATTCGTTTATAAGTGTTGTAAGGCACGAAAAACTGAATTTCAATTTGATCTGACAGTTTTAAAGAAGCAGAATAATATGCTACGCATAATAACATTTTTTATTTCCTAATAGAAAAAAAAATACTTAAATTTCAGCAGAGTTTATTTTTGAAAGACTGCAAGCCTGTGCAAAGCCCACCAACATTCCATATACGAGCCTGTCTCCCCTAGAGCGCATGTGCTGCTTGCCCTGTGCCAACAAACTACACTACACAAAAATATTTCCCTCGCATTTCAGCATCTTCAAAACACATTTTGTAGACTTTAAATAATTTAATATGGACATTCAAAATCATAATATCTGAGTTTTTTGTGTTCTGTCACCCTAAAATTAAAACATTACATAAGAAAACCCTTGAATATTTGTGTTGGATTTGCACTCATTAAATAATGATCTACAATTACTTCAAGTATCCCAGTGTGCAAAAATGTAAATTCTATGAAGCTAGTTACATTACGATTTTACGAGTAAGGCCCTTTTCCTCATTTCATAGAATGTATAAGAAATTTTGGCAGAATTTACCATCGTGCATGTAAAAACTACCATATATATATATATATTTTTAAATCGTCGTAATAAGAATACAGTGCTTCTCTCTATAAACCATTTTTTGAATCATTTCTTTCTTTCTGCGATCTGGAGGTTATTTGTAATTGCAACTATCACCGTCTGAAGCGCTATCTGTAAGCTTTAAAGTTAACCTGAGAAACAGCTAGAGGGTTGATAGCGCTACCTACCGAGTATTCTATACACTACTTCGAGGGCAATGTCGCTGTACTCTTTCCATAGAGTGTATACAAAAATATGGCAGAATTACGTCTCGACCTTTGAACGTATGGCAGATTTCCGTTACGGTACTTTTCCGCCTTTTACGAAGAGGCCTGGAGGAATACTATCATTATGGTAGTCTTCCAGTATGGTAGTCTACCATAGACTCCCCCTGGAATTCAGAAGGCCCTCACCACGGTCCCCACAAGGGTGGGGCTGGGTGGACCCCTGGGTCCAGGGCCCGGGCCTGGAAAAACGGGGGAGGGGGCTGGTTTATTTTTAAATGATAACTATTGTAATTTTTTCACAAACTAGAAAAAAACATATTGAATATTTTATAAATAAAGCTTGGTTTGGACATATAAAATAGTAAACATAATTATACCCAGCATTCTAAAGAGAGTGTAAGTAAGAAATAAACCATGCAGTTATAATGAGGCACGTGATGTTAAAAATGGGTGGAGGGGGAGGTGTTGTGTGTTCGATCGTGGGGGCCATGGCCCTCTCACTGTATGGCCCCGCCCGCGCTTGCTAAACTATGACCGTGTGTAGGTGTCGACCAGCACTGTCTTCCGGCCCTAAGGCCGGCATACCCACCACCTCCCTTCTCCTATGTCTGCGCCCTTTAAGGGTGGAATAGGAGTCGTCTTACTAATCCAGAGCCCAACATCTGAACCAGATTTGGAAGACAGGTCCCCTCCACTCTGTCGGACCAGCGGACCGCCAACTGCCCACGCTATACGTGTCGACGGGCAGCAGGGGGGAGTGTGGCACCGGGTGAAGGGCGCAGCATGCTTGTCAACGGGCAGCAGGGGGGAGTGTGGCACCGGGTGAAGGGCGCAGCGGGCTTGTCAACGGGAAGCAGGGGGGAGTGTGGCACCGGGTGAAGGGCGCAGCGGGCTTGTCAACGGGCAGCAGGGGGGAGTGTGGCACCGGGTGAAGGGCGCACTGGGCTTGTCGACGGGCAGCAGGGGGCAGTGTCGCACCGGGTGAAGGGCGCAGCGGGCTTGTCGAGGAGGGATGTTAATAGTAAACCCTCTGCAGGCAGGTGTCGACGGGCAGCAGGGGGCAGTGTCGCACCGGGTGAAGGGCGCAGCGGGCTTGTCGAGGAGGGATGTTAATAGTAAACCCTCTGCAGGCAGGTGTCGACGGGCAGCAGGGGGCAGTGTCGCACCGGGTGAAGGGCGCAGCGGGCTTGTCGAGGAGGGATGTTAATAGTAAACCCTCTGCAGGCAGGTGTCGACGGGCAGCAGGGGGCAGTGTCGCACCGGGTGAAGGGCGCAGCGGGCTTGTCGAGGAGGGATGTTAATGGTAAACCCTCTGCAGGCAGGTGTCGACGGGCAGCAGGGGGCTGTGTCGCACCGGGTGAAGGGCGCAGCAGGCTTGTCGAGGAGGGATGTTAATAGTAAACCCTCTGCAGGCAGGTGTCGACGGGCAGCAGGGGGCAGTGTCGCACCGGGTGAAGGGCGCAGCGGGCTTGTCGAGGAGGGATGTTAATAGTAAACCCTCTGCAGGCAGGTGTCGACGGGCAGCAGGGGGCAGTGTCGCACCGGGTGAAGGGCGTAGCGGGCTTGTCGAGGAGGGATGTTAATAGTAAACCCTCTGCAGGCAGGTGTCGACGGGCAGCAGGGGGCAGTGTCGCACCGGGTGAAGGGCGTAGCGGGCTTGTCGAGGAGGGATGTTAATAGTAAACCCTCTGCAGGCAGGTGTCGACGGGCAGCAGGGGGCAGTGTCGCACCGGGTGAAGGGCGTAGCGGGCTTGTCGAGGAGGGATGTTAATAGTAAACCCTCTGCAGGCAGGTGTCGACGGGCAGCAGGGGGCAGTGTCGCACCGGGTGAAGGGCGTAGCGGGCTTGTCGAGGAGGGATGTTAATAGTAAACCCTCTGCAGGCAGGTGTCGACGGGCAGCAGGGGGCAGTGTCGCACCGGGTGAAGGGCGTAGCGGGCTTGTCGAGGAGGGATGTTAATAGTAAACCCTCTGCAGGCAGGTGTCGACGGGCAGCAGGGGGCAGTGTCGCACCGGGCGAAGGGCGCAGCGGGCTTGTCGAGGAGGGATGTTAATAGTAAACCCTCTGCAGGCAGGTGTGGACGGGCAGCAGGGGGCAGTGTCGCACCGGGTGAAGGGAGCAGCGGGCTTGTCGAGGAGGGATGTTAATAGTAAACCCTCTGCAGGCAGGTGTCGACGGGCAGCAGGGGGCAGTGTCGCACCGGGTGAAGGGCGCAGCGGGCTTGTCGAGGAGGGATGTTAATGGTAAACCCTCTGCAGGCAGGTGTCGACGGGCAGCAGGGGGCAGTGTCGCAGCGGGCTTGTCGAGGAGGGATGTTAATGGTAAACCCTCTGCAGGCAGGTGTCGACGGGCAGCAGGGGGCTGTGTCGCACCGGGTGAAGGGCGCAGCAGGCTTGTCGAGGAGGGATGTTAATAGTAAACCCTCTGCAGGCAGGTGTCGACGGGCAGCAGGGGGCAGTGTCGCACCGGGTGAAGGGCGCAGCGGGCTTGTCGAGGAGGGATGTTAATAGTAAACCCTCTGCAGGCAGGTGTCGACGGGCAGCAGGGGGCAGTGTCGCACCGGGTGAAGGGCGTAGCGGGCTTGTCGAGGAGGGATGTTAATAGTAAACCCTCTGCAGGCAGGTGTCGACGGGCAGCAGGGGGCAGTGTCGCACCGGGTGAAGGGCGTAGCGGGCTTGTCGAGGAGGGATGTTAATAGTAAACCCTCTGCAGGCAGGTGTCGACGGGCAGCAGGGGGCAGTGTCGCACCGGGTGAAGGGCGTAGCGGGCTTGTCGAGGAGGGATGTTAATAGTAAACCCTCTGCAGGCAGGTGTCGACGGGCAGCAGGGGGCAGTGTCGCACCGGGTGAAGGGCGTAGCGGGCTTGTCGAGGAGGGATGTTAATAGTAAACCCTCTGCAGGCAGGTGTCGACGGGCAGCAGGGGGCAGTGTCGCACCGGGTGAAGGGCGTAGCGGGCTTGTCGAGGAGGGATGTTAATAGTAAACCCTCTGCAGGCAGGTGTCGACGGGCAGCAGGGGGCAGTGTCGCACCGGGCGAAGGGCGCAGCGGGCTTGTCGAGGAGGGATGTTAATAGTAAACCCTCTGCAGGCAGGTGTGGACGGGCAGCAGGGGGCAGTGTCGCACCGGGTGAAGGGAGCAGCGGGCTTGTCGAGGAGGGATGTTAATAGTAAACCCTCTGCAGGCAGGTGTCGACGGGCAGCAGGGGGCAGTGTCGCACCGGGTGAAGGGCGCAGCGGGCTTGTCGAGGAGGGATGTTAATGGTAAACCCTCTGCAGGCAGGTGTCGACGGGCAGCAGGGGGCAGTGTCGCACCGGGTGAAGGGCGCAGCGGGCTTGTCGAGGAGGGATGTTAATTGTAAACCCTCTGCAGGCAGGTGTCGACGGGCAGCAGGGGGCAGTGTCGCACCGGGTCGAAGGGCGCAGCGGGCTTGTCGAGGAGGGATGTTAATGGTAAACCCTCTGCAGGCAGGTGTCGACGGGCAGCAGGGGGCAGTGTCGCACCGGGTGAAGGGCGCAGCGGCTTGTCGAGGAGGGATGTTAATGGTAAACCCTCTGCAGGCAGGTGTCGACGGGCAGCAGGGGGCAGTGTCGCACCGGGTGAAGGGCGCAGCGGGCTTGTCGAGGAGGGATGTTAATGGTAAACCCTCTGCAGGCAGGTGTCGACGGGCAGCAGGGGGCAGTGTCGCACCGGGTGAAGGGCGCAGCTGGCTTGTCGAGGAGGGATGTTAATGGTAAACCCTCTGCAGGCAGGTGTCGACGGGCAGCAGGAGGCAGTGTCGCACCGGGAGAAGGGCGCAGCGGGCTTGTCGAGGAGGGATGTTAATAGTAAACCATCTGCAGGCAGGTGTCGACGGGCTGCAGGGGGCAGTGTCGCACCGGGTGAAGGGCGCAGCGGGCTTGTCGAGGAGGGATGTTAATAGTAAACCCTCTGCAGGCAGGTGTCGACGGGCAGCAGGGGGCAGTGTCGCACCGGGTGAAGGGCGCAGCGGGCTTGTCGAGGAGGGATGTTAATAGTAAACCCTCTGCAGGCAGGTGTCGACGGGCAGCAGGGGGCAGTGTCTCACCGGGTGAAGGGCGCAGCGGGCTTGTCGAGGAGGGATGTTAATAGTAAACCCTCTGCAGGCAGGTGTCGACGTGCAGCAGGGGGCAGTGTCGCACCGGGTGAAGGGCGCAGCGGGCTTGTCGAGGAGGGTTTTTAATAGTAAACCCTCTGCAGGCAGGTGTCGACGGGCAGCAGGGGGCAGTGTCGCACCGGGTGAAGGGCGCAGCGGGCTTGTCGAGGAGGGATGTTAATAGTAAACCCTCTGCAGGCAGGTGTCGACGGGCAGCAGGGGGCAGTGTCGCACCGGGTGAAGGGCGCAGCGGGCTTGTCGAGGAGGGATGTTAATGGTAAACCCTCTGCAGGCAGGTGTCGACGGGCAGCAGGGGGCAGTGTCGCACCGGGTGAAGGGCGCAGCGGGCTTGTCGAGGAGGGATGTTAATAGTAAACCCTCTGCAGGCAGGTGTCGACGGGCAGCAGGGGGCAGTGTCGCACCGGGTGAAGGGCGCAGCGGGCTTGTCGAGGAGGGATGTTAATAGTAAACCCTCTGCAGGCAGGTGTCGACGGGCAGCAGGGGGCAGTGTCGCACCGGGTGAAGGGCGCAGCGGGCTTGTCGAGGAGGGATGTTAATAGTAAACCCTCTGCAGGCAGGTGTGGACAGGCAGCAGGGGGGAGTGTCGCACCGGGCGAAGGGCGCAGCGGGCTTGTCGACCAGCAGCAGGGGGAATGTCGCACCGGGTGAAGGGCGCAGCGGGCTTGTCGAGGAAGCTGCCCAGGCCGACCCTCAGTCCGGGGGCCAGGCCCCGCAGACCCTCGGACAGCGACGCCGCGACGCCATGGCTCGCCTCGTCCTGCAGCAGGTACACGTCCACGGGCCGTCTCGCCCGCCGGTACCTGATCGTCAGGTTGGAGAACTCTCCTGCGAGAAACACGGAACAATATCCTAGCTGCTGCACCTCCCAGACACTCTCTCACAAGGGCGTGCCTCCCATTTAGGGTCATGATTTTATATTTATATTAATCACTAACCAATGTTTAAAATTTCTCCATTGTTGAAGTTATTGAAGTTATACTTCTAATGCGACTTCCAACAAGTTTGCGTTAAACGTTTAACGCTCCTGGGGAGGGGGAATAGAAAGAGAGAGAGCGAGAGTGAATGCTATTGTAAGGAACTAAGTAGAGAGTAAGAAAAAAATAAAGATCCTGACAGTTTGTAGTGTCACCATATTTGTTTCAATTTTAAATACCCTTTTTGTATATTACAATTTAAATTGCAGAAAGAAATCATGTTTCATAGACACATAAATAGTGAGTGTTTGTCATTTCTGAATGTCCACCAGGTCTCGCCGCGTCAATTTTCTCCTTGGGGCGAACTCGTCTGCTTAAATAAATAAACAGCTTTTATCGTTGAATGATTTCACGATTTATTTCATGAAAATCTGCTCTCATAAAAAAAGTTAGTTTTATAGACATTCAATAGGTCTCTCTCTCTCTCTCTCTCTCTCTCTCTCTGAAAATCAAACTATGAATCGTTACAAATTTATTTCCTTTATTTTTTTAGTTTGATTTGATACAATATGATTTCACTAAAAATATATTTCTACCCCTTCCTATTTTCATTTCCACATTACGAAGTTTCACTTCTTCCGCGCGGAGGGACTCCACGCACTATTTTTGCATGCAATTAAAAACTATTTTTTAATGATGCCAAAGAAGTATAACTTCTCACGCGCGTACCTAAGTAGTACACGCACCCATTTTTTAAATTTCACGAAATGAAATTTTTTTACAGCGCATTGTTTTTGCATAATTAGCTGCCAAAGTTACATTTTTAACGTTTTTGGGATGTACAAATAAGAATAATTATATTTATTGCAGAACTGGAACTTTTTAGGTTTAACTGCAATGTCACTGGCTACTTCATGATATGGTTTGCATTTCTATCACAAAAACTCATTTCATGTGTTCTTGGCTGTCAAAATCGTAACAAGTCTGAGAATTTTGAAATGCTAGGTAAAATTAATTAATATTTTCTGAAACAAATTCAAACAATTTCTTGAAGTAGCCAGTGGAATTGCAGTTAAACCTAAAAAAGTTTCATTTTTTAAATAAATTAAATTCTCCTTATTTGTACAACCCAAAAACGTTAAAAATGTAACTTTAGTAGCTAATTATGCAATTTCGTGAAATTTAAACTATTGAAAAAGTCTACAATGTTATCTGTAATTACTGTAAATATAAAATATGGATCTGAAATGGGAGGCACACCCTTAACACTCTTAACAACTTCCAGTATTGGTTGCGAATCACCCAGGGATCTTCTGGGTTAGTAATAAACAATATGTCACCCCTTTTGATAAATACACGACATAAACTTTAGCCAGGATATTGGTAACCGGAAATCTCTAGCGCTCATTGCTGTTGTTGAACATGAGCTGTTACTCAAGTAGCTTGTCTTCTGGGGTTGTCAGCAGTGTCTCAGGTGAATGATTCACCGACGTTTCGGGTCGACGTCGCAGTCGCCATCATCAGGGAGCAGTTACCTACTAGGTCGTAGGAGTAGATATTCCCCGACGTTTCGGGTCGACATTGCCGTCGCCATCATCAGGTAGCAGTTACCTACTATGTAGTAGGAATAGATATTCACCGACGTTTCGGGTCGACATTGCAGTCGCCATCATCAGGGAGCAGTTGCTTACTAGGTAGGTAGGATTAGGTCAACTGCTCCCTGATGATGGCGACTGCAATGTCGACTCGAAACGTCAGTGAATGACTCTTCCAGGACACGACTACAACCCAGAAGCCAAGCTAGTAGGTAACTGCTCCCTAATGATGGTGACTGCAATGTCGACCCGAAATAAGTCGGTGAATTATTGGCCCAGGACGCGGCTAAACAACCCCAGAAGCCAAGCTACTTCAGACAATGGCCGTGAAAGCCTGCGAACATGTTATTAATGAGCTGTACTCACCTACTCTCATGCTTAGTTTCACCCGCTGGGGTCGGAGCTGCACCGGACCTGTCCCTTCGTCCGCGCTGAAGTCCTTGAAGGGCTCGTCTTCGATGAGCGATGTTCTGTCGGACTCTGGGTTTATCAGGTATTCCTTCCTGCACCACTTCTCGAGCGACTCTTTGTCCCGGGTGCTCCGACACCGCAGCTGTCCAAATTTCTCGTCCAATTCCTGCGAAATTCAGGACTTTTAAGTTAGTTATAGGTAGAGACCGGAAAAATTCGCGGGTTCAATGACCTCCAGGATAGACTACACTATCCTCTACACACTCGGGCAAATACCAACTGTTCATTGCCTGCTGACTTGTGAGTCGTCTCGATTGGGTAGCCTGTGATTCGACACTTCTACGAGTGAGGGTCTCTAATTGGCCCTCATTACTCCAGATTAACAGTGAATCAATGGCAGAAGCAGCACTAAGGTATAATTATTAGAATTGTAACATGTCACGAATTGAATCCGCGAATTTTTCCGGTCTCTAGTAATAGGTAGAGACCTGTAAAATTCGCGGATTCACTTCGCGATAGGATAGAGTCCAAATACTTTTGACATTATTTTGCTTCAGTGATTGGGCCACAGTTTATCTGAAGGACTCTGGGCCAATGAAAAATCTGTAACAGAAGAATTAGCGAATCACGATCATTCCAGTCAACAAGTGTTACGATTCGTTAACCAATCAGCAGATGTAATTTGCACGAGTGCGTAGAGGATCATGGAGTCTATCCTTTAGGGATTTGAAATCGCGATTTTACAGGTCTCTAGTTATAGGGTTTGGTTGCATATAACATACCTGGTGATTCCCAACAGTGGAGGATCCAGAAGGTAGTAGGACGAGTAGGGGGAGGCTTTTGTTTCGGAAACAAATCAATTTGTTAGTTTTTTTTTTACAGAAAAAATTATTTCATCAAGTAATGATTGCGATCATAAAATGAGGAAGTCGGGCTTAAACCCCTTTGGAGCCACTTTCTTTCCCTTCTTTACTCTAGATTTGTCTATGAATTTTCTAAAACAGTGTTCAGAAACCGGTACCAGTCTAAGACCCCAGCACACACTAGTTCTCAATCCTGAAAGTACATGGTTTGGTCTAGTGAATTTCACTATTTTACTATCAACATATGATTATTTAGGGCATGTCGCTTTGCCCATAATTCGAGTTAAAGTTGGCTCAATTTTTTTTGTTAAATATAGCACAAAATTTACAGGTTTTTAAAAATTTTTAATTGATTCATGGACCTTTAAAATACATCCAACCAGCCTTTTTTTCTTCTATGTATAAGACATTGCCACAAAATTTTGCCATCACTATTATACACGAATACGTAACGTATGTTCGATTTTCAGTATCATTCTCATGTTAAAAGTTTTAATTTTATTTTATGTAATACTAATGTTTTCAACTTCCATTTCATCACTTTCTCAACAACATGTTTAGACACGAAATTATTCTCTCTGACTTGTGACTAACTCAGCAAGGTGATGCTTGTCATTGCTTGGGTAAGATTTTGCTAAGCTGTGGGAAGGAGTAGGCATATTTACACGCTTGCAAAGATTGAATTTTAAATTTACCAACTGACAGAAAAAAAAGCATAATAATTTCTTAATTATTCCTAAATATATACATAATTAGAGACCGGAAAAATTCGCGGTTTCATTTCATGATACGCTATAATCAAAACAACTGTATCTTTATATTGCTTCTGTGATATACTCACAGTTCATCTGAAGGATTTTGAGCCAATGAAAAACCTTCAACCAAAACAGTATCGAATCGCAAGCGTCCCAGTTGACACGTGTCACGAGTCAATAGCCAATGAGCAGAGTGCATTTTTCCTGAGTGTGTGTAGAGGATTGTGCAGTCTATCCTAGAGGTCATCGAAATCGCGAATTTTTCCAGTCTCTATACATAATGTATAGAGACCGGAAGAATTCGCGGATTAATTTCGTGATAGGCTGAAATCCAAACACGTGTACAATTCTGCTGGTTTTGCTATTGGCTCGAAGTTTAACTTGAGCTCTCTGGGCCAATGAGATATTATCGACCAAAGAATCATCAAATCACAAGCTACCTATTGGAGACGCCATACATGTTAGCACCCAATGAACACACGTTTGCTTAAAAAATGCAGAGGATAATGGAGGCTATCCTAGAGGTAATTGAATCCGCGAATTTTTCCGGTCTCTAATAATGTATTATGATGTAGACTATTATGACTTCTCCAAGAATATGTGCGTCAGCCCTCGTGATACGCTTGTTTCCTCCACGGCGAGCTTCCAAGAAGTGGGAACGCGTCACTCATCCGGAGGAAACGGAGCCGCGGAAGTGATTCAACTCGAGCTTCGCTTCAATTCCGCGACGTGAAGTGACGCAGTCCTGAGCACGTGCAGTGACGGTCACTTCCTGGCGCGAAGGCACAGCCGAGAGTGAGCTGAGAGTCCCATCGGGTCGTTACCACAACGCAGAAATACCATAACGCCGAATGTCAAAATTGACCACAACGCCGACAGCTAGAAAACTGCTGTGTACCACAACGCCGAAATAACAACTGAATGACTTTGTGTGTGTTTCTTAAATGTACCGTAACGCCGAAATACCACAATCAAACCTAACCTTACCTAACCTAACTTAACCTAGCCTATCCTAGCCTAGTCTAACCTAACCTAATCTAACCTAAACTAGTCTAACCTAACCTAACCTTTGTGGCAGTCCTGCAATGACATTTTTCAGCGTTAGTGTATTTCGGCGTTGTGGTACACAGCATTTTTCTAGCTGTCGGCGTTGTGGTCAATTTGGCATTTCGGCGTTGTGGTATTTCGGCGTTGTGGTGCGTCCCCGTCCCATCCCACACAGACACACAGACACACAGACGTGCGTGCGGTGACCGCACTTCCTGTCTTGCCGCTGACGTCGAGAGCGGTGTGTCGCACGGGGAAGAAACTGTAATTGCCGGAACCGAGACCCTAGATTTTTGAAGTAGTTTCGGGCGCGTCCGCTAGATAGTAGCTTTCACAATATACTCCTAATATAGCTACATTGATTGTGAGGAGTAATGCTGAAAGTATCATCAGGCAAACAAACCCGGTAAAAAAATTAATTCACTATATTTTTTTGTAGCTCTACACATTTTTTGGTGTGGCAAACCAGAAATGTTTGTATCTCCTACTCATTTATACGTAGCATGACCTTTTTTTTTTATTACAAAACACCATTAAGTGTTCTTCGCACAGTGAAAATTACTAAGTAATTAGTAGAGACATGCAAAATTCGCGGATTCATTTCGCGATATGCTAGCATCAAAACAACTATACCTTCGTACCGCTTCTGCGATTGGCCCACATTTTATCCGGGAACTGTGAGCCAATGGGAAAGACTAAACCAAGAAAGTGCCAAATTACGGACAGCCTAGTTGAGACGTCTCACGCGTCAGTAGCCAATGAAGAGGTGTCATTTCCGCGAGTATTTAAAGGACTGTGGAGTTTATCCTAGAGGTCAATGAATCCGCGAATTTTGCAGGTCTCTAGTAATTAGTCGTCGAATAGATATATTAACAATATTAACATGAAACTTTGTATCCCAACAAGTAGCCGGGCTTCAGGACCCTGTCGTCGGAGTTGCCCCGTTTCCCTACCCGTAATAAAGATATGTCACCAATTCGCCCTTTGTGGCCATGCACACTGTGTTTGTTCTTTGTGTTACCTTGTACCTTTCATATATTAAAGATGTATTTTTTTTTTGGTGAGGACTCCTCTTGTGGGGAAACCTTTAATTTAAAAATAACTAGAACCTCAATCCCAGTATTTATGGGCCCATCCAACAGATAGCGTCACATGTCAAGTGAAACATGGTTTCAGTTTCCACTGTAAGAGTTGCACTTCTAAATCTCCCTCCTTGTTCTGTGGTGTGTCGTGGATCCAGGTATTGGAACACTCGTCAGCGGTGTCGGTGGTGTGTATAATGGCATCTGCTGTGGCTAGTAAATGGAAGCAGGCCAAATTCTCGGATTCATTTCGCGATAGGCTAAAATTTAAAATGCTTAGGCTACACCTTTGTTGTTGCCTCTGCTATTGGCTCACTTTTGATCTCGATGAATCTGGGCCAGCAAGTGACTCTCAAGTGAAGAAGTATGGAATCATGGGTTATGAAGTCGAGATGCCTCACAAGTAGGGACCGGAAAAATTCGTGGATTCAATGACCTCTAGGATAGCCTCCATTATCCTCTGCATTTCTCAAGCAAACACGCGTGTTCATTGGGTGCTAACTTGTGAGGCGTCTCCACTGGGTAGCTTGTGAATCGACGCTTCTTTGGTCGATAGTCTCTCATTGGCCTAGAGAGTTCCAGTTAAACTGCGAGCCAATAGCAGAACCAGCAGAAATGTACACAAGTTTGAATTTCAGCCTATCACGAAATGAATCCGCGAATTTTTCCGGTCTCTACTCACAAGTCAGTAGCCAGTCAACGGGTGGCATTTGCCTCAGTATGCAGGGGGTTGTGGAATCTATCGTGGAGGTCATTGAACCCGCCGATTTTCCCGGTCCCTACTAATGAAATTATGTTCTTTACAACTTTAGGTATTTAACATTGACCCTGTTCCACATCTGAACGATTTTAATGTTAATATATTTTATAACAATCTATTCATTTCAGATTTATGAGCAGTTATATAGCTTGATGTCCTACTAGTATCGTCATTTTACGCCATTTTTTTTTTTTGCTACTGCTGAGAATGTCTGAAACCCTGCTCTCAAGTATTGCCACGCAGAAGGAAAAATAGCTTCTAACTTATACTTCAAAAAAATATTATTCTGTATTCCACAGCGGCCTCGGAATATAAAGGAGCTCTCGTCTGCGGGATTTGGGGGATTGCCAAAATAAACTTGCCAAAGCCTCTGGGACTTTTGGTGAAACCATATACTTAGTAGTAGAGACACGGAAATACCGCGCATCCATTAATTCGCAAGTTAGAATGCAAACCTTCACAATCTCGCACCGTGTTCATGATTAGACCGCAGCTATTTGGACACGCCCCTCTACGACCGTGAGCCAAAGATGCACGGCTAGGAGAGAAGAAAGCGAACCAGGCAGCGCCAATTAACAAGGATAAAAATGTCCTCGCTAAGGAATCGACCAATGGGAAAGCAAACATTCTATGACTTTGGATTCTACCCTGAGGTCAGAAGAGTGTGCGATAGTTCCGCGACTCCACTAAGTAGGAATGAAAGTCGCGCGTGCAAGCTACGCTACCAGTCAGTTTAAGGGTGGATTTCCAGTCAAACTGTGTCATTATGGAAGCAGCAGTTGCGGTTTTAAAGTATCGCGGGACTTTACATGTTCGAGTTGAATGCAACAAGTACTTTGATATTTCATTACTCGTACATTAAAATATGTTCGGTGACCGTGAACTGCTTAATGCTTCATTAGCTCTACCATAAGAGCACCAGTTGATTTTTACATTTCAGTTGGCAAGTAGTGAGCTAGTGACTGCGCAGAAAACAAGTGTCAGACTATACTGGATTATTTCGAATGGGCTGGACCTTTTGCAACTTCTGGACCCGAAGGTGTAGTAGATGTAGAATAAAATAAATTAGGTTTTATCAAATACACCAAAATATTACTGGACAGCTCCAAGATTTTTGTATCAGGCCGATAGATGGCAAAAGGCATGCCTGGCATGAACAATGTATCTGTTTAATACATATTATGGTACCAACATTATGACACAAATCTAACTATTTTCCCTTAAAAATGGTTTAATAATGATACATATTAATGGGGGAAAACCTTCAATGCTTCAAAATAAAAATAAAAGTTTATCTTTTTTTACACCAGATAACATGTGTAATTTTAGGATTCATTAAAAAATATTTCTTTTGGACACGCCTCTTGTCATTAGGTCATTTTTCACAATCTCGCCTATGTTGTTCTTGTTAGTATAGACAAATAGCCTCTATAGAATTTTGTATAGAGCTGTCCGGTATTAGTCAGTAACATATTTAGTGTTAAGACCTCCCGAAATCATGAAGGTTTGTGAAATAAATATTTTTGTTAGTAACAACTACGATAACTATAATTTACAAGTAGGCCTAGTAATTTAATTTTACGAGAAAAGTGGCAAATCAAAAGATAATACATATTTGAACGTATAAAATTTTTTTCACTTTTTTTAAAATTTAAATTGTTGTCCGTGTAATTTCACCAAATATATTATAACTTTAAATTGATTATTTGCGAATCACATTGTTTTGTGATGCACATCCTGAGTCAGAACGCTACATCACTAAACCCGGCATTCACATTCCTAATTCCTGCCCACCCGCCCCTTCTGGCCACAGACAACTCCCGAGCGGGCGTAGAAGAAGTACTACCTTAAAGCCATTATACGGGAAGTATACGGCCAGTATACGGGAAGCCCAAGATTCCTTGACCCCCGATCAATCCCGAACTTACGCGAAGTTGGCCTATCGATCATGCAAATCCGCCGTGGGAACAAAAAATGCCATTTTGCAAAGTTTCATACATCTCCACGGAATTTGGAGTACCTATTTTAAATGTAGCTCACCTAACTAACCAAATTTTCATTTCAGTAACGATATCCTAAATCGTGCGAAAATAAATGAAAGACGATATTTTTGCGAAAAATGTCCCACCTAAACTATATACAACTAACTGTTACTTGTACTCGTTCCACAACGACACGGAAACGTAACAAAAGGCAAACAAACCAGACAGAATTCCACGGTTACCTAATACGAAAAATTAATTATACTAAAACAAATTTCAGATACCTGAACGTAGCACGTTCTTCATTTACATCTTAGTAAAAATAAACAAGAAAACAATTATACATATAGATAGAAACTGGAAATATTCGCGAGTTCAATGCCCTCTAGGATAGACTCCACGATTCCCTACATATTCGGGCAAATGCCACATGCTCATTTGCTAATTACTTCTGAGACCTGTCAACGAGAATGCTTCCGATTCGATACTTCTTTGTCTGAAGTTTTTTTCACTGGCTCAAAGCCAATCACAGAAGTAATATGAAGGTACAGCTGTTTGGATCCCAGCATAACGCGAAACGAATCCGCGAATTTTTCCGGTCTCTACACATAGAATGCCAGGTTTTTGTTGTATCAAATAATGTTGAACGTGTTAAAACGTAAACAAACATGGCTACCAGCGCGGCTTCGACTGGTCGCAACGGAGCAACACACACGGAAGGGCTGGTCCAAGTCCAGTGTCCGTGACCACGCGCGCGGGATAGTGGATTGTCCGTTCCACGAGATACGTCTCCTCTCGAACGGTGGGGCCCTGGGCTATTTTCTTTTATGGAAGCCCTCCCCGGGAAATTAAAAAAAAAAATTAACTCTTTGAAAGAAAATTTTAAGCCAACCTGGAACTTAAATTTCAACGATGATTTTGCTAATGAATCTTAAGAAATTTTGATATTAATTTCTAATAAATTATCCTCTGGTCAGTTTTACAAATGCTTACAATCAAATCCCGGTGGAATTGAGTAATCGTACGTGGCAATAAACGCTTTACAAGTGTTTTCTAACATTGAATCATAATCTGAAAGTTGTGTTGACCGGCACGTAGAAAACCCTGGAGACGCACGCACGAGGCGGATGGTCCTGGTGACACGCACCTGGTCCGCGCACCAGGCGCACGAAGGCGTGGTGACGCACTGCCCGCAGTCCCGCGCCGCGGCGCACGGGGTCTGCGCCGCCGGCTCCACCGGCTCCACCGGCGCCACCAGCGCCACCGGCGCCACCAGCGCCACCAGCGCCACCAGCGCCACCAGCGCCGGCAGGGGGCTCATGGCGGACTGCGGCCGCCGGCCCAGGGGGCAGCTGCCGCGCCGGATGCGGCCCGCCGCCGCCGGAAGTCCCTCCGCCCTTCCCCTTCTCGTCACCGCAGGACAGCTCACTTCCAGACGTACCAACTTCTTGGCAGGGTGTCCACAGTTAGTACTTTCGTACTAGATCTAGTACTTTTATAAGTTTTTTATTGGTCTAGTACATTTACGCTCAGATCTAGTACTTTTTTTCTTTAATATAATAATATTACAGTAACTGCAATATGTTTTATTATTAAGCGTGATTATTTTTAAAAACTATGGAATGTATGTGTGTGTGGTGTGATATTTAAGTTAGAGCGTTGCAATTTCATTATAACTTCCTAAATTGTTAAAACCATAAGAAAATATAATTTAGTACTTTTTTCTCGCCTAAATTGGTACGAAATATTTTTTCCTTGTGGACACCCTGCTTCTTGGTGCGCACACCAGTTCTCAGGGTCACGTACCATGTACCACGACGACTCTGTCCTTGTACGCAACAATACCAAGATTAGCAAACTAACAATAATCTTTAACCGACAAAATACCAACGTTAGCCATTAACCGAACAAATACGCCAATATAACACAGAGCGAAAAATCACGGTCGATTGTCATTTGCCAGTATTGCCACTGTAGCTACTGTTGGTAAAACTGCTTGACCATTTGCTATTCGGACGTGATATTCGAGGAAATCTCAGTCGAAGTTTATGAGAGTACGAAGGACGCTGCGTTGGCAATGCAGAATATTGTTCGATAAAAAAAAGTACTAGATTTATTAAGAGTTTTTTAATACATATTTTAATAATTTGTTATACTATTTGATATAAAAAATAAAAATTACATTACTTACATGGTTCATATAGTTTACCAGAATAAACACCACATCAAAATGAATATCGCTATCACTTTACTGATTTCAAAAGAAATTATTTGCATTTGAATATCCTCAATGAATAATTTTGAGTCTAAAAATGTTTTTTTTTTTTTTTTTTTCCCCATGATTTAAATGTGTAGGCCTATACTTTTGACTTCCCCCCCCCCCCCTCCCCCAATTCATTGCTCAAGTGAATGAACCCTCGTTTCAGACGAATATCTTCGATATGAATAATTTTTACATGTTTTTCAATGTTATTTACATTTTAGATCAGAAATGCGATGAAATATCAAAATGAAATAATTAATGTGACATTTCTTCTTTGCGTTCGATGATGACTGCCCTCTTTTAACTGAATAAGAATCTAATATATATATATTTTTTCTCTGGGATGCGATTCCGACACAGTTTGTATTTGTTGTAGTGTTGGTAGCGCCGCAGTAGAGCACGGAGGTACCAGTTTTTCGTTCTTTATACCAGCTTTGAGCGAGCTCGGTGCAAGGATTTCTGGGTGGCCGTCTGAAATCCCTGCTTCCAGAGCCAACGATTACTTCCTGCATTCATTCTGAAGCGAAGCATACTTGAAGCACGTATGCAGCTAGCTACTTCACGTCGGTGATTGAACGACACTAAGAAAACCTTTTTTCTGTACTTTTACAAAAAAAAATCTGTAACACTACCAGAAAGACATGGGTACGACTATATTTGCATATATAAAATGTGTTTTTCGAGATGATACTGACCATTAATTACGACAAATGCTGATATATTTTAATGCATATATTTTAACTAATGTTTCATTAAAGCATATATATTTTTTTAAACATGGAAAAGATAATGCAATATTCAACAATTTAACTTTATTTTTTGGTATCATTCTTATTTATTATGTGAGCAGTTGATACTGGAAAGCTAGTCAGGGAACGGTTTACTAATAAATTTAACTACTAGAGATAATGGGACAACACAAAGCTAAATGCCCGGGTGAGAATCCGAACCTAGTATTACTGCGAACACAATTTTGTATCGATGCAGTTTTTTTTCACGTAAATGTCCAAACTGAGAAATATCTCTCACTAGTTAGTTGTAAGGCGCCCGTTGAAAAATGTTGAATATAACAAACAATTTAATATACACGAAATATTTATTAAAATTTCTATTTATTTAAATATTGAGCAAATTAAAATTATTACTGATATATATAATGATAAAAAAGTTTTTGGCAAAAACAATTTTTTAAAGAAAAAACCTTTTGAAAACTTCTACTGCGTGTGAATCGTCTCATTCAATAATATTTAATGAATTATAACGACTTCTCACGTAATCAAAATTTATTTTCAGCGATTAATTAAATATTTACTTAATTTGCGAAGTTAATTATTTAAATTAGTAAAGTAAAAGAATGATCAAAATCTTCACAAATTAAATAAAAATAAAAAGCTCTTATTTAACTTCTAACGCCATCTTTTGGTGAAAACTTCAAATGCACTTCTTATAAGTTATAAGATATAAAAACACGGAAGTGTTGCTGAGCGTAAAGCAGCAAGTGCGGCTACCTGCAGAGTGCCGGTCTCAGTCTCCTGGTGGGAGACTTCCCGCCGCGCACGCTGGCATTCTGCAGGCAGGCGCTGCCTCGCAGCGGTACGTGATTATTAAGTCAGCGATGAGCGTTACTGTATATAGGATTTTACATGACTATTTTTGTTACATTTACAAAAAAAAATACAGTGCCTTGAAGACTCTGAGCCAGTTGTAAACAATCGCTACACGTGGTGATTTATCGTGGCAAAATCCGACTGTTTGAAAGACTTGAAGTCTTTGGTACGTATTTGAATCATTTCTCTTATTGTCTGTGACCCGCGGAGGAAATCTCGTACCGCACTCGACTCGGCCAATCAGAAAACACACTTTGCAGTGCAGAACCTCCGTGATTAACCGTAAAATAACTTCGCCGAGTAACTCGTATTTGTTCCAACAGCAAGAGCCAAAGGATGTTACAGAGCATTTGCAGGCCATGTTGGAGAAAATCATTTCCGCGATAAATCACCATCTCTAACAATTCTCGTGAAACTTGCCAAAGGATGTGACCTCTTGTTTCATTGACCAATGACAGGGCTGTAGCAGGAGGAGGAAGGGTTAGGGGGGGGGGGGGGGTTCTGAACCCTTCCTTCAAGGATTTTAAAGTAAAAAAACTAGTGAAGGCAGAATTAGAAAATTACAGCAACTTAGCTACATAACATAAGGTAACATGGAAATATTATTGTGATCCCTTTAGTGTCCTACAATAAATGCATTTCGTCCCACACATCTAGCCCAACATGCCTCCACACAGAAGCAGCAGGAATTGTATCCTAGAAGTCTATATTTAATGCCGGTTTGTAGTAGCTGCGTCGACTATTGAACCATTTGATTAGCAGACATAAAAATTTATCTACATAGATTTTTTAATGAAAAAAAACCTATATAGGTAGGTACCTACTATTCTTTGCAGCAATTACCTGGGCAATCTAAATAAAAGTCATAATAAAAATTACCTTGTATGTCAGTACAGCTCATATATTATTTCCTTGCAAGGTTTCATCCAAATCTGTGGAGTAATTAACTTCCAATAGTGGAAAATATTTTCTTTGTGTACTTTACGTATGAATCTGTTAAAGCTACTGTAAATTAGTGGAAGTTTGCGTGAAATAGATTGAAACTGCTCCAAAACTTCCAGTAATGAATTATCAATCTTTCAATTCAGATTTATTGTGTCGCTCAGAACCTACGTTAAGGCAGGTATTGTAGTGAACAGAAGGATTAGGGATGATAGTAAAAGAGCGGGGTTGAGACAGTACATTTTATTTTTAGTAAAGCAATTAGCAAAAAAATATTTATTATAATTGCCTACTTAAAATATTTACACACAATACTACATAATAACTTTGTATAGTTTTGTAATGTTGATACTGTATAAAAGAACATCACCGTATATACCCTCATACCTCACAGCGTATTTTTCCAGCTGTTTAGCTTCCTTATTCCTGTACGTACTCGAGAAATATTCCTTCATTCATTGGCGGTCTTTTCCGAGCCAGCCACATGAATTCCAACAGCTAGAGAAACTAATGTTCTACGCTATCTGAGCGCCGCCTTATTGGGTGTGTCTGATCATCAATCGTTCAAACAAATAATAAATTAATGTAAAACACTATAATTAAATGCGTCATGAAATAATAGTTGATCTAGTTATTTCCATAATCTCACTAAATAACAAATTATTATCTTCCATAAATTTTATACTTAATAATACTTTTTCATATAAAATATACTTTCTAGCGATACTAATTATTTACAAGATAAACAATATTCTGATTGATAACACACAATTTTCTTATAGTAAAATATATAATAATTAGTATTAAGGCACATAAAGTATACATAAAATATTAATGAACAACAAAACTTCAGCTAAAAAATATGAAAATTATACTTACAATGCTCATTTTTTTCTTTTAAATATAGTAATTGATAGTGATAAAACTAAATATTTTGAACTTTTTAAACACTAGCCACAGTTTGCAGATTTATTATTCCATTTTATGGCTCGACAAACCAAAGGACAAAGCTTGAGACAGTAGTTGAAGTCGATGTTCGTGATACATTACGTCTTATAATTAGTTACATGCTGGAGAGGGTTAATTACTATGAGATTTTAACAATGCAATTTTTGGAAATATATCTTTTTTGTTATCTTTAGTAATGTTACTACAATGTTAAAACATTTCTTCACCTCTAATAAATTACTCTCGCCTACATAAATTATAGTTCACTTATCTATCGTTTATACTGTGAACGCAAAGAATGAAAATAAAAAAAGGTTTATCTTGAAGTTTAGTTATGGTAGGACTCTATAGTTTTATAACAGCTTTTTATTAAAAAATACATCTACAAAATTGAAACAATTTTCATATTTTAAGATATGTTTATCCCCCTCTCCTTTTTTATTTACTGTAGTCAGTGCCGTTTAAAATTTTATCTCGAGGAATTGGCTGAACATAAGTTAGACAGTGGCTGAAAACAAGTTAGACAGCGGCTGAACACAAGTCAGACACCGTGCAATCACTTTTTGAATAGGGGAAGGGGGGAATGACTGGATTAATTATAACAATCTTGTTCTTTTTTTTTTCAATGATATTTTTAACATTTCTTTAAATCATGTGTTGATAAAAAAGCAATATTTACACTTGAAAATGTTACTCTATAGTATATTTTAATATTAATAATATGTATTCAAAATCCTCTTTGCAAAAAAATGTATCACAGGCAATAGATTTGGTATAAGATATAGTGAGATTTTTTTCTGTATTATTGTCACTTGATACCCATCTCTTCATTGATGTCTTCATGATTTTTTAAATGTCGGATTATTAAAAGTTGACGTTGGAGTTTGGTACAGAGGATTCCCATCCTTAAAAACAAAAGAAACAATAGTTAATTCTTACAATGATGCCTTTTTCATTGCTACACAAATAAAAATATTTAAACATATGAACATCTAAGAAACATCATACAAACCCTATGCCACTTTGAGAGTTCACGTTCCTTCTCAAATCTGGCGTATTCTCTTTTGTCATGAATCGTGGTAAGTATCTTCCATATCAAGATAATCAGAAGTCCCAGGAAAACTGTAGCCCCGATCACTCCGAAAATTACACCTGCAAAAAAAAACAGCAATTAGTGTTCAACGATAATGACATACATGCCTCACAAAGGAGGGGAAAAAATATTTTGAATTATAGAATTTAGTTGTTTTCCATGAATTTGGCTAGTGAATTTTCGTGGAAAGATGCAGAAATTATTTGTACCTATCAATCGCTGTGACATCATTTTCACGTTTAAGTGTGTTGACGTGAATCCAGATTATGAATGAACTTTTCGAATCAGTATTGTGGACAGCATTTGCTTACTGCAGAAAGCATTATGGTTTGCTGGTGCTTCATAAAATCCTAGCGTCTGCTACAATTTTTCTGCGGAAAAATCATTGGCTTTGACACTGGCCTAGCGATGATGGTTGAAGCACCAACATGGATGAGCTAGAGAACTGCTATGGTAGGGATAATTTATATGAGGTCACGACGTTCAACAACCGCGACTATTCCAAGAAAAACTACGGAATGTGATTTTGCACTAGTTCCCATTTGCCTTCCGTAGTTTGAGAATGAAGAGATAACACATTTACAGGTACTTTGAACCCTAGGAAGAGTATTCTTCATACTTGAGGGACCCAACCCTCGACGGAACTTTTGATCAACAATGAGGCGCCGTAACTACTACATCAGTAGGGACTGGAAACATTCGCTGTTTCAGCGACATCTGGGATGGACTCCACAATCCTCCACATACTCGGCCAAATGCCACCCGCTCATTGGCTACTGACTTGTGAGACCTGTGGACTGGGATGCTTGCGGTTGGATACTTCTCCAGTTGAAGGTTTACACTGGCTCTGAATCCTTCAGATAAACTGAGAGACAATCACAGAAGCAAACACGAAGGTACATGTGTTTGGATTCCAGCGTAACGCGAAATAATTCCGCGAGTTTTTCCCGGTCTCTCTACGTCAGACGATCCAACAATCTTCAGGACAGTGGAGTTTAGCATGTCAGCAGAAAACAACCTTAACATTGCAGGTCTCCAATCCTAACCGCGCTGTTCTGGCCTGCTATTGGCAAGTTCTACCACTGCCGGTTCCCGCCAGGGAAGAAAACTATCGGACGAAGAAGGTGTGAATGCAATCGGTTTAATTCGTGTCGGACCACAGAATGTGCCGAACCAAAGAAAGTCTGGTTAAAAAAATTGAACTGTTTTAGGCTGACTGTATATATGTGTGTGTATGTTGGTATGTGTGATGTTGAGAAACACACCGTTTGACCGATTACCATGAAATTTGGCTCATCGGAATGTTTTTTTTTCCACAGAGAATGTTTTTATGCTAGATGGCGCTGCAGCGCATCAACATTTATATCGTTCAACCGATCGCCATGGATAAATTCAATTTTTTACAAAAGAAAATCATAGGTCATAGACATCCAAACAACGAGTGTGTGTCATTCCTCTATGTCCGCATCACGGTCATAAAGCAAGGTTTGGCTACTTCCTATCCTTCTCCTTGGCGAGACCCGTCCGCTTAGTGAGGTGCTTTGTATGTGTACACCTACTTTAAACAAAATTACAAAAAAAAATTGAATGAAGCATTGAAACGCATGTTGGACATTAGCTACATAAAGGAATCTTTTTAGTATAAGTAATCTTTCAATATTCAATTTTTTTACAAAGCTTTATAGATTCTATATTACATAGCTACAGGCCATTCATTTTTAGATAAATTTACACTAACCGAACAACGTCTGCCGGGTTTTGCCAGTGATGGCAATTATTTTGCACACTTGACGTTCAGAAGACAATTACTGTCTACATCTGATTTCGACAAAAAAAAAAGGTCCCCTTCGCCCCGTGTTCAGCCCGGGCAACGCCGGGTGGTACTACAGCTAGTACTATACAAACAAGAAGTGTACTGCCTGTAACTTGCCTAGTATGTTCGGTCCACACTCTCTCTCCTTCTGCACCCATATCCGGTGCGCGCCGTCCATGAACCGGTAGCGGAAGTAGAGCGTGCAGCCTTGGGCGTCGGCTATCGGGCAGATCTTGTCCTGGTTGCTGTCGTAGCTGTCGTAGTCGTCCTCGTCTGGAAACATTTGCCACGTCGCTACAAACGTACAGTAAAGATATGATGTACACAGATTTTTGCTTATGTGCATGATGCGAACGTTGACTTGCGATCTGCCATCAGAACTGTCAACATCAGATGTTGCAGATATTATAAACGCGCATTTCTTTGCAAATGATAGATACTCCAAAAAAAAAAAAGGGGGGGGGTTGTCTGTAAAGTCGGTTTACGGACGATAATTTTACGTGATAACGTCATAAGAAAACATTGATGAAAATTGCATACTTTTGAATTTTCAAATATAATTTAGTTTTTTAATTTAAATAACTTGTTTAAATATAATCACGAGCAATTAGTAAAAAAGCCCGCCTTAACCTGTTTGATATTATAGAAGATTTTCTCGCACGGTGGTTGGCCGGTTCTTGCACGCTAGGCTCAGGCGGAACGTGACAATTTTTCGTGCGTGCAGCCGGTGTTCATCGATTTATAAGAAGTTATCACGTCAAAACAACACACTTTTTGAAGTTATACTTCCTTAGGTAACAGTTGATGCCATTTTCTCTGTACTGCAGTCTTAAGCATGAGGCAGACTATATGAGGTACGCGTTTAGCATCGCCTGGATAGCTACTGATGCCAACGTAAAGCTACTGAAGGAATACATTGTTGAGGGGGAAAAGTAAAATCCATCGACCACTTTCGGAACGCATGAATTGAACCTGCCGGGAGTCAGACCGGGACCATTACCGTGCGAAGCTTGTGGTCCATCCAGTAGCTACTGAGCCACGGAGGCCGCCGTTACACACAGTGAACAACTGCACTGTGCAGTCACATTGCACACACTTCTTAGTACACAATGTTTTATAGCTTTTTTTTAATTACAATCGTGTTATGTGGCCCCTTATATTAGATCCTTTGATACACACAAATTTTTGTATAACTGGTGGGACAAACTAATGTAAGTAGGGGGATAATGCATGAGCTGACAGTAGATCTAAAAAGCAAGGTTTCCCAACTGAACATACCGAGAGATCTATCGGTTGATTGTCAGAGACCAGAAAAGATCTGTTTATTTATTCCAATGGGCTAATTAATGATTCTGCTTGCGTGCTTAAAGGTCTAGGCCAGGAGCTCATATAACGTAAACCAAGTTTCAGGAATTGCACATCTGCTTACAACCGAGTGGAATGGACTCTCATTCTCATTCGGTGGGATCCGAGTCTAATCCCAATTCGAACTTTCCTGCTTTGGTTTCCCCTAGGTCGTTGAAAGGTCCAAATCCCCTCGAATCTTTTCCCGAAGTGCGGTTATTTTTTCCACAAACCTCGTTGTTGACGAGACACAAGCCACGTGAATAAGCATTTGTGTACCAGCTGGGTTTCGCTGCGTAACCTTGCTATCCTGGTCTATTTTCGCCTCGGAAATAACCACAGTTTATATTTACTGGAGCCAGTTTTAACTGTCATTACTTATGTTTATCGAAAGTTTAGTAACCACATTTTGTGAACAGATATAATTTCCGGGATATGCATCAAACCGTTTAAGTTCAGCATTGTGTTAATGAATAAACCACAGTTATTTTGTCTCGCCCTCTATGCGATGGTGAATTAATGCTGAAAAGATAGAAGTGGAGTTACCAACTTAACATGGGTACGACGAGATGTCTTTCATAAATACGAACTGCCAATGAAAAAATCAGTAACACAGGCGCCAAAAGAATTTTCTAAATTTAGTTGTAGGCCACGTGACTGTTCCGGTACAATAAAAGTAATTACAAAAATTATTAGCGTCAAGAAAATGCTTAAATTTTTTGTATTACTCATTAAGTGGTAAAATAATTTTTAGAATGACATTAGTACTTTTTCAGGTGATTCACAAAACGTTCTTAAATACAGGATCAGCAGTCTCATCGGCACATGAAACTAAGGAATGAGTTATTTTCCCGCTGATCGTAGCCGCTAAATAACAACACATCGCAAACATGGGCATGGCGTGTCCAAGTACAACAATCAGGTAGGTATTCCCGCAAATTACAACTGTCTTTGGAGGCCGGCGATCACCTTTGGCTCGTATGTTGTCCACGACAGTTATGTAGCCGCACTTGCTGCACATCTCCACTTGCTTCAGCATCTTTGTGTCATTCAGCTTGCACTGAGCGCAAACCTCGAAGTCTTTGCACAGCGCACCGGGACAAGACTGCAAATAACAAGCTGAACACCATCAGAACACATCCACACAACATGCAAGCTTGCGAACAAGCTCGTCATACGACTTGAATTAGGCTCACAGTGCAAGCTTGACACGTCAAGCTCGATTCAAGCCTGCTTTGAACCATGAACCAATGCCACAAGCTTGCAGGCTTGCCATTGCGAGATTATGGCAGGCTTGCTGCAAGCTTGTCACATGTGTAAACTAGTTTGCTTGAATCAAGCTTGATTAAAGCTAAGAAAATTACAATGGCCAACTTGATTCAAGCTTTATTTAAGACTATTTTGCTCTCTGGGTAAAAAAAAAATACTCACCATCCATATTACATAACATTTTTAATCGAATGAAAAATGAGAGCTATAGGTATTTTATTTTGTGTTGAAGATAGGGAAGCATTATCACACTGTTATTTCGAGATATGTTAACTGAAAAAAAATCATAGATGAGCGTTTGGTCTGATGGTCTATTATAATGAGTTATTTACCCCCCCCCCCCTTTCCGGCTCAACCCATTTTTTTAAATTTTGTTTTTGCAGGGCTTCTATTTAGTCAGGGAGTGGCCATGCCTATGTGTTTATATGGTAACCGGGTGAAGCCATTCTTTTTTTCAGCTCATGGTCTGCCCATTTTGGTTAGTCGCCCAAAACATTGGCTGAAGTGTAGTGTTTTAATTGTGTAAACAGTTTCAAATTACTGTATTTCATTGAAACGACTGTGTTTAACGACATTTTCTTAGCACCAATTCCGAAATGTTTTAAGTGTGACAATATGGCGATGGCGAGGCGACAATTCCTAAAGTACTATGTCCTTGTCACAGACAAGCGTAAACATCAACCAATGCCACCAAGGAATAAGGGAAGCCTACATACAGTTCACAGGAATGAAAACCACACCCGAAGTGTTCCGAAGTTCTCCGAAAGTTGCCGATCATTCGTGAAAAAAACACCATTTTATATATTTTACGGCCATAAAATATTTTAAATAACACTAATATAACATAACCTAACATACCCTAATGGAAAAAAAAGACCTATTGTTTATCATCACCAGGGATGCGAGCGCCCTTGGTCATTAATCCAGCAATGGATACAAGATATGAAAGCGAACTACAGGTCCAAGTTTCCAACCCCCCGAATGCTACCAGCTCTTCATCCATGCCATCCTCTGTATCCTGAATACACCCTTGCATTCATAGGGGAGCTAGTCATGGCGCCAATCGCTACCACGACTGGCCAATCCTCGCACAAGCACACGATGCATGCGACCCTCTCCCTGCATGGCTAATCCGCAAGCTTTGGCCTGAGATGCGCCTAGATTCCTCCCTAGCATAGACACATCCTAAAATTTAACTTAAGTTTATAGTTAGGTTAGGGAAAAAAATCCTTGTGAACTGTAGGCTATAGGCTATCCAAGTAATAAACACCACCATTCGGTTCGCGCCCCATAGTTCTTAGTGTTTGTCACACTCTCTTCTCCTGGTGGTGACGTAAATGTCCCCTTAAAATAAAACTTTGGGCGCCTGGTGGATCTTTTAGTTTCAAATACAAAAAAAAAATAACAAATGCAATTTCGTCTATATATCTGTGCTTCTATATTTAATTTACTTTTAATCAAGCGAACATAAACTAACCAAACATGATCTCAGTAAACAGGTTAAAAAGTAATTTAACTTACATATTTTTTCCCCAAATATATTGAAATTATAACATTTGCTATATGGGTTGGCAATTATATTAAAACTATAACATTTCATGTATGGGCCGGCCCTAATTAGAATATAATTGTTAGGTTTCTTTTGGCATAGTTAAACAGAATAAGAAACAATAAAAGGTCAAAACAAACAATCCCAGAGTTTCAATTCTTAGTGCTTAGAGTTATTAAAGTACTGTAAGTAATAAATAGTTCTGGATGTTCCAGTCTCTTCAAAGTAGTAATCTAAATGTTACACTGTAGACATCACTGAGAATTTGGAGGTGTGGAGATTTGAAATTAGCTGGTCGAAGGTGGTGTGTTACAGGCTACCAGGGCGCCTTAGCCGTCCTGGGTCCCCGAGGAAAGGAGCGGGGATTCGGTCATGATGCCCGCTCCAGGCTCTTGAACCCTGTCTGTGAACATGCCCAAGTCCAACATTGTCAGAACTGGTTCACAGACAGTAAGTAAATGGGCAAAGATGCCCACCAAAAACGGTGATGGCCGGGGAATAAAAAGGTTGGCAAAAACTCACCAAACAGGGTGTGTCTTGTAGCGCTCAGGAAGGTAGTCCTCCAGGATGTGAGGTGAAGACAAGCGCCGAACACGCGCGGTTGCCGCGGACGCTTCCATAAATTAGGATAGTTAGGAATTTAGCAATGTAAAACAATTTCTACTAAGCACACAGACTGACTAATTACTGGTTAAGATACAAATTATGGAAAACCTCCCTTGACTAGCCAATTCCTTTTTCGTACGACGACCGACTGAAGTCTTGTTTTGTGCTGGCCAAGGATCCGAAATGGTCAGTCTGCTAGCGCAGCGCGGCGCTTTCTTCGAAAGAAAGAAGGGGGACTTTGGCTTACGGACCGAAAGGTTCCGAAGATTTCCGAAGGGGGTGGTCGATGTTGGTGTTAGTGACCTACTGAGGAGTGGCCGAACCAAGAAGAAATTGACTAAAGCATCTCTCGCCCGAGGCGACTTCGATAGCATGGGGGCTTATGGAGGAGACTAGTGCAGGGCTCTGCCGGCTCGCAAAAGAACTACAGGGCACTGCTTGTGGCGTGAGTCGCCAGGGGGGCAGGTGTTTAGCGGGCGTTCAAACACCCAGGAGAAATAACTCGCAAATCCGCCGCGAGAGGGCAGAGGTGGTACTTTCGAAGACCGATGGTAATCCTTGGCTTCGGCCGGGGTAAGTGGCCGGTCATTGCTCTGGGCAGGGTTCCCAGGAAAGGCTGGAGAGGGGGGTGGAAATTGAACGACAGTGGGAAATTAAGTTCTACAGAGGTCAGAGACGTGCCGGGACATTGAGTAAAACGACTCACGAGTGTGCCTCTAGGTGCTTGCCTCAGGAGAGCTCCGAGAAAAACAGAGCCCTGGGAAAACGCAGGGATAAGCCGCCTTGATCACGGCTCGGAGGAGAATTACAGGCGACGGGCGTGCATCAAAGCGGGGATAAGACGAGACACAGGCTGACTCGCAAAGACTCGGCAAAAATCAGATATAGCGCTAGGAACAGATTGGGGAGACTGGCCTGACAAAGATTAAATCGGAGTGTGCAGAGCGGTTTTATGCTTACTATTTAATAAGTCCAAACTAAGCTTTGTTTATAAAATATTCAATATGTTTTTCTAGTTGGTAAAAAATTATAAAAGTTAAACATTTAAAAATAAGCAGGGCTGGGCCCAGGGGTCCACCCAGCCCCACCCTTGCGGGGGCCATGTCCCGTGGGCCACGCACAGAGTCCTCACCGGGCACTCCTCGCAGTACTGGCCCGAGTAGTGGTGTCCTTCTTGGGTGCGCGCGCACACGCACTGGCCGCACTCGCAGGAGCCGCGGCCGCTGCACACGGCGGCCTCCCCGGGCCGCCGACAGCCCTCCGCCGTGTCGGCGCACTGGCACGCCTCGCCCGTCCAGCCGGGCTGGCACGTGCACTTGCCGCAGCTGCACTCGCCGTGGTCGGCGCACACGCGGCCCTCGTGCCGCTTGCACGAGAAGTTGTCGCACTCGCACAGCCGGCCGTAGTACCTCTGCCGCACACACACACAGCCACAGACTGGCAGGTGCAGCTGCCCGTAGTACCTCTGCCACACTCACACACACACGTCTGTCGACATTTACGGCTCCTCGCCGATCTCGACGATCTCGACGATCAACCGGCCTTCTACAAAGTCTTATCTTTATTGGTCGAGTTCATCACCACAAGTACATAGGGGAATAAAATTTAGATAAATCAACTTTAAAGGCAAACGTAAAGTAAGCAAGTTTTATGGAAATACATTTAGGATACATATTATTTACAGAAATGCTTTTGTGGCCAACTTTTAATGGAAGATCTGTTTACTGCCAACAAAAATTAGAGGAAAACATAAGCTATGACAAAGAAAACTTACCTAATTTTTCGGGCAACAAGTTAAACTCCTGACACCTTCAAGGTTTTACTATATTTGCAGTTAGACCAGAGGTTTTTCTGACATTTTACCCAATGGAAAGCAAGTGAAAAAATATACAGTCATAAAGACAACAATCAACGTACTTAGCTTAAAATGTTTATGGGACTGCTGAGTAAAATTCTAAGTTGTTTTAAGAACTTTTAACTAGTGGTATTTACCCACTTACATGATGTGCAACATAACCTGCTCCTGAGAAGCACTTCAAAGTGTTTTTTTCTGATGATACCCTTGCACATGACTTTTATAACAAGAGACAATGTATCGCTCTTTGGTGGCATGACTCAAAAGATATAATTATTGTAACAGAAGGAGCAGACTGGACTTGCATGAAGCTGCCCACATTGTTGTTGCTAAACTAGCATAAAACAGTTCCTCCTGCGGTAGATTCCAGATTGAGGATATTGGTTCGCCATATTGGATTGTGACGTCATGACGGCCATATTGGATGACCTTGACTTTGACCTTTACCTTAAACATAACCTTCTAAATTGGGCAAAATGCGCCAAAATTGACTCAACATTCTTCAAACTAAACTGAAATTGAACCAAAATTACACAAAATTCCAATTTAGGATACCAATAGCTTTCACCAAAAAATTTCAAAAAATATCATAATATAAATACCCTTTTGGAGATCAAAGGCCATGTTCAAGTTTAAATGTCTGCAGTGGCTTACTGTCGGCTGGTAGATGGGGAATTTAACCTGCTTTGGGAACATTTCTAGCCTTCGACAATTATTGGGAATAGAACGGGAAATTTTCCCTGGAAACAGTAAATTTTCTCTCAAAAAGAGCATTTTTAAGTATCAGATTTTTGGAGATCTTTTTGGAGAAATGTTTTCCTAAAAAACTGTAATTATTACATTTTCCCGAATTTTGGGTTACTTTTGGCTAATTTTTGGTGAATTCTGGGCAAATTTTGAAGGTCTAGTTCAAAGTCTTCTAAAATGTCCACTGTGATGTCACAATCCAATATGGTGGGCTTCAATCCTCGACCTGAAACTTGCCGCAGGAAGAACTAGAACCTAGGAGCACACGTCTGCAGCAAGTGTGTGAGCGCTCTTCAGAAGCGGGTGGGTTGAAGACAGAGAGAGAGAGAGTGGGCTTGGTGCTGACCTCCTTCTTGTCGGGGCGCGCGGCGCACTGGCAGGAGTTGCAGACGCAGGTGCCGTGGCCGGAGCACGTCTCGTTGCGGTCGTCCTTGCAGCCGGCCGTCTCCTCCATGGCGGGCGAGTTGCTGTCGCTCTTGCAGCGGCAGCGGTCCCCCAGGTAGCCGCGGTGGCAGCGGCACAGCCCGCACTCCAGGTCCCCGTGCCGGCTGCACTCCGAGGAGTTGGCCTCGTTCTGCCGACCACATCACATCACCACCTGTCATCTCTAGTGACCGGAAAAATTCGCGAGTTCATTTCGCGATAGGCTAAAATACAAATAGTTATACCTCAGTGCTGCCTCTGCTGTTGGCTCACAACTCACCTGGATGACTCTGAGCCAATGAGAAACACCCAACCAAAGCTGTATCGAATCACAGGCTGCTACGTTGGGACGTCTCACAAGACAGCAACCAATGAGTGGGTGACATTTGACCGAGTGTACGTAGAACTATGGAGTTCATCCTGCAGGTCATTGAACCCGCGAATTTTTCCGGTCCCTAGTCATCTCCTGGGCCTGTGGTCCTCTAGGGTGGCTTCCCGTGAGGCGCGGGGCCAGCCCAAGCGGCGAGACGCCACAGCTGGTCACTGTTGGAGCGCCCCTGGGTACGCCTATCATACCAACATGAGTCCCACAGTTCAGGAGTGCTTGGTCGAACCACGGTACTGAACCATGCTGTGTCGCCTGGAGGCCAACGATACCACGCCCATAACGATCAGCATCTCTTAGAGAAACACATTGGGGTTGAACTATCGTCCCATGCCAACACCTGATTGTCATGGCACTAGTGAGTGTAAACCAATGAAGGTTCCATATAGACCCAGCTACGGGGCCTGACAGTCTGAAAATTCAGAGATTCGACAGCCCCGCACCCTGATGTAGTAAGGTCGGCCAATTAGTAGATACCCCTAGAGGTCGTAGGAATAGGAAACACCTGGTGGAACCCTCTTTTGTAAAACACAGTGGAAGCACGCGAAGCCAGAGGATCGCTGATTGATGGAGAGAGGCTTCAAGTCACGATGTGCATCTCCACCCATTCCACGCAGACGGCATCGATCAGGACCCTCGAGATTCAGGTTGGGTACACCTTGAACTGCAACGATACTCTTAAGGGAGTTTCCGGACGCACACGCACACACACACACATGGTGCGCAGAGCTTAAGAGGGCGATAAAGGGCTTCATTTAGAGCTGTTTTAGTGGTCAATGCGACGGCAAGTAGAGGTCAAACCAGTTAATGCAGATGAATGAGATTTTTACACATCATTGAGGAAATGTATAATGAATGATCTCAGTTGTCAGAATGTGGTTAATGTTGTTATTAATAAGCAAAATTAATTAGTAAAAAGGTTTATATTAGCACAAATTTGACAACTGGCAGAAAATTAAGTAATCGGAATAACAAAAAAGTAAAAACTGAACGATTTACATGTAACATTCTTTTATAGTATATGATTTTTGGAAATAATTATCTTCATACAATTGCGAGTTACTTGCATACACGTAAGTCACTGCACATTCATGTTTGAGCCGAAAATTTTCCACTTCACTGTTTGGAGATAGGACACTTTCATTCCATCCCTTCAGCAAGACCCGAGCACTGTAGATAATCCTCGCCATTAGAGTGGTCGGGTTCCGGCTGTTATCTGCGCCTTGTTGAGTCTGGTTTTCGATAACACATGTCTTGTCAGGTTACTCTGCATTTCTCTTGTCATTGCATTCGCGTCCACCTCATTTACATTATTCTTAGAGTATTCTTTGCACATATATATTTTATAGTACCGTTTATTTACAAATATTTAACTGGCTTGTGGATATACAATTAATAATTTTTAGTTGCTTTTAGATTACTTGGCATACATCTTATTTTCAACCAAATAATAATAGTTGTATAAAATTTAAATGAACTAAATATACCGTGGGATATTACCTTGCAAGGCATTTATTGGGGGATAAGTTTTACAGATTTTGCAGTTCCAACACTTATAAGCACAGCACAAAATACGAATAATTACACAAAACTTTAAAGCTGATTTGTAAACAAAATACATAAGTTACAATAGTTTACCTCGCAGTTACATACAAATTGATAATATACATAAAAATATTACAAGTTTTCAAAGCTATCATGTTGTTTCATTACGTAGCATATAAAAGTACTAGCTGCAGTACCCGGCGTTGCTCGGGCTAAACACATGGAGCTTTATTGTCTGCGAGTTAAAGCAAACTGGATAGCGCTATATGTCAGTGTGTTGGACATAGAGAAATGTCACACAATTACTGTTTTTATGTTTATGACCTATGATTTTTTGTTTACCCATGGCGATCGGTTATTTATTATTGATTATTAATTATAAATTATTAAGTCCATTAATCGAAATAAAAACTATCATATCTCTCAAGTTGGAAAAAATTACACATAAATGCCAATTTTCATGGAAATCGGTTGACTCGGTGAAGAGTTCACTGGAAACAAACACCAGGAATCTGAATTTATATATATTAAGATCTCTTGTTTGTATCCCATTTAACACTAAAATGTATTTTATATATAATGTATCACATATATAGCACATATATATTTCATGAATAGTAGTTACTGAAGTAAAAAGGTTTTTCCTTTATTACAAAATAAAATACACAATATAAACCATTCATTACATAATTTCTTCTTGCTTTAAGCATTCTCAGATGTAGTTTCTGCAATTGGCGTACTTTCTTCAGTCTTTGTGCTTTGCTTTAACCTTAAATCTAGGTTTAAAAAAAAACACATGTTTTTATTAATAACACTGCCTGAAGCTATACACTGAAGACGACCCATGAATACTATAAATAATTTGTGTACTTATTTTTCTCTCTCCAATTTGCTAGATTTTTACCTCTGTTCCGTTTTCTTCGCACAGACAAATGCAATTTACCACGAGCATTACCTTTTAAAAAACGTGCGTTTGTTTTCGCCATTTATAAATGAACATCCATTCATATATCCCAAGCTAACACAGCGACAGCAAGGAAAACTAAATCCGACTGCCTCACAGTGCCACCCCACCCCTTTCGGCCCTTATCGTGGGACTGAGAAGTGTCGCCTATCGCGAGGGACTCAGAGCAATATCGGTCTAACGCACAATATCAGGCGAACATGTTACGCTTCAAGCAGCTGGAATTTCTAGTAGCTATTTATCCCACTCTTAAGGAAAAAAACAACGCGGTTTCAAAACTGCTCAAGATATCCGAGTAGGGTGTGTTCACGAAAGACATTTAAGAATCTGTTGAAGGCCGAAACATACTTTCGATTTCGGTTTAAGTATTTGAACTGTGTTTTTAGAAGAGTTAAAATGGCTAAAAGGCGTGTTTACAGGGTAGTTTTTAGGCATAAAACACCTTGTACAGATTCTTGAAAGCAATTACGAGACATTCATTACACCTATACCTTCATTTCTATGCCATATAATGTCACTGTCACTACTCAGATCTCACAGTTATCCTGTGACGACGAGAAGACTGCGCGCCAGTCCAGAGGAGACACCGCGCTAGAAGCACCAGCGAGCGTCGCGCTTATCATCCCGCTTCACGGACACACATACACCCCTGACTATGTGGGCCCCACAAGACACTGGCAGTGAACCCTGTGTGACTAGAGCTGCTCTCACCCTTGCAGGGACATCTGCTCTGGCAGCCATGGTAGCAGCGACGCAACTCCCACCTCTGATATCAGAATTTGTTTTCAGCAAGATTCTATCCAATTCAAGTCAAGCTTGATGTCTTTTTTTTTCTATTTTTGTTGGGTAACATCCCAGCTCTCCGTAAAAGACATTTTGTGGAAGTAATTGCGTGAATGCGTCGGAAATGTGTTACAGGAAGTAGGAAGATTCGCGCGCCATTCAATTTATGGTTTTCCTACGGTTAGCGCTTGAAGAAAGATAGAGAGAGAAAGGAAGAAAGAAAAAGAGATTACACAGCTGTTAATCGTTCGTTCCGCTAACAGTAGTCTTGAACAGCGCGACGCATTGCCATGGGCTTTTCTAGAACGTGAAAAATAAATATATAATATTAAATATTAATTCAATTATTTTATAAGTGTTGTATTAACACACGTGTTGCGTTAATACATAGTTTGTGATGCGATAGGTTGGATGTTACACATCACTGAAGAGTACTGGAAGACTTGCTCACTTTTTTGAAGTGAAAACTTCTTTAGCCGCGTTGAGCGATTTTTGGTAGGGCATAACTTATGGGTTCGCATCACCGACATGCTAGTGACGTGTTGCGCCAGACTGGCGAATCGCAGCGGCCTGTGTACATGCACACGCATATATACACTAATACATTGTATATACTCGACTGTATCATGTGCGTGTTGGACTCTTTTTTTTTGGATGGGTAAAATATTGTGAGTAACGCATCACCGACATGCTGTAGTAGCAGTAAGTGAAGTTAATTTGACCACGTGAATACATGACCTAGGTCTGACATCACTGGTAAGTCATAGCTAGGTAATTAATTTTTACATACCACTGACATCTGTTTTGACTAAAAAATAATGTAAGAATAAATGATATCATGCTGACATCGCACTGATATAATACCAAAATTATTTTCTTACGTATATTTGACGTAGAAATTATGTCGTATTACACATTTAAAAACAAGGTTTTAAGTTTTCACTTTTGTTGACAGTCCCCATGACTGGCTATTATTTTTTTAATGGGCAACCGTAAACCAAGAGATTGCAAGGCAGATGTGTCAGAACGAACTGGTTCAAGCATGTCCGAGCACAGTTGGGCCGTCTCCGCTCACCATGTTTCCCTTGCTGCAGTCGCAGCCGCACACTATCTCCAGCTCCACGGTGACCTTCTCGTTGATGCCGACGGGGCTTATGTGCAGAAACTGCTTCTCTATCACGCCGGCGTTCCTGGGGCAGCTTGTGGCCTGGGAACACGCGCACAACACTTTCCACGAGCGATTCTTGCGACAATTCAATTCAATGCAATCGGTTTTTATATTTTCACAATTTTTCTCTTTGCAGTTTTGGTATTTGCAACGAGACACTCCAGTACTCAGTGCTCTTTTGCCTAATCTAAGTTGGCATATATATACATTTCTAACATGGTAATTGTAAATACATATTTGTATTAAAGGAAATTAAAAAAAGAAACTTTTAGCATTGTTTTTTGGGGCCTTTTTTTGGCCCAAAATCTTTGTTTTGATGCTATACCTAAACTTACATTTACACTTACACATACACAGATCACTTGTCTTTCACTGTTTGTTACAAAAAATAGCTTTGGTTTGACATTATATCCTGGGCATACACCATTGGTACTGTT
Organism: Bacillus rossius redtenbacheri; assembly: GCF_032445375.1. NCBI lineage: Eukaryota > Metazoa > Arthropoda > Insecta > Phasmatodea > Bacillidae > Bacillus > Bacillus rossius. Next base: position 8,671,577 of record NC_086330.1, read on the forward strand.
TTCGTCTGTGTCGTCCAGATTATCTTTGTAGTTTCATCGCTGAGTTCGCCTGGGCGTCGATTTGTTGTCCCTTAGGTGTTGTTTTACTGCATTATTTCAGCTGGTCCGTCGTTTTCAGCCTGTCGTGTTCGTCGTCATTTTTCTGACTAAATTATTTCTACAGCATTCTCTGTGTGGTCCAAGCATACAGCATCTGACATCAGCTGACACTGGCCTGTTCTTCATGTGTTTAGGTGTTCATCTATTGTGTTTTTGTGTTCATATGTTGTGTTTGTGTTCATCTGTTGTGTTTGTGTTTTCATCTATTGTGTTTATATGTTCATATATCGTGTTTATTCCTGAGATTTTTCCATGACAACTAGCAACGGAGTATTTCCCAGCTATTATGTTGAATCACAGAAATCTAGTAACAAGTTTGTTTCATTTATCGCCTCCCAGACATACTCTAAGCAACTTTTCTTCCCCTCTAAAGTGCGCTGATCTTTCGAATTGCCATAGAGACAACGCTGGTTTTAGTGGTCAGTTCACAATCACTCGGGATCGTGCCGGTTTTTTTTTTTTTTTTTTTTTGGAAGTGTGGAAACGTGGCAGACGTTACCCGTGAGCTGGCCGGTTTTCTAGGGGTACTCCTGTTTTCCCCAGCCACTTACTGTATTCTGTCAATGATCCAATCTAATCTCGTCATTCCTCAACATCTCTAATGACTTCGATTCCGACGAGAAGGTAAGCCCACTCATTTAGTCATTTATTCGTATCATCATGACTAAAGCACTCCTACAGCTACTTCAGTCTTAAGTTTTTTTAAAGTCTCTTAGCAAACGAAGTTATTGGAGATACTAAGGGACAAAGTTAGTACCAGCGGGTTTACAATATGTTTCAGACATTCATGAAATGTAAGCTTAGCCACACTGAACAATGTCTAATCACTAGAGACCTGCAAAATTCGCGATTTCAAATCCCTAAAGGATAGACTCCATGATCCTCTACGCACTCGTGCAAATTACATCTGCTGATTTGTTACCGACTCGTAACACCTGTTGACTGGAATGATCGCGATTCGCTAATTCTTCTGTTAAAAGATATTTCATTGGCCCAGAGTCCTTCAGATAAACTGTGGCCCAATCACTGAAGCAAAATAATGTCAAAAGTATTTGGACTCTATCCTATCGCGAAATGAATCCGCGAATTTTACAGGTCTCTAATCATAATCTTAGCCACAGCTGGTTTATGTTTGGATCGAAGACTCACCGTGATGTTCACCGTGAAGGCAACTTCGATGCCCCGTTTCAGACCCCCGCACTCTGACGTCTCCTCCTGCTGGCTGGAGTTGAGGCACTTGGAGAAGTAGCGCACCTCCAGGAACTCGTTGCGGTCGTCTAGCAGCTTCACGTTGTCCGACAGCTTCTGTTGACCGCGGACATCCGAGGGTTCCGATGAGCGCCGGACAGAGACCGAGTGTCTGCAGATGGCGCTGACGGCGAACAAGTCACGCCGACCTGGCTCTCCAGGCAATCGGGACATGCAGACATGCATTTTCAAATAATCCGAAAACACTTGATATCCGACCGGAAAGAAAAAAAAAGCACCGAAAGGGCTTTACGGAGTATGGCTTGTCTCATTAAATATTCAGTGGAAGATAAAATAAACTCCGGTGAGTATCAAAAGAAATATGTACCTATTCTTTCATCAATAGGAAACGCTTTGAAATCGATACCAATAAAAATTTTACTACGTAAAAATATGTTTTGAGCGTTTTAGGTGTAGTAACAACACATTTTTTTATGTTTAAACATCTTAGCACTCGGCATATGGAATTTGGTAGGAGTAGTTTCGTGAATGGAATGGAAGTCACGTATAACGAACGTAATGCTGCCGTCTGTGGCGGATGATGCAAACCGAAACAAAGGAAAGCGTTATATAGGTAATTAACTTTTCAATGAAATATAACAAGATGGACAGTATTTTAATAAATATTCATTATCAAAAATCATGTTCAAAGCCGGAATTTAGTATTTTTCCAAGTGTTTTTCTTTTTTATCGGACCCGTCTGCAAATCGATTGATTCAGTATTCGACGTAGCTGCTCCGGTAGCGAATTCTAGCGGCGGGTGCGGAAACTACGTGTGACTCGCGTCCAGAAATGTAGTTGAAAACAAAATTTGCGTACGTTTATCACGCTTGGCATTATTTTAAAGAATTCTACGTTTATTTTTTTTGTCCGAGTTTCGTATCATAAGGTTTATTTGCAACACGAGAACACGTGAATTCGCTTGTTGATGAGGTTTTTCGTGGATGCAAGAAGGAACTTAAGGGGTTGCCTCCCATTTCAGGTCAAGATTTTATATTTACAGTAATTACAGATAAGCATAAAGACTTTTTCAATTGTTTAACTTTCACGAAATGAGAAATGTACACAGCGCATACTTTTTACATAATTAGCTGCCAGAGTTACATTTTAAACGTTTTTGGGTTGTACAAATAAGGAGAATTTAATTTATTGTCGAACTGAAACTTTTTAAGTTTAACTGCAATGCCACTGGCTACTTCATGATATAATTTGCATTTCTATCACAAAAACTCATTTCATGTTTCTTGGCTGTCAAAATTGTAACAAATTTGAGAATTTTTAAATACCAGGTAAAATTAATTAATATTTTCTGAAAGAAATTCAAACCATTTCTTGAAGTAGCCAGTAGAATTGCAGTTAAAACTAAAAAAGTTTCAGTTCTGCAATAAATTAAATTCTCCTTATTTGTACAACCAAAAAAAAAACGTTAAAAATGTAAGTTTGGCAGCTAATCATGCAAAAAGTATGCGCTGTATATATTTTTCATTTCGTGTTAGTTAAACAATTAAAAAAAAAAGGGTGTTGTCTGTAAAGTAGGTTTACGGACGATAATTTTACGTGGTAACGTCATAAGAAAACATTGATGAAAAATTGCATACTTTTTAATTAATAAGTATTATTTACAATTTTTGAAAAATTTAATTAAATTAATTTGTTTGAATATAATCACGAACAATTAGTTAAAAAAAAGCCCGCCTTAACCTGTTTGATATCATAGAAGATTTTCTCGCACGGTGGTTGGCCAGTTCTTGCACGGCTCGGCTCAGGCGGAACGTGACAATTTTTCGTGCGTGCAGCCGGGTGTTCATCGATTTATAAGACTTTATCGCGTCAAAAGTCTAAAAAGTTGATCAGTGATTAATTAAAAATATGAAATCATGAGCTGGAATGGGAGGCACCCCCTTAAATACTAAGGTTTTGGGAGGTCAGTGCTCACAAGTTGACCACGGGAATAGTTAAACTGGACTCGTGCTAAATTTTGGTAGAGACCTTGGGTACACCAGTAGAAATAAAGTGCCAAAAGTCCCCATAGATCCCCTGTGTGCTAAAAAGGTTATTCTATGTCAAAGGTCAATATTTTCGGTTTATATTTTTATTTTTCTCAAAAACGGTAAGTTTTATCAAAAATATGGGGGAGCTGAATTGTTTCCCCTTGGAAGGGCAACCCTTCAGGATTTTTCTGGCAGTGGTTTATTTGTACAGCGACTGGAAGGACAGCCCATCAAATTTCTGAAAACATGTTTCTTTAAGTGTTTAAATAATCCTGAAAACTTGTCCCTTGGATGGGCAGCCCATCAGGAATTTGAAATAGGTGGGGGCCTATTAGGGATAGTAGGAAAGACCAGAGCCTGGCTAGGACTGCGGATTACGTGTTTGGAGCAGTTGGGCAAGCAAGGTAAAAGGTTTCAGGTACACAGACATTTTTATTCAAACAATTAAATCAAAACAATAAATTACTGATGTTGTTAAGTCGATACAATTTTAGGCAAAGTTTAAATACAATAATCAAAGAACAATGATATAGGACAAAACGGGCTTCAATGGTAAGCCGGCTACACCGTGTAACGATCCCATTAAACAACGCAGATGACGTGAAGTAAGAGCAGTGTCTAGTATTACAATTCAAACATTTTACATTTTTCAAACTACTGCAAAGTGCAGTTAAAAGCGTTACGATGACAAAGCTACTGCAAGGCGCAGTTACATTTAAAGATTTACATAATTAAATAAAAGATCAAAACAGATGCGACGACGACTCAGGGGAAGAAAATCACAAAAAAAAAAAACTAAGTTTCCAAGTTAGATTACGTTAAGTCACGTTAAAACATTAATCCAAACTTATAATTTTCCAGGTGGCGGCCGAAAGGGAATTTAGACAAACAAATTACAAATATATGACGACATTAAAGCAAGGGCCACCGCCTCACACATAACTCAATTCCAACTTACATGTTTCCCCTGAGGTCGCACACACACGTAGGTCTAAGTTGACCTAAACGACTACATGCTCGTAGACTACAACCGCTGACAACCGAGCCTGACAAAAAATCAAGGAAGAAAGAGGCCTCCTGACCAACAAACACAGCTTTTATAACATCGCGCCGCAGCGCGCGCATGCGCCAATCAACGAGAGGAGGGGGTGAACGAGTAGACATAGAAACACTAGGGAGGGGGGGAAAGGAGGGAGAAGGAGCAGGGGAGCGAAGTGCCGGAAGCCGATGCGGCGCGCACAGTTCAAATCGCTACAAATTTTCTGACTATAGTGTTTTTGAAAGGTTGTCTGAATTGTTGCTCCTTGGATGGGCAGCCCTTCAGGATTTTTCTGACAGTGGTTAGTTTGTAAAGCGACTGGAAGGGCAGCCCTTCCAGTATCTTAAAATGTGTCTATTTTCGTAATTTTATAATCCTGAATTGTTGCCCCTTGGAAGGGCAGCCCTTCAGGATTTTTCTGACAGTAGGGTTTCTGAAAGGTTGTCTGAATTTTTGCCCCTTGGATGGTCAGCCCTTCAGGATTTTTCTGACAGTGGTTAGTTTGTAAAGTGACCTAACCTAACATAACCTAACCTAAACTAACCACTGTCAGAAAAATCCTGAAGGGCTGCCCTTCCAAGGGGCAACAATTCATACAACCTTTCAAAAACACCACTGTCAGAAAAATCCTGATGGGCTGCTCTTCCAAGGGGTTAAGTTTTCAGGATTACTTAAACACTTAAAGAAACATGTTTTCAGAAATTGGATGGGCTGCCCTTCCAGTCGCTGTACAAACAAACCATTGCCAGAAAAATCCTGAAAGGCTGCCCTTCCAAGGGGCAGCATTTCAGTCGCCCCAAAAATATAGCCCAGACAAATATTGTAGCTTATAAAATTATCTACAAAAATGGTCCTAATGTTTTGTTTTCCTAGCTGGACCCGTGCCTTGTACTCCTCGACTACGAGGTCCACCACGTTGCTGGAGTCCTTGTTCAACTCCCGCACCGACGCCCCGTATATGTTCTCCGCCAGGGCCCTGTACAGCGGCACCAGGCCTTTCGTCACGGCGAATATGACGTTGGTGTTGTTCTCCCGCGCCTTCTGGTTGATCTGCAAACAGGAAAAAAAACAACAACCAAACATGGACATTTATTTGAAATAATACTACCGAATTCGTACCGTATTACTAGAGACCTGTAAAATTCGCGATTTCAAATCCCTAAAGGATAGACTCCATGATCCTCTATGCACTCGTGAAAATTACATCTGCTGATTGGTTACCGACTCGTAATACCTGTTGACTGGAATGATCGTGATTCGCTAATTCTTCTGTTAAAGATTTAAATTGGCTTAGAGTCCTTCAGATAAACTGTGGCCCAATCACTGAAGCACAATAATGTCAAAAGTATTTGGACTCTATCCTATCGCGAAATGAATCCGAGAATTTTACAGGTATCTACGTATTACTAGAGACTGGAAAAATTCGCGCTTTCGATGATCTCTAGGATAGACTCCACAATCCCCTACACACTCCGGCAAATGCCACCTGCTCATTGGCTATTGACTCGTGACACCTGTCAACTGGGACGCTTGCGATTCGATACTTTTTTGGTTGAAGGTTTTTCATTGGCTCAAAGTCCTTCAGATAAACTGTGAGCCAATCAGAGAAGCAATATAAAGGTGCAGTTGTTTGGATTATAGCATATCGTGAAATGAATCCGCGAATTTTTCCGGTCTCTACGTATTACTATTCGGTAGGTTTATTTCAGAACTGAGTTATCTTAGCTGTGAACAAAGAACTTTTATCACAATACTTTCGATTGTTAAAAAAAAAAGAACAAGTCGGATAGGCTGACATAAAGTCCCATCCTAATTGAAACTATTTTATTTAAAAATATTATTAGCATATGTTCCCAAATCTCTGAAAAATATATTTCATTATATAACGAATGTGACTGTGATGAAATATTACCCATGTTCAAAAAACTTTTAAAAAAATGCACAAACATAATAATAATTTTAAAAATACCGTCCAGTACTGTGAGAAATTATTTAATTACAAAATTGAGGGGAAAAAATGGAAATGTTTGAGATAGCGCAGTGATTGTGACATGTTTAAAAAACATATTTGAGGTTATTCTGTCCAAAGATTTTTGATGGAGGAAATTGGAAGCCGTATTCCGACCGATAATTCCTCTACGTCTCTGCTGCCAAACGTGTGTTGACAGCGCGTGAGGGCATCTAGAGTGGGATGTGAGGGGATGTGGGACTCTTGGGCGGGAGGGGGGGGCGGCAGGGAGGCAGCCCAGCTGAGCGCAGAAGACCAGGACAGTAGAGGTGTAAAAGTAACGAGAAAAAAAAATTGGTTGTCTGTAAAGTCGGTTTACGGACGATAGTTAAACGTGACGTCATAACAAAACATTGATGAAATGATTGCATAATTTTATGAATAAAATTGATTCATTTTTATTGAATTATCACTATTTTGTATAGATACAAAGAAGGAGTGAAATTAAATCTACAATTTAATTGATAAATTTACTTTTATTTGCACTCATTAATTCAAAGTTTATTACTTTAACGAACAGATTATTTTAACTATAACATTTATACATGTTTAATATTTAACTTCTTTCAATCTGTGTTATTCTGTTAAGGATAGGACGATGATAGGAAAAGTAGGAAACGAATGGGAGTGTTTCAAGTTTAATGTGCCTCGAAAAAGTCAAATCGATGGTTGTTCCAATCGAGTGGAAGAGAGATAAATGCGGCGCAAGCGTACAATGAGCGTAACGGGACAAAGTGTAACGGGAAAATGTGCGTAACGGGACACTTTTTCGTGCGTGCAGCCGGCGTTCATCGATTTATTAGACGTTGGCACGTCAAAAAAATGCGATTAACGAAATGCATTGGTGTGTAAGATTTCGTTACCCGGTGCTGGATGGCGCACCCGTCACTCAGTACCGAGTGCAGCTCTACAGCAGGGCTCACCTGGGGTATCGACGGGTAGTCGGTGTCCAGGGACGCCGTGTAGGCGCCGTGCTCGTCCAGGTGACACAGGCCGTCGTTGGGCGCCACGATCCCCGCCAGCTGCAAGCACACACAACAACTGAACAACTGAACAACGATAAATAGAGACCGGAAAAATTCCCGGATTCATTTCGAGACAGGCTGGAATCCAAACTCGTTTAGCTTAATGCTGCGTCAGTGATTGGACCGCAATTTACCTGAAGGACTCTGAGTCAATGGCAAACACTCAACAAAAGAAGTATCGAATCATAAGAATCGCAGTAAACAGGTGTCCCGAGTCGGTAGCCAATTACCATGTGATAGTTGCCCGAGTACATAGAGAATCGTGGAGTCTATCCTAGTGGTCATTGAAACCGCGAATTTTTCCAGTCCCTAGTAATTATCCACTATTCCCCAGATATTTTGTGGTAGTAAAAATAAACCTTGTGTTGGCCACGAGACGTTCCAGTCAACTCATAGGTTCCTCTTGTACGGATGACGTAAATGCAGAGCCTAACGACGCGTGGACATTCAGATTTATTAAACTTGTTGATTAATTTTTGTCAGATACACACTGGGGTATTCGCAACCGTAACCGATTTTCATAACTTGGAATTTCAGTACTAGTCTTCAACGGAAACGAGAATTCTCGGTATTTTCGGTACTAGCCTAAGTAGATTTTTTAAAATTAATGGTGTAGCTGTCGATGATTGAAGTAGTAACAGTTAGTTTCGAACATTTGGGCAAGTTTAAGTGGCCAAAAGTAATAAGAGAACTATCTTTTTTATTGCAAAAGGTATCTACTAACGTGAAAAGATCACTTCAATTCTCAGCCTTACTCTATCTTTAATTTTGTAAATAAATATTTTAACAAATAATCTTTTCTACGCAAGCGAAATTATAGAATTATTAACGTAAAATACCATTCATCCTTTTCATAACAAACTTAAAAGAAAGGACATAGTTATTTAAAGAACACTGGCTTGACAGCCACAGACGCACAGCAGTCCGGACACAGACTGGGAACTGAAGAGAGCAGACTCCCTCCCCTCACCCGCCCCTATCTTCGCCTTACCAGAGAAGACCATCACGTGGAAGTAACCCTAGCGCGCAATAACAACTAAATTTTATCCTGACGATGTCAAGTCCCGAAATAACCGGGGATGGATTTTAATTTACCGTTTTCTTTTACTAACTCAAAAGTACAAATCCCTGTACTTTCAGGACCGTGATTTCCGGGTTCTGAACCCCAATAACTAGCGCCTGGAAAAATTCGCGGTTTCAATGACCACTAGGATAGACTCCAGGATTCTCTATGTACTCGGGCAACTATCACCTGGTCATTGGCTACCGACTCGGGACACCTGTTTACTGCGATTCTTGTGATTCGATACTTCTTTTGTTGAGTGTTTGCCATTGGCTCAGAGTCCTTCAGGTAAATTGCGGTCCAATCACTGATGTAGCATCAAGCTAAACGAGTTTGGATTCCAGCCTGTCTCGAAAGGAATCCGCGAATTTTTCCGGTCTCTACCAATAACCCACCAACACAGTGACAGCAACGCTCGCAGGCATGCCATGGTAAATGTTGCGTATCCATGTGTTGCAAACGACCGTAATGTAATCCCTTTTTCCGTAGCCGAAATGTGCGTGTGTGGGCGGGACTCGTTGCAGCGTTGCGTGTAAAAAAAAAAAAAACCTGACGCGAAGACACGCAACGGGCTCGATCCTTCATTTCTCGGTCTTTCGCCAACACTTCGAAGGATGTCACGGCTCGACGAAAGAACCATTGCGGATGGCTGGCGTGTCATTCTTCTTCATTTTCCAGCCCAACTGAACACATAAAAAAAATTGGAATTTCAGTCGGATGCATTCTTGTAAAGTTCATGTACAGACCACTCACTGCCTGAAACTTCAAATCAGCCAACAAACTCTAAACACCGTAAAGGTCCCTACTTGTAAATACTTTTGACATCCACCAACGAGGTGACTTTCTATTCTTTCTTCTTTTAAACGAGATGTATATATATATATATAGGTATGTATATATATATATATATTTAGAGAGAGAGAGAGAGTATTTACAAGTACGGTGGTTCGAGTTTGTTGGATGATTTGAAGTTTCAGGCAGTGAGTGGTTTGTACATGAACTTTAAGAGAATATATTGACGTCGTCCGGCCGAAGTCCACCCCAAAGCCCGACCTGCAACCGCCAGTATCCGACCCCGCTAACGGAACGCACCCCTAGCCATTACCCACCCGAGTCAGGCGAGCCCCTGAGGACCAGGTAGAACCAAGGGCCATGCTTAATTAATCAAACACCTAGACCCCAATTCATAAAATTCAGACCTAATTTAATAGTAACGCCACTTTTTATTAAAACCCCCGCCCAAGGAAAGTGCGACGCAGGAGTGCCCGAGTCACTCACGTGTGAATTTACCTTAACAAGTTTGTGAGTGCCTCATTTGTGGCCTTCAGCCCTAATTAATTACAGTGTTGTGTTGACATAAATATTACCTCCCTGTTTTTTATGTGTAACTAGCCACTGGAGCAGTCAGCAATTGACGAACAGTCTCTGGTGTGGCTCTTAATATTTAAACTTAATTTACGTCAATTTGCTAACCATAATTCTTAAAGAGTATCTGCCATTTAGATTAATCATTAATAATTAATGTGTGAATTTAGAGCTTCTCTCAGCTTCTTGTTATTAAAATAATTTCCGAATAACGGAACTTTAGAAACTTTGTCGCGAGAGAACACTGAGGCCTCCCCTCGCGCCAAGGGCAAACGCCAGTACCGAGCGACTCGCGGACCGGGGCGGACGTGCGTCCCACGGGGAGTCATCATCATTTGTCTCCTCTGAACATTCTTGCTGGTGACTATAGTCATATAAACCACATATTTTTCGTTGCGTAAACTCCCTGTGCGTCCCCGGTTCCTTTTACGGTGTAGAGCCTAACCCAGCCGCTTAATTATAAACTCCCCGCACTAGACATTACGCGGGGCAGTTCCACATACGGCACGGGCCGACTCCCGCTACCAGTGACTTTTTGTTAAACGTTGAGTGCACAGGCACCGACGACGGCTACACATAGAACTTACATCTAATTTAACTGTGAACCGCTGTCCACACACGTGGACCCGGGTGCCGCCACACTAGCAATTTTCGGGATTGGCCGTCTCCAATCAACCTCCCCCCTTAACCTCGACTGGCGCGAGGGTTTAAATTAGTGACAGTGCGTCAGAGCACTCAGTGTTAAGTCAATGTAATTTCGTAGGGTAATTCAATGTACGTCGTGTAAGTGCAAACTGTAATTGTAACTGTTCGACCAACTAAACGTCCACTCCGCACACTCCGTGCGCGACGTGTCACCGACAGTACAAAGTTCGAATTCGTGTATATTATTGTGTTGAGTCTCCCTACCCCAGCTAGGAATCAGTATGTTATGCTGCACAGGGCCTGTTACGTGTTAGCAGCCAGGGCCCTCTCCAACCGCAACCATCGCCGACGGTCCTAGCGGGCCACGCAGGGGCAACGCACCCACAGAACCCAAATTTGGTTAGACGGAGAGCTAGCCTGGCGCCCTCCCGGACACATTTTCACTAAGAGCCAGTTTTCCCGCTAGGACACACGCCCGGTCTCGAACAACGCTCATGGCAACTGATAAACTGTCCTTATGCGTTTAAGGGACGTAACAGTTGTTATTTGATCGCTGTGACGGATGCATGTCATTGCTCGGGGGAGGGCTCGCTCACCCGGCCGTCCCCGGCGACGTGCGACGTGGCGTCCGAGGAGAAGATGACCATGCGGCGGGCCTGCAGGCGCCAGCCTATCTGCCGGCACACCACGGCCTGCATGAGCGCGTCCAGGCCGCCCTCCGGGGCGTCGATGTTGCCCGACACCTCCGCCTTGTTCACCTCCGTCTGCAGGGCGCGTGCTCCGTGGTACATTCTCACACGTACCCTCCCACAGCCCCTCCCACAACCCCTCCCACAACCCCTCCCACAAACCCCTCACACGACCCCTCCCACAACCCCTCCCATAATCACTCCCACCACCCCTCCAACCACCCCTCCCACAACCCCTCATACATACCCCTCCCACAACCCCTCATACATACCCCTCCCACTACCCCTCCCACAACCCCTCCCACAGTCACTCCCACAACCCCTCCCACAACCCCTCCCATAATCACTCCCACCACCCCTCCAACCACCCCTCCCACAACCCCTCATACATACCCCTCCCACAACCCCTCATACATACCCCTCCCACTACCCCTCCCACAACCCCTCCCACAGTCACTCCCACAACCCCTCCCACAACCCCTCCCATAATCACTCCCACGACCCCTCCAACCACCCCTCCCACAACCCCTCATACATACCCCTCCCACAACCCCTCATACATACCCCTCCCACTACCCCTCCTACAACTCCTCATACATACCCCTCCCACTACCCCTCCTACAACCCCTCCCACAACCCCTCCCACAACCCCTCATACATACCCCTCCCACAACCCCTCCCACCACCCCTCCCACAACCCATCCCACAACCCCTCATACATACCCCTCCCACTACCCCTCCTACAACCCCTCCCACAACCCATCCCCTGTGAATAACCAATAGCAGTCCGCGGACCAATGGCCGGCCTGTGGAGTCGTTATCACGGCTGTCGGGGAGAAAGGTAGCCTGAATGTAGCTCGGCGCGCGGCAGAAAGCAGCTTCGTCGGCGAAGGCACCGCAGGGGAGCTCGATGTGCCCTGGATGCGAAGTGTAGACGAACTGCGGGCTGGAACTTGCGTAGCTGTGGACTGCCGTGCGCGCAACGGAACTGAACAGCATCGGAATTCTGAAGGAAGAGATGGCGGCGCCTTCAAGTTGGGGCCCTGTTGGAGCCAGTGGTAGCCTGGGCGGCGCGACCTTCAACCGACCCGGGAATTTGGGGGGCAAGAGGGTCCGACTCGCAAGATACTTCATTCGCCTGAACGACTTACCCCCACCCTGGCTTGAAAGGTCGTTGGCTGTTGACTGGAAGAAGGAAGATGAAGATGGCGCAATGTCAGGCTGCCTTTCGCTCCGAGAGCCAGCAGTTCGAGCCGGTTTACTGGCTCGTCTGCCCGCTTCTGTCTTAACTGTGGCTGCCTGGGCAGCTGTGGCTGGGCTGACGCGAAGTCGCCCGCCCCTGGGGGCGCATGCGCCCCTGGCTAATAATAACCCAGGAGCTCCCAACTTTAAATGCGGGCCGCAAGGCCCAAGCACCCAACTCCACCAAGGTTGATTTTCAGCCCCTCCAACTCTTCTTATCTGGACCCTTCTTCCTCTTGTCCAGTAGTTACCTGCTTGCTTAATGCATGTTAATTGATCCCCGCATGAACCGGCCCAGGGTTTTCCCTGTGTCTATGCAGGTTTTACCTAGGTCACACTTAGCTAGCTTTTAAGCTAGGCGACCAATGGGGCGTCAGTCATGGCGCCAATCGCAGCCATGGCTGGCCAGTAAACCCCAATAAGCACATGATGCACGCGCCCTTGTCCTGCATGGTTAAAAACCCGCATGGTAGAGTGTATAGGCTTCGGCCTGAGACACACTTAGGTCCTCCCCTAACCTGGACCCTCCCCTACACACTTAGAATTAACTTAGGCTAGGAAAAAAAAAAACCCTCCCACAACCCCTCCCACCACCCCTCCCACAACCCCTCATACATACCCCTCCCACAACCCCTCCCACAACCCCTCCCACAACCCATCCCACAACCCCTCCCACAACCCCTCCCACCACCCCTCCCACAACACCTTCCACAACCCCTCCCACAACCCCTCATACATACCCCTCCCACTACCCCTCCTACAACCCCTCATACATACCCCTCCCACTACCCCTCCTACAACCCCTCCCACAACCCCTCCCACAACCCCTCATACATACACCTCCCACAACCCCTCCCACCACCCCTCTAACAACCCCTCCCACAACCCCTCATACATACCCCTCCCACTACCCCTCCTACAACCCCTTTCACAACCCCTCCCACAACCCCTCATACATACCCCTCCCACAACCCCTCCCACCACCCCTCCCACAACCCATCCCACAACCCCTCCCACAACCCCTCACACAACCCCTTCCTCAACCCCTCTCACAACCTCTATCACAACCCCTTCAACATCCCTCCCACAACCCCTCCCACAACCTATCCCACAACCCCTTCCATAAATAATTGAATATTCAATAATTAAACTTTATGTTGTTTATTATGCTTACTAATGAGTATAGTTAACACTGGAAAGCTATTCAGGGAACGGTTTACAATTAACTTTAACTGTTGGAACTACTTAAAGAATAATTAACTTCATAAATTAAGAACACAAAGAATAAATTCCCAGGTAAGAATCCGAACCCAGTGTAACAGCGAACACTATTTTGTAGTGATACAGTAGTTGTTTTCATGCAAATAACAAATTTACAAATATCTGTAATTTTTCATGAATATTTCTGTTCCATTTACAAAAAAAAAATAATACAGTGTACTTGGTTTCGACTAGAACAACTATTCGTTAAGATACATGTAAAAAAAATATAATAAAATACTGACGTATGACATAGCATATGTATTTCATTTATAAATATTAGTTGTGATCTTCCAGTTACCTTAAACCGTTTCGTATCCGTTGTTAACGGCATGTTGTTCCGGAAGCCGAATGGCGGCGCGCAATACGTGGCGCAAGGATTTATTAACCTGGAAGGAAAAATAACAAAGACACTTCGGAACACTTCGGGACAGTGACAAAACGACATAGTCACATTCAGTTAACAAGCAAGCAATAACATGCACCCGCTTCGAGTCTGCCCTGATTCCTGATGAACTCGCGAACAATTAAGAGAGCCTACAAATTCTCAGTATATTATCTTTAAAAGTTTCCTGCAGTGAGTGAAAGTAATTTTGTGAGAAATATGAGACCTTGTGTAGCAGAAACATGACGCAAAAAATGAAGACTCACATCCCTGCTGTGTGTGTGTGTGTGTGTGTGTGTGTGTGTGTGTGTGTGTGTGGGGACTGTCTTCGTTGCGTCGCCCAGAGCCGTTTTAAACACTGACCGTGCTTATGTAGTTTTTTTTGTATATTTAATTATTTTTTACTGTTTTTTCTTTGTAATTCTTTTATTGGCTTGATTCCTTTTTCTGGATTCCATGTGCGTGTATTTATTTATTTTTAGCAATAGCTTACAGTGGCTGGTTTTATGTGTTTTATACATAGCCTAATTGTATACATTTTATTTGTCAGTCTTGGTTTTCCACAACAGACAATTTCAACGGCGAACATCCATGATTTCTCTACGAATTTCGCAATGTGTGTTTGATCGCCAAACTAGACTTCACAGTTTTATTTAGTGTTCAACCAATTCTAAATAATACCAATTTCTAAATCATTTTTTGAAATAAAAATACCTTTATACGCTATATTTTTTACCCTTGAGAGTTAAGGGGGTGCCTCCCATTTCAGATCATGATTTTATATTTATATTAATCACTGATCAACTTGCAGACTTTTTCAATTGTTTAACTTTCACGAAATGAAAAATATATACAGAGCATACGCTTTAAATAATTAGCTGCCAAATTTACATTTTGAACGTTTTGGGTTGTACAAATATGGAGAATGTATTTCTTGCAAAACTGAATTTTTTTTTGGTTTAACTGCAATGCCACTGGCTACTTCAAGGAATGGTTTGCATTTCTATCACAAAAACTCATTTCATGTTTCTTGGCTGTCAAAATCGTAACAAATTTGAGAATTTTGAAATGCCAGGTAAAATTAATTAATATTTTCTGAAAGAAATTGAAAAACCATTTCTCGAAGTAACAGTGGCATTGAAGTTAAACCTAAAGAAAAGTTTCAGTTCTGCAATAAATTTAATTCTCCTTATTTGTACTACAAAAAAAACGTTAAAAATTTAATTTTGGTAGCTAATTTTTTCAAACGTATAAGCTGTATCAATTTTTTTCACTAAGTGAAAGTTAAACAATTGATAAAGTCTACAAGTTTATCTGTGAATACTGTAAATATAAAATCTTGACATAAAATGGGAGGCACCCCCTTAAGGAGGGTGGGCACCCTTGTACTTTAGTTCTAGTGTCCGTGAATTTAAGAAGATAGTGGTACATGGGTCGTAACCACAACGCCGAAATACCACAACGCCGAACGTACAATAACGCCGAAAACCAAAACGCCGAATGCCAAATTGACCGCAACGCCGACAGCTAGAAAACTGCTGTGTACCACAACGCCGAAATACAGTAATTCCGAAAAATGTTGCTGCGGGGAAGGGGGCGGGGGCACAGGAGCAAAATGAAAAACAACTGAGTGAATTTGCGTGTGTTTCTTAAATGTATCTTAACGCCGAAATACCACAACCTTACTTAACCTAGGCTAGCCTAACCTAGCCTAACCTAACCTAACCTTACCTTACCTAACCTTTGTGGCAGTCCTGCAATGACATTTTTTCGGCGTTGTGGTAATTCGGCGTTGTGGTACACAGCAGTTTTCTAGCTGTCGGCGTTGTAGTCAATTTGGCATTCGGCGTTATGGTTCTCGGCGTTATTGTAGGTTCGGCGTTGTGGTATTTCGGCGTTGTGGTACATTCACGAAGATCCCTGGACAACGTGTGACCAGAGTTCTTGAGCAGCGCGGACCGGCTGACGTGCGGTGACAGACTCACTTCTCGGGCACCGTGCTGGTGAACGGCATGGCCACCTTGTCCACGAAGCTGCCGAAGCCCAGCCGGAAGTTGGTGGTGATGCTCTGCATGGCGGCGGCCAGTTTGTCGCCCAGGCTGGACAGGCTCTCCTTGTCGTCCTTCATGGAGGCCGACAGGTCCATCAGGTAGTACAGGTCCACGGGGTAGTCCTTGGCGTGCCTGTAGCGCAGCTTCAGCTCGTGCGGCTCGCCTGCGGGCAGGAACCAGGGGCCGGGCGAGTCGGGCAACTGCCTGGGGCCGGGCAAGTCGGGCAACTGCAACTGCCCGGGGCCGGGCGAGTCGGGCAACTGCCACTGCCCGGGGCCGGGCGGGTCGGGCTACTGCAACTGCCCGGGGCCGGGCGAGTCGGGCAACTGCAACTGCCCGGGGCCGGGCGGGTCGGGCTACTGCAACTGCCCGGGGCCGGGCGGGTCGGGCTACTGCAACTGCCCGGGGCCGGGCGAGTCGGGCTACTGCCACTGCCCGGGGCCGGGCGAGTCGGGCTACTGCAACTGCCCGGGGCCGGGCGAGTCGGGCTACTGCAACTGCCCGGGGCCGGGCGGGTCGGGCTACTGCAACTGCCCGGGGCCGGGCGAGTCGGGCTACTGCAACTGCCCGGGGCCGGGCGAGTCAGGCTACTGCCACTGCCCGGGGCCGGGCGAGTCGGGCAACTGCCACTGCCCGGGGCCGGGCGAGTCGGGCTACTGCAACTGCCCGGGGCCGGGCGGGTCGGGCTACTGCAACTGCCCGGGGCCGGGCGGGTCGGGCTACTGCAACTGCCCGGGGCCGGGCGAGTAGGACTACTGCAACTGCCCGGGGCCGGGCGGGTCGGGCTACTGGAACTGCCCGAGGCCGGGCGAGTCGGGCTACTGCAACTGCCCGGGGCCGGGCGAGTCGGGCAACTGCAACTGCCCGGGGCCGGGCGAGTCGGGCTACTGCCACTGCCCGGGGCCGGGCGAGTCGGGCAACTGCCACTGCCCGGGGCCGGGCGGGTCGGGCTACTGCAACTGCCCGGGGCCGGGCGGGTCGGGCTACTGCAACTGCCCGGGGCCGGGCGAGTCGGGCTACTGCAACTGCCCGGGGCCGGGCGGGTCGGGCTACTGCAACTGCCCGGGGCCGGGCGAGTCGGGCAACTGCAACTGCCCGGGGCCGGGCGGGTCGGGCTACTGCAACTGCCCGGGGCCGGGCGGGTCGGGCTACTGCAACTGCCCGGGGCCGGGCGAGTCGGGCTACTGCAACTGCCCGGGGCCGGGCGAGTCGGGCTACTGCAACTGCCCGGGGCCGGGCGAGTCGGGCTACTGCAACTGCCCGGGGCCGGGCGGGTCGGGCTACTGCAACTGGGTCGGGCAACTGCAACTGCCCGGGGCCGGCAAGTATCCCAGTTAAATAGGGATAGGAAGATCTCTGTGGCAGAGAAGAAGGAACTTCGGCGGAATGTTATATCAAGATGGCAGGAAGCTTGGGACTCCTCAACAACAGGAAGACATACGTACAATATTATACCTGACATTAACGCAAGACTTAAATGTCGGTGGATCACACCGGATTATTATGTATCGCAATTTCTCAGTGGCCACGGAAATTTTAAATCAAAACTCTATTCACTTGGATTAGTACAGTCACCTCTTTGTCAGATTTGTGAAGTAGAAGATACAGTACTGCATGTTTTAAATCAATGTAAGAAGACAGAAGATATCAGAGAAAACTATACTCAAGAATTACTGACACTAGGATATGACTTTAAAGATCTTCGAAGTCTTATCCATAATAAGAATTCTTTTGAAATTTGGAGAAACCTAGTAACAGAAATGGGGAAACGGTTAGAAGAATTTGACCGGTGGTATGCATCTGTGGAAACGGACAGCGATGAAGATTGACTGTAAGAAAATTTTAGAGGATTTTCTCTCCAGTTGATTTATGTGATAAACATTATGAAGATAAACTCTAAATATAGATGAAGAAAATTTAGTTCTGGTTATGGAATATAATTAAGGTTTGAAGCAAGAAGGAAAATTTGTTCACTTTCAAGATGTGATAAATATAATAGTCTAAAACCCATTTTAGGTGAAGAAAATATTTATTATAATTTTTGGTGATGGTATATATTCAGAAGATTCTGAAGAAAGAAGAAAATTTTTGTTTAATATTATTTATTATGTTTACTTTAACATTTATTTGGATAGAGGAAATTAATCTTACATGAAGATATATAATATGCATATAACATTAACTATGGGGACAAGTCAATATAATCTCTCACTAACCCCTATAAACCTTTTGAAAATAAGTTAATATAAAGATTATATGATTTGAAGATAAAATATTACTAGATTGATAAATCTCCTATTATACCCTAACAGGGATTACATATAGGAATGAAGCAATAGAAATAATGCCTTTATTATTTATTGGAGAAATCTGCCCGGGGCCAAGCGAGTCGGGCTACTGCCACTGCCCGGGGCCGGGCGGGTCGGGCAACTGCAACAGCCCGGGGCCGGGCGGGTTTGGCAACTGCAACTGCCCGGGGCCGTGCGAGTCGGGCTACTGCAACTGCCCGGGGCCGGGCGAGTCGGGCTACTGCCACTGCCCGGGGCCGTGCGGGTCGGGCTACTGCAACTGCCCGGGGCCGGGCGAGTAGGGCTACTGCAACTGCCCGGGGCCGTGCGGGTCGGGCTACTGCAACTGCCCGGGGCCGGGCGAGTAGGGCTACTGCAACTGCCCGGGGCCGTGCGGGTCGGGCTACTGCAACTGCCCGGGGCCGTGCGAGTCGGGCTACTGCAACTGCCCGGGGCCGGGCGAGTAGGGCTACTGCAACTGCCCGGGGCCGTGCGGGTCGGGCTACTGCAACTGCCCAGGGCCGGGCGAGTAGGGCTACTGCAACTGCCCGGGGCCGTGCGAGTCGGGCTACTGCAACTGCCCGGGGCCGGGCGAGTAGGGCTACTGCAACTGCCCGGGGCCGTGCGGGTCGGGCTACTGCAACTGCCCGGGGCCGGGCGGGTTTGGCAACTGCAACTGCCCGGGGCCGTGCGAGTCGGGCTACTGCAACTGCCCGGGGCCGGGCGAGTAGGGCTACTGCAACTGCCCGGGGCCGTGCGGGTCGGGCTACTGCAACTGCCCGGGGCCGGGCGAGTAGGGCTACTGCAACTGCCCGGGGCCGTGCGAGTCGGGCTACTGCCACTGCCCGGGGCCGGGCGAGTAGGGCTACTGCAACTGCCCGGGGCCGGGCGAGTAGGGCTACTGCAACTGCCCGGGGCCGTGCGGGTCGGGCTACTGCAACTGCCCGGGGCCGGGCGAGTAGGGCTACTGCAACTGCCCGGGGCCGTGCGGGTCGGGCTACTGCAACTGCCCGGGGCCGGGCGAGTAGGGCTACTGCAACTGCCCGGGGCCGTGCGAGTCGGGCTACTGCCACTGCCCGGGGCCGGGCGAGTAGGGCTACTGCAACTGCCCGGGGCCGTGCGAGTCGGGCTACTGCAACTGCCCGGGGCCGGGCGGGTTTGGCAACTGCAACTGCCCGGGGCCGTGCGAGTCGGGCTACTGCAACTGCCCGGGGCCGGGCGAGTAGGGCTACTGCAACTGCCCGGGGCCGTGCGGGTCGGGCTACTGCAACTGCCCGGGGCCGGGCGGGTTTGGCAACTGCAACTGCCCGGGGCCGTGCGAGTCGGGCTACTGCAACTGCCCGGGGCCGGGCGAGTAGGGCTACTGCAACTGCCCGGGGCCGTGCGAGTCGGGCTACTGCAACTGCCCGGGGCCGGGCGAGTAGGGCTACTGCAACTGCCCGGGGCCGTGCGGGTCGGGCTACTGCAACTGCCCGGGGCCGGGCGAGTAGGGCTACTGCCACTGCCCGGGGCCGGGCGAGTCGGGCTACTGCCACTGCCCGGGGCCGTGCGAGTCGGGCTACTGCAACTGCCCGGGGCCGTGCGAGTCGGGCTACTGCAACTGCCCGGGGCCGGGCGAGTAGGGCTACTGCAACTGCCCGGGGCCGTGCGGGTCGGGCAACTGCAACTGCCCGGGGCCGGGCGGGTCGGGCAACTGCAACTGCCCGGGGCTGGGCGAGTCGGGCAACTGCAACTGCCCGGGGCCGGGCGAGTCGGGCTACTGCAACTGCCCGGGGCCGGGCGAGTAGGGCTACTGCAACTGCCCGGGACCGTGCGAGTCGGGCTACTGCAACTGCCCGGGGCCGGGCGAGTAGGGCTACTGCAACTGCCCGGGGCCGTGCGAGTCGGGCTACTGCCACTGCCCGGGGCCGGGCGAGTCGGGCTACTGCCACTGCCCGGGGCCGGGCGAGTAGGGCTACTGCCACTGCCCGGGGCCGGGCGAGTCGGGCAACTGCAACTGCCCGGGGCCGGGCGAGTCGGGCTACTGCAACTGCCCGGGGCCGGGCGAGTAGGGCTACTGCAACTGCCCGGGGCCGTGCGAGTCGGGCTACTGCCACTGCCCGGGGCCGGGCGGGTCTGGCAACTGCAACTGCCCGGGGCCGTGCGAGTTGGGCTACTGCAACTGCCCGGGGCCGGGCGAGTAGGGCTACTGCAACTGCCCGGGGCCGTGCGAGTCGGGCTACTGCCACTGCCCGGGGCCGGGCGAGTAGGGCTACTGCCACTGCCCGGGGCCGGGCGAGTCGGGCTACTGCCACTGCCCGGGGCCGGGCGGGTCGGGCAACTGCAACTGCCCGGGGCCGGGCGGGTCTGGCAACTGCAACTGCCCGGGGCCGTGCGAGTCGGGCTACTGCAACTGCCCGGGGCCGGGGGAGTTGGGCTACTGCAACTGCCCGGGGCCGGGCGAGTAGGGCAACTGCAACTGCCCGGGGCCGGGCGAGTCGGGCTACTGCCACTGCCCGGGGCCGGGCGGGTCTGGCAACTGCAACTGCCCGGGGCCGTGCGAGTCGGGCTACTGCAACTGCCCGGGGCCGGGCGAGTCGGGCTACTGCCTCTGCCCGGGGCCGGGCGAGTCGGGCTACTGCCACTGCCCGGGGCCGGGCGAGTCGGGCAACTGCCACTGCCCGGGGCCGGGCGAGTCGGGCTACTGCAACTGCCCGGGGCCGGGCGAGTCGGGCTACTGCAACTGCCCGGGGCCGGGCGAGTAGGGCTACTGCAACTGCCCGGGGCCGGGCGAGTCGGGCAACTGCAACTGCCCAGGGCCGGGCGAGTCGGGCTACTGCCACTGCCCAGGGCCGGGCGAGTCGGGCTACTGCAACTGCCCGGGGCCGGGCGAGTCGGGCTACTGCCACTGCCCGGGGCCGGGCGGGTCGGGCAACTGCAACTGCCCGGGGCCGGGCGAGTCGGGCAACTGCAACTGCCCGGGGCCGGGCGAGTCGGGCAACTGCAACTGCCCGGGGCCGGGCGAGTCGGGCAACTGCAACTGCCCAGGGCCGGGCGGGTCTAACAACTGCAACTGCCCGGGGGGGGCGGGTCGGGCAACTGCAACTGCCCGGGGCCGGGCGGGTCGGGCAACTGCAACTGCCCGGGGCCGGGCGAGTCGGGCAACTGCAACTGCCCGGGGCCTGGCGAGTCGGGCTACTGCCACTGCCCGGGGCCGGGCAGGTCGGGCAACTGCAACTGCCCGGGGCCGGGCGAGTCGGGCTACTGCCACTGCCCGGGGCCGGGCGAGTCGGGCTACTGCCACTGCCCGGGGCCGGGCGAGTCGGGCTACTGCAACTGCCCGGGGCCGGGCGGGTCGGGCTACTGCCACTGCCCGGGGCCGGGCGAGTCGGGCTACTGCCACTGCCCGGGGCCGGGCGAGTCGGGCTACTGCAACTGCCCGGGGCCGGGCGGGTCGGGCAACTGCAACTGCCCGGGGCCGGGCGGGTCGGGCAACTGCAACTGCCCGGGGCCGGGCGGGTCGGGCAACTGCAACTGCCCGGGGCCGGGCGAGTCGGGCTACTGCAACTGCCCGGGGCCGGGCGAGTCGGGCTACTGCCACTGCCCGGGGCCGGGCGAGTCGGGCTACTGCAACTGCCCGGGGCCGGGCGGGTCGGGCAACTGCAACTGCCCGGGGCCGGGCGAGTCGGGCTACTGCCACTGCCCGGGGCCGGGCGAGTCGGGCTACTGCAACTGCCCGGGGCCGGGCGAGTCGGGCTACTGCAACTGCCCGGGGCCGGGCGAGTCGGGCTACTGCAACTGCCCGGGGCCGGGCGGGTCGGGCAACTGCAACTGCCCGGGGCCGGGCGAGTCGGGCAACTGCAACTGCCCGGGGCCAGGCGAGTCGGGCTACTGCAACTGCCCGGGGCCGGGCGAGTCGGGCAACTGCAACTGCCCGGGGCCAGGTGAGTCGGGCTACTGCAACTGCCCGGGGCCGGGCGGGTCGGGCAACTGCAACTGCCCGGGGCCGGGCGGGTCGGGCAACTGCAACTGCCCGGGGCCGGGCGAGTCGGGCAACTGCAACTGCCCGGGGCCGGGCGAGTCGGGCTACTGCAACTGCCCGGGGCCGGGCGAGTCGGGCAACTGCAACTGCCCGGGGCCGGGCGAGTCGGGCAACTGCAACTGCCCGGGGCCGGGCGAGTCGGGCAACTGCAACTGCCCAGGGCCGGGCGAGTCGGGCTACTGCCACTGCCCAGGGCCGGGCGAGTCGGGCTACTGCAACTGCCCGGGGCCGGGCGAGTCGGGCTACTGCCACTGCCCGGGGCCGGGCGGGTCGGGCAACTGCAACTGCCCGGGGCCGGGCGAGTCGGGCAACTGCAACTGCCCGGGGCCGGGCGAGTCGGGCAACTGCAACTGCCCGGGGCCGGGCGAGTCGGGCAACTGCAACTGCCCAGGGCCGGGCGGGTCTAACAACTGCAACTGCCCGGGGGGGGCGGGTCGGGCAACTGCAACTGCCCGGGGCCGGGCGGGTCGGGCAACTGCAACTGCCCGGGGCCGGGCGAGTCGGGCAACTGCAACTGCCCGGGGCCTGGCGAGTCGGGCTACTGCCACTGCCCGGGGCCGGGCAGGTCGGGCAACTGCAACTGCCCGGGGCCGGGCGAGTCGGGCTACTGCCACTGCCCGGGGCCGGGCGAGTCGGGCTACTGCCACTGCCCGGGGCCGGGCGAGTCGGGCTACTGCAACTGCCCGGGGCCGGGCGGGTCGGGCTACTGCCACTGCCCGGGGCCGGGCGAGTCGGGCTACTGCCACTGCCCGGGGCCGGGCGAGTCGGGCTACTGCAACTGCCCGGGGCCGGGCGGGTCGGGCAACTGCAACTGCCCGGGGCCGGGCGGGTCGGGCAACTGCAACTGCCCGGGGCCGGGCGGGTCGGGCAACTGCAACTGCCCGGGGCCGGGCGAGTCGGGCTACTGCAACTGCCCGGGGCCGGGCGAGTCGGGCTACTGCCACTGCCCGGGGCCGGGCGAGTCGGGCTACTGCAACTGCCCGGGGCCGGGCGGGTCGGGCAACTGCAACTGCCCGGGGCCGGGCGAGTCGGGCTACTGCCACTGCCCGGGGCCGGGCGAGTCGGGCTACTGCAACTGCCCGGGGCCGGGCGAGTCGGGCTACTGCAACTGCCCGGGGCCGGGCGAGTCGGGCTACTGCAACTGCCCGGGGCCGGGCGGGTCGGGCAACTGCAACTGCCCGGGGCCGGGCGAGTCGGGCAACTGCAACTGCCCGGGGCCGGGCGAGTCGGGCTACTGCCACTGCCCGGGGCCGGGCGAGTCGGGCAAAATGCCACTGCCCGGGGCCGGGCGAGTCGGGCTACTGCAACAGCCCGGGGCCGGGCGAGTCGGGCTACTGCAACTGCCCGGGGCCGGGCGAGTAGGGCTACTGCAACTGCCCGGGGCCGGGCGAGTCGGGCAACTGCAACTGCCCAGGGCCGGGCGAGTCGGGCTACTGCCACTGCCCAGGGCCGGGCGAGTCGGGCTACTGCAACTGCCCGGGGCCGGGCGAGTCGGGCTACTGCCACTGCCCGGGGCCGGGCGGGTCGGGCAACTGCAACTGCCCGGGGCCGGGCGAGTCGGGCAACTGCAACTGCCCGGGGCCGGGCGAGTCGGGCAACTGCAACTGCCCGGGGCCGGGCGAGTCGGGCAACTGCAACTGCCCAGGGCCGGGCGGGTCTAACAACTGCAACTGCCCGGGGGGGCGGGTCGGGCAACTGCAACTGCCCGGGGCCGGGCGGGTCGGGCAACTGCAACTGCCCGGGGCCGGGCGAGTCGGGCAACTGCAACTGCCCGGGCCTGGCGAGTCGGGCTACTGCCACTGCCCGGGGCCGGGCAGGTCGGGCAACTGCAACTGCCCGGGGCCGGGCGAGTCGGGCTACTGCCACTGCCCGGGGCCGGGCGAGTCGGGCTACTGCCACTGCCCGGGGCCGGGCGAGTCGGGCTACTGCAACTGCCCGGGGCCGGGCGGGTCGGGCTACTGCCACTGCCCGGGGCCGGGCGAGTCGGGCTACTGCCACTGCCCGGGGCCGGGCGAGTCGGGCTACTGCAACTGCCCGGGGCCGGGCGGGTCGGGCAACTGCAACTGCCCGGGGCCGGGCGGGTCGGGCAACTGCAACTGCCCGGGGCCGGGCGGGTCGGGCAACTGCAACTGCCCGGGGCCGGGCGAGTCGGGCTACTGCAACTGCCCGGGGCCGGGCGAGTCGGGCTACTGCCACTGCCCGGGGCCGGGCGAGTCGGGCTACTGCAACTGCCCGGGGCCGGGCGGGTCGGGCAACTGCAACTGCCCGGGGCCGGGCGAGTCGGGCTACTGCCACTGCCCGGGGCCGGGCGAGTCGGGCTACTGCAACTGCCCGGGGCCGGGCGAGTCGGGCTACTGCAACTGCCCGGGGCCGGGCGAGTCGGGCTACTGCAACTGCCCGGGGCCGGGCGGGTCGGGCAACTGCAACTGCCCGGGGCCGGGCGAGTCGGGCAACTGCAACTGCCCGGGGCCAGGCGAGTCGGGCTACTGCAACTGCCCGGGGCCGGGCGAGTCGGGCAACTGCAACTGCCCGGGGCCAGGTGAGTCGGGCTACTGCAACTGCCCGGGGCCGGGCGGGTCGGGCAACTGCAACTGCCCGGGGCCGGGCGGGTCGGGCAACTGCAACTGCCCGGGGCCGGGCGAGTCGGGCAACTGCAACTGCCCGGGGCCGGGCGAGTCGGGCTACTGCAACTGCCCGGGGCCGGGCGAGTCGGGCAACTGCAACTGCCCGGGGCCGGGCGAGTCGGGCAACTGCAACTGCCCGGGGCCGGGCGAGTCGGGCAACTGCAACTGCCCGGGGCCGGGCGGGTCGGGCAACTGCAACTGCCCGGGGCCGGGCGGGTCGGGCTACTGCAACTGCCCGGGGCCGGGCGGGTCGGGCAACTGCAACTGCCCGGGGCCGGGCGAGTCGGGCTACTGCAACTGCCCGGGGCCGGGCGGGTCGGGCTACTGCAACTGCCCGGGGCCGGGCGAGTCGGGCTACTGCAACTGCCCGGGGCCGGGCGGGTCGGGCAACTGCAACTTACCCGGGGCCGGGCGAGTCGGGCTACTGCAACTGCCCGGGGCCGGGCGGGTCGGGCTACTGCAACTGCCCGGGGCCGGGCGGGTCGGGCTACTGCAACTGCCCGGGGCCGGGCGGGTCGGGCAACTGCAACTGCCCGGGGCCGGGCGAGTCGGGCTACTGCAACTGCCCGGGGCCGGGCGGGTCGGGCTACTGCAACTGCCCGGGGCCGGGCGAGTCGGGCTACTGCAACTGCCCGGGGCCGGGCGGGTCGGGCTACTGCAACTGCCCGGGGCCGGGCGGGTCGGGCTACTGCAACTGCCCGGGGCCGGGCGAGTTGGGCTACTGCAACTGCCCGGGGCAGGGCGAGTCGGGCTACTGCAACTGCCCGGGGCCGGGCGGGTCGGGCTACTGCAACTGCCCGGGGCCGGGCGAGTCGGGCTACTGCAACTGCCCGGGGCCGGGCGGGTCGGGCAACTGCAACTGCCCGGGGCCGGGCGAGTCGGGCTACTGCAACTGCCCGGGGCCGGGCGAGTCGGGCAACTGCAACTGCCCGGGGCCGGGCGAGTCGGGCAACTGCAACTGCCCGGGGCCGGGCGAGTCGGGCTACTGCAACTGCCCGGGGCCGTGCGAGTCGGGCAACTGCAACTGCCCGGGGCCGGGCGAGTCGGGCAACTGCAACTGCCCGGGGCCGGGCGGGTCGGGCAACTGCAACTGCCCGGGGCCGGGCGAGTCGGGCAACTGCAACTGCCCGGGGCCGGGCGAGTCGGGCTACTGCAACTGCCCGGGGCCGGGCGAGTCGGGCTACTGCAACTGCCCGGGGCCGGGCGAGTCGGGCTACTGCAACTGCCCGGGGCCGGGCGGGTCGGGCAACTGCAACTGCCCGGGGCCGGGCGAGTCGGGCAACTGCAACTGCCCGGGGCCAGGCGAGTCGGGCTACTGCAACTGCCCGGGGCCGGGCGGGTCGGGCAACTGCAACTGCCCGGGGCCGGGCGGGTCGGGCAACTGCAACTGCCCGGGGCCGGGCGAGTCGGGCAACTGCAACTGCCCGGGGCCAGGCGAGTCGGGCTACTGCAACTGCCCGGGGCCGGGCGGGTCGGGCAACTGCAACTGCCCGGGGCCGGGCGGGTCGGGCAACTGCAACTGCCCGGGGCCGGGCGGGTCGGGCAACTGCAACTGCCCGGGGCCGGGCGGGTCGGGCAACTGCAACTGCCCGGGGCCGGGCGGGTCGGGCAACTGCAACTGCCCGGGGCCGGGCGAGTCGGGCAACTGCAACTGCCCGGGGCCGGGCGAGTCGGGCAACTGCAACTGCCCGGGGCTGGGCGAGTCGGGCAACTGCAACTGCCCGGGGCCGGGCGAGTCGGGCTACTGCAACTGCCCGGGGCCGGGCGAGTAGGGCTACTGCCACTGCCCGGGGCCGGGTGAGTCGGGCTACTGCCACTGCCCGGGGCCGGGCGAGTCGGGCTACTGCAACTGCCCGGGGCCGGGCGAGTCGGGCTACTGCAACTGCCCGGGGCCGGGCGAGTAGGGCTACTGCAACTGCCCGGGGCCGGGCGAGTCGGGCTACTGCCACTGCCCGGGGCCGGGCGAGTCGGGCTACTGCAACTGCCCGGGGCCGGGCGAGTCGGGCTACTGCCACTGCCCGGGGCCGGGCGGGTCGGGCAACTGCAACTGCCCGGGGCCGGGCGAGTTGGGCAACTGCAACTGCCCGGGGCCGGGCGAGTCGGGCAACTGCAACTGCCCGGGGCCGGGCGAGTCGGGCAACTGCAACTGCCCAGGGCCGGGCGGGTCTAACAACTGCAACTGCCCGGGGGGGGCGGGTCGGGCAACTGCAACTGCCCGGGGCCGGGCGGGTCGGGCAACTGCAACTGCCCGGGGCCGGGCGAGTCGGGCAACTGCAACTGCCCGGGGCCTGGCGAGTCGGGCTACTGCCACTGCCCGGGGCCGGGCAGGTCGGGCAACTGCAACTGCCCGGGGCCGGGCGAGTCGGGCTACTGCCACTGCCCGGGGCCGGGCGAGTCGGGCTACTGCCACTGCCCGGGGCCGGGCGAGTCGGGCTACTGCAACTGCCCGGGGCCGGGCGGGTCGGGCAACTGCAACTGCCCGGGGCCGGGCGAGTCGGGCAACTGCAACTGCCCGGGGCCAGGCGAGTCGGGCTACTGCAACTGCCCGGGGCCGGGCGGGTCGGGCAACTGCAACTGCCCGGGGCCGGGCGGGTCGGGCAACTGCAACTGCCCGGGGCCGGGCGAGTCGGGCAACTGCAACTGCCCGGGGCCAGGCGAGTCGGGCTACTGCAACTGCCCGGGGCCGGGCGGGTCGGGCAACTGCAACTGCCCGGGGCCGGGCGGGTCGGGCAACTGCAACTGCCCGGGGCCGGGCGGGTCGGGCAACTGCAACTGCCCGGGGCCGGGCGAGTCGGGCAACTGCAACTGCCCGGGGCCGGGCGAGTCGGGCAACTGCAACTGCCCGGGGCCGGGCGAGTCGGGCAACTGCAACTGCCCGGGGCCGGGCGAGTCGGGCTACTGCAACTGCCCGGGGCCGGGCGGGTCGGGCAACTGCAACTGCCCGGGGCCGGGCGGGTCGGGCTACTGCAACTGCCCGGGGCCGGGCGGGTCGGGCAACTGCAACTGCCCGGGGCCGGGCGAGTCGGGCTACTGCAACTGCCCGGGGCCGGGCGGGTCGGGCTACTGCAACTGCCCGGGGCCGGGCGAGTCGGGCTACTGCAACTGCCCGGGGCCGGGCGGGTCGGGCAACTGCAACTTACCCGGGGCCGGGCGAGTCGGGCTACTGCAACTGCCCGGGGCCGGGCGGGTCGGGCTACTGCAACTGCCCGGGGCCGGGCGGGTCGGGCTACTGCAACTGCCCGGGGCCGGGCGGGTCGGGCAACTGCAACTGCCCGGGGCCGGGCGAGTCGGGCTACTGCAACTGCCCGGGGCCGGGCGGGTCGGGCTACTGCAACTGCCCGGGGCCGGGCGAGTCGGGCTACTGCAACTGCCCGGGGCCGGGCGGGTCGGGCTACTGCAACTGCCCGGGGCCGGGCGGGTCGGGCTACTGCAACTGCCCGGGGCCGGGCGAGTTGGGCTACTGCAACTGCCCGGGGCCGGGCGAGTCGGGCTACTGCAACTGCCCGGGGCCGGGCGGGTCGGGCTACTGCAACTGCCCGGGGCCGGGCGAGTCGGGCTACTGCAACTGCCCGGGGCCGGGCGGGTCGGGCAACTGCAACTGCCCGGGGCCGGGCGAGTCGGGCTACTCCAACTGCCCGGGGCCGGGCGGGTCGGGCTACTGCAACTGCCCGGGGCCGGGCGAGTCGGGCTACTGCAACTGCCCGGGGCCGGGCGGGTCGGGCAACTGCAACTGCCCGGGGCCGGGCGAGTCGGGCTACTGCAACTGCCCGGGGCCGGGCGAGTCGGGCAACTGCAACTGCCCGGGGCCGGGCGAGTCGGGCAACTGCAACTGCCCGGGGCCGGGCGAGTCGGGCTACTGCAACTGCCCGGGGCCGTGCGAGTCGGGCAACTGCAACTGCCCGGGGCCGGGCGAGTCGGGCAACTGCAACTGCCCGGGGCCGGGCGGGTCGGGCAACTGCAACTGCCCGGGGCCGGGCGAGTCGGGCAACTGCAACTGCCCGGGGCCGGGCGAGTCGGGCTACTGCAACTGCCCGGGGCCGTGCGAGTCGGGCAACTGCAACTGCCCGGGGCCGGGTGAGTCGGGCAACTGCAACTGCCCGGGGCCGGGCGAGTCGGGCAACTGCAACTGCCCGGGGCCGGGCGAGTCGGGCAACTGCAACTGCCCGGGGCCGGGCGAGTCGGGCAACTGCAACTGCCCGGGGCCGGGCGAGTCGGGCAACTGCAACTGCCCGGGGCCGGGCGAGTCGGGCTACTGCAACTGCCCTGGGCCGGGCGGGTCGGGCAAAACACTTTTTTGCGACGATGAGACAGAGATAAATGAAGCGAAAACAAAACAAAACAAAAATTGAATGTCTTTCAATTTCAGATTCAAACGAAAATGTAAGCGATATAGAAACATGCCATTGTAGTGAGAGCATTTCAAGTTTCGTTCTAAAAATTAAACAGTATAAATGCTTAGGAAAGAAATCCGAACTCTTAAAAAAAAAAAAAAGTTTTTTTTTTCTTGTCGAAAGAATTCAATTTTATTTTTGGAAATCTTGAAAAAAACTTAACAAAAAAACCTGAATCTTAAAAAAAAAAAAAAAACGAAAAGAATGCTTCTTCATTGTCTACATATCCGCATGCGCAATACTATTTCATATAGATTCTCAAAAAAATCAAACTGATATGTTAATTGCGTAGAAAAGGAGGGTAAATAGGTCTAATGACAAATTTTAGAGTTTATGTTCATGATAATAAATAAAACAAACGTTTGGCTTCTTCAATAAAACTTTGTTGTTTTTTTTTAGCCAATGAAAAACTAAATGTTTAAATATTAAGATATTTTCATTTCAATCACAGCCTGTTAAGCAATTTGA
This sequence comes from Bacillus rossius redtenbacheri, assembly GCF_032445375.1. NCBI lineage: Eukaryota > Metazoa > Arthropoda > Insecta > Phasmatodea > Bacillidae > Bacillus > Bacillus rossius. Next base: position 8,701,479 of record NC_086330.1, read on the forward strand.
GAATAATTCCAAAGCAATTATAATAATCAGTACGAACACGTCATCTTAAAAATAAATATTTTTTAAGTTAAAGGCGAAATTTATTTATTAAATCATACATAATTAGCTACTTAAGCAATAGAGGTAAGATGTCGCCATTGTTATTGGTAATTGGTACCAAAAACAATTTCATTTAAGAAGAGTAAAGGGGAAAAAATGAAAACACGTTTCAAAACACAGTTACATAGGTTTTAATATGCGTATACTGTATGTCATCTGGATAAACCTAGACTGTCATGTAGCGCATGTAATTATTTTGCAATAACAAAATCGTAAAAGTACAATTTCGTTTGTTCATTGTGAATCGTAGTCTACAGAGCATAAATGAAATATAATACGTGTGGTTTTATCAGACACGTGAAGGTATTTATAAACACGATCAGCTGATCTGATAAGGGAAAGCCGTCAGCGAGCAGGTGTGATTGCAGCTGGAAACGGCTGAATGACGTCACAGCGGAGTGTCGGGTTGTGTTCGTTGTTTGTTATGCTATGGAGGCGACCTCCCTATAAGGGCAAGCCTCGAGGTGTGACATGAGTCAATGGCAGTTACGACATAGAGTCCGGATCACTTGCAAGTCATTCGACGCTTGCCACAAGGTCAGCAACCAGTGAGCAAAAGATATCACTTCTGGGAAAAGAAACCTATAAATGGAGCAAGAATGTTAGAATCGAAATCACAGAGACTACATTGGAACAGCTGTTGTATCCCCGAGCGGATTGGATACCTTTTCTGCTGAGTGGGTAGGTAGGAGAGTGAAAGGCAATTACCTAACTACTGCTCACAAAAATATTCTTGCTATTTCACTTAATACGAATGAGGCGTACAACTGGCTACATTCGAATACAAGTTACTCCTACAGCATGATTACAATTCTTGTCTTAGTCAGTCTTACAACTCGTAGTACAGATCACTGGTACAGGGTGGTCCCCTGCGTCTCTCGTGGACTCTACATGCTAACTGACGTCCCTGAACCAAAAACAACCCTCTGCAGCTTGTGAGTCACTATATATCCGTTTCTGCTACGTCTCAGGACAATTGTTCCTTCTGGAAACTTTCGTTTGCGGAGTCTGACACAGAACCTTCCGTGGTTACACAAAAGCTTCCAGAACGTTTTGTTTTCCTACTGCGTTGCTGGGGTCGCTCAATTTGCTTCGTCCAAGAAAACTACCGAATCATCTTATTTGCACTGAAATCACTATGTTGTCCGCCTGTACTAACAGATTGTTTACTTACCATGGAGCCATAGCTGCTCTGAATCATAGGCCTCTTGTTTCCCATGTTACTAGCATTTTAAAAAAATATTAATTATTATACATGTTTGGCAGCTCACAACAACGCGTTGCTATGGGAAACGCGTTGCCACATGAAATTACCAATCACTGAATGCTTATTCATTCTCTTTGGGGACTTCTTGCCGCATGATTATTGTCGGATCAACATGCTGAAACAGTCTGCATTGTCAAGGTGTAGTAACGCCTGCCAACGTGAATAAACATATCACCTGGCCGTCATGTAGGCAGAGGTCTGCTCGTGGAATATTTCCAGAGATGTTGACGGGGAGGGGGAGAAGGTACAGAGCGACAAATTCTCAAAGTTATTAGAATCAAAGAGAATACAAGATGAAAGTGTTTCAGTTTAATGTGCCTCGAAAAAGTCAAATCGATGGTTGTTCCAATCGATTAGAAGAGAGATAGATGGGGCGCAAGCGTACAATGAGTGTAACGGGACAAAGCGTAACGGGACAATGTGCGTAACGGGATAATGAGTCATCCTTTTTCGTGCGTGCAGCTGGCGTTCATCGATTTATTAGACGTCACGTCAAAAGGCGGAAAAGTACCATAAAGGGGCGGAGCCAGGGGGGGGGGTTAGGGGTTCAACCCCCCCCCCCCCCCTTAGCGCCAAATCATTAATTAATTTCTTATTCATCACTCAAACAAATTTCATATTAAAATTAATAAAAATTTTACCATTACAATATTTAAATTTAAGTACCGAAAACTGCTAAAATAGCACTATTTTACACCTTAAAATCCAAATTTTCCCGGGGGAGGACCCCCGGACCCCCCGCTTTAATACGGGGGGGCCATGCTTCTTAACACCCCCCATACACAAATCCTGGCTACGCCACTGCGAGGCGGTATTCTACCATATTTCCTTATGCACTCCATGGAATGAGTACAGCTGCTTTGCTCTCGAAGTAGTTTTAGAATACGTCGCTAGGTAGCACTGTTAACTCCCTAGCTGTTTCTGTCGTTAACTTAAAAGGCTACAGATAGCGCTTCTGACGGTTACTTTCTGTAGTTCCAGTCATAAATCAACTCAACAGATCGCGCACTAATAGAAACTAATGTTTCCAAAAATGGGTTATAGGAAGCAGCCTACTTATAAGCGCGATCTGTAAAAATAAAAATATGGTAGATTTCAATTGTGGTACTTATCCTCCTGTTTTTACGGGGGTCGACGGAAAACTACCATAAGTTAAAACGTGACCATAGAGTCCTAATACTCGAACGACATGAGTAAATTATGTATATTATCTTATAAAGAATTTGTATAAATAAGCAGCATACAAAGTCTTGTGATTCTAATTAATGTTTTAATTCCAGGCTACTAGATAATTGAAATGCAATCTAGTGACCGAAAATCACAATTCCCTGACAACCGACGGTTAAGTAAGTAAAATATATCATTATTTATATCGTATGTTTAAAATGACACGACAGATTATCACCATCATGTGTACCTATAGTCTTCTATACTACTGAGGTGGCAATTTAATTGAGTTTATTTTATGGAATGTCTATCAAAAGAACAATAAAATAAACTTAAGCATAAATGATTTCACAAAAAAGTATTTTTTTTCCGTTACTACATCATTAATAATACCCACATTATGTTTCTGATGGGCTATTGGGGTTCTCTTTTCGTGGGCTGACTTCACTACTACCTTACTTCTTAATGGCTGTGGTTTTGTTTTTGTCATGTTGGAGATGTTACAGAGTATTGTGATTCCAGCATTATGTTTTTAACATGTGCTGTGAAAACCATTAGTAGAGTATTTTAACATATAGATGCACCGAAAAAATCAATTGCCATTAAGAATATATAAAAACAATCACAGCATTTCCAACCTGTGAACTGCGAATACATAATATTTGTTATACTTGAGAACGATTTACGTTTGCTGTTTAAGTTTTACTGATTAAGTAGTTGTGAAATTAGACCTGTATTTTAACTGCCTCAATGGCTAAGAAATAATTTATAAATACTATAATGAGCTGGTTTAGTGAAAACATTTCAGAATATTAATTTATGAAAGCCTTGAAATCATTTTTATGTATGTTTACCATGGGAATAGCCTATTTCCGATATTATTTTTCTTCTTATTCTGAAATGCTTGCTTGTCCGTAAACATAATATTAATAGCGAGGTCAATGCAGACGGCCAAACACAACGCCACAGTAGAGCGACAATGTGAAAGGAATTAGCCATGACCTACAGTACGGAACCTTCCTACTAATTTTCTTAAAAAAAAATCGGTGGGGCTGTATCGAGACTCACGGCCGTTGGTTTCACGTGAAACTTCTGTCAGCGAGTCGATTTTAGTGTAATGGTTTAAAATAAAAACGAGGAATTGACTACGTACTAAAGATTTTAATTCAAAACAGACACTAAATGGTAGCAAACTATTAATTTATTATTCGACGAAAATTCTGTTGAACACTGGCCTGTGATATGATAGCCTATATGTGATACCGAAGGCATAATATAAAAATTATTTTTTTTTGGTAAACGTACAATCTGTATTGCCCAGTGTTATCTCTATACACTCTATACACAATCACACGAATCACCGCGCTATCACACCTGAGTAGTGAGCTACACTGAACAGAATTTTTTTTCCGAACCTAAATTAAAACTAAGTGTATCTGAGAGGTCTAGGTAAGGAAGACTTAAGTGCGTCTCAAGCCGAAGCCTATATAGTAAGGAAAATGTTAAAGCAAGATGATACAGACCTTTTCGTCAAACTTTTTCTGATACCCATATGTTTCGCTGTGATTCACGTCAAAATGATATGACAAATTGCCAGTCGGGATTTGAACCTATGTTCTCTGGAATACGAATAGAGTGTCTTGCGACTCGGTCCATAAACTTCGATAGTGTATCTTTTCTCATCTTCAGATTTCCTTGTAGTGATCCCTTATGCTACAGGCGTGAGTGTTCGATTATAGCATAACAGTACAAATACATAGTTTCAGACTATAGTACTCCATGTAGGCTATCATCACATGCCTTGAAAAATTATTGACATCTAATACTATAAGTACAACTATCAAAAATTACGGTCACCAACATTTTAATTCACGTCTTTTGAGTATATCGTGTAGTAGTGTGTGTAACTACATGTGATTTTGTTTACACATTTACCATGGGTGTAGACAGTATTTGAAGGGGAGGGCAGAAGCCAGTCCCTCCTCCGGAAACTCTTTTACAAAGATAATGCTTGAAATACATTTTTAAGTTAGTTGACGATCCTTTAAGTACTTTTTGAAATTCCTGCAATTGTAATTTTTGTAAAATAAAATTCTTTGTCTAAATAAATTAGGCAACCATACTTCCCCCCCCCCTTTTTAATAGGCTCTGGACACTTATTGTTACAGAAATAGGTTCCTCTTTTGAATAAGCTTCTCTGCACTAATAGCCTACCAGTGCCTTGTTAACATAAGTGTAAACAAATATACACATAAAACAAACAAAACGCAAATCTGTTTAAAGAAAGTATTTATGTTAATATCAAAAAATTCAGTTTAGTTCATTAAATAAAATTTCCACTGACAAAAATTTTAAATAATAGGTAAATTAATTCAAGATGTAATTTCAGATACACGCCATTATTCGGTAAACTGTATGTCATGACAAACCTCAGACTGTTTTGCCTTAAGAAGGAAATAGATCTCTTTCCCGAAACGTCGCTACTGTTCTCTAAGGAATCATATACTGTGTTAGTCTGCGCTATTATCGTTGTGGTTTTCAAAATATGTGTATTTTCGCTCAACTATTGCTTACGGTGTTCGTATGTGCTGTCATAACTGTTTATTCACATCACTGGGTTCACCTGTGCGTCTCTGTATAGTCGTTTTTTTTTTATCTGTAAAGTTTCATCGTTGAGTTATTCTGTTTGCCGTTGTGCACCGTAAAATATCTTTGTAAATGGATCAGAAATATTCATATAAATTTAAATATTTGTTAATTTGTACATGTACATGAAAATAACTGTATCACTACAAAATAGTATTAACCAGTTATGCCTCGTGTTGTCCCAGTACCACCAATATTTAAAGTTATTTGCACACAGTTTACAGTATTAGCTGCGCATATTAGCACAGTAAAACAAAAGAAAGCCAAAAGTGATATAAAATTTTTTACCTTTTCTGTGGTTTGAAAACCAAATAAATCAATGATTATACAATAACTTCATGCTTGTAAGCACTCACATATTTTAACTAAACACACTCTTTTATTTCAAAATAACTTTACCATCCACAGCTCTTACATATTTTGTTACTAGTCTATATTTCTATATAATTATTGAATTTCAACAGGACTGTAAGTTTGTTTGCCGGAAATAACTAAAAAATTGCCAGACTAGTTACACTAATTATATTTCACTGTTATGAAATTACACAATTCATGCTGAACGAAGGACACATAAATTTGTTCGTTACCGAGGTTAGATGTTACTGCACGTGTTGTTTACACGCGAAACTACAGTAAACTCGTGGAATGAAATCATGTCAGTGTAAAGAAGACTGCAAGTATCCGCTCTACCGCTCTGGTTCTGGGGTAGAGCGCCTGCCTTGTGACTTGTAGGACCCGGGTTCGCGCCCCGGCTCCTCCAAGGCGGATTGCCCAGGTAAAATGGCGGCATTTTCTCTGGTAGGATTACAATCCCTTGTAACAAGTCAGGCTACCAAAGAAACGGTGGGTGGAACAGAAAAAAACCTTCCAGGTGGCTTCCAAATGGGGAGCCCGTTTCTTTTCTTGGGCTCCCCATGCGGTGGCCATTCCGGGGGTTTCTCCGGGGGAACGGAGTTTTGCAAAAATATTTTTTGTAATTTTGTAGTGTTTTAGTTTTTAGTAACTGTAGCATTATCATACAATACATATTATAAATAAAGCTCAAACAAACTTAAAAAAAATTTTGCTTTTGTACAAAAATATTTTAATTAAGTATACATCAGTCAGTGAGTGGTTGTGTGTTCAACCATTTATCGGTATATATTTTCTTGAAGTATTATTGACGGTTAAACTCTAGTCAGACACCTTTGTTTTATAGTATTTTAGCAGTTGTTGACGACAAAATATTTATAGGCACATGAATTTTATTCTTAAAAATAAATAAAATATATTCTATTTATTTCAACATGAGCAAAGCCTTTGAATCTTATAATTAAAAAGTAATCATTTGTAGGCCTCGTCAAGCAATGCGTGGTATATATGTTTTAATCATCTTACAAATAGGCGCTTTTCAGTCAAATTTGCTAATGCAATTTCATGGTATTATGTGTTCCTTAAATTAGTAGTTGCTCTTAAATATTTAATAAATGATATTCCAACTGTAATCAAAATTGATCAAGTAAAGATGCTGATGAAAAAAATATATTTGGGAAATATGTTTGTGAAACTATTCAGCAAGATATTTCAGCTGTCCGGATCTGATTTTCAAGTTAACAAACGTTGCTGAATTACGATAGCATTTATTGTATAATCTTCTTTAGGTCTTATTAAATTTATAACTTTCTCTGCATCAACTAATTTTAATTTGAATAGAATTAAAAATATCAGGCATTTAAATTATTTTGAATATTTTACATTCCTATATAAACTATTAGCATTTTCTATTTATTAGACGTCCAATCAGTGATGCAATTTTTATTATACCTACTACATTTTATTACCATTTTTGTTGGTTCAGGAATAATGACTCGGTTTGGATTAAGAATTTCAACTTGCAATTACAGAATTAGTGACACTTTTAAAACCATTAGTAACTATAAAATGTGTTAAAAATTATAACTCCTTTTGTATGTATATATGTAATCTACATATTTATTTCGTGTACACCATTTTAATTTTCTGTTTAAGATTTTTGTGAAAACCAAAGAAACCCATTTGTTAACATGAACTTTATCTGTGTTTCGTGTTTTGTCGCATTAATGTGTATGTCTTGTGTTAAGGTGTTTTCGTTGTTATTTTATGTCATAATTCGTTTATAGATAAGGCACAAAAAAACTGGATTTCGATTTGATCTGACATTTTTAATGAAGCAGGATAATATGCTACGCATAGTAATATTATTTATTTTATAATATGAAAAATACTTAAATTTCAGCAGAGTTTATTTTTGAAAGACTGCAAGTCTGTGCAAAGCCCACCAACATTCCATGTACGAGCCTATGTCTCCCCTAGAGCACCTGTGCTGCTTGCCCTGTGCCAACAAACTACACTACACAAATATATTTCTCTCGCATTTCAGCATCATAAAAACACATTTTGTAGACTTTAAATAATTTATTGATGACAATATCTGAGTTTTTTGTGTTCAGTCACCCTAAAAATGAAAACATTACATAAGAAAATCCTTGAATATTTGCGTTGGATTTGCACTCATTACATAATAATCTACAATTACTTCAATTATTCCAGTGTGCGAAAATGTAAATTCTATGAAGCTACTTACATTACAATTTTACGAGTAAAGGTGGGTTTACGATTGAAAATTAATAATTAAGAATTAAGACTTAGTCGTGTACTTACCATATGACTCTATGTAAACTATTGAAATGGTTTATGATTTTTGTGTGTGAATTTTGACGGGTCGTGTGCGAACCATATGATTACTTAAGACTTAACAGAAATGGTTATATTTTATATTTTTCGTTAAAGACTTAAGAGAAGCGACCAATCACAACAAACCGGAACCTTTCAACCGGAAGTTTATGTCTTATTATTGGACCGAGCGAGGCAGTATTTTCGGGTTAGAATTCGTATATTTGTAATTTGTAATCATCATCCATTTCGAAAAATAGATATCCCATTTTCAATAACCTATTTCAAACCTGCTTCTCCATTTCGAACAATGGCCGACCATGTGTTTTGTGCTGTGATTGGTTAGAATTAACGACTTCTATGTCAATCATAAACTGGAAAATGTAGTTTTGACTTAATCGTGTGCTCGATGTTAAGTTATAATTCTTAAGGAAATCAATCGTAAACCCAGCTTACGGCCGTTTTCCTCATTCCGTAGAATGTATAAAAAATTTTGGCAGATTGGTTACTAGGTACCACATGTATTTTTTTTAAATCGTGTAATAAGAATAGAGTACTACCTATAATACACTTTTGGAAACATCTATTTCTTCTCGTCCGCGATCTGGAAGTGATTTGTTATTGCAACTTTCACCGTCTGAAGCGCTATATGTAACTTTTAAAGTTAACCTGAGAAACAGCTAGAGGGTTGACAGCGCTACCTACCGAGTATTATACACACTACTTCGAGGGCTAATGCAGTGCACTCATCCCACGGAGGGTGTGAGAAAATATGGCGGAATTCCGTTTCGTCCTTTGAACGTATGGCATTTTTCCGTTATGGTACTTTTTCCGCCTTTTTTTCGAAGAGGCCAGGCGGAATGCTGCCATTATGGCAGTCTTCCGTAGCCCCTTAAGTTAGAGGGGAAGTCTTCATTTCACAGATGGAAGAGCCGAATCCGAAGTTCTCCGAGGTTCATGCTAGGAAACCGTTTACATGATTTTACAGTATCTTTAATGTAGCTATCCTTACCAAATCAACCGTCCACAATGTTTTAAAGTATTTATAATGTAGCTAACTTAACCTAATTGACCATTAGTAGGGGCAGGAATTTTTCGCAAAAAGATCTGAATACCCATTAGACTGCAACAAATTATACCCACAACAGCGATTTCTTCTTGTGATTGGCGGCCGTCTGAGAGAAGAGCCGTTGCCTTATTTCACCGAGCCACTCGGGACGCGTCTGCTTACGCACTGAACTACTGTGATTGGTGTTCTGACAGTAGATACGTAACTGAAAGAAACACATACAATCACGAAACACAGACGACACCAGTTTTTTGAACTTCAACTAGTGCCGAAAGCTTTTCGGGAAAAATGCATGCCCCTAACCATTAGTTATCATTAGAGACTCGGAAATTTCGCGGATTCATTTAGTCGCAAGCTAGAATGAAAACCTTCACACTCTCGCACTGTGTTCGTGATTGGACCGTAAATTATTTGGACACGTCCCTCTACGACCGTAAGCCAGCGATGCCCGGCTAGGAGAGAAGTAAGCGAATCAGGTAGTGCCAAATAACAAGGATAAAAATGTTCTCGCTAAGAAATCAACCAATGGGAAAGTAAACATGGGTTGAGCACACCTATAACTTTGAATTCTATCCTGAGGCCAGAGGAATCCGCGAGATTTCCGGGACTCTAGTTATCATGAGTTAAAATGAACAAAAAAAAAACCGAAGATGAACGCTGACGGCGGCGACTCACCCACGCGCAGGCGCAGGCGCACTCTCTGCGGCGCCAGCTGAACCACCTGGCCCAGCTCGTTGGAGTCGCTGAGGCTGTGGTTCTGCAGCACGCCGTAGCGCGGCGCCACGTCCACCAGGTGGGCGGGGCACCAGGCCGCGGGGGCCGAGTCCCGCGCGCGACACCGCACCGGCGCGCTGGCCGCCGACTCCCCCAGCGCCTGTGACCGAGTGCACACGCAGTCGTCCATAGTGGCGGGCTCACCTGTTACTTTTGAGTAGCAGTGAAATCGGTTCCAGTGAAATTTAGGTTCCTGTGAAATTAAACGGTGAACGGTGAAATCTCTCTCTAGTAATGCTCGTAATCGTAACAGCTTTCTCGCACCGAAAAATGGTGAAATAAAGGGGATAAGTGAAATCACTGCCTCTCGGTGAATGATGAAATTAAATACATGCAATGTTTTTCACAGAAACCTTTCATTTTGTTTTGAGTTTATTTCGAGTTAAAATTGAAAAACACTACATAATCATTTTTTAAATATTTTTAATAATATTGATTCCATATTTATATCCCTGTTCTTTCAGTTCAATAATATAACGAACACATCTTAATTTTAAAACATTTATGAGAATTCATTATCTTCCGTGATATTCTGCTAGGCTTTCATTCGGTGAACCGTGATTTTTTTTTACTGTAATTATTACATGTATGCAATTCGTATACTCCACATACAGTTCGTATACTCCACACACAGTTTTACTTCAGAATATATACATAAAAAATGATTGTACTAAGACTGAAAACGTCAGAAACTCAATTCAACGATTATGAGGACACTTAAAGCTAGTGGTCGTATTACTGTAGGTAATCAATTTCACAGAAATTCACTGATACTTATAGAAACTGGTCACAGGTATACCCGTGAAATTTTGATATCGGTGAAAAAGTAACAGGTATGTATTTCACTGCCCACCACTAGTCGTCCACCTTTCTGGCCACGGGGGGGGGGGGGGGGTAGAGACTTTCATTTACTGAAGTAGTTTGTTGTTGTTTTGTGATTGCCTTATAAAGACAAAGTTAATATTATATTAATTGTGTATACTATTTGCGTATACATCCTATGCTTGATCTACCTTGTTAAACGAAGTAAATATCTATAATAATTTTGTTGAGTATGAAATTTGCCTGTGTTCTGATTCAACGTCACCTCAGAAGCTTCTGTGTGTTCCATCCAGCTGGAATCATTCAATTTAATTTAGTGTGTTCGGGCGCAAGTTTGCAAGTTGATGCTTCTCGTACCCACCACACTGCAGGCCCGTCCGCCAGATGACGACTCTCATAATATTGTTACGAACGTGAGCAAGGCCGCGTCACGTGCAGGTGCAGAGCTGGCTGGCGGCTGCCGCAACATGAGACGCGCCACGCACGCCTGGAAGATTTGTCGCTTTCCCCCCTCCTTCCTTCCGCCGCCCCGCGTGGCGCTGATAGCTAAGACACCTGACACCTCACGGCTGCGGAGTTACGCGAGCCGCCGACACGTGTTTCGAGAGACTTCTGCGTCGGGTCGGCGCGGAATGACGCGACTGGCCCCGGCCGCGCTCGTGAGTTCTGGAAATGGCGGTGGATATATAATATAAGATGAAGAGAGTTCAGTTGAGAGAGAGTTCAGGTGAGAGCGTTCCCGCGGTGGAGTCCGGAGCGAAGTTCCGAGCGAGGCGTCGAGCGGATCCTCGGCGAAGGCAAGTGCGTCGGCGGCGACGGAGTCCCGCGGCGGAGATCCACGAGGGGCGCTGCGGCGAGAGTTGCACCAGAGGTGCGCCCCAGCGAGGTGTGTTGATTGTAAGAAACGAGTGACTGGGGAAGCAACATTCTTTTAAGTGCAATTGATTATTTGCCATCTTAGAAGATTATTTGTGACATAAGTAGTGGCCATCAATAAAACTGTGCGCGTAATAAAATCTTTAATTGGGCTATCCTTTACGAACCCGCGGTAATTAGCTACATTGATTGTTGATAAGTAATGAATAAGCTATTATCATGCAAACAATCCCAGTGAAAATTAATTCACTCCATTTTGGTAGCTACATATTTGGTGGTGTGGCAAACCAGAAATGTTTCCATCGTCTACTCATTTATACGTAACATGAATTTTTCGTTACAAATGGTAGGGCTAGGTATACAATGTTAATTAACTTGATGATTAATTATATACTTAATAAAAGTGATTTAACTTGTGCAAAATTTAAAAAAAAAATGCTGCATATAAATGAGTAGGAGATGTAGTGTTTCTGGTATGCCACACCACAAAATATTTGGGTACCAAAATTAAGTGAATTAATTTTCACTGCTCTGTTTTCCTTCTTTACACTACACAATGCGTGTAAAGGAGGTACTTTTTGCTTTCTGTAGTCACTCTTTAGATACAAATGTTTTGTAGTTCGTATATTTGTATTATATTATAGCTAAAAGCAGACATTTTCCCCGAGAGAAAACAAACAACCTGAACGCTCAGTTGATCGCAACAGGCTATATATATATATATATATATATATATATATATATATATTCACACCAGCTGTTTCTTCCTCGTGATTGGCTAGTCTAGGAATTATTACCGAGAAAATTGCGTGGCCCTAATTATAGCTATGTAGAATACTTCACACTTACAGGTAGAGACCGGAACAATTCGCAGATTCATTTCGCGATGGCCTAGAATCCAAACTCTTTCACCTTCATGCTGCTTCATTGATTGGACTACAGTTTACCTGAGCAACTCTGAGCTTGTGAAAAACGAAGTTGCCTATTGAATCACAAGCATTAACTGCATTGGCGGATCCAGAGATGCCATAAAGGCATGACCCCTCCCCCTCTCTCCAGAACACTGTGTCATTTTTAAATTTTCTCATAATTTGTTATCACAGTTCATCAAACTTACTTAAGTATTATTATAGTGCAGTGCTATAGATAACAGGACTTTTTTTGAACCACAAACGAAATGGAGTAAATATTTCAAAATGTACTACAAATGTATAAGTAAATATAATTTGGCATTCTGGATCCGCCCCTTGCCCAGTTATAACGCATCTCACGAGCCGGCAGCCAATGAGTTGGTGTTGCACACGGAGTATCGTGGAGTGTATTCTATAGGCCGCTGAAACCAATTTGTAGAGACCGGAAAAATTCGCGAATTCATTTCGCGATAGGCTAAAATACAAATAGTTATACCTCAGTGCTACCTCTGCTATTGGCTCACAACTCACCTGGAGGACTCTGGGCCAATGAGAAACGCCCAACCAAAGCTGTATGGAATCACAGGCTGCTACATTTAGGACGTCTCAAAACACAGCAGCCAATGAGTGGGTGACATTTGACCGGGTGTACGTAGAACTATGGAGTTCATCCTACAGGTCATTGAACCCGCGAATTTTTCAGGTCTCTACCAATGAGTAGAGACATGCAAAATTCGCGGATTCATTTCGCGATATGCTAGCATCAAAACAACTATACCTTCGTACCGCTTCTGCGATTGGCCCACATTTTATCCGGGAACTGTGAGCCAATGGGAAAGACTAAACCAAGAAAGTGCCAAATTACGGACAGCCTAGTTGAGACGTCTCACGCGTCAGTAGCCAATGAAGAGGTGTCATTTCCGCGAGTATTTAAAGGACTGTGGAGTTTATCCTAGAGGTCAATGAATCCGCGAATTTTGCAGGTCTCTACCAATGAGGTGTTGTTGCACACGGAGTATCGCGAGGCCGCTGAAGCCAGTGCCTGCTGCGCTCACCGGGTCGCCGCACCAGGCGCAGGCTGCGTGGCGCAGACACTCCCCGCACGTCTCCCGCGACGAGCAGGTCCCGTCGTCCCGCGCCGCCACGCCTCCCAGGCACAGACACAGACACAGACACAGCAGCGCCGCGGGACACATCTCAGCGCGGACTGCCGATAGCGCAGGAAGCGTGACAAACCACCCCCTCCCACTTCTCCTTCCTCCTCTTGCCTTATAAACCGCTCTTCCGGCGCGATGACGGGAAGTCCAGCTGCGACGCGCCGCGCACGTCCAGGATGCGGTGTTGCCATTCTCACCGCAGCACCGGCGCCAACACCGCGCGTGTGGCATGAAGCCTAGTGTTGGGCGGGGAGTGGGGTAGCGGGAGTACCCTGGCTCACGGCTCACTACACAAGGAGGGGAAAAAAAATTTCTGTTCTTTTATGAAAACCAGTTGCCAGGAAATATATTCTAAGTACAACACATGGCTATGGTTGTTTGGGCATTTAAATTAAATAAGTTTTTTTTCCCCTTCTAGATAATACTGAGTATTTCATTCGAAAATTGGTTCGTATTTTCATATTTTAATTGACGTTTCATTCAAGCAATTATTTTTGACGTGACAACTTCTAATAAATCGATGAACGCCGGCTGCACGCACGAAAAAGTGTCCCGTTACGATGTGTCCCGTTACGCTCATTGTACGCTTGCGCCGCATCTATCTCTCTTCCCCTCGATTGGAACAACCATCGATTTGACTTTTTCGAGGCACATTAAACTTGAAACACGTAAAAATTATTCAATTTTATTCATAAAAGTGTGCAATCATTTCATCAATGTTTTGTAATGACGTTGTCACGTTAAACTATCGTCCGTATACTGACTTTACAGACAACCAATTTTTTTCATTCAAGCAAAATATTATTATTTTTAAACATGGGAAAATTAGAAATTCTTCTATAATTGGACAAATCTGTCTACACATCTGTTTTCCCTTTGAATTCCTAAAGAGAGGGAGGAATCCGGACCCCCGAACACCACCCCCCCCCCCCTCGGGCTACGTCACTGGCCCCTCCCTCTAGAAATCTGTAAAAAAAAAAAATATCATTGCCACCAACAAGGAGGAATTCCCCTGTGTCGGCGATGAGACCAAGGGCGTTGAGCGCTGTGCGCGGGGGAGAGGGGAAGGCGCAGGTTCCTAATGTCGCTCCCGAACAAACCGAGCCGCAGAGCCCGGGCTGTCGCGTGCTCGTGGCTCGTGGCTCGTGGCTCGATGCCAGGAGTTCGTGAAGGAGCAGGTCCGTGCGCCCATTGCAGTGTGCGATTCCCGAAGTGAAACTTCTTCGGGCGCGATGAGAGCAAAATTTCAAGACCTAATTTTAATGCAACGTTTTGTTTTTACCTCGCCTCATTGTAACAGAGTGCATTCTCCGGTAATCTCGCAAGACAAACCAAACCTTTTAAGTTAAATTATTTGGATGAATATGAAGTATTTTCAGCATAGTTAAAAAAATAATATTTTTAAATGTAAGACTTGAAAATATTAACTAAATTTTTTAATACGAAACTAATATCACAAAACAATGTCTGAGTCTGCTGATAAAGCTAGGCAAAACAAGGTTGAAACTTAACACCTATTCTGTAGGTACCTTAAAACACATTTCCTTGACCTAACCCTCCCTGACACTTCTACCTTCGATGAGTAGTGTGGAAAAAAACTGTGTGTAATATAGTAAGTCGTATTTACTGGAATGATTGGCAGTTAAATGTAAATTCGTAAATGTATTGAAATTTTCTTTAGAAATAATTTAAGAGGTGCATGACCAGTGAATGAGTGGATTTCCAGCTCATACGTAACTGTCACCGCCACGCTCCCAAGCCGCCATGTTGGAAAGCGATTTGCCGTCGGACCTGTCCCCGGAGTAGGGAGTGGGGGTAGCGGGTGACCAGCCCCTTCCGGCTGACGGAGGACCAACAGCTTCGAGGACAACCCGTGGGAACCGGAGACTCAGCTCGCTCATCGAGGGTCATAGGGGAACCGGAGCAGTGGCAGCCGAAGACGACTCCGTGCAGGACATCGGACACCCGGGCTTGGTCTGGCAGACCCGATAGCGGAGCACATTATCCCGACCTTACGGCCGGCGTTCTCGCGTTCCCCTCCCACATATGCGCCCTATCAGGGTAGGGTGGGAGTATCGTTCCAGTTAGCTTTGATTAAACATTCCAGAGCTTATTTAAAACAGAACTGTTAGGGATCGCTCCCTCTTGTTTGATCGGGAGGGTACTAGTGGCTGGGGCCACCATCCCAGCATAGTCACCGCCTCAGCCCCTTTACCACGCTCAGCTGTCCGCCGATCTCCCACATCACGCTGGAAACCCCTCAAAACACCCGGTGAACCCATGATCCAGTGGAGGCCTATCCAACCTGTGCTAGCTGTCCAGGCTAGCACCGGAGCTGTGTCGTCGCTCACCACGACGACTCCGCATCGGGCTAGGGAACCCTTGGAGCCTGCTCCAAACGATCGGAGCAAGTTGTTTCGGGCGAAGCCCGGGCGAGCCTCAACACCTCCTCCTCCTGGGACTGAACCCGTGAGGGTGTACCAGGAGCACTACTTTGTGCAGATGACAACCGATGGTTTGCTGGCATCTGGACGATTGGCCTCAGTTGTACCATATGCCAATTTTTAGAATGGTGTATACCATTCTTTTACCTCGACCAGAAACAACTTATTAATTCTGTTTAGCCGCCGTGCCTTCAGCCAGAATATAGCTTTGCCATATTATAAGATATACTTTGTCCATTTTGCATCCATGCATAATAAAATGTACACGGCGGCTGATGTTAAAAACACTACAGTCATTCCTTGTGGGATCTCTTGCATGCCATTGCTCCGGGACGGTTGCCTGTACCCGGGGCAACGAACATGCAAGGACACTGATCCCACAGTCTTTCTGGGTCTTCTCGATCGTTTCCTTCTGCATCTTGTCATTTGCCTTTCCTTGTCCTGTCTGCTGATTCTTCAGCCCCTTTCCTTCTCCTGCTTTCTTGTTCCTTGCCTTGCATTCTTGTTCCTGCTTCTGCTGTCTTTCTGATAAAATTTATATCTTTTGTTAAAATTTTGGTCCATTTTATAAATCTTTTTTTTTTAAATTTCTATTTTTATGTGTTTCCGAAAAAATATCACAAGTCTATTGTAAAATATCCAATAATTTCGTTTTTTCCTAAAATTTCTTTTAAAATCGTTGGTCCAGAATAAAATCTCTCCTTTGTCACATCCGTAAAAATTTCTTCCTCTCCTTCTCTGGTTTGTCTCGTCCTTGTTCGTGTTTGGTTGTAAGCTTGTCTGCCGAATGACATCACAACCTTTCAACCAGGTGGTATCCATTAAAAGGTTTTCTATGATCGAACACGAAACGACCATATGTCATTTCGGCTTCCTTTTTGATTTCTTGGAAATCGATGTTTATCCCAAGTCTCTCAAAGTTGGCTCGAAGCAGGGACCTCAACTCGATAATATCCAGAGGGATATTGTTCCTCGCAAGTAAATGTCTATCGACAATATCCATGTTCGGGAAATTGATCATCTTCCCTCCTTCCATACTGCGCACCAACACTGCTATTGCAGCTTTCTGGATTTTCGGCTCATCCAACCTGGAGAGCCTCAAGTCATACTCGAGTTTGGCATAAACTCTTGATGGGTCTTGTCCTTTAGCGCTGGTATGTACCTGAGGAATGTCATCCTCCAGCTGAACTGATGGAGCTGTACTGTTTCCATATTCTGATATTGACCTCTGGATCTGGCTGTGGGTAATCAATTCTTTCTATTGAGGTACATCCACATTCAAGGAAGCCAATTGTTTTGCATAGTAATGCTCACCTTTTCTAGTTTCATCTCTAATAATTTTGTCAATCGATTGGATATTTCTTCCTTCTCGCACGAAACACATGGGTCTCCATGCGAATGGCCATCTTGATTTACTCCCCATTTTGATTTTCATATGGGCCTTCTTCCTCCATCCATCTGTTGAACTCTTCTAATCTCGTGCAAACTTCATTGATATAGGTCCGCCATATCTTGAATCCTGCCTCGTGCTGTAGCATCCCTACCATATCAGCCAATCTTAGATCTTGTTCTTGGGCTATACAGCTATACTTCTCCCTGATGTCTTCGGTTTTTCTGCACTCATATAACACATGAGCTGCAGTATCCTGGACCTCGCATGTTGTGCAATGATCATCGTGCACAAGTGCCATATCCCACAACTTGAACTTAATATTTCCATGTCCGGTTTAAGCCATTTCATATTTAACCTTCTCCGGACATCAGGGAAGAAGATGTACATATATACAGTCCTTTGTTGGAGCAATCCCAATGCTTCTGCCACTCGTCTAGGGTTATTTCTCTTGCTATCCATTTATCTTCATCTGAAATAACTTCTCGTGCGGCTAGCAGTGCCAACTCTCCTCATTTCTTGATGTTAAGATCAATAGGTATAACACCCGCTGCTACTTGTAGTGCATCTGTAGATGTTGTTCTGTATGCTTTTGTCATTGTAAGCAAAGCAGCCCTTTGTGCACTCTCTACTGCCCTTTTCTTGTGTAAATTTTCCACCTCTTGATACCACACTGCCACCGTATAGCAAATAACGCCCAGAAACACTCCAACATCGATTGTCTTCAATGTCTTGTACAAGAGTCCCCATTTGGCAGGTGCCACAGCACGAAGCTTGTGAAACAATTCCATGGCTTCCACACTTGCCTTCTTGATGTGAGTTCCGAACCGTCCACGAGTATCAACGTGCACTCCTAAGTATTTGAGTGCTGTTACAGCTTTAACAGGTCTCCCTTGATACATCACAACTGGTGGTCTTGTTGCACTCAACGAACCTTTGAGCATTATAGCTTCCAATTTTTTGTGGCGCAATCCTCAATTTGCATTTTGATGTCCAGTCGCTGACAATGCTTAGTGCCTCTTCTGCCTTTTCTTCCAAACTCTTCCTGGAATTATCTTGTATGAGTAGCAGTCCATCATCTGCATACCCATAGATGGTACAGCCTTCTGGTATTTCTAGTTTTAGTAAATCGTCAAAGAGGATGTTCCAAAGTAACGGCCCTAGGACCGATCCCTGGGGACATCCCTTTGTTAATACCTTCTCTTTCACATTTTTGCCAATTTGACATCTACAAGATCGATCGTCGAAAAATGCCATTATTGCTCTGTAGATGTTGACAGGACAATCCCATTCATTTAGTCGCCATAATATCTGAGGCCACCAAGCTTTGTCAAGCGCTCCAGCGATGTCGATAGTAACGGCCAGTACATACTGGGTATTACTGCAGTTTACTTCCTTGATTACATCCAGTATTGCAAATTCTGTACTTCTGTCCAGGGCCGGTGCAAGTTAAATTGGTGCCCTAGGCGAAAAACCTTAATGACCCCCCCCCCCCCGCCGGACACCCCAAAAAAAATTTTCCTTGCCTCAAAATACATCACGTAAGCCTAAGATTTGGTCAACAATTGTGTTTTTTTTTTTACATTTTTACTTATTACAAATCATAAACAGGTCACCTTGGACTTTAAATAATTACTTATATCAATATAAACATTCCAAACTGTTGCAAAAATCAATTTTCATCTAGTTTCAATGATTGTTAAACATATTATATCAGCTGTTATGTGTCGTGCTACGCCGCCCCCAGCTACTTGGCGCCCTAGGCGGTTGCCTAGTTCGCCTATATGGACGTGCCGGCCCTGCTTCTGTCTTTCCTGAAGCCATATTGCTTGTCACTGATACCATGGACGGTCACTAGGAAATCATTTAACCTGTTACAGATTAGCTTCTCGTACATTTTTCCTAGAACCGAAAGCATGGTTAGCGGCCGATAGGAGCTTAATTCGCATGATCTTTCCCATTTCCTTTGTATAGTATCTTCAATACTCCAATTTTCCATTCCTTGGGAATAATTCCTTGATCTAAAGCATTATTGTATAACTCCATTAGCACATTATTGATTCTATCAAAGACTCGCCAAATAATTTCTGTGGTTATTTGGTCATGACCTGGTGTTTTGTTGGGCTTGAGATTTCTTACTATCCACTTAAGTTCTTCCATGGTAAATAGAGGTGTCTCAGGTGTGTCAGGCAGTTCTTTAGCCATTTCTCATTTCATTCTATGCTCGAATGTATCCTGGAGTGGGTCATCATCTGGGAGTAATCCATTCATGATACATTCTAAGTTCTGTTTAACTGAAACCAGTTGTATACTGTTATAAATTAAACCAGGAAGTCCAACTGGGTTCTTGATCTGCACACAACTTGTATACCAAGTCCCAAGGGTCAGCATTTCCTTGTTCAGTGACCATTTTCTCCTACGATTCTTTCTTCACCTTTTTGATTGCTTTTGTATACGCTTTCCTTTGTTGGCGATATTTCAGAATCAATTCCATTCTAGCTACAGGATCTGTTTGTAGTTTCATCTGTTTCCTCTTTCTCTTGACTGTTATCCCCAGCTCCTCAAGCTCCCCATTCCACCAACCATGTCCCTCTCTATTTTTCTTTTTCAATTTGGCCATATTCATTTTACACACTTTTATCATGATTTTTCTTAAGAGAACAGAGTCATGTTCTGGGTTCATTGACTTCTGGGTGTCGTATTTATCCAGTTCCTCTCTCAAATCTTTATCAAATTAGAGCCAGTACACCTTTTTGCAGCCATATCTGACATTTCAAACTTCCCTCGTTGGTTCCTTCCTATCTTCGTGAATTTCATAAAGTATAAGTCTGTGGTCGCTTGTTATGTCCTCTACCACTGTCAAATTGTGAATGTGCTCCTTTGTTCTCATGTTTGCTAGAGTGGCGTCCAGGAAAGACTCACTGTTGCAAGCTGGCGAGATGTAAGTTGCCATTGTACCAGGTACTTTTGCCACCCAAAGATCCTTAGCCGTAATGTATTCTGAACCTAGATTACCTTTGTCATTGTTGAACGGTGACCCCCCACATCTCCGATTTTCCATTGACATCTGCACCTATTATCTTTCTTTCATTCTTAGCAAATTCCAGTATTTTGTCCCATTGCTGCAGATGGACCTCAGTATCGTCTGAGAACTGGAAGTACGAAGACACAAGGAGCACACTCTGCTGTCGTCCGGGGTCTCGGGCTCGAGTCCCAGTGCGGTTCCTAGCGGGAGTGGCTGCTGTGACTGTAATGTGTCCGGATGGGCGCCAGACTAGCTCTGGTGCTAATCGGTAGGTGGGTCGTGGGGTCGATTGCCCTGCGTGGCCCACTAGGACCGTTGGCGATGTTGCGTGGGTTTAAGGGATTCCCTACTCGGCGGAGGTTGGGAATCGTAGGGTGAAATAATCATACGCTGAAATGAGACAATAAATGACGTGCGTCATTTATTCAGGCGACTGTGGCCTTGGTGTAACGCCGTTGGTTACACGCCACGTCATACAACAGGTGACATCACAAAAATACAAAAACTACACAATTACACAATAACGAGTTTGAAAGTTACTCAATAAAAACGTGGCACAAGTTTACAAAGAAATGTTACACGAGGGTGCGTTGCACAAGTCTATGAATGTTATGTGGAGTTGCGTTGCACACGTTTACAAAAGAAATGTTGCACGAGGGTGCGTTACAAAGTCACTAAATATTCGTGTTAGCATGGCACAAGGCGTTTCTGAGCCTGGTTACTCAACGAGGGGTGAGGGTGATTGGAGGCGGCCAATCCCGTAAATCTACGTATCGAGGCAGTGCTCGCGTCCACGGTCGTAGAGCGCGGACCGCGGCTAAATTCGCTCAAAGTTCCCTTACGGGGTGGTGTCAGTGCCGGAGCGACTGATATTAACCAAAGTTCTGTTCTTCGGGAGGCGGCCCGTACCATATGCTGAACCTACCCCGCAGACCAAGTGTGGTGCAGGGGGGGGGGGGTTTAAAGTTATGCGGCCGGATTAAGTCCTGGACCGAAAATTGGACCGGGTACGCACGGAGAGGTTATTAAAAAAGAGGTTTTAAGAAGTGACTATATTTACCAGAAGTGAACTCGGTGTGGACAAAGGATGATGTCTCTCCGTGGGACGTGCGTCCGCCCCGGTCCACGAGTCGCGCTGTACTGGCATCATGTCATGGCGTCCGGCCGAGGCTCGGTGGCCCTCACGCCAGGGTTGACCTCTTTACGTTAGTTTTTGATATGATATGTTAATAATAGAATTTAAAGGCGTTAAATTCTTACATTAAATATTAAAGCTGAATCAAGGTCATTTGTCCCTTCTACAAATTAAAGTTATTATGTTTAGGAATTATTTCATTTAAATTTTACGTCACACCAGCGACTGTTCGTCTCTTGCCGGATTGCTCTGGTGGAGGTAATAACGTAACACGAGGGATGAATAATTATGTCACATGGTTTCATTGACTAATACAGGCAGAAGGCCGCCAGGGGAACACTCACACACGTATCGAAGTATTACACACGTGAGTTCCCGGGCACTCCTACGTCGCACTTTCGTCAACCGACTTTAAATTAATACGTAATACTGTTTAATAATCAGTGTTTGTTTTTATAACGTGGTTGATTGAAATGACGGTCTGTTTATTTTGGTGGGGCCGGGTTCTACCTTGGTTGCTGGTGGCTCGCCTGACTCGGGTGGGCCATGGCTAGGGGCGCATTCCGTTAGCGGGGTTGAATACTGGCGGTTGCAGGTCGGGCTTTAGGGTGGCCTTCGGTCGGACGACGTCAACTCAAAGGCTCCATTTCCAACTTCAAGCATACATGGTGTTCTTTGCTGATACTGGACATTAACAGGAACATCAGCTTTGTATTTCTAATCCATAAAGCTGCCTGTGGGGAAGCCCTCACTTTATATAGCCTTTCAGGTATTTCCAGAATGTTACCTCTAACAACATATGGCTCCTGGATAAACACGACATTCAAGTCTCTCTCTTTTGCAACTCGAACCATTTCTACTGAGGCTACAGCAGACCTCTGTAGATTAATTTGCCTGATTTTGAGCGGGCAAGCAGAGTTATTCATATTAGTGCGATCAAGTTCCCTAGACAGAGCTCGTTGGTACTCAGGGCAGTCCACTGAGACTACACGATGGTTGTAGTCTCGTTTTGCCTTTTTGCAGTTAGCACATTTCTCACCTTTGTCCTTGGCCTTACATTCTGCAAACTTATGTCCTGGCTCTCCACATGCCGAGCATACAAGTTGGCCTCGACACTTGGCTGCGGTGTGTCCATATGCCTGGCACTTGTAGCACCTGGTGGCCACTATATAGTCCCTTACTCGACACGAGGAGAAACCAATGTAAATTCTGCCTTTGTCCATTAGTAGATTTCTTATTTTGGAATAGCATTCTATGATTATATGTACCTTTTCCTTATTCTCTTTAGGTCCTTTTCTGAGTCTGATGGTAGACTCACGGACAAATGTATCCTTTCCAATGTCGGAGTGTCACCATTGTCTACTAGCAGTTAACTCCACCCTTAAGATACAGCCAACGAGTTTAGGGAAGCACGCTGGGGCCGATCGACCCACCCCATTGGTTAGACGTACGAGCTAACCTGGCGCCCTCCCGGAAAAACACACCATAAAACACCACCAGCCCCTTATACTCGCCGCAGGACTCGAACCCGAGGCCCCGGCGATGGCATTTCTTACACATCTGTAAGTTAAATAAAATGCTCGCAAAAAACTATGTTCTATTTTGTCCTTATTTGGACTACCAACTCCTCTTTAATGTCTGAAAGTCACGTGGACCAATCTGTGCAATCTAAAACCCAGACACATATACTGAAGTCGCAATTATTGTATACTGCAGGGTTTTGAACGTTATGCGAAGAAATATAGAGAAATTGATGTGTCCCGACAACAGCGTCCGGTGCTGGAGTGGCTTGAGGTGGGGTGAGTTTCCCCCGGGGTGTGACGTCCTCAGTCGTCACTGCCGAACAGCTCCTGTAGTCGGGCAGTCAGCCGGGCAGAGAGGGTCTGCAGCCTGCCCCCTAGCTAGACAGAGGAACAAGGAAGAGGAGGGGAAAGGACCTAGAACGTAATCCTCAAGAGGCCGCTCCAGGGGAAGAGGGATGCTAGAGCGTAATCCCAAGGGCCGCTCCAGCGAATAATTTCAGAGCATAATCCCGAAGGCCACCCTGGAGGAAGGGGGGGGGGAGAGAGAACAAGCTCCACACCAAATACTGGACCACTGCTTTCCCCCCCCCTCCCAAGATTATTCTGGGGTAAGGATCTCAGCCTGGTATTTGTTTCCCTAACCTAACTAAAAATTATTTGTGTTTGGGAGGGGTCCGGGTTAGGGAGGGACCTAAATGCATCTCAGGCCGAATCCTATCATGGTTTTGTCATGCTGGGATTAGCCATGCAGAGAGAGGGTCGCATGTATCATGTGCTAGGAGGGGATTGGCCAGCCATGGCAGCAATTGTTGCCATGATGTTCTATAATATGTCACTGACTGTCCTGGTAATATGCTGATTTCGGAATCTCGGGATGCTCCCAACACAAGCGGAAGATTACTCCTTCCCTGAGTAATGCCACAATAAATTCCAATTATTTACATTTTGCAGCAGACGCCATCTATTGGCTCCGGGTGCATCACCATCTTACAGGATAACTAGCTTGGGCATAGATATTACGTAAAATTACCCTGCGGTGTCTGGGGCAGCCATGTTTGTTTCAGGGATGAGCATGCAGCACTCGCACAAGGAGGCCGAGGCCAAGTGCAGGACACGACAATATATTAGGCTACTGTGCACCATGGAAAAAAAAATATTTTTTTTTGTAAGAAAGAAGAGCTATTTTAAGCCTAAGAATGAGAATAAATCTGTTTCCAAGGCTTTTTTATTATTATTTATTTTGAGGGATTATATACATATGACGTCCCTCGGCTTCTGGTCCCCGTTTTCCCGTTGAAATAAATGTCCTGTTATGCCCGTACTGCCCTCGTCGGAGAGGTGTGGATCCAGGCCAACGTGGCCGGGACCGGGAAAGGCGGGACCTGGAGGGAGAGTGAAGTGATTGCGAGGAATGTTGGTAGGTTGTCGCAAGCAGAACACGGCATTAACGAATTTCACGAGCCGTCTTTTATTAACGCTTATAAAGTCCTGCCGCAGCCTGGCGGAACCGTCGCGGAACAAGTGCCCTACCACGGCGACACGGACTCCCTGATGACGGGGCGGTTCTCAAATACGTTTCGGCGCGAATCGTAAAGTTTATTAATGCTAGGCTGACCCAGTGAGAGAGGGCCCGAAGACGGAGCGCTGTACATACGCGGCCCGTTACGTAATGTTCCGTGGACGGCGAAAAGTTCAGAGACTCGTAGCACCACGTTCGCGTTGTAGAAACTGCCCGCTAGACACGTCTCCCGATGACTCGTAAGTTAACAATGCTAAGCTGATTCGCGGTGGCAGCTCAGCTGCCGTGACCGACTGCGGACTGAGCGAACGTTCAATCCCGAGCGCAACGTGCGCGGCTCGCGGAGCAACGAACACGTCTGTCTCCGCTCGAGACCAGGACGCGACTGCCTCTCCCCGCTCGCCCGCGGGCCGGCGCCCGCGGGTGGCGGGGAGGGAGGGGAAAATCGGCCGGCGTGGGAGAGAGCTCCGTCCCGCGGCGCGCCAGGCTGCAATTACATACTACGGCGAAACACTTCAGAAAAAGTTATTGAATTATTTACAAAGACATACACGAGACATTAATTACACAGCGAACTTGCACAATGAATAATAAATAAAATAAGTTAATTACACACATTCAAATCCCTTAATCGTTTACAAATATATACACACTGAAATAAAAGATAAAGTCACATAGAAAAAACACTCGTTGGCATGCTAGGGCGCACGCGGGTGCGTCCCTGGCCGTCGCACACACTGGGGTTCACTGGGGGGAAAACAGGCCCCCTCAGGCCCGCGTCGGTGGCCAGGTACGGCCTCTGTATCTGGGAGGGTACGACGACTGTCGTCATATGCCCCCCCTCTCCCGAGGCCGTCCTGGCCCCCGACGCCGACCTAGACCGGCAGCCGCGTCCGCGTCCGGCCACTTGTCTGGTCGTCGGAGCTCGTCACGTCATTCCGTCCGGGTCGGGCAAACTGGGGCAGGAGCTGCATCACGCTGCAGCGCAACCCCCCGTCGGTCGTTTGTCTTACGTCTCGGGGTTTGCGCTGACTCCCCCACTTGTAGTCCCGGAGGTAGTGGGGGGCCGTCTTCTCACGCGTGGACCGGCGCAACGCCGGTCCCCTCCCCGCGTGAGCGGTCATCCTCAGCTCCCCGGAAGGCAAGTCCAGGACCACCTGCTGGGCCCTGTCGACATCGCCCTCCCCACTGAGGAGCCGGACCGTTACCCCGTCTGTCACGTCCTTGCTCACGTCCGTCCCCGTCACCCGCCGTTCCCAGGAGTGGACGTACCTCCGTCCACGTCTCTGGGTAGGCTCCGGCAACGTCACCACTGGTTCACTCAGGTCGACCAGGTCGCCCTGAGCAGTGTTGTCATGTGTTAGGTCCTCGATGAGTGGTCCATCAGTGTCGTTGGCGTAGGCGCTGACGTCATCAGGCGGGAGCACCCGGTCCACGAAGCGCTCCAGCTCTGCCATGCTTGCGCCACGCGGACCCCTTCCGCCCCTTCTGACGGGCGTCCGTTCCCCGCCCCCTCTTGCCAGTTGCCAACCACCGTTCCCCTTTTGCTGTCCCCCCGTAGGAGGCTGAGTCGGTGTCGTCGTGGGGGCCCGTCCATGTGTCGTGCCCCAGGTGTCGTCGTCCCTGTCAACCCCCCGCAGTGACTTGGGGTGGGCGTGTCCTCGTCGACGTCCCTGATCCGGCTCCGGTGGCGTCACCACGGGGTCACCGAGGTCGACCAGGACTCCTACTGCGACGTTGTCATCGGTCCTGTCCCGTGTGTCGTCGTCCCTGTCAACGTTCCTGCCCACCCCCCGCATTGACCTGGGGTGGGCGTGTCCTCGTCGACGTCCCTGATCCGGCTCCGGTGGCGTCACCACGGGGTCACCGAGGTCGACCAGGACTCCTACTGCGACGTTGTCATCGGTCCTGTCCCGTGTGTCGTCGTCCCTGTCAACGTTCCTGCCCACCCCCCGCAGTGACCTGGGGTGGGCGTGTCCCCGTCGACGTCCCTGATCCGGCTCCGGTGGCGTCACCACGGGGTCACCGAGGTCGACCAGGACCCCTACTGCGACGTTGTCATCGGTCCTGTCCCGTGTGTCGTCGTCCCTGTCAACGTTCCTGCCCACCCCCCGCAGTGACCTGGGGTGGGCGTGTCCCCGTCGACGTCCCTGATCCGGCTCCGGTGGCGTCACCACGGGGTCACCGAGGTCGACCAGGACCCCTACTGCGACGTTGTCATCGGTCCTGTCCCGTGTGTCGTCGTCCCTGTCAACGTTCCTGCCCACCCCCCGCAGTGACCTGGGGTGGGCGTGTCCCCGTCGACGTCCCTGATCCGGCTCCGGTGGCGTCACCACGGGGTCATCGAGGTCGACCAGGACTCCTACTGCGACGTTGTCATCGGTCCCGTCCCGTGTGTCGTCGTCCCTGTCAACGTTCCTGCCAACCCCCCGCAGTGACCTGGGGTGGGCGTGTCCCCGTCAACGTCCCAGGTCCGGCTCCGGCGGTACCACCACAGGGGCGCCGAGGTCGGCCAGTACACCTTCGGTGACGTCATCCTCGGCCTCGTCACCGTCCACTGGTCCGCTGTCGTCGTGGTCGTACTCGTCGTGCGGGTCGCCTATCAGTCGAATGTCATCCCTGTGCACCTTAGTTGTCCGTCCGTCGGCGCGACGCACGAGGTACGAGGTGGTGCCCAGTCTGTCTACGATCTCCTGTGGCCCCGCCCACTTAGGAGCCAGACTGGCGCAAAAGCCCCGCTCGCCAGCCGACAGGTGATGACACTTAACAAACACCTGCTGGCCAGGCTCTAGTCGTGCTGGGGGCTGGTGCGTCTGCGGCGTACGTCTAGTCAGGTAGTCAGCTTGGCGACGTCGGGCGTCTTCGCGCAGATCGTCCGTGGTCATGTCGTGCAAGTCGGGGGTTGCTCGCGCTTCTCCGGGCAGGGCGAGGTTCCGGCCCTGCACCAGTTCAGCGGGGGAATGGCCCGTGACCGCGTTCGTCCGACGGCGCAGGCAAAACAGCAGCGTCGGCAGGTGCAGGTCCCACTTGGTGTGGTCCTCGTCCAACCGGATGCGCAGCTGAGTTTTAATGTCCTGATTCCGCCTTTCGGTCGGATTCGCGCGCGGATGGTAGGTGGGCGTCGTGTGATGCTCCACCCCCCAACACGCGCAGGACACTCGCCAGCTTCTCCCCGTGAACTGCACCCCGTTGTCCGTCAGCAGGACCGCGGGGTACCCGTATCGCGGGAAGAACTCGCGCTCGAGCAGGGCAATCACGGTGCCGGCTTTCACGTTTGGTACTGCGAACGCCTCCGCCCAGCGGGTGAAGACATCCGTGACCACAACAATGAATCGCCGACCACGGGACGTGCGAGGATACGGCCCCATAATATCCACCGCCACAGTGTGGAAGGGATTCCGGGGCCGTCGTGGGACCTGCTGCTCCTTGCCGTCGGGTCGCCTGGACTTCCACTCCTGGCAACGCAGGCAGGCCCGCACGTAGCGTCTCACTTCTGCCGCGTCGCCAGGCCAGCGGAACGTCCGTCTGACCTCACGCAGCGTCTGCTCCGCGCCCGGGTGTCCCGCCAGGGGGTGGTCATGCAGGTAGCTCAGGACCCAGCGCCTGGCCTCGGGCGGCACGTGGGTCCGCCACCCGCTCGACCTGTGAGCCCCCCTGGTCTGGAGCACCCTGTTCAGGCTCCGGCAGCCCGGTATCACCCCCTCCCCACACTCTGTCAGTCGGGTCCGGGTGTCGGGGTCCCGGAGTTGCGCCGCGTGGACCCACGCCAGCAGGTCAGTCATAGTCTCGGGTCGCGCGTCGGGTGCAGGAGCAATGGGGCTTGTCAGCGCGTACAACGCGCACGGTCGCGGCACCGAGTCCTCTACCCCGCGCTCACGCTCAGGGAGGAGCACTTCCTCCCAGCCCTGGTCGTCGTGGAACTCATTCTCAGGGTCCGGATTCCGGGACAACTCGTCGGCCAACTGATTTTCACGTCCAGGAATGTGCTCGACCGTGAACGAGAATTCCTGGATCAGCATGGCCCACCGAGTGAACTTAGACTTCCGGCCCTGAGCGGAGTCCAACCAGCGGAGGCATTGGCTGTCGGTTCTCAGCGTGAATGAGCGGCCCTCGACGTGGTGACGGTACCTCTGTAGGGCCCAGACCACCGCAAGGCACTCTAGCTCATTCACGTGATACTTCCGCTCAGCCTGCCCAAACTTGGCACTGGCGTACTCGATCACGCGCCTCTCGCCCCGGTCATCCATCTGGTACAACACCGCCCCCATCCCCTCCTGACTCGCATCCGTCTGGATGAAGATGGGGCGGCTGGGCACCAGGCGTGAGAGCGTGTGACAGTTCCTGAACCGGCGCTTCACCTGTCGCAAGGCCTCGTCCGCGGTGGGGGTCCACCGGAACTTAGTCTTCGGCGACAGTAGGTCCGTCATCGGGGCCGTCACCGTGGCGAAGTCGGGGACGAAGGACCGCAGCCAGTTGAGCAGCCCCAGCAGCTTCTGGAGCTGCTTCCTGGTCTTCGGTGCCCCCTTTCCCTCTATTAGCTCCAACTGCTCAGGTCGGGGGCGGCACCCCTCCGCCGTCACTATGTGTCCTAGGAACTCTATTTCCGTGGCCCCAATGTGGCATTTCTTTGGGGCGCACGTCAGTCCGTGTCTGGCCATACGTTCTAGCACCAATGCCAGATGGTGCGCGTGTTCCTCCCACGTCCTGGACCAGATGATAACGTCGTCCAGATAGGCACTGGCGAACTCACCAATGTACCCATCCAGAACACGTACCATCAGGGCCTGGAACGTGGCAGGGGCGTCCATGAGACCAAACGGCATGGCGCAGAACTGGTAACGTCGACCGTCTGGTGCCGTAAATGCCGTCTTAGGGCGGTCCTCCAGACATACCGGCACCTGCCAGTAGCCTGATTTTAAGTCTAGTGTCGTGAAAATAGTGGCGTCCCCCAGTCCTGCCAGTGCGTCTGTGATATTGATCTGCGGGGGCGGGGCGGGAATGGTCAGTTTGTTTATCGCCTTGAAGTTTACGCAAAAGCGTAGACTTCCGTCTTTCTTGGTGGCCAGCACCACCCGTGAGTTATACGGGGAGGTGCTGGGTTCCACTACCCCGTCACGTAACATCTCGTCAATTTGAGTCTGTATGGCCTCCCGTTCCCGGATGCCAAATCCGTATACCTTCTCAAAGGGAGGGCGGTGCGGTACCATCGGTATCCGGTGCTCCGTCACGTTTGTCCGTCGTAGCCGGTCCGCGGCCGCAAATACCTGTGCCTGAGAGGTGAGGACATGGTTGATGACATCGACGTACTCCTCTGGAACACCGTGCTGAAGGTCTTCTAGGCGAATGACTGACTGAGGGGGACTGGGGGGAACCTGGTGCACGCCGTACACCGTCCAGCGCCCCTGGGTGCCGAAGTGCATCCGGCCAGCTCGTACTTCCACGGTGGCGTCGACCTCGTGCAGCCATGGGACCCCCAGAATCAGCCCCTCGCGGAGCTCGGGGACCACCCAGGCCTCGACGTGGCTAACGTGACCAACGATGCTCATTGTTACCTGAGTGATGCCCCCTGCTGCAACTACGGTGTCCCTGGTGGCCAGCTGCACCAGCTCCCTCCGCGGTGTCACTGCCTCCGCTCCCACCAGGTGGGCCGCGATGTAGGTTCGGCTGGCGGCGGTGTCCACCAGGGCCCGCATCTCCCGCCCGTTAGCGCGGACAGGAATTCGCAGCAGCTCCGGCTCCTCGGGGCCGACCTGCCCCAGCTGTGCAGTCGTCTGTCCCCCACCGCCCCCGGCCACCTGGCCGTCCGGGCGTGGGGAACTCGCGGCGAGGTCCGCGGCTCGCTCCGGCGCCGACGTGTTGACGTTCCGGTGGTCCACCTCGTCGACGACAGGTCGACGAGGCGGCTGGTCCGGCCCTGGTATAACCGGCCTCAGGGCCGCGGTGGTGGCGCCGGCAGTCAGCTGTCCCTGCACGGAGATGGCCGGCGGGATGCCTGCGCTGATGCTCTGGTTGTCCGCCCCGTCGACGGCGTGTCGACGAGGCGGCTGGTCCGGCCCTGGTATACCCGGCCTCAGGGCCGCGGTGGTGGCGCCGGCAGTCAGCTGTCCCTGCCCGGAGATGGTCGGCGGGATGCCTGCGCTGATGCTCTGATTGTCCACCCCGTCGACGGCGTGTCGACGAGGCGGCTGGTCCGGCCCTGGTATACCCGGCCTCAGGGCCGCGGTGGTGGCGCCGGCAGTCAGCTGTCCCCGCAGTTGCCCCGGCGTGGGGACAGCTGATGAGGAGCAGTCCTGTTGTCCCCTGCTTCCCGGCGGCATACAGGACGTTAGTGCGGTAGGCGCCGGTGGTGGTCGGCGTGTTCTGTCAGTTACTGGGACTGCCGGTGGCTGGCGGGCCGGGGAGCGGCACCCAGTTGTCCCTCCGCCCCCGGTCCTGCGTTTCCCGCCTGCGACGTGTTGCCTTCGCGCGCCTCCTCCCACGCGGCTCTGGTGGGGCAGAGGCGATGCCAATGGTACGCGTCCGGGCAAAAACGGCATTGCGGCGGACGTTCGTCCCTCTCTCTCGTAGCTGTCCGCTCGTGACGTCCTCCTCCTGTCGCAGCTGGTTCCGGGCGTTCCCTGGTGCCACCGCGGTCTGTTGTCCTGCGCGGTCCCGCGCCGCCGGCGTAGCTCACCACGGCCAAGTCACTGTCCGTGACCTCTGTGACGGTGACCCCCCGCGGCCCCGAGCGAGCACGGGGAGCTCTCGCGCCCCTGAGTGCCGTCCTCCACTGCGACATGTCACGTTCGATCACGCGGGCGAGGGCCACGAACTCCTCCGTGTCACGACCAGCAGCCGTCCTCATGAAGGGGCGAAACTCTGGCAGCAATTGTTCGACAATGGTTGGCAACGCCGCACTCACGTCCCCACTTGTCCCCAATCGGCGGAACATGCGTAACTTCTCGTAAATGAACTGCTCTGCACTCTCGTCCTCCTCCTGGTTTCGGCAATAAAATGTCCGCAAACACATTGCCCGCGCCTGATCGTTATCAAACCTAGTTTTGACTTGGCGTACAAAATGTCCCCACTCGGTATCAAAACTCCCGGCCATTGACCACCAGTTCCTTGCCTCGCCGCGGAGCTGTCCCGCCACTCGCGGCGTCCACTCCGCCCGTCGCACTTCGTACAGTTTTAGGAGGTGTTCACACTCCCGCAAAAACTCCCGCGGGTCCTCGTTGTCTCTCCCCGCAAACTCTGGCAACTCAAACTGCGTGCTCACGTACCGCACTACCGGCCCATCTGCGTCCGCGTGCCTGTCCCCCTGTTCCCGTTTACTGTCCTCAACTGTGCTGTCCGTGCTGTTCGCGCCCTCGGCCGCGCCGCCGGACCCGCACACCTCGTTTTTTACGTCCATTTTCGCGGAGTCTCCCTCCTCACACAAGTCCATTTCGAAACAGATTAGCTCGTATCTTTCTTGTCCCGCCTGTTTCCACGCCATCCTGTCCTCCTGTGCTACTGATCCGCGGATCGTGAACACAATCTCCCCCAGTAATACAATACGATCCTCCCCGGCGCGTTATCTTCAGTCCGGGATACCGCTGCACCGCCGTCTTGTATTTCTGTCGCCCCCACGACACGTTATCTCTCGCCGAAAACGACTCGTATTCGCGACGTTCCCGCGCCGCGTTATCTCCCGCCGGCGCGCCGGCGCGCCGTCTCGAATTCGAG
This sequence comes from Bacillus rossius redtenbacheri, assembly GCF_032445375.1. NCBI lineage: Eukaryota > Metazoa > Arthropoda > Insecta > Phasmatodea > Bacillidae > Bacillus > Bacillus rossius. The sequence goes on from NC_086330.1 coordinate 8,733,701, forward strand.
CCGCTCCCACGCCGCGCTGTCGCACCTGCTTCCGTTCTGTCCTGCACCTGCGCGCTTGCGTGCGCTTGCGTGCGCTTGCGTGCGCTTACGGCCACACTAGTTGGGCGCCAAATGACGTCCCTCTGCTTTTGGTCCCCGTTTTCCCGTTGAAATAAATGTCCTGTTATGCCCGTACTACCCTCGTCGGAGAGGTGTGGGTCCAGGCCAACGTGGCCGGGACCGGGAAAGGCGGGACCTGGAGGGAGAGTGAAGTGATTGCGAGGAATGTTGGTAGGTTGTCGCAAGCAGAACACGGCATTAACGAATTTCACGAGCCGTCTTTTATTAACGCTTATAAAGTCCTGCCGCAGCCTGGCGGAACCGTCGCGGAACAAGTGCCCTACCACGGCGACACGGACTCCCTGATGACGGGGCGGTTCTCAAATACGTTTCGGCGCGAATCGTAAAGTTTATTAATGCTAGGCTGACCCAGTGAGAGAGGGCCCGAAGACGGAGCGCTGTACATACGCGGCCCGTTACGTAATGTTCCGTGGACGGCGAAAAGTTCAGAGACTCGTAGCACCACGTTCGCGTTGTAGAAACTGCCCGCTAGACACGTCTCCCGATGACTCGTAAGTTAACAATGCTAAGCTGATTCGCGGTGGCAGCTCAGCTGCCGTGACCGACTGCGGACTGAGCGAACGTTCAATCCCGAGCGCAACGTGCGCGGCTCGCGGAGCAACGAACACGTCTGTCTCCGCTCGAGACCAGGACGCGACTGCCTCTCCCCGCTCGCCCGCGGGCCGGCGCCCGCGGGTGGCGGGGAGGGAGGGGAAAATCGGCCGGCGTGGGAGAGAGCTCCGTCCCGCGGCGCGCCAGGCTGCAATTACATACTACGGCGAAACACTTCAGAAAAAGTTATTGAATTATTTACAAAGACATACACGAGACATTAATTACACAGCGAACTTGCACAATGAATAATAAATAAAATAAGTTAATTACACACATTCAAATCCCTTAATCGTTTACAAATATATACACACTGAAATAAAAGATAAAGTCACATAGAAAAAACACTCGTTGGCATGCTAGGGCGCACGCGGGTGCGTCCCTGGCCGTCGCACACACTGGGGTTCACTGGGGGGAAAACAGGCCCCCTCAGGCCCGCGTCGGTGGCCAGGTACGGCCTCTGTATCTGGGAGGGTACGACGACTGTCGTCAGATATTTTATTTTGAAGGAATACTTTTTAAAGAGTTTTAACTTTCAGGTTAAGTTATATTTCTATAACTTTTATATGAAAAAAACAATTATCTCCTTAATGCTAATTGGCCGATATGTTTGTACGCACGGTGTTTACAAGTTAATATTTTCTAAACTTTTATTCTATTTTTATTCTTCTGTTTTGAGCGAGATATGCTCTTCTTGTTTATTGCTCTACTGTCACTCGTCGAGTTGTTGTGTTTTTTGTTTTCCTTTAGGCAGTTATCGGTGTTTTCTGTTTGTGTAAGCAATATCGAGAAATTTTAAGAATCTAGCTATAATAGTGGTGTACTGTTTTTTCTTTAGATGTTTTCAGTATTTGGCTAGTCAAATATAACATTAACAATTTTTAATTTGATGATGTTTTGATGGTATTTCTTTGTAACGTGGTTTTATCCGTTGGTTGTGAATATTTTGAAAACTTCACCGTATTACATACATTACTAAAGAATCATGAGCGTTGAAGAAGAAGTAATGCGCATTCAAAAAAAATTAACCAAAATGAGTTCTGGAGATGGCAGCGTGAGTGTTAATACTGGTGATGTACTTTCCCGGGTTTTGTTTGAAATATAAAGTTCAGTATGTCTATAAGATGGTAATTAGAGAATCACAAACACATTCAACTGCTTAATTTATTTTATTTTTTTACATTAAAATATAATTGGATATTTTAAACAACAATTTCTCCCCGAAACAATGTTCTACATATAGTCATATTTTCAAAATCAAATATATTTTTCTTATTATACAGCTTTGCATAGTAAAGACAACCAATTCCTTTCTTTTATTTTAAAATAAACTGGATAAACAATAAGGAACAATTATGGCCCATTTACAATTGCATTGCCCTAAATTGTGTCCAGCGGACTCTCATCACTGATTGGTCCACATGATCATCAGACGTCATGGTTTGAACAATGTTCCGAATCTCCCTGGTCCGAATACATTGGTCAACTTGGAACTTTTTGTCCTAATATTTTTCCTTCAGTAGCTAAGCAGAAGACATGCACTCATTATATTTGTTGTTTCTGGTTCCGGTTTAAAAAAGATAAACAGAAAATAATGGATAATGAGATCGGAACAGAAAGCCAAGAAGACAGAAACAAATTACTGATTAGTGCTGTCCGTTTGCGACCAGCGTTTTTCAAAGGCCGAAATCACATTTATTTTTGGGAGTGTGATTAGATTTATAATTTGTTAACATTTACTTTTGTCTTACTGAATACCTTAATTATTGAACTCGCATAACATTCACAACTTAAATTAACATTCAGAACAGTTGCAAACTAATTTACAGTGCATGAAAAAAATAAACATTCGAAAAACGTTCACTTTTGTTCTGTATATTTACTGTGCTCTGGTAACTACTTTAGAAATCAGTAAAATCAGAAGTCGGACATCGCAATTGTAGACTGCAGTTTTTCATTTTAGAATGTGATATCATTCGCTTAGGATATGGATAGCCCACAGGTTCAAATTGTAACGACAGCTTTTACCGACTTCCGAATAACGGAAGAGCAGTGTAAATTAACAGGTCTATTGAATACTTACTGCGACATTAGATTAATATACAAACAAAAAATAATAAATTATTCTTCTAACATTTTCAATTTCATTTTAAGGGTTTTGACATTACTCATGTATTTTATCATTGTCACAGAATGAATAGACATAATGTCTTGTTGATTTTGAGGGGGTGACATTAACGATAGATAGTAAGAGGAGCTGAAATGAGAATGGAGCGATGATGGAATGATTTGGAACGGAAACACGGAGTAGGCTATCCTGAGAAAACTTACCAACTCGTGGCATCGTCCACCAAGTGTTCCACTCACAAAATATTCTGAGTTCGCTTCCCCTTTCCCCCCATAAATTGATCCTGAATCACCTCGGTGAGAAGCGAGTGGTTTGACCACTCGGCCATTGGGCCCCATTGTCGCTGAAATGTAAGCTTTTGATGTATGATGAAGTAATGTGTATAATTTATTAGGATCACAGCCTTCTAGTGAAAAACAATTCATAAAATAGTAATTTTAGTATTGATATTGTTCGTTGGTTATCATGCAAAACTGCGATCTTAAATTCCTACTGAACTCTGAAATACTCAGTAGTGGGTAATGAAGTCAAAGGAAATTTGGGATGATAAAACAAACAAAAAAATAGGAAATTTTGAAATAAAATAAATTGACATCGCTGGAACATTTAAGAAACAGCACTATCATGACACTAACACAATAGAAAATCCATCACTTTTTTTTTTGCTCATAAGCTGCGACCAGAGGCATGATTTAGTTTGTTAGGTGTTAAATATTTTAACAGCTGAATTTCCAACAAAAAATTGTACTTGTTATAATTACTATCTATTCATGTGTTCGTTATGATATAGAAAAATTTTGTTAAAGGTTTGTTTATTTTCAAGTATTTATTATTTTGTTTTTGGATAGTTATATTCATATGCTTTTCTAAACCTATACTTAATTGAATCAGAAGTGGTGCAAAAATTATATATACCGTATTTATCTTTTATTGTAAAGAAAACTGTTTTTTTTGATAGCTTATGTTTGATGTGAAATCAACAAGTAAGGTTCCAGAACTAAATCAGTCTATAAGAAACCATACTGTAGGTGAGAAGTATAATTTGACAATTTAATTAATTGTTATAAAGGTTACAATGATGAGTAATTGATTTTTATTTATTATTGGTTGTTTACACTTGCGATTGTTCTACAAGCCTCTTCTGAAGAATTCCATGATAATTCGTGAAGAATTTTAATATTATATTTCATGGATTGTAATATGATAATAGAACATTTGAATCACTGCATGAATTTGTAAGACCAGAATTTTTTTTTTATATTATAGTTCACGGCAAGAGACAATATAAACTACTACCCTACAATTGAACTAAATGAAATTTAACTAGATCATTAAGATTAGTGGTGTGGTTTAGAAGAATAACCACAACTTCAAGACATTCAGCACATTAGTTAAGAACGAGTCTACTAAGTCGACCAGACAGAATGATGCATGCAATCAGAATCAAAAGCAGTGGATTTTTTTATTTTCTAGATGCGCTCGGAGGAACAGGCAAAACATTCCTTAATTCTCTTATTTTTGTTACTATTCAATCACAAAAAAATATTGCACTGGTAATTGCATTATCTGGAATTGCGGCAACCATTTTGCATGGTGGTCCAACAGCACATTCAGCTTTGAAGTTGTTATTGAATATTCAAATACTGAGACACCAACATGTAATATAAGCAAAAGGTTCTGGGGAAAGTACTACAATCATTCATATCATATGAGATGAATGTACTATGGGCCACAAAGAATCATTAGAATCTCTTCATCGTACGCTAAAAGATTTGAAGAAAAAAATGAACAGCACTTTGGTGGTGCACTCATTTTATTGTCTGGTGAGTTTAGACAAACTCTACAAGTTATACCGCGCTCAACACCCGCTGATGAACTTAATCCATGTCTCAAAACGTCAGTAGTTTTATGGCAACAAGTACAGAAATTGTCGTTGAAATCCAATATGCGTGTCCACTTACAAGATGATACATCCGCTGAATGTTTCGCAAAACAATTGTTGGATATTGGAAACGGGAGTATGGTGACTGATGAATCCACACAATGGTATCACTTTGCAAAAAAAAAAAAAAACTTCTTTAATATCATAGCAACCATATTTCAAATTGGTTGACAAAGTTTTATAAAATATCACACAGAACTACAGAAGTCATCAGTGGCTCGATGAATGTGCTATATTAGCAACTAAATACAACTATGTCAATGCAATAAGTTTCAGCATCCAAAACAAAATACCCGGCGAGACGAGAACTTACAAGTCCATTAAGTCCAGTAGTAAATTATCCAACTAAATTTTTGAGTTCACTTGATTTGCCAGGCATGCCGCCACAAGTGTTGACATTAAGAATTGGCGTGCCTATCATTCTTCTCCGAAACATAAATCCACGGCGACTTTACGACAGTACCGGCCTTTTGTGAAGAAAATTATGAACATTATCATAGAGGCTACAATTTTAAATGGAAAATTTAAAGGAGAAGATGTACTGTTGCCACGCATCCCAATGATTCAAACAGATATGCCATTCGAGTTCAAACGCTTGCAGTTTCTGATGCGACTCGCTTTTGCAATGACCATGAACAAGGCACAAGACCATCACTAGAAGTGTGTGGACTACATTTGGAAAATTGGTGCTTCTCACATGGACAGCTGTGTGTGGCTGGCTCACGCGTCGGAAAACCTTCTGACTTATGTGTGCGTCAAAGACAGGAAAACCAACAATACTGTGTATCCAAAAGCACTTCAATAAACAGAGTGAACAAACAAAATACTTGTGTTTTTAACGTGGCATTGAGAAGCATGTCGGGTACAGCTACCTAGTAAAAAATAAAAATCATTTCATAAATCATTTTTACAACAGTTGCGTGAAGAAATTTCTTTGAAAATTGTTGCACATTGTGTTTGTCTTCCACAGGGTCAGGAGCAGGCCTTGGAACTTCTGAAAGAGCTGCAGAAGTTGCCGGTCAACCTAGAAGTCCTCACGAAAACAAGAATCGGGATGACGGTGAACGCTCTGCGTAAATCAAGCTCGGATGACGACGTGATCAGTCTCTCCAAGACACTCATAAAAAATTGGAAAAAATTCCTTTCAGGTATGTCTTTCATTTTTATTTATTTTACTGCTGGTGGAAAATAAATTGCTACTTCCCTTACTGCGTTAATAGTGTTACCTGATAGTTCTTCGTTGTGAACATAGGCATTAAGTTGGACTTTTAGTTTAAAGACATTTGTAGTTTTTGCTCTAGTTTTTATGTATATTTTCAATGTAACGTGAGTAGTGTTTTTATTAGGTTGCATATGTAAACAAGCGATTTATTTGGTTTAAGTCTTGTGACAGATTTTATTCAAATTATCAAAAAAAATATATATATATTTTTTTGAGTTCTATACTGTTTAAACCACATAAATACACTTATATATTTTTTGCAATATCTAAGAATAGAACCCTGTTGTAACATTTTCTAAGGGGCCTGGGTGAAAAATGTGTACTTTGCAGAATTTAGGACATACCTTAATAAATAATCCAGCACTGAATTTATTTACAATATAATTCTGGAGATTATTGGATGCTGTGGATTATTAGAGATAAAATTAACAAGGAGTTATTATAAAATAGCAGCACAATTTTATCACTTGCGATAAAATTTTAATTAATAAGGAGATGAAGACCGAAGTGTTTTCAAGGAGAATATATTTGTTATTTCTAAAATGTTTGTATAGACTAGATGTATAGGTAGGGCTTATGTGTTACTATTAAACAAAATATATGAAACGAAAAACCAGACCACACATGTTTTGATGTTGGGGGGGGGGGGGGGAATGGCATCTGGAATCATTTAGAAATTAAAAACAAAACAAAAAAAGAGAAAAATATATGATGTGGTATGAAGTGTTGCATAACCATAATCAGCAAATCTGCGAGGACGGCGGTATGAAGTGAGTGACTCATAAAACTAGCTTTCAGAATCATGTAACTTCAGCTTGTGCCTCAGGTAAACACAAAATAAATAATTTATTATAGTTTATATTATTTGTAATTCAAATTATATTAAAAATTTGGTTATACTCGTTATTCTATTAAGTGGTTCCTACTTCAGTACTATTGGTTTTTCATTTTGACATAAAATTTTAGGTAATGTTAGCTATAATAACCAATTGTTCCAATGCATTGAAAGTATTTTTAATGTTGCTAATCTAGCCTAACCAACTATCTTCACTTTTTTAAAAATATTTTTAATATTAGTCAACCTATTCCAACTGATTATTATGATTGTAATACATATGTAGTACATTATGTAATTGTAATACATAAAACCTAACCATTCAGAGTGGCAAACAACTTGAATGATTCAAAATTATTATGTCAGGGAGTAAAAATTCAACTTATAACTTTTTTCCCAGAAAAGAGGATTACTAATAATTAATTTCAACAGGGTGAGCTCTACTGAGTAAAAAAAATATTATAGGTGCAGTTTAAGTCTGCTAGAGTTTTCTTCCATAAAAAGAGGTTTTATCGTGTAATCATTCATTTATGTTCGTATGCGTATGTTTTAACATGAAAATGGGACATTTGAACAGAAAATACAACCTTCCTTTCTTGCAGAAAAACCGTAGACATCAAATGGTGCTGCGGGATTGTTCGTGTTTGGAAGGTCAGGGAAATTTGTCAATTCAGCTCAGGGAATTTTGGAATTCCAAGCTTGTAGCAACCATGTATTCAGTGCTATTTGAAGAGTGTCTTCTTCTGCGAAATAATAGTATCCACGTTATTTTCACTCAAAATATTTTGCCAATGCTAAACCCATTTGTTTCAAAACAAGTTGGTAGTTAACTGTGTATTTATTTTAAGTCAATCACTGTGAAGAAATTGCACATAATTTTACTATTTTAAGATTGATAGCTAGCAAATCTTAAAACATGAAATGGTTTATACCAGATATTTGTGACTCTCTTATGAAGGAACAAAAATTTTGGGGAAAAAACAGTATTTTGCAAGTATGAGCTGTCTTCCCTGTTAAAATAATTTTTTTTTAATGGCTTGTTTCTGAAAAACATTTTTGTGTGTAGTTTACTTAGAATTAATATTTCAAAAAACATAATGAATATGGTAGGTTAGCAAGCTGTTACATGGAGCACAACTGAACCTATCTTACACATTTCATTTTGCAATAAAATATGTGCTCATTGCAAGTGTTTATATTTGTTCTATTTTTTAATTGTTCTTAAACTTTTAGGTTCGAATACACCCAACAGTAAAGAACCTGCGAGCAGCTCCAAGAAGCCCAAAGAGAAAGAAGAGAAACCAAAGGACAACGAACCGAAAGACAAGGAGAAAGAGAGGAAAGTGCAAAGCACGTTTCCTCCGGCCACTTCAAACACCACGGACGCGGTCAGGTTGAAGTGCCGAGAGCTGCTGACGTCTGCGATCAAAGGAGACGGAGGTAACTGAGCCCGCGTATGCAGGCTCTCGTAGGGTGTTTGGAACAGTAACTGATTTTCAGAACCGGGAATTCCCTGTTCTTTCGCTACTAGGTAGTTTTTTTTTATTAATGGAGCAGTGGTCAGAAATAGAATTAATAATAAAGTAGCTTGGCTTCTGGGTTGTAGCCGTGTCCTTGGCAGATAATTCACCGACGTTTTGGTCGACATTGCAGTCGCCATCATCAGGGAGCAGTTGGCTACTGTTCCCTGATGATGGCGACTGCAATGTTGACCGAAACGTCGGTGTATTATCTGCCAAGGACACGGCTACAACCCAGAAGCCAAGCTACTTCAGACAATGGCTGTGAAAGCCTGCGCACATTATGAATATTAGTAATAGTTAGTTTTGAGCGAATAAACAAGTTTTAGTGACAAAGTAAAAGGATAAGCATTTGTGTTACCTTTTCATAATTACAAAAATCGTCTACTAACTAAAACAAATCACTTTATTCTCAGGTCTTACTCTCAATCTCTAAATTTGTATAGAAAAAAAAATTTTAAACAAATAATTGTTTCAACACATGCAAAATCACATAATTACAAACTTAAAATTTCATTTCTTCTTTTCGTAACAAACTTGAAAGAAAAAATATTGTTATCGAAGGATACTGGGGCAAGGACCCCAGGCACTAGCGCACACAGCAGTCCCAGGAACGCCCTGCCCCGCCCGCATGATCGCCAGAGGAGAGTATCAAACAGAAGTAACCTTAGTGCACAATAAAAATGAAATTTTATGCTCTCAATGTCGAGTTCCAAAAGAACTGGGGATCAATTTTTAATTCCCGGTTCTTTTGCTACATCAAAAGTACGGGAATTCCTGGTACTTTCAGGTAGAGATGTGCCAATGTGAATGGGCAGGAGCCGATTTTGCAGGTAATATAGTTGAATTCACAATATGTTTGTTACTTTTCGGCTGAAATTACTGAAAAATGAAAGTGTCTGTCTTAACCTAAAATTCTACCAGTAGCCTGTTCACTTTTCGTACTATTACATCCTTTGAACTCGCATCATTTCTTAGGTGTGTGTGCCAGTTATACGTATCAAAACGTAAAACATCTTGTGTTGTAGTAATGTTCTTGAATCTAATACATCATAAATAAATATATCACCAGCACGGTAAAGTTATATGAGAACAAAAACTTGATGTATTTACAGCATCGTCGCCACTACAAACAACTGAAAATACCAACTGTTTGAATTGCAAAGAAATGTTCATAACATGTGACGGAGACATTTTTTAATTAACTTATGGCCATATTTTAAATTTTAATTATAAACAATAATACAGGGCTTCTCATAACGTAAATTACTTGTACTGTTTCCCATGCAAAGCGACCTCATGAAACACATTTCCGTATAAATGTTTGGTATTGTGAATTTTCACCGCTGCACGCGTTTAGTTGGTATTGGAATTTCTGTTCTTGAATTGTAAACATCTACAAAGTCTTACAATCTTGCACATTTTTAATTCTTTTTATTTTTAACTTTGTATTGTGTGAATCAAAACTTAGATTTAAATAAAAAAGGGCTACTTTTTCAGTTAATTTAATCAGAAAAATGGTAAAACATTTGGTTTTTTTAGCCCTTACTTCATGCAAAGAGTGTGGAACTTTGTAAAGCTTTCTCTAGCCAAAGATATATTGACATATGTATCAAACTTAATTTTCAATAAACAATTTTAAAAAAATCTGTACTGGCCAAAGATATTGAAACGAAAATTGGTGTAGTTGCGGAATGAATTTTAATACTCTGAGCAAGTTTAATAGTGTGTTGTTCGAAAAAAAAGCTTTTCTGCATTTTTATTCTGTGTTGTGCAACAGACTGCTTTCCTGTGAACATTTTGCCGGCTATGTCAGTAGGTACCTAGGGACTGTGGTTCGGCTAGCTTGATATTCCTTGTTCCTTCACTAGAGGAACCTCAGTCAGTATTCACTTCCTCGTCCAAATGCTGAGATGTAACTGATCTGCTTTTACTTTCATCCCAATTATTGTTTTTGTTAGAAATCCTAAATTGTTTTAACTAAAATAATAATTGACACTTCAGCGTTTTATAGTAGATTAAGGAAATTTATTTATTTTTCCAAGCTGCAATCAAATTGCAAACTGATACTATTTACATACATGTATGTACAATACAAATAATACTGCTGTTAATTGTTAATGCTTCAGTAGAAAAATAAAAGTAAAATAAAGTTATAAATTATTAGCGGTAATGTACTTTTAAATACTGTTATGCATGTATTAACCAGAGAGGAAATCTGTTATTTACACCTATATGTTATTTTAAAACAAAATTACTTGTTGTCTGGTTTAACTAAATTTTAACTACTATGTATAATTTGACTACTATAAGCTGCTTCATTACAAAGTGCTAAAGATATTTTGTATAAGTTTTTATTATAAAGGTATAACTACTTTTTTTTCGTTATTACACCAGTTCTTAGACTTATTTGTATTTTTAAAAAAATGGAAAGCAACAGATTTCAGTAGCCACCAATTAAAAAAAAAACACTGTTAATGAGGTGTTAAAAAAATTGAACTCTTTTTCTTTACTCATTGCCAACGTAACATTGTTCTCAACAAAATTATGCATTTTTTTTTATAGTTTTTTTCTAAGAGTTCATATATTAAAGAGATGCATTATATATATGGATATAAAAGTAAAGGGCTGATTCAAGTTTTATTTTTTTATTTATTTTTTTATTTTAGGGATAACAGTGAAATCTCATTACAACATACCTGAAAAAACCCACCTATTTTAGTACTTAATAATGAAATAACTTTATACTGAACTGTTACTACATTTAAAATTGTGGTGGGGCTCTGAAAATAAATAGGTTAAAGTGAGAAATCCTTTATATTAGGTACCGTATGATGATGTTTCACTGCCTATGTATTGCTTCATCGTGACACATTGATGCCTTGCGTTCGGGGTGCCCGCCTCCAGCCGTGTCGAAGCTGACCGTGGTGTGACGCGATGTGTCCGCCAGAGATCCCGGACGGCTGTGCGTCCCCCGAGGAGCTGGCGGAAGAGCTGGAGGAGGCCATCTTCCTCGAGTTCCGAAACACGGACATGCGCTACAAGAACAGGGTGCGGAGTCGCGTCGCCAACCTCAAGGACGGCAAGAACCCTCAGCTGAGAATGAACTTCCTGGTTGGCGCCATCCCCGCCACAAAGTTGGCCGTCATGACCGCGGAAGTGAGTTTCCGCGGCATTTATGCAGCATGGGTCGTTGAGCGACTTGCAGGGACTTTGTGGAGTGGCTTTCTTAGTTTCCTGGGAACTGGCAGGCCTCATGGCCCAGTGGCTGTCCTTCGTTCCTTCGCCTCTCCCCCAAGAACCTGCCGGCTCGGTTCGCTTCCTGTGTCCCGACGCATTAGGACTGCCTGCCATGGCACCAGGCGACACTAAAATCTGTGCATTGGAAAGCCAAGACATTATCGTATGTCTGATTTGTCTCCGTATAAATATTTTTTAATTTTAAGCTACTTGTGATTTTGTACATATACTGTCTATTTTGATTGATTGCATGCACTTGTGATTGGGCTTCCGCCCGGTGGCCCCCTTCGTTATTCTCCCAGTTCCTGAAGTCGCCTCCTTAAAGTCCTTCCCTCCTCTCAGCTACCATCTTTCTCCGAGCCCATTCCACTCCCGCCCCGTCCTCACAGAAATACTTGCCTCCCTCTTTCTGTTCGTCTCCGCTCCCTGTGGACCTTCCACTTGTGATCCCTCCTCCCTCTATACTCTATACCTTCCTCTGTCCAACCTATCTCCCCCTTAATCACCTTAAACAGTTTCATCAGTGTTTCTACTGTCCTGAGCAGTGTGCCCCACCCTAGCTCCATCACCTGGTGGTCCATGCATATGTACATATTTATACATATATATTTAGTGTAAGAAACTGGCATAAGTTAACCTTTTAGTGCATGATACAGCAAAGTCCCGCTAATCCCAAATAGATGGGATTGGACCCTGTCCGGATTAATCGGAACTGTCCTTAAAATACACCTAATACAAGATTCAGATAATTATAATTATATAAATAACAATTTTTTTTAATACAACTTTTCCTACAGTTTTTTTTTTTTTTTTTAATGTTAGTTTAATGTATACCTAGGTTTTGAACATGAAAAAATGATGAAATATTGTTTTTTTATATTTATGTGAAATCCATTCCGGACTAACCGGGTGACCGGATAAGCGGGTTCAGAATAGCAAGACTCTACCATAGTATGTTTTTCATATAAGGAGTCTATTGTAATACCCCAAGTGTCTTAAAGAATAATTAAATAAGTAGTTAAAAAGATTTGGAAACTCTTAGTACTGGAGCCCACAATTAATAAATATCAAAAGTCAACAACAGAGGCGACACTTGGAGTAAACAAAAAAATTTAGTGACTCCCTGCGAACACTTGGGAGAAAAGGATCGTTATTATAGATTAACTAAATAAAAACAACAGTTACGTCTATAGACTTCCTTATTTTATTAATCATTGTTCTTTCTTTTTTTTATAGATTAAATTTTTGTTTGTAACATCTGTTTTTCATGGATAAGTGATCTTACTTAAATCCTCACAATTACACTTATCATATTATATTCCTTAACGTTATTTACGAGAGGGCCGGCCCTGAATGTATAACAAAGATTACAATATTTAAAGAAATGAATGAAATTAACATCGGTAACTTTAAAGGTTGTACATATAGTCCTTGCAAAACATTATATAAATTTCCTCTTCTCGAACTGCTTTAACTGTCCGCTGTCTTAACTGGGTTACACTATTTTTGAGTTCATAAGAAAATGATAGAATGATGCGGGTATCACCCGGGGCTGTAGGTAGACGGTGATCGAGGTAGTAGGCCTAAAGATGGTGGATTCTGCTCAGGATCCGATTCCAGTGGTTCTGGCAGATGAATTTGGCTGCCTCAAACTTGGAACCCTGTCTGAAACAGAAGTCCAAATTCCAAAGAATTAGACCTGTTTCCAGACAGTATACTTAAATGGCGCAAAAGGCCAATAGAGGGAAATTAAAGGGGGGGATGACGTCAAGACTTACCAAAACAGGGTGTTGGTCCTAGTGCTCAGGAGAGGGCGTCTCGTCTTCGAAAACCCGAACCACGATTCGCGGTAGACACGGAAGTCATCATGATTAATTTAAAAAATATATATAAAAAAATACTAAGTTTCTCTACTCATAACTAAACTACTGACTGGTTAATATTAATTTTAGATAGGGACTTCATCCCTCTAGTCTGAGAAGACTACATAATTCGAGGTGCGATGCCGATGATTCGCCGAAGATCACAGTTACAAACAGTACCAGTCAGTCAGAGCGGAATATCGTCAGTATATAATAAGCGCGGGGTCTCTAGAGAATGGGAGGGGGGCTAGGCTCTGAGCCGAAAATTACCGAGCCCACCCGAAGGTGTCCGGCATAAAAAAATTAGATCTTACTGGAATGACTGCGCGACTGAGGCGCTATCTTTTGGTGGCGAGAAGAAGTACTAATAAATCGACTTGTGGCCGACGAGTGTGTCAAGCTAGGGGGTAATGGAGCAACCAGTGTTGCCACCTAGCGACTCGAGACATAAGGGGGAGAAAGGTTGTCGTTACCTCCGCGCGAGCGCAGTAGTGTCGGCGCTGCCGACGCCAACAAGTGGCGTTAGTGACTACAGCCATCGCTAGATGTCGTTAAAGTCCAGAATCGTCTCTGCAGTTGTCAAGCCTGAGATGGCCTTGAATTCGGTTAACGTCCCCGTGCGGTCATCACTCCTGGCTTCACTTCTGAGAAGAATGGGTGGGGGAGCGGGGGGGGGGGGGGGGGGATGGCTTCAAAAAATGCATGGTCTGTGGGACGCAAGGCCCACGGGATCCTCCTGTCGTGTCTTGCTGCTAGTGAACCTTATACCAATTCGTGACAGAGTTAGCAGGGCTCAGCACTGCTCCACGAGCTGCTGTAGGCAAAAGCAGTCATGCGGAGAAATTAAGTAACCAGCCTCCGACGTGCCTGGAGGCGGGAGAAATATTAGCCAGAATGCTAGCCTAGCATGAGGGTGGGAAAGAAAATCAGCTCGCCTCTGAGAACAGAGGCTGAGGGTCTGGCCGTAAAGAAAATAAGATGAGAAAAAAAATAAATATCCAAAAAAAATATTTAAGATTACAAAATTTTAAATAAAACGTGCCTAAATCCATAATACACGGCACACTATTATTGTTTAGTAAGAAATTTCTTTTTTACATATTTAGGCAGCTAAGACACTCTTTCTCTCATTCTCTCTTTCTTTTTTCTCTTTCTCTCTCTCTCTCTCTCTTTCGCTCTCTTTCTTTCTCTCTTTCTCTCTCTCTCTCTTTCTCTCTCTTTCTCTTTCTCTCTCTCTTTCTCTCTCTCTCTATCTTTCTCTCTCTCTCTCTCTTTCTCTCTCTCTCTCTGTGTGTGTGTTTATGTATGAATTAGCCAATATTTGTAAAACTTTGGTATTTGGTTAAACTATTTTTGCAGGAAATGGCAAGCGATGAAATGAAGACAATTCGTAACAGATTCTTGAAAGAAGCCATCAATGATGCTCAGCTCGCCACGGTGCAAGGCACGAAGACAGACTTGCTCAAGTGCGGCAAGTGCAAGAAGAGGAACTGTACCTACAACCAAGTGAGTTTACTGTTTCTTCTTTGCACTTAATTGTATATTGTCTTTTCTTTTTTTATTCATAAATGTGTTCACAATTTTACATTTACCCTGTTTTATCACATAATCGTTGCTCGTGCATAATCGTCGCACCCATATTTTTGGGCGTCAAAACTTGAATAAAAAAACACTCGCGTAAACATCGCATGATGTTTTTGGTCCAGCTATTAAATTCAGAGTGCTTTGTGTAATTATCTTTTCCGTATAAAAGGATGTATTTGAAAGTAGAATTCTAATATTTTCTCGGACATTACCACTTATTTAATTAAGGGAAATACGAAGATGTCTGAGGTGTAAATTTTCTTTTAAAGACTTTTTAAACGGAATAACCTTTATCTGTTTGTCTGCGTCGCCGCGGTGTACCGCTTATAAAAATGTAGCCAGCGCTAGATGGCATTATTCATGTTTGGTTATGTAGCTTCCCGTATAGAATGCGCACACGTAGTCGAATATGGATATCTCGTCAATTCATGCAACGCGCGCTCTCTGTCAAGTACGGAGTTAACTGCATTTGATAGCCCACACTCTTTCGTAGTAAGTGTGTACTATAACGATAGTTATGCGTTAGTTCACGTCACAGATTCAAGTGGCTTGCGTTTGGGTCACAGATTTTGTTTTTCAATTTAAAGTTGAAGAAAGGTTTTTGTTGCATAAATTATTAATATAAATTGTTTGGCGTGCTCTTGTATACTCCACCATTTTTTTTTAAATAAACGTACTTTCCATGAACGGGTTTGGTTTTTATGAATAACTTTACCTAACAAAAAAAAAATTCTGAATAATTGTTGCACCCCTACTTTTCAAACTTGATTTTAGTATAAAATGTGCGACGATTATGCGAGAAAACACTGTATGTATGATAGACAAAGTAAAATTTCATTGATATATTGATCTTCATAAACTTTTAGCCTTAAAAAATATGTAAACATTTGACATATTTACATGTTATTTTTATTATTAGTATTTCATAAATCTCTGTTTATTTAAATCTTAAATGTGGCAACTTGTCAATTTATGTGGTTCATAGTATCCAGGTTGTGTATTTGAGCGACCCAGTACATAGTCAGATATGTTTTATCTAGTATATGTTTTGATTATATATATCTTTGGTTATTGCTTCTGTACATAATTATCTTGTTTGATTAAATATTCAGTTTTTAGCTATGCTACGCATCAATTCACATTTCATTATATTCACCTACACTTTTACTAAGCTCGCCAAGTAGGAATTTCTGAGTCTTTCGTAGTTTCTCTTAGGATGGTTGTTCCTTGGCCAGTGAATGAACTTGAATAGTAACTTTTCTTCAATAATCAGAAACAGAAATGTAATTTCTAGTCTAGACTTTGGACGTGGCAAGACGTCTCACGTGCGTGTGTGTGTGTGTGTGTGTGTGTGTGCGTGTGTGTGGTGATCCCGATGGTCCAGGGATCGCGCATTGGAGACAGGAAATACGTGACGACTGCGATTTGAACTAGATTTCATCTAGAGTCCAAGTCTAGGACGTCTTGAATTGTATTTGGATCAGACTTGGGTAGTCGCTCACGGTCCTAGTGTACAACCGTGCAGAGCAATGACCGATGTTAGGAGCCTCGAGAATTCCTGATGTCATCGTTGGTGAGGCCAATCCTAATTTAGGACTTTTCAGCCAACCCGAAGGATGACACCAGTGTTCCAGAATACAGCTTCTTACTTAAGTTGTAGTGGTAGACATCTTGCTAGCTTCATTCCAGAGGTCCCGAATCAACAAGGGACAGGTCCAGAGGTCCTTAACTCCAAGAATCTTCTGTTCTATTCTCTGAGCTTAGCAACCTTAAATTACTCTGAAATTGTGTGAAACACTCGAGGCAGATTCTCAATCTAATCTAATCTGTCATAGGGCTATTTTAACTTAATACTTGGGTCGTTCAGTAAACTATTAAAATATCAACTTTCAGTTAATGCAATTACTTAAACTATTAAGTTGGAAACTTATCATTTATGAACTGCAATGATCGTTGTTTTTAAAGAATAAATATCCTATGTGTAATACTAATACACTAATACCTAATATATATAGAAAACAGAATTAAAACTAAAATATTGTATTTAAGTTTCAAAATTTTATTTATTGTTTTATGTTGACTATTGAGACCCATTAAAGGTGAAGACCTACTGAAATACTTATTAAGTGTTTATTATGTGAGTGTATTGCTTATAGCCTCTCAGTCGGACATAAAAAAAATACACACAGACATATATTAATAAAATTGAATGCCAAAGATTTATTATAGTGTGTAACATGTTGCTTCCGGTATGTAAACAATTTTTTATTACAAAATGCACTGTTTTTATGTTTGTGTTGTTTCATTTGCCATTACCACGATAGCTTGCATTATTATTAAGTCAATTTTGAATTTGAATCACGATAAACAGAAAATATCTTATGATCAGTTAGTCTTTTATTTTCAATATAAACTTTCACTGACTTCATCAATTGAAACACAACAATCAGGACTGTTAAAGATTATGGCAGGAGAGAGGAATTTCACGAGAACACAAAATCGTGGATTTTGATCAGTTTTAATTATATGTTTCCCAATACTTGTAAGCTTTTCAAATGTAAATTTTCAGAAAATGTATGTACATTTAGACTTCTAAAGTGTTGTTCTTCAGGTTAACCTTCTGCTTGAATTTCCATAATTTCATTCAGAAATAAAATAAGATTGGTATGTATTTAGAATCGGAATTGAAATGTGGAATCAATCCATCCCATCACTAATAAAAAAAAAATTTTAATCAAAATAAATTTCATTTATGTGTAATATATAACACCTATATAAAGTTAAAATCATTACTGAAGAAATATGTAATTTTAGAAAAGAATAAAAAATCTTGACGTGAAGTTGTGACTGCGCTGGCAATATCTTCCGTCGAGTTGGTGTTAATGTGTGTTGTTGCGTGCAACTGCAGATTCAGACCAGGAGTGCTGATGAGCCTATGACCACGTTCGTCCTGTGCAATGAGTGCGGGAATCGGTGGAAGTTCTGCTGAGTGGCATGTGCCACCGTCGTCATGTGCTAGTGTGTTGATGTTCCCACCTGTCTCCAGCTAAAGTAAGTCGTGAGAACATTTTTCAGCTCTCTAAATTAAACTTATTGTATTTACTTGTTATTTAATACAGAAAATGCATGGTTTTCTGTTATTAAAACATTTGAGGTAGTCAATATTCAAGGTTGGGTAATAATAGAATTTGTACAGTGTTTGAAGTTGTTTGAAATTTGAAGTTATCATGTTCGGGTAGATGAGGTACTTAACATTTTTGTATCAGAATGGTAGATGCAAATTTGTTAGGGTTTTTTTTTGTTGCAAGTATTCAACTATTGCAATCAACATTAAAACAGTTGGAACTTTCAGTTTTGAAAATGAATTTAAGTGAAACAAAAATTCCTGGGTTGAATAACCGACAGAGAATCATAATAGTTATTTATATTATAATGTATCCAAGTTTATCCCTTGATCCTGTGGTACATAAAACGCTTGCTGTTTTAATGTAGTATGTCGAAAAATCCTGCACATAACAAAAACTTGATATAATAATCAATAATGTTCGTAAGTTAAATAAAAAACCTTTATTTTGTGTTCAACTAACAATCATAATTCATTGTTATATCACAAGTTTTTTCTATGTACAAGAACTTTTAAACGTTTAAAATATAAACGGCAACAGTCATGTACTACAGGATCATGTCCTCAGGATCAAGAAACAAAATTGGATACGTTATAGGGAACTTTTACCGAGACAATTTAAAGAAGTTATGTGACGTCTCTTTCAGTTAGAAACATCGGAGCACGTAACCTTAACCGACGATCGAAAGAAATTTCACGCGTATTGTTTCATTAGTATTGTAAAAATTAATATCAGACTTTAATTTTATAATAATGTATGCACTGGTGATTGTCTTTCTAAAAGACTTCCAAAAAGCTGAAATTACAACCAATAGTCATAAGGGGCTGATGCAAACATAAACATCTGCCATATAGGAATCTGTATAACAGAAAGAAAAAATTAGGAAAAAAAGGCTTCACTTCTGACTGCTAATGCTTCGTCTGGATCCTTTCCTAATCTCTGTATGTTCCACGCCAAACTACCGTTTTTTCCTAAACAAATGTCGAGAAATTTCGGGCAAAAACTTCAAAAACAGCAGGATTTTGTCATTTACCGCAAATTTTGCACTTCACCATATTTTACCCTTTAATATGGCAACCTGTATATTTATATTCGTTTCATGTACTAATTTTTCCAGATGAGTGCATGTGATGTATACTTTTTATATATATATATATATTAGTGGTGCACCGATATGACTTTACCGATTACCGATTATGAGAGCAATAATCGGCAGATACCGATTCAGTTACCGATTATAATGAACAAATTTTTTTAAGTGTAATAATGCACACAAAAATTTTTATTCCCATGTGAATTTAATAACAAGATTAGGTAAAATTGAGAATACAGTTATAATAACAGTATAAAAATATATAAAATACACTATTAAGTCATTGCAAAGTGTAAATTATATTAACTCCTATTTATATTTGTTATTGTAAACAACTTGAACTACAGTCTAATAATTGTAATTTACAATTGGTAAGTTTTTGTTGCGGAAAACTAGCATTATTATCGACTATCACATAAGGTTGCATCGAGAAATTACCGTTTAACAATGTAAACATGTTTCTTTATTTTATTCACTTGAGTTTATAGAAAAATGTTTCCACACTTCACTTTTTTTTCTCCCTACTCGCCATCTCACTATTTTTATATAAAAATGACTCAAAACCAATTCTAGCACGTGAGATTTTATTTATGTTGACTGAATATATAAAATTATAAATACTTTTTCACTTTTCACGTCACATACAAATAACAACAACGGATAATGTTACCAAAAACGCCCATAATGAGCTTGTAAAACGCAGTGATAAACTCTAGAAGGTATCGGGACCACGATTTTAAACCGCTACTACGACTTGAAAAGATCGATTGTCATAGAATCCACTGCAACTGCTTGTGGTATTTTGATTGCGTGCCATCTATTTTACGTCTCTGGCTATAGGTAATGTACAAGGCCACTAAACAAAAACAAAAGACAAAACGTAAATAAACGTGTAGGAAAAATGTATTTTTTATTGTTCGAGGCAATGAGATTTATTAAACTTAACAAAATATCTGTAATCGTGATATGACGGAGTTAGATGAATTTTCTAATATATACAAATATTACCGTATTTTGTCCTAAAATGTGTAACAAAATATTACACGGTAAAAACCTACTTAATTACGCCGGGACGTAGATAATCGGCAAAGTAATCATTAAGATAATCTGTGATTACGATTAATCGGAAAGTACCCATAATCGCTGATTACGATTCATCTGTATCCGCATCGGTGCACCACTAATATATATATAATATATCATATATAATATATATATAATATATTATATATATATATATATATATATATTAGTGGTGCACCAATATATAATATATAATAATATATATATAATATATAATATATATTATATATAGTATATATAATATTTATGTGATATATATATGATATATATGATATATATATCATATATAATATATATATTATATATATGATATATATATTCAAAGAATAATATTTTGGGGAATGGTATTAGGATAAGTACAAAAATAAACATTAATAAGCTTAGTAAACTTTTGCCTGTGTTAAATTTTTTAATTTCCTTTTTTTTTTATTCCAATATTTTCCTTAGAATATTTTTTGTCTAATACCGAATCTTTTTCCTTGAATCCCGAAACTTCCAAATACTGGTGATTCGGTGAGATTCTAGGATTTGACTGGCCCATCCCTAGTAATTATATAAAGAAAATGACAATATGTATTGATTCTGGAAACTTAATTTGTGTAACAACCATTTAAAGAGTAAAATATTTCAACACCATAATTTTTTTTTTTTTTTCATTTATTGAACATTTTATTTTTGGCACTTACGACACCTATATTTGGATTCAAGTGGTATATTCAAGGTACTATCTGGTATTTTAATTCGAGAATTCGGATTCAAGAAAATTGGGATTTGACTCATCACTAGCATTTATGTAAACTACGTTATATATTTTATTTCAATTTTCAGAAGGAAGAAATCACCCAACAATGCTGAAAACAACTGTAATATTTTCATGCATTAATTAATTCTTACTAAAGTAAAAATGGTCTAGTTATGTAAAATAATAGGTAGAGAAAATGGTCTTGCCTTATTTCAAGTTGTGAATCCAAATTTTTCTTCCAGATGATATGGACTTAATAGGTTATTCAGCACATTTATCATCCGTATACTTTATCGTTTATTAACTTGTTTTGGATCTGGTTAAGTTAAACTCGCTTAAAAAAAAATTGTTAAATTGTGAAAGATTTTTTTCCCCCCTTAAAATTTTCACCATTAGAAAAAGCATAAAAAAAGAATTTAAAAGTTTCACTGTTGTGTGGACAGCCTGAAAACCTGAGTAATCTGTCATTGAAAAATACATTTTTAGGTTTGTGCCAAGAAAATGCAAGTTGGTTGTGTCGTTGACTTGGTTCTTGTTATTTTGTTGCAGGCTATTTGTTGCAGGTTGCACATGCGCTGCAACTGCGAACACGTGCGTGTGATCGCAGGAACATGTTTACGAGTATCATTTCACTCAAAGACTTGAGATATTTCCATGCCGTGTTCTTTAAGTTGTGAAGAAACTTGCAGCTGGATTTGGTTTTGTAGTTCACTTGTAATTGGGGTAGTTTTTGCCCTTTGCTCATTGATATTTGATCCAGTGTTGGATATGTTAAACATTTTTACTTAAGATGTGCATCGACTTGAGTGAAAAGCATTTTTGTAATGTATTTATTTATTAATTAATTATTTTTAATTGGTTTTGTCTGTGTGTGACATTTTTGATGTTACTTCAGACAAAGTCATCACATTTGTGATTCTTCAAATGGCAAATAAGTACAAAGCAGTAGTTTGTACACAATCAATGCATTAATTTGTGGTCGTATTATAAATATAACATCACTGTTAAACATTGAAGCTTTCTTACGGAGTGACTACAGGTTAGCTTTGTGTATTATGTGTAGTATTACCTTTATTATTTCCCTGTTGCTGCACTTTGTGTAGTTTCATTTATTCTACAGGATGGCAGTGGGGAGTTGAAAACTTAACGACATTAAATACTAGTTACAGTATTTGATACTTTTTAAAATCTGTTTTGTTGTGATTAGCACATATGCAGAAGTAAACTTGAGAAGAGAAATATGTACACTAGTGTGTGTCACAACGCATGGAGGTTTTCTGTTTATTGGCCATACTATACTTCATAAACTTATATTCCAGCTACAGATGTACATACAAATTGTTTGGTAATTTTACTAATTTACAATAAAATGGTACTATGTTTTTGCAAACTGGTATTGAATGTGGCTAATTTGTGCTGTTGTAATTTGAATGTATTAACTCCACCGCATGTTGTACAAATAAATTTTCTAGACCAAACAGAAAGTATATAGTTTGAATTTTTAACTAGGAAATGCATTTGCAAGCTGATAGTTTTATGTTGCAAGCTTCTGCACGTGAAAAACTCAAAGTTAAATATCCCAAGCCGGGGTGAGCTCCCGACCAATCGGTAGCAGACAAGATTCCAGGGCTCATAAATAATGAGTGAAGGCCTTACCTAGTTCACTAGCAAACTAGGCATTGTTGTGTGTCGTTTAGCCAACATGTCTTAAAGCAGGCAGGACTCTAGTATAAGCCCATGTTAAACATTTATAGTTCAGGAGGCATGATTTTGTGTGGTCAGGTAGAACAGTAGCTTTAATGAACTCATCAGGTAACGAGCAAAGAACAGTCGAATCTCGCCAGGCACCATCTTGCAGTGTGTACGACAGGTACGGTCTTTACACACGGAGTGTGCTACATGTCACGTGGGCGCTGCAGTCGTAACACCATCCATTACACAGTTAATCTGCATTAATGAAAAATTGAAAACCCTGTTAATTCAAAACTCTCATAAACTAAAAGTATATTCACTCTCGTGAACTATATAATACATACTATGTATAGTACAAAATAAGGTTATCATGTAATACAAAGTGGTTTTTGCCCTACCGAGAAACAGTTACGTGTGTTAATGGTTAATACAAACATCACAGAATTCTGAAATTAAGCCCCTTGGTTTGGTATAGACTGGGGCAAACAGGTGGAAAATATATGTTCCTCCTCTTGTACATAATTCAAAAAACTTTGCTGCATTCCATTGTCTCAAGTATTTTAAGAGTAGCAAAAACTCTTTTCTGATCGCAAGTGTACGTAACCTAAAAAATGTTTTCCTATTTGTATAAAAAAAAAAGTACATTGGTATTGAATAAAATTAGGTGCAGATATTAAATGTCATTTTTTATAAGTGTATTATGCATGTAATTTAAATAATTTAAATAATAATAATTATAATAATAATAATAATTATAAATAAATAATAATAATTTAAATTTTTTGAAATTTCTTTGGTATTTATATAAAAAAAAATTTAAGTAATACAAGTTTGGTTAATGCATACCTTGTTATTACAGAGAGATAAACAGATGGTCACTTCAAATTAGAGACATCTTTTAAAGTCTCATGACTACCAGTTATATACTAGTGTGTCATGCTCTTCATTTTTGTATATGGGCCTCAAACTCACAAAATGGCTCAAGGGAGGTGGGCTGCTTAAATTGGCTAGTGTTATTGATTATTGTGCATTTACAAGTAAACTTTTTAACAGACAATATTTTAATGGTGTTTTATACATCCTTGGAAATAATTTTTAAAAGTGTTTTGCTTTATAGAAGCAGGTTTTTGTCTCCTTTTGCAACAACATATCACTTTCTATCCCAATTGATTTGATACCTATATGTGCAAATGAACACACCAAATTAGTGTTCCAGAAAGTTGCGAGATGAATTTATCCATCTCCGTAACAGCAATGTTCCATTTCTTTTAACTCCAAAGTATCGTACGTACAAACCAAATAAACTTTTTTTTATCCTGGGCAACGTATTTACTCACGATGTACAGGAACAGTACATATTACTACAACATAAAAATGTTTTAGCTGCTTTCTTTGTGAAGTCATCAGTTTGAATAATTACATTTTCATTTGAAATTCCTGGTGGCTTTGTTGACGTGCTTGACAGGGCTCGCATCTCAGCTCTGAAACAAAGAAGTGGGGTGTGTTTAGGAAGTTATTAGTTTCAGGTGGTCAAGAGTCTGTTTCCTCCATGCAGCATACAGTGCCTCACTGACTATTGAGGTACTGCGTGCTGTTTTATAGTTTGAAAGTGCCAGTTGGTACACGTGCATGCTCGGGACTTGTTCAGTGACCACTAGGTTGTTTGGTTAAGCACGGGAACACTTGTGATTTTTTTTTTTAAGTGAAAACTTCTTTAGCCGCATTGAGCGATTTTTAGTAGGGGCAAAACTCATGGGTTCGCGTCACCGACATGCTAGTGACGTGTTGCGCCAGACTGGCGAATCGCAGCTGCCTGTGTACATGTACACGCATATGTACATTAATACATTGTACATACTCGACTGTATCATGTGCGTGTTGGACTCTTTTTTGTATGGGTAAAATCTTGTGAGTTTGCGTCACCGACATGCTGTTGTAGCAGTAAGTGAAGTTAATTGGATCACGTGAATACATGACCTAGGTCTGACATCACTGGTAAGTCATAGCTAAGTAATGAATTACATACGTAATTTTTACGTACCACTGACATCTGTTGTGACAAAAAAATGATGTAAGGATAAATGATATCATGCTGACATCGTACTGATGTAATACCAAAATCATTTTCTTACGTACATTTGAAAAGTAGAAATGATGTCATATTAAACATTTAAAAACAAATTTTTAAGGTTTCACTTCTGTTGACAGTCCCCATGACTTGCTATTTTTTTTAATTTAAATTTGTAACTTGCCCACCAACAGTTTGGGAACGTTTTAGGTGGGCACGACATACAAACAGGTACAAAGGACATTGTCGTCCCTACAGGCACGCAAGCACCAGACCCATTCATGCTCTAAGTGCAGGTAGGCATCGCCTGCAAGGAGAGAACTACAACAGGTGGGCACTGCTAGCGGATAGCCAGCTGACGCTAGCAGGAATACAGCACACAACACAAACACACAGAACAACTATACCATACAAAACAAGACAACAGTAGAACAGGCAAAAAGATACATAATAATGAAACCAAAAAATTAAGCTAGACTAAAAATATAACAAGAATTTTACATACTAATATTTTAGAACAGCAAGATTTATGATTACTAAGCAAATACCATCTTGTACAAAAATTGTGGTTAAAAAAGGTTATATAATATCTACTAAACAAAGTCTGATTACAATTTATTATTTTAGTAAACAAATTACATGATTTTAAGTTTAATTTGCTATCAAAAAGATAGGTAGGTTTCGTTTGTCTATGTTATTGAAGTTACCAATTAATATGTATAAAAATTGTTGAAATTGTTCAGACTACAAAGTAATGTTTGAAAATGACTATTAATTTGAAGTACTACCTCACTTAAAAGTTTTTTTTTCCAGGTTTCTACAAGCTGTTTTACATTTATTAACAGTTAATTATACTTTAATTATTAAGTTACAAAATCTAGTGATTTTTTATTATTTTTTCCAGTTGCATTATGATGTAGTTTCACTGTAAAACTCAACATTGATTGTTCTGTGTAGCTTTTCCTTTGACCGTGTAATCTGTAATAATATTCGTAAATATTTTTGGTTTTCTTGAATTTAAGTACATATTTTAATTTTTATTGTTTATAATTCAAATTTATTTTTACTAGATAAAGATAATATCCAGTGATTTTAGTGAACATTTTTCCCAACCAACTTTGGGCATTGGTCACTCTAATTAAATATAAATAGTTTTCTGTGTCATGGCAATAAGGCCACCAAGTATTTATGAAAGCTCTGGTGATGCCATTGCATTGCACACACGTGTTTAGAATTGTCTGTACTTACTGCAGAAACACTGATGGGACGAGTCTCGTATCCAACCCAGTACACATCACCCTTCTTAACTACGGTCACCCTGAAACACAAAAGTGTACAGAGTAGCGGTTATTAGACGTAAAATTAGCTTGAAAAGGAAAACAAAGAATTCCTGCATTTACAGAACGGGAGGGTAGAATGTAACTGCCAGCCATTTGAGGTAATACGTACAATTATTTTAAGGCAGAGCTGAAGGCTATATATAACATGTCAAATGGCCTACCACCCTGAATCAACCTGCGACAATCATTTGATGATGGTTGGTATTAATGTAAAATGATGGGCTGCTTCTGCTTCAAATATCTTAGGTGTTAGTTAACACCAGTTTTACTTCAATCAGACTTAAGGATGGTTGGAAAGACATTGTTGAGAGAAGATATTTCCAGAGACGGCCAGTCTACCCGTTGTTTGAGAGGCATGACGCTTTTAAGCGTTCACTAAGCGATGGAATTACCTTTGTCGCACGCCGTTTGACATCAGCTGTCTCCGAGACACTTCATCCTGAGCGATGACACGTGCCTTGTCATGCTGTTCCCCCTTTGTTCTTGCGCCGCTGACATCGCGTATCGGAAATTCTGGTCACAACCTTGCGCACATTCTCAGGCAGTTTCTGGGACGCAGATAAAGGATATTTATTGAGCTACGATATCATTCCTCTTTTCGTATGCTATGTAAGCATGTCAGCTCACGGAACGAGACAAGTGTTTGGCTTAGCGATAGCCGCGTGTGAATACTCGCGACGATTGCAATCCCGAGGCGAAGAGAAGTCTATTCAGCTTGTGGGGAAGGGCTACACAGCTGAAGAGAGGAAGACCCACGTCTTCATAAAAAGACTTTTAGGGAGGGGTTTTCCTACAGAGAATGACATTTAGTAAGTCAGAGATCGGTGATAGAATATAGAACAAAATTCATGGTCTCGATTACTGAAATTTGCAACTTTCATGAAACTTTTCGTGACCTAACAAGTTTAACCCGTGAATTTAGGTACTTAATTGAAAATAATGTATCTTGTGAAATAAACAGAAAATTAAAATTTCAGCCCCCTCCTGCCCTCTCATTGGAGCTGTGCTTGTGATGCAGTGCGTGACTCGGTGGTGGTAAGAGTGATGGGAGACGGTGGTGCTCGAACAAGGACTAGTGACATACGTAAATTGTGACACAATTAGGTTGAAATATTTATTGTGACAGACTTGAACAGAATTATTTTTTTTTGCCGTGGCAACGTCTAATAAACCAATGAACGCCGGCTGCGCGCACGAAAAAGGATTACTCTTTGCAGTGGCGTAGCCAGGATTTGTGTATGGGGGGTGTTAAGAAGCATGGCCCCCCCCCCCCCCCCCCGTATTAAAGCGGGGGGTCCGGGGGTCCTCCCCCGGGAAAATTTGGATTTTAAGTTGTAAAATAGTGCTATTTTAGCAGTTTCCGGTACTTATATTTAAATATTATAATGGTAAAAATTTTATTAATTTTAATATGAAATTTGTTTGAGTGATTAATAAGAAATTAATTAAAGATTTGGCGCTAAGGGGGGGGGGTTTGAACCCCTAAAACCCCCCCCCTGGCTACGCCCCTGACTCTTTGTACCGTTACGCTCATTGTACACTTGAGCCGCATCTATCTCTCTTCCACTCGATTGGAACAACCATCGATTTGACTTTTTCGAGGCACATAAACTTGAAACACTCCCATTCGTTTCCTACTTTTCCTATCATCGTCCTATCCTCAACAGAATAACACAGATTGGAAGAAGTTAAATAGCAAACATGTATAAATGTTATAGTTAAAATAATCTGTTCGTTAAAGTAATAAACATATTTGAATTAATGAGTGCAAAAAAAGTAAATTTATCAATTAAATTGTAGATTTCATTTCACTCCTTCTTTGTATCCATACAAAAGACTGATAATTCAATAAAAATGATTCAATTTTATTCATAGAAGTATGCAATCATTACATCAATGTTTTGTTATGACGTTGTCACAAACTATCGTCCGTAAACCGACTTTACAGACAACCAATTTTTTTTATATAATTCAAACAAATAAAACTGTATTAAATTAATTGGGCTATCGTTACAAAACCCGTTTTTTCCCCCACTCGAAAAAAAAATATATTTTTGAATAATTGGACTTGGAATAAAACATATTGGGCTATCCTTCGAACCTGGTATCATATCCGTAACATTTTTATTAAGACATCCAATATATAGTATGTAAATGAAAATGTTGAATTATTTATAAATCTAAAAACAGTAGGTATTATAATTTTCCTTAAAAGAAGGCGTGTAGAGCTGCTTAGGTATCCCAGTGGTCGACTGTGGAAGGGATATACTCGTGGCTTTCTCGTGGAGTTTGTGTCTCTCACTCACCTGAACTTGATGCTTTCTTGGAGGTCTTTGGGGGCCGTCCACACCAGCTTCACTTCAGGCTTCTTCTCTCCGTTGCTGTGCGTCGCTGCGTTCTGCCACAACACGTCGGGAACCTCACAGTTTGCTTAAAGTACCTGTTGCTAAAACTACATTAGTTTATTGCTAGCTATCATTAGCAATTATATGTAGTAGTAGCCATGGCCCCCACAAGGGTGGGGCTGGGTGGACCCATGGGTCCAGGGACCTGGCCTACCCATTATTTTTTATTTTTGGACGTGATAACGTCTTATGAATCGATGAACGCTGGCTGCACGCACGAAAAAGAATGACTCATTGTAACGTTCCGCCTGAGCCGAGCGTGCAAGAACCGGCCAACCACCGTGCGAGAAAATCTTCTACAATATCAAACAGGTTAAGGCGGGCTTTTTAAAAGCAGCAATTAAAAAAAAAATTGATATATTTGTCCAATTTCGTCATTTCAAATTAACAATTTATTGACATTGATTTGATTTCAGTTTATTTCTATAACTAATTGTTCGTGATTATATTAAAATAAATTTTTTAAATTAGATTTGCAAAAACTGTAAATAATATTTTAACATTAAAAAGTATGCAATTTTTCATCAATGTTTTCTTATGACGTTATCACGTAAAATTATCGTCCGTAAACCGACTTTACAGACAAACACCCCCCCCCCCCTGTTTTTTTTTTTAGAGAAACTTCTTTGCTGAGGGGGCTACGACTTTTGAGCGTTAAGATAAGTTCGATCGCAAGAAGGGAATAGTTAGGTACGTGGTGGGGGAACCGGTAGAGGAGGGAAGTTTCGTCAGCGGCGACGCCACTCCAACGCATGCTCCCTGTGGTCATTGTTGAATAAAATAATTTTATAAATAAAGTTTAGTTTCGACTATAAAAATATTTAACCATAATACTTGTATTTTCAGGTTAAATTACATTCTAAAAGGAGTATGGATGAGAAATAACCAGGCAGTTATAATGTAGCACGCGACTGTAAAATAGGGGGTCCGTGTCTGATCCTGAGTCCAGGACCCGTAGTAGAATGTGGGGGCCATGCTACTAGCAGACACCGTCATACATTGTCCTGCCAGTGTTTATTTATTTAACTCTGTGTGTCTAAAATGGAATTTTTTGTATGTAATCTAGAATCTACAAAGGTTTTTAGAAAAAAATTTGGAAAATGAAAAATAGATTAGCTACTCACATTGATAATATTCTATTGTTAATATCGGAATAAATTGATGATAAATTAAATACATTTTTATTA
Source organism: Bacillus rossius redtenbacheri (assembly GCF_032445375.1). Classification (NCBI taxonomy): domain Eukaryota; kingdom Metazoa; phylum Arthropoda; class Insecta; order Phasmatodea; family Bacillidae; genus Bacillus; species Bacillus rossius. The sequence continues at coordinate 8,763,480 of NC_086330.1, forward strand.
ATAGTTTTCGTGAATGAACAATATTTTTGACTGTTCCAATCGCCATATAATCAAACCAAATTAAAATAATTCGAACTAATAATAATATATAGCGTAACGCAATTGGAGAAACAATATTTTTGGAAGATATTCTCGGTGTTCAAATATCAATTTATACCGATTTTCATGGCGATCGGTCAAATGGTTTCGGAGTTTATCAACGCCATACATACATACATACATACATAAATACATACCAAAATCCAATATTATATATATATAGGTGTATAATAAATTTAATTATTTAATTGGAATATGTTAGCATTTGATTTTCAGTTCAAACAGAATCAACTTTTATTGTGCTGATTTGCAATCAACATTTTTTTAAATTACTTATACTGATAAGTTCATTGCCCGTGATTATCGGGGGGCACGGCAGTGCCCCCGCCAAGTCGAGCGCGAAGCAAACACTGCCGTACCATCCTTTACTGGAACCATTTCGCCGCATTTTCAGATAAGACCAGAACGCAGAAATTTTCGTCATCCAGTAAGCTATAAAATCACATACTTCAAATAAAATTTCAAGTCTGTAGATCATTTAGTTCCGAAGTTAAGCGAAAGCAAAGTTTCGCATCTGATGAAGAACCCTCAGCTTGTCTCAGCTGTATTAGAGATATGGTAATGCCCCCTTCTACTATTGGTACATAAAACATCGACTGTCATTGCAAAAAATCCAGCGTAGTGGGACACATCTTCTAATTTAATCTAGCCTATTGCTTCACACAGTCTTGAAGACTACTTGTTTCCTGTGGTCTGGATGTCTGTATCACACACTGAAATTGATGCAATTGACTGAAAATTCAGTCTAACTTTTGCTACATACTAGTAGATCAATGGAATGAGTGGTAAAGTATAAAATAAAACTGCTAAACCAAGCCACGTAATATTTTTAAAGGTACTTATTTTTAAATTAAGGTGGGTTCATTTTATTTTATTTACAGTAGTGTGTGCTTCTGTACAAAAGCCTTGATCATAAAGGTCTAACCTGGTGGTTTGAATGGTCAGACTATTTTCTTTCCGCCAAGGTGTTCAATTCCGGTTTTCGGCAGAACCTGGATTTTTCACAAGGGGTGAAACATGGCTGACGTTGCAGAGAACAGGTGCGTTTTCTCATGGTAGCCCTTTTTCCCCTCACCAATACTTTCCTTCAATGGTTCAGTCTTGTCTCGTCACTACTGGTCGCAAGGGCGTCGCCAGGGTGGTAAGGGGGGGGGGCAGGTGCCCCCCCCCCCTAGAGCCCTAGAGATTCAAAAAAATTAAGCCAAATGCAAAAAAAAAACATACTTTTCCCACAACTTGCCCCCTCCCCCCCTCTAGCCCATCGGCTGGCGACGCCCTTGTGAGCCCGAACCTGTGCGTGGTCCGTGTCCTTATCCGAATGTGAGTGACGTCACATTGTCTCACCGAAAACTGCCCTGTCCACAATTGCGATGTCCGATGTCCGAATGTATTGATTTCTAAAGTTGTCACCAGAGCGCAGTAAATGAGCCAAACCAAATGTTTTTGTTTATTGTTTTGATGCTTTGTAGTTTGAGACTGAACTTATGAAAGTTATGTAAGTTATAAGTGACTAACAACACCTTCCATTTCCTTCAATAACAAAAACAAACACCACATTTTCAAACGAGAACCGGAAATTCAAATATCGTGAGTGTTCTGTTCTTTTTCTGTGTCCGAAGTACACAGGTTGGGACAAAAAGGTTCAAATTGACGAATGTCTTCGGGACCAGGTAGGTTCGGACCTTTCGCCCACTTGACGCATGACGTCAGAGGGGTCGCGTGGACCGATCGGCGACGAGTGTCCTTCGGACACAGTTTAGGACACTTCCATTGTAGACGGGCCACGACTGGACGTCTCTAACAACCCAGATGTTGACGAGATTCATTCACTCCTTCGTTCCCCGGGGGAAACAAGTTGTGCGTCACTGCCACAGACAGGTCCGGGGTTTGCACGTCCAGTTGACAGTAGAGCGCTAAGTGGGTTACCTTGGCGCCCTGCAAGCAGTCTATCGCCTGGACCTGGGGACCCGCCTCGAACTGCCCGATGGGAGTGCCGCCGACGCGCGCCTGCACCAGGAACCCCCTGATGGGGTTGTCGTCGCTGCCGGAGATCTTCAAGGTCACGCTCTGGCCCGGTCTGATGGACGTCGGGTCGACGGTCACCTTGTAGGGGAAGCTGCTGAGGGGCTGGATCTCCGCCATGTGCTCCGGCACCATGGTCCTGCACACTTGCTCCGAGTCGGGGGCGCCGCTCTTGAAGGCTGCGACTGCCCCGAGCAGCGCGACCGCGGCGACGAGGATCATCCTGACCATCCTGGAACCACGCAGACATTACACTGCAGCGGCACGAGAAACACTCAGCCACGGGTTTCTTGAACGAACAGAGTCAACAAGAGTGACATCTTTATTTCCCCCCCCCCTTTTTTTCAGCCAGTATTTATCCGAAATAATAATAATAAAATAAGGGGGGGGGGTTTGTCTGTAAAGTCGGTTTACGGACGATAATTTTACGTGATAACGCCATAAGAAAACATTGATGAAAAATTGCATACTTTTTTAATTTTCAAATATTATTTACAGTTATTTTTTTTTGCAAAATATAATTTAAACAATTTGTTTAAATATAGTCACGAAAAATTAGTTAAAAAGCCCGCCTTAACCTGTTTGAAATTATGGAATATTTTCTCGCACGGTGGTTGTCCGGTTCTTGGACGCTCGGCTCAGGCGGAACGTGACAATGAGTCGTGCTTTTTCGTGCGTGCATCCGGCGTTCATCGATTTATAAGACGTTATCACGTTAAAAAATAATTTCCGAGTTCCTGATTTTCAGAGTAAATGTGACACAAATAAAAATAGTTGGTTACTTTCGATTCATGGTGACAAACTAAAAAAAAAGTATGGGTGGTTGATGAAGGAACATGTTAAAAAGAACCACCATCAGAATTGCTTTTAAAAAAATTGCTGTGAGTTTTGAGAAGGTAAATACAGTCAGGTTTGATCGTGTTCATTAAACCTGTTTGTTAGCCATGGAACTCTATTAATGTGGCTCGCAGGATAAATACTCCCCAAGCATGGAAATACGAGTATTTGTTATGGAACAACCCCATACAAATAACAATTAAAATTGATTAAATGAAGTAAATTTTTACATTTTATTCATTTTATTTTTAAAAAAATAATTAAAACAAGTGTCACAAGTAAGAACTACACACATTTTCCCTTTTTTTCCCCTCCTCCTTTATGTGTCCTTCCACAGCTTTACTATGCAAAAAAAAAAGTTCCACTTTATAAGAAATAATATCGTACAGTACTTACAGTATGTTCGTGAATTTCAGGGCATAAATTTAATGAGTGGCAGGGAATTCCAAAACAAGTCATTTTGGTTAGGGAACATGTCCGGAAAAAGAAGTGCGAAGTGACTGGCACAAACAGTAGCACGCAAGTTTGAATTATGGCGTGTTTCAGGGGACTGCTCTATGGGAAGCAGGCGACGAGAACCAAAGAACAAGATAAATTTAACGATCATCTTAGAGCATCAGTACGGGCCCCTGTGTTGCTGTGATTTATGAACTAGCATCATTATCATTACTACCTAATGCTAATTTTTTTTTTAATTTTACACAATTGTGTTCATATTCAAAACGCTTATATTGGCTTCACTTGTAACTAACTAAAGTAGTATGTAAACAAATCTTGGAAGTCTATTTTTACCTACTTCTAATTGTCATATCGATTTGAAACTTTGCAAGTAGATGTAATCCGGATGGCAGTACAAATGATTTGACGTTGGAGCCAAAAGGTGGATAGTGGAACTCTTCAATGGCCACTGGTAAAACCCTATTTTAGACGTTATTGCTAAAGCATGAATTTTAAACAATAATTCATGAACTTTTTAGTCCATAGTTGATAAAAGCGTGTTTTTTCAGTTTTTTTTTAAATAGTTAATATACTGTTAGGGAGATTAATGCTTTCCTAGTTTTTTATATTAAAGAAACAAACATTGCATATATGTTAGTGAAATGTTAATTTGTTTATATATGAGTTTTCAGACAATTAATTTTGTTTACCTAGGTACATTTCAAATAATAACTGTTATTTTAAATATAATATCAATTTAAGGAATTCATAATTATCGTACTTGTAGATAATGAAGAGCACAAATTTATAGTTCTCTTATTTACTAATGTCACGTATTGCCTCACTCGGTGCTCAGGATGAACATGTGTCTTGTCGACACCAGCTGTAAACTTGGAGAGCCAAGATCTGTCCCTCTCTTGTGAAAGTTCCCGCTGTTGCGACACACGAAAGGCTGTGGCGTGCGTAGCCTGCGGCAAGTTTCGTCCAGAACCTCTTTTTTTTATGCCTTGAAGTTCAGAGCCCTCATTCAACCCATTTACAGCTTTCTTCAGTGGCCTTTTTTTTCCATTGTGAATTACCTGTAATTTCTTCATTGACAGCAAGTAATTTTCATATCTGTTATTATTCAGGTTGGTGCTTAAGTGAGATCAAACAGGTCCTGAGTCAATCCGTCATACTTGAAGGTGGTTAGCGGGATTAAATTACTGTGGTACTGAGCTTCATAAATTGGTTAAATTGATAAAATCTGTTGTAGGGAAAATCTTACTTTACATACTTGTTGCGAGCTTGGTTGTCTTTTTTTTTTTTTTTTTTTTTCCGAATAATACATTTTTGCGTAGTGAGTTCACAGGAATTGGTCTGGCAATGTTTTCAAACCTGTAACATGGACCTATTTCTAATTTTAGATCATTGCACTGGCGTCTGTAGCCAGGAGTGTGCACAGGATTTCATTACGGTGGGAGAGGGAGGTATAGAGAAACACTTTGCCTGCTGTTTGCTTTAAAATTCTTTATATTTGTTTGGTTGGATTTATTTTTGGGTTGGTTGGTTGGGGGGGGGGGGGGGGGGCAATATTTCCACCATATTCTTCGCCCCTGCCAATAGCTTCTTGCTTACAGGTTTCGGGCAGCAGTTTTGGTGGAAGCTGTGATAGCAGCGGCAGAAGACCTTCCACTGTAGCATACGGGCTTAACTGCAGGCAGCGGCAGAGCCAAGGGGGAAGTTTGTGGCCCTCCTTCCATCTACTTCACTAGTTTTGGAGTCTGCCACTGACTAATCACGCCGTACGGGACAAGTGCCGAATTGACAGGAGGAAGTCGTAGCACTCTAGCTAACATAGTGGCGTGAAACGGGACAGTAAGATGGATCAAGGATGGAATGCAGGGGTGAAGGGGAGAAGAGGGAGAGGGAGAGGGAGAGGGAGAGGGAGAGAGAGAAAGATAGATAGAGAGGAAGAATACCGGCTGACAGCAACGTCCACATTGCATTCGCTGTGGGGAGGGAAGATAGGACCGATATACATATATGGCTAGCGGCCCCGCATTGCCACTGACGTCACGCGCGCCTTCCTTCCTCAGCGCTGTCATCTGTCCCTGAGTGGTCTGGGAGTCCACCGCGTGGAGTGGTGCGAACAACGCTACGCTATTCTGGATGCTTCGAGCGGCGGGTCGGCGGCCCGGCGGGACGCAACACGTCATCACCGCTCCAGTCAGTTCCAGAAAAACAGCCACGGGTAAAAAAGCGGCGACACCCCCTTTGCGAGCGGCGCAAGCGAGGGGCGACGGGACTGTGCGTGTGTGACTGAGTAGTGCGATACTGTGTGTGTGTGTGTGTGTGTGTGTGTGTGTGTGTGTGGACAGGTGCGAGGTGAGCCTAACTCCAGTGAGGAGTGTGAACTGTGGAATTGACAGATACTTAGTGATTTGTGAACATACAATAAGTGTAGTGATTTAATTAGTAATGTAAATATTAGTGGCAAATGAATCCATATATAATTAACTAGCTGCCCGACCCGGCTTTGCACGGCTATACTAATGGAAAAAATTAATCTACATCTCCCATTTACAGTAATAGTAAATTAAAAAAAATTCAGTGAAAATTTATTACAATGCTGTATAATGTACCGGAGAGAAAATGAATAGCAGCGATGGTTTCCCGACTCGTGCACGCAACGTACAACTGATGTACCCGTACTTCGCTACGGCAGTCTACAGGCAAATCACTCTTGCGCCGCTCATTATACATGCCCCTCCTTGTGGGTACGCCACTGCCGCGCGATGCCCGTTGCCATGGAGACACAGAAGGCATGAACAATGCAAAATCCTGTTCTCATGCAGACAAAGTACCCACTGTTGCCTGGTTTTAACCACCCATGGGATCTAATTTTCGGAAAATGTCATCCTGTGTAACATAAGGAACATTACTGTGAAGTTTCAAGTCTGTAAAATATATATACTTGAAAAATAGGGCAATAAAAACAAATTAAACACAGAGAGAGGAAAAAAAACAATAGTTTAGGTTTGCGATTTAAAGTGATAAAAAGTATTTAAATACTAATTGAACTCTTATGAGGGTACTGATTGCTTCGTTGTTATTATCACACGGGCGTTTTTTACTTGTGTGGGAAAATTAAGAATGATAAGGTATCTAGTGCGTGGCAACAATGTTAATAGGCAATAGGAAATAAACTTCTAGCGCCTGCGGCATTGTCAAAACACACTTCGTACGTGTACTGCATGTTGTATCTAACCCCCTCCAACGCATTTGATTCTAAATTGGACCTTTAGTAAGTATCCCTAATGTTATTGATGATATAATATAGCCTATTTCCTTCCTCGATAAATGTACTATCCAACACTGAAAGAATTTTTCAAATCGGACCAGTGGTTCCTGAGATTTTGCGCGTTCAAACAAACAAACAAACTCTTCAGCTTTATAATATTAAGTATAGATTGGGTTATCCTTATGAACCTGTTTTTCCCTATTCGTAACTGTATTTATTTAGATGCTTCGTCGTAATAAATAAAGAATTAAAGGGTGGAAAAGTGCAATAATTTTTTGAAAACCATGCACATGTTCGCTATGATCTCACTATATTTATTCTATATCATGAGTTTGTAAATAAAACAAACTTTGACAATGGTAATTTTCCCGCTTTCATCAAATACTTATTTTTTTTGTTATTTTATAATAATAGCAGCTTTTGTAACAGCAATAATTGAGGCATATGTTAAACATTACTAAGATTGTCTCAATACGTAGGCTTGTAACCGCAAATATAAAAAAAATGTAAATTTAAATTAAAGTTGAACGTATGTATGACAGCAAACGTTTATTGGTGTTGACATACACATCTTCAGCCAGTGCAGTATGGTTCCAAAACACGCATTTCCCTTGGACCCACCTCTGATCACAGCGAAGCTATTGTTTGTAGGAACGACTTGATCCCGGACGCTATAGGCATGATAATCTACGAGGCCAACCTTGGCTTGGTGCCCTTGTGATTTTACCGTTGCTTTTCCTTCCGTTTTGTCATTCGAAACGAGAGCGAGTGCGCGGGGAATAGTTGCCGCGTCACGGGGCGGGGCAAAGAGCGGGGAATAGTTGCCGCGTCACGGGGCGGGGCAAAGAGCGGGGAATAGTTGCCGCGTCACGGGGCGGGGCAAAGAGCGGGGAAAGGCGACGTCGTTTACTTCGCGCGACCGGCGCTAGCCGAGGCCGGGAAGCATTCATTTCACAGACGAGAGAGCCACGCCCGAAGTTCCCCGAAGTTCATGCAGAGCCGGCGCGTCCATACAGGCGAACTAGGCAACCGCCTAGGGCGCCAAGTAGCTGGGGGCGGCGCAGCACGACACATAACAGCTCATATATATATGTTTAACGATTATTGAAACTAGATGAAAATGGATTTTTGTAACAGTTTGGAATGTTTATATTGATATAAGTAATTATTTAAAGTCCACGGTGACCTGTTTATGATTTATAATTAGCAAAAAAAGTAAAAAAACACAAGCCTGCCTACATTCGATTGTTGACAAAATCTTAGGCTTACGTGCTGTATTTTGAGGCAAAGAAAATTTTTTTCGGTGGTCCGGCCCGGGGGGGGGGAAGGGGGGCATTAAGGTTTTTCGCCTAGGGCGCCAATTTACCTTGCACCGGCCCTGAGTTCATGCTCGCTTTTTTTTCTCCCCCGTTCTATCTCATTGTATAAACCGGTGTGTCATTAAATTTTGCGTTCGATTAGGATAGGTTAGCTACATTATAAATAATTTAAAACATTGTGGATGGTTGATTATATTAGGTAAGTATAGCTACATTAAAAATACTGTAAAATCATTTTATGGTTGCTTAGCAAATAACTTTTTAATATGTAGCTATCCAGGGCTAGGAAACCGTTTACATGATTTCACAGTATCTTTCATGTAGCTATCCTAACCAAATCAACCGTCCACACTGTTTTAAAGTATTTATAATGTAGCTAACCTAACCTTTTACAATAAACAAAAAAAAAACCGATGATGCACGATCGGTGGTTTGGCTCTCTCGTCTGTGAAAAGAAGGCTTCACGTGCTCTAACTGCCAGAGTTTGTGGATTGTTTACCGAGAGAGAGAGAGAGAGAGAGAGAGAGAGAGAGCATCAGCCTTGGTTGGGGGAGTGAGAGGCCCAGCCACCGCTCCAAAGTGCCAATGAGATTTATTTATTTATTTATTTTTTACCTCGGACGGGGATAGAAGACCTGCAACCGATGTAGGTGATTACTTGTACACATCCAACTCAAAAGTCCAATTCTTCCCACACTTTGGTTAACGAGTCCGGAGTGACGGAAGTGTAATGGCCCTCTTCATTTCTGTGCCTCGACTCTGGCAAATCTGGCGGAAATTAGCCCCAAAGGATAAATAATCGCATGGCGTTATGTCTGGTGAACGTGGAGGCCAGCGGAAAAGAGCTCTGTCGTCTCGACCATTACGACCAATCCAGCTGTCAGGGACTTGGACATTCAACCACTCTCGTGCAAAGAGATTCCAATGTGGAGGGGCTCCATCCTGTTGCCAAATAAAGTTTACAGGTTCACCCTCTACTAAATGGGGAAAGAGCCATTCTTTCGCTTTGCAAGCGTGAAATAAAAAAAAACAAAGCAGTACTCGCGCATGTTTGAGTTACTCTTTAATTGTGTCTTTGAACCAACGTTCTACAGCGCTTACAGTTGAAACTAGTGAATTTTATAACCGGGACATGTATTACTAACGCACTAGCAAGCGCAACTCCATAGGAGGGTGGTGGGGGCTATTGCCCCTCCCGAACCACTAATTGAATTATATATTATTTTTGAGGATATGTAAACTTGCAAAAATTCCGTGTCTGACCCACTCCACCGGGAATCGAACTCTGATAGAATTGGCGGGATGCGAATCATCAGACTATTTAAACATCCCCCCCCCCTTTTAATTTTCCCCAAAAACAAAATCCAAATGCCTCGTGATGGCTGATGGTGTTGCAAAACATGAGAGAGCAAACATGTTGCTGACAGTGACGGAGAAAGGCTTTTTTTAGGTTGGGCGGGGAAAGTGATTTGAGAAAAAATATTAAAATTAATAAAATTAGTATTTTTGTATTCAGAAACTTACGTCAACAACAAGGGTTTTGGACTGTTACGTTATTAATCTCAACATGAGTCACATCCTGTGTAGCTTGTTGTTTCACCAGGCATCGTGTTAGTTCACCCTTCGTCACCAAAAATAACACATCGCCTTTACCGAAATGTCGCAAATTTTTTTTTATAACTTCCCGGTTGGGGAGGTGGAGCATATATTCCTACAATTCCTCGCACCCTTTCACTCTTGCGTCCGCCTCTGGTTACTGATGTAACATGTAGTTGCCACGATCAAAAGTGCGTACCTGATAACTGCTGTGCACGCCGCACCGAAACAAATCGTTGCGTGAGAACTGTTTCGTTATCGTACGAGCATGACTCGTGCGGGGCAGTTGTATTCGTGCGAGTAACGGATCACAGACTCCGTCCAAGGCTGGGCGCACACAGAATCATGCAAGACGCGACACGGCACGACAGCTTAAGCGCCGTATTTTCGTTACGTCGTGATGGATTTTAAAAATTGGCTTTTCCTGTACCAAACATTCTAATCGATCTGAATCCATCTCAATATGGAGAAATATTCGATTAAAAAATACTTTACAAGTGAATATCTGCTGAAATTAAATTAATAATGAGAACCAGTTTTTAACTAGTCAGTTACATGCACGATATGGCATGCCTTTGCTAACAAATTTTTTGACGTGATAACGTCTTATAAATCGATGAACGCCTGCTGCACGTACGAAAAAGTGTCACATTCCGCTTAAGCCGAGCGTGCAAGCGAGAGCGCGGAACAAGCGATAGAGAGGCAATGACAAATTGAACCGGCCTACCACCGTGCGAGAAAATCTTCTATAATATCAAACAGGTTAAGGCGGGCTTTTTAACTAATTGCTCGTGATTATATTTAAACAAATTATTTAAATTAAATTTGCAAAAACTGTAGAATAATATTTGAAAATTAAAAAGTATGCAATTTTTCATCAATGTTTTCTTATGACGTTATCACGTAAACTTATCGTCCGTAAACCGACTTTACAGACAACCACCCCTTATTTTATATAATTATATACTCGCGCATGCACAGAGCACTGCAGCCATCAGACAGTCTGCCCGCGACCAAGTTGGAGCAGTCAGTCGATGTCGCGACTGTTTCGTGGCGTCGTGGCGCGTCTGATCCTGCGTGTGTGTGAGTGCGTGGCAGTCAGCTGCTGTCGGACAGGATGTCGTGTCGCGTCGTGTCTGGTTCTGCGTGCGCCCGGCCGGAGGCGCCGACTTTCTCCCGGCGTTGGGCAAACACCCGCCGGACGGGTTCGCGTGTGGAAACCTCGCCCGGCGACTGGGTTCCCTCTCGACAGCTGTCAGCTGCGCGGGAGGGGTGGGGGGAGGACACAGGCTCCTCGCAGCGCAGCGAGGTGGCGCAACGGTGCACCCACAACCACTCCAGCACGGGTCGTTACCACAACGCCGAAATACCACAATGTCGAATGTCAAAATTGACCACAACGCCGACAGCTAGAAAACTGATGTGTACCACAACGCCGAAATAACAACTGGATGAATTTGTGTGTGTTTCTAAAATGTACCTTTACGCCGAAATACCACAATCAAACCTAACCTAACTTAACCTAGCATATCCTAGCCTAACCTAACCTAGTCTTACCTAACCTAGTCTAACCTAACCTCGTATAACCTAACCTCGTCTAACCTAACCTCGTCTAACCTAACCTCGTCTAACCTAACCTAGTCTAACCTAACCTAGTCTAACCTAACCTAGTCTAACCTAACCTAGTCTAACCTAACGTAGTCTAACCTAACCTAGTCTAACCTAACCTAGTCTAACCTAACCTAGTCTAACCTAATCTAGTCTAACCTAGTTTAACCTAACCTAGTTTAACCTAACCTAACCTTTGTGTCAGTCCTGCAATGACATTTTTCGGCGTTAGTGTATTTCGTCGTTGTGGTACACAGCAGTTTTCTATCTGTCGGCGTTGTGGTCAATTTGGCATTTCGGCGTTGTGGCATTTCGGCATTGTGGTATTTCGGCGTTGTGGTGCACCCCCCTCCAGGACCTACTGTGCTGGTTCCTTGCCGTAGACCGGGACAGATATCTTCCCGACACCGACTGTCTGTCCGCCTCTGATCGTTTAAAATATGCATTTATTAATAAGTCTGATAACTAATTTCGCTTTCGTTTCCTAATCTCGTCGTTTAAATAACTGTTATTTGAAACACCTCTTAACTCCATATTTCAAACACGTTGAATGCACGATTGCATCTATTGTTAGTCTAGCTCATTTATTGCCCGTAAGTTGGTACAGCTCGACTTTAAATAGAAGTTTTCTATATCTATATATATATATATATATAAACTAGATAATGCCCGGCATGCGTTGCAATGCCTCAATCAATTTTTTTTTGTAATTTTTTAAACGTATACTAAGCATCTCTCTTTATCTCTCTATGTATATCTCTATAACTCTATCTTATCTTTCTATTTATATCTCTATCTCTCTATATATCTTTCTAGCGGACCCGACAGACATTGTCCTGCCCAAATGTACTTTTTGTGAGATATGGATATGGCGGTAAGTATTTCTACGCTGGACATTTTGTATCTTCTCATTATACATACCCCTCCTCTTGGGCACGCCACTGCCGTTACCAAAAACCTTTCCCATGGTTACGCAGAAGGCAACAACAATGCAAAAGCCCGTTGCCATGGAGGCTAATTATCAACAATGCTTAGTTTTTTTTGCTTTTAAAGCGTGTATTTTTAGTTTTTCTTAACTCAGAATCGAGATAAAATATCCAATTGTGAATCTAAACCATCCTCGAATCCCCGTGAACTCACACACAAAATTTCATCAAAATCGGTCCAGCCGTCTAGGAGGAGTTCAGTGACATACACACGCACACAAGAAATATATATAAAAATATATATATATATAAAACCAGAAAGTCATTAATTATTGCCTTTAAGGAGCCTGCACGCCTGAAGCGACAGTGAAAGTGAAAGTGTAAATATATGTAAAATAATGTAAATATATATTCTTAGTGTAAAACCATGTACAAAGCAACATTTAAATGTATTCAGAGATGTGGAAAAAGTTAGCATTAATGACATTGAGCCAATGGCTCCGGACACATAATGAAGGTTTTTTAAACTTTTCCTTCAATAACTATCATTCTAAAACTACTGTAAACCTGTAAATGTTATATATAACCAATGTTCACTTACCTTTAAATTATCAATGTATTTATCAATGGCAAAAGAGCACAATGTGCTGGCATGTCAAATGTACCTATGTAAACTGCTCGTGTATGATAATACCAGAATAAAGAACTTCTGAAATTGAATTGAAAATTGATTTGAAGACTGCTCAAAATTGTCTGTTCACGAAAAGCATTTAAGAATTCGCTAAGGGCCGAAAAGCACGTTTGATTTCGGATTTAGTTTTTTATTTTTTATTTTTTATTTTTTATTTTTAGAAGAGTGAGAATGGCTAAAAAGGCGTGTTTTAGGAGTAATTTTTAGGCGTAAAACAACCAGTACAGATTCTTGAAAGCACTTAAGGGACTTGCATTACACCTTTAACTTCCTTTCTCCGCCATATAATGTTACGGTCACCGCTCATATGCACGACGAGAAGACTGCGCGCCAGTCCAGAGGAGACACCGCGCTAGAAGCACCAGCGAGCGTCGCGCATCATCCCGCCTCACTGACACACATACACCCCTGATGAGGCGGGGCCTATACTTGGGAAACGCTCTGTAATAAACGATATGGCGGATATTTTAAAATAACCAGAGACTCAGGAGAAATATTTTATTTTGCAATAGCATTCTAACAAACGAATGGCACAAAATCTCCACTTACATATAAAATAAGGCATAGCCAATTATAATGACTTTAATAAATACTATCAGAAAATTTGAATTTGGAAGATTTAGGGTTAAAAAAAGTTGTTGAAGATAAACTAAAAAGTTGCTTTCGCCGGTTTGAATAAAAGTAAAACGAGGCACCGAAACTTTAGAACACGAACAGGGTCGTCCACCCTAGTCATATCAATGCATGGGCATGAGAAACAAATACGTGTAGATAATAAAAGGGGGGGGGGGTTTGTCTGTAAAGTCGGTTTACGGACTATAATTTTACGTGATAACGTCATAAGAAAACATTGATGAAAAATTGCATACATTTTAATTTTAAAATATTATTTACAATTTTTCCAAATTTAATTTAAATCATTTGTTTAAATATAATCACGAACAATTAGTTAAAAAGCCCGCCTTAACCTATTTGATATTATAGAAGATTTTCTCGCACGGTGGTTGGCTCGGCTCAGGCGGAACGTGACAATTTTTCGTGCGTGCAGCTGGCGTTCATCGATTTATAAGACGTTATAACGTCAAAAACATCAGTTATGAAGCATGTATTGTGCAAGTTTGGCCTTTCATTTAATCTTGCTATCGTTGGGGGTGGGCAATGTCACCTTGTTCTCCCAGGTGACTAGGCCCACGAAGGTTACTTTCACCATCATGACCCGTTTCAGAATGTTTTACAGTTGTGCACAAGGCTAACACGGATGTCTCTGTGAACTAGCGAACACTCCCTGACAGTTCCACACGTGGACTGTAACTGCGCCGTTCTGCGAGGGAGCACATCTGCCAAGACTTGGGAACCGTACCATTTACATATCGTCGCGTGCCTTCTTATATATTGAATGCAATTATTAACGGTCAAATATTCATTCTTTTCGTTTTAATTCTAGTGTAAAACCGTCAGTTAAATAGAATAGTATGCAAATCTTTCTCTTGCGCCTGGAGTGGGAGCTGGATCCGACGTCCGCCATATTGGATTCGGAAGACACAGCGGCCATTTTTGGGGTCAAATTACCTAAAAAAATACACAAAATTCCTAGAAATATCCCTATTTTGAGGGAAAAGTTCCCGTTTTGAGGGAAAATTTACCTTTTTAGTCCACACATTTGCCAGTGGCTTGAAGAGTCCACAAAACGGCTTAAAATCCTCATCTACAAGCAGCTATGAGCCGCTGAGGTTATGACCTTGACAATTAGGATGCCATGGCCGCCATATAGAACTGTTATGTAACCGTTGTAATTTCCGTTGCGGCTACCATCTTTAAAATCCGTAATTATTATCTGTTTGAATGGTGAAAATTTTAAAAATAAAAATAAAAACATTTTTAATAAAAACATCTCGGCATCTTGGATTATGTCACGGTCGCCATCTTGTCAATTCGTAATTATTTAACTAGAAAATCGGGAAAATTTTAAAATTGACAAAAAATAATTAATCAATTTTTAATAAAGTTTTAATTAAAACACACATATTGATGTCCCTGGTTCGAACACAGTGAGGGCCAAAATAAAAATGGTGACAGAACCTTCCTCCATGGAAGCCACCGGCAGACTGACCTCCCACCACTAATGCCACGGTATATATAGCGCCAGCTAGTATGACGTCACGTCCGCGATCTTGTTTTCATCTGCTGGAGGCCGTCGTCTTGGATCCAACATATTGTTTTCGTCTGCTAGAGGATGCTGCCACCATATTAGTTTATTTTCGACACGCTATAGTATTGTAATCATTTATTACTGTGGTGTCCGCCTCTTGAAATTAAGTCGCCATCTTGGAAATTCGTAATTATTTAGCTAAAAATTCAGGGAAAAATTCCAAAACTCATTAAAAAAAATTGTATTGAATAGAGCATTGTTCATAATTTTTCCTCAATTATCTGGATATAAACTTGCCCTTAAAATAACTATTGATAAATATTGGTTTTGATCTATAAATGGTTTAGTAGTCTCATAGGTGTCAATATCTTTACTTTCTTCACAAGTATTTCAGACTGATTTCAGCAAAACTGTTCCATTGCTTTTGGACTAACGTTCTACGGGCTACAGACAATCTTATTCGTGAATACAAAATTAAATTTGATAACTTCAAATAAAATATGAAACCATCAAACCATTATGAGAAATTATATTCACCAACTAATTGCTAGGGAGCTGAAAACCATCTTGATATGAAGCTAAATTTACGCAAATTAAACGTATGTAGGTCAAATGAGTATGTTTTGAACCAAAATTTGAAACTATGCCTTGCAAATGATGTAAAGTAGTAAATTAAGAGCGTAGTGATTAATGTTTCAGATGCTGGGTGGGAGGTCGAGAAAGGTTTGGCAGAAGAGTTTAGTCGTATTTTGTTATAGTATCTGGGTTAGTAGGCCTCGATAAGCAGATCTCATGTGAAGCGAGATAAACGCCTGGCGTGCAGGCAACTTGTGTGTCACGGTTGCCGACAAGGCAGTATAGCGCACTGCATGGCTCCAAGTCTTGTTTGATCGAACATGACGTCACTTGCAATGGCGCCGTGGGCTGTGTACTTCCATGGAGGCCCTCCCTTGTATACTTCGAAAAAAAAATAGCCAGTCATGGGGACTGTCAACAGAAGTGAAAACTTAAAACTTTGTTTTTAAATGTGTAATATGACATCATTTCTACATCAAATGTACGTAAGAAAATGATTTCGGTATTACATCAGTATGATGTCAGCATGATATAATTTATCCTTACATAATTTTTTTTGTCACAACAGATGTCAGTGGTATGTAAAAATCACGTAAAAATTCATTACCTAGCTATGACTTACCAGTGATGTCAGACCTAGGTCATGTATTCACGTGGTCAAATTAACTTCACTTACTGCTACTACAGCATGTCGGTGATGCGAACTCACAAGATTTTACCCATCCAAAAAAGAGTCCAACACGCACATGATACAGTCGAGTATATACAATGTGTTAGTGTACATATGCGTGTACATGTACACAGGCCGCTGCGATTCGCCAGTCTGGCGCAACACGTCACTAGCATGTCGGTGACGCGAACCCATGAGTTTTGCCCCTACCAAAAATCGCTCAACGCGGCTAAAGAAGTTTACACTTCAAAAAAATCAAACAAAGTTTTAAGCCAACCTAGAAACTTAAATTCTGACGATGGTTTTGCTGATTTAGCTTAAGAAATGTTGATATTCTTTCGTGATGAATTATCTTCGGGTCAGTTTTATAGATGCTTGCAATAAAATTCCGAAGAACTCGCGGAATTATGAGTGGCAATAACATATTGCACTTGTCTATACAAGTTTATTTTCATGGTTTAAGTGTTTTTTTTTTGGACAGGAAACAGGCTAAAACAAGAGTTTTCACGTACATTAATAGGTACGAAGAATTCTAAACACAGAATTGTAAGGGGTATGGGGAGGTGCAGGGAGCCAACGCCTAAAGTCCCACAGTTCGGTGTCTGGCGCTTAGTGGCGAAGAGGCGTGTAACGCGAAGGCCAGTGTCGCCCTTAGCGCCATCATTTTGACGTGAGTACGTCTTCAAAATTGTTTCCAGTGGGAGGCAATTTAGAAAACGAATGATAAGAAAATCGGGGGGCTACAGTTTGGTGTTGCATCTACTATCTACATATCTATCATCTCCATTCAAAATTTAATTTAATTACACCACTGGATAGATAAAATATCAAAGAATTCGTTACGCTAAGTTAGGAATGTGACGCATCGCGCGCGGGGTGGAGGGGGAAGCGCCGCCATTTTGAGGTCATTTTTTCTGCGTTTCGAGATTTCCATCTAGTATAAACTTTTGACTCGGAGAAGGTACGACGTTCGTTTGGGTTTCAATCGTCAGCTCTCGTCAAAATCTATCGAGTGCATACATAAAACATTAGTGTAAAAATAGTTACAGTGAATATAAAACTAAAAATAGTGTTTCCCGAAAAATAGTAATTGGTGTTTAGAATTCATATTTACCTTTCAGAATTTATTAAACTATACTTATACTGTCAACAGTGATATTTTATGTTCTTAGAAAAATAAAAAAAAATAGTAAAATAAAAAATTACATATTAAATCTATTAAAATCATGAATGGTTTACAAAATAATAATTTTGATGTTAGCGAGCCGGGCAATCGTGTGCGACATTACCTCTATATTGCCATCCAAGCATGAGACAGACTATAGGCACGTATTTACCCGCCTCGTTCAAGCTTCAGTTTTACTAAACGAGCTGTGGTGAAATATGGCTAAACTTCTGAATGCCGTGATGAGCATTAATATACCATCTTAAAATAATTTATGAACACCTAAGTTATATAGGCTAGTACCAAATGGGTTACTCTTCGAAAAACAATGGCTATTTTTGGAAAACACCAACACACACACAGACAGATTCACATATCTTACTTATCATTTTGTTACTATTTTCAACCGGCATTTTTTTTATTTCAGTACATCACGACACTTTTCAGCTCACACGAATATATAACTAACAAAGTGATTACCAACCATTTCGCAACATCACGCACATGATTACTGTAGTTTTTTTTTTCCCCTTTTGGATAGTAGTATTTCAGAGCGTTTGGTATCAACAACGAGCCAATCGCAAACTTGCAAGCAAAGAACAATTCATTAAGTTAAGTATGGTAACAAGGTTTATGAAAACCGCATGAACACCATAATTGTTTCACTGTCGCACAGTGCATCCAGACAGGAAAACAAGAGCCGGTAAGCTGACAGTACTTCATAGCAGCTGCCCGAGGGTTTAGTCAGGGAGGAGTAGAGTGGAGCCAAGTACCCCCCCCCCCCCCCAAATTTTCTATTTCCAAGGGCCAGACTAAAATAATGAAAGTGGCACACAGTTTATGGTCACTGGATACGCCAAATTTGAAACTACATAGTGTGGGCTCATCCAGGAGTGCAAAAAAAAAGGGGGGGGGGGGGTCAGACCCCTCCCTTTTTTTTCCAACGAGGAAAAAAATAAATTAAGACAAGGAACAAGGCCCTGTCGGTATAGAAAATGTGTAACGAATTCTCATAAACTAATGTTCAAAAAATTGTAATAATGTTTTTTTTTTTCTTTTTATTGTTGATAATTATATGAATCTATGGACACTCCTCCACCATGAAAGAGGTTGAATTCCGAAAATTGCGGCCCTCCTTTCCCCCCCTTCTGTTTTGAGATGGACACGCTCTTCGAGAGCAGCCTTCAGTTTAAACAAGTACTAGGACATAACACACTTCGGTAGTGCCAATTTTTATTTAAGCATTTAATATTTTGAAAAAAGCACTTAGATGTCTTAAAATATTAAACGCTTTTTCAAGCATTATATATATTTTTTAACTTTTCCGAGGGAGAAACACCTCCCTCCCTTTTCCACGTCGCCGAAAGATATTGTATGCCACCCAGAAACAAAAGCCTATCTATAATATATTCTTATAGCTACCTTCATCCCCCCCCCTTCCACCCGCTCCGGGGCCCTCGGACTGGTCACGTGACCATGATTTTTTTTCCTAGCCTAAATTAATCTAAGTGTGTAAGGGGATGGTCCAGGTTAGGGGAGGACCTAAGTGTGTCTCAGGCCGAAGCCTATACATTCTACCATGCGGGGTTTCAATCATGCAGAACAAGGGCGCGTGCATCTTGTGCTAATTGGGATTTATTGGCCAGCCATGGCTGACGAACCTTTGATAGTCTAGCCCACAGAACAAGGAGGGAAATAAGGAAGTGCGACATTTAGAGTGGAAACTGAAACCATGTTTCACGTGACATGTGTCGCTATCTGTTGGGCGGGCCCATAACTACCAGCAAATAAAAAATCGGAATAGAGGTTCTCATACAAAGTTTTTTTTTTTTTTGGCGTGACAACGTCTAATAAATCGATGAACTTCGGCTGCACGCACGAAAAAGTGTCCCGTTACACTCATTGTACGCTTGAGCCGCATCTATCTCTCTTCCACTCGATTGGAACAACCATCGATTTGACTTTTTCGAAGCACATTAAACTTGAAACACTCCCATTCGTTTCCTACTTTTCCTATCATCGTCATATCCTAAACAGAATAACACAGATTAGAAGTTAAATAGCAAACATGTATAAAAGTTATAGTTAAAATAATCTCTTCGTTAAGTAATAAACATATTTGAAATAATGAGTGCAAATAAAAGTAAATTTATCAATTAAATTGTAGATTTCATTTCACTAATTCTTTGTATCCATACAAAATAGTGATAATTCAATAAAAATGATTCAATTTTATTCATAAAAGTATGCAATCATTTCATCAATGTTTTGTTATGACGTCACGTTAAACTATCGTCCGTAAACCGACTTTACAGAGACAACCAATCTTTTTATTGAACTAGCAATAGGTTATTATCAGTAATTCAGACGGAAGTAACTTGGCCACAAAATTTTGGGCCTAATATCGATCAAACAATTTTAGACCAATTTATTTTAAGCCAAGTGACTTTATGCCCAATATTAAATCAAATAATAGTATGTCTAAATATTTTAGGCAAAGTGACTTTAGGCAAACAATTTTGAGACTAGATGTGTTTAGGCCAGATATTTCTCTGCCAAGTGCCTATTTCACAAATTATTTGAGGCCAAATTACTGTCCTATTATACTTTTAAGGCCACATATTTTAAGACATTTGGTAATATAATTTAACAAGAAACAATCAACCATTACATTTAAGTGTATTAATTTTGTGACTAAAGCTTCCGGGAAAATAAATCTGGATGAACAATGTTTTTAATTAAAATCATAAAAGAGCTTAGCTGTATGTAAAGAGAAAAATTACAAAATATTTATCTTAAAAATAATTAGCCCATAACTTTTATTTCACTCAATCATTAAAATGAAATTCTATTCTAGATAGCATCTGTGTTAAAAGTTTCTCACCAACAGTAATAACTAAAAAAAGTAGCTTACCCTAATATTTTTCTTTGGTTATATTAAGTTATCTCCTTGACGACGGCGCAAAACAAATTTAATCGATGCGAAAATACTAAATGCTGTTTTGTAATAAACCGTCATGTAATAAATAAAGGAGTAGGAGGTGCAAAAACTCATTGTATTACACACCACAAAATTAGTGGCTACCTAAATAGAGTGAATTATCACTGGTTTGTTTGCCTGATAATAGCTTATGCATTACTTCTCCTAACATTTTACGAAAACTACTATCTAGCGGACGGGCCCATAACTACTTCAAAAAACTAGGTCTCAGTTTCGCCCTCATGGTCTAGCCTAAAAGCTAGCTATAGTGACCCAGGGAAAACGCTGGGCGGCGCTACTGACCTGCCTGGGTGGGCGGCTTCGTCGGACGACAGGCGCGGTGTGTCTCTGCCTTGCGCGCGAGACACAGTTTTAACAGCTGGAGGCTGGCACAGGGAAACGAGAGTGAAGGGGGGACAGGCACCACTCTGCCACCTCTCGGCAGCCGGAGGAACTGCGTCCACATATCGCGCCGGCGGATGGGAAGCCACGCGCTGCGGTCGCACGCAGATGGTCGATAACGTGTGGACCTGTTCTAAACGCTCTGGCGTCTGTGTAATTTGGCAGCCGCGTGTTCATGGCCGTGACGTTTTTTTGTAAAGGCCGCTGGCCTACTTCGTGCACGAGTTCCCGCCCAAATTGTGAGCCATCTTTTATTATCGTATTGAGCTTAGCTGTGAAAGCCGCGATTTTTTTTTTTAAATTGTTGGAAATGTTATGTACGGGTCTTTTGATTCTTTGTCATGTGCGCCCTTCGCCTATTTTTAATTCCCCTGATATAATTTCTTTTATTTTGACCTTAGTGACCGGGACTTTACGTATGTACGTACGGCTGCCTTCTAAACGACCCCGGCGAGAAATGAGTGCAAGAAATAATGTTTAATACATTCAATATCAAGGCCATCATACGTTCTTCGATGCAATGGAATGCATGCAATGGGTAATTTTATTCTTTGAACATATGACATTGCAGTTTTCGCACTGTTTGTCGTATAAAAAATTTCAAGAATGCATAATAAGTAGAGACTGGAAAAATTGGCGATTTCATTTCGCGATAGGCTAGAATCCAAATGCGTGTAACTTATTGCCGCTTCAGTAATTGGAACGCAGTTTGCCTGAAGGACTGTGAGTCAATGAATGACCCTCAACGGAAGAAGTATCTAATCACAAACATCCCAGTTTAGCAGGTGTCACGAGTCAGTAGCCAATGAGCTGGTGTAATTTTCCCGCGTACATAGAGGATCGTGGAATCGATCCTAGAGGTCATCGAAACCGAATAGAAATTTTCCAGTCCCTAATAATAAGGAACCCTGGACCACACAGCGAACAGATGGACCCAACGATGAACCTAAACATGTATTATGGACAACACAACGACAACAGCACAGACTAACACAGCAAGTTCCCTATGACAAAACAGTTGCGACGTTTCGGGAAATGGCATATGTTCCAGTCATCTGGCACAAACAGACTGAGGTCTTCATCGATGCAGATGGAAGGTGAAACTGTGAACTGGAAGAGTCACGGAATGCTTGGGTGGGCGAAAACCCAAAAACAAACACAGAATCATAATAACACATGCAATGTTTCCGCTTTGCAAAAAATCTGGATTTGACCCCACAGGGATTTGAACCCGGAGTTCATAGCATCTTACCTAGAGCCGTTGGTCCAAACTTCGTTTGCTATAACATTATTTCTTCTAAAATCATTTTGCCCTACGTTTAGGGCAAACGCCTTTGGGGAAAACAATTTGTACCTCGAACCCGTATCGTATGGGCATCAAGTGACCTGACCCCCCAGACTCAATGTTTCCTTATTCATGCAATACAATTTAATTTATTTTAAGTGAAACATTAATCTATTTCGTTACAGGTTGCTCTTTTCGCCACTGTCAGAAAAATAATTTTTCTTGTATCACACGAATAGTGTACAAAGTTACAAAACACAATAGGGAAATGTGTGTTTGTTTTTCATCAAGCGACTCTCATAGCAATCGAGATTTATTAGTGTCTCGAGTTGCGTGCCTACATTTGGTTCATCTTTTACACTGTGCAGGCAGTTATCATTCCTATTTATTCTCCCAAACATATAATAAACCTCCCTGTTCCTCTCACTTCCAATATCTTAGTCCCTGTGCTAATACCAACCTTGAAACGTGAAGTCTATTCCACTCTTGCATGTTGTGGGCGGACGCAGGGGGGTGGAGGGGATATATAACCCCACCCCCTTCCCCACACATCAAAGTTGGGAAACGATTTTCAAAGTACCAGTGAAGGTTATTTTAGGTGATGCGAGGCGATCTGTTGCAACACCTGCGATGCCAACTTTGTGAGAAGCAGCATCGCTTAGGGCTAGTTCTCTAGACCCATCTGTCAGTGCGTTAGTGTCAATATTAATGTAAGTTTTTTTTAATAGACGTGTTCTAATTTGTAATTTTTTCAACCCCTACCCCTACCCCTTCTACCAACACAGCCCACCACGAAAAATTTCCTGCATACACTACTGTTGCACTGTCCTCACGAAAAACGAATTTCCCTTTCTCCAACACACACTTCCACTCGTGGTCTCTTCTTCCCACAATGCAGCTTGTTCCCCTACTTCCATCAGCAGAATACGCCAGATAGCAGTGGCGAGGCGTGAGGTTTACATGAGGGGAAGCAACAACTACTCCGTTCACCCCTAAACATGACTCGGGAGGGGGGGGGGGGGGGGAGGGGTCAGGGGGCCCTCCCCCAGGAAAATATGGATTTCAAGGTACAAAAGGGTGCTGTTTAAGTAGTTTTCTTAACTGAACATTGACTATTCCACAGGTAGAAAAATTAACATTTTTTTAAATTATAAATTATTTTTGAAAAATAATAAATTTTGACTTACATTATTCTGATAATAAAATACCTACTCTGCATTATTTATATACTAAGCGGGAGTGTAGTATCATCGATATCTGGTACAAAATATATAAACAGACAACACATGGCAAAGTAAGTACTAAAAAAAAGAGAAGAACCTCATAAAAATGTACTAGAATAGTAAAAATTAAATCTTGGTATTATCGTACCAACACAAAAGAAATTATCTTCATACGTGATCAGAAACTCTGTTAACTGGTATGTGTACCAAGAAACTGGCACGTCAATCATTCCTGAAACGCCACCTCGCCACCTGCCCTGCCGAAATGTAGCGGACATAGCCGAAGCAGTCGGCGGAAGAATTCCACCGTCTGCTTCGGTCTTGTTCGCTTCAGTTCGGCAAGAAAGCGTTACCTTCGTAGCTTCTACCACGTATTTTTGCAGCCAATCCCCTCCTCGAACCTTTGTACCATGCCACCCCCCTTCCGAAAGGAAACTACTGCGGCAGCCTTCTTGCTGAAAGCGGTCCTACCAGCGCTTCTAAACCTAGCAACGCTTCTAAAACAGCATGTTTTGTGTGTCAACGAGTTATTTTCTAATAGCGCACAGCGCACAGTATTGGGTTCCAAGAAGATAGTGTAAAAATACATACACCTAACTGCACGAGCCAAAGTAAAATACTATACTGAATAAAATATTTATTTAAAAAATACAATGTCTGGAAACTGCCTTGGCAAGCACTGCTTGCCTTGCTTGCCCTGACGAGACGCCACTGCTATATATATATATATATATATATATATATATGTATGTATATATATATATATATATACTGTTTTCGTACTTTCGCTTAAAGACGAATGTTGATTTGAGATTTGTTAGCTTCCATGCTTTATGCATTGTGGAAATAACTGTAAATACTAAGCTTGACATACTTCACGAACATGAGACTTGGATTTCGACAAATATAATCATATGCTTCTAAGGTTATTTTACCTAAAGTGCCCCTCTTAGAAATTCGTCAAAATACTGTCTCAAATTTGGTCCCATCAGAGTAGTCACACTATTAAAATTAATAGTAGGGTTAAAAAGAAAATATGATATCTGTTATCGCTGGGTTGATGGTATGCTTTCGGAAGGGTGTTGTTGGAAGGGTTGAATGGGTGAGTGACCAAGCAGATGATGGTTAGGGGATGGGAGAGACAGATCAGGCTGCTGTATGTGTACAAGGGGAGGGGGGGAACATCCTGGAGCTAATAAGGATAGACTAGATTGTAGCTGGCTGGTGTGGGAGCAGGGACCAGAAATGGGTAGCTCAACTGGTAAAGAGAGGACCGGGGCAGGTGGTGGGGGAGAACTCCAGGAAAGGTAGTGTTAGAGCGGAGGAGGAAAATCGAGACCTGTTAGATGTGGAGCTAAAGAGACCGGTGGAGCTGGCAGTAAGAAGTACATGGAGGGAATCAGCAACCACAGGGTCCCGGTGGTGGAGATTGAAATGGGACGGTGGGTGGAAAAGAAAAGGCGAGAGGAAGCCGTAAAAATGTGGCGTAGGACAGATAAAGTGGTGGGTGGAGGCATACTTGATGGAGTATTGTAGGCGGGCAGAGACTGAAGGTCTGGACGAAAAATGGGGTTGCCATGAGAAACTTACTGAAGCAGATGGCGGGACGTTTCGTGCCTGTAAGGAGGGTATGAAAAAGGGGTGACCCTCCCTTAAATGGAAGGGAGATAAGAGTTATAAAGCTTAAGTGCAGGAGGCTGCATCTAAAGGCCATAAATCTAATAGCAGCGGTGAAAATATCCCTTTCGGCACAGCTGGCAGGCGTAGGTAAATTTCTAAGTACCTATTTTATATTTTTTAACTTCAATAAACTTCTGGAACATTTTATGAACTAAAAGCACACAACATATTGATGTTCTTCAACATTACAAAATAATAGATTAAACATGTTCTCATTGTCCATGCAGTGAAAATTGTGAATGTTTTTTTTTTTTTAACACAATGCACCCAGCATTGAAAAGTTTAGAATGAATTTCGTATTATGCCAACTTTTTTTTGACCTTCTAAACCTATTTTTATTCCTTGCAATAATACATAACGCAGTCATATAAAAATTTGTTTTGCCAAAGGCTTAAGACAAATTAAGATGGGTTAAAATAAATTTGAACGAATTTAATAATAAGAAAATTATTTTTTTTTTTTTAAAATTTCAAACCATGGTTTTACGGTAATACTTAGTTTCATAAAAAATTGTTTTAATCAAAGTTTCAGATAAAGTTTAAAATTCATACATTAAATTATAATGGATTTGATAGTTTATACATTTAAAAAAGTACTAATTTTTTTCTTTCAAATCTTGTTATTTCTACCACTTTCAATAATGGTTCGTTACATTAAAATGTATTTTAACGAAATGTTTCAGACAATATTTAGAAAGTTAAACAAAAATAAGAATGGATTTGGCTGTGTATATAGTTGTCGCGGAATCGTCTCTGATGAAGCTGTGGAGACGGGGTAGACGTCGCTCGGTCGTTCAGTTGTTGTGTTGTTTGCCCGGCGCCAGCTATTGGGTAGAGCAGCCTCACACTCTGAGGCGGGAGTGGACCGTTCGGCCCAGTGCAGCTGATCGAGGACGTGCTGACAAGGAGTAGCTAGCAGGAAGATTGGGTGTAGAAGAGAGGGATGCCCGCGGTCTCGCAAGGAGTCGCTAGCAGGAAGATTGGAAGTAGGAGAGAGGGATGCCCGCAGTCTCACGAAGAGTCGCTAGCAGATGGGTTAGAAGTACGAGAGAGGGATGCCCACGGTCTCAAGAAGAGTCCCTAGCAGATGGGTTAGAAGTAGGAGAGAGGGATGCCCGCGGTCTCAGGAAGAGTCGCTAGCAGATGGGTTAGAAGTACGAGAGAGGGATGCCCGCGGTCTCAGGAAGAGTCGCTAGCAGATGGGTTAGAAGTAGGAGAGAGGGATGCCCGCGGTCTCAGGAAGAGTCGCTAGCAGATGGGTTAGAAGTAGGAGAGAGGGATGCCCGCGGTCTCACGAAGAGTCGCTAGCAGATGGGTTAGAAGTAGGAGAGAGGGATGCCCGCGGTCTCAGGAAGAGTCGCTAGCAGATGGGTTAGAAGTAGGAGAGAGGGATGCCCACGGTCTGACGAAGAGTCCCTAGCAGATGGGTTAGAAGTAGGAGAGAGGGATGCCCGCGGTCTCAGGAAGAGTCGCTAGCAGATGGGTTAGAAGTACGAGAGAGGGATGCCCACGGTCTCACGAAGAGTCGCTAGCAGATGGGTTAGAAGTACGAGAGAGGGATGCCCGCGGTCTCAGGAAGAGTCGCTAGCAGATGGGTTAGAAGTACGAGAGAGGGATGCCCACGGTCTCACGAAGAGTCGCTAGCAGATGGGTTAGAAGTACAAGAGAGGGATGCCCGCGGTCTCAGGAAGAGTCGCTAGCAGATGGGTTAGAAGTAGGAGAGAGGGATGCCCGCGGTCTCAGGAAGAGTCGCTAGCAGATGGGTTAGAAGTAGGAGAGAGGGAAGCCTGCGGTCTCACGAAGAGTCGCTAGCAGATGGGTTAGAAGTAGGAGAGAGGGAAGCCCGCGGTCTCAGGAAGAGTCGCTAGCAGATGGGTTAGAAGTACGAGAGAGAGATGCCCACGGTCTCACGAAGAGTCGCTAGCAGATGGGTTAGAAGTAGGAGAGAGGGATGCCCGCGGTCTCACGAAGAGTCGCTAGCAGATGGGTTAGAAGTAGGAGAGAGGGATGCCCACGGTCTCACGAAGAGTCCCTAGCAGATGGGTTAGATGTAGGAGAGAGGGATGCCCGCGGTCTCAGGAAGAGTCGCTAGATGATGGGTTAGAAGTACGAAAGAGGGATGCCCACGGTCTCACGAAAAGTCCCTAGCAGATGGGTTAGAAGTAGGAGAGAGGGATGCCCGCGGTCTCAGGAAGAGTCGCTAGCAGATGGGTTAGAAGTACGAGAGAGGGATGCCCACGGTCTCACGAAGAGTCCCTAGCAGATGGGTTAGAAGTAGGAGAGAGGGATGCCCGCGGTCTCAGGAAGAGTCGCTAGCAGATGGGTTAGAAGTACGAGAGAGGGATGCCCACGGTCTCACGAAGAGTCGCTAGCAGATGGGTTAAAAGTACGAGAGAGGGATGTCCGCGGTCTCAGGAAGAGTCGCTAGCAGATGGGTTAGAAGTACGAGAGAGGGATGCCCACGGTCTCACGAAGAGTCCCTAGCATATGGGTTAGAAGTAGAAGAGAGGGATGCCCGCGGTCTCAGGAAGAGTCGCTAGCAGATGGGTTAGAAGTACGAGAGAGGGATGCCCACGGTCTCACGAAGAGTCGCTTGCAGATGGGTTAGAAGTACGAGAGAGGGATGCCTGCGGTCTCACGAAGAGTCGCTAGCAGATGGGTTAGAAGTACGAGAGAGGGACGCCTGCGGTCTCACGAAGAGTCCCTAGCAGATGGGTTAGAAGTAGGAGAGAGGGATGCCCGCGGTCTCAGGAAGAGTCGCTAGCAGATGGGTTAGAAGTACGAAAGAAGGATGCCTGCGGTCTCACGAAGAGTGGCTAGCAGATGGGTTAGAAGAATGAGAGAGGGATGCCCACGGTCTCACGAAGAGTCGCTAGCAGATGGGTTAGAAGTATAAGAGAGGGATGCCTGCGGTCTCACGAAGAGTCGCTAGCAGATGGAATAGAAGTAGGAGAGAGGGATGCCTGCGGTCTCACGAAGAGTCCCTAGCAGATGGGTTAGACGTAGGAGAGAGGGATGCCCGCGGTCTCAGGAAGAGTCGCTAGCAGATGGGTTAGAAGTACGAGAGAAGGATGCCTGCAGTCTCACGAAGAGTCGCTAGCAGATGGGTTAGAAGTACGAGAGAGGGATGCCCACGGTTTCACGAAGAGTCCCTAGCAGATGGGTTAGAAGTAGGAGAGAGGGATGCCCGCGGTCTCAGGAAGAGTCGCTAGCAGATGGGTTAGAAGTACGAGAGAGGGATGCCCACGGTTTCACGAAGAGTCCCTAGCAGATGGGTTAGAAGTAGGAGAGAGGGATGCCTGCGGTCTCACGAAGAGTCTCTAGCAGATGGGTTAGAAGTACGAGAGAAGGATGCCTGCAGTCTCACGAAGAGTCGCTAGCAGATGGGTTAGAAGTACGAGAGAGGGATGCCCACGGTTTCACGAAGAGTCCCTAGCAGATGGGTAAGAAGTAGGAGAGAGGGATGCCCGCGGTCTCAGGAAGAGTCGCTAGCAGATGGGTTAGAAGTACGAGAGAGGGATGCCCACGGTCTCACGAAGAGTCCCTTGCAGATGGGTTAGAAGTAGGAGAGAGTGATGCCCGAGGTCTCAGGAAGAGTCGCTAGCAGATGGGTTAGAAGTACGAGAGAAGGATGCCTGCGGTCTCACGAAGAGTCTCTAGCAGATGGGTTAGAAGTATGAGAGAGGGATGTCCACGGTCTCACGAAGAGTCGCTAGCAGATGGGTTAGAAGAAGGAGAGTGGGATGCCCGCGGTCTCAGGAAGAGTCGCTGGCAGATGGGTTAGAAGTACGAGAGAAGGATGCCTGCGGTCTCACGAAGAGTCGCTAGAAGATGGGTAAGAAGTACGAGAGAGTGATGCCCACGGTCTCACGAAGAGTCCCTAGCAGATGGGTTAGAAGTAGGAGAGAGTGATGCCCGCGGTCTCAGGAAGAGTCGCTAGCAGATGGGTTAGAAGTACGAGAGAAGGATGCCTGCAGTCTCACGAAGAGTCGCTAGCAGATGGGTTAGAAGTACGAGAGAGGGATGCCCACGGTCTCACGAAGAGTCCCTAGAAGATGGGTTAGAAGTAGGAGAGAGGGATGCCCGCGGTCTCAGGAAGAGTCCCTAGCAGATTGGTTAGAAGTAGGAAAGAGGGATGCCTGCGGTCTCACGAAGAGTCGCTAGCAGATGGGTTAGAAGTACGAGAGAGGGATGCTCACGGTCTCACGAAGAGTCGCTAGCAGATAGGTTAGAAGTAGGAGAGAGGGATGCCCACGGTCTCACGAAGAGTCCCTAGCAGATGGGTTAGAAGTAGGAGAGAGGGATGCCCGCGGTCTCAGGAAGAGTCGCTAGCAGATGGGTTAGAAGTACGAGAGAAGGATGCCTGCAGTCTCACGAAGAGTCGCTAGCAGATGGGTTAGAAGTACGAGAGAGGGATGCCCAAGGTCTCACGAAGAGTCCCTAGCAGATGGGTTAGAAGTAGGAGAGAGGGATGCCCGCCGTCTTAGGAAGAGTCCCTAGCAGATGGGTTAGAAGTAGGAGAGAGGGATGCCTGCGGTCTCACGAAGAGTCGCTAGCAGATGGGTTAGAAGTAGGAGAGAGGGATGCCTGCGGTCTCACGAAGAGTCGCTAGCAGATGGGTTAGAAGTAGGAGAGAGGGATGCCCACGGTCTCACGAAGAGTCGCTAGCAGATGGGTTAGAAGTAGGAGAGAGGGATGCCTGCGGTCTCACAAAGAGTCGCTAGCAGATGGGTTAGAAGTACGAGAGAGGGATGCTCACGGTCTCAGGAAGAGTCGCTAGCAGATGGGTTAGAAGTAGGAGAGAGGGAAGCCTGCGGTCTCACGAAGAGTCGCTAGCAGATGGGTTAAAAGTACGAGAGAGGGATGCTCACGGTCTCAGGAAGAGTCGCTAGCAGATGGGTTAGAAGTAGGAGAGAGGGATGCCCACGGTCTCACGAAGAGTCCCTAGCAGATGGGTTAGAAGTAGGAGAGAGGGATGCCCGCGGTCTCAGGAAGAGTCGCTAGCAGATGGGTTAGAAGTACGAGAGAAGGATGCCTGCAGTCTCACGAAGAGTCGCTAGCAGATGGGTTAGAAGTACGAGAGAGGGATGCCCACGGTTTCACGAAGAGTCCCTAGCAGATGGGTTAGAAGTAGGAGAGAGGGATGCCCGCGGTCTCAGGAAGAGTTGCTAGCAGATGGGTTAGAAGTACGAGAGAGGGATGCCCACGGTCTCAAAAAGAGTCCCTAGCAGATGGGTTGGAAGTAGGAGAGAGTGATGCCCGCGCTCTCAGGAAGAGTCGCTAGCAGATGGTTTAGAAGTACGAGAGAAGGATGCCTGCGGTCTCACGAAGAGTCGCTAGCAGATGGGTTAGAAGTACGAGAGAGTGATGCCCACGGTCTCACGAAGAGTCCCTAGCAGATGGGTTAGAAGTAGGAGAGAAGGATGCCCGCGGTCTCAGGAAGAGTCACTAGCAGATGGGTTAGAAGTAGGAGAGAGGGATGCCTGCGGTCTCACGAAGAGTCGCTAGCAGATGGGTTAGAAGTACGAGAGAGGGATGCCCATGGTCTCACGAAGAGTCCCTAGCAGATGGGTTAGAAGTAGGAGAGAGGGATGCCCGCGGTCTCAGGAAGAGTCGGTAGCAGATTGGTTAGAAGTACGAGAGAAGGATGCCTGCGGTCTCACGAAGAGTCGCTAGCAGATGGGTTAGAAGTACGATAGAGGGATGCCCACGGTCTCACGAAGAGTCCCTAGCAGATGGGTTAGAAGTAGGAGAGAGTGATGCCCGCGGTCTCAGGAATAGTCGCTAGCAGATGGGTTGAAAGTACGAGAGAGGGATGCCCACGGTCTCACGAAGAGTCCCTAGCAGATGGGATAGAAGTAGGAGAGAGGGATGCCCGCGGTCTCAGGAAGAGTCGCTAGTAGATGGGTTAGAAGTAGGAGAGAGGGCTGCCTGCGGTCTCACGAAGAGTCGCTAGCAGATGGGTTAGAAGTACGAGAGAGGGATGCACACGGTCTCACGAAGAGTCCCTAGCAGATGGGTTAGAAGTAGGAGAGAGGGATGCCCGCGGTCTCAGGAAGAGTCGCTAGCAGATGGGTTAGAAGTAGGAGAGAGGGATCCCTGCGGTCTCACGAAGAGTCGCTAGCAGATGGGTTAGAAGTACGAGAGCGAAATGTCCACGGTCTCACGAAGAGTCCCTAGCAGATGGGTTAGAAGTAGGAGAGAGGGATGCCCGTGGACTCAGGAAAAGTCGCTAGCAGATGGGTTAGAAGTAGGACAGGGGGATGCCTGCGGTCTCACGAAGAGTCGCTAGCAGATGGGTTAGAAGTACGAGAGAGGGATGCCCACGGTCTCACGAAGAGTCGCTAGCAGATGGGTTAGAAGTACGAGAGCAAAATGCCCACGTTCTCACGAAGAGTCCCTAGCAGATGGGTTAGAAGTACGAGAGAGGGATGCCCACGGTCTCACGAAGAGTCGCTAGCAGATGGGTTAGAAGTAAGAGAGAGGGATGCCCGCGGTCTCACGAAGAGTCGCTAGCAGATGGATTAGAAGTACGAGAGAGGGATGCCCACGGTCTCACGAAGAGTCGCTAGCAGATGGGTTAGAAGTAAGAGAGAGGGATGCCCGCGGTCTCACGAAGAGTCGCTAGCAGATGGGTTAGAAGTACGAGAGCGAAATCCTAACGGTCTCACGAAGAGTCCCTAGCAGATGGGTTAGAAGTAGGAGAGAGGGATGCCCGTGGTCTCAGGAAAAGTCGCTAGCAGATGGGTTAGAAGTAGGACAGGGGGATGCCTGCGGTCTCACGAAGAGTCGCTAGCAGATGGGTTAGAAGTACGAGAGAGGGATTTCCACGGTCTCACGAAGAGTCGCTAGCAGATGGGTTAGAAGTAGGAGAGAGGGATGCCTGCGGTCTCCCGAAGAGTCGCTAGCAGATGGGTTAGAAGTAGGAGAGAGGGATGCCCGCGGTCTCAGGAAGAGTCGCTAGCAGATGGGTTAGAAGTACGAGAGAAGGATGCCTGCGGTCTCACGAAGAGTCGCTAGCAGATGGGTTAGAAGTACGAGAGTGGGATGCCCACGGTCTCACGAAGAGTCCCTAGCAGATGGGTTAGAAGTAGGAGAGATGGATGCCCGCGGTCTCAGGAAGAGTCGCTAGCAGATGGGTTAGAAGTACGAGAGAGGGATGCCCACGGTCTCACGAAAAGTCCCTAGCAGATGGGTTAGAAGTAGGAGAGAGGGATGCCCGCGGTCTCAGGAAGAGTCGCTAGCAGATGGGTTAGAAGTAGGAGAGAAGGATGCCTGCGGTCTCACGAAGAGTCGCTAGCAGATGGGTTAGAAGTACGAGAGAGGGATGCCCACGGTCTCACGAAGAGTCCTAAGCAGATGGGTTAGAAGTAGGAGAGAGGGATGACCGCGGTCTCAGGAAGAGTCGCTAGCAGATGGGTTAGAAGTAGGAGAGAGGGATGCCTGCGGTCTCACGAAGAGTCGCTAGCAGATGGGTTAGAAGTACGAGAGAGGGATGCCCATGGTCTCACGAAGAGTCCCTAGCAGATGGGTTAGAAGTAGGAGAGAGGGATGCCCGCGGTCTCAGGAAGAGTCGCTAGCAGATGGGTTAGAAGTACGAGAGAAGGATGCCTGCGGTCTCACGAAGAGTCGATAGCAGATGGGTTAGAAGTACGAGAGAGGGATGCCCACGGTCTCACGAAGAGTCCCTAGCAGATGGGTTAGAAGTAGGAGAGAGGGATGCCCGCGGTCTCAGGAAGAGTCGCTAGCAGATGGGTTAGAAGTACGAGAGAGGGATGCCCACGGTCTCACGAAGAGTCCCTAGCAGATGGGTTAGAAGTAGGAGAGAGGGATGCCCGCGGTCTCAGGAAGAGTCGCTAGCAGATGGGTTAGAGGTAGGAGAGAGGGATGCCTGCGGTCTCACGAAGAGTCGCTAGCAGATGGGTTAGAAGTACGAGAGAGGGATGCCCACGGTCTCACGAAGAGTCCCTAGCAGATGGGTTAGAAGTAGGAGAGAGGGATGCCCGCGGTCTCAGGAAAAGTCGCTAGCAGATGGGTTAGAAGTAGGAGAGAGGGATGCCTGCGGTGTCACGAAGAGTCGCTAGCAGATGGGTTAGAAGTACGAGAGAGGGATGCCCACGGTCTCACGAAGAGTCCCTAGCAGATGGGTTAGAAGTAGGAGAGAGGGATGCCCGCGGTCTCAGGAAGAGTCGCTAGCAGATGGGTTAGAAGTAGGAGAGAGGGATGCCTGCGGTCTCACGAAGAGTCGCTAGCAGATGGGTTAGAAGTAGGAGAGAGGGATGCCTGCGGTCTCACGAAGAGTCGCTAGCAGATGGGTTAGAGGTAGGAGAGAGGGATGCCCACGGTCTCACGAAGAGTCGCTAGCAGATGGGTTAGAAGTAGGAGAGAGGGATGCCTGCGGTCTCACGAAGAGTCGCTAGCAGATGGGTTAGAAGTACGAGAGAGGGATGCTCACGGTCTCAGGAAGAGTCGCTAGCAGATGGGTTAGAAGTAGGAGAGAGGGATGCCTGCGGTCTCACGAAGAGTCGCTAGCAGATGGGTTAGAAGTACGAGAGAGGGATGTTCACGGTCTCAGGAAGAGTCGCTAGCAGATGGGTTAGAAGTAAGAGAGAGGGATGCCCACGGTCTCACGAAGAGTCCCTAGCAGATGGGTTAGAAGTAGGAGAGAGGGATGCCCGCGGTCTCAGGAAGAGTCGCTAGCAGATGGGTTAGAAGTACGAGAGAAGGATGCCTGCAGTCTCACGAAGAGTCGCTAGCAGATGGGTTAGAAGTACGAGAGAGGGATGCCCACATTTTCACGAAGAGTCCCTAGCAGATGGGTTAGAAGTAGGAGAGAGGGATGCCCGCGGTCTAATGAAGAGTCGCTAGCAGATGGGTTAGAAGTAAGAGAGAGGGATGCCCACGGTCTCACGAAGAGTCCCTAGCAGATGGGTTAGAAGTAGGAGAGAGTGATGCTCGTTGCCTCAGGAAGAGTCGCTAGCAGATGGGTTAGAAGTACGAGAGAAGGATGCCTGCGGTTTCACGAAGAGTCGCTAGCAGATGGGTTAGAAGTACGAGAGAGGGATGCCCACGGTCTCACGAAGAGTCGCTAGCAGATGGGTTAGAAGTAGGAGAGAGGGATGCCCGCGGTCTCAGGAAGAGTCGCTAGCAGATGGGTTAGAAGTACGAGAGAAGGATACCTGCGGTCTCACGAAGAGTCGCTAGAAGATGGGTTAAAAGTACGAGAGAGTGATGCCCACGGTCTCACGAAGAGTCCCTAGCAAATGGGTTAGAAGTAGGAGAGAAGGATGCCCGCGGTATCAGGAAGAGTCGCTAGCAGATGGGTTAGAAGTAGGAGAGAGGGATGCCTGCGGTCTCACGAAGAGTCGCTAGCAGATGGGTTAGAAGTACGAGAGAGGGATGCCCATGGTCTCACGAAGAGTCCCTAGCAGATGGGTTAGAAGTAGGAGAGAGGGATTCCCGCGGTCTCAGGAAGAGTCGCTAGCAGATGTGTTAGAAGTACGAGAGAAGGATGCCTGCGGTCTCACGAAGAGTCGCTAGCAGATGGGTTAGAAGTACGAGAGAGGGATGCCCACGGTCTCACGAAGAGTCCCTAGCAGATGGGTTAGAAGTAGGAGAGAGTGATGCCCGCGGTCTCAGGAAGAGTCGCTAGCAGATGGGTTGAAAGTACGAGAGAGGGATGCCCACGGTCTCACGAAGAGTCCCTAGCAGATGGGTTAGAAGTAGGAGAGAGGGATGCCCGCGGTCTCAGGAAGAGTCGCTAGCAGATGGGTTAGAAGTAGGAGAGAGGGATGCCTGCGATCTCACGAAGAGTCGCTAGCAGATGGGTTAGAAGTACGAGAGAGGGATGCCCACGGTCTCACGAAGAGTCCCTAGCAGATGGGTTAGAAGTAGGAGAGAGGGATGCCCGCGGTCTCAGGAAGAGTCGCTAGCAGATGGGTTAGAAGTAGGAGAGAGGGATCCCTGCGGTCTCACCAAGAGTCGCTAGCAGATGGGTTAGAAGTACGAGAGCGAAATGCCCACGGTCTCACGAACAGTCCCTAGCAGATGGGTTAGAAGTAGGAGAGAGGGATGCCCGTGGTCTCAGGAAAAGTCGCTAGCAGATGGGTTAGAAGTAGGACAGGGGGATGCCTGCAGTCTCACGAAGAGTCGCTAGCAGATGGGTTAGAAGTACGAGAGAGGGATGCCCACAGTCTCACGAAGAGTCGCTAGCAGATGGGTTAGAACTACGAGAGCAAATGCCCACGGTCTCACGAAGATTCCCTAGCAGATGGGTTAGAAGTACGAGAGAGGGATGCCCACGGTCTCACGAAGAGTCGCTAGCAGATGGGTTAGAAGTAAGAGAGAGGGATGCCCGCGGTCTCACGAAGAGTCGCTAGCAGATGGGTTAGAAGTACGAGAGAGGGATGCCCACGGTCTCACGAAGAGTCGCTAGCAGATGGGTTAGAAGTAAGAGAGAGGGATGCCCGCGGTCTCACGAAGAGTCGCTAGCAGATGGGTTAGAAGTACGAGAGCGAAATGCCCACGGTCTCACGAAGAGTCCCTAGCAGATGGGTTAGAAGTAGGAGAGAGGGATGCCCGTGGTCTCAGGAAAAGTCGCTAGCAGATGGGTTAGAAGTAGGACAGGGGGATGCCTGCGGTCTCACGAAGAGTCGCTAGCAGATGGGTTAGAAGTATGAGAGAGGGATGCCCACGGTCTCACGAAGAGTCGCTAGCAGATGGGTTAGAAGTAGGAGAGAGGGATGCCTGCGGTCTCACGAAGAGTCGCTAGCAGATGGGTTAGAAGTAGGAGAGAGGGATGCCCGAGGTCTCAGGAAGAGTCGCTAGCAGATAGGTTAGAAGTACGAGAGAAGGATGCCTGCGGTCTCACGAAGAGTCGCTAGCAG
The DNA here is from genome assembly GCF_032445375.1 of Bacillus rossius redtenbacheri. Classification (NCBI taxonomy): domain Eukaryota; kingdom Metazoa; phylum Arthropoda; class Insecta; order Phasmatodea; family Bacillidae; genus Bacillus; species Bacillus rossius. The sequence continues at coordinate 8,799,314 of NC_086330.1, forward strand.
ATGGGTTAGAAGTACGAGAGAGGGATGCCCACGGTCTCACGAAGAGTCCCTAGCAGATGGGTTAGAAGTAGGAGAGATGGATGCCCGCGGTCTCAGGAAGAGTCGCTAGCAGATGGGTTAGAAGTACGAGAGAGGGATGCCCACGGTCTCACGAAAAGTCCCTAGCAGATGGGTTAGAAGTAGGAGAGAGGGATTCCCGCGGTCTCAGGAAGAGTCGCTAGCAAATGGGTTAGAAGTACGAGAGAAGGATGCCTGCGGTCTCACGAAGAGTCGCTAGGAGATGGGTTAGAAGTACGAGAGAGAGATGCCCACGGTCTCACGAAGAGTCCTATGCAGATGGGTAAGAAGTAGGAGAGAGGGATGCCCGCGGTCTCAGGAAGGGTCGCTAGCAGATGGGTTAGAAGTAGGAGAGAGGGATGCCTGCGGTCTCACGAAGAGTCGCTAGCAGATGGGTTAGAAGTACGAGAGAGGTATGTCCATGGTCACACGAAGAGTCCCTAGCAGATGGGTTAGAAGTAGGAGAGAGGGATGCCCGCGGTTTCAGGAAGAGTCGCTAGCAGATGGGTTAGAAGTACGAGAGAAGGATGCCTGCTGTCTCATGAAGAGTAGCTAGCAGATGGGTTAGAAGTACGAGAGAGGGATGCCCACGGTCTCACGAAGAGTCCCTAGCAGATGGGTTAGAAGTAGGAGAGAGGGATGCCCGCGGTCTCAGGAAGAGTCGCTAGCAGATGGGTTAGAAGTACGAGAGAGGGATGCCCACGGTCTCACGAAGAGTCCCTAGCAGATGGGTTAGAAGTAGGAGAGAGGGATGCCCACGGTCTCAGGAAGAGTCGCTAGCAGATGGGTTAGAAGTAGGAGAGAGGGATGCCTGCGGTCTCACGAAGAGTCGCTAGCAGATGGGTTAGAAGTACGAGAGAGGGATGCCCGTGGTCTCAGGAAAAGTCGCTAGCAGATGGGTTAGAAGTAGGACAGGGGGATGCCTGCGGTCTCACAAAGAGTCGCTAGCAGATGGGTTAGAAGTACGAGAGAGGGATGCCCACGGTCTCACGAAGAGTCGCTAGCAGATGGGTTAGAAGTAGGAGAGAGGGATGCCTGCGGTCTCACGAAGAGTCGCTAGCAGATGGGTTAGAAGTAGGAGAGAGGGATGCCCGCGATCTCAGGAAGAGTCGCTAGCAGATGGGTTAGAAGTACGAGAGAAGGATGCCTGCGGTCTCACGAAGAGTCGCTAGCAGATGGGTTAGAAGTACGAGAGAGGGATGCCCACGGTCTTACGAAGAGTCCCTAGCAGATGGGTTAGAAGTAGGAGAGATGGATGCCCGCGGTCTCAGGAAGAGTCGCTAGCAGATGGGTTAGAAGTACGAGAGAGGGATGCCCACGGTCTCACGAAAAGTCCCTAGCAGATGGGTTAGAAGTAGGAGAGAGGGATGCCCGCGGTCTCAGGAAGAGTCGCTAGCAGATGGGTTAGAAGTACGAGAGAAGGATGCCTGCGGTCTCACGAAGAGTCGCTAGCAGATGGGTTAGAAGTAAGAGAGAGGGATGCCCACGGTCTCACGAAGAGTCCTAAGCAGATGGGTTAGAAGTAGGAGAGAGGGATGCCCGCGGTCTCAGGAAGAGTCGCTAGCAGATGGGTTAGAAGTAGGAGAGAGGGATGCCTGCGGTCTCACGAAGAGTCGCTAGCAGATGGGTTAGAAGTACGAGAGAGGGATGCCCACGGTCTCACGAAAAGTCCCTAGCAGATGGGTTAGAAGTAGGAGAGAGGGATGCCCGCGGTCTCAGGAAGAGTCGCTAGCAGATGGGTTAGAAGTACGAGAGAAGGATGCCTGCGGTCTCACGAAGAGTCGCTAGCAGATGGGTTAGAAGTAAGAGAGAGGGATGCCCACGGTCTCACGAAGAGTCCTAAGCAGATGGGTTAGAAGTAGGAGAGAGGGATGCCCGCGGTCTCAGGAAGAGTCGCTAGCAGATGGATTAGAAGTAGGAGAGAGGGATGCCTGCGGTCTCACGAAGAGTCGCTAGCAGATGGGTTAGAAGTACGAGAGAGGGATGCCCATGGTCTCACGAAGAGTCCCTAGCAGATGGGTTAGAAGTAGGAGAGAGGGATTCCCGCGGTCTCAGGAAGAGTCGCTAGCAGATGGGTTAGAAGTACGAGAGAAGGATGCCTGCGGTCTCACGAAGAGTCGCTAGCAGATGGGTTAGAAGTACGAGAGAGGGATGCCCACGGTCTCACGAAGAGTCCCTAGCAGATGGGTTAGAAGTAGGAGAGAGTGATGCCCGCGGTCTCAGGAAGAGTCGCTAGCAGATGGGTTGAAAGTACGAGAGAGGGATGCCCACGGTCTCACGAAGAGTCGCTAGCAGATGGGTTAGAAGTACGAGAGAGGGATGCCCACGGTCTCACGAAGAGTCCCTAGCAGATGGGTTAGAAGTAGGAGAGAGGGATGCCCGCGGTCTCAGGAAGAGTCGCTAGCAGATGGGTTAGAAGTAGGAGAGAGGGATGCCTGCGATCTCACGAAGAGTCGCTAGCAGATGGGTTAGAAGTACGAGAGAGGGATGCCCACGGTCTCACGAAGAGTCCCTAGCAGATGGGTTAGAAGTAGGAGAGAGGGATGCCCGCGGTCTCAGGAAGAGTCGCTAGCAGATGGGTTAGAAGTAGGAGAGAGGGATCCCTGCGGTCTCACCAAGAGTCGCTAGCAGATGGGTTAGAAGTACGAGAGCGAAATGCCCACGGTCTCACGAAGAGTCCCTAGCAGATGGGTTAGAAGTAGGAGAGAGGGATGCCCGTGGTCTCAGGAAAAGTCGCTAGCAGATGGGTTAGAAGTAGGACAGGGGGATGCCTGCGGTCTCACGAAGAGTCGCTAGCAGATGGGTTAGAAGTACGAGAGAGGGATGCCCACGGTCTCACGAAGAGTCGCTAGCAGATGGGTTAGAACTACGAGAGCAAATGCCCACGGTCTCACGAAGATTCCCTAGCAGATGGGTTAGAAGTACGAGAGAGGGATGCCCACGGTCTCACGAAGAGTCGCTAGCAGATGGGTTAGAAGTAAGAGAGAGGGATGCCCGCGGTCTCACGAAGAGTCGCTAGCAGATGGGTTAGAAGTACGAGAGAGGGATGCCCACGGTCTCACGAAGAGTCGCTAGCAGATGGGTTAGAAGTAAGAGAGAGGGATACCCGCGGTCTCACGAAGAGTCGCTAGCAGATGGGTTAGAAGTACGAGAGCGAAATGCCCACGGTCTCACGAAGAGTCCCTAGCAGATGGGTTAGAAGTAGGAGAGAGGGATGCCCGTGGTCTCAGGAAAAGTCGCTAGCAGATGGGTTAGAAGTAGGACAGGGGGATGCCTGCGGTCTCACGAAGAGTCGCTAGCAGATGGGTTAGAAGTATGAGAGAGGGATGCCCACGGTCTCACGAAGAGTCGCTAGCAGATGGGTTAGAAGTAGGAGAGAGGGATGCCTGCGGTCTCACGAAGAGTCGCTAGCAGATGGGTTAGAAGTAGGAGAGAGGGATGCCCGAGGTCTCAGGAAGAGTCGCTAGCAGATGGGTTAGAAGTACAAGAGAAGGATGCCTGCGGTCTCACGAAGAGTCGCTAGCAGATGGGTTAGAAGTACGAGAGAGGTATGTCCATGGTCACACGAAGAGTCCCTAGCAGATGGGTTAGAAGTAGGAGAGAGGGATGCCCGCGGTCTCAGGAAGAGTCGCTAGCAGATGAATTTAGAAGTACGAGAGAAGGATGCCTGCTGTCTCATGAAGAGTAGCTAGCAGATGGGTTAGAAGTACGAGAGAGGGATGCCCACGGTCTCACGAAGAGTCCCTAGCAGATGGGTTAGAAGTAGGAGAGATGGATGCCCGCGGTCTCAGGAAGAGTCGCTAGCAGATGGGTTAGAAGTACGAGAGAGGGATGCCCACGGTCTCACGAAAAGTCCCTAGCAGATGGGTTAGAAGTAGGAGAGAGGGATGCCCGCGGTCTCAGGAAGAGTCGCTAGCAGATGGGTTAGAAGTACGAGAGAAGGATGCCTGCGGTCTCACGAAGAGTCGCTAGCAGATGGGTTAGAAGTAAGAGAGAGGGATGCCCACGGTCTCACGAAGAGTCCTAAGCAGATGGGTTAGAAGTAGGAGAGAGGGATGCCCGCGGTCTCAGGAAGAGTCGCTAGCAGATGGGTTAGAAGTAGGAGAGAGGGATGCCTGCGGTCTCACGAAGAGTCGCTAGCAGATGGGTTAGAAGTACGAGAGAGGGATGCCCATGGTCTCACGAAGAGTCCCTAGCAGATGGGTTAGAAGTAGGAGAGAGGGATTCCCGCGGTCTCAGGAAGAGTCGCTAGCAGATGGGTTAGAAGTACGAGAGAAGGATGCCTGCGGTCTCACGAAGAGTCGCTAGCAGATGGGTTAGAAGTACGAGAGAGGGATGCCCACGGTCTCACGAAGAGTCCCTAGCAGATGGGTTAGAAGTAGGAGAGAGTGATGCCCGCGGTCTCAGGAAGAGTCGCTAGCAGATGGGTTGAAAGTACGAGAGAGGGATGCCCACGGTCTCACGAAGAGTCGCTAGCAGATGGGTTAGAAGTACGAGAGAGGGATGCCCACGGTCTCACGAAGAGTCCCTAGCAGATGGGTTAGAAGTAGGAGAGAGGGATGCCCGCGGTCTCAGGAAGAGTCGCTAGCAGATGGGTTAGAAGTAGGAGAGAGGGATGCCTGCGATCTCACGAAGAGTCGCTAGCAGATGGGTTAGAAGTACGAGAGAGGGATGCCCACGGTCTCACGAAGAGTCCCTAGCAGATGGGTTAGAAGTAGGAGAGAGGGATGCCCGCGGTCTCAGGAAGAGTCGCTAGCAGATGGGTTAGAAGTAGGAGAGAGGGATCCCTGCGGTCTCACCAAGAGTCGCTAGCAGATGGGTTAGAAGTACGAGAGCGAAATGCCCACGGTCTCACGAAGAGTCCCTAGCAGATGGGTTAGAAGTAGGAGAGAGGGATGCCCGTGGTCTCAGGAAAAGTCGCTAGCAGATGGGTTAGAAGTAGGACAGGGGGATGCCTGCGGTCTCACGAAGAGTCGCTAGCAGATGGGTTAGAAGTACGAGAGAGGGATGCCCACGGTCTCACGAAGAGTCGCTAGCAGATGGGTTAGAACTACGAGAGCAAATGCCCACGGTCTCACGAAGATTCCCTAGCAGATGGGTTAGAAGTACGAGAGAGGGATGCCCACGGTCTCACGAAGAGTCGCTAGCAGATGGGTTAGAAGTAAGAGAGAGGGATGCCCGCGGTCTCACGAAGAGTCGCTAGCAGATGGGTTAGAAGTACGAGAGAGGGATGCCCACGGTCTCACGAAGAGTCGCTAGCAGATGGGTTAGAAGTAAGAGAGAGGGATACCCGCGGTCTCACGAAGAGTCGCTAGCAGATGGGTTAGAAGTACGAGAGCGAAATGCCCACGGTCTCACGAAGAGTCCCTAGCAGATGGGTTAGAAGTATGAGAGAGGGATGCCCGTGGTCTCAGGAAAAGTCGCTAGCAGATGGGTTAGAAGTAGGACAGGGGGATGCCTGCGGTCTCACGAAGAGTCGCTAGCAGATGGGTTAGAAGTATGAGAGAGGGATGCCCACGGTCTCACGAAGAGTCGCTAGCAGATGGGTTAGAAGTAGGAGAGAGGGATGCCTGCGGTCTCACGAAGAGTCGCTAGCAGATGGGTTAGAAGTAGGAGAGAGGGATGCCCGAGGTCTCAGGAAGAGTCGCTAGCAGATGGGTTAGAAGTACGAGAGAAGGATGCCTGCGGTCTCACGAAGAGTCGCTAGCAGATGGGTTAGAAGTACGAGAGAGGTATGTCCATGGTCACACGAAGAGTCCCTAGCAGATGGGTTAGAAGTAGGAGAGAGGGATGCCCGCGGTCTCAGGAAGAGTCGCTAGCAGATGGGTTAGAAGTACGAGAGAAGGATGCCTGCTGTCTCATGAAGAGTAGCTAGCAGATGGGTTAGAAGTACGAGAGAGGGATGCCCACGGTCTCACGAAGAGTCCCTAGCAGATGGGTTAGAAGTAGGAGAGAGGGATGCCCGCGGTCTCAGGAAGAGTCGCTAGCAGATGGGTTAGAAGTACGAGAGAGGGATGCCCACGGTCTCACGAAGAGTCCCTAGCAGATGGGTTAGAAGTAGGAGAGAGGGATGCCCACGGTCTCAGGAAGAGTCGCTAGCAGATGGGTTAGAAGTAGGAGAGAGGGATGCCTGCGGTCTCACGAAGAGTCGCTAGCAGATGGGTTAGAAGTACGAGAGAGGGATGCCCACAGTCTCACGAAGAGTCCCTAGCAGATGGGTTAGAAGTAGGAGAGAGGGATGCCCGCGGTCTCAGGAAGAGTCGCTAGCAGATGGGTTAGAAGTAGGAGAGAGGGATGCCTGCGGTCTCACGAAGAGTCGCTAGCAGATGGGTTAGAAGTACGAGAGAGGGATGCCCACCGTCTCACGAAGAGTCCCTAGCAGATGGGTTAGAAGTAGGAGAGAGGGATGCCCGCGGTCTCACGAAGAGTCGCTAGCAGATGGGTTAGAAGTACGAGAGCGAAATGCCCACGGTCTCACGAAGAGTCCCTAGCAGATGGGTTTGAAGTAGGAGAGAGGGATGCCCGTGGTCTCAGGAAAAGTCGCTAGCAGATGGGTTAGAAGTAGGACAGGGGGATGCCTGCGGTCTCACAAAGAGTCGCTAGCAGATGGGTTAGAAGTACGCGAGAGGGATGCCCACGGTCTCACGAAGAGTCGCTAGCAGATGGGTTAGAAGTAGGAGAGAGGGATGCCTGCGGTCTCACGAAGAGTCGCTAGCAGATGGGTTAGAAGTAGGAGAGAGGGATGCCCGCGGTCTCAGGAAGAGTCGCTAGCAGATGGGTTAGAAGTACGAGAGAAGGATGCCTGCGGTCTCACGAAGAGTCGCTAGCAGATGGGTTAGAAGTACGAGAGAGGGATGCCCACGGTCTTACGAAGAGTCCCTAGCAGATGGGTTAGAAGTAGGAGAGATGGATGCCCGCGGTCTCAGGAAGAGTCGCTAGCAGATGGGTTAGAAGTACGAGAGAGGGATGCCCACGGTCTCACGAAAAGTCCCTAGCAGATGGGTTAGAAGTAGGAGAGAGGGATGCCCGCGGTCTCAGGAAGAGTCGCTAGCAGATGGGTTAGAAGTACGAGAGAAGGATGCCTGCGGTCTCACGAAGAGTCGCTAGCAGATGGGTTAGAAGTAAGAGAGAGGGATGCCCACGGTCTCACGAAGAGTCCTAAGCAGATGGGTTAGAAGTAGGAGAGAGGGATGCCCGCGGTCTCAGGAAGAGTCGCTAGCAGATGGGTTAGAAGTAGAAGAGAGGGATGCCTGCGGTCTCACGAAGAGTCGCTAGCAGATGGGTTAGAAGTACGAGAGAGGGATGCCCATGGTCTCACGAAGAGTCCCTAGCAGATGGGTTAGAAGTAGGAGAGAGGGATTCCCGCGGTCTCAGGAAGAGTCGCTAGCAGATGGGTTAGAAGTACGAGAGAAGGATGCCTGCGGTCTCACGAAGAGTCGCTAGCAGATGGGTTAGAAGTACGAGAGAGGGATGCCCACGGTCTCACGAAGAGTCCCTAGCAGATGGGTTAGAAGTAGGAGAGAGTGATGCCCGCGGTCTCAGGAAGAGTCGCTAGCAGATGGGTTGAAAGTACGAGAGAGGGATGCCCACGGTCTCACGAAGAGTCGCTAGCAGATGGGTTAGAAGTACGAGAGAGGGATGCCCACGGTCTCACGAAGAGTCCCTAGCAGATGGGTTAGAAGTAGGAGAGAGGGATGCCCGCGGTCTCAGGAAGAGTCGCTAGCAGATGGGTTAGAAGTAGGAGAGAGGGATGCCTGCGATCTCACGAAGAGTCGCTAGCAGATGGGTTAGAAGTACGAGAGAGGGATGCCCACGGTCTCACGAAGAGTCCCTAGCAGATGGGTTAGAAGTAGGAGAGAGGGATGCCCGCGGTCTCAGGAAGAGTCGCTAGCAGATGGGTTAGAAGTAGGAGAGAGGGATCCCTGCGGTCTCACCAAGAGTCGCTAGCAGATGGGTTAGAAGTACGAGAGCGAAATGCCCACGGTCTCACGAAGAGTCCCTAGCAGATGGGTTAGAAGTAGGAGAGAGGGATGCCCGTGGTCTCAGGAAAAGTCGCTAGCAGATGGGTTAGAAGTAGGACAGGGGGATGCCTGCGGTCTCACTAAGAGTCGCTAGCAGATGGGTTAGAAGTACGAGAGAGGGATGCCCACGGTCTCACGAAGAGTCGCTAGCAGATGGGTTAGAACTACGAGAGCAAATGCCCACGGTCTCACGAAGATTCCCTAGCAGATGGGTTAGAAGTACGAGAGAGGGATGCCCACGGTCTCACGAAGAGTCGCTAGCAGATGGGTTAGAAGTAAGAGAGAGGGATGCCCGCTGTCTCACGAAGAGTCGCTATAAAGAGGGGTTAGAAGTACGAGAGAGGGATGCCCACGGTCTCACGAAGAGTCGCTAGCAGATGGGTTAGAAGTAAGAGAGAGGGATACCCGCGGTCCCACGAAGAGTCGCTAGCAGATGGGTTAGAAGTACGAGAGCGAAATGCCCACGGTCTCACGAAGAGTCCCTAGCAGATGGGTTAGAAGTAGGAGAGAGGGATGCCCGTGGTCTCAGGAAAAGTCGCTAGCAGATGGGTTAGAAGTAGGACAGGGGGATGCCTGCGGTCTCACGAAGAGTCGCTAGCAGATGGGTTAGAAGTATGAGAGAGGGATGCCCACGGTCTCACGAAGAGTCGCTAGCAGATGGGTTAGAAGTAGGAGAGAGGGATGCCTGCGGTCTCACGAAGAGTCGCTAGCAGATGGGTTAGAAGTAGGAGAGAGGGATGCCCGAGGTCTCAGGAAGAGTCGCTAGCAGATGGGTTAGAAGTACGAGAGAAGGATGCCTGCGGTCTCACGAAGAGTCGCTAGCAGATGGGTTAGAAGTACGAGAGAGGGATTCCCACGGTCTCACGAAGAGTCCCTAGCAGATGGGTTAGAAGTAGGAGAGATGGATGCCCGCGGTCTCAGGAAGAGTCGCTAGCAGATGGGTTAGAGGTACGAGAGAGGGATGCCCACGGTCTCACGAAAAGTCCCTAGCAGATGGGTTAGAAGTAGGAGAGAGGGATTCCCGCGGTCTCAGGAAGAGTCGCTAGCAAATGGGTTAAAAGTACGAGAGAAGGATGCCTGCAGTCTCACGAAGAGTCGCTAGGAGATGGGTTAGAAGTACGAGAGAGAGATGCCCACGGTCTCACGAAGAGTCCTATGCAGATGGGTTAGAAGTAGGAGAGAGGGATGCCCGCGGTCTCAGGAAGGGTCGCTAGCAGATGGGTTAGAAGTAGGAGAGAGGGATGCCTGCGGTCTCACGAAGAGTCGCTAGCAGATGGGTTAGAAGTACGAGAGAGGTATGTCCATGGTCACACGAAGAGTCCCTAGCAGATGGGTTAGAAGTAGGAGAGAGGGATGCCCGCGGTCTCAGGAAGAGTCGCTAGCAGATGGGTTAGAAGTACGAGAGAAGGATGCCTGCTGTCTCATGAAGAGTAGCTAGCAGATGGGTTAGAAGTACGAGAGAGGGATGCCCACGGTCTCACGAAGAGTCCCTAGCAGATGGGTTAGGAGTAGGAGAGAGGGATGCCCGCGGTCTCAGGAAGAGTCGCTAGCAGATGGGTTAGAAGTACGAGAGAGGGATGCCCACGGTCTCACGAAGAGTCCCTAGCAGATGGGTTAGAAGTAGGAGAGAGGGATGCCCACGGTCTCAGGAAGAGTCGCTAGCAGATGGGTTAGAAGTAGGAGAGAGGGATGCCTGCGGTCTCACGAAGAGTCGCTAGCAGATGGGTTAGAAGTACGAGAGAGGGATGCCCACAGTCTCACGAAGAGTCCCTAGCAAATGGGTTAGAAGTAGGAGAGAGGGATGCCCGCGGTCTCAGGAAGAGTCGCTAGCAGATGGGTTAGAAGTAGGAGAGAGGGATGCCTGCGGTCTCACGAAGAGTCGCTAGCAGATGGGTTAGAAGTACGAGAGAGGGATGCCCACCGTCTCACGAAGAGTCCCTAGCAGATGGGTTAGAAGTAGGAGAGAGGGATGCCCGCGGTCTCACGAAGAGTCGCTAGCAGATGGGTTAGAAGTACGAGAGCGAAATGCCCACGGTCTCACGAAGAGTCCCTAGCAGATGGGTTTGAAGTAGGAGAGAGGGATGTCCGTGGTCTCAGGAAAAGTCGCTAGCAGATGGGTTAGAAGTAGGACAGGGGGATGCCTGCGGTCTCACAAAGAGTCGCTAGCAGATGGGTTAGAAGTACGAGAGAGGGATGCCCACGGTCTCACGAAGAGTCGCTAGCAGATGGGTTAGAAGTAGGAGAGAGGGATGCCCGCGGTCTCACGAAGAGTCGCTAGCAGATGGGTTAGAAGTAGGAGAGAGGGATGCCCGCGGTCTCAGGAAGAGTCGCTAGCAGATGGGTTAGAAGTACGAGAGAAGGATGCCTGCGGTCTCACGAAGAGTCGCTAGCAGATGGGTTAGAAGTACGAGAGAGGGATGCCCACGGTCTTACGAAGAGTCCCTAGCAGATGGGTTAGAAGTAGGAGAGATGGATGCCCGCGGTCTCAGGAAGAGTCGCTAGCAGATGGGTTAGAAGTACGAGAGAGGGATGCCCGCGGTCTCACGAAAAGTCCCTAGCAGATGGGTTAGAAGTAGGAGAGAGGGATGCCCGCGGTCTCAGGAAGAGTCGCTAGCAGATGGGTTAGAAGTACGAGAGAAGGATGCCTGCGGTCTCACGAAGAGTCGCTAGCAGATGGGTTAGAAGTAAGAGAGAGGGATGCCCACGGTCTCACGAAGAGTCCTAAGCAGATGGGTTAGAAGTAGGAGAGAGGGATGCCCGCGGTCTCAGGAAGAGTCGCTAGCAGATGGGTTAGAAGTAGGAGAGAGGGATGCCTGCGGTCTCACGAAGAGTCGCTAGCAGATGGGTTAGAAGTACGAGAGAGGGATGCCCATGGTCTCACGAAGAGTCCCTAGCAGATGGGTTAGAAGTAGGAGAGAGGGATGCCCGCGGTCTCAGGAAGAGTCGCTAGCAGATGGGTTAGAAGTACGAGAGAAGGATGCCTGCGGTTTCACGAAGAGTCGCTAGCAGAAGGGTTAGAAGTACGAGAGAGGGATGCCCACGGTCTCACGAAGAGTCCCTAGCAGATGGGTTAGAAGTAGGAGAGAGGGATGCTTGCGTTCTCAGGAAGAGTCGCTAGTAGATGGGTTAGAAGTACGAGAGAGGGATGCCCACAGTCTCACGAAGAGTCCCTAGCAAATGGGTTAGAAGTAGGAGAGAGGGATGCCCGCGGTCTCAGGAAGAGTCGCTAGCAGATGGGTTAGAAGTAGGAGAGAGGGATGCCTGCGGTCTCACGAAGAGTCGCTAGCAGATGGGTTAGAAGTACGAGAGAGGGATGCCCACCGTCTCACGAAGAGTCCCTAGCAGATGGGTTAGAAGTAGGAGAGAGGGATGCCCGCGGTCTCACGAAGAGACGCTAGCAGATGGGTTAGAAGTACGAGAGCGAAATGCCCACGGTCTCACGAAGAGTCCCTAGCAGATGGGTTTGAAGTAGGAGAGAGGGATGCCCGTGGTCTCAGGAAAAGTCGCTAGCAGATGGGTTAGAAGTAGGACAGGGGGATGCCTGCGGTCTCACAAAGAGTCGCTAGCAGATGGGTTAGAAGTACGAGAGAGGGATGCCCACGGTCTCACGAAGAGTCGCTAGCAGATGGGTTAGAAGTAGGAGAGAGGGATGCCTGCGGTCTCACGAAGAGTCGCTAGCAGATGGGTTAGAAGTAGGAGAGAGGGATGCCCGCGGTCTCAGGAAGAGTCGCTAGCAGATGGGTTAGAAGTACGAGAGAAGGATGCCTGTGGTCTCACGAAGAGTCGCTAGCAGATGGGTTAGAAGTACGAGAGAGGGATGCCCACGGTCTTACGAAGAGTCCCTAGCAGATGGGTTAGAAGTAGGAGAGATGGATGCCCGCGGTCTCAGGAAGAGTCGCTAGCAGATGGGTTAGAAGTACGAGAGAGGGATGCCCACGGTCTCACGAAAAGCCCCTAGCAGATGGGTTAGAAGTAGGAGAGAGGGATGCCCGCGGTCTCAGGAAGAGTCGCTAGCAGATGGGTTAGAAGTACGAGAGAAGGATGCCTGCGGTCTCACGAAGAGTCGCTAGCAGATGGGTTAGAAGTAAGAGAGAGGGATGCCCACGGTCTCACGAAGAGTCCTAAGCAGATGGGTTAGAAGTAGGAGAGAGGGATGCCCGCGGTCTCAGGAAGAGTCGCTAGCAGATGGGTTAGAAGTAGGAGAGAGGGATGCCTGCGGTCTCACGAAGAGTCGCTAGCAGATGGGTTAGAAGTACGAGAGAGGGATGCCTATGGTCTCACGAAGAGTCCCTAGCAGATGGGTTAGAAGTAGGAGAGAGGGATGCCCGCGGTCTCAGGAAGAGTCGCTAGCAGATGGGTTAGAAGTACGAGAGAAGGATGCCTGCGGTTTCACGAAGAGTCGCTAGCAGAAGGGTTAGAAGTACGAGAGAGGGATGCCCACGGTCTCACGAAGAGTCCCTAGCAGATGGGTTAGAAGTAGGAGAGAGGGATGCCCGCGTTCTCAGGAAGAGTCGCTAGTAGATGGGTTAGAAGTACGAGAGAGGGATGCCCACGGTCTCACGAAGAGTCCCTAGCAGATGGGTTAGAAGTAGGAGAGAGGGATGCCCGCGGTCTCAGGAAGAGTCACTAGCAGATGGGTTAGAAGTAGGAGAGAGGGATGCCTGCGGTCTCACGAAGAGTCGCTAGCAGATGGGTTAGAAGTACGAGAGAGGGATGCCCACGGTCTCACGAAGAGTCCCTAGCAGATGGGTTAGAAGTAGGAGAGAGGGATGCCCGCGGTCTAAGGAAGAGTCGCTAGCAGATGGGTTAGAAGTAGGAGAGAGGGATGCCTGCGGTCTCACGAAGAGTAGCTAGCAGATGGGTTAGAAGTACGAGAGAGGGATGCCCACGGTCTCACGAAGAGTCCCTAGCAGATGGGTTAGAAGTAGGAGAGAGGGATGCCCGCGGTCTCAGGAAGAGTCGCTAGCAGATGGGTTAGAAGTAGGAGAGAGGGATGCCTGCGGTCTCACGAAGAGTCGCTAGCAGATGGGTTAGAAGTACGAGAGAGGGATGCCCACGGTCTCACGAAGAGTCCCTAGCAGATGGGTTAGAAGTAGGAGAGAGGGATGCCCGCGGTCTCAGGAAGAGTCGCTAGCAGATGGGTTAGAAGTAGGAGAGAGGGATGCCTGCGGTCTCACGAAGAGTCGCTAGCAGATGGGTTAGAAGTACGAGAGAGGGATGCCCACGGTCTCACGAAGAGTCCCTAGCAGATGGGTTAGAAGTAGGAGAGAGGGATGCCCGCGGTCTCAGGAAGAGTCGCTAGCAGATGGGTTAGAAGTAGGAGAGAGGGATGCCTGCGGTCTCACGAAGAGTCGCTAGCAGATGGGTTAGAAGTACGAGAGAGGGATGCCCACAGTCTCACGAAGAGTCCCTAGCAGATGGGTTAGAAGTAGGAGAGAGGGATGCCCACGGTATTATAAAGTCAACGTTTGTACTTTATAGAAATATTTATATTGATCAATTTTGGTGGTTGCAGAAGTCGAAACAAAAAATTGTTTGATTTATGATATGCAAATCTTTACAAATTTTAAATAAGCTAAAACGTTATTTTGTCTCTGGAAGTATGCTTATCTTTGGTTTTTTTTTTAAAAAAAATAATAAATTTGTTGTTTATTACTTTATTTGTAAAGAATAGGAGATTCTTTTCGATTATATTTTGCTTGCGTTAAAGCATTGATTTTTTTTTTGTTTAAAGAAAAATTGTAGAATCGCGTGTTACAAACAAGGACAAGTAAAAATATTCTTTTAGAATATTCGGTTTGTTCCATTTTTCTTTCATTGATGATATGCAACCGTAATTTTAGCAGCAAACTGGAAACTTCGTATGATTTGAATTAATACTTAAAAGAGATATCGAAGAGCTGTTTTAGTAACGGTAAGATTTATTTATCGATATATACCAAGAATTAAGTAAATTTATTGAAAATATTGTGTTTTGATAAGAATTGTTAATTATCGTCGAAGATTTCAACACTAAAATTCACGGAAGAACATGCAACGAAACTTTTATACTAGAACGAAGATCTGCCTAATTATGTTACCTTAATCGACGCAAAGAAGAACGGTTAAAATATCTTGAGGATTTGAGAGAGAGACAATTCAATTATTCAATCGACGACGACTGAACCACGTTAAAATAGGAAAGGCGCTGCAGTTTTGACGACACGAGCTAATAAGAAGACGTCTCGGGAGCCTAGCAGGAGGACAACCCAGCAGCCCGGTCCGCGAGAAGGACCGACTCGACGGCGCAAACTAAGAAGGAGGCGGCTCACGAGCCGAGCAGTAGAACAGCCCAGCATTCCGGTACGAGAGGAGGACTGAGTCAACGACCTACCAGCTATCCAGAGCAGGAGAGCCAGCTACACGCGGATCGTCGCAGAGTCCTGGTCATCGAGGAAGTCAATACGTCTGTAGAGGCTATAACTGTCACTGAGGTCGGTTGTTTTTCCAGTCCCCGTACAGTCGTCGATTTGGAACGTTTCCCGTTTGTTGAATTTCACGAACATTATTTTTTATATAAAACATTGATTTCCGCCTGAAAGACTTACCAGCGGCATAATTTAAATCCAAATCTGAATCTCTTGTTCTATAATTATTAGAATAACTAAACTAATTAATTTAAATTAACTCTCGGGATCCCAAGACTATTGAATAGTAAATATCTGTTTGGAATTCTTTCAGGGCATTAAATTTTATATAAACGTTAGTCTCTGATGTAGTAATGTTTCACCAACACTCAGTGGTCCACGCTCACCGAGTGCTTTCAATCCTGGCTTAATACATAATTTTTACTTAATTTGAACTTACCACAACTTAACTTTCAACAGAAACATATAGAATTATTGAATCGTTTACATGATATAAAACAAATTGTTGATATATTTACACTACACTAACTTTGAATGAGTTTTTTTTTTTGTTTTGAATTGGATAAACTTGTTACATACATACACAAAGAATTCCAAGCATTCTAGAATAAGTTAATAGTCTAGTAGGATAAAAATGTGATCAATGTATGTATAATAATAATTGTACCCTGCAACGGCTCTGCCGCACTCACATTAGGTCTAAAATACACCTACTTTAAATACAGACGCAATTTACTTTTATTTACGACACATAAACCAGTTACATTGATTTACCTTGATAATTTTAGCTGTTTGAACCAAGAACATCTAATTCATTTTTTTTAAACTGACGGAACTCGACGGTTGTGAAAATTTGTTAAAGAAACATAATCAATTTTTTTTAGCTTCACACACCCGTTGGTACGTCAGTATCACGAAGAGTCCCTAGCAGATGGGTTAGAAGTAGAAGAGAGAGGGATGCCCGCGGTCTCAGGAAGAGTCCCTAGCAGATGGGTTAGAAGTAGGAGAGAGGGATGCCCGCGGTCTCAGGAAGAGTCGCTAGCAGATGGGTTAGAAGTAGGAGAGAGGGATGCCCGCGGTCTCACGAAGAGTCCCTAGCAGATGGGTTAGAAGTAGGAGAGAGGGATGCCTGCGGTCTCACGAAGAGTCGCTAGCAGATGGGTTAGAAGTAGGAGAGAGGGATGCCTGCGGTCTCACGAAGAGTCCCTAGCAGATGGGTTAGAAGTAGGAGAGAGGGATGCCCGCGGTCTCAGGAAGAGTCGCTAGCAGATGGGTTAGAAGTAGGAGAGAGGGATGCCCGCGGTCTCACGAAGAGTCCCTAGCAGATGGGTTAGAAGTAGGAGAGAGGGATGCCTGCGGTCTCACGAAGAGTCGCTAGCAGATGGGTTAGAAGTAGGAGAGAGGGATGCCTGCGGTCTAACGAAGAGTCCCTAGCAGATGGGTTAGAAGTAGGAGAGAGGGATGCCCGCGGTCTCACGAAGAGTCCCTAGCAGATGGGTTAGAAGTAGGAGAGAGGGATGCCTGCGGTCTCACGAAGAGTCGCTAGCAGATGGGTTAGAAGTAGGAGACTAGCAGATGGGTTAGAAGTAGGAGAGAGGGATGCCCACGGTATCACGAAGAGTCCCTAGCAGATGGGTTAGAAGTAGAAGAGAGAGGGATGCCCGCGGTCTCAGGAAGAGTCGCTAGCAGATGGGTTAGAAGTAGGAGACTAGCAGATGGGTTAGAAGTAGGAGAGAGGGATGCCCACGGTATCACTAAGAGTCCCTAGCAGATGGGTTAGAAGTAGAAGAGAGAGGGATGCCCGCGGTCTCAGGAAGAGTCCCTAGCAGATGGGTTAGAAGTAGAAGAGAGAGGGATGCCCGCGGTCTCAGGAAGAGTCGCTAGCAGATGGGTTAGAAGTAGGAGAGAGGGATGCCCGCGGTCTCAGGAAGAGTCGCTAGCAGATGGGTTAGAAGTAGGAGACTAGCAGATGGGTTAGAAGTAGGAGAGAGGGATGCCCACGGTATCACGAAGAGTCCCTAGCAGATGGGTTAGAAGTAGAAGAGAGAGGGATGCCCGCGGTCTCAGGAAGAGTCGCTAGCAGATGGGTTAGAAGTAGGAGAGAGGGATGCCTGCGGTCTCACGAAGAGTCCCTAGCAGAAGGGTTAGAAGTAGGAGAGAGAGGGTTGCCCGCGGTCTCAGGAAGAGTCGCTAGCAGATGGGTTAGAAGTAGGAGAGAGGGATGCCCGCGGTCTCAGGAAGAGTCGCTAGCAGATGAGTTAGAAGTAGGAGACTAGCAGATGGGTTAGAAGTAGGAGAGAGGGATGCCCACGGTATCACGAAGAGTCCCTAGCAGATGGGTTAGAAGTAGAAGAGAGAGGGATGCCCGCGGTCTCACGAAGAGTCCCTAGCAGATGGGTTAGAAGTAGGAGAGAGGGATGCCCGCGGTCTCAGGAAGAGTCGCTAGCAGATGGGTTAGAAGTAGGAGACTAGCAGATGGGTTAGAAGTAGGAGAGAGGGATGCCCACGGTATCACGAAGAGTCCCTAGCAGATGGGTTAGAAGTAGAAGAGAGAGGGATGCCCGCGGTCTCAGGAAGTGTCCCTAGCAGATGGGTTAGAAGTAGAAGAGAGAGGGATGCCCGCGGTCTCAGGAAGAGTCGCTAGCAGATGGGTTAGAAGTAGGAGAGAGGGATGCCCGCGGTCTCAGGAAGAGTCGCTAGCAGATGGGTTAGAAAAAGGAGACTAGCAGATGGGTTAGAAGTAGGAGAGAGGGATGCCCACGGTATCACGAAGAGTCCCTAGCAGATGGGTTAGAAGTAGAAGAGAGAGGGATGCCCGCGGTCTCAGGAAGAGTCGCTAGCAGATGGGTTAGAAGTAGGAGAGAGGGATGCCTGCGGTCTCACGAAGAGTCCCTAGCAGATGGGTTAGAAGTAGGAGAGAGGGATGCCCGCGGTCTCAGGAAGAGTCGCTAGCAGATGGGTTAGAAGTAGGAGACTAGCAGATGGGTTAGAAGTAGGAGAGAGGGATGCCCACGGTATCACGAAGAGTCCCTAGCAGATGGGTTAGAAGTAGAAGAGAGAGGGATGCCCGCGGTCTCAGGAAGAGTCCCTAGCAGATGGGTTAGAAGTAGGAGAGAGGGATGCCCGCGGTCTCAGAAAGAGTCGCTAGCAGATGGGTTAGAAGTAGGAGACTAGCATATGGGTTAGAAGTAGGAGAGAGGGATGCCCACGGTATCAGGAAAAGTCCATAGCAGATAGGTTAGAAGTAGAAGAGAGAGGGATGCCCGCGGTCTCAGGAAGAGTCGCTAGCAGATGTGTTAGAAGTAGGAGAGAGGGATGCCTGCGGTCTCACGAAGAGTCCCTAGCAGATGGGTTAGAAGTAGGAGAGAGGGATGCCCGCGGTCTCAGGAAGAGTCGCTAGCAGATGGGTTAGAAGTAGGAGACTAGCAGATGGGTTAGAAGTACGAGAGCGAAATGCCCACGGTCTCACGAAGAGTCCCTAGCAGATGGGTTAGAAGTAGGAGAGAGGGATGCCCGTGGTCTCAGGAAAAGCCGCTAGCAGATGGGTTAGAAGTAGGAGACTAGCAGATGGGTTAGAAGTAGGAGAGAGGGATGCCCACGGTATCACGAAGAGTCCCTAGCAGATGGGTTAGAAGTAGGAGAGAGGGATGCCCACGGTCTCACGAAGAGTCCCTAGCAGATGGGTTAGAAGTAGGAGAGAGGGATGCCCGCGGTCTCACGAAGAGTCCCTAGCAGATGGGTTAAAAGTAGGAGAGAGGGATGCCCGCGGTCTCACAAAGAGTCGCTAGCAGATGGGTTAGAAGTACGAGAGAAGGATGCCCACGGTCTCACGAAGAGTCCCTAGCAGATGGGTTAGAAGTAGGAGAGAGGGATGCCCGCGGTCTCAGGAAGAGTCGCTAGAAGATGGGTTAGAAGTAGGAGAGAGGGATGCCCGTGGTCTCACGAAGAGTCGCTAGCAGATGGGTTAGAAGTACGAGAGCGAAATGCCCACGGTCTCACGAAGAGTCCCTAGCAGATGGGTTAGAAGTAGGAGAGAGGGATGCCCGCGGTCTCAGAAAGAGTCGCTAGCAGATGAGTTAGAAGTAGGAGAGAGGGATGCCCGTGGTCTGACGAAGAGTCCCTAGCAGATGGGTTAGAAGTACGAGAGAGGGATGCCCACGGTCTCACGAAGAGTCGCTAGCAGATGGGTTAGAAGTAGGAGAGAGGGATGCCCGCGGTCTCAGGAAGAGTTGCTAGCAGATGGGTTAGAAGTACGAGAGAGGGATGCCCGCGGTCTCAGGAAGAGTTGCTAGCAGATGGGTTAGAAGTACGAGAGAGGGATGCCCACGGTCTCACGAAGAGTCCCTAGCAGATGGGTTAGAAGTAGGAGAGAGGGATGCCCGCGGTCTCACGAAGAGTCCCTAGCAGATGGGTTAGAAGTAGGAGAGAGGGATGCCCGCGGTCTCAGGAAGAGTCGCTAGCAGATGGGTTAGAAGTAGGAGAGAGGGATGCCCGTGGTCTCACGAAGAGTCCCTAGCAGATGGGTTAGAAGTAGGAGAGAGGGATGCCCGCGGTCTCAGGAAGAGTCGCTAGAAGATGGGTTAGAAGTGGGAGAGAGGGATGCCCGTGGTCTCACGAAGAGTCCCTAGCCGATGGGTTAGAAGTACGAGAGAGGGATGCCAACGGTCTCACGAAGAGTCGCTAGCAGATGGGTTAGAAGTACGAGAGAGGGATGCCCACGGTCTCACGAAGAGTCCCTAGCAGATGGGTTAGAAGTAGGAGAGAGGGATGCCCGCGGTCTCAGGAAGAGTCGCTAGCAGATGGGTTAGAAGTAGGAGAGAGGGATGCCCGCGGTCTCACGAAGAGTCGCTAGCAGATGGGTTAGATGTACGAGAGAGGGATGCCCACGGTCTCACGAAGAGTCCCTAGCAGATGGGTTAGAAGTACGAGAGAGGGATGCCCACGGTCTCACGAAGAGTCCCTAGCAGATGGGTTAGAAGTACGAGAGAGGGATGCCCACGGTCTCACGAAGAGTCCCTAGCAGATGGGTTAGAAGTAGGAGAGAGGGATGCCCATGGTCTCACGAAGAGTCCCTAGCAGATGGGTTAGAAGTAGGAGAGAGGGATGCCCGCGGTCTCAGGAAGAGTCGCTAGCAGATGGGTTAGAAGTAGGAGAGAGGGATGCCCGCGGTCTCAGGTAGAGTCGCTAGCAGATGGGTTAGAAGTAGGAGAGAGGGATGCCCGCGGTCTCACGAAGAGTCGCTAGCAGATGGGTTAGAAGTACGAGAGAGGGATGCCCACGGTCTCACAAAGAGTCCCTAGCAGATGGGTTAGAAGTACGAGAGAGGGATTCCCGCGGTCTCACGAAGAGTCGCTAGCAGATGGGTTAGAAGTACGAGCGAGGGATGCCCACGGTCTCACGAAGAGTCGCTAGCAGATGGGTTAGAAGTACGAGAGAGGGATGCCCACGGTCTCACGAAGAGTCCCTAGCAGATGGGTTAGAAGTACGAGAGAGGGATGCCCACGGTCTCACGAAGAGTCCCTAGCAGATGGGTTAGTAGTACGAGAGAGGGATGCCCACGGTCTCACGAAGAGTCCCTAGCAGATGGGTTAGAAGTAGGAGAGAGGGATGCCCGCGGTCTCAGGAAGAGTCGCTAGCAGATGGGTTAGAAGTAGGAGAGAGGGATGCCCGCGGTCTAACGAAGAGTCGCTAGCAGATGGGTTAGAAGTACGAGAGAGGGATGCCCACGGTCTCACGAAGAGTCCCTAGCAGATGGGTTAGATGTAGGAGAGAGGGATGCCCGCGGTCTCACGAAGAGTCGCTAGCAGATGGGTTAGAAGTACGAGAGAGGGATGCCCACGGTCTCACGAAGAGTCCCTAGCAGATGGGTTAGAAGTAGGAGAGAGGGATGCCCGCGGTCTCAGGAAGAGTCCCTAGCAGATGGGTTAGAAGTACGAGAGAGGGATGCTCACGGTCTCAGGAAGAGTCCCTAGCAGATGGGTTAGAAGTACGAGAGAGGGATGCTCACGGTCTCAGGAAGAGTCCCTAGCAGATGGGTTAGAAGTAGGAGAGAGGGATGCCTGCGGTCTCACGAAGAGTCGCTAGCAGATGGGTTAGAAGTACGAGAGAGGGATGCTCACGGTCTCAGGAAGAGTCCCTAGCAGATGGGTTAGAAGTAGGAGAGAGGGATGCCCACGGTCTCAGGAAGAGTCCCTAGCAGATGGGTTAGAAGTAGGAGAGAGGGATGCCCACGGTCTCACGAAGAGTCGCTAGCAGATGGATTAGAAGTAGGAGAGAGGGATGCCCGCGGTCTCAGGAAGAGTCCCTAGCAGATGGGTACAGGTGAGAGGGTGAGAGAGAGAGAGAGAGGGTGGGAAGTACGCGGTCTCACTAGGAGTCGCTAGCTGAGGAGAAGAAGGAGAAGAAGGAGAAGGAGAGATTCAAGCCAATAATACCACTATTTAACTGTGTTGGTATTTATTCTCCCAGATTGGCTGGGAGAGAGGAGAGCTGTCTAGGCGTTTTCATTTCCTAACCTAACTAATTACTAAGTGTATTTGGGAGGGGTCTGGGTAGGGAAGACTCTAAGTGCGTCTCAGGCCGAAGCCTATACGCTCTTAGCATGCAGGTTATGAACCATGCAGGAGAGGAAGCATGCATCATGTGCTAGTAGGAGATTGGGCAGCCATGGCAACATTTTAGCCATGATTAACTAACTCACCTGACTGACTATTCTAAGTTAAAACTAGATAAGTTGGGCCCAGGTAAAAACTGCATAGACACAGGGAAAACCCTGGGCACTATCATGCAGGATGAAAAATTTCATGCATTATTACAAACAGGTTGGTTACAGGAAACAGAAAGATGGTCCTGGAAGAAGAGTTGGACAGAGTAGAAAGACTGCTATGCAAATGGGCGGCAGCTTGACATTTAATCCGCATTTATTTCGGTGGCGGCTCTGTCGTTTCCCACTAGGCTACCAGCCAGCCTAAACTAAATTAAGAAGGGGAAAAATTCGTCTGCGCTGATTAAAGTGAGCACCTATGCTCGGAACAATTCCTCCTCTATAATATTGGGATCGGCATGGCATTGCCCAACGTAACGTAACGTATTAGGCCCCCTGCACAAGGGCAAGAAACAGTAGAGCCCGCGACCCCATACCGGGTAATCAAATGGGGGGAAGGGGTGGCCAGCCAGGAGGCTAATGAAAACCACACTTTACAACAGCACAGAACAAAAAAAACAGAAAGAATGGCAATGCAAAACCATCCTGTAACACCCGGGTCGGCAAGCGACGTGTGTTTCCATGCAAGGAGCGAAGGTCAATTTCAAAAGGTGACAGCAAAAAAAAAAATAAAAAATTTACAGTTAATGTATGGAAACACACGATTAATTTTCAAGTTCCACAGTCACCTCGCGGACAATCAAAGCACCCAAATACATTACCGACCAGACGAGAGAGTAGACGACCGCCATCGAACGCACAACCGACCCCAACGAGAGCTAGAGGTGAAAAAGGCCCAGAGGCGATGAGCCTCTGTCACACCTCGACTTGTCACTGGAGGCGCCACTATCGCAGCGCGGGGAGAAGGGGAAAAGAAGCGCTACGTCACAGACCCAGGAGTGGAAAGAGGGGAGGGGGTAGACGCGAGGCGTGACGTTTAGGTCTAATAACCGAAGAGGTTCTCCGGGCCTCTTCAACCCCGCCCCCTTTTCGAATCCATAGGCCCTTCAATTTGTTTACTGTCCAAACAACACGAGCTTAAGAGTGCGACGGCCAGGAACATCTTCTAGGTGCGGCGGCCCCCGTAGCTTCGTAGATGGTATCAGAAACGGGCGGCTGGCAGCTGGAGACGATCGCGCAACAAGACGGCTCCCCCGCGGAGGCGGCCACCATCGCCGCTCCGCTGTGAGGTGGGAGTCGAGCTTCACAGGGGCAAGCAGGCCGATCAAGGCCCGCCTTAGACTGCGGCACCGCCATAGGGCGCCCGGCGCACCAGGCATCTCTCGGCCGGGCGAGGCACGCCTCACAGCTCAGCACAGGGCTCGCGCCTCACGCAGAGGGGGCCGCCACGGACGACAGAGGTGTGAGCCTCCGGAGGCGGCAAGCGTCTTCACGGGAGCCCACAGCGCACTCAGCCTGGCGCTCTCAGAGCCGACGAGGGGCGGCCAGGTGGGCCGCAGGCGACTCGGGGACAGCAACTTCACTTCTCCACTAGGCCAGCCGATCCTGGGAGGCATCGGTGTCAAGCCGACCTCGCAGGGGGGTCCAGTGGCCGACAAAGGCCATGATCAGCGAAGCAAGCGGAGCAGCGGGGCGGGGTGCAAGCCGGCATCACAGTGACGTCACTTCCGGGGCCGCGTCCCGTCGCAGAAGCAGAAGTAGTCCAACTAGCGTTGACGTCCATGCCCGCGCCAAACAGGAGAGGGGTGCCGAGGAAAACAGAATCTCTAGCAAGGGAACAGATGGTCAGCGCTCAATCTCCACACTCGATATTACTTATCAAAACGCAGCGTGCCTCACAGGCTGCTGAGCAAAAAAAAAAAAAAAATTACACACACCTCAAAACAGTAACAGTATCCTCAATTCTCCGACTAAAGAGTTAAATGACTAGATAATCAACATTCCACCACAGCAGTTTAAGAACAGAATAACAGTACAAACAAGACACTTAAATTATACATATCAGCATATACTAGTAATAATTTATAGCATGGAGAACCAGGGCCACGAGCCAATTCTAAGTTCACACGGTGATGGCAACAAAAACACAATAATGAATTAAACATTATAACATCAACACAAGCATGCCACTACGTACCTAAGCACATAATCGATCAAGTGACGTAAGCTTTAAGCTGTGACACGTGCGCCTTGCGGAATTTCCGCTTGGAGTTGAGGTCCTGTAAAAGAACAGTGTTATTTCCTAGCATGCGGGTAATCAAAAAGGGTCCCGCATATGGCGGCAGCAGCTTCACGTTGATCTGCGCAGCCAACGACGGCAGCACGTGGGAACGGCACACAACCAGGTCTCCGACTGAAAAGGGGTGAGCCTTTCTATGACGGTCGTAAGCAGAGGCAACGACCTTACGGGCTTTTTCCAAATTACAAGCTATGTCGCCACACACGCGATCTAAACCAGACTGCGAAAGCGCGGAGTCCAGCGGCAGCAGGCCCCACAGGTTCAGGAGGGGATGGGTTATCTCTCGCCCAAGAAACGGGACAGAGAGGGGGAAACCGGAAGCGGAGTGTATTGCAGTGTTCAGCCCCACATTAATGAACTCTAGGTCGGTGTCCCAGAGCGTGTGATCTGCTCGGTAGAATGAGGTTAATATGCCCTTGAGAAATTTGTTTACTCGTTCCGACTGGTTTCCTTGCGGAAAATAGGCGGAACTGTAAACCGGCTTTATTGCCCACTCAAAACACATGTCCTTGTATAGATTGCTCTGGAAGTACCGAGCGTTGTCGGAGACCAAAATGGCTGGTGCTCCAAAAAACTTCCACACCTGTTCTCGCAAAGACTTAACAATCGAGGACGCTTTCATGTTTTTGAGTGGCACGAGCATTACAAATTTCGTAAAGATATCTAAAATCACCAGCAGACATATATTCCCTTTACGTGATCGCGTAAGCGGGCCGAAGATGTCCAGATGGACTGAGTGCCAAGGCGCGATCGGCGGATCAGCATCATACAAGCCGATCTTTGTGGAATGAGGGGGCTTTGAAATCTGACAATCATGGCAGCTGCGCACATATTTACGTACGTCGCTGCGCAGTTCTGGCCAAAAGAGGTGAGCCGCGATTCTGCTGTAGGTTTTATCGATACCCAGGTGCCCGCCAATCAATGACGCATGAAAGTAGGATAAAACCATGGGCCTCAGCTGGAGGGGAACAACGGCTTTGCGGGCTCTGCCCGAGCTTCCAGTAAAATACAGGATGTCGCGATCCTCCACGAAGGGAAGCGCTAGGCCCTTCTGTAAATCCTCACGGACCCCCCGGCAAAGGTCATCGTCCCTGTGGCAATCCTTAAGATTGAATTATGACTCCGGGAATAGTCTACATACGGATATAAAGTCCGTGGATTCAGGGGGATCGTAGGTGTCTACCACGAACTCCACTGGAGCAAACATGCGTGACGTGTCAGCCACCACGTTGTCCATGCCCTTAACATGATGGATGACGAACTTGAATCGCGACAGGCGAAGAATCCAGCGACCTATCTTGCCGAATTGGTGAGGATGGTTGCACAGCCAGGACAGCGCACTATTGTCTGTGTATAGATCAAAGCATTTGCAATCCAGAAAAGATGAAAATTTTTCAACACTAAATAAACACGCGAGGGTCTCTTTTTCATACGTCCCCAAGCGCCGTTCTGACTCGAGGAGCGTCCTACTGGCATAAACTATGGGTCGCAGCTTCCCCTCCTCCATGTGTCCCAAGACCGCGCCCACCGCAATGGAGGACGCATCCACCCAAACGGCGAACCGTTTATCGAAGTTAGGCAGAATTAGCACCGGGGGGGAAGCCATGCGTTCCTTCAGTCGCCTGAACGCCTTCTCTTGCACGTCACCTCATGCAAAAGGGACTTTTTTTACGTAAGGCATTAAGAGGCGCGAATAGGGTGGCATAATCAGGGATAAAGCGCGCGAAATACCCCAGCATTCCTAAGAATCGCTGCATGCCCTTTACATTTCGGGGCTGGGGAAAGTCCACAATAGGCGCGATCTTTTCCGGGTCCATGATTAAATGTCCCTTAGAGATGACATAGCCAAGGAACTTGACATGGTCCTTCGCCAGGAAGAGCTTACCAGGGTTAACGGTCAAACCCAAGTCTCTGAACCGCGTGAACACCTGTCTAAGATGCGCGATGTGTTCCTCAAACGAGTTGCTATAAACGAGTACGTCATCAATGTAATTAAACACAAAGTAGAACTTAAACTCGGCGAGAACATGATCCAGCACACGACTAAGCGCTTGGCTTCCAAAGCTCACACCCATCGGAATACGATTGTACTGGTACTGTCCAAAAGGCGTGGAAAAGGCTGTGAACTTATGACAGCTCTCGTCCAGTAAGCACTGATGGAAGCTGTGGTTCAAATCAATGACGGAAAATACACTGGCATTGCCCAAATGCTGCAATGCACTTTCGACCGTGGGCAGTGGCCACAAATCGTCCACAATTTTGTGATTTAACAAGGTATAATTATGCACAATTCGCCACTCTTGGTGCCCCTTTTTGGGGACCAAAAAAGTGGGAGTGCTGAAGTCCGATTTAGATAGCGAGATGACGTCAGCGTCCAACAACCGCTGTATGATAGTACGCAGGGCCTGCAACTTGGGTGGGGAAAATTTATGGTATCTGCTGTGGACCGGCACTTCGTCCTTCATATAAAATTTATATGACAGGATATCGCACTTGCCTATGCGACGAGTAATCACGTCCGGAAAATCGTTAATGAGCTGTTCCACGGCTCGCTCAAGGTCACAATCCCTCGCATCGATGTTGTGGAGCACAATGTGCGTCCCACTCTCGTGACGTAACAGTATCTTGACAGAGGGCGCAAAGCCGAAACACAGCTCATGACGATGAACATCGAGGACACATCTTGCCTTGCTTAGGAAATCAAGGCCTAAAATAAGGTTAGGCGATAATCCGGGCACGACCATAAACATGCAGTTTCACGAGAAACTATGGATTTTAATATGGATCACAACTGACTGCGTGGCACGTAAAATATTGCCATTGGCCACGGACAATCTCAGGTCCTGTTCGGGGATCACGATCATGTGAAGTCCAAGAAGTTGATGACGCAGGGACTTCAGGCAATACTCGCTGATGGCTGAGCGCGTGGCACCCGTGTCCACCAAGGTGGGGTAAAACCTGTCACGTATCGCGACAGGCAAAAAGTGTAAAGACGAGGGATGAGAGGATTTTCTAAGAAGGTGACCTAATCGACCCCTTTTTCGACCGGTCACAGTCCATTTCCCAGACATTGTGTCCGATAATGCCCAGACCGACCACACCTGAAACATCGGCGCTGTGTCACATCTACGCGCGCACTCAAGCACTCGTACATAACATGTCCGAATCGGGCGCAATTCGCGCAGCGTCCCATTCCACTGGCACCAGGGGAGGGGCCGTGACCTTGCGAAACAATGCCCTCTGGCGGGGGTGCCGAAGGCGTCAATGTCACACGAGTCGGAACTCGACTCGTCGGGCGCCACACGCTACGGTCCACGCACGTGTCAGGTGGCATCGCCCCCCCCCCCCCCGCCAGGCCGGCCACAGCTGCGGCCCGAACCTTGGGCGGGGGAGGGGGCAGTCGTGACGGTCAAGGTCGCTTGAGTCCCAAGGTCAAGTTCAGCACAGGGCGCAGGACAGACTTCCGTGTTTACAAAACATTGTGCATCCGCGAGCGCGCCTGGTTGTCCGCCGACAGGGGTCCCACGCCTATGAGTCAAGGCTGGGGCCGGGAATTCAGTCCGGTATTTCTCAAGAGCCATCAGGCGGCCTTGTACCTCGCAACTCCACTCACGGAGCCCCGGCAAAGACGTCGGAGGGGTTATCATAGCGCAATTTTGTAGAACATTTGGACTCACATTTCCCAAGATCAACTGCACAGAGTCCGACTCTGGCAGTCCCACCCCTAGAACCTCTGCAAAGGCAGCCACAGAGTTGACGAAATCCACCACCGGCTCGCTGGGCTTCTGGAAACGAAATACCAAGTCCCGTTTTAGGCCTTCCAAGACGCGGGGCGGACAAACTGAGCGCACGAGGAGCTTCTTGAACGACTCAAACCCAGTTCCCTGCTCGATGGCATCCGTCAACATGCGGACGTGTGCTCCTTCGATCTTACTAAGGAGTACCTGCATAAAGGCCTCCGGACCGACGAGGCGCTGCCGAAACAATCGCTCGGCTGCCATGACAAACTCCAAAATGGCCCTAGGTTCATTTCTTGTAAGGAGCGGGAGGGACCTGAAGGAGGAGAAGAATAACTTTTGAAGGAACTGTGGGCCTTCCTGCTGACTCACTGTGACCGGGGTCTGCCGCGGCTGTTGCTCCGCGGGAACAGCACACTCGCTCCGCACGAACTGCGCCAGATGCGCGCGCAGCTGTACGACAGTGTCATCGGAAGAAAACGGAAGCTCGTTCTCCTCGAAGTGGGCCAGCAGCTCCGCCTTGCGAAGCCGGTATATCCATCCCGTTTCAGTCGACATGATCCTGTAAACAGTCAACACACGAGACTATGCTGCAACGAGCAGAGTGGCGCAGAGTTGAAGAACGCTTCAACCTGCTAATCAATATAAAAGGGGGGGGGGGGGGGGTTCTTCTAGTAGAACCTGTTGCAGCTAGTTTAGAGGTGTACTTAAAAATTGAAGGGATCTAAAGAAACATGAGACTCGTATATTGATATGTTGATCCATTTACACACAATGTATATATTCTTTGTTACAAAAGTACAAATTGAAGGAATCATAAGGAACATGAGACTCGTATATTAATACGTTGATCCATTTACACACAAACGCATATATTCTTAGTAGTAGGAAAATACCGGTTCTGGGACAGGCGCAGGATCCAGGATCCGGCGGCCATCTTGGATGACGTCATCTAATCCGTATGCTAATCCATGCTAATCCGTATGCTAATCTATGCTAATCTATGCTAATCCTTGACAATCTATGCTAATCCATGCCAATCTATGCCAATCCGTATGCCAATCTATGCTAATCCGTATGCCAATCTATGCCAATTCGTATGCCAATCTATGCTAATCCGTATGCCCATCTATGCTAATCCATATGCCAATCTATGCTAATCCATATGTTAATCCATGCTAATCCATGCTAATCCATCCGCCATTTTGTATTTCTAGAAATTTCCACCAACTTCGAATCGTGACGTCACCGTTGCACTTTTCGTCACGGCCGCCATCTTGGATTCGAATTTTATTTTTTTTTTCGAACTTCAACTTTTCGAAATTCGATGTAATCATCAGCTGCCATCTTGTTTCGTCTGCTGGTGGCCGCCATCTTGTTTTCGTCTGCTGGTGGCCGCCATCTTGTTTTCGTCTGCTGGAGGCAGCCATCTTGTGACGTCATATAGTTCTGTTGGTCGCCACCAGATAGCAGCAGGGATTATTTTATTTTTTTCTTTAACTAAAATATTTTCAGTGCCGAGGCTGGGATTCGATCCATGGGACGTGAAAACGTCCAGGATGTCGTGGTTACGAGGCGGACGCCTTGACCACTAGACCACGAGACCAATTGGGATATGGTGGAATAAATAATCTATATATGCTACGTACTGACGGCAAGTTTATGATAAATGGGGGGGGAGGGTGTTTTTGCCTTCCTTAATGCATACCTAAGGCGCCACATTTGAAATTAAAATTATTATACAGCCGCCATCTTTAATTCCAGCACAGACTACCAGATGGCGCTAAATTCAAAAAATTAGTTGCCAGAGGCGCCGCCATCTTGGTTCTCAAGTTGGCTGGTAGATGTCGCTAGTATCGCGCGCCAAATTCAAAAATTAGTTGCCAGAGGCGCCGCCATCTTGGTTCTCAAGTTGGCTGGTAGATGTCGCTAGTATCGCGCGCCAAATTCAAAAATTAGTTGCCAGAGACGCCGCCATCTTGGTTCTCAAGTTGGCTGGTAGATGTCGCTAGTATCGCGCGCCAAATTCAAAAATTAGTTGCCAGAGGCACCGCCATCTTGGTTCTCAAGTTGACTGGTAGATGGCGCCACCGTCGCCATATTTTAGTTCATACAATCGATACCAGATGACGCCACCATCGCCATCTTTAGTTCCTAGTGTTGCTACCAGAGTGTGCCACCATCGCCATCTTTAATTCTTAAAGTTACCGCCGGAGCGCGCCACCGTCGCCATCTTTAATTCTTAAAGTTACTGCCGGATGGCGCCAAGTGTTATGTAGTCAGTCTAGACAAGTCGGGATAAGTTTGGAACCTGTAGCCATATTATTATTAATTAATAATGTATGTTTATTAAATATGATAGAGTATTTATAAAATATTGGTGTTGTGTAGAGACTCTCTCTTCTTCTCGTAGTGGCGGAAGACATCTCGAAGGTAGTGTTAGAATTTATGTATTAAAGCAATCACTCTAGCTGAGGAGACTAATAACTTATAGTTACAATTCAATAATAGCGGCAATTAAATGTTTTGAAATTAAAGCAAACAACGTAAATGTTAAACACATATTTATTTAAATCTTATTACAAACAGCAAGGGGTAAGAACAATTGATGATTTAAAAGAAGTAAATAACGAGTAATAAAATCACATAATATTCACACACTACACATCATAGTGACAAAGGCAACATTAACTCGAGACCCAATTATACATAGTAGTATGGGTGGTCGAATAGCCAGAATTTAAGTAGCTGAACATTACAATGGGCGCAATGGAATTTGCCATACAGTTTTATACATTTATCCAGGCGGTTTCCATAAGTCTTTAAAAGTTTGTTGAAGCTAGGACAGTTTCTTTCATTATGTAAATCAACAATGTTGGCACTGCACAATTCACTAAAGATACTTTTCTGTTTGTCTCCTAGGACGTATACTACATCTCCTTCTTCAGGGTTGACGATGTCACATAACACTGATGAGATTTGGTCAAAGCTCACTTCACCTTCGTTCCACGAGAGTCCATGCACTTCATAAGTCAGTTTACGATTCTCGCTTTGCGACAGCCTGTCTAGTTCGGACCAGTCACATGGTGGTTTGAATATGTATTCATAGGTCCTCAATACATCGCCGTCCTCGATGAGCATTGCTGCAAGTTGCTTAACCACATACCCCTTTTGTGATGTGAGGCACTGAATGTTGCAGAGAAATAATGACATTTTTTTGCCAGTACTCACGATAACTGATGTGTGAAGCTGTGCTAGCTCTGCAAGGCTGATGCTAGTTCTACAGGTATGACTGCACGGCTGCAGTGCTGATGTTGTCTCTAGGATGCTGAATGTCAGACTGGTTGTAACAACCTTTGGTGTCGTAGTACACACAAATTTACAATTCGTCTTCATCACTATCCCCCAAGCCACTATCCGTTCCTTCATCCACATCTTCGTTCACCTCTTGCGCTTCCTTTGCGGCCTCGATGCAGGTCATAACAGCATGATATAAATAGGTAATAAATACCTCTTCCTCAGGGAACTCAGTGAGAATGTTGAGGGTGGAGGATGTAAGGTGGTAATGTATATCATTAAAGTCCATACCTATGTAGCGACGTACTACATCCATTACAAATTCCCGAACATCGTCTATCGTAACACTGTTTAAATTACAATCGCAAACACTCTCCGCGTAAACACTGGTGGAAGCCATGATGATGAGAGCGTGGTTAGAAGCAGACTACCACGTTAGCGGAGCGATGCTGTGAGGCCCCCAGAACTCGCTCGAAATAACCTGCACAACACATTCCAAAAACATGACGTAGCCTATGGTTGACGGCACAAACACCCTGAGTGGCTCTGCGTGTTTCCTCCTGCCCGAACACGCGCTGCTGTGAAAGCCTCTTCCCGAGCACAGACGTCACTCCCGCAGCAGACAAAACAGGCGTATGCTACAGGAGCTAGAACAATTGAATAGCCAAATATATATTTAGACTACCCAACTTCATAAATGACATGAGATAATTCCTGTGCGATAATCATACTTTAAATGTTGTAATGTATGTATAAACAATAATCATGACTAAGTACTTGAAAAAAAAAAATGTAAGTGAGGTGTTATTCACCTTTAGCGCTTCTCGATTTCTGTATCTGCTACCCACGAATTAAATTGAGACGGGAAACCCCACCATTTCACAAAAGACCGACCATTTCTTCGTTTGAGAACTTTCTCCACCAAATATGTGTCCGGATACATCGTAGGCTGGATCTCTTCAGCATAGAAGCCACCACGAATAGGCTTGTGGTCCAAGTCTTCGAGGTAGTAGGTCCTGGGTTCCGATTCACGAACGTGTGTCACACGGAAAAGTTCAGAACTCCAATTCGCCGTGAAATTTTTCTCAAAGACACCTTTCTGCTTGGAGATTCTCACAATGTCACCAACATTAGCTTTATGCTTGCGTGTATCTTTCTTCTTCGTGTTGGTGAATACAGTCCCAAGCAGACGATCATCCTTTACATCTTTAGGCTTCATTTTCGTGGTAGAATGCACTGTGGAATTATATTCACTTATAAGTTTCGACAAAAGATCCAACCATTTGTAATTACCATTAACTGTGAACTGACACCACATCTTGGTGCGCAATGTTCTGTTAAACCTTTCTACTACAGAAGCTTTAACATTACTAAATGTGGAGTAGTGATTGATAGCATTCTTTTTCATCAAAGCCTTGAAGGCTGCATTGTAAAATTCCTTGCCAAGATCTGTCTGTAGGTGTGACGGTATGCGCCCATCACGCAGAATGTCTGCCATAGCCTTGGTTACATCGGCTGCATTCTTCGATTGTACAGGTCTGGCCCAGGCAAACTTGCTATACACATCGATGACTGTTAGCATGTACTTGAAGCCCTTGTTTATTCGTGAATATGGAATCATCTCAACAAGGTCTGCCTGAAATAAATCATTAAGACTATACACTATAACCTTACGACGTTTGTAGTTCCGTCTTGCAGGAGCATGAAGCTCTCGGGCAATCCCAGCTTTACTCATGATATGTAACCTGCTTCACGCAGTTCTTCCAGAATAGAGAGTATTTCGTTATCGTGACCACTATGTCCGGCTGATTGTGAAGCCAGTAACAAGCGAAGTCGAGAAACTAACTCGTTTGGATCATCCCAGTAAATATAGTCTCTTTTGCGCTTCAAATCAAATGTTTTTTGCATTAGTCCACTACCTTTCCGCTGCGACCCGATACCTCCAAACATGTGGTATATAATGCCGAATTTTGGATGTTCCAATGTCTTATACTGTCCAGTCAAAGCATTATTATTTTTAAAATATCCATTCGTGATTTCAAGTAAATGTCTATACTGTTTTAAGGCCATGTCGGAGTATACAGATGGATCTCGTGTGAATAGTAGTTCGTATAAGCCAGGTGCAGCCCGAAAAACTTCATCATTCACACGTACCTCACTTTTGGGGAGAAAGAATATTTCTGAATTACCTATAAACCATCTGTTTTTGCGGCGATATACTCCATATATGACATCATTTACTCTAGGGTTAAAATTACTTAGATATGTTTGTGCTTCATCGGTATTGGATTCATCTGATGTAGTAGGTTCTGAATTCTGATGTTTCCTATACCATAGATTCAGTGGTAAATCATCATCGCTGCTACTAGATGTAGCCTTAGGTTGAGGGTTTTTAAAAGTAGATTGTAAGGGTTCTTGTTTCACAATGGGCGCAGGTGCTACCTTTTCAAGTCGGGAAGTAATTGGTTGAAAAATAGCTTCATTGATTTCATTACGCTCTAAGCGAGCCCGTTTTGCTAATAAATATTTAGCACGTACATTCTTAATGACGTGGTCTAGCTTATCTGCCTCGAGCGACATAACTGAAGACAAACAAGATAACTGAAGTCTTATATAGCTCTAAACCTGAACCGATAAATGTTAGATCGATCGCACTTGTGTACCCAGATTTACATCCTACGATGTCTAAGGCCTAGTACGGGGAACTATTGGTTTAGGAGTCGCAGGTTTTGGTAGAGCTATTGGTTTAGGAGCAGCAGGCTTCGAACCTGTATTGATGAGAGAAAGTAATTTATGGATATCATTCTTCATACTATCGATAGTGCGAACCATTTGTGTAAACCTCTGAGTGTTGCCTGTGCTACTTACACTTATTGACTGCAAAGAATCTGTTAAGTTTGATGTTAGAATATCTTTAACCCCAGTCAAAATCGATTCACGCAACTTTCCTTCAAATGAAAAGAGCTTATTTTCCAACAACGAAGTAAACATGTCACTTAATTTTATTAACATTTCAGAAAGATTTTTATTCAGTTGATCCACCGAGTGCTGCTTATTCATTTCCATAGTATGCAAGTAGTTGGTAAGCTCTAATTGTATACTTCTCATGTCAGTGAGTGAGCTAGTGAGTCCAGTAAACCGTTGCTTCAGCTCATCCGAAATGGTTCTTAAGGCATGAGTAATCAATCCGGAAATACCGTCAACATAGTTTTTATTAACAGCATCATCAGGATCTTTAGGTGTAGCCACGCGTTTCAAACGTTTACCATCCGCACTGCATTGTCCATCATATGTAGGAATCAAACACGACTCATACTGACGTTTAAGACTCCCACCACCAAACTTGGAGACGCTATTGTTCATTCTTCAATGATGCACAACTATGAAGTGGTCGAAACCGCAACGATATCGTCCTTTAAGTAGGGGACTATCCTTTACAATCACCAGAAACCCATGCTCATGTTTCCAGCATAATGAGCACATATCTTTAAAAATATTAAATGTCATGTCTGTGTTTACATGATCATCATAAGCGTGACGTAAATTAAGTTCGGCCATGCGGAAAAGTACTATAAAATTCGCGTTATCGCGGAGCAAATGTTTGGGTATACAGCTATATGTCTGACACAGGTATATGCAGTCTACCTTGACATGTCTGCCCATGGAAAAGTACTCTTTAATTATGCCTTGCTTCTCGCATGCAACATCGTCGAAAATAATCACCGAATTAGGCTTCGCTTCGTCAGGGAGCACCACATTGGTATTATCGTTAAATGGAAAATACTCCACTCCTTCCACCGAGCGTAGAACATTGGCTAAGCGCAAGTACTTTGGCTGTTGTAGTGATTTCGAGTATAGGTACACGTTTTCGAACCGAAGACCGTTTGGTTCCTCTAGTAAACTCAGTAGTACACATGTTTTTCCGCAGTTGGATGGGCCTGCGATTATGCATCGAACAGTTGAGGGTAATAAAGACCCATGTCGCGAATCACAAGCATCTACTTCATCATCATTAGTGATGCATACTGGTAACGACTCGCTCTGTGCTACGAGCTCCATGACACTGAGTGTAAACCTATAAAACAGGCATACTTATAAAGAATACTATCAGTTCGTTGTTATGACTCGAGCAAGAAGGAAGGTACAGAAAGGTGGAGGGTTAATAAATTCTGTTATTAACAAGCTACCAATTGAACTACACCTGCCAGGATATCAATACTGTGGTCCAGGGACGAAATTATCGAAACGACTAGCACGTGGTGACTCAGGCATAAATTCTCTAGACAAAGCATGCAAGCAGCATGATATTAGCTATTCGCAAAGCAATAATCTGACAGGCACATAGCAGATGGTATATTAGCAGACACAGCTGCGCAAATTGCAAAGAATTCAGGGACGAAATTCGGGGAGAAAGTTGCGGCTTGGGGTGTAAATAAAATCATGCGTGTTAAACGTAAACTTGGATCGGGCATAAGACACAAACCTATGAAGAAAAAACAGAATAGGAAAGCACCCATAAAGAAGGGTGGACTGTTGCCCTTTATTTTCCCAGCATTGGCTGCGCTAGGTAGTTTGATTGGTGGAGCTGCAGGCATAGCCAAATCTGTTAACACTGCTAAGAACCAGGTGAAATTGCTAAGTCAAAATGCTCAGCATAATGCTAAAATGCAGGCACTAGCACACATTTCAAAAAACGGGTCCGGCCTCTTCTTGCAACCTTACCCAGTGATGGGAGGAGGAGGAAGGCAGAAACCAAGAAGCAAGAAGAAGGGAAACAAGAAACAATAATAAATAACTTACCGAAACGACCTCTTACCAATTTAGACTTAAAGATAGCAATAAAAAAATTAAAAATTCCCTACTTTAGAGATGTGTTTATGAGGAACAACCTACCAAGAAAACCATGGCATAACGAATGTGCTATTATTAATTTAGATTCCTCTGAAGGCCCTGGAAGTCATTGGGTTTCCTTTAGCAAGAAGGGTCTGAATGTTACATATTACGATAGTTTTGGAGATTTACCTCCACCCCTGGAACTAAGACAATATTTGAATCCATCAAATATAACCTACAACTATACTAGGCAGCAGAGAATAAACTCATGGAACTGTGGTCATTTATGCATACAGTTTCTGCTCTCTGTATATAAGAAACACAAGTGAGAGTTTAGGCTCACAGTTCAAAAACGAGGGAAAGTGGCACCACATAGAGAGACGTAATCGTATAACCTTGAAATGTCGATCACGTTAATACTAACGGGAAACAGTTCGGAACTATGTTCCACACACTTTCCTCCATTGGAACTTAGTGGTGGAGAGTGGGAAATGGCTCTTGTTGACTTTCACAGCTATAATAGCATTCCTAATGTACATGAAACAAACCATAATTTTCGTTATATCTTAAAGGGTGAAGAGCAGTCCCACGAGCTGATTCTACCAACAGGCAGTTATGAAATTGCGGACATTGAGATGTATGTGAAACAAAAGCTACCAGCTAACATCATCTTCACACTAAGAGGCAACCCCAACACACTACAGTGTGCAATGTATAGTGATGCAGCAATAGATTTCCGTGCTAACGATACTCTACGAAGCATGCTTGGCTTTGAAGCTGGAATCTACAAGGAAGGAATAGTACATGAATCAACACTGGCTGTGAATATCCTTCCAGTGAACGTCATACGTATTACAACCAATATCGTCGGTAACAGTTTTCTCAACGGAAAGGTAAACAGCACGCTACATGAGTTTGCTCCACTTGTACCACCCGGATATAAAATAACGGAACTACCAAAAAGCCTCATTTATACTCCAGTCACCGTCAAGAGAATACAGGAACTGATTGTGCGGGTTGTTGACCAGGACGGTTACCTAATTAACTTTCGAAACGAACAAATCACTTTACGTCTACATCTGAGGAAATATGGGCGTGAAATACTTTAATCTGTATAAAGGTAGGGGAGTGACGAAACCTAGAGTCAGTGGATCACGAGACCTCAAGCGACTAACACGTGTAAACGTACGCTTACTTAAGAATTTGGGGTATAAAGTTAATCAAAATGGCCGATAGTATTTTAGAAATTGAACAGCCGATACAATACGATGATGACATTACCAAAAGTGAATACCATTCTTATAGGCCATTCCTACATGGTCCCTATGAAGCAAGCTCTGAGGTAAGAATTTCAATACAAAATGCTGATATCTACACTCTAATCTCCAAGAGCATTCTACGCATACGTGGCACTTTCACCAAGGCAGATGGTACAGCACCGGATAATGCAAAAATTATAAACAATGGAATAATGCATATGATGAGTCGGATAGCATATGAGCTGAATGGTGTTCAGATTGATGAGTGTCGAGATGTGGGGACTGTATCTACCGTGAAAAACTACTTGTCACGCACAAGTGATGAAAATGGACTTAGTGAAATGTCCGGATGGAGTCTCGAAGAGAACTACAGCCTTCCTGTTACTGCAGCTGGACAGTTTGAGATTTGTGTGCCACTAAACCATCTGCTCGGATTCGCAGAAGACTATAAGCATATTATCATAAATGCAAAGCAAGAGCTAGTGATAGTATTGGCAAATACATTTACTAATGCCATTGTAGATGTAAGTGTCCAACCACAACAAGTGTCACTAACTCTAAATAGCTTCGAATGGCTTGTTCCACAGATCACTGTTTCACCATCCCAAAGAACACGGCTTCTTCGACTGGTGGAGAAGGGAAAAAATATCGACATAGCTTTTAGATCGTGGAGCATAGAATCATATCCTAGTTTACCACATGCTCAAACAATTCCTTGGAATGTGAAATCGAGTTTTTCCACAGAGAAGCCACGGTATATAATCGTAGCATTTCAAACTGCTAGACATAACACCATTAATGCTGATAAATCGAGATTTGATCACTGCGACGTAAAGAATATCAAAGTATACCTCAACTCAGAAAGTTACCCCTACATTGATTTAGAAAACAATTTCACTAATGGATATTACTTACTTGCATATAACATGTATGCAAACTTCCAGTCGAGTTTCTATGGACGGCAATGTGCACCGCTTTTGACTCCTCAAAGTTTCAAAGACAGAGCAACTCTGTTTATGTTTGATGTATCTCGCCAGGATGAACGGATTGCTTCAAATGTAATAGATTGCAAAATTGAAGTTACAACTTCAAGGAACATCCCTGCTTTAACTCAAGCCTTTGCGATTATACTACATGATAGACTTGTATCGTATAACCCAAGAGACAAAACTGTTAAAATACTGACCTAGAAAGGATATTGGCTTAGTCTCGTCTCGACCGCCATGACGAAATGTGTAAACCTCCAAGGCTTCTCTAGTCAGTATGGGTTTATTATCAAGGAACTTAGCATTGCAGATGAAGAAGGAAATGTAATAACACGTAACTTTCAACCTCCATTTGAATGGCGATATCTCACCAGGAAGCATCAAAAAACAAATGCTTGGCTCACTAGAAATTTTCATGGTTTACATTGGGAACACGGACTCTTTCCTTATGCTTCAATACCCAACATATTGACAAGTCATCTGACCGGACCTGTATTGGTTGTAGGAATAGAGCAGAAACGGTGGCTGGCTAGCTATTGTAAGCATCATGTGC
Organism: Bacillus rossius redtenbacheri; assembly: GCF_032445375.1. Taxonomy (NCBI): domain Eukaryota; kingdom Metazoa; phylum Arthropoda; class Insecta; order Phasmatodea; family Bacillidae; genus Bacillus; species Bacillus rossius. The sequence goes on from NC_086330.1 coordinate 8,837,367, forward strand.
TAATATTAGATGTACAAGCAGAATATGACTGTCCATCATTGAAAGAATTAAATAAATTGTACACGTGTAATAATAATAGATGTCCAGGTCCGATCTCAAGACACAATGCGAGCATGCTTAGGGCTTGGATGGTTGATCACCGCGTTGGAATGTTGGAGGCCGTCAGCAAGGCGGTGGGAACAACAACGGAAGCAACGGTACATGTGAATGGACTGGAGGGGGGTCCTAACGGTATAAATTGACGTCAACACCCTAGACACAGCAGTCAACTCATAGTCGAGTGGGTATAGTGCTGCTGCTACAAATTCAAGCAAATGCCGTTCGATCCGTCTGCAAAGTATGCGGAAGTAACGCCGGGATTTCGCCGTGTGAACTACATCACCGAGGATGGATACTTTCAACTAGAGGTCTGCAACTTCGGTCATCACTGGACCAGTGATTGTGACGAGGAGGCTCCGGACAGCATCGAGACATCCTGCAACAAGGTAGATTGTGTCGTCCATTATCTAAGACCTGACAGTACATTCCCTACAACATTAGAAGCGCTTAAGGCTGCATCAGCGACTGAAACTATAAGCTCGGAACCAGACTATTCCTCAGTAAGGTGCGAGTTGCGGCGCAACACCGATCCGGAGGCAGTTATTAGTTGGAAGGAACAGTGTGACGGGTTTATTCACAACACCACCTACGTTAACCATCATTGGTACACATCCTGCAGCTTTCTACTGTGTAGACTCTACCGCTTCTTTCCCCACAGTTAAATTTGTAAGCTAAGAAGCAATTTGAAGGTTCGTGCGGTTGTTATTATGTCTTCGCGCCATGACATTGATTTCAACAGCTTGTGGTGGAATACGTGTGAATGTATTAGGACCATACCCTTAGAGGACATACCAAGTGAAGCAGAGGATGAGGAAACATTTCTACACAATTGGTTTGAAATCGAGTACTGCAGACAACGTGGGCGACGGTGGTCACGTGAAGAGCCGTGGGGACGATCCCCTGAGCGTGATCGTTCGCCAATAGAGTCATCACGTCAAGTTTTTAGAGATGTACCTACAATTCAACCTGCTCGTGAACCAATGTTACCACCAATCATCGTTAGTAACGATGCTGTCGAACCACTGCCAATTGCATCTCGTCAATCACCTCCTACATCAATCAAAGAGAGACCGTCACCTCCATCAATTGTGGGGAGACCAGCACGGACATCGCATCTCATGCTAGGAGCAACGTAAGTGAATCAGCAATTAACATCTCATAGAGTATAGTATACAAATGAAAATAATTTTAACAATGGACTGTTCTAATAAATGCTCTACTCTATGGAATTGCATAACAGACATATTTATCCAAGTGATACATATATTTTTAAATACGACCCTCGCCTCGTGCGATGGCAGTCGAGCTGAAACTGTGGTGGTGTAAGGACCTACAGCAGAAGTAGTTAACCAAGATGTCTAACTTTCAACCGAACATGATATACTCCAGTGTAACGCCCGGTCTAGGTACTGTTGATTACAGTGAGTCTATCGACGGGGTTTTAAAACATTTTTCGGAGAGATGTGACGCTGTGTTTCACGTGAAACAGGTTTTAAACCCAGGACCTCAAGATACACCTCTAGAAGTTATCAACTGCCTGGGCTATGGACATTGTAGTGTGAATATGATGAGAGACGATACAGTTCTCCCTGCAACACCTGAAGAGGTTTTCGCACATGCATTCAACCTACCAGCTATTCGGTCACCACCAGCATCTGCATGTGGCCAGACTTCGCCAGTACAGACATCAACTGCCTGTACCCAGATGGGTGCTACATCGCCAGCACCTACTACATCAGTAGCAGTCCAGCCTAAACGCCGGCGTCAGCTTCGCCTTCCTACATCTCGCAAGAGTCGAACCCGAGATCTCAGTCATCTAGGTCCGATCAGTGAAGACACCACTCAAGTATGTTCCACAGAAAACACTAGTGATGAAAGAACTGTTGAGATTGCCCGTGTAGCTGTACGTTCATTACTTCTGGAACTATTGAGCAAAGTATAATGTTATTTATATCAATTTTCTCTTTAATATGTATTTCAGAGTTTATTATACTCTATGTAACTTGTAGTTATGCTTAATATTTAGGTATTGGGTCTCGAGTTAATGTTGCCTTTGTCACTATGATGTGTAGTGTGTGAATATTATGTGATTTTATTACTCGTTATTTACTTCTTTTAAATCATCAATTGTTCTTACCCCTTGCTGTTTGTAATAAGATTTAAATAAATATGTGTTTAACATTTACGTTGTTTGCTTTAATTTCAAAACATTTAATTGCCGCTATTATTGAATTGTAACTATAAGTTATTAGTCTCCTCAGCTAGAGTGATTGCTTTAATACATAAATTCTAACACTACCTTCGAGATGTCTTCCGCCACTACGAGAAGAAGAGAGAGTCTCTACACAACACCAATATTTTATAAATACTCTATCATATTTAATAAACATACATTATTAATTAATAATAATAATATGGCTACAGGTTCCAAACTTATCCCGACTTGTCTAGACTGACTACATAACACTTGGCGCCATCCGGCAGTAACTTTAAGAATTAAAGATGGCGACGGTGGCGCGCTCCGGCGGTAACTTTAAGAATTAAAGATGGCGATGGTGGCACACTCTGGTAGCAACACTAGGAACTAAAGATGGCGATGGTGGCGTCATCTGGTATCGATTGTATGAACTAAAATATGGCGACGGTGGCGCCATCTACCAGTCAACTTGAGAACCAAGATGGCGGCATCTCTGGCAACTAATTTTTGAATTTGGCGCGCGATACTAGCGACATCTACCAGCCAACTTGAGAACCAAGATGGCGGCGTCTCTGGCAACTAATTTTTGAATTTGGCGCGCGATACTAGCGACATCTACCAGCCAACTTGAGAACCAAGATGGCGGCGCCTCTGGCAACTAATTTTTTGAATTTAGCGCCATCTGGTAGTCTGTGCTGGAATTAAAGATGGCGGCTGTATAATAATTTTAATTTCAAATGTGGCGCCTTAGGTATGCATTAAGGAAGGCAAAAACACCCTCCCCCCCCATTTATCATAAACTTGCCGTCAGTACATAGCATATATAGATTATTTATTCCACCATATCCCAATTGGTCTCGTGGTCTAGTGGTCAAGGCGTCCGCCTCGTAACCACGACATCCTGGACGTTTTCACGTCCCATGGATCGAATCCCAGCCTCGGCACTGAAAATATTTTAGTTAAAGAAAAAAATAAAATAATCCCTGCTGCTATCTGGTGGCGACCAACAGAACTATATGACGTCACAAGATGGCTGCCTCCAGCAGACGAAAACAAGATGGCGGCCACCAGCAGACGAAAACAAGATGGCGGCCACCAGCAGACGAAACAAGATGGTCGCTGATGATTACATCGAATTTCGAAAAGTTGAAGTTCGAAAAAAAAAAAAATCGAATCCAAGATGGCGGCCGTGACAAAAAGTGCAACGGTGACGTCACGATTCGAAGTTGGTGGAAATTTCTAGAAATACAAAATGGCGGATGGATTAGCATGGATTAGCATGGATTAACATATGGATTAGCATAGATTGGCATATGGATTAGCATAGATGGGCATACGGATTAGCATAGATTGGCATACGAATTGGCATAGATTGGCATACGGATTAGCATAGATTGGCATACGGATTGGCATAGATTGGCATAGATTAGCATAGATTGGCAAGGATTAGCATAGATTAGCATAGATTAGCATACGGATTAGCATGGATTAGCATACGGATTAGATGACGTCATCCAAGATGGCCGCCGGATCCTGGATCCTGCGCCTGTCCCAGAACCGGTATTTTCCTACTACTATTCTTTGTTACAAAAGTGCGCCACAAGCGGTATTACTGAGCGAGTTAAAAGTTAAATTAAAGTTAAACGTTAAATTAAAGTGAGCACCTACGCTCGGACCAATTCCTCCTCTAGAATATTGGGATCGGCATGGCATGGCCCAACGTAACGTAACGTATTAGGCCCCCTGCACAAGGGCAAGAAACAGTAGAGCCCGCGACCCCATACCGGGTAATCAAATGGGGGGAAGGGGTGGCCAGCCAGGAGGCTAATGAAAACCACACTTTACAACGGCACAGAACAAAAAAAACCTGAAAGAATGGCAATGCAAAACCATCCTGTAACACCCGGGTCGGCAAGCGACGTGTGTTTCCATGCAAGGAGCGAAGGTCAATTTCAAAAGGTGACAGCAAAAAAAAAAAAAAAGTTACAGGTAAATTATGGAAACACACGCTTAACTTTACGCAAGTTCCACAGTCACCTCGCGGACAATCAAAGCACCCAAATACATTACCGACCAGACGAGAGAGTGGACGACCGCCATCGAACGCACAACCGACCCCAACGAGAGCTAGAGGTGAAAAAGGCCCAGAGGCGATGAGTCTCGGTCACACCTCGACTTGTCACTGCTGGCGCCACCATCGGAGCGCGGGGTGAAGAGGAAAAGAAGCGCTACGTCACAGACCCAGGATTCGAAAGAGTGGAGGGGGTAGGCGCGAGGCGTGATGTTTAGGTCTAATAACCGAAGAGGTTCTCCGGGCCTCTTCAAAATAAAACAATGTCGTGTTGTGCTTATGGTTGTACAAATAGGCTAGCGAAAAAGCAGACTGGAATGTCGGTGGTCGTCTCTCGGGGCGTGCGCATCTCTCTCGCGGGCTGTTGGCTGGGAGTTCCCTGCGCCCTATTGGGTAACCGAAGGCTGGCAGTGCGTGTGGGTTTTGTGTGCGTGCTGGGGGCGGCCTAGCAGCGCCAACTGCTACCGACCGCGTCCCGCGGGTGGCGGATACGGGATCCCAGCTCGAGAGTTGCAATCTCGCTGGGGTGGCTGTGAATAACCAATAGCAGTCCGCGGACCAATGGCCGGCCTGTGGAGTCGTTATCACGGTTGTCGGGGAGAAAGGTAGCCTGAATGTAGCTCGGCGCGCGGCAGAAAGCAGCTTCGTCGGCGAAGGCACCGCAGGGGAGCTCGATGTGCCCTGGATGCGAAGTGTAGACGAACTGCGGGCTGGAACTTGCGGAGCTGTGGACTGCCGCGCGCGCAACGGAACTGAACAGCATCGGAATTCTGAAGGAAGAGATGGCGGCGCCTTCAAGTTGGGGCCCTGTTGGAGCCAGTGGTAGCCTGGGCGGCGCGACCTTCAACCGACCCGGGAATTTGGGGGGCAAGAGGGTCCGACTCGCAAGATACTTCATTCGCCTGAACGACTTACCCCCACCCTGGCTTGAAAGGTCGTTGGCTGTTGACTGGAAGAAGGAAGATGAAGATGGTGCAATGTCAGGCTGCCTTTCGCTCCGAGAGCCAGCAGTTCGAGCCGGTTTACTGGCTCGTCTGCCCACTTCTGTTTTAACTGTGGCTGCCTGGGCAGCTGTGGCTGGGCCGACGAGTGAAGTCGCCCGCCCCTGGGGGCGCATGCGCCCCTGGTTAATAATAACCCAGGAGTTCCCAACCTTTAAATGCGGGCCGCAAGGCCCAAGCACCCAACTCCAGCATGGTTGATTTTTCAGCCCCTCCAACTCTTCTTACCTGGACCCTTCTTCCTCTTGTCCCTCTTTCCCATACCTGGATGACTGATGGGTAGCAGGTGCTGAAGCATGTCCGGCAATTTGTATATGGGTATATAATGGATATATAATCAATATAAAGGAATATAATCAATTTATAAAATACATGTAATGGACATATAACCAATATATAATGGCATATAAAGGACATGTAATGGAAGTATATATATATTATGGTGTTGGTTTTTCTGGACTGTGAATGCACCTGACTTGAACCCTTACCTGCATACAGCCCCATGTGGGGATTTCAGTCTACAGGTTCCTAAGAAGCCACTATGGGTACCATAGTGGTGGAGGGGACATGTCTTCTGGATCTGGTAGCTTCAGTAGGAAGGGGCCCTGGACTATACAGATCTGTAAGCAGACTCCCAATCTACCCTTAAAGGGCGCACATTTGGGAGGGGCGGAAGGCGGGTGCGTTGGCCTTCGGGCCTCCGAAAACATGTCCAGTAGTTACCTGCTTGCTTAATGCATGTTATTTGATCCCCGCATGAACCGGCCCAGGGTTTTCCCTGTGTCTATGCAGGTTTTACCTGGGTCACATTAGCTAGCTTTTAAGCTAGGCGACCAATGGGGCGTCAGTCATGGCGCCAATCGCAGCCATGGCTGGCCAGTAAACCCCAATAGCACACGATGCACGCGCCCTTGTCCTGCATGGTTGAAAACCCGCATGGTAGAGTGTATAGGCTTCGGCCTGAGACACACTTAGGTCCTCCCCTAACCTGGACCCTCCCCTACACACTTAGAATTAACTTAGGCTAGGAAAAAAAATCAGACTGGAATTACATTTGTTTTCACAAGTAAGTTTATAATGAGATCTTGTTATCTGCATGAAACCATAACATATTTTCCATTGATTTTTGTTGTCCAAATTATATAAATTTACGTAATGTCTTGTTATTTGTAAATAAATTATAGTTTTACTTCTGTAGATCTTGTTTTGTAGTTGATTTCGCATTATTTCACCTGATTTTAAATTTGCAACACATTTCTTAATACATGTGCTACCAGCTTGCTTGTACCAAAGCCCAATAATGTACCAATTTTATCGTCAACGATTATAAGACTTAACTTAAAAAATTTGGTGAGGAAATGGATTAGGAGAAGTTATTTAATCTGTAAAACATTTCATTTTTAGTTTTATGCAGTGTGGTTTAGTATCATTTTGTTCTAAAATTCCCTCGGCGTAACTTTTTCGTAATTAAAGTAATAAAAATCAATTTCGAAAATTTTTCTTTTGAAGTATAGTCTAATATTGATGGTGTTTGATTAGGCTAGGTTAGTTACATTAAAAGTACTTTAAAACACTGTATTGTTGGTTAGGTTAGTATAACTACATTAAAAATGGTGTAAAATATTTTTAGTTTTTTTTTTTTTCAGGAATTACATATTAAAGATGTAGCTATCATGACTTAACCAACCATTCAATTATTTCACAGTATTTTTAATGTAGCTAATATTAACCTCATATGCTTGCCAGAGGGAAATTCTGAATATTCATTAATTGCACAGAAAGATAGAGGTGGACTTACATACCTACCCGTCTAAGTACATGCAAAGTATTTGTAAGAGAAGTGAACAGTTTTTCTGGGCTGAAGTTAATTCTGGTTCAAATGAAACCGTGATTGGTTATCACATATCAAGTATCAGCAACAGTGTTTTATAGTATTTTGTTGGAAAATACATTTTTTCATCTTTGAATCAGCATATGCATGACATGTCCCCATTGAATAATCATATTTTTAATTTGACAAAAGCAGTTTCTGATAAGTTAGTATAAGGATCTTGCTAAGAATATAATTGAAACTAGTGATTCTGTTCGAAACATGTTTACGAAGATAATATTATGTTTAAAGGTCAATGAGAATTTTTGCAGTCAAACTTCTAGTAGCTATGTATGTATTCTTCCTTTTGAGCTTTAAGTGATATTGTTATTCCATTCAAGAATAACTGTGACGACAGTCGTCGTACCCTCCCAGATACAAAGGCCGTACCTGGCCACCGACGCGGGCCTGAGGGGGTCTGTTTTTCCCCAATGAACCCTCAGTGTTGTGCATCGGCCAGGGACGCACCCGCGTGCGCCCTAGCATGCCAGTGAGCCAGTGCTAGTGTGTAAATGTTTCTGTGTTGTATATATTCTTTCCAAATGACCGTGACTTTTTAAGTGTGTAAATAATGTAACTGTAATGTATTAATTATTGTGTATATAATCTTGTAATTTTCGCAAATGTGTCGCAGTGTTAATATGTAATCGCGGCCTGGCGCTCGTCCGCGTCGCGAGGGGTGGCGCTCTCCCACGCCGGCCGATTTCTCCTCCCCTCCCCCGCAGCCCGCGCGCGGCGGCCCGCGGGCGGGCGGGGAAGGGCAGTTGGACTCAGGACTCGTTCAGCGGTGGACGTGCGCGCCGCTCCGCGCTGATCGCGAGACGTGTCTATCGAGCTCGCGGTCCGGAGACACCGCCACTGTACGAGTATTTGCAGCAGCCGAGCTGCCTTCGTTGTGCCGCCCACGCGATTGGGTGTCCGAGTTACGAGTTACGAGTTACGTCACGAGTCGGTCATTATAGGACGCGTAAGCATAGTTACGCATCGCCGAACTATCGCCGTCATTACGAGTCGTTACATAAAGAACCGCGCACGCATCACGTGCCTTTGTGAAGCAGTTGGCGATCAGGGACTTCGTTACGTGGGAGGACTGCTAGTTCGCGTCGGGACGAGTGGGCCGTACGAGACGGTCTTCGGGAGTCTGGGTCTTCGTGGGAAGGGCGCACACCCCGCGACGGATCCGCCAGGCCGCGGCAAGCTCTCAGGATACAATAAAAGAGCTCGTGGAACGATTAACACCGAGTGGTCCTTTAAATCTACCTATCATTCTTCCTCCTCACCTCGCTCTCCCTCCAGGTCCCGTATTTCCCGGTCCCGGCCACGTCGGCCTGGACCCACACCTCTCCGACGAGAGCAGTACGGGCACAACAGGAATTTCTAGTAAACGGGGAAATAGGGACCAGAAGCCGAGGGACATCAACTGTTTTACATATTACAAATCAGAAACATAAGTATTTTTTTGTATTTATATGCAGTCTTAGTAAGTATTGATTCGTTATTGCTACATAGTATTTATGTGTATCATCAAGTACGGGAAACCAAGAAAAAAACTTGACAAAAATAATTAGGTTTCCTAGAAAAAATTTCTATGAACTTTTTTTGCAAATCTATAGTTGAATGGATATGAATATTAGGGAAATTGTGGGTAAATATTGGCCCCTATGAGAACAAAAAATACAAAAATATATTTTTTGAGTTAAATATATCTTCACTATCCTGTATGGTAGCATTTTCTAATCTTCACTGATCTCAAAGAAGCTTAAGGCACACATTCAAGGCTAAAATTGTGGGATGAAAATAATTAAAACGTAGACAGTATAAATTTTAACATTGGAATCGCTATAGTAAAAAAAAAGTTGCAAATGTAGTAATCAGCCAACATTGCTGCAGGTACCTAGGCAGGTGTCCCTCTGTTATCACTGTTACTTTACAGTACTGGCTCCTAAAGTGAAATATTTGTGCAAAGAAGTAATTAAGCTCTGAAGAAACTACTGGTATGTTTACTATCACCAGGCCATTGCAATAAATATATATATATATTGACGCCAACCGCCGGTGCTCCCTCTGGTCCGCAAAGGTCGTTATGCCACAACACGGGCTCCGAAGTGCGTCGAACACGCCCGAGCGTGATCTTCACAAAGTGTAAGAAAGTGCACCGCAACGAACGCCGCGACGACGACAGTGCCCGGCCGGGTGTAGCAATGCGCCTAACTAAACACTTGATTATTTTGTTAATTAGAACAACCAAATTAATAACAATTTAAAAGAAGGGTTCATGTAAGGGAAATTATGTCTAATTGTCTCATAAGCATATGTTGTGTAATTTGTTTCTAAGTCCAAAACTGGTCGGGTCGGTTTTCCCGCGTTCCAAACGTTTAGGCGCGAGGCCGCCGGGCGGTCTCGCGTTCAGTTACCGTTCGGGGCTCGAAGGGGTCGGACGCTCTGCGAACGTCGGGTCATCAACTCTAGCATCTCTTCAACATTTCAGCAATAGTGTAAGTTTCTACAAATCTTTCAATCAGCTCGGCGCCGACCCCACTTCAGTCGCACGATACTTCGTGCGACTCTTAGCTTAATAATTTATTCCCTACAGGGATCTTTAACTTAATACGTAAGGCCATGTCCAGTTTAAGGACAGCGTAATATTGGCACGCAGTTTTCGGCTTCAGTAGCCAATTAATTGTTATCGTCGAGAATCTTGTGAAATACTGACTAACTTTCGTATTGTAACTTTCTTCATATTGACGTCGACCCAAGTGTCTCCTCGGCTCCCTCAGGCCGTTATGCCTCGTCAACGTCCTCCCTGTGTGTCCCCAGTGGAGTGCGACGGCCAGGGACGCACCCGCGTGCGCCCTAGCATGCCAGTGAGGGTTATGTCTGTGTATATATATTTGCAAACGATCAAGGGTCTTAAATGTAAATAACTTATTTATTCATTAATGTCTCGTGTATGTCTTTGTAAATAATTCAATAACTTTCTGAAGGGTTTCGCCGTAGTATGTAATCGCAGCCTGGCGCGCCGCGGGACGGAGCTCTCTCCCACGCCGGCCGATTTTCCCCTCCCTCCCCGCCACCCGCGGGCGCCGGCCCGCGGACGAGCGGGGAGAGGCAGTCGCGTCCTGGTCTCGAGCGGAGACAGACGTGTTCGTTGCTCCGCGAGCCGCGCACGTTGCGCTCGGGATTGAACGTTCGCTCAGTCCGCAGTCGGTCACGGCAGCTGAGCTGCCACCGCGAATCAGCTTAGCATTGTTAACTTACGAGTCATCGGGAGACGTGTCTAGCGGGCAGTTTCTACAACGCGAACGTGGTGCTACGAGTCTCTGAACTTTTCGCCGTCCACGGAACATTACGTAACGGGCCGCGTATGTACAGCGTTCCGTCTTCGGGCCCTTTCTCACTGGGTCAGCCTAGCATTAATAAACTTTACGATTCGCGCCGAAACGTATTTGAGAACCGCCCCGTCATCAGGGAGTCCGTGTCGCCGTGGTAGGGCACTTGTTCCGCGACGGTTCCGCCAGGCTGCGGCAGGACTTTATAAGCGTTAATAAAAGACGGCTCGTGAAATTCGTTAATGCCGTGTTCTGCTTGCGACAACCTACCAACATTCCTCGCAATCACTTCACTCTCCCTCCAGGTCCCGCCTTTCCCGGTCCCGGCCACGTTGGCCTGGACCCACACCTCTCCGACGAGGGCAGTACGGGCATAACAGGACATTTATTTCAACGGGAAAACGGGGACCTGAAGCCGAGGGACGTCATTTGGCGCCCAACGTGGGGCCGTAAGCATACGCAAGCGCACGCAAGCGCACGCAAGCGCGCAGATGCAGGACAGGACGGAAGCAGGTGCGACCGCGCGGCGTGGGAGCGGCGCGAACTCGAGACGGCGCGCCGGCGCGCCGGCGGGAGATAACGCAGCGCGGGAACGGCGCGAACACGAGACGTTTCGGCGAGAGATACCGTGGCGTGAGAGCGACGCGAACTCGAGACGTTCGGCGTAAGATAACGCGACGTGGGAGCGGTGTGAACCGGAGACGGCGGGCGACGCGACAGGGATCGGTGGCGCGACAGATAACGTGTCGTGGGAGCGCCACGAACCTGAGATCGCGACGCAGCAGGGATCTTCGGTTCAAGATAACGCCGCGAGAGGAAGACACGGACTGAATTACCGAACAGAGACACTCCCGATAAACATGGACGACTTCCAGGAAGCGTACGAGACATGGGCGGAAACAGACTTTCCGGAGCCCGGCGAGTGCTGCGAGCACTTCGCAGATTACGAGTGCGGTTTCTGCTTTGAGTACCGGGCGTATGGTAGGACAATGTGCGGTGCGGACTCGTGCCCCGGCGGGACATCGGATGGGCGGATCTGCGGGACGTGCGGGAATCTGTGGCACAGGGAGTGTTCACAACTGGTCGCGCGAGAAGAGGAATGGACGTCCTGCTTTACGTGTGACCAGTGCCAAGCGAAACTGGGCGTGGGTGGTGCCGCAAGTGTCTCGACCGCGAAGGTCGAGTGGTCACACTGGGCGGGCGCCATCACGCTGCAGGAGTCGGCGATACTCCCAACGCCACTGCAACCGACGCCGCCGCCGACGCTGCCCACGACACCGCCGCCGACGCTGCCTCCGACACCGCCTCCAACACAGCCCCCGCCCTATGGGGTGGAGACGCCGAGCAGGACATCGCTGAAGACGGAGGAAGCCGCGCCCGTCCAGCCCCTGTGGTACGACTGGCACGCGACGTCCGGGTGGATACGGCAGGCCGACTCAGACACGCCGCCCCTGACGCCGCCGCCCCCAACTGCCGTAGGGGCTCACGAGGAGCCTACGCGGTGCGAACCGGCTGTGCTGACACAACCGCTCTGCACACACAAGGGCGTGCCGCGACCACTGTCACGTGGGCCACCTTTGACGCGACGCCGCCGCCATCTGCCGCGCGCGACGCGAAAGGTGCCAAGCCCCTTCGGACCGTCATGTGGGCCACCTTTGACGCGACGCCGCCGCCATCTGCCGCGTGCGACGCGGAAGGTGCCACGCCCCTTCGGACTATCACGTGGGCCGCCTTTGACGCGACGCCGCCGCCTGCTGCCGCGCGCGACGCGAAAGGTGCCACGCCCCTTCGGACTATCAAGTGGGCCACCTTTGACGCGACGCCGCCGCCTGTTGCTGCGGGCGACGCGAAAGGTGCCACGCCCCTTCGGACTGGCACGTGGGCCACCTTTGACGCGACGCCGCCGCCAGTTGCCGCGCGCGACGCGAAAGGTGCCACGCCCCCTCGGACTGTCAAGCGGGCCGCCTTTGACGCGACGCCGCCGCCTGTTGCCGCGCGCGCCGCGAAAGGTGCCACGCCCCCACCACCTGTCACGTGGGCCGCCTTTGACGCGACGCCGCCGCCAGCTGCTGCGCGCGACGCGAATGGTACCACGCCCCTCTGGACTGTCACGTGGGCCGCCTTTGACGCGACGCCGCCGCCAACTGCCGCGTGCGACGCGGAAGGTGCCACGCATCCTCGGACTGTCAAGTGTGCCACCTTTGACGCGACGCCGCCGCCTGTTGCTGCGGACGACGCGAAAGGTGCCACGCCCCCTCGGACTGTCAAGTGTGCCACCTTTGACGCGACGCCGCCGCCTGATGCTGCGGGCGACGCGAAAGGTGCCACGCCCCCTCGAAGTTACAAGTGTGCCACCTTTGACGCGACGCCGCCGCCTGATGCTGCGGGCGACGCGAAAGGTGCCACGCCCCCTCGAAGTTACAAGTGTGCCACCTTTGACGCGACGCCGCCGCCTGTTGCTGCGGGCGACGCGAAAGGTGCCACGCCCCTTTCGGACTATCACGTGGGCCGCCTTTGACGCGACGACGCCGCCAACTGCCGCGTGCGACGCGGAAGGTGCCACGCATCCTCGGACTGTCAAGTGTGCCACCTTTGACGCGACGCCGCCGCCTGTTACTGCGGGCGACGCGAAAGGTGCCACGCCCCCTCGGACTGTCAAGTGTGCCACCTTTGACGCGACGCTGCCGCCTGATGCTGCGGGCGACGCGAAAGGTGCCACGCCCCCTCGGACTGTCAAGTGTGCCACCTTTGACGCGACGCCGCCGCCTGTTGCTGCGGACGACGCGAAAGGTGCCACGCCCCCTCGGACTGTCAAGTGTGCCACCTTTGACGCGACGCCGCCGCCTGATGCTGCGGGCGACGCGAAAGGTGCCACGCCCCCTCGGAGTGTCAAGTGTGCCACCTTTGACGCGACGCCGCCGCCTGTTGCTGCGGGCGACGCGAAAGGTGCCACGCCCCCTCGGACTGTCACGTGGGCCACCTTTGACGCGACGCCGCCGCCAGCTGCTGCGGGCGACGCGAAAGGTGCCACGCCCCCTCGGACTGTCAAGTGTGCCACCTTTGACGCGACGCCGCCGCCTGATGCTGCGGGCGACGCGAAAGGTGCCACGCCCCCTCGGACTGTCAAGTGTGCCACCTTTGACGCGACGCCGCCGCCTGATGCTGCGGGCGACGCGAAAGGTGCCACGCCCCCTCGAAGTGTCAAGTGTGCCACCTTTGACGCGACGCCGCCGCCCACTGCCGCGCGCGACGCGAAAGGTGCCACGCCCCTTCGGACTGTCACGTGGGCCACCGTTGACGCGACGCCGCCGCCTGTTGCTGCGGGCGACGCGAAAGGTGCCACGCCCCCTCGGACTGTCACGTGGGCCACCTTTGACGCGACGCCGCCGCCAGCTGCTGCGGGCGACGCGAAAGGTGCCACGCCCCCTCGGACTGTCAAGTGTGCCACCTTTGACGCGACGCCGCCGCCTGATGCTGCGGGCGACGCGAAAGGTGCCACGCCCCCTCGGAGTGTCAAGTGTGCCACCTTTGACGCGACGCCGCCGCCCACTGCCGCGCGCGACGCAAAGGTGCCACGCCCCTTCGGACTATCACGTGGGCACCTTTGACGCGACGCCGCCGCCCACTGCCGCGCGCGACGCGAAAGGTGCCACGCCCCTTCCATCTGTCACGAGGGTCCCGGACTCAGCAGGTCAGTTCTCCAGTGCCACGGCCTGGTGCTTCATGTCCATTTAATAAATGAGAGGCGTTGACGGACATAACGGCCTCGTCGGAGGGGGGGCATTTGACGTCGACCCAAGTGTCTCCTCGGCTCCCTCAGGCCGTTATGCCTCGTCAACGTCCTCCCTGTGTGTCCCCAGTGGAGTGCGACGGCCAGGGACGCACCCGCGTGCGCCCTAGCATGCCAGTGAGGGTTATGTCTGTGTATATATATTTGCAAACGATCAAGGGTCTTAAATGTAAATAACTTATTTATTCATTAATGTCTCGTGTATGTCTTTGTAAATAATTCAATAACTTTCTGAAGGGTTTCGCCGTAGTATGTAATCGCAGCCTGGCGCGCCGCGGGACGGAGCTCTCTCCCACGCCGGCCGATTTTCCCCTCCCTCCCCGCCACCCGCGGGCGCCGGCCCGCGGACGAGCGGGGAGAGGCAGTCGCGTCCTGGTCTCGAGCGGAGACAGACGTGTTCGTTGCTCCGCGAGCCGCGCACGTTGCGCTCGGGATTGAACGTTCGCTCAGTCCGCAGTCGGTCACGGCAGCTGAGCTGCCACCGCGAATCAGCTTAGCATTGTTAACTTACGAGTCATCGGGAGACGTGTCTAGCGGGCAGTTTCTACAACGCGAACGTGGTGCTACGAGTCTCTGAACTTTTCGCCGTCCACGGAACATTACGTAACGGGCCGCGTATGTACAGCGTTCCGTCTTCGGGCCCTTTCTCACTGGGTCAGCCTAGCATTAATAAACTTTACGATTCGCGCCGAAACGTATTTGAGAACCGCCCCGTCATCAGGGAGTCCGTGTCGCCGTGGTAGGGCACTTGTTCCGCGACGGTTCCGCCAGGCTGCGGCAGGACTTTATAAGCGTTAATAAAAGACGGCTCGTGAAATTCGTTAATGCCGTGTTCTGCTTGCGACAACCTACCAACATTCCTCGCAATCACTTCACTCTCCCTCCAGGTCCCGCCTTTCCCGGTCCCGGCCACGTTGGCCTGGACCCACACCTCTCCGACGAGGGCAGTACGGGCATAACAGGACATTTATTTCAACGGGAAAACGGGGACCTGAAGCCGAGGGACGTCAATATTTTAGTGCAATTTGTAACGTGTGTTTTAAGTGACTATCTTGCCATTCATTGAGACTACGTGTACGTCGCACACTGACGTGATTGCGTAACTTTTCGAGACTTTAGTTTTTCGTCGCAGGCTAGACTGCAAACCACCCTGATCACAGGGTTTCCGCTATTCGTTTACTTTTCTACATAATTTGTTGCAACCACAATTCCGTGACTGTGTACTGAATCTTACTCAGGGACACGTAGCCACCGCTTCAACCCGTTGATTTCACTTTGCAATCTACCCTGGTCGCGCGTATTGTTCGCCCGTGTTTATACGTGTGTCACAGCGGTTCGACAACGGACGCGGCCAGTAACGGGACCAATCAGTGTATCAACGTTGAATAAAGTGCAGTGTTTTGTAATCCGTTTATTAATCATTTTCAAGGCGTCCTGGGTGGCCTGAACAGCCCAGGTGAATACGGATCCACGGCGCACCCCTGCCTATAGCCACGAGGCCGAACCCCCATTAAAATCCCTGAGATCTTTTCAAGCATTCATATTTAATTTTAAAACATAAACAGGCAGCGGGAGTAGCGTCAATATAATGCAAAAGTTGTAGCATTTACATGTTAATATAGGCGAGTGGGTTTGTGACAGCTAATCCATCCATACACATAGGCCTAATAATTATGACGAGAATTTAAATGTCAGTTAATATGTTCATTTCGTTTACAGTAACATGTAGGTAATAAGCTGATATCTTTAACATTGTAATAGTCCGATAAATGAAATGACGAAAGAAAACCTTCTTAAAACACAAATAGGCCTAATGTAAAGAAGAGGGGTATAATGTTATTGACACAACATATTGCCTAAATAACACCAATGCACCCTACCTGAATGCTGTTGCAATAAATTAATTTTATAACCCATTTAGTCATTACATATATCGGTATTTATTGCCTTATCACATGTTACATTGCCTAAAATCACATGTTACAGTCTTGTAAGACAACATTATATTTCATTTCATACACTTAACAAGATAAACTTGCACATATACGTCGTTGGTAGCTAATATCGGATTAACAAAATACAGTATTCTGCATTTAAATGCATTGCAACCAGTGATGTTTTGCTCGCATAAGGGGGCGTGGTCGTTTTTTGTTTTGACTTGAACTGTTAACACAGCGAAGATTACCCTAACTTCTTACCTCCATGACTAAAACTAAGTGTATTTTGGAGGGGTCCGGGTTAGTAAAGTTTGGATCCCGGTGGACCCCGTGGAGCTGCTCGGTGGACGTGGTGGTTTGCAGCGAAGTCATCAGCGCCGTCCACTAAGCCCTTACGGAATCAGCTGCTACGTTACCTGGCATCCCAGTTTGACTGTACGAGTGTTGCGACTTCATATTAATTGGTCGAGCGAAGGGACCGCCAGAAAACTTTGACTTAAACAATATCGAAAGTAAAGGTTATGGCCAGTAGAACTACTTTAAGTTAAAGAAGAAAACATACCCCCAAAAAGAATAATATGTGGTACTACAGCACATGAACTATTAATAGACTCTGAAACCAGCGATCTTAAAAATAAGCCAATCATTACGTCGGGCTGCCAGCTCAACTCGGAGCGAATCATTTAAAAATTATTGTATGGGTCAATTTAATATTTGTGTAGTTCTTTTTTAGTATTTTCCATTTGCAGCTATTTAAATTGCTTATGTATGATAACCAGGCTGAATTGTATAAAGATATTTGTGGTAATTGTGTGGTACATATATAAAAAAAAAAAGTACAGTATTAGCAAATATTTTGTAGCTCTTATTGAATTCGGGCTGATGCACAGGAACATGGTCTATAGGAACCATCTTCATACTCAGTTAATTTTGAATAAAGTTTTGAACATCTTTTCTAGTTGTGTAATTTATTCTAATAAGGTGATTGCATTTGGGTCTTACCTTGAATTTAGTGTATTTTTGTTTGTTTCCTCTTCTTTACGGGGTACCTGATTTAAGGAACAGCATGAAAATTCACACTCCAAAATTGGGTAGAATAAAATAAAAAATTGTAATTTTTAAATTATTTTGGAGGCCGTTCCCAGGTGGGTGTCTGGTGTGTGCTGGCTTATCCTGGATTGTAACCCACCACACCATGACACCAATCTTGAGTATATATTTGTTATTCGTACGTTGATTTACCACCATATTGTTTTCAGTTTAGAAAGTGATTGAGAGAAACAAGTCAAAGTTGATGGAGGAGGTTAATGGCAAGCATGCCACAAAATCTTTAGAATAAAGAAGACAGGTTAGATATTGGTTGTCTAGTGTAGATTATGAAGTCGGTTTGCAATTGTTTAATGACTCGTACGGAATAATTAGAAGAGATTCACAGAAATGACAATTTGTGCTTATTGATGTATAAACAGATTTAAAAAAAGCATATTTAACACAAAAGTTGATAGTTAAGTAATGACGTGAGCCAGTTTCTAATTAACGTAGCTTTTTCCCTTTTACTTCCTCTTGCGTCATTGAATGTTCACATGCACCACCGCTAGGCCACGTATGCACACACGGCCGTATCAAGCGGTAGACGCCTCCGTCCGCCACTCGGCCACTCTAGCGTCGTCGTCACAGTGATGTCTCCAATGCTTGTCGCGTTCCCCGGGCCATGATCATGGAACAATTTTTTTACCACTATAACTAAATTAAAATAAAGTTTTTTAAAATAAACTAAAAACCAGAATGGACCTTGCTTTGGTTGTATAATTACCCTACTTAGAATGTTGTTATCCTAAGTGCTCAGGGTTATGTCACACCCGGGTGGCCAGATAGAGCTAACTTCAGCACAGTACATTTTTTTTCATTTTACTCTTGTTATTTCCACTCCTTGCAGTAATTGTTTGTTTTATCAAAAATTGTTTCAGATAAAAGTTCTAGGTAAAAAATTATAAGATTTACAAACAATTTGAACGGATTTGATAGTGAACCTACTAAGGGAGTTATGAATTTTTGTTAAGATTCTACCTCTAATTTTTCTCAACCCCTTGCAGCAATTGTTTGCCGAATCAAAAATTGTTTAAGGAAAAAGCTTTATCTAAAAATTATAAGAATAATACATAATGTGTACGAATTCGATGTGCCTACGAAGGGAGTTATGGTTTTTTTTTTGTCCTACAACCCTTGTTTATTCTCCCCTTTGCAGTAATGGTTGGTATATAAAAAAAATTATTTCAGACGAAAGTCGTAGATAATAATTTAAGGTTTTACTATAAAACAGAATGGATTTAACAATGCAGATGGTAGGTAATTTTTTTTTTTTAAATTCTATACCTTTATTTTTTCTTTGATATTACCTACTTCAATTATTATGACTAAAATTTAAAAGTTCAAATTAAATTTTATTTGTCCAGTATCAAAACTGCCACTTTTAATGTTCATCCCAAACAGATCAAATCCTTTCCTTGATACATGTAAAAAGCATTAGCAAGACACAAGGTAAACAAGATATAAACACTATAAGAAAGATAACACTTGTGGATATAAATGAAAAAACAAACGTGTTGGAAGTCTGTGAAAATACTGTCAGAGATGAACCTACCATTTTTTTTTTTTTTAATTTAGGAAATATAGGAGAAAATCTTCTAAGTGCATTAACAATCCATACACACTGTAAATATTTGATTTGCAGATGGCTACACAGAAATCTCTCCCATATTATCAGCTAGAATCAACAATCATCCAAAGTAACAGAATGGGAAATTATCTCTAAGAAAATTAATCAATTGTAAATACATAGCTAGAATTTTTTTTTTGCACTGTAAACACAATTCAAGCAGAAAATTAATTTTCAAGATACATAGTACTTCAAGTTTCAAATCTTAAATGATTAATGAAAAATACATAGTACATTAACAATAGAAAATATGTAATATCATTTTTAACTACAAAATAAATGTTCAATAATAAAATGAAGTGCACACAAAAAATCATGGCATTAAAACAACAATCACATAAAAATATTACACTGTTAAAAAATATACAACATAAGTTACAGTAGAAATTTATAAAACAGCAGTATTTTTTAGTTACTAAAATGCTTCTCACAGCCAAACTACATTGGAACATTGCACAAGAAATAAACTACTAAAATTTATACAATAATAATTAACAACTGTTAATATCTCTTATCACAAATTAATTTCATGCAAGCATAGTACACACAAAAATCTTTGTATATTATTGCACCGTAGCAATCCAAGTTTGCTAACATACTGTGCGTACCTTGAGTAGGCGCACAATGTTTAATACCTATAAACTATTTCAGTATATTGGTAAAGCTCAGAGTGAACCAATCAGAAATATTTTTATCGTGTAACACTTTATTTTCCCCTCAAACTGATATTGAATAACAAGAGGATGAATATCAATCAGCCTTAATGAAACATTCGCAGCAAATGGCATGCACGAGTCTATAAAGGAGTGATTTCTGACCCACCATAAACTGATGCCACAGCTGATAAGATACTGGGAACGGGCGTTTTCAACAATCTGCCAATATATATGTGTATACTAAAATTGATTTGAGGTGACAAAAAAAAAAAAAAAAAAAAAAAAAAGAAGGAAAAAAAACCCTGCAAATTAGCAAAAGACTTCAAGCAATTTAGGTTTGACTTCCAGTACCATTGCTGTTTATTTAGAGACTTTCCATGGCTTTGTGACCAGTCCTTCAGTTTCCTTGCTGACACAATACAATGGTGAGTGATCATGCATGCAACCTACTGTCGAGTGATGGCTGGTCTGCATGCTTTTACTTGCACATACAGTACAACCCTGTTATAATGTTTCTCACGGGGGCAAAAGAAAAAAAAAACATAAGCAAGAAAACAGTTTATGCATGAAATATCAAACTACCACTGTCAGTGTTTAAAATTTTCAACAATGGACTCATCTAGCTATGTGAACAAATTGCATGTTAAAACCACTAATACTCAAATTTGCTTAAACCAAGCCAACAATTTTTCTTCAACACTGCCACATTTCTGTAAAATTGTCTCGCGTATCGCGACAATGGCACTTCGAGTGGAAATGTCTATGTCCAATTCCTTCGTCACTTGAACATGTACTTCTTGTAGATTCCTATCTATGATTGAAATAAATTAAATTCTCTCTGCACTAGAACATAGGTAATTAATTTTTCTGTGCCAACTCCAAATGGTTGGCAAACTAAAATACTATTGTAGAACTACAGACGTACATCTGAAAACACACCAGAACTGCAAGGAACAAAACAATTTGTTTTGTTTTAAGAGGAAGGCGGTAACAGATACGTAACTGTGAACACATGTACCTTTGACATAGCAAATATATTGCATTAGCATGTGCTACCATTAAATACAATCCTAATTATGGTATAACAGTGACTGTAAACAAAAAGTATGTAAAGTGTAAAATATAACTTCACAGTTGTGATGGGTTTTGGAATAATTAAGTTTTTTTTTTTTGCATTTATTGAATTTTATGAGCAGAAAGTAAACCTTATAAGCAGCAAATACATAATTTTGAAAAATGTTATACATAGGATGTGAATACATTGTACTTATGGGACTGGACTTAAAAAATATGAAGTTATAAGCAGGAAAACATTATAACAGGGTTCTACTGTATTGTGAGTTGGCCAGAGACAGAGATGGGATTGGATTCACTCCGACCTTGGATATACTCAAGGACATTGCACATATCACGTTATTTTGGAACAAAAAAGAGGTGGGGGTAAACATAATGCCCAAACAATTATATGGCATACAGAGTAATTTTACTGGAACACACTTGAAAAACCTACATTTTTTTGGTACTTGTTAATGAACATATTGAACTGTTATCAAATATTAAATTTCTTGTAGAGTATTGGGAAAAAAAAATACTTCTAAGTGAGGTTCCACATCACAAAGAATACAGTCGCCAGAAGCAAAGATGTTCCTTGCAGCTAGCAGGTCGAGATTATTTACTCAACACACAAATCAATGTGTGCCATGTGATCGAGGTGTCAGAGAGTGGTGTGCTGTGACTAAGCATGACTCGCAACACAGAAAGAGTGGTCGGAACAGGATGCTGGCTGTGTGTTGACTAGGCCTGAGTGAATACCAGTTTTTTTAGTTTGAACTGAATACGAATATTGAATTATTCACGAATACGAACATTGAACTTGAATAGCAAGATTGAAAATTTGAATCCCAATAAAAAAATTTTTTTCATGTCATGTAACAACTTCCTGAACATTGGACAAATAATACTAAAGTGAAAGTTTGGTTAGAGTTAAGTCTGCTGCAATAATTATAAAGAAAATGTTAGAATATTTAAAATATGAAACTGTTCCTTTTAAATCATGCAGCTAACATAACTTAACCTAACTTAACCCAACCAAACAACTTTTCATTTTAGTTCCTATTCGCCATATTTTCCAGAACCTGCTACTCTATATATTGATCCATAAAATTTTCGCGAACTGCAAAATATAGTGAAATCCGTTGTAATCTATTTTACAAAAAATTTTATTTTTTATTTTTCAAGTGCTGTATTCCCAAACTAGTTGATTGAACGAGCTCATATTTAAATATTTAAAACTTTGTTATTTGAGAGTTTTGCTGTCACCAGCAGCCAAATAAATAGTTTTTTTTTATTTCAGAAATATTATAAAAACAATTTTTGATAATTTCATCTGGAATCTCAAACCATTATTTACGTATTTTTATATATTTGTGAGTAGCAATGTTTGTTTCGTCACAGATATTTACATCAAGTAAGCTGCTACTGTATCACATGGTGTTAGTTCGACTGTGATTATCGATTTATATGCTGCTAAACTGTGTTTACTTTTTTTATGCCCATCTCAATAGTGTGTCCGTGTTTTGTGGTATTATCGTCCATTGTTGATTTTTTAAAAAAATTTTTCCACTTCTGGTGCATGTGACAAAAAGAATACAAATAATATTTGGTTTTTACGTTTTAAATGACAAATATGCAGTGTTTTGAATTGTTTACATGATTTTTTTTAGTACTGTTTAGCAAGACAGTAGCAAGAATGAATACTTATTGCATGTTTAAAACATTGATTACTTTTCATGTTTTTGATTATGAAGTTCTATTCAACATAAAAAAAGGGTATTCATATCACACAAATGACTAAATAGCAATGAACGTTGGTATATGACACACTCACGAGGTATGCTATGTCAAGTATTCATACGCAAACGAATATTCGTTATGTCGAAGTGTTGGTATTCGAGGTCAAATCGAATACGAATAGTTTATTATTCTATTCAAAAATTCAAATATTCGCATAGGTCTAGTGTCCATACACTCTAGCATGGCAAATAGTTATGTGTTTTTGCAAACAACAAACTCAGATTTTACAATGAGAGTGATTCCACTATTCATGCTACATACATGCGCTACAATGTTAAAAATAAGTTGAAAATGCTTGGCAATTAAAAGCATTACAGTACAACCCTGGTGCAGCTTAAAGTAGTTTAAAGGACATACTACAGCACTAACATACCTGGCTATGTATATTAAAAGCATTCACACTAGCAAATAAATTGATATTAAGAGCGACAATGTTTTTGTCACAACTACAGCTGCATTCTCAGCCTTCATTTGTCATTTCATTTATCATTAACAACAATGTTATCAACACTTAATTCAATTATGCATTTATATTAATAATTTTGTACAGTATACAGTTTATACATATATTTATATATGTCAAATGCTAGTCATAAATTTATTATGTATTTACAGATTCTCATTATTATATATCTCGAGCTAACCTAATTTGTATTTAATTTTCTATACTCACCCAATCATTGCACTCACAATATAGTATCATAAATGTTGCACCTTGTGCGTATAAATATAGAACATATAGATTCATGTTATTAAATAAAAGCCAAGTTATCCAGATCACTAGGTATGACTGGCACACTGCTACCAACTGTATTACATGGTAAATTGTGCAAACTTGATGAGACACAAATTAAGTTGCAAAAAATGTGGTCAGATAAATTTCTGTTGAGGAATTTCTTCTTAAATAATAAACATGTGCCTGAAATATCACTTGTACATATTACAACCAGACGACATGATTGGTAGCACTTTGGATTATTTTTATTGCAAATTATATCACTGTAATATGGATTAGAGAATTATTTCGAAAGGTCACTTTACAATTATTGTTGTTTATGGTTTCAGTAACTCTGAAAATCGAGACTCGCATAGCAAATTGTAATCGCGGAGATAAAACAATTGAGAACAGCCCACAATATAATAAACCTGCCATCATCACTCAACACTTTGTGAAATGAGTATCAGACTCTACCTTATCTGAGACAATGTACTCAGCTGCCAAATACATACAGGAACTACATATTTTTCTGCATTACCAAACGTTAGACACATTACAAAAACCTTTTCATTTCTCTAAAATGTCTCCAATCACGACGATCAAAACCTAACCAGAGCACAAGCCTTTGCAACTAACTGGTTCATATTTTAAGTTTTAAAACACTTGAACTTCATCCTTAAGTAAATGTTCTACCACAATGAGCATACTCAAACATTAATACGTATAAAATTCAATGAATATTAAGTGACATCACTTATTCCTTCCAAAATATTAGCATAATTTTTTTTACCATTTTTAAAATAACTACACAAGGAAATCAGCCCAAACACAACATATTTTGCGGAATTACTAAAAACAACATGTTAGAAAATTTGAAATGTTGCAAATTATCAGCCTCCAATTTGGATTAAAGAACACTACGATGACAGCAAAACAAAAGAGGCAAAAACTTGTCCAGTACGCCAGTTGGTCTGCAATGCTGCCACACCCAGCAGTATAAATGACGAGTTTACCACCTTATCCAGCAATCCACGGGGCAACGTAGCAGCTAACCAGAACACAACGACCTTCCTAAAGAAGAAGACGAGAGCATGTTTCATGCATATGCGCATGTACTTAAATATACAATTGGATAACCTTGATTATATATTTCTATCCAATCCACACCCATCATCATGTCATAAAATTCTAATGGACTCTTTTCTCACTTTCATGATTTTTACAAATGAAATTCCCGGCAAGTTGAAAATGAAAAAAAGTTTACAAAAAAAAATCTCGCTGTGTTATCTGCACGTATAAAGCATCAGTCTTTGTTGGCTTGAAAGCAGGTTGGTTTGACACGCAAGGCCCACGGGCGACGGCAGCACTAGGCGGGCTGCAGCATGGGGTCCCAGGCTCCGGCCAGTGTCTCGCCGGCGGCGCGGCACTTCTCCGCGAAGCGCGGGTCCACGTCGCAGTCCACTGGCAGCTCGCCCTGGCGCCAGCGCGACGACACACGTTCTCAACCGGGAGGGGGGGTCGGTACATATTTGTGATGACACAAACTCAATGTGCAATATCCAGCTCAAAAACGGGAAAGGAGGGGGGAAGGGGGGGGGGCACTGCATTTTACGGAACTAGAACCACGGTGTCACACAATAAAATAAAAAAAGGAATAACGTCACAGATGAGACAGTGTGTGTCTGCTTTGTAATTAGTTCCTTTCTAACCTGCTAATAAACTTTTCACAAATTGATTGTTCGTACATCTTTTTATTATTTTATTGATGTGCAAACATCTTAGCTCTCAGTATGCAGCATTTGGCGGATGTAATTTCGTGAAAATGAAATGGGAGTTGATGAACGGAAAAGTGACGCAAAGATGGTGCGGACCCATGCGTAGACACACAAATCCGTATATAGTCACTTTCGTAAACATTAGGGTACACATTACAAAAGTAACTAAAACAGTTAAAGTACAAACTAATCCTCAGTTTTAAAATATGTAAGAAAACTGGCATTACACTGTTGATAATACATAGCCTTGATAGCGGAGTGGTAGAACGCGCGATTGATAAGCTCATGGGCTAAATTTTTATGTGGTTCCAACCTCGTCACTGGAAAAACTTTATAACTTATGAGATTATACAAAATGTATTTTAAGCAAATATATATGAATAGATATAATTTACTTTATTGCCATTATATTATTAAATGCACAGCTCAGTCAATTGGATTGATTATGATTATCTAATACTAGATATACCTACCACCTTTATTTTTAATTAAAATAAAACTAATTATGTTTATTAGAAAATTAATGCCCAATAATTCACATAGGTGTTAAAAAATAAAACTTTCCTTTAATACTTAAACTATCCTTTAACACTAATGTTATATTTTATAATCATATAAAGTGTGCCGAAACTTTATAGTATTAACTGTTTAATGAATTTTAACAAGATGGGCAGTTCCTTTCTCTATGCAAATCGAATGATTCGATACTCAATGCTGCTGCTCGGGCAAAATATTTATAGAGGCGGGTACGAAACTACATGTGATTCAGGTTGAGAAATTTATTTGAAAAAACAATTTGCTTGTACGTATTTATCACGCTCAGCATTACGTATTTTAAAGATTTCCATGTGAAATTTTGTGTCAAGAGTTTTGTATTATAAGTTTTGTGCAACACTGGAACACATGAATTAGCTCGTTACGGAGGTTACATGTTTACATATCACTGACGAGTACTGAGAGACTCACTCACAGTTTTATTTTTTACCCCTTACCCCCTCTTTTACATTATACTCCCTCACTACTGACTACTCTTACTGCTAACATATGATTTATAACATAAATGTATTCCAATTGAAATATAAATTTAAATTTAATTAATACAACCTTTTGCAATGTGGCACTTCGGACAAATTCTGAAATTTTTTTCGTTAAATTACTTAAAGGAAAATTTTTTGGAAAGCTAACATTTGCGGAGAGGGAGAGGCCCACCTGGTCTTCCAGCAGCCAGGCGCGTCGCAGGGCGTCCCTGAAGCCGTGCATCTCGGCGCTCGACGCGAAGTACAGCACCCAGTCGCCACTGCTCTCGTGCACCTCTCGGCACGCAAACTCCTGCAACACGGGCGGTCCCTGGTCCGGACGGCCCCACGCCCCGGCATGGCTTCCCCCCCAGAGCCAGTACCGAGACACTGTCCCAGCTCCCACCTCCCTAGCTCACTCCTCAAGCCACACAGCGGGGAGGTCTTCGCCGTCCCAACCGCTCCGACAAGAGAACGCGACAACGCACGTTCGCTGCACACTCTGCTCCATTTTTTTTTTCGGCAACCAACGTTTGGATTACTACATAGTCTACATTATTAGTATTGAATTCGATACCACTAAGAATATTTACCAGTCATTTTTTTTTAATGTCAAACACGTACCTTGGCAGTTTAAAACTGCTTTTTGTTATAAATTTAAATGATTTACTTCTCTTCAAAAAAAAATTATATTAACACTTAGGCATAATTACAAGAACAATTGAAGTAAATATTAGTGATAGGTCAAATCCCAATTTTCTCGAATCGGAATCTAGGACTCAAAGGTCCACATATAATGATGTACAAGAAATGAAAAATATCAACTAATGCTGTTGAAACATTTAATCTTTTAAAAGGTTTATTCCATGAACGATTTTTCCAGAATCAATACTTATTTCAATTTGATTTATATAATTACATGTTAAAAGTACAATATCTTGGGGAATAGTAACAGAATGGGTGTGAAAAAAAAAAAACCTAATATCTTCAGAGTTTATCACGTTATCAGTGTTGAAATTTTTAATTTACTTCATTCCTGGAAATATTTTTAATAGAATCTTTTTCCTCGAATATCAAATCCTCAGAATACTAAGGATTTGATGGCATTTGAGGATTTGACTGGCCCATCTCTAGTAAATATATTTTAGAGTGCTGAAAGATGTTTTATATTTTAGCACTGGTCAGACATTATAAACTACAGCAGATAGACTGTGTTAACAGGTGTAAACTGTCTAGGGCAAAGCTAAGGATAAGACGAACGCCTCGGTTCATTCTAGAGTAAACCAGTGTGAGCTAGAGGGATAGTCGGAGTGGGAGAGAAATGGAACACAGCCTTAGGAACTGTCAACTATCTTCGGAGGAGGGACAGATCTTAACGTCTGCAGATCCAATGTCTGCATGCACTCGCACTACAAAACCCAACAAGTCAATAGATACCACTACAAAAATCATACGTACCTCAATTATAAATACATGTTTTTAACTATGTCATGTTAAATGATATGTAAATATGTACCAATTGCAGGTTTCATATGGCTTAACAAGACTGCAAGACAAAAAAATCGGAACTTGAAGTTTCATGCAAATATAATCACGTAATCTTGTTACTTTATTTAACTAATTGTTTGCTTATGTTTATTTCTGCAATTCTGCACTGGTTTAATGTTATTTGTATGCTCAACTTCCCTGGCTAACGTAATATTAAAATAATACCTCACTTCTTAGTCCACACCTTTACTAATGTGGTGAACAGGGGCGCAACAACTAAATTTCCAAAAGGGGGGGGGGGGGGGGGGCAATATATCTTTTTATAAAGAATCATTGATTTCCCCTATTGAAGCGGGGGGTTCGGGGGTCCTCCCCCGGGAAAATTTGTATTTCAAGGTGGAAAATGGTGCTATTTAAGCAGTTTTATTATCTAAAAATTGATTACACAACACTTTCTTTGCCCCCATTTTCCCCCACTTCAAGGTTTCAGAGGGGGGCAAAATACCCTTGCCCCCCCCCCCCCTCCCTGTTGTTGCGCCCCTGGTGGTGAACCACATCTTAATTCAGCACATTTTATCAGCTTTAATCTGTACCAATAAATAATTGTATTGACAATTACCACGTGAATATGATTCTCCTCAGGTAGTAGGTAGTGCTTGTATCTGCAGTGACCAATGTGTCCATGTCTCTATCTGTGTCGCCCTCAAAGTGGTGGGCATGCGACAAATACTTATAAATAAATAAATAAATAAATATAAAATGTGAAAAAAAAATGCATGAAAATGAAGCCAAAGTGAGTGAAATTTATTAGACAAAGTCAGTAAATAAAATAAAGTAAAATGAAATTTAAAATTTAGGTTTAATTCACATAATTTCTGTACTGCATTTAGCATGTACCAAGCAAGCTATTAAGATAATTGATAATGTATTTACTAATTGTACCAGTCATGAAACATAAAAATTTTGTGTAATTGAACTCATTTAAATATTAAGGTAAAGGGTTTCAAACATTAGGTTTTGAATGAAAGTTCACGTCTATCTTCTGAAATCAGTTTTTTTTCCTTGTAAAAAGTTTTTAATTATAATTAGGGGTGCTCTGCCTTTTCTGAATCCGATACCACTACCGATAGATACCTAATACTACAACCAACATTACCTCTCTGAAACGACCCCTCATGGTTCCCAGGAATAGGGTCGTAATAGATGTTTTCCGAAATTTTCAGTTGAGATAACCCCCCCCCCCCCCTTCCCAAACCGCTACTTGCTAAGAAACCAGCCGTATATTGGCAGGATGCTGTCACTCATAATGCTAGACGGCTTTGCTTTAAACCCACTACAAGTTCGTCGCCCTACAGGCCACCTCTAAAGAAAATATGTCAAAAGACAGTTTATTTTTACTGGTTAATTTACATGTACAGTACGTTTTCTGCTTGCCGTAGTTAAATACACTATAATGTTCATGTAAGAATAACAAAAAAATAATGGGACATTTCCTTTGAAAATATGGCAGCGGTATGTTCTGCAACACGAGTGTGCGCACACTAAGCTCACCCGGCTGGCTGGCGGCGGCGGCTTCATGACGCATAAGCTCACCCCTCCCTCCCCAAGGTAAAATTCTTCAAGGCTAGCTCATCCCTCCCAGACACACAACCCATCTAGTGTTCCCTTATAACACCCCAAATTCGCTCTCCTTTGAAAAACCTTCAGTAAGAAAATGCTCATTTCACCCTCCCTTCTCCCGTAAAATTGGGCTATTATGAATGGGGTACTAAAACGGAGAGGGAGGGATAAAATCGTTGTAAATATTTTCAGACCCCTCCCTCCCCCCCAAACACGCCCAAAAAAAAAAGTATGTCAAAATATGTCATTTTTCACACCAAGTTCGAGTTCAGTCATCTCCGGCAAGGAATTTAAAAGCTTTCAAACTTAAATATAAATGTATTTTAATAGCAAGGGTCCTATGAAAAGGAATATACCGAATAAAATCAAGCTGCTGTCACCAAACAAAGCATAAAACGGCCTAATGTGTGGTCGCTTCGTTATTGCTCGCGCGTGAGGCGAGACGTGGAATGTTAGAAGAAAGATAAATGCGGGGGAGACAGACGGCAGCCAGTGTGTTTCCTGCGTGGGGAATAAGTGGCGTAGCCTTTTTTTTATGCTGGGTGAAGCGACCTTTTCCTATCAACCCACCTGAAAAGATAATTGCTTGAGCTGTCAAAATAAACATCGCTGCGGAAATTAAAACAAGTCGAGGCGGGCGTGCATCTAGTCATCCAGTCGGTCGCTGTGTATATCTATTCGAAAAACATAACATCTCAATTCATAACAAGATTCCTTAAAACCTACACGTATTGCCAGATGTTTTCAGCCTGATCCATGCAAGTTCTTTAGCCACGTTTTGAATGAAAACAACTGGCGGGCCAGTGTTGTGCCCTGTTTTGCGGACACAAAGCTTTTATCAATTTGCTGACAGTTTTTATATATTTTTACTCTCGTTAAAATTAAGCAGATAACGTGATTGTTAACAAGTACAAGCAGCGATCGGTAGGGGAAGATTGTGAGCAAGGGCGGGCGAGCGGCCGACTACCATGTTCACATGCCGCGGCCGGAGTGTTTTTCCTGCATTGTATTAAGAGTAATAAATATTTAATGATATTTTATTTATTAAGTCATAATACACAAAATCAGAAGGAAAAAAAAGAAAAAAACCTGCATATGTCATCAACAATAGTTCACAAATTCAAGCCAGAAAATATACCAAATCGGACTTCAAAAACTAAGTATACATTGTGAACCGATAGTAATCAAAATCAAGAGAAATCCAGCAGGTAGCTTTGCTTTAACTGCGTACCACACTAGACACTCGCAAAAAGCTAAACGTAAACACGTTGCCACAAAAACCTTTATCTGCACCCTGCCGCCAAAGGGACGTGGAATGGGGGTTGTCAAGCGCTGACAGCAGTCGACAGGAAGTGGTATCTATTTTTAGATATGCGCTGCCTACGGCAGTACAGCACTCGGCAAGAGAAACGCAGTAACACGCTACTCACCACAAGAAAATTATTTTCTGTCCGATTTTCTTCGGATTTTCGGCAATTTTTTCACGGTTCCTCGAAATCAGGTTGTAATAGAGAGGTGGTCGCAATAAATGGGGTCGCAACATAAAGGTTTTACTGTACTACTGTCCACACTTTATAAATAAATAGTTTAAAGATAATTTTTATTTACAAATGTGTTGGTGAACACCGTAATATTATTATTAAATCCAAAATAAAACAGTTTACTGAAACACTGTACATTAAATATTTATATTTGTTAAGAAAAATTTATCTTTTCTACTAATAGCTAACCTGAAGACACTAAAAATTATTAAGAAAAACTAAGTTGATTGACATGATCTGGCAGCAAAGAGGATGTGCAGTCTGTCACAAACAAAGCAAATATTTGCAAAAGAAATTTATGCAGGTATTTTTTTCCAATACTACTGATACCTCTGCAGCTACCTTGTGACTGACCGAGAGCTGAATGTATGCAGATATCCGATACCAGTATCGGTATCAGAACAGCCCTATTTTTAATCACAAAATACTCTATAGCCAGTGCTGCCAACCTCCAAGCAGACCCATCAGTAATCACATTTCTCCGAACAATAAAACGTGATAAAGTTTACGTAAAATACTAGACTCTAGAAAATAATTAAGACATTTATACAGTAATGAGCTATTCACCCAGTAAATACTTTAATAATTACAAAAGGTCCAACAACAACTTTATAAAAAAACTAAATAAGTATTAGGGTTAATATTCAAGTTAAGATATTTTACGTCTTAACATGATTTACATTTGATAATGCAAGCATTGCATGCTTGGATTCTTGAATCTCATTGAGATATTTTTATCTTTACAGCACTCTTAATATGGTGAACTGAATTTAACCATGCTGGATCATAACAATAATATTATTGTGCCAGATATGCAGTCGACAGCCAACAAAAAAAAAAAAATATATATGCGCGAGTTTTATCATACGAGATACTGATTAGCGACATGATATTTCTAACGTGCCATTGAGTTTTCTGTGTGTTTCCGTGATAAATAAATAACAAACCGTAATTCAGTGGATTGACGTCCAAGTCGGTAATAGTCGCGGGAAAATCCATGATAGTTGACGGCAATGTACGGCAACAGTGCTGCAGACAATCCCTCCGGAGTGCGAGCACCGGTGCGAGGGAAGCAACGAGGCAGATAGCGGAGGGTCTCTCACCAGAATGCACCAGCTCTGGTCGTCCGACGCCAGCCCGAAGGCCACGATGTCCTTCACGGCGGCACACGCCAGGACGTGCACCGGGCCGCAAGGGAACGGCTCGCGGCACGCCAGCACGTACTGCGACGTCAGCAGCAGGCTGCACGGCACGGTCTCCGGCCGCTCGCTCTCGTACACCTCGGGACCGAGCACTCTCGTCAGCTCCAGCTCACGTTCAACACTAATACTATCCACTCTTTGAAGAGGACTGAAAGAAAGAAATAATCACTAAGACCCCTCGTAGCTTTTGCCCTCCAGGGTTTTCTGTGTCCCTTTATATATTGAGTTACTTTGTTTGTGGTATTGTCTACCAATCAAAAAGGGTATTTTTCCTTTGCTAACCCGGCGCTCTATCAAGCCCCAGGGCCCCCATGGGTGCGGGTAACGGATCACGCCGTACACGCAATCAGAAATTGGCTGACCAGATAGTTGGCTGCATCCTTAGCCCTTGACACAGTACTACTGGCGCCGCATTCCGATCTCCCACCTCATTCTGGGACCCCTCAAAACACCCAGAATACCCGTGGTCCGGTTGAGGCCTATCCAACTGAGGGCTATCTTCTCGACTGCTTCACGGGGAAAGATGTTTATATGGGCGCACCACGTGAAATGGGCACGTGGACCCCGGCTGATCCTCTCTCTCAGGGCGTGACGTGACCCATGTGGGACGAGTTACCAGCCCTATTGATTCGCTTATGTCGATCTACACCAAACCTGGCCCACTCTAGGCGTCGGGCACGCCACACTCGTACAAAGGTTGGATTCTCATTACGTAAAATATAACTCACGACTCAGTTAAAATTTAGGTTTAATAACATAACTCACGCCTCCCTACACGTTCTCCATTAAAACAGTAAAAGGCCTGGGCACGGATCAGCTTAGGTAAAGCATGGGCCCACCATGTGGCCATGCGCTATGAGTCTCCTGTGGACTGCGACAAAGAAGCTCGTAACGAGTTATATAAATATTTAATTAAACGTCCCACCGACCGAGAGCGGCCCCGAGGGCTAGAGATTGAAATTATTTAGGAACAAATTATAAAACAGAAATACTTGATCAGATGCACAAAGATTGCGGCCCCCGGGGTGCTGACGCGTCTACTCTCGATGGCTGTTGAAGAGGAACTGGCGACGCTACCCTCGCAATGGCGCACTTCCGCCGTACAAAAACTGTTACGTTAATTAATGATCCCGTGCCCTGGCGAAAGTGAAGATAATTACAAAACACATCATGTAATTACAAAACACAATACTCTTAATTAAAAACCATTAACATTTCTGTAATTATTTGACGTGAGACTTAAAAGAATCACAACTGAGGTCAAGTTCCGGTCCGTGCGGATTCGTCCGCGCAACGTCTGTAAAACTAGAATGTATTATTAAATTAAGTAAAAGAGCATGTTGGCTTGAACATAAAAACACTGGGGCTAAAAATAAAAGGTTACAATAAATAATTAGGTACATGATTAGGGGCCGTCGCACTGCTTCTACAGCGCCCTCATGAGGGAGGTCCTGGCGCGCAATTCAAAACAAACACACGTTCGCGGTGAAATGCCGGGAGGGAAAAGTGAGGAAGGGAGCGGAGCCTGTACAGGCTCAGGGCGAAGCCCCGGGCGACGTCACAACCTCTCCCAGCTTTCCAGTCTAGTACCGGAGCTGTTTCACCGCTAACTGCGTCAGCTTTTCACAGGGCTAGGTAACCCCAACTCCAAGCTTGCCCTAAGCGATAAGGCCACCACTGCCAAGTACGAAGCCGACACCAATCGTGGTCCAGGGCCGTAGAGAAAACCTCAACCTTTACCAATAAAAGGGACCACCCCGTACTACGGTCGTGCCGTCTTGCGTGATGGTCAGCCACGAGAGGACCACGGGGAGCGCACACCTCGGTCTCTCTACCGATCTCCCCATGACCTCCGGAGATCTACAGCATTTCAGCCCGGTTGCAACTGATCATCAGACGTGTTTTAAGAGGACTGTAGGAATCACAACTAAAGATCATTTCTGGACGTAATCAAATATTTTTTTAATGTTGCAAGAAACCAACTAAAAAAATCCAATGACTTCCAATGGATGAGTACGTGACAAGTTGAACACGTAGATATTAACTCTGAAAGTCTAAAAATTATTGATGGATATACTGTTGTGTGGTACCACAACAATTTGTTTATGGTTAAGAATAATTGTATCATCTTAAAGTTACGACAATGATAAATTTAAAAAAAGGCGCAAGTTACTGCAAAACTAAAAAAAAAAAAAAGTTTGGATCTGAACAAGAGACAAAATGTGATGTCCTAAGCTTTTGCTACCGAGATAATATAGCAGCGAGTATATCATACATTCTACATAAGTTTATAACTTTGGTGACCAAAACATTGTTCAAACATGGAATGCAAGGGATTTTAGAGTCAAAACCAATTCAGATCTGAGGAATAAAATAATCAGTTTAATCGTCCCCCCCCCCCCCCAAAAAAAAAAATGGCTGAAAATATATAACAAAGTATTATCTACCATGAAACTACAATTTCTTAATTGAACCGCTACTCACTCCCGACGCAGACTGCACGAATGCTTGCAGCCAGTCAGAGGCTTCGTACTCGTCGGCCGCGGCGAACTGGAAGGACTTGCAGTGCCCGACGATGATCTCGAAGGTGTGCGGCCTCGGGTCGCCGGGGATACGGCGACACCCCAGGCAGTGGCCCCCCGACAGCTGGATCACTCGCTTGGGGAGGCCCACCACTTTGTCGCTGAACATGTACACCACACCGCCTCTGCGGGGCGGGCAACCAACACGTCACTTGATGCACGCAATGAAACCTCAACAATGCAAACCTCTGTACTCAAAACACTTGCTTTTAAGAAGAAAATTATAAAGTTCAAAGACAAGTGCGCACAATAATATTGTTTAAAGGTTTTTTTTTGTGCGTACACATCCAGTGGAAAATGTAATAATTGTTGCAATATCAGACAATTATTACAATGACCATTTATTTTAAAATGCCGTAACATCTAATGTAAAAAAAAATAGGTATTAATATTAATCATAGATACCAGTAAAAAAAAAAAAAAAAATTAACTTCAGAAATAGTGGTTAGTGGGCAAAAAAGACACACAATGGATGAATTTGTGAAACACACACAAAAAACAAAAACAACATAATTTAATGAGAATGGGCTGTTAAGAATGACATGTTGCAGGCAATGGCGGCTCCAGGAAGATCTCTCGGGCAGGGCTCTCACACACAGGAGGATGCAGTTAATAATCATGACATTGCCCTTGGGATATTCACAAAATATATGGTCTCAAATACTGAAATTTGGTAATTTCGTACAAATTATGATTGAAAAAAGAGTTTAAAGTATTTAAGTTAACATTAATATTCCCCACAAAGAGATAAGAAGTAAAATTTGGGCTCGGAAGGGGCTATCGGTTCCTGCGCCCTTCCTCTGGAGCCGCGCTTGGTTGCAGGAAACTTGAAAGAACAAAGTGAACCAGTTGGAAGGGGAGCGAGAGCCAGGCAGGGACGGCAGTTACTTGAGGATGAAGTAGCCCGGCTCCCAGGCCTGCAGCGGGGTGGCGGTGGCGGGGCGGAACATGAGGTGTCCCTCCCGCGCGGGGCCCAGCGGGGTTGACGGCGGGCTCAGCTGTCTGTCCTGCAGGTGCACCAGGCTGTAGTGGCACAGCTCTTCGTCCTGCACAGACCACCCACGTCCTTCCGTCCTGCACAGACCACCCACGTCCTTCCGTCCTGCACAGACCACCCACGTCCTTCCGTCCTGCACAGACCACCCACGTCCATCCGTCCTGCACAGACCACCCACGTCCATCCGTCCTGCACAGACTACCCACGTCCATCCCGCAGAGTTCCTCTTGAATTGCCAATTAATAGGGACCGGAAAAATTCGCGCGTTCAATGACCTGTAGGATGAACTCCATAGTTCTACGTACACTCGGTCAAATGTCACCCACTCATTGGCTGCTGTCTTGTGAGACGTCCCAACGTAGCAGCCTGTGATTCGATACAGCTTTGGTCGGGTGTTTCTCATTGGTTCAGATTCATCCAGGTAAGCTGTCAGCCAATAGCAGAGGCAGCACTGAGGTATAACTATTTGTATTTTAGCCTATCGCGAAATGAATTTGCGAATTTTTTGGTCTCTACCAATGAAAATTATGTACACACATCACTATTTAAAACTACAAATTGAGAGCCAAACAGTAAGAATTAGTTTAATCTTCAGTGACAGCTAAGTCTCAGAAAATATCATGAAAGTGCGAGATGAAGAAACGAACAAGTTTTATACGTCTTTGCAGTTTTATTCCACACTTGACATGTAAGGGTTATAGCACGCGCCCACTCACACGTACATACGCACACGCAGATCGTGTAATATGAGCCTGCTGGCACTTTTTGACTCAAGCTGGAAATTTTAAAAAAGTGATGGTTTTATTGACAAAAAAATGTTAGCATAATCAGTGTGTTTAATAAATAAATACATGTGATTTTTTTACACGTGTCTTCTTTAAGGAAAAAGATTATTATTGTATTCATGTCAACACTTAATTATAAATACAAACCAACTGAATAATCAAAATTTGCAGAAAGTGTGAGAAGTGCTGTGCGACAGGTTGTTACATCAGAAACATCCACTGTTGCTTGCATACTGGCTCGAAAGCAGTTCAAGTGGAAGCTATCATCCGAACCTGTCTGAAACCCTCCACCCTGGCACTTGAAATGGGATTCTAGCCCGGTAAATATTTTATAAGTTTTTACATTAGGAATCTTGCCAGGATATTCAATATATTTGGAAAAAAAAAAAATATTTTGTAAAACTTTTAAATAGTAACAGTTATTGTTAAAGTATATTTATTTTTCATGTCAGTTCAATTTTAGGACCATACCTGAAAAAAAAAATCTTTCCTAAGCTTTACCATGATTTATAACACACAGCTATATTGACTTTTTGATTTGATGTAGTTATATGAAAATGCCAACTGTAACATGTGATATCCACAAGAAAATTGAATTTTTGAAGTTATACTTCTTATTCACATTTTTCAAAACAATGAAAGTGAATTTTTATGATTTGTGTTCATCATACAACATTTGCACATAATAAAAAAAAGGCTACATACAAATAAAAATTACATACGTTCTTTTAAATCTTATACTTTAGTGATTGAAATTGAATACTGGTCCATATCATTAAACATATTTATTTAAGGTGAATATTTATTCATTTGTTTATATTAAGAATGAATACTGAGTATTTAATTATATTTTTTATTTTATTGAATGTATACTTTCCCAACCATATTTATACAATCACACTAGTCCTTTATTAATTTAATACTATTAATTACTTGCATGAAAAAATAAGTTAGTTTTTTTAATACATTGAGCAAGCATAACTTCTAAAGCGCGTCCATTAGTACACACAACCTTTTTTTTTTAAATAAGGACAGTAAAAAAAAAACCTTAATAACACATTTTAATCCAGCGAATAATGTAATATTAACTATCATTCCATTTATAAAATGTAAACTTTTATAAACTAACACCTTAAAAAAATAAAATGACATGTATAGTTTTGCAAATTATTCTCATTTAATGAAATGTTATTCTTTTATTAATAACTGTATTATATTGTATGCATAAAAAAATTATACCAACTCTCTTGTTGTAAAGTTGCTATCATCTCCCCATCCAGCCCAGCAGCAGGGAGAGGGTGCCAGCCAGTGGCGTAGCCAGGAGGGGGGGGGGGGGGGGGGGGGGGTTTATGGGATCAACCCCCCCCCCCCCTTAGCACCAAATCTTTAATTAATTTCTTATTCATCACTCAAACAAATTTCATATTAAAATTAATAAAATTTTTACCATTACAAAATTTTAATTTAAGAACCGAAAACTGCTAAAATAGCACTATTTTACAACTTAAAATCCAAATTTTCCTGGGGGAGGACCCCCGGACCCCCCGCTTTAATACAGGGGGGGCCATGCTTCTTAACACCCCCCATACACAAATCCTGGCTACGCCACTGGCGCCAGCGGACCGGGGTACTCACGTCGGCGAGCGGCACGTCCTGCCCCAGCCAGTGCAGCAGGGAGCGCATGTCGCCCAGCTGCAGCTCTCGCACCGAGGGCAGGGCCCCTCGCCGCCTGGCCGCCACCTCCAGGTGGCCCACCAGCTGGCCGGTCACCTCCGCGCTGGCCGTCGCCACCAGCGCCTGGGCCCCGCGCCCCGCCGCCCCCAGCAGCAAGGTCTGCATGTTGGGCCCCACCTGTCCCCGGGCAACCACCCCAGTGTCTCCACCTGTGTGCCGCGCCCAGCGTCCCCCAGCAGCACGAACAAGGGTTTTATTCTATTTGATGAAGAATATTATTATGTGTACGAAATGCACCTGACGTGAAAATCTCTCAAACAAACGTTGTTGAATATTTCTTAACCTTTAAATTGGTTTGTGTTTCGACAGCCTGGTACAATTGTTCCACCCCTTCAAGCGTCCCAAGCTGCGTAGTGTGTACCGCACTGCGGCGATGCCTAAAGTTGCTCGGGCTGGGTCAAAGGTAAGACCACTTGCCTCTTTAACACGACAAATAAGTTTAGATTTACTACAAATCCAAACCTGGATTGTCACACGTGAGGAACGTTTGGCATATATTGCCATTTCTTATAGTACGTACCTGGTGCATCAACTGCACTTCCAATATTACAATTCACATCAGGCTTAAAAAAACCTCTTCCCTTGGGACTGGAAATAATTAAATTTTTTTTTATTGATAAAATAGGTCATTTATAAGCAATGATTCACTTTGATATTTAATATTCAAGTAAAAAAAACTTTTATTTAAAAGCCATGTGAAAGGTCTCTTTAATTAACTGAACTGAATACATGTTTTAAGAGTGTCTTTGAGGAAGCATGCAGATTAAAGCTGGAATCAACTTACAATGACGACGTCCAGATACTGGTATGGCATCACTCGATGGACGTAAAAGCGGTTGTGGTTCTTCATTCCAGTTAAATAGAGACACGTGTCAGACAAGACCGCCAACAACGGCTCATTGCTCTCGTCCAGGAAGTAGGAACCACGCACTTTAAACACCTAAAATACACAAAACCACTTCAATTTAGAAACCATAAATATTTACTCCAGTTGCTTAAAATCCAATTTTATAACTACATACAGCCATTAAAAAAGTACTGAGTGTAAAAGCTAAAATTTGTGATGGTTAGATGCAAAAGTTTATGGTGTTATTTTTTGGCCAATTTCATTTTTAAAACAGTTATTATTTTTATATTTTATCAACACCCTTTTTTTCATAGAGCTAGTACCATATTCAACAAATATGTCAATTTTTCAGTGATAGTACTTTACCAAAACAGTGTCATTTTGACTGGTACATGATGTACTTTTTACAATATATTAATTTGCAATTAGCATAGCAAACTCATGGGAATGAAACAAATAAATCAGCAAGTATACGTGGATTCGAAAAATGTACCAATGTAGTTATGTAAAAGTTAGTTACTAATAACTGTAGCAATTTTAAAAAAACACAAATTTTTCCATTCTATTTAGTACATACATTTTGGTACTAACTCCATGCTAAATCATTTACACTGAATATAATTATTCTTGTAATATGAGTTGAGTTTTGATTAAATATGAAAATTATTTAATTATTTTTGTTTTACTTTGGGGCTCTTTGGTGTATTAACTTGCACTTTGGTGTTATATGGTGTTTGAAATGCTTTTTGGTGTTATTTCAGTTTTATTGCAATTTACCATATAATCTTACTGTTGTAACACATGTGTTCATTATATGAAAGATTGACTAAATAAAGTGTCCTGTTATTGAATGCATGAGCACAAAGTGTGTTTAACTTGCCACAACCCACAGACACAAGTGGGAGAACGAAACACCGAGACAACTATCACTGCATCACACAAATGAAAGTTTAGTGTACAAAAACACTCTCACTTTGGCTTTACGTTTTTATGAGAGCATGGCCAACAGGGCACAACACATACAACAAAATACTTAAAGTCATTGGAAAAGGCTGATTAAAGATTGTTACTCAAATACAATTTTTTTTTAACTAAAAAAAAATACAGGGTATTTTTCAGTATAAAAATAAAATATTTGCTTAAAATTAAAGTCAGATGCACCAGCCCCTTCTTAAGTGTTAGCTGATTAAATTTATAGTCATTTAAATTTTGATGCTAAATAGATAATCCGTGAATGGCTTGTGAAATCAACTTACCTAGGCTATGGGCACCAAATTATCACCCATGCCTGAGGAAGGACAGAAAACTCACAACATCCATGTCAAGTCGGCAGGTAGTGTGACAGTTCTATTTGTTGGACGAAGGTCCTAAACAAGCCAAATGATCTGAATCCTCCACTGCCTATTGTACGGGGCCATCACAGCACTGACCTCTCGTGATTTTGAGGAAACATGAAAAACTTAATTCATGGAGGCTTAACAGGAAAAAAATCTGATTAGCTCACCTTATATAAACATTCCTCGGTATTCATAAAGATGTGATTTTTAAAAATTTTCTCCAGATGCAAAGGATAAGTCTGTCTGTTAAGTTTCGACAGGACTTTACTCTGTTGAAGAACTTCTTCAATTTCTTCCTGATTCTGCTTTGCTATCTCAAGATTTCTCCTCAGCCCTTTCACGTACAGCAACCCGAAAGCTTTCGAGGGGGTATTCTTCTGCTTGCAAGTTCTCTTCTCTGCCACGGACTTCATGAACCTGTTCAGGATGGCCGTTTTGTAGGCGAGGGCCGAGTCGACCAGTCGGGGCCTGAAGCCGTGCAGCTCGGGCTGCGAGCTCGACAAACCCCCGCTCCCGAGCGGCGACTCCAGGTACTTGGAGGAGAGACGCTTGTGGTCGGGCTCCGACAGCATGCTCTCCAGGTCGGATTCATCCATGGACGACGCGAGCGACGGGCACGAGGTCTTCAAGGACGAGGTCTGCGAGGCGTACCGGTTGTCGACCGCGCTGGGGTCGATGTGTTTGGAGGACGCGTCGGGAGGGTCCTCTTGGCCCTCCGGTGTCCCTCGTTCGTCGCAGAGCGCCTCTTTCTGATCCCCGGGCAAGGTTTTCGAGCACTTTTCCGAGGCAATGATCGTGCTGCTCGAAACTCTGTTACTCCTGTCCAAGTTCTGCTCGTTGCATTTTTTCTCGAAGCAAGACCGCAGATCTGGAGAAGACGACACGTAAACGTTCGACTTGGCGTTCCCACAAAGCGTGTTTTGTGTCGCCACACTTTCCCCACACCAACTGTAGCGATCTTTACGATGGCCACGCCTTTCCACCGATTTCGAAGCCACAATTTCTGAAGCTGAGTTGTTGTCATGCCGCCTGATTATGTCCTCGTGGAATGAGACTCGTTTTACCTTCGCGTCCGAACGC
Source organism: Bacillus rossius redtenbacheri (assembly GCF_032445375.1). Taxonomy (NCBI): domain Eukaryota; kingdom Metazoa; phylum Arthropoda; class Insecta; order Phasmatodea; family Bacillidae; genus Bacillus; species Bacillus rossius. Next base: position 8,878,608 of record NC_086330.1, read on the forward strand.
TTTTTCCGACGCTGCTTCCGAAAGACGATGTTATCGCAACTCCCGGTCGCGAGGGCGTAGTTCTTGTTATCGTTGTCGTTTTTCGAGTCGATGCATGACATGCAACTCTGAGTCATTCTGTCGAGAACTTCGTCAACTTTCTCACTGAGTATGTCACTCTGAGTCATAATTGATGGGAATGTGTCTTCAGATGATAACTGTGTGACAGAAAAATTTTCTGCATTATTCACAACTTCAGAGTTAGCACTAGGACCTAGTAATTCATGGTTGCACTGGAAATCTTCATCACAGCATGAATTGTCTGCAGATTGTTTGACACTTGACATTTTTGAGTGATCCAGTTCACATGTACCAAGTGTTACAAGTTGATGATTTATTCTGTTGTCTTCTATCTCACTGTATGATAAGTCAACCTGAAACAATAAGCACTCGGTTAAAAAACAATTAGCCCCAGGTCACAATCAATATAAGCATTTCACAAGCACATCACAGTATTATACATAACGGTTAAAATTCACATAATCAACCTAGCAAGATTATGCACTGGAAAAAAAATCATACAATCAAAGTAGTAGGGGCTGGAAAAACTAGCATCTACTTTTTTCCAAAATTAGCATCTATTTTTGTGTAATTAGCATTTTAAATGCAACTTATTTAAAACTAAATATTTCCATTCTAAATGTTTAAAAACTAAATATTCACATACACAAATGCCTACAAATAATTTTTTCATGCATTACTACATTAATAACACAAAACTAAAAAACTAATGTAAATAATTTTTTTACTCAAAAGAAATTGGTGTTGCAAAATTTTTGCATATTAGATATTGCAGGTTTTTAATTTATAGAATAATTCACAAATCAACTGGTTTAATTCTGTTGGCTTATGTTTTGAATTTATCTCAGCATGTAACTTGACTGCATCTCGGAGATGCTGCAATATCACGAAGTATGGTCACAAAAACCAGTGTAGAGAAGGCTAACCAGACACTCATCACATGGGTCAAGTGTAAAATTTGGGGGAATGCCACGTATATGTAGTGTTGCTGTGGTTTATTTCACACTCCCGCTAAAGCAAAATGCAAGAAAGTGCAGCCTATTTAGTTTCAGCTTATTATCATGCACCTTTCGTCTGCGAGATGAGAAAATCCATAGCAAAGATAGTGGACGAGGTTTTTTTTGTATGAACTCAATTGCTGATATGTCTTAAGTGGCAAGCATAAATTTAAGTAATTAAATTAATTTATAATTATACACGCACATATGTCCTAGACAAACAAAAGTATGAATATCAGGTGAGTCAGGTAACTGAGTCTACATGAAGGGTTGTGTCTAAGCATAAGACTATACATTTTGCATATAAAGATTTTCAAAACTATTAAAATATATGTATCAGTAATGTCACATTTTATAAAGGATATTTTAAGAAGCAAATGTCATTTTTAACTAATTTAGCTAAACAAATGGTTTATTTTAAAAATTAGCTAAAATGGCATTCATGCTAGAAATTAGCAGAAAATAGTATCTAAAGTGTAAATTAACAAAAACATAGCATCTATAGAAAGATGATAATTTTTCCGGCCACTATGTATTCGTAACGAGAAGAATTCTTTTTTAATAAATGTATATGTTTATAAATTTTTGTTGATTTTATTTTGGCACAGGATGTTCTGAGATTGCATTCTGATGACATGAACATTATTTGGCATTTTGTCTCAAGTATCTGCAGCTGGCAATGATGCAGGTCTTTAGTTCTGCTAAGTCAGCAAGACACACAAATAAATGTCCTCCAGAAGAAACAAACACAAAATACTTAAGATAAAAAGATAAAAAAAAAGTGTTTCTTATTATCCTTAATTTGGAAATTTTAGAGGGCATAAATAAACTCATGCTTTGAGTTGGTAGATTATCAACAAGGAGTCCTCTCAAACTGAGAAACGAGGAATGCACTAATTCTCTTAACATTTGCCAATGCTCATGTGCTCACTTGTAAAATAACCCTTAAGAGCTAATGGTGAAGTTTCTTAACATACATCTTCCCCAACCACTAACCTTCAAAAGTGCTGATCAGTAATTGGCATCAAGCAGTTGTCTAGTATATAAAGGATATATAAGATTTAAATAAAAAAATTCTACAGGATTCAGTTACACAATGGTTATTTATTTCAACACTGAAGGGACTAGGACTATTCCTAAGCTGGGTATGACCGTCAAAACACTTTCCCTCTCAGCCGATCGCGACAACCCTGTCCAAGACGAAGAAGGCCCGCACACTTACACTAGATCACGAGTTTGACCTCGGTGGGTTCGCCAGCAGCACTCCACGGCGCTCTCCCTGCACCCTACTTCCCAATTGGTTCGTTCCATCACTGGCTCATTCTTGGCTCTCGTACAGTAACATCAGAGTAGGTCAGTTCCTGCAGGTCAGTGGGCGTTAGCAGTCGTAGCATTAGAACCCTTTCCCTCATCCATGGAGGACATTTATTTGTGTATCTTGCTAACGGCAGATCCCAAGACTTAGCAGAACTAAAAGACTTGCGTCATTGTCAGTTTCAGGCACTTGAGACAAAATGACAAATTATGTTCACGTCACCAGAATAACATCTCAGAACATCCTGTGCCAAAAATAAAACCACCAAAAAAATGTAAAAAACGAAAACTAATGAGCTAGTGAAAGTTCCCAATTACTAAGACGCAATCTCGGAACACGCTGTGTTGAACAAGCATCACAGATGACGGTGCCAATGACAAATGTTAAGTTAACCACTGAACTAGTAGATGTTTCACGCTGCCAGAAAGCAAATCTCAGGACGTCCCTTGCCGAAGATGACCGCACCAAATGGGGGGACCGTGTTGAGCAACTACCGAGCCACTCGCCTCTCCGTCGTCCTGCAGGCTGAGGGAGTCTGCCTCGATGACGGCGACCTCGCTCACGGACGTGCAGTCCCCGTCGCTGTCCAGCAGCGCGACCCCGGAGTCCACGGGCGACGCCAGCGACGAGGTGATGGAGGAGGTCATCCTCAGCTCCGCGACCCCCCCGCTCTGTTCGCCCCGGGGCTTGTGAGACATGCTCCACAAGCCGGCGCTCTGCAACACCAGTTGGCTCGCATCAGCTGCCACCGCCGCTTCCAGCGCATCTCCGAAGTAGTCGGGCCAATGAGGGGCATATGGAAGGACTCGGGCCCCACGGAAGTCCAGCTAGGCTTCGAGCATCCTTCTTTCAATTTAACAGCTGTAAATAGATTATTTTATTAATCATTTTCAGAGGAGAAAAACTTTCACCTTACTGGGATTGTATCGAGCATCCTGCGAGTAAACACAATTTGGCAATGAACAAGTTCTCTGGCAAATTATTATTGTTTAAACTTCTATACTGTTTAATCATGATGGCTATCTAGTGCTTCCGTTAAAGCTTGAAACACGTAGAAAAATCATTTTTTTTTTCTCGATACATTCTATCATCACACACTTTCAATCGCAATAGAACACTCGTTGATTCATAAATGAGAATGTAGTCTGCGATTGTATGTGGGTACAGAAAAATAATGTTGAGTTTCTGGTCTATCAGTTGTATGATCATTAGGTACTATGGTATTCTTGTGTTACTGTGGGCCAAGCATACTTGAATCCCATCTACAGGAAAAGATTGTAAATACACACTATGATTGTAAAATACAATTTTATTTCCATATTCATAAACAATCATAATTACTTAATTATTGATAAGTTTCAGACACTTATAAATTTTCATATTTCTGCTACACCACAATGAAATCTGTAATAATATATTACTAGCAGAGATAGTATTATCAGATGTACAAATTTATAATCTTTGGTCCGATTAAAATTTAAAAACAATATTCCATAACATTTTGATTTTAACAAAAATATTTTATTGTTTTTGCATTGTAGACACTAATTTGACTACATGATACATATATAAATAAAAATACAGTTAAAAATATGAACTACAAAATCTTGTAACAATTGTTTCAAATTTTAGGTCTTTACAGGAGTTGACCATTTTGGTGAGAAAATCCACAGGAACACAGAGAAAAATTTAAAGCAATGTATGAAATATGTGGAATAATGTAGCTACTTTTTTTTAATCTTATTTACTATTAATTAGTAAATAACACCCTAAATACATGCTCCGGTTGGTAATTCATCTGTCAGGAAAATGTTCCAATTATCGGTTTTTTAAAATATTAAAACAAATGTGAATAGCAATCATAGACACTAGTCAATATTCCTGCTATAGTCTATAGTCACAGATTCATAACCATTATTCTGGTTGGCTAGGGATATGGTAGGCCGAGGGGGCACGGGCTCACCAGGTGAAGGTCGCACTGCGCGCGGTCCAGCACGGCCAGGAGTGCGAGCAGGCGCTGCACGCACGCTGCGTCCCTGAGCAGGGCGCCTTCATGGTAGCACTCGTGCAGCAGGCCACGGTCCCCGCTCAGGCACCGCACGTAGCTCGGGAGCGAGCCCTCGCTCAGTGTGTGGCACAGCCACGCCTGGCCTGCGCAGCGCACAACACACCGAGTTGCTACCACCCCTGTACACACCACAACCATCACTCTGCCATACCTTGTTGCTACACCCCCCCCCCCCCCCCCCGGCACCGTGCATTCCAAATCCATCACTCAGCCACACCCTGTTGCTTGCTCTACCCCCCCCCCCCTCCCGTGCACACCAAATCCACATCTCACTCTGCTCCCTGCAAACACTTCACCCCATCACTGCTACCTGCTACCCCCGTGCATCATACAAGCATACAAGCTCTCCATCAAGACTGCAAGCAAATTGCATTACACACAACCAATAAAGCATTGAACAGGACAGGTGAGAAGATGTGGATCATGACTACAGAATGTATGGGAATAACAAGTATTGGTGAATGAAGGATTAAAATAAAAATGTAATTTAGGGTCATGACTAATTCTCATTCTTGACAGCAAAAAACATTTTAAATAAAAATTTTAAAACATTTGTCAGCAAATGTGTTAAACCTTCAACCTATGCTGGTGGGTGAATTGAATTTTTTTTTCTACCTGTTAGTACGATGTCCCAAAGAAAAAGTTAAATATTTCAATTCCCTTCCCCCCCCCCCACTCTTTGTTTTCTTTATACTAAAATATTATCACCTGCAAAATATTAGCTCAATGCCACAATATTTAAAGGTCACTCAAACTGTATTGAAAGGTGTGTATGTGCCTAGTGTGCTAATGCTAATATTGTACATAAATGTGGCATACATACCTTGATAAACGGTCTTAAGATTATGTACTTGGCTAACTAGTGGCAGCAAGATTTAAAATAAAAATGTAAGGGAATAAAAGTTTCATCAGATAACTGTCATCACAGGTAAGTACAGTATGCAAACTGCAGTAGGTACAGTACATATTGCATGTCACTTTTTTTTTCTATTTTACATTTTTAGAAGGTTCACATTTTTAAACTCTTTTTGATTTTTTTCAACAATCTGCAGTTTATCCTGTGCTGTTACTCTGGATTGCTGAATTAGTGCAACACCACACTGCACAGTCAGTGCGACAGTTTATATTATTCACAAATCTTGCAGCAACTTTGAATGATTCAATCTCTGCCAAGCTTTTTTAATTGTTGCTTGTAGAAAAGAATCATCAACGGCAGCTGTTTGAAAGTAAGTGCGTGAGACTCCCATGTCAGCAACATTTTGTGGAAGGGACTTGATCAAGTGTGAACTCTGTTGTTTTTTCATGCTCCAAAAAAGGTATTTTTATACGTGACAGAAACTGTGAGGAAAGACACAGGGATGCAAGTTCTGGGGTGTTGAGCTGCAGATCTGCATGTAAACCCCGATTGCAAGTAGACAATGATAAAAAAAAAACTGTTGAATCATTGAATTCATTGGAGTTTGTGTGCTTTCAGGTGTGATTCTGTCCCGTTACCATTAAATAAAAACTCAATTTTCAATGAACAGAGTGCCTTAGCTTACGAAATCGTAGATTTTTTTGTCCAAGTTTCCATCAACCATTCAGGATGCAATACCAAGAACATGCAACAGTCTTCCTACGGGTGGTTTACCTGCAACTGCTCAGAAATAAAATACTTCACAGCATCTGTTGATAGGACAAGTAGCACTCGTGGAAGTTTTACCTCATTTTGTCTGAGTTTTGATCAGCTGTCTCAAAATATTTTTAACATTTGAATAACCGGTCTACTTAATGGCCCAAAGCCAGATAAAATTACTTCAACTCATTACGAAAAAAATAAAATTCATGCAGAGATTGTTTTCTCAGAAATGACCAGAAGCACCCAGAGAATATTAGCAGAAGTCTCGCCAAGAATAACCAAAAAAACTCTAAGAACAACTATAAAATATTTACAGGAATAATCAGGAGCACATGGAGAAAACCAATGTTTGTCTTGCTAAATCAAGCTCAGCGAATCATGAAAAATTATATAAAAAAATTAAAAATTACAAAAACAACTTCTGTCAGCTTGTGAACTTCTCCTTTGTTCAGCAAGGATATAGTTCTAGTACAAGCCATAATTCTGCTCGATGATATGTTTTGGTCATCTAAGTAGTCTTAATTTCTCTCAAAATGGCACCTTTTGACTGAACACTTGTACACTTTCTTCAATTGTGAGCTTTTGTGTACAAGTGATGATAACCACCCTTCCCGAATGGAAGACATGCACCAGTTATTGTGTTGGTAGACTGGCCTATTAACCAAATTTTGTTTTTACGTACTACTTGTGGCCATAACCGTGCTTTAAAACACTTTTAAATGCAGGAGCGAGTGCATAGCGAGTTGACAACTCTGCTTCATACTGATGACTAAAATAGTGAAAGCAGGTTTTGGAAAATCTCCTTCTCTCATTAAAATGGAAATTCCTCTTTTCTCATTGACAACGGGACTGCCCCTAACCAGTTTCAATTTGTTTTATTGTACAAGTAAACATGCTGACGAGTAGAGGAATCTCAAAAATATAATTCTTCCGTTAAAAAAAAGTAACTAGAGCCTTATTTGAATTTTAATACCTATCTTAACTAGTTTTATGGATCATTAACATCAACAGTTCTTGCATGGAAATAACATGGTTGAAGGAACCTTAAATATTGTGCAAATGAGCTGAAATTTTGCTAGATTTCATATTTTAGTAAAATGAAACTTTTGGAGGGATTAAAGTAAGCATTTGAATTCCTTAATATTTTTTAGGACTTCCTAAAATGTTGGTTGAGAACGTGACTCAGGAGGATGCTAATTCCTAACAACGACTAAGGATGAATCAGCCCCACAATGAAGCAGTTGGTGCTGGAGTCCACGAGCAGTCGGGCATTGAGTATGTAGAGTTTACCAGCGCGTCTCCGCACCTACAATCTCTCTGTTTATATTCACTCCAAAGTGGAACAATTCCAAGACCTACACCAATCACAATGATGGCGGGGTGCATTGTCCCGATGCCCAATGGCCTCAAGGGAATAGGGTAGTTAGGTTCTGTGCAGACCAGCCTGAGAGAAATTTTGGGAAGTCAAAATAAACAAGTTTCACAAACACATACTAAACTTCAAAAAAATTAAATCTTTTCCACAGATTGTACAGTTTAGTGAATAAAGCCCTAACAGTTCTACCAGTTCTACGAACTGAACCTTTTTACTGGTATTCAATGAAGAAATGTAAATGAAGAATTTTTTTGATACAGTACCAACTGCAAAAACTATTATTTGCCAATATATATATATATTTTTTTAATACAAGTTTAAAGTACAATGCAATTACACTTGAACATGTAAAACTTGAGAGTAGACCCGTAGGTACTCTCTCACGCACAAAAGACACACTACCTGTTCCACAGCGCACCCTATGTGCACACAAATACTTCAAAAGCTCTCGCAGCAAACTTAAACATTTCAGTATAATTGTCTACTGAAGGGGACAATTTATATCTCAATGTGAGACATAGCATAACTCCTGCCCTAAGATAATATTTTAACTCATTTCCATAATATTTTTTTATTCATAATTAATACTCATGTTTCTGTTATTATACATAGACATTTAACGCATTTTGTTTGTGCTTCAATATTATTTGAGTTAGGTTTAACATAAATCTGAAAGTAATATTTTTTTTAAATTCTTTTATTCTAATTTGTTTAGTCAGTAAAATCAATATGTCTATTATTGAAGTTTTTTTTACAATTATAAAGCTTACTCAGGGCAGTAAGACTAACATTCTAAAACATTCTAGAAGGTTTGAAAGAAAGGAAGACAGTAATGGGACACACTAGTGCCCTAAAGTAATTTTGACGTGACAACGTCTAATAAATCGATAAATGCTGGCTGCACGCACAAAAAAGTGTCTCGTTACGCACATTGTCCCATTTCGTTGTGTCCTGTTACACTCATTTTATATTTTACATTGCTAACCTGAACCTCCTAGCATTGCTGCAGAGTCCGTGGCGCAAATATATTATTTTTGACTGCATTTTGGTGTTGGGTAAGCCATTTTCCTTCACATCATCCTTGCAACACTCCCATTTGTTTCCTACTTTTCCTATCATCGTCATATCCTTAACAGAATAACACAGATTGGAAGAAGTTAAATAGCAAACATGTATAAATGTTATAGTTAAAATAATCTCTTCGTTAAAGTAATAAACATATTTGAATTAATGAGTGCAAATAAAAGTAAATTTATCAATTAAATTGTAGATTTCATTTCACTCCTTCTTTGTATCCATACAAAATAGTGATAATTCAATAAAAATTATTCAATTTTATTCATAAAAGTATGCAATCATTTCATCAATGTTTTGTTATGACGTTGTCACGTTAAACTATTGTCCGTAAACCGACTTTACAGACAACCAATTTTTCTTTTGTGTCTAAGAAATGTGTCCCTGTAAAACCCATCACGTGAGCACATGACTGCGCGGCAATAGCCCAGAAGGTTCGCTGGGTGCTTTTTCAGACAGCCAATCAGGAGGAACCATGATGTGGTGTGACGTGAATTTCCAGACTTTCAGAGAATAAATTTCAGCAATCAATGTCCCTAAATGGTCAGGTACTGAATACTGTCCTGTTATTGGTCAGTAGGTCCACGGGGTTGCCTCGCTTTGTTTCTAACTTTGTAAAGGAAGGTAAATGCGTGGAGCAAGCAGTTGTCGCTCGATTGTCGCAGCGTGCGGTTGCATCATCGGCAACTCGTGAAGTACTGACGATAAATTTTTCAAGTTAAAATGTAATGCCTTCTGGTCAGGGACAGGCCAAGTTGCAAACTTTTTTTTTTGTTGTGTTTTTTGGACAATATTAATTAGAAATTCGACCCCAGGCGTTGGCATCCGCATTGACACAAGGTGACCGTCATCACTCTGCATAACAAAATGAAACAAACGAAATAATCTCAAACGAAACAAATGGAATTGAAATGGAACCAAATGAGACAAAATGAATTGAAACCTAATGTAACAAAACTAAATGAATAAAAAACCATAAAAATTAATTGAAAAGAAATGTACCCAAATGAAGTACTTGGTTAAGTAAACTTAACCAGGGGGACTTAATTTTTTTTATATTGATTGACGTGAAGCTATAAAGTTTAGCTGGAATTGTGTTGGTAAGTGTGTAAAATTATTTTATTAGAAAGTAATTAGATAAGTACAAAAACTTTTTTGGAAACAAGAAACTTTTCCAATTAACAATATTTTCCACAGAGAACGGAACTGTGATTGGTAATGTGTAGGTTGTGATTTTTTTTTAAAACAATAAACAAAGGAAGTTTTAAAAAAATCTTACTTATTCAAAATAAAATCTTTATCAAATAACTCACTTTAGTTAAAAGACGTAACTTAAAAACAATCTTCAAGCCTCTAAATACAACAAGTTTTAAAAGGGCATGTTATTTTTCTGGGTTATTTTGCCAGGGGCAACCTGGAACGTAACAAAATGATACATTGTCATTGAGTTTGTCCAACCTTGAATGTGTGGGTTAAGATGTACCTATATTCCAGTGGACAGCGTACTTTATAGCTATGAAATAAAAAATTTAAAAATTGTTTTTTATTTATTAATATGAAATAGTTATACATGAATATTATAATTATAGTGTGAGATTATCATCACGTGAAAAATAAAAAAAAAATAGTTTAGGAATTGACAAAGTGCAACTGCAAGGGTGTTTCAGTGCACTAGGTGCAAACATGTATGTGCATCGTTCTATTTGACATGGTGCCGGCTACGCTAGTGCTACAACGCCACAGCTCATGCTTCGGGAGGCAGGGCCGGGGTCACACCAACAGCAGCCAGCGACTACCTTTCCCCAGGGCCGTCTCCACTGTCGCGAGGGAGCGGGCCAGGCGGAGGACAGCGGGGTGGCTCAAGCGGGTGGCCACCGGCCACAGGCCCCGCGACGGGTCCCTGAGGCCGTGACACAGCGCCGTGTCTAGGCGCAGACACGGGCGCCGGGCCGGCCAGGCGTTACCGTCCAGGGCCGCGCACACGGCGCAGCGCTGGATCTGCAGCGGACAAGCCCGCGGCACGTTTCAAGTCCAACTGGATAACTATACTACAGCGAAAACCTCTGCATAACCAAACAGAAAAAAATATTCTCATTTGTAGGGATGTCCTTCATGCAGAACGTCTAACCGACTGAAGGAATAAATTTAATATTTTTTTTAATGTAGCCTTTTGAAATCTGGTCAAATGCTTAAAACCTTTTTTGCAAGCCATTCTACAACTTCAGAATGTACAAAACATAGCAATATTGTGAAAAGAAGAAAAAAGAAGAAATAAACGGTATATTATCTTATATCTTTAAAATAAACGAGCAATTCTTGTGTGTGTGTATATAAAATCTGAATCTCAGAAACGGCTGAAATGATTTTCATGAACATTAGTATGCAGGGGGTTTCGGGGGCAATAAATCGAACTAGCTAGGATTCATTTTTAGTTCATTTTTAGAAAATGTCATTTTATCTGTGTTTTCAATTATTTATTTATATATATATATATATATATATATATATATATATATATATATATATATATATATATATATATATATATATATATATATATAGAGAGAGAGAGAGAGAGAGAGAGAGAGTCGCGTTCCAGAAATTTCTCGGTGTGGCCGGGTTCAGATTTCTGTCTTTCATGGCGCAATCTGTGTCGCTGCGTCCGTGCGACAAGCGGCCTCGTTTCGTCAGCGACCGGCCGGCGGCGTGCCATGTGCCCTCGTTGCACATTCCTCATGAGTCACGCGGGCCACCGACCTCGCGAGGCGGCGGTCTGCTGGCGTAACTGTGTCGCAACACGGTGCTCGTCGGCGGGCTCGGGCCCTGATTGCGAAATTTGGGGGCGGCGGCCGGGATTCTCTGGAAACATCGGCGGGTTGGACTCTCTGGAAACGTCAGTGGGCCGAGGTTCTCTGGAAACGTCAGTGGGGCCGAGAGGGTTTATAAGCGGCCGCTGGAGGTTGCTCGGGATTCACTCTGGGAGAGGCTATGCCTCTCGCCAGTGGCAACGAGTCGGTTAGGATGTTAGGCTCACTCAGGATGAGGCTATGCCTCTCGGAACAAGCAATACATTCATGTTAAGTTAGTTGGGATCGCGTAAGTAAAGTTTAAGTTATTTTTTAAGAGGCCGGACCTGAGCAGATGTTGTTGACCTTATGCTGGATGTATAGTTTTACGTTTTGATCTTAGATAATTTAAAATAATGTTTAAGTTGACTTTAAGGACTTAGAATGAGTTTTAACGTCGTAGAAGATTTTGATACTCTCTAGCTGCTCGTTAATCAAAGCATTTGAAAATAAAGATCCCCTTTTAGTTCATTCAAGTTAAAGTACTTAATTGTAAAGTAACCAAGAAGACTGATTTTCAGATTGCCCTACATTTCATTTATTAAGTTTAAATGTAAAAGTTAATACTAAATGATTGTCTCTCATCGACTAGAAACATTTTGTATGAGTTTAAGGTCTCGTGTAATTAACGTATTTTCTTTAGAATTAAGTTTTAACTCATTAAAGTAATTCTTTCTCTCTCCAGACCTCCATGTCCTTGCGGTACAATATATTAAAAAAATCTGAATCTCGGAAATGGCTCCAACCATTTTCATGAAATTTAGTATGCAGGGGGTTCCGTGGGTGATAAATTGATCTAGCTAGATTTCATTTTTAGAAAGTGAAGACTCATTTCAAGAAAACCTTCATGATAATAATCAGGTTTCTGCTTGTCCCACACGTGCTGCTAAAGTAAGATGCTTGCATTACTTGACTAACATTATACGAGCAGAAAGGTCTTATGATTTAGATGTTTTACGAGAGAGCGTGTCACAACTTGTGGCCGCGGAACAAAATATTATTCATATTTCATCAGTATGTAATTTGTATTTAAATATAATTTCTAAAAAACACAACAATTTACCAAAAAAAATACTGAGCAAAGCTCGGTCATCCAGGTACTCTTAAATTAAATGAGGAGTTTATATTTTAAAGAATAAGATTTGTTTGATGGTGTCAGATTAAAAGCAATTTAATTTTTTTTTGTATTTTTATTATGTTTACTACACTTCTGACTGTTTCAGAACCTATTTGTGAATCATTAGCCAATCTGCTATAGAGAAATTAAGCAATTAAACATGTAGCTAAATGTTTTTTTCTTAACCAAATAATCCGAAGTTGAGACTTTATTACCACCAAACTGCACAATATCTTTTATTACTACATGTTTTCTGCAAGAAGTATAAGAGCAATTTTTTCCCCTTCATATTTAAATGTAAAAAATACTTAATTTAGTTCACCTCAGATGAACCTCACTTAAACTTGGAGCGGTAAGACAAAGCAATCTTTTCAGTGACGGAAATTTGGTAATGAATTTGCACCATCATAAAAGACATGAAGCCACTTGGTCTTGAAGTTTGCGATGGGTGGGGGGGGGGGGGGGGGGGGGTGAGGGGAGGGGTGGGGAGAGGAAGGGGAGGGGGGTGTGTGTTGGGGGGGGGTTGTGGAGGAAGATGTCATCATTTAACAAAGTGAGAACTGGCCTGACAGCACAGAGACCTGAAGTGTCAGGTCTGCATCTTGTCAACTAGCAAGTGAGAAAATATATATATATTTTTTTTTTAAATTCTACTGCTAGAAAAAGAGACCAAACCCCAAAGTAAAACTCAACAGATAAAGCATAGACTACCACTGGCGGTGGGAAAATCCAGGCACAAGCTATGTTGTTATTCTAAGAATGGCATTTTCTATTTCCCTTCCCCCCCCCCCCCCTACACCGCCCCTCAGGATTCAGACTCTGAGAGGTAAAACAACTTGAGTCCTTGGCAGGTGTGCAGACTCGTGCAACAATGGCACAAGTCCTGTTACATAAAAGACAAGAAGTAGCGTTAAATTCTTTAAACTGGCGTCAAAATCTTGTAATTTACACTGGAAAATAATGTATGTATGATAGTAGCGTGCATAGTACATTATTTAACTTGTCCACCAGATAGTGCTTCGTACACCAATGGCATTGCTCTGGGAATATTTTTAAATCTTATTTTTGCTTCCGAGATATTTTTGACACAGTACCCACGTAAATAAATTTGTACAAGTTGTAATATAAAGTACGAAAATTAACAGAAAATTTCATATCAAGGTCTTTTTTTTTAAACTGAAAATGGAACACTAATGTTATACAGAGGTGAAATGGTCTTGCACTTACACAAGATTTGGTAGACTGCACACACATTTTCTTACAGAGGTTTTTGCTTTAAGGATCAAGGGTCATGACAATGGTTTTTACTAAACTGCTTTTCCCCACAAGCAAATAGAGTATCCACAATATGTTCATGTGACCAAATCTAAAACTTAAGAAAAAAAAAATTCTGTTGGAAGATGAGGCAGCAAATAATATAATTAAGCTCATGCAATATAACTTACTATGTATAGCCATTTTCACTGTTTTGTGTTGCCAAGCTCGAAACATTTAATTTTATTAAATGTTTCTGCTTAGCTCTTTTACTCAAAATATTCTTAAAATCCCAAAATTTTTAGCTTAATAAGGAACTTATTTGAATTTTAAATTACTGAGTATATCAGAGTAAACAGTCACATGCCAGTTCCACACGGGGAAACCAATGCAAACAGAAGCAAGCGGCAACTCTGAGAAGCTGGCGATGGGGTTTGGCGAACTGTTGCCAGGTAACTTACAGTGGGCACTGATGCATGGTCTGGAGACCCGGAATCTATGGAGGAAGTTGCAGTCTTTCCTTCATTCCCCAAGCACAGGATTAGCCCCTGCTCTACGACTGGTAAGCGAAACTTGCCCCGGTGCTTGAAAGGCCAAGAGTTCTAACAGGGTGAGGTCTCCACCACAGCCCTGGGGGCAGGTGGGTCGTAAGAAAGTTTGCCAATGAATTGCTTGTATTGTACATTTGAATTTTATAGTAAATAAATGCTAAATGATATCTGTAATGTCAAAATAGTCCAAAAAGGTAAAAAAAAAAAAAATTAATATTAAAGAGTGAAATTTTAAATGATATAAATAATGTGCATCTCTACTGATGATGAAAAGAAATCACATTTGTAGATTGAAAAAGAACAGCCATGTCAGTAAATGCACTGCTTCATGATTCACAATGTGTGTCATAGATTTATGTAAACAATGAAAACGATTAAAAACATGCAGTGGCGGCTCGCGGGCCCTTGGAGAAGATGCTATGTCCCGGGCTCCCAGAAAGACAGAAATGCTGCCGCAGTCTTCCACAGCAGTGGAATGTGCTCTGGGGGGCCGGAACCAGTAGGTCAGAGGGCCGAGGCCTCAATCATCTGCTCTAAGGGTCGGACTTTCAGAAGGAATAATCAACCCGCAGTCCACAGCAGTATATCTGTTATGGGCAATGCTAGAAGAATAAGTAAACTTAGGTTTACCCGGGTTAACTTTGCATTATCCAAGTTTGTTGGGTAAAGTTATCAATCTAAACTGAAATAAATTTTAATTCTGTGTTTACCTGGGCAGTGTTAGAAATGCTGACTGGGTAATGTTACAGAGAAATAAAATGACTGATAATTTTAGTTTCACTGATAACTTAACTAAAATAACCTAACCTAACGTGCTCAAAAACGATGCAACACCTAACATGACCCAGCCAGCGTTGGGTGGACCTAGGTGTACACAGGTAATCGCAGGATTCAAATTTATTCTACTGATTAGTCTGACTTTACCCTACCTATTAAATATCTACACTTAATAAGAGATGTGGTTTTAAACAACATTGTTTATCATATTTAAAAAAAAAAGTGTATAGTTACCCATTATGTAAGGTTCGATGAAACCCTAATATTAAATCAGCTAATATTTTTATTTTTTTTTATTTTACTGATATTTGCCAGTGTCAATTTGTGTTTGTAAAACAAAAGCCCTTGACCTCTAATGACAGACATTTCTCTGCTGCTTCAGAGTTAATCACAGACATACCAACTTAACACTCCTGACAGTAACAATGTTTATACATTTTATACTACAAAAAAACTACATTTATACTGTCATGGCTACAAACACAGTCTGTGATCAAATACTGCATCAAAGATACTTCACAACAGAACAGCAAAATGGCAGGGACATCAAGTACATTGAATTTTGTTAATTTAGATTTTTTAACGTGATAAAAATTATATTCCTTAATAAACACATCCAAATGGTTCAAATGAAAAATTTGATAAAATAATTAAAAAAAAAAAAACATTCTTCCTATTAAGGTGCATTCTCCTAACTGAGGTTGGCTGTCCACACAGCTGGTGCAAAGTATAACTACAAATTTAATGATTTTCTGCAGTTTGACTTCTGTGGTAAAAACTGAAGGAAAAAAAATTAATGATTAAAACATTGCAGATCACTTTTGATGTTTTGAAAAGTTTTGCACACGTAATCGCAGATACAAAAAGGCAGCACGGGAAAATGTAAACAACCACCATACGGAAAACCAGATACGGCCCAATGATACCCCTTGGAACATCGTTGGCAAGTTAGAATCACTGGATACCTGGAAGCATGTAAGTTGCATACCAAAATCTTGGCAGCCCAGAATGTGCCAAAATAACAAAACTTATTTGCCAGGCTTACTGATATTTCTGATACATGGGATATCCACCTTAGGCCAACAGTATGTCGTTCAGCCAGACTCAAAATGTTAAAGGGGCTAGATAGTGAAATCTCATTAACATCATGGGCTACCTGGAAGAAACACATATTTTTGGTACCTTAATAATAATTAAAGTACTTACTTCATACCAATAAAAAATTTTTGGGTTAGTTCACTTCTTGCTACAGTTGACGTCGTCCAGCCGAAGGCTACCCCAAAGCCCGACCTGCAACCGCCAGTATCCGACCCCGCTAACGGAACGCACCCCTAGCCACATGGCCCACCCGAGTCAGGTGAGCATTCGATGCCAAGGTAGAATCAAGGGCCGTGTCTAATTAGTTAAACACCTCAACCCCTGTTCACGAATAATCAAACATAATTTAATAATAACCACAATAGTAATTAAAACCCCCGCCTAAGGAAAGTCACCCACGTGTGAACTTACATTAACCAGTTTGTGAATGCCCCCTTTGCGGCCTTCAGCCTTAATTAATTATAGTGTTGTGTTAACGTAAATATTACCTCCCCGTTTTTATGCGTACCTAGCCACTGGAGCAGTCAGCAAGTGACGAACAGTCTCTGGTGTGACTCTTATTATTTAAACTTAATTTACGTAAATTTGCTAACCATAATTCTTAAAGAGTATCTGCCAATTAGATTAATCATTAATAATTAATGTACAAATTTAGAGCCACTCTCAGTTTCTTGTTATTAAAATAATTTCCGAATAACGGAACTTTAGAAACTTTGGCACGAGAGAACGGTGAGATCTTCCCTCGCGCCAAGGCCAGATGCCAGTACCAAGCGACTCGCAGACCGGGGCGGACGTGCATTCCACGGGGAGCCATCATCCTTTGTCCACACCGAACAGTACATACCTCTGGTAAATATAGTCATTCAACCCAAACCTTTTTCTATGTTATATTAACTCCCCATGCGTCCCCGGTCCTTTTACGGTGTAGGGCCTAACCCAGCCGCTTAACTATAAACTCCCCGCACAAGGCATTACGCGGGACAGTTCAACTTACGGCACGGGCCGACTCCCGCTACCCAGGAACTTTCACTAAGGTCGAGTGCACAGACACCGACGACAGCCACGTATAAACGTTATCACTAATTTAACTGCGGTCCGCGATTCACACAGGTGAATCCGGGCGCTGCCAAGTGAGCAATCTTGGGGATTGGCCGCCTCCAATCAAACTCCCCCTTAACCTCAGCTGGCGTAAGGGTTTAATTAGTGACAGTGCGTCAGAGCACTCATATTGAACTAACTGTAATTTTGTAGGGTAATTATTTGTGCGACGTACGAGTGTAATGCAAGTGTAATTTGCGACTGTAATTCATTCAACTAAGTAAAAGGCCACTCCGAACCCCCCGTGCGCGACGTGCCAGCAACAACATAAATCTCGAGTTTGTGTTGGTTATTGTATTGAGCCTCTCCATCCCAGCTAGGAATCAGCATACTATGCTGCACAGGGCATGTGATGTGATCTCAGCTAGGGGCCCCTCCAACCACGAACTCCGCCGACGGTCCTAGCGGGCCACGCAGGGGCAAGCGGCTTCAGAGTACGAAAAGTACATAAAAACGGAAAATGTGTTTTTCAAGTACTAGAGACGTCCCCAAATTTACCCTGAAAACTTTTTTTTTTTTAAATTTTTACTGGTTCATGAAAAATAACCATTTAAAGCTTACGTAACAATACCTGTGTATTCACACTACCGGCGCAAGTCACTGTTTACCTGCAATCGTGTATCTCTTTGTTTAACACAAGTTGTAGCCAACTATGGAGAAATTAAAATATGCTAAATTCTTTCGTTTCATATATTGAAGTTTATCCTTGGATCCCAAAGGCTTGATCCAGATGGCATGATCCTGTTGGCTTGATCTTGTGGTACATAATACTTAGTACCTATATCAAAAGATCCTGATGACATGATCCTGTTAGCTTGATTCTGTGATACATGATGCTTGCTATTTTAGTTCAGTACATAGCAAGATCCTAATGGCATGATCCTGTTGGCTTGTTCAGGTGGTACATGATGCTTGCTGTTTTAGTTCAGTACGTCAAAAGATCCTATTGGCATGATCCTGTGGTACATGATGCTTGCTGTTTTAATCCAGTCTGTTGAAAGATCCTGTACCTACATAAAAAAATATATATTCATAATGAATTATCATCGTAAGTCTAATAAAAAGGAACTTTTTCAACCTACAAACATAATTCTTAATTATTTCGCAATCTCTTTCATGTGCAGATTCTTCCGACATACTGAATTAAAACTGCAAGCATCATGTACCACAGGATCAAGCCAACAGGATCATGCCATCAGGATCAAGCCTTCAGGATCCAGGGATAAACTGGGATACATGAAACACCAGCCATATCAAACACAGAACATACAACAGCTATAATCAAAGAATTCCTTGGTAAGACTGCAAAATTCAATGTGTCAGTCAATTCAGTGCACAGCACATATTCCTAAAAGAAAATGAAGTTAGATATTATATTTAAATTTTTGCATCCCATTAGCCCATTAGATTCGTCCATTACATGACTTAAAACAGTACGAACTTTAAATGCAATGTAACAAAATAAAACCTTTTGTAATACAATAAAATATTCTAATAAAACAACAAACATGAAATATTGACGTCGACCCAAGTGTCTCCCCGGCTCCTTCAGGCCGTTATGCCTCGCCAGCGCCATCTCTTGCATGGTAGTGCGACGCAAGTGTAGGTGATGTGCGACGTACAGGATTTGACATATTATTTTATTGTAAATATATTTTTGTTTTACGTTTTTTGTATATATTTTACTTATATTTTATTATAATTAATTTTGTATTGAAGGGTTATGTATTTGTATAAGTTTTAATTGTTCACCGGGCGCCAAGGCCGTGGCTTCCGCCTGTGACCAATCAGCGTGTTCCGCAGGCTCGCGGAGAAGGGGGGAGACGCGGACGCTCAGGCGCGGCAGGGGAGTGGGAGTCAGTCGTCGCCAGGACTCGGGGGACAGCGGTCACGTGAGTGTGATCGCTCCACGCTAGTGGCAAGGAGTCGTGGACCCGGCACGAGAGGCGACGGACGTGTTCGTGACGTCGCTCCGGGACGGTGAGATTGAGCGGGAGCGGTATTTGCAGTAGCGCTAGACTTGCTTGGCCGTGCGGAAGTGTTTTTCAGCCTTGCAGTCGAGTTTGTTACTTTGTCATTCAGTTGCGTGCTCTTATCTTGTCATTTTGTCGCACGCGTGTTCTTCTCCTAGTTTTTGAGAGTCGCGGTTTATTTTGCAAACTGGACATTCGCCGACGAATGTTCTGTGCTTTTCAAATTTCTCCCCGGTCATTGTGGTGTATAGTCGGACAGACATCCTATTGCGCGCGAGTCATAGAGAATTCTATTCCTTACAGTGTGGGTAATACTCGTCACGGGCGGGACGTCCTGTATTTTCATTACCATATTAGTGCGCGGAACCAGGCTTCGTCCCATATAGAAATAGTCACAGGCGGAAACGCGGCAGCCCCATGTAAAGTGTTCATCGTCTTGAGTATAAAGGGCCAGCAAACTTTATTCAAGTTGTTCTCATTTCAATTCTGGAGACTAAGTCCCTCGGCCACGCGGCCCGGACCCCCCTCTACCGAACCCTGAGTAGCCGGCAGGATAGCAGCATTTTCGGGGACTAGTCGACCAGCCCACGACAATATGAGCAATAAAATTTCCTTACAATTGCAATACAGTCATTCAAAAGAATTTCATTATTACAACACCTACCTACATTGACAAAAGTTCTCTAAACAAAAAATAATAAAAAAAAAACCACAAGAGTAAACAATGAATGTCGGCGATTGCGTGAATACATAAGTATTTTAATGTAAGCTGTAAACTGTTATTTTTTCACAAACCACAAGGAATTAAGTGCCCTTCCTTTCAGGGGTAATTCAGGAACGTATATGGAAAACATTTATTCCTATTTTTCACGGGTAAACAATGAATGGCGGCGGCAGCGTAAAAGCATTGGTACGTTAATGTAAATACAAATTTAATTATTTTCACAAACTAATAGGAATTACGAAACCATCCCTTCGGAGTAAATTTAGGAATGTGTGATATGTGTGAACACCGTGTTTTCCAATTTTTTTTCTTACGTTCTAAAAAGCCGTTCTGTCCGAGTATTACCCGTACCTTTAAGCAGTTCATTAACCTGACAACACTGCTAATTCTACACTCACCAATTTTATGGACTTTTCAACTTCTTCTAAGATGAATTCTTTCATTCCGATATTCGTGGTTTTCACATTACCAATACAGTTCTTTTCATTTTATTTTAGGTAATGTTCTCCATACATGCCATTTACAAGCATTGACTCAAAAATCATAATACTTATATTTTCTTACACATCTGTCAAAATATTGCACTTCTTACTATGACGTCTGCTGCACACGATCGATTTTCAAAACATCTAATCAATGTCGCCAACATATCTTAACAAAAGATTTGAGGTGACCGCTCTCTACGGCCACAAAAAAATATATATGTTACGTAGTTGTCGCTCCGTAGGGAAAGCAATATTTTTGTTATGAACTCAAAACTATAGAAGTTTTTTTATGCATTTATTCTGTTCCTGTTTCCCATGGTATAGAATGATTTGGGAAGTACTGATTTTTTATTCGTTTAATAAAGGTGATTGAAGTTATTAATTTAGTTTTAAAGTAATTATTTTATACGTTGAGATGTATTAAAATGGTAAAAGTTGGCAACGAAAATTAAGACAAAATCATATTTTTGTATAACAGTAATAGTATTAATAGTATTATTGTATTTTAAAACAACCGAGCTCAACTATGGAAAGATAACATCCAGTTATTTTCAAACTTCCAATTTTGCTTTCAAATTTGACCGATAGCATGTATGATTATATATATTAACATTAAGGGCCGATATTATGACCTCCGGCTAAATCCTCAGGTTAGCTAGCCTCCAGGTAAGGCTAGCCCCAGGTTAACGAACGAGGGGTGTATTATGACCCATACTTAGCCTGCGGTTAGCTAACCGTAACCTGACGAAGCGTGTGGTGTAATAATGGGTGTGTTGGTAATGAAATAAAACAGAATTTGGTAACTTTTGTTGCAAGACAGTTATTTTTTCTGGTAGAATGTTAGTCAGCTGTTTGTTTGTATTCTGATTCGGAATATTTACAGCTGCAGTAAAGAAATATGCCGCGAACTTTATCTTGCAACAGATATAATTAAATTAACCAAAAACTACTTTGACGTCAAACCTGCTTTGTATTAAACCATAAAATTACAATTTACGATTCAAAACCGTGTGTTTTCAACTTTACTCTTGTATTGGAACTCATGATTTTGTTAGGTTATATATTAAGCCAAAACTAACGAAGTAATTCTATACCAACAAATAAATAGGGATGACATTTTTGCTAGAGAACACTTATTTCTTTCATAAATTTATTTCATAATCAAATAATATAGACCCCGTTTCGGGAAAATACTTGTCAATTTTCATTTCACTGGTGTAGGTTTCATTTTTGTACTAATAGTTTCGTATCACGTATCCAAATGAATCCGATCCTGATGGAATTAGTTTGTGGTATAGGATGTTTGCTGTTTTAATTTAGTAGGTCGAGAGATCCTAGATATATTCACTGGGGAAATAATTATGATTGTAAAATGTATACGAAAGAAATATATTTTTACAAGACCTGACATAATTTGTTTGCATCGTGATATGTTAGGTATTTTGTGTTGTGTACAGGATTTTTCAACATTCTAAATTAAAACAGCAAGTATAATGTAAAACAAGACCAACATATAAAGGGTCATGCCGATAGGATCAAGGGATAAACTTGGATACGGTAAACAGAATAATTCCAGTGCTGTTTTCGTTTTTCACTTGCGTGGCAGGTAGATAATAAGTACCTAATGGTTTGTAAAATAGGGAAGGGATAATTGGGTAACATTTATTTTCACATTCAATTGTATTTATTGAATTATAACCACGTCTGAAGTCGTATGAAGTGCATTTCATTCCCGGCATATGTCCACTGTATTACGAATAAAAATTCACAGATACAACTTCCACGAAAACACGCATTTTATAGGTACCTACCGGTAATAATAACCCTCGTTTTGCAATTTTAAAATTCACTTATTTACACATATTCTTAAGCAGGAACATTTAAGTTTATATACATAGCATACGTTTATGTACTTCGTGATCAATTAAAGTCAAATAATAATACACGACTCGACGAGAATAGAAAAGCGTGACTACACTTTCATGCCATGTAATTTTTAATAAAACTTTGACGAAAGCGAAGCATTTTACATTTAGTAATAAATTATTCCATCGCATCCTGCAAATATTCAATAGAATTCCTCAAATAGTCATCATCACTAACAACAACTAACCTCGCCTGATACATCGCCATTTTATTTTCTGTTGCTTAGCCTCCGGTTAAGCAGCTAGCGGCCGGTTCATCCACCCGCTAGGTTAGCCGGGACTTTAACTGGAAGGTAGACGTTAACAGGGAGTCATAAAACCGAAATAAGAGCTAGCCTGCGGTTAAATTTTAGCCAGAACTTTAGCCGGAGGTCATAAAACCGGCCCTAAATCGTTTTGAGCTCATTCCAACAAAACAGGATAGTTCTGCGATTCTACACGATAGACCATCTCCTGTATACGCCTTGCTCTATGAAAAAATATTTACTTCTGAGTTAGATGGCCTTTGGTGTATGTTTTAACTTCAGAATGACGTACACTGTAGCGTAGATTGAAAATAAACAGTTGAGGTTATATATCTACGAGAATGTCTTATATAAAATATGTGAGTAATAAAGTAATTTTTTACTGTATTTATAACTTGAAATGATAATCTAAACATAAACTTATACCTCAAACATAAGCCTTTGGACATCAGTTTGCATTTAGTATGGGTGTTGCTATAAAGTGAACAATGTTGCGGAAAGGTTGAGGAAATAATGAATGCTGGAGTTAAAACTGCTTAAGGTCCTGTCATACGATAAATTTTCTTCCAATAGTTTTTTTCTTAAATTCCAGCTCT
Organism: Bacillus rossius redtenbacheri; assembly: GCF_032445375.1. Taxonomy (NCBI): domain Eukaryota; kingdom Metazoa; phylum Arthropoda; class Insecta; order Phasmatodea; family Bacillidae; genus Bacillus; species Bacillus rossius. Next base: position 8,901,805 of record NC_086330.1, read on the forward strand.
TTAATTGCACACGATGTTGCTGAATGTTGCATAGGCACCGTGGCATCAAGCACTTAATTTTCAGTCTTCCTTTTTAATTGTATTAGTCTATGCATGACATTTAAACGTGTCCTAAGAAAATCCCAAATATTATTTTCTTGTACATTAAATACACTAAACTATGCCATCACCCGACCTCTGTGAAAGGCCCGGGGGGTACCAGACGGGCGCTACGGGCGTCGCGATGCTCTTGTTGTCCGGAGGGGCGCCAGGCTAGCGGGCTACTAGGCCGTTGGTGTGGGGTCGTGGGTACTCTGCCCCCGCGTGCCCCGCCAGGTACACGGCTTGAATGTAACCTGAATGGTTCTACGCTTGACTGTGAAGGCCGCTCGGCCGTGTGGAGGATGGGGAACTACGGAAAATGATATACGAGTTGGCGAGAATACATTTAATTTGTGAGTTTCACCGGGGGTCCATGTAGGTACATGGTACACTCTACAAGTCCGCTCCGCGGTTCAGTCCCGCTACAAAAATTCTCACCAACACTAAACACAACACTACGTGACAATGGTTACCGCGGCAGTCTCGCGGGACGTGGGTCGATGCTCGCTGGAAACGGCCAGCGCCGAAAGTTAACGGGTGCTGGGGGGGCTCTATGAGCGGGCTCCTAAATTCGGCGAAACACTTACGTGTGTGCAGCCAGCAGGCATATGCACGACGTCCTTAAATATAAACACTTTCGCTGGAGTCGGCCAGTACCGTACGTTCTGTGATACAATACGTCACGGTATCACGATGAAGACGGTCGGGATAGGCCCGGTTCCGTAAAATACGCGCCGAGTCGACGTGGGCAGCGATGAATTAATAAGAGGTTTTAAATTTAAAGATTTAGTATAGAATAAAATAATCAAAGAAAAAAACTTGAATACTGCCCATGGACACACGTCTGTTCCCGGCGCGGAGTGGTTGGAGACTGCCGAACATGGCCGCCTCGCAAGGAAGAGAAACTTTCTCTTCTTTGTGTGTCGGCGTCAAAAAACTTATATTAATTGAATTTACTCTATTACCAGTTAAAACATGTTCCAGGTGCCCAATTAAAATGTAGCACCGGGTAATTGGGTGCTTAAGGCTTAACAATGGTTTTAATGTATTTAATTATTTAAATTGTGACATCAAGTTGGCGACTGTAAATTTACTAACATGTTGTCCCACTGCGAATTGTTTTAGAGGGATTTCTCCTATTCTGACTTGATCATAGTCACGGGCATTTTAATTAAGGCCAGTGGCCGCAGTGACTGTTAATGAGGTTAGTTGTCTGCTCCGTGCGTGGTGTACTCGCCCGGAGTGTCTACGACGCACTTATTACATGTCGGCTAATTAGTAATTTCGTACTAATTGATTTTCTTTTAATTGAATTATGGGTTCGAGTCTCCGGGGTTCCGTACCTTTAACTTTCATTATGTCTATTGGGGTCACGCCCGAGGCGCTCACCTGACTCAATCCGGCTGGGCAAGGGGCGCGCTCCGAAAACGGGATACGGTACTGGCGTTGCGGAGCACGGGCTTAAAGGCCATGGTCGGTACGATGTCAACTAAAGCACAGCAAAAAAAAAAAAATCAATTGGCTTCAAGTACCTATTTAAGATTTCAGTAAGACCTTCAAAATCTCAATTTCTCTTTAAAATATTTATTTCATTTTTTAGAGTGATGCAGTTAAAGTAGAAGACTAACAATTTTTTTTGAATAGTTGACGAAATTGTGCAGAAAATTGTCCTTTTTTTGTTTAACCTTTGTTTATAACTGTACGATTTATTTTTCTCTCTTTGTGTTTGGTGTGCAATGGTGAGTGAGGTTCACCACACTTGTCACATTCTAACAAAATTCTCCAGCATATCACAACCCCAGGAGTATAGTATTCCATGAAGGTCCAGCATTTTGGTTAGCCAAATCAAGTCAATATGAAAAATATAATTTCAATCCAAAGTTTTTATTTTCCGCTTCTGTGCATCCCTGAATATTTTTCTCTACTGGGCATATCCTTGTCGTATTGATTCAGCTTGGCCACGAGCCCTAAACACAAGTAACTAAATTGTGGCACTGGCTGTATCCCACAAACATTCTATAGACTACGTATGTAGAAAGATGCCGAAAAACGTCGTTAGTGTTTTATTGTGATGTTCCTTCTATTAACAACCCATTTTAACTGTATGGGAGCCATATAACCATTAAATCAGTATGATGCACACCACCTGGCCTTGTATACCACATTGGGCAGTCAAACTTTGTTGGATTTAGCCTGGCACCCTGCGTGAATTTTCAGAACTTCACAACACCAGTATCACCAGACAATATCTAAAGCTAGATCTACCATCCTTAAATGTTTTCGGCAAGTGTGTGAAATGCATTTCAGAGAACACTTTCAATTTTCATTGTTTCCTATATTTGGACATCATTCACTAAAAAGCATTTTTGCATGTACCTACCTAATTTATTAATTGTTATTGTTTTTAGTGCAGAAGATTCTAGACATATTTTAATGTTTCTTGCCCTCCAAGAAGCATAAATAAATATGTTCTCCTATTTCGAAACATTTGTTGGGTTATTTCTTTTAGCCTATTCTATTGCTCAAAAATAAAAAAAACTGTGATAAAAAGGGAAATGTGTTCTAATTAATAAATCATCTCAGCTATCATCATAGGTGTGCCCAGACATTTCCATAAGAAGGGGCTCTGCTAAATTTTTTAAATCAGAAGCTGAATTTAGAATGTTAAATAGCCTAAATATATTCACTCATTGGCTTGTTGATATTTTTGTGCATTATCAACGAGATATGTTTACTAGTTTATATTTATATCTGTTTAATTTTAACAATCTTGAACATATGTTTTTTTTTCCATAGACAATGTTTAAAGTGTACTTACACATTTCCCCCCCTCGAATTTCCAATAGCTTGGTCCCGATCTACCTTGAAATGAACTTCTTTTTAGTGAATGCAAACATAGCAATTCAGATAACAGAACTTTAACAAACCTCTTAAAATATATTTTTTTGCTTGGCCATTTTAAGGGATCTCATGTTTTAAATAAACCAAGGCGGCTGTATTTACAGAACGATAAAATGTTTAAAAATATTGTTAATTAGCATGCAGCAACACTGAAACACAGTTTGAGTGTCACAGTGCCAGGAATATACGAATATTAACGAACACATGAAAGAAAATGCCGATCTGAGTGATTACATTAAGGGGGGCCATGGCCCACCTGGCCTCCCCTGTAGGCACGCCTATGGCTATCATAGTGGTGACTACCAGATATTCGGTGACCTAGAACGACAGGATGCAGTCCGAGAGTTGACGTCGTACCGACCATGGCCTCTAAGCCCGTGCTCTGCACGTTAGTCCTCAATTCCATTTTCGGAGCGCACCCCCAGGCCAGCGGGAATGAGTCAGGCGAGCGCCTCGGGCATGACCCCAATAGACGTAATGAAACTTAAGGGCACAGAACCCCGGGGGCTCTAACCTATTATTCGATTAAGGGAAAAGTCATTAGTACGAAATTACTAATTACCCGACATGTAATAAGTGTGTCGTAGCCACTCCAGGCGAGTACCGCACGCACGGAGCAGACAACAAACCTTATTAACATTCACCGCGGCCACTGGCCTTAATTAAAGTGCCCATGACTATGATCAAGTCAGACTAGGAGAAATCCCTCTAAAACAATTCACAGTGGGACAATATGTTAGTAAATTTACAGTCGCCAACTTGATGTCACAATTTAAATAATTAAATACATTAAAACCATTGTTAAGCCTTAATCACCCAATTACCAGGTGCTACATTTTAATTGGGCACCTGGAACGTGTATTTTAACTGATAATAGAGTAAATTAAATTAATATAAGTTTTTTGGCACCGACTCACAAAGAAGAGAAAGTTTCTCTTCCTTGCGAGGCGGCCATGTTCGGCAGTCTCCAACCACTCCACGCCGGGTCAAGACGTGTGTCCGTGAGCAGCCCTTCACTTTGCTTCACCGACCGGTCATTCTGCAGTCATTTTTAAAACCTAAACCTTTTCTTTTATTTCATCGCTGCTCACGTAGACTCAGCGTGCATTTTGCAGGCCCGGGCTTATCCCGACCGCCTTCGTTAGTGGATTCCGCATCGCATCGCGGACCACGCTACGTACGGCACTGGCCGACTCCAGCCAACACGTTTTTCATAATTCGCCGCGCATACGCCTGCCGGCTGCAACTACAAGTAAGTGCAATTTAAGGTCACGCTCACTGAGCCACCGTAAGACTTCGGTACTGGCCATCTCCAGAACACTCCTAACTGCATCCCGCGAGACTGCAGTGGCGAGTTATTTGTGTGAGATTAGTGTCGTGTGTGTTGTGTAAGTAACGTATGTTCATGTACTGTACAACGGCTCAGACGCCGCATAGCGCATTAGCATAAACGTAAATCAACGTAACCGGTGTTGCGTACAATTATTTCGTGCCACCCCGTCCTCCATACGGCCGAGCGGCCTCAGGGGATTTCAGGGTAGACTTCAAGGCCGCGTACCTGGCGGGGCACGCGGGGGCAGAGTACCTACACACGACCCACCACCAACGGCCTAGTGTCTCCCTAGACTGGCGCCCCCCTCCCCCCCAGACAACAGCAGCACCGCGTAGCGCCCGTCAGGTACTTCCCGGGCCTTCCACAGAGGCCGGGTGACGGCAGAGTTTTATCTCTAAACCTCATGGCTCGATGTGTTATTCGTCTCTTTATCGTCACTCGTACTCCATTCCTCTTTTTATTCGACCATTATTATCGACTACATTCCAATAACATACCACATTTATATAAATTAATCATTAATGTTCTTTTGTGGATGCCCAGGAATGGTACTGTTGTAATAGAGAAACAATTATTCATATTATAATCACCCATATATTATTAAAAATTTACTTACAACTTCCCATTACAGCCAGTAAAGATAAGGTGATTTAAACAATGTTAAACTAATACAGCCTATATTTACATTTGATATACCATCAGACTCAATATTATACTTATATGAGTGGAAAATGAGATTTCAGAAGCAAGGGCACCCATGCATTCTATTGGCCTGCAGCCAAGATTCGTGTCAGTTTCGCGCTAAACAATTAATTTTTCGCGGTCCATGTAAGCACAAGAGAAGTGTGGCCAATTTTTTTTCTTTAGGAAATTTTAAAATCTTCCCCTTACAGCGGGAAGCTTTCTTTTTTAGTTGCCCTGGGTGAAGGGGTTATAAGAGATATCAGTCAGAAAACTTGAAGCCTAAACCACCAAAGCCGACTGCTGCCAAGTAATTCGGAACTGGCTATAATTTTGACGCCACTCCCGCTGCCTGATTAAGTTTCGAGTGAATTTTAAGTTGAAAATGATCTCAGGGGGCAAAAATGGGGGTTCGACCTCGTGGCTGCAGGAGGAGTGCGTCGCGATTTAAAACTACCCGGGCTGTTCAGGCCACCCAGGACGCCTTGAAAAGAAAAGAAAAACCGACTGGAAAGATACTGCACTTTATTAAGACTGTTACACTTGCTTGTCCAATGCCTGGCCGAGTCTGTTGTCAGACCGTCGCTTCACGATAGTCTCAATACATTGGACGTTGCGCGCGAACAGGATAGATTGCAAACTCGTGTCCAATGATTATCCTGTGACCGTGGCTAACATGAAGGCTGCGGCAAACTATCGCGGAGCTGATATATTGCAAATGTTTATGTGGTGAATTATGTTAAACATATAATAACAGCAATATATAATCAATGTTCCTACAGGTGATTGCAATCTAACCCACTACAAATGCGAATGCTTCGAAATGTGCGTAAGCCCGGCTAGATGAAAACATACGAGAGTCACAGTCTTTTCATACAGGTTAACAAAGTTATAACTTGGTTAGATTGCGAATACGTATATGACACAGTTAAAATCAGCTAAATTGAAGACACATTTATTAAAGAGTTAGTACATGACACACGAGGCTGGCTAGAAGCTCTTAACCAATAACGATTCACTGGCGTCGAAGCCTGGAAACTGCGTATGACTCAAGTCCGCTGTCCTAATGTTTAAGACGTGAAAAATTACGTAGAATGTTGAAATATCCCTGTTGGGATTAAAATTAATTAAGCGAAGAGCCGCACGTAAGGACGTACGGCTGAGTGGGGTCGGGCGCAGAGCTAAATGAAAATATTTGGTAAACTTACAACTATTGCGATGAACTGGACGTGGCGCGAAAACTGTAGGCTCTGCGTTCGCGGAGCCACCGACCCCTGTGAGCTCCCGACAGCAACTGGCACGAGAGCACCGCGCGACCTCGCGCCAGATGCGTGTAGCGCGGGAAAACAGCTCCGACCAGTTTTGGACTTAAATGATATATTTGATATTACATGATTATTTAACAATTGCACATAATTTTCATATTATTTCAGTATTTTTTAATTGTTATTAATTTGGCTGTTTTAAAAAGAATAATTACTTTGTCGACGTTAGAGCCGTTCCCGTGGTTTGGAGTCGCTGCCCAGCTGCTCCGGTAGAGAGGGTACGTGCCACATGGCAAGGGAACTACCCTAACTCGGGTGAAATAAAAGAGTTTATGACGTTAAGTTGTGTTTACTGCACACATCACACACTGTACATGGGCTGTCACGGCTCCCATCTGTGACAGTCCATCAGGGCAAGGCCCGGCTCCACGCACTTTGAGCGCGACACGACACTAGCAGTGACCTGACTGGCGGTGACACGACAGTGACGCGACTGGCAGTGACACGACAGTGACGCGACTGACCGTGGCGTGAATGACGGTGATGTGACGGGCAGTGACGCGAATGACGATGACACGAAAGACTGTGACGTAACTGCCGACGCGAACGACGGTGACGTGAATGACGGTGATGTGACTGGCAGTGACGCGAATGACGATGACACGAAAGACTGTGATGTAACTGCCGACGCGAACGACGGTGACGTGACTGACGGTGACGTGACTGATGAAGACGCGAATGACTGTAACGTGACAACGGTGACACGACTGACAGTGTCCGTTCGACTCTCACTCAAACTTCGCGACCGCACTCTCTCATCCCACTCAGGTGACTAACTCCACCCATGCTCCGCGACGTCTCAGCGGGTTCCCCCCTTGCCGCGCGCACATGAATCCCCCCTCTTCCCTTCGTGTGCGAGTGCGTGGAGCCCACATGGTCACAGGCGGAGAGACGCGACTCAGTCACCCGGGAAACACATCTACAGGTACACAACAATACAAATAGATATTTACACACTCACATAATTACATAAACAAAACCTTTGTTGCACTTTTGCGCACGGGCGCCGGCGCACACGCAAGCCTGAAGCAGCAACGGGCAATAATGGCCTCAGCGAGCCGGAGGAGCACTTGGGACGACGTCAACTTATTTAATTATACATTAGCACATTGCCACACCCGGCCGGGCGTTGTAGTCGATTTGGTGTTCGTCGCGGCGCACTTTCACTCACACGGCGGACATCATGCTCGGGCGTGTTCGTTGCACTTACGAGTAAGTGTTGTTGGGACGTAAGGGCCTGTGCGATCCAGATGGAGCACCGGCGGTTGGCGTCAATATAAATACAAATAAAAAATAAACATAATTGTATCTTTTTTTTTAATTGGCTCTCACTTACTTACTTTTGTACAATCTTGAAGTTAAATCAAACATTAACTTTATCTTTGTGTCACAAAACTTGATTTGATGACACTTATTTGCGACATATACCTAAACATATCGATATCGCAAAATTAACTTACTGATCGCCATGTTAACTTCAATGTGAATCGATCTTCATAGCCACCCTTTCTGTGCGTAATAATTTAAAATTTGTGTTATTCACAAAGTCCATCAGCGACAAGGATAGAAGGAGTCTGGTAGAAGTATTGCTCCATGCCACAATTTTTTTTAACCTACACATAATTACTATTGATTTTTCTTATTCTTATCATCCTGCTGAATTGAGGAAGAGCTGGGATCTTAGAATATTCATTACATGTAAATAGCACATCATTACAGAGTTCGTTTTGAGCAGATGATTATAAATCTGAATAGTCTTTGTAAAATATAACCATTCTGCTACTGACACGACGTTTATATTGCCGAAACTGATTTTCCAGGCTGCAATGCTTATTTTCTCAAGTAGGTATGTATTAAGTTACTATTATTTATTGTTATAACCATGACTTCTGGGTTGAAGTCACGTCCTTGCTAATGATTATGTGCCCGATGTTACAAGTACATGGTCCCAATACAGGAGCCAATAAGTATTTTGTGACTGACCACGAAATCGTACGTTCAGGAAAGTTTCGCTATCATAACATTTTATTTGGCACATTCCTGTGACACAACAGCTTCCAAAAGAATATGTGCCATGGAAGTGCCATGATTGTTCGTAATTAACATTCTTCTACTACGATTGACAATTTCTTCGACATTAAGCAGGGTGCCAACCATTTCGTACATACAAAAAATATAGTGATACCAAAGGATTCGAGTGACTTCTGAGGGACCATATGCAATCCAATTAAACCTTAAATGATTTGGGACCATGGGTTGAAAAGGGTGTTTTCCGTAAGGTAGTAACAAAAGAGATTATCGCTACAATGCTACTGCAGGAACTAGTGTGTTTCGAATCTGTCAAAGGAATAAAAGAAAGATCCAAAGTCTACAATCAGAAGCATAGGCATGAGGAAGATGCATTACCACCAAAGAAATGAAAATAATTTTAAAGCAAACAAGTGGTTATAAATTCCCTCACCTGCAGAAATAATAACCTGGGTATGATTCCTTTCCTAAAGAATAGGGAACATAGGGAGCGCAATGAAAAATTTATTGCTTCATAAAATTTACAATGGTATTTTTTGACATGTTAGATTTTTATTAAATCGCTCTAAATATAATTTTTTAATTTGGGCAGCTTATGCTATTCCGACTATGTTGATTAAAACACAAGAGTATTTCAAAAGTCTTGCATTGATACATTTATTATTTTCGTTTGTTACCCTTGTTCATGATATATGTTAGAAGTTATGACAATTATACCATTTGAAATGCTACAGATTATGGAAATAAGTAGGTACAATCCAAAATTTACTTTTTAAATTTAATAAAGCTCTAGTTAATGTATGTAACTATTATATCTTGACATAAATTGTATGTAAAATATATTGATGCTCTGGAATTATGAATTTAGCCAATACATTGGATTTCATCCCAAAACAATATTATTATGGCTAATCTGATCACACTGAATGCTTTCCAATAGTTTTCTTTCAGTCGGAAAGGGCAAAAATATTGAATTACTTATTACATTTTGTCAGTTGTAACATTCTAAAGTTAAATTATGCTTAAGTTTACTTCAAACCGCTGTAGACAGTTATGTGCCTATGCCAGAAGTCGATCTCAGATTGTCACTCTGCTGGTGCTGATTAAAGTGCATTCGGATTAATCTTGCACTTTTCCTAATTAAATTCTGGCAGACTCTCCTGTCAACAGCAGCACAATGCTCAAATTTAATATTGACTTATTACATATTTTTTCAAATGAAAACAGTACTTTCATATTTTAACCCTGCTTGACAGATCATAAACCTAGGCCGTGTCTCAATATCACTCTCGTGTTGACTTCAGAACTCTTAGCTATGTCAAAGAGAGCACCCCAACATCATCTCAATATGTCTGAGCTAATGCAGGAGAGTGAGAGCACAAGAGAACACGAAAATTCGGCACTCTTTCTCGTCCTGTTTTGCCAGCTTTGTCTCATTACTACTTCAGGTTTAGGATATTGCAGAATAACAGATGTGTGAATTGAGGACATTTAGCAACTAAACAATATCTAATGCAACTTAATATTTATTTTTTATTAATTGAAAACAATATTTTTAATTAATGGGAGTATTAAATACATGTGCAGAAGAGAATTGGCATATAGAGATTTCAACTTCCACAGAATTTTTAAGAATTTTATATTAGAAATTGTAGCAACTGTAGTTATTTAGCTGTCCACACACGAGTAGACAAAGCTTATAATATTTAATACGAATTACTTCCATCATCATTGTGTGTCCTGTTTGTCTACCAACTGGCGAATGCATTGTCCCAAATGGAAAAAGCGAGATCAGAAGAGAGGGTGCGAGAGAGAGCACAAGATAGTTCTCTTAAGAAATAATGTCAAATAGCACTCTTGCGAGAGAGAGAGCTCTTTGTATTGAGACACGGCCTAAGTGCTCAGATTAGCTGAAATGCACTAACCCTGAAAATATGTGAGTGACAGCACGTATGTGCTTGTCCACTTTGCAGATAATCCCCGCATGGAAAAAGTTCCGCCTGCTCATGTGGAAGAACTGGATGCTGCGATGGCGGCATCCCTTCCAGACCACCACCGAAGTACTGATTCCCGTCTTTTACTGCATCGTGCTGATATTTATCCGCAGCCGTGTGGCCCCGAAGCTGTTCACCGAGCCGACAATCTACGAGCCATTCTCACCTGCCAACTATTCTGGTACCATTATCGACTACATGGAGAAGGTATCCTCTCAAGGTGTCGTGTGAGTATGACCCATGTAGCAAAAACATTTAAGATACATTTTTGTTGATGTCGTATCTCTTGCATTTACTTGAAGCCTTGTCTCCACACAACAGTGGGCCTGTTTTGCTGGTGAAATGCACTGGCGTGTGGAGTTGAGGCAGGTTGCCTTATTTTATGTCAAGAGTTTTATCATGTTTTATTCTCTTGTTTATGTAGAGTTTACTTTACTAGCTTTTTTGTGCTATTTTGCATGTGGTATGAGGTATTTCTGTGTGCTAGGTATGTTGTTTAAGCTGGGGGAGTTCTAAGACTCTGAGCAGTAGATGTATTTGGTTCGTATGGGGGCACCGGTGGGTGGTGGGGGATCGGGGATCCGATCCAGCCACCTTAACGCTTCGCTTCATCAGCCATGTTGGATTATGTCACTTCCTTCGACCATACACACACGAAAAAGTGTCCCGTTATGTTCATCAGCCATGTACGCACGAAAAAGTGTCCCGTTACGTTCATCAGCCATGCACGCACGAAAAAGTATCCCGTTACGTTCATCACCCATGTTGGATTACGTCACTTCCGCCGGCCATACACGCACGAAAAAGTGTCCCGTTATGTTCATCAGCCATGTACGCACGAAAAAATGTCCCGTTACGTAACGAACGAACGGAGGAGGACGGACAGACCAGCTCGCCAGGACGTCTCGCTCTGAAAAGTATTAGGCGGTAATAAACAGCCAGGAGGTAACGAATATAAGCCTACTTCTACACGTGTTATGAACAACGGATACATACGGCCAGGCAACCATGTGTTTTGGCGCGCTCTACTTCCACGACGCGCAACGGCACCGGCAAGTTTTTATTACTACCTCCTCTCAAGTTCTGATCTCCTAATACTTCACAGCAGAGAAGCGCTGTTGGTCGGAGCCTGTAGGTACTTCCTTCGCACACCTAACCTAACCTAACCTAACCTAAACTAACCTCACCTAACCTAATCCATATGCTAATCTATGCTAACCTAACCTAACCTAACCTAACCTAACCTAAACTAAACTAACCTCACCTAACCTAATCCATATGCTAATCTATGCTAACCTAGCCTAACCTAACCTAACCTAACCTAACCTAACCTAACCTAAACTAACCTAACCTAACCTAATCCATATGCTAATCTATGCTATGCTAACCTAACCTAACCTAACCTAAACTAAACTAAACTAAACTAAACTAAACCTAACTAAACCTAACCTAACCTAACCTAACCTAACCTAACCTAACCTAACCTAACCTAACCTAATCCATATGCTAATCTATGCTAACCTAACCTAACCTAACCTAACCTAATCCATATGCTAATCTATGCTAACCTAACCTAACCTAAACTAAACTAAACTAAACTAACCTAACCTAATCCATATGCTAATCTATGCTAACCTAACCTAACCTAAACTAAACTAAACTAAACTAAACTAAACTAAACCTAACCTAACCTAACCTAACCTAACCTACCCAAACCTAACCTAACCTAACCTAACCTAACCTAATCCATATGGTAATCTATGCTAACCTAACCTAACCTAACCTAACCTAATCCATATGCTAATCTATGCTAACCTAACCTAACCTAACCTAACCTAATCCATATGCTAATCTATGCTAACCTAACCTAATCCATGTCAATCTATGCCAATCCGTATGCCAATCTATGCTAATTCGTATACCAATCTATGCTAACCTGTATGCCAATCTATGCTAATCCGTATGCCAATCTATGCTAATTTATATGTTAATCCATGCTAATCCATTTGCCATTTTGTATTTCTAGTAATTTCCACCAACTTCGAATCGTGACGTCACCGTTGCACTTTTCGTCACGGCCGCCATCTTGGATTCGAATTTTTTTTCGAACTTCAACTTTTCGAAATTTGATGTAAACATCAGCCGCCATCTTTTGCCTTCCTTAATACATACCTAAAACGTCACATTTGAAATTAAAATTATTATACAGCCACCATCTTTAATTCCAGCACAGACTACCAGATGGCGCTAAATTCAAAAATTAGTTGCCATAGGCGAAGCCATCTTGGTCCTCAAGTTGGTTGGTAGATGTCGCTAGTATCGCGCGCCAAATTCAAAAATTAGTTGCCAGAGGCGCCGCCATCTTTAATTCTTAAAGTTACTGCCGGAGCGCGCCACCGTCGCCATCTTTAATTCTTAGATTTACTGCCGGATGTCGCCAAGTCGGTAGCCTGTATTCACCAAGTTCTCTGTTGCCGCCATCTTTAATTCATAAAGTCGCTACCAGATGGCGCCACTGTCGGCCATCTTTAGTTCAAGGCATTGTCGCCGGATGATGACAAGTTTGAATTTAAAAAACCTACAAGTGTTATGCAATGTGTAACCAGTCGAGACAAGTCGAGATAAGTTTGGAACATGAAGCCATATTCTAAACTACGTTTAATATATATATGTATGCATTTATATGTTTAGGTTTGATGATAGAGTAATGCAAGGGAATGGCTTTTCATTTATATTTGCGACAAACAAACCATCCATCCGATTACATTATTCCAAGTAACCATATTGGATGATGACATCACCGTTGCAATTTCCGTTACGGCCGACATCTTTAAATATATTATCCGAGTTTAATGAAAAAAATTTTTTAAATTTATAAAAAAAAAACTTTTACGACACTGAGCTCGGAGTCCTCGGTTCGAATCTGGTGAGGGCAAAAAAAATGGCGACCGATCCTTCCCTCGTGGTGGCTGCAGGCAGACTGACTCCCACCACTTTTTTTTCAAAGTATATATAATGTCATCTAGTATGATGCCATGTCCGCCATCTTGTCTTCGATGCTGGAAGCCATCATCATTGTATCGTCAGCGAGAGTACGCTGGCGCCATGTTAGTTTAGTTCTTATCCACTAGAGTGCAGTAATCATTTATTACTGTGACACCAGACATCTTGAAATTTGGCCGCCATCTAGAAAAACCGTAATTATTTAGTTAGGAATTCAGGAAAAAATCCAAAATTCATCAAAATAATCACTCATTAACTTACATATTGATTCGATCCGCTCCAGTCCTTGGTTCGATACTATATCGATGCAATAAAGTTTAATTTTATGGAAAAAAAAAATAATAATTTCAAGAAACCATGTTCAACATTCTTAAAGAGAAATAAATCCTCTACTACCATCATCCTATCAGACATCAAGACCAACATCTTTGGAATATTCGTAATAATTAACCTAGAAATTCAGGAAAAAGTTAAAAATTCATTAAATAAATTTGCAAACAATATACTGATTAATTAGGTCGACTAAGGTCCTTGGCACGATCCTGGACGAAGCTAAAATATAATTTAATTTAAATACCAGAAAAGTGTAAGGTTCGAGAAATAAAACACCACAAAGTCTTTTACAAACATAATATTTATTACACAATTTCTATCCTACTACAGGATTACTTGCGAAAGCCAGCAATCTTATAAACATTTAGCCCTGCATAGACGTGCAACGACTACTTCTTAGCTCCAACAGCTCCAAATGCTCCAACAGCTCCAACAGCTCCAAATGATCCAACTGCCTTTTCTTTCAACAGCTCCAATGATATTGGGCTACAATGGTACGAGTCTAAGAGACTACGATGCTACAAGGCTACGAGTTTAAAAGGATCTAGCTGGTTCCGAGTTAAACATGACTGTGAGACTGCATGACTAAAAGACCGCATTGCTACGAAACTACATGTCTATTAAGCTACATGGATACAAGTCTACTCGGCTCCAACACGCAATCTACACACAGTACAAACAGGAAACGGAACGTACACACAGTACACACAGGAAATGGAACGTATACACAGTACACACAGGAAACGGAACGTACACACAGTACACACAGGAAACGGAACGTACACACAGTACACACAGGAAACGGAACGTACACAAAGTACACACAGGAAACAAAACGTACACACAGTACACTCAGGAAACGGAACGTACACAAAGTACACACAGGAAACAGAACGTACACACAGTACACACAGGAAACTGAACGTACACACAGTACAAACAGGAAACGGAACGTACACACAGTACACACAGGAAATGGAACGTATACACAGTACACACAGGAAACGGAACGTACACACAGTACACACAGGAAACGGAACGTACACACAGTACACACAGGAATCGGAACGTACACACAGTACACATAGGAAACGGAACGTACACACAGTACACACAGGAAACGAAACGTACACAAAGTACACACAGGAAACAAAACGTACACACAGTACACACAGGAAACGGAACGTACACAAAGTACACACAGGAAACAGAACGTACACACAGTACACACAGGAAACTGAACGTACACACAGTACAAACAGGAAACGGAACGTACACACAGTACACACAGGAAATGGAACGTATACACAGTACACACAGGAAACGGAACGTACACACAGTACACACAGGAAACGGAACGTACACACAGTACACACAGGAATCGGAACGTACACACAGTACACATAGGAAACGGAACGTACACACAGTACACACAGGAAACGGAACGTACATACATTATACACAGGAAACGGAACGTACACACAGTACACACAGGAAACGGAACGTACACACAGTACACACAGGAAACGGAACGTACACACAGGAAACGGAATGATCATACATACAGTAGCGGAAACACACAGGTTTAGTTGGAAATCGGAATACAAGAAATAAAAATATTAAATTTTTACTTTCAATATTTAATTACTTCTCAACATTACCCAAATACAAGTAAAAGAAGCCATTATTGTATGTAGCCAGCTCTCCTCGGTTCTTTGATTATGAAGGATATTTCTTTGATGCACGAATAGTTTCCTGCACAAAGCGAGCCATGTAGAAGTCTTAGCCGGTCAACCAATATGTTTGGATCTATCCATGACGTGTAATCAATCTCTTCTACCACCATCTTACTTGCTTGTTTATTATAAATTCTTTTATAATCACAATCGTCCCAGTGATCATAATAAGCATTATCAGATTTATTTATTATAACACGACGTTTCCATCGTTTCGGTCTCAGGACATCGCCACATTCTTCGATCTTGTCAGCTCTAGGTGCTTCATCACAGTCTATGCCTTTGTCAACAGCATCAGAGTCACTGTAACAATCACTGTAGAAGACATCCTCTTCACCCAGATTACCGTATGAATTCGCTATCGATGATGTCGAAGTGTCTTCATCGTCTTCATGCTTCCTTTCTAGGAGTCCATCATTTTTACAAAGAATGGAGGATCTACTGAATATAGGCTTGAATGTATTCTCACTTTTCACGGTGTTGATACTTACATTAGTTTCAGTCTTCCCGAAGCCATTAGCATCCTTCAATTTATGTTCTTCCTCACGATCGGGTGAGCTAATACCATCACGCTCAGGACAAGGAAAATTATTGTCGTAATGCAGATCACTCTTCTTTAGTCTAGTGGATTCATCGGTGTCCTCTATGCCGTAAGTAGTCTTGACTTTACATGTTCTACCATGTCTTTTTAAGCTGTCAATTCGTGTTAACAACCTGCTACAACGATTACAGCTTAACATGTTGCGTAGTGGGTTTCTAGCACAATCATTCTTCTCATGACGTCTAGCATTCCTTCTCATGACAAAATCCTTGCCACAGTATCTACAGTGGCTTCCTTCCGATTCAGCTGCAGATAACAAACCATGATCCATGGTAGCTTCTGTGACTAATGTTAGATACAAACTGTCAGTTTTCTCCAATTGGAACCATTTCTTAAATAGAATTTTTTAAATATTTCATCAGCGAGAGTTAAGTTATCTAATGCAAAGCAAATTGATGCAAGTAGTTCTGGCTGTCATCAAAAGATGTCGCCACGTGTTGCTTGCAGGTAAATAATATCTATTTCATTAATGCGGGATGCGGAATGCTCACTATCGATCGCAAAGGAAGGTTAGTTTCGCTAGACTCCAAGGAGAAGGAAGTTCGACCTTCCTGTTAGTGCTTCTTAGATTTCTCATAGATTATTATTATTCGACTGAGAAATGATTTTTTTAAATATCCACCTGATAAAAATATTACAAGTGATGATTCAGTGGCAGAAGTTCACTAATTAAATGCAACCTTGAATAAAAATTACATGCCTCATTAAGTAAAAAAATCCTTCATGCAGAGATCAATTCCTCATCAGTAACCAGAAGCACTCGGAGAAAACCATCAGATGTCTAGTCAGGAATAATCAAAAGCACCCCGAGAAAACCATCAAAATATTGTCAAGTATAATCAGGAGCACACGGAGAAAACCACAATAATATTGTCAAGAATAATCGGAAGCACACGGAGAAAACTATCAAAATATTGACAATAATAATCAGGAGCACACTAAGAAAACCACCATAATATTGACAAGAACGAACAGGAGCACCCGGAGAAAACTACCATAATATTGACAAGAATAATAAGGAGCACACGGAGAAATCCACCATAATATTGTCAAGAATAAACGGGAGCACACTGAGAAAACCACCATAATATTAACAAGGATAATCGGAAGCACACGGAGAAAACCGCCACAAGTTTTGTTTGATATCATAAAATTACAACAAAAAAAATATTAAAAAATTAAAAATATAAACGAATAAATTTCAAAATCTGATTCTGCTAGCTTGTGAACTTCTCTTTGATGTGCAAAGTTAGAGTTCTAGTACAAGCCAGAATCAGATTTTGAATTTTATTCGTTTATATTTTTAATTTTTTAATATTTTTTTTGTTGTAATTTTATGATATCAAACAAAACTTGTGGCGGTTTTCTCCGTGTGCTTCCGATTATCCTTGTCAATATTATGGTGGTTTTCTCAGTGTGCTCCCGTTTATTCTTGACAATATTATGGTGGATTTCTCCGTGTGCTCCTTATTATTCTTGTCAATATTATGGTAGTTTTCTCCGGGTGCTCCTGTTCGTTCTTGTCAATATTATGGTGGTTTTCTTAGTGTGCTCCTGATTATTATTGTCAATATTTTGATAGTTTTCTCCGTGTGCTTCCGATTATTCTTGACAATATTATTGTGGTTTTCTCCGTGTGCTCCTGATTATACTTGACAATATTTTGATGGTTTTCTCGGGGTGCTTTTGATTATTCCTGACTAGACATCTGATGGTTTTCTCCGAGTGCTTCTGGTTACTGATGAGGAATTGATCTCTGCATGAAGGATTTTTTTACTTAATGAGGCATGTAATTTTTATTCAAGGTTGCATTTAATTAGTGAACTTCTGCCACTGAATCATCACTTGTAATATTTTTATCAGGTGGATATTTAAAAAAATCATTTCTCAGTCGAATAATAATAATCTATGAGAAATCTAAGAAGCACTAACAGGAAGGTCGAACTTCCTTCTCCTTGGAGTCTAGCGAAACTAACCTTCCTTTGCGATCGATAGTGAGCATTCCGCATCCCGCATTAATGAAATAGATATTATTTACCTGCAAGCAACACGTGGCGACATCTTTTGATGACAGCCAGAACTACTTGCATCAATTTGCTTTGCATTAGATAACTTAACTCTCGCTGATGAAATATTTAAAAAATTCTATTTAAGAAATGGTTCCAATTGGAGAAAACTGACAGTTTGTATCTAACATTAGTCACAGAAGCTACCATGGATCATGGTTTGTTATCTGCAGCTGAATCGGAAGGAAGCCACTGTAGATACTGTGGCAAGGATTTAGTCATGAGAAGGAATGCTAGACGTCATGAGAAGAATGATTGTGCTAGAAACCCACTACGCAACATGTTAAGCTGTAATCGTTGTAGCAGGTTGTTAACACGAATTGACAGCTTAAAAAGACATGGTAGAACATGTAAAGTCAAGACTACTTACGGCATAGAGGACACCGATGAATCCACTAGACTAAAGAAGAGTGATCTGCATTACGACAATAATTTTCCTTGTCCTGAGCGTGATGGTATTAGCTCACCCGATCGTGAGGAAGAACATAAATTGAAGGATGCTAATGGCTTCGGGAAGACTGAAACTAATGTAAGTATCAACACCGTGAAAAGTGAGAATACATTCAAGCCTATATTCAGTAGATCCTCCATTCTTTGTAAAAATGATGGACTCCTAGAAAGGAAGCATGAAGACGATGAAGACACTTCGACATCATCGATAGCGAATTCATACGGTAATCTGGGTGAAGAGGATGTCTTCTACAGTGATTGTTACAGTGACTCTGATGCTGTTGACAAAGGCATAGACTGTGATGAAGCACCTAGAGCTGACAAGATCGAAGAATGTGGCGATGTCCTGAGACCGAAACGATGGAAACGTCGTGTTATAATAAATAAATCTGATAATGCTTATTATGATCACTGGGACGATTGTGATTATAAAAGAATTTATAATAAACAAGCAAGTAAGATGGTGGTAGAAGAGATTGATTACACGTCATGGATAGATCCAAACATATTGGTTGACCGGCTAAGACTTCTACATGGCTCGCTTTGTGCAGGAAACTATTCGTGCATCAAAGAAATATCCTTCATAATCAAAGAACTGAGGAGAGCTGGCTACATACAATAATGGCTTCTTTTACTTGTATTTGGGTAATGTTGAGAAGTAATTAAATATTGAAAGTAAAAATATAATATTTTTATTTCTTGTATTCCGATTTCCAACTAAGCCTGTGTGTTTCCGCTACTGTATGTATGATCATTCCGTTTCCTGTGTGTACTGTGTGTACGTTCCGTTTCCTGTGTGTACTGTGTGTACGTTCCGTTTCCTGTGTATAATGTATGTACGTTCCGTTTCCTGTGTGTACTGTGTGTACGTTCCGTTTCCTAAGTGTACTGTGTGTACGTTCCGATTCCTGTGTGTACTGTGTGTACGTTCTGTTTCCTGTGTGTACTGTGTGTACGTTCCGTTTCCTGTGTGTACTGTGTATACGTTCCATTTCCTGTGTGTACTGTGTGTACGTTCCGTTTCCTGTTTGTACTGTGTGTACGTTCAGTTTCCTGTGTGTACTGTGTGTACGTTCTGTTTCCTGTGTGTACTTTGTGTACGTTCCGTTTCCTGTGTGTACTGTGTGTACGTTTTGTTTCCTGTGTGTACTTTGTGTACGTTCCGTTTCCTGTGTGTACTGTGTGTACGTTCCGTTTCCTATGTGTACTGTGTGTACGTTCCGATTCCTGTGTGTACTGTGTGTACGTTCCGTTTCCTGTGTGTACTGTGTGTACGTTCCGTTTCCTGTGTGTACTGTGTATACGTTCCATTTCCTGTGTGTACTGTGTGTACGTTCCGTTTCCTGTTTGTACTGTGTGTACGTTCAGTTTCCTGTGTGTACTGTGTGTACGTTCTGTTTCCTGTGTGTACTTTGTGTACGTTCCGTTTCCTGAGTGTACTGTGTGTACGTTTTGTTTCCTGTGTGTACTTTGTGTACGTTCCGTTTCCTGTGTGTACTGTGTGTACGTTCCGTTTCCTGTGTGTACTGTGTGTACGTTCAGTTTCCTGTGTGTACTGTGTGTAGATTGCGTGTTGGAGCCGAGTAGACTTGTATCCATGTAGCTTCATAGACATGTAGTTTCGTAGCAATGCGGTCTTTTAGTCATGCAGTCTCACAGTCATGTTTAACTCGGAACCAGCTAGATCCTTTTAAACTCGTAGCCTTGTAGCATCGTAGTCTCTTAGACTCGTACCATTGTAGCCCAATATCATTGGAGCTGTTGAAAGAAAAGGCAGTTGGATCATTTGGAGCTGTTGGAGCTGTTGGAGCATTTGGAGCTGTTGGAGCTAAGAAGTAGTCGTTGCACGTCTATGCAGGGCTAAATGTTTATAAGATTGCTGGCTTTCGCAAGTAATCCTGTAGTAGGATAGAAATTGTGTAATAAATATTATGTTTGTAAAAGACTTTGTGGTGTTTTATTTCTCGAACCTTACACTTTTCTGGTATTTAAATTAAATTATATTTTAGCTTCGTCCAGGATCGTGCCAAGGACCTTAGTCGACCTAATTAATCAGTATATTGTTTGCAAATTTATTTAATGAATTTTTAAATTTTTCCTGAATTTCTAGGTTAATTATTACGAATATTCCAAAGATGTTGGTCTTGATGTCTGATAGGATGATGGTAGTAGAGGATTTATTTCTCTTTAAGAATGTTGAACATGGTTTCTTGAAATTATTATTTTTTTTTTCCATAAAATTAAACTTTATTGCATCGATATAGTATCGAACCAAGGACTGGAGCGGATCGAATCAATATGTAAGTTAATGAGTGATTATTTTGATGAATTTTGGATTTTTTCCTGAATTCCTAACTAAATAATTACGGTTTTTCTAGATGGCGGCCAAATTTCAAGATGTCTGGTGTCACAGTAATAAATGATTACTGCACTCTAGTGGATAAGAACTAAACTAACATGGCGCCAGCGTACTCTCGCTGACGATACAATGATGATGGCTTCCAGCATCGAAGACAAGATGGCGGACATGGCATCATACTAGATGAAATTATATATACTTTGAAAAAAAAGTGGTGGGAGTCAGTCTGCCTGCAGCCACCACGAGGGAAGGATCGGTCGCCATTTTTTTTGCCCTCACCAGATTCGAACCGAGGACTCCGAGCTCAGTGTCGTAAAAGTTTTTTTTTTATAAATTTAAAAAAATTTTTTCTTTAAACTCGGATAATATATTTAAAGATGTCGGCCGTAACGGAAATTGCAACGGTGATGTCATCATCCAATATGGTTACTTGGAATAATGTAATCGGATGGATGGTTTGTTTGTCGCAAATATAAATGAAAAGCCATTCCCTTGCATTACTCTATCATCAAACCTAAACATATAAATGCATACATATATATATTAAACGTAGTTTAGAATATGGCTTCATGTTCCAAACTTATCTCGACTTGTCTCGACTGGTTACACATTGCATAACACTTGTAGGTTTTTTAAATTCAAACTTGTCATCATCCGGCGACAATGCCTTGAACTAAAGATGGCCGACAGTGGCGCCATCTGGTAGCGACTTTATGAATTAAAGATGGCGGCAACAGAGAACTTGGTGAATACAGGCTACCGACTTGGCGACATCCGGCAGTAAATTTAAGAATTAAAGATGGCGACGGTGGCGTGCTCCGGCAGTAACTTTAAGAATTAAAGATGGCGGCGCCTCTGGCAACTAATTTTTGAATTTGGCGCGCGATACTAGCGACATCTACCAACCAACTTGAGGACCAAGATGGCTTCGCCTATGGCAACTAATTTTTGAATTTAGCGCCATCTGGTAGTCTGTGCTGGAATTAAAGATGGTGGCTGTATAATAATTTTAATTTCAAATGTGACGTCTTAGGTATGTATTAAGGAAGGCAAAAGATGGCGGCTGATGTTTACATCAAATTTCGAAAAGTTGAAGTTCGAAAAAAAATTCGAATCCAAGATGGCGGCCGTGACGAAAAGTGCAACGGTGACGTCACGATTCGAAGTTGGTGGAAATTACTAGAAATACAAAATGGCAAATGGATTAGCATGGATTAACATATAAATTAGCATAGATTGGCATACGGATTAGCATAGATTGGCATACAGGTTAGCATAGATTGGTATACGAATTAGCATAGATTGGCATACGGATTGGCATAGATTGACATGGATTAGCATAGATTGGCATGGATTAGGTTAGGTTAGCATAGATTAGCATATGGATTAGGTTAGGTTAGGTTAGGTTAGGTTAGCATAGATTAGCATATGGATTAGGTTAGGTTAGGTTAGGTTAGGTTAGCATAGATTAGCATATGGATTAGGTTAGGTTAGGTTAGGTTAGGTTAGGTTTGGGTAGGTTAGGTTAGGTTAGGTTAGGTTAGGTTTAGTTTAGTTTAGTTTAGTTTAGTTTAGTTTAGTTTAGGTTAGGTTAGGTTAGCATAGATTAGCATATGGATTAGGTTAGGTTAGTTTAGTTTAGTTTAGTTTAGGTTAGGTTAGCATAGATTAGCATATGGATTAGGTTAGGTTAGGTTAGGTTAGGTTAGCATAGATTAGCATATGGATTAGGTTAGGTTAGGTTAGGTTAGGTTAGGTTAGGTTAGGTTTAGTTAGGTTTAGTTTAGTTTAGTTTAGTTTAGGTTAGGTTAGGTTAGGTTAGCATAGCATAGATTAGCATATGGATTAGGTTAGGTTAGGTTAGTTTAGGTTAGGTTAGGTTAGGTTAGGTTAGGTTAGGCTAGGTTAGCATAGATTAGCATATGGATTAGGTTAGGTGAGGTTAGTTT
Organism: Bacillus rossius redtenbacheri; assembly: GCF_032445375.1. NCBI lineage: Eukaryota > Metazoa > Arthropoda > Insecta > Phasmatodea > Bacillidae > Bacillus > Bacillus rossius. Next base: position 8,924,645 of record NC_086330.1, read on the forward strand.
AGTTTAGTTTAGGTTAGGTTAGGTTAGGTTAGGTTAGCATAGATTAGCATATGGATTAGGTTAGGTGAGGTTAGTTTAGGTTAGGTTAGGTTAGGTTAGGTGTGCGAAGGAAGTACCTACAGGCTCCGACCAACAGCGCTTCTCTGCTGTGAAGTATTAGGAGATCAGAACTTGAGAGGAGGTAGTAATAAAAACTTGCCGGTGCCGTTGCGCGTCGTGGAAGTAGATCGCGCCAAAACACATGGTTGCCTGGCCGTATGTATCCGGCGTTCATAACACGTGTAGAAGTAGGCTTATATTCGTTACCTCCTGGCTGTTTATTACCGCCTAATACTTTTCAGAGCGAGACGTCCTGGCGAGCTGGTCTGTCCGTCCTCCTCCGTTCGTTCGTTACGTAACGGGACATTTTTTCGTGCGTACATGGCTGATGAACATAACGGGACACTTTTTCGTGCGTGTATGGCCGGCGGAAGTGACGTAATCCAACATGGGTGATGAACGTAACGGGATACTTTTTCGTGCGTGCATGGCTGATGAACGTAACGGGCCACTTTTTCGTGCGTACATGGCTGATGAACATAACGGGACACTTTTTCGTGTGTGTATGGTCGAAGGAAGTGACATAATCCAACATGGCTGATGAAGCGAAGCGTTAAGGTGGCTGGATCGGATCCCCGATCCCCCACCACCCACCGGTGCCCCCATACGAACCAAATACATCTACTCTGAGCGACCTTCATTTTTCCATTTACCGAGCAGGGCCAAGGCCTGCGGAGGGACAGAGTCCCCTAGACCCAAGGGCTTACTCCGTGTGTACCTCGGCAGGTGGGGCAGTGTTGAATCTAGCATTGCTGTCAGCTCCAGCACTGCCTCACTCGACATATGGTGCAGCATGGGCTTTTTGATTGCTGTGACTTGGTGTGCGATGCCTCCATCGCCTAGTAAGCGTTCTTGTTTGTAATACTAGCCTTGAGCACATGAGAGTGGCTTCACGTAAATACTTGTAGGCCACTCGGTAGGGTACATTGTGGCCCAACTGATGATGTAAAAGCATTTCATCGGGGGTTTCCCGGATCTTTCAGGGCAGCAACTACATCATTGACAGGTAGCCTAGCCCCTCTGCCACCCGGAAGGATGACAAAGTGCCAGGGATCCTTCTTCCTCAGCGACTGCTGCTGCTGCACGCCTCCATGCCATCCGATTATCCGCGCAGCTGGGACCACCTCTACTTGGAAGGGGTAGTCTGTGTCACCCTGCAGGGAAATAATGGAGGCGGCAGACAGGGCAAATGTGATAACTTTCTCTGCAGTTATAAATGCATTTTGGGCACATCCACTGCGGCCCTCCGCCGGGAGGTCTGCTTGTGTCTGGGCATGCCAATGTTCTGCTGGCCAGGCTATCTGGGTGCTATTCTCCCTCAGCTCTAGAGCAGACTGGGCCTCTGTGGCAGGCGAGGTTACTGTCTCTCAAGCCTCTTAGGTGTCCCAAGAGATTTAAAGGATGGGGTCGGCAACCACAATTGACTGTGGATTCTCATAGTTAGTTGGCTAGCGTTGGCTCCGCATGTAGACCTGCAAACTGCTGCAAGGGTTATTACGGAGGAGCTCCAGTACTGGGGCCTTTTGGCAGCTGCTACGCTCTAGCAGGTAGCGCAGATTATCTCCATAGGTGCACCTCCACACCACCTCCAAGACGAACAAAGGTGCTCTCATGATGACCAGTGCGAAGGATTCATTCTCGCCCACGAACCCAGTTCCAGGTGACCTGCCATTCCGCGGCTCAGTTTCCTGCTCCACGACGGAGGGCTCGCCGAAGGGAAAGGCTGGATTCGTGACGAAGCTGTAATTAGGCGCCGACGTCTCGAAAGCCAGCTTCGACTTAAGCGAGGTTTGATTGCTGGTCGTAATGATGCGAGAGCGAAGGAATACACGTCTGCCTCAGTTCTCAGTCCGCAGCTAGTCCAACATGTACACAGCTAGGGCTCGACTGCTCACTCAGAATAGCTGCTTAATGAAACAGTCCCAGCCCGTCGTTGCTGGCATACCTGGGCTATCACCACCGCAATAGCCGAGACCTGAGAGCCGAATTCCAGATGAGGGCATCAAACCATGGAGCCCGCCGGGTGCACCAGGTGGGGCAATGCCACGCATAACCTCCAATGGTGAAATATTAGAGCTACGATTTGAATGGTTTATGTGTAAAGAAGAGTACTGAACCATTTTGGCTGTTTTTGTTATTATTAAGGTCTCGGCTGTGGCACAGTTTCTAAGTGAAAAATGGGAGGTCAGAGAATTCACTGTGTGTTTATGTATTCGTGAGATTGTAGTAGTTTTCTGGTAGGTTTTAATTAATTAATAAATATTAAGTATAATTAATTTAGTGTTCTGGATATTTTAGTTATTGTTACGATTTACTGGGTTCGTAAATGATAGCCCAATTAAAGATTTTATCACTACACAGTTTTATTGATGGCCACTACTTATGTCAATTACAAATAATCTTTTAAAATGGTAAATAATTAACTACACTTAAAGAAATGTCTATTCCCCAGTCACTCGTTTTTACAATCCACACACCTCGCTGGGCCGCACCTCTGGCGCAACTCTCGCAGCAGCACCCCTCGTGGGCCACTGCCGCGGGACTCCGTCGCCTCACTCCGCCGCCGTCGACGCACTTGCCTTCGCCGAGGATCCGCCCGACGCCTCGCTCGGAACTTCGCTCGGGACTCCGCCGCGTCCGCGACACTATCGCCCGGAACTGAACTCCTGGAACCTTCGTCCAGGGACTTCGCCGCTTTATTTCCCGGAAACTCCGCCGCGGGAAAACTCCCGACTCCACTCACTCACTCACTCCCTGCCCTGGAACCTTCGTCCAAGGACTTAGCAACTCTGCCGCACCCGCGGCACTATCGCCCCGGAAACTCCGCCGCGGGAGAACTCCCGACTGAATTCCGACTCCCTCACAGGCCGGCGTCCTCGTCTTATATATCAGCCCAGGCGCTTTCAAGAAATCACGAGCGCGGCTGAGGCCAGTCGCATAATTCCGCGCCGACCCGACCGCAGAAATCTCTCGAAACACGTGTCGGCGGCTCGCGTAACTCCGCAGCTGTCAGGTCTCGGATGCCAAACTAACAGCGCCGCGCGGGGAGCTGAGGGCTGGAGGGAGGGGAAGCGGCGACCCAGGTGCGCGCGGAACTTCTCATGTTGCGCGGCCGCATGATGTCAGCCAGCTGTGCACCTGCACGTGTCGCGGCCTTGCTCACATTCGTAACATTATTTTCGCACGGAGGTAGCTGCGCAGTGAAAAGTTTTTTTTTTTTTTTTTTAAATTAATTGAAGTTGTTAGAGATTTATTGCAAACATTGTGATGTTTGTGTTCGGGGGATTCCTAGACCGTGAGCCACTTCTCCGCTCCCTTTACCGAAAACGGGGACAAGGCTTGTGGAGGGGACGAGTCCCCTGGACCAACGGCTGGCTCCATGAGTACCTAGGCGAACAGGGCAGTGTTGCAGCTAGCATTTTACCCCAACACCACCAAGGAAACTAATTCAACTCACTTTAGAAGTAACTCAGTATAATCTTTTTTCACAGATAACCACACATATACTTTTTTTTTTTTTTTTTTTAGAGATAATAGATGGCACTCCATAGCCTGAAACTATTCACGGGCCCTTGGGTCGATGCCCATTTCTGGCATACGGACCACCAGTCCCGCAATAGCTCGACGACTACACATATTGCAGCACACTGTGTCGCAGTGTTGTTTAATTAAGCAAATGGTCTGAAAACAAACACATGTTAAGTGTGAAGTGTGTTTCCAAAACATCGCAACTGTTGTCTTAGGAACCTACAACTGTGTTCGTATGTGTTTTCTTTGTAGTATTTAGAATATCTTATTTGTTGATCTCATAATTGGGTTATTCTGTTCATCGTTGTGTGGTTCAATGTCTTTTTTTTTTGTCTGTTTGTGCCGAATCAGTGCTACTTTAGGCAAGATTTTTTTTATTTTCTTAGTTTTACAAAATTTTAAATTTTTTTTATAACTTCAATTTTCCTCCTTCGCCCGCTGCTTTCGCCCCCATCCAAACTTGTTCGGTCGAGTGTACCGGCAGGTTAGCTTGTTGAGCAGTATAGTGCTCTCACCGCCGTTTCCCACCAAATTTGCTGGGTCTAGCCGACTACAGGGCTATCATCAGCAACGGTATCCACTGGCCGTCGCGTCTCGTCACGAGTTTAGCGCTACGCGTGACGAAAGTAGCCGCCCTAAGCTTCCCATGGTCGCCTCCACCCCTTCTCGGAGGTGTGCTGAAGTTTGCGGTCTCTAACACGTTTTGGTGTCCTTTTTTCAAGCTCCGCCGCACGTCCCGACGCCTGGCCGGCGAAGTCTCCCAGGGCAGGTCATTCACCGGACATACCCCCCACCCCGTCCTGGTCCACAGCGGTCATCGGCCAGCCGCGGCAATGACCAACCTCAAGGCCAAAATCCCCCCCACTTGCAAAATGGCGGCCACCAAGTGCCGCGATGGTCTCTGCGAGACTCCGATCTGCATGCCCACGCCATCTAGCGGCGAAAGGACGAACCAGCTGAGAGCGAGAGCGCTCTACTGACCACCCTATCCCCACCAGGAGAAACAGTCGACCTCACACTCAGTCGATAGGTCGCCGGAGCCCCTTTTTTTCTTTCGGAACCATTCGGGTTCCCTTCGGGTTTTCCGAAGCCCCTCCCCTGGACAGGCGACCAAAGACAGCTTTAATTAGGCGAGCCGGCGCCATTTTTGACGATTCGGCAGGCAGCACGCGGTAAGGGCGGATCTCTCTTCGCAGCCCGAGACAACGCGCTTCTGAAAAGTCGTGAACGGCTTTCTCTAAAGCATGTAGTTGGTTATCGACAAGGCCATGTGCCTTAGCACTCAATTTATAATTTTTCTTGCTGCCCGAAATAGTTTATTTTTTGAAATAGTTTTTTTTGTCTTTACTTATTATTCTTCATGGCGACAGCAATCTTCCGCGTCGCGCATCACCTGGCCATCTCCAGGGACCGACCTGATCTACTCCACCCCGCAGCTTAGGCGGGGATCAAGAACTAGGATGAGAGATTCCGCTCCAAATTGAACTCCCATGCAGTTCATGAATTAGTTCACCGAAATTCATCGCCTCCTGCAATCGGAGAATTTCTCAAGAGTTACAGTTTTCAACATATTTTTCCCTGAGTGGAATAAACCCTAAAATAATTTATAATTCTGAACAACCAGTTTCAGGACACTTTTATTCATTTAACGAGTAAATGTAATTTTTTTTTATAATTTGTCTTATGAAGAGCCTGCGCGCTCAATATTCAATGGCCTGTAAAGTTAAGAAACCAAATGACCTTAAATTCAGTCAAGTATAACCATTGTTACTTATTATAATATCTCGCCCCGGGGCCTCCCATTTGGTTTATTGTTTAACAAGATTTAATGTATTAAGTATAGCAAATAAGGTCAACAATTTTCTTGGTATTTTGTTTCGGCTGTAATGCCATGGGTTATCTTCAGTGGAATAAGGTTTGTAAAGTAGAAATAACAGCAACAAAATCATTAAGTAAATGCCAATGTAAACCAAACCAGATCTTATTATTTTCTTATCCTTGATCACGATCCACATAACCTTACCAAGTTTTAAGGAGGTTAATCATAAATTTTTTTGTGCGTGCGCTGTGCCCCTATGGGTAATGTGTTTAGTACTGTTTGTGCCTGGCGCTTCCACGGCCAATCTATATTTGTTCTTTAGACGAAATTTCATATTGAGCGCAGCGGCACGTTACATGTTCTTAGCGTCGTTAGCGCACTGTGTACGTCTGTACTGTTACTATTTTTTTTTTGCTAATCTCTTCCACAGAATTATATGTGCTGTATTTTTTTTACATCGCCTTATTTTAGGATTGTTTTCTGCGTGTTTGCATATTTATCTTTATTGTCTGTTACTGAAGTTTCTTGAGACATATGATATAATCAAAACTACCTCTTGTTTAAAGTACTTCAGCTCAAGGTCGTCCTCCTCCAAGAGCCAATGCCAAGCGCCACCAGGGTCACTGGGGTCCGTCAACCATGTTGGTGGAAGGGAGGGGAATGCAGGATTTTGGTCGAAAGTAGGGGGAACACATATAACAAGCAAGCAAAGAACAGGTGCACCTAGAATCTTCCCTAACCCAGACCCCTCCCAAACTAAATACACTTAGTTTTAGTTAGGTTAGGAAAAGAAAAAAAATTGGTGCACGGGGGGTGGTTTACGCAGTGAGTCCGCGGCGGTAGATATGAAGAGCAGCGACACTGGTCAACATAAATAAAATTAATTAGTCTGTTTAGATCTGAGTAAGCCAGTAGACAAAATTAAAGGAAAAAAATATAATGAAAACTTAAAAAATAAATATATTCAGTGTAATTTTATGTTAGATTTTTTACTATGTATTATGTTTCGTAAGCATAGGCAGTGAAGAATGATATTAAAAAATGTGAATTTCTTTTAAGTAACAATTATTTACATAAAATAAAAAAAAATCAGAAGAGGATGGGGGGAAAAAAGTAGCACTGAATAGGTTTTTAAGCCAATTTTCTGAAACTTGGCACCATAATAGTGTATTTTTTCTACAGAATATATAAAACAAACAACAGGTTATGAATAAAAAAAATTCTCACTATAAAATAAAAGAGATATTCAGCGATATGGGAGAGATTATCCCTACTATTCTTACTGCCTCCTGCACTGCGGGCTTGACTCTGATTGAAATAAGACTTCAGAAGCAACAAAGAGCTTTCTTCTTTTCAGGGTAGCATATTCCCCTGCCAGTCCAGTTTTAGACAGAATCATGACAAAGGCAGTTCAACGCTTCCGTAAAAAAGGTATGTATCTCCATTATTATATAGGTAGTTAAAATAGAGGTTACCTTTATGGGAAACAGGTATAGTGCATTCAGGCTAATCTAGATAAATAATTTACATATTCAATTTCTGAAAGTCACCTTTACAACCACACAAAATAACATTGTGGCATACACACACTCCAGAAAACAACATGTTTGTACAAGACATTTCATATTTAAACTATTATTTAACTAAAAAAAACAATTAAAAGATTCAAAAATATATTTTGTATGGAAATTAACTAAGGTAATATATACTGACGTCGTCCGACCGAAGGCCACCCTAAAGCCCGACCTGCAACCGACTCCGCTAACGGAACGCACCCCTAGCCATGGCCCACCCGAGTCAGGCGAGCGCCGCGGAGCAAAGGTAGAATCAAAGCCCATGCCCTAATCGACTAGACAACACGATTCCAGTAAATTGTAAATTCAACACACATTAATGATCACATCACTTTTAATTAACAACCCCGTGCAAAGGAAGTGCGATGTAGGAGTGCCCGGGTCACTCACATGTGGTTTTTTATTAATACATTTGTGAGTGCTCCCCTTGCGGTCTTCAGCCTAATTTAATTAAAGTAGTGTGTGACTTAATTTAAACCGCCCCAAATTTTCATGTATCATTCGCCACTGGAGCAGTCATCAAGAGACGAACAGTCTCCAATTTGACTCAGATTATTCAAACTCAATTAATGTAAACTTGTTAAATCCAATTTCCAAAACATATATATGTATTAGGTTAATTGTTAATTTTTAATGTGTGAATTTAGATCCACTTACAATCTTTTGTTAATATAATATTTTACGAATAACGGAACTTTAGAAACCTTGGCGCGAGAGGATGCTCACCCCTCCCCTCGCGCAGGGGCCAGACGCCAGTACCGAGCGACTCACGGACCGGGACGGACGTGCGTCCCACGGGGAGACATCAACCATAGCCGACACTGAATTCATTCTGGTAAATATAGTCACGTTCCAAAACCTTTTTTAATTAACTCCTCGTGTGCGCCTGGTCCTTTTACAGTGTAGGGCCTATCCCAGCCGATTAAACGTAAACTCCCCGCACCACGCTTTACGCGGGGCAGTGCAGCATATGGAGCGGGCCGACTCCCGCCACCACAGACATTTCACTATTGCCGAAGTGCACAGGCACCGGCCACATCTAGTTAAAGACTGTTAACTAATTTAATAGCGAGCCGCGGTCCACACAGGTGGGCCCGAGCGTCGCCGTTCGCAAATTACGGGATTGGCCGACTCCAACCGAACCCTCCCCCTCAAACTCGACTGGCGTGAGGACTTAATCTTAGTGACGGCGCGTCAGAGTGTCCAGTGTAAACATAGTGTAATTGTGTAGGGAAAATAGTGTAACTGTAACTGCAAGTGTAATTGCCAACGTTAATTAAACGTCCACTCCGCACACTCCGTGCGCGACGTGTATACGACAGTGCAAACCAGACTCGTGTACGTTATTTGTGAAACCTCCCCAATCCAGTTAGGGATCAGCGTGCTATGCTGTGTAGGGCCAGTAGTGCATCAGTTTTTAGGGATCCCTAACACCACGACCACCACCGCCGTTCCTAGTGGGCCACACAGGGGCTTTTCGTACCCCCCGACCCACCTCGTGGTTAACCACCGAGTTAGCCTGGCGCCCTCCCAGACACGTTTCACGTAATAAACCAGCCTTCCCGCTAGGAACTATGCAGAATCTCGAAAACGAAAACCCGGGCGCCGGCAATACAACATGATTCGTGAAGAAGTGTAATAAAATGAAGATCTGAAAATTAACGTTAATAATATAATGGTTACCAATTTTTACAGCAGATGTTCAAACATAAATTCATTCCCCAGCACACATGCAAACTGCATGCATTGCATTGCTCGCCTGAAAGCTTAAAGGCTTAAAGGCGAGGAGGAAGGGCCATAGCATAGCTGGGACTGCGGTAAGGTGTTTGGGAGCAGGTTTAATTACTGGAAATACATTAAGATTAACAATTGTTTTTAATACCAAAATATTACTGACGTGTTAAAGAGAAAAAGCATGACAGACTATGATTGCAATCACGTTTAGAAGTTTTACTTCATTAATGACATAAATAGTTAGACAATTTTAATAGTGACATTAATAATTGACAAAGAAAATACACGATGAATATTGAGGTGAACGAGCCATCTCTCAATGCCAAGAAAAATGCAAGCGACACCTGCTTAACAGTGCGTGGTCCCTATCGGACCATCAAAAGGGACGTTATGTCCACACAAGACAAACGCCTCAAATACAGAAAAGTTACATCGAATGAGACTTCAAAGACAAAAAAATACGCGAACAACAACATAATGCGCGCTAGGAAGTTACAAGCTATTACAAAATTATTTAAATTACGTTACGTACTTTACGTACGTTTTACATACGTCGACGCCTCAGGGGAGAACAATTACAACAAGTTAATTCATTAAGTAAATTCAGTTAAGCCAAACATAATTTTCTAGGTGGCGGCCGAATGGGAATTTAAACAAGACAAGCTATTATTTTACGTTACATTAGGGCAAGGGCCACCGCCTCACTCGCAAACAAGAATAACACTTACATTATTTCCCCCGAGGTCGCTCTCGCACGTCGTTACAATATAAAGATTAACAGACTACATGCCACAACAGACAATGTAGCCACTCAAGCTACTGGAGTAGTCCATACGGGACGAGTAAATCATGCTTACAAGAATGAAATACCACCTAACAGCGGCTTTTATTAAATCGGCGCGGCACAGCGCGCATGCGCCAACCCCAGGAGGGGAGGCGAGGAGAAATCAAACACGCACTAGGAGGGGGAAGGAGGAGGGGGAGGTGCGCCGACGCCCGCGCAGACGCGCGAGGTTGGTGGTAGCGGACCCGACCGCTACACGCTTATGTTCGCTACACATCGAGTGCGCATCAATGATGCGGGTGTGTGCTGAATCATTCATCCACACGTATCGCGACTACCCCTGTGAGATGTAACACCTAATTTTAGGTAATGTGCAAGAGTTAATACTCTACTGCAGTTAATTTAAGGAAATACCCTTTGGTCTGATTTTAATTTGTGCTATTGCCCGACATGTGTTGCAATGTCTCTTTTTTTTTTTTTTTTTTGTAATTTGTATGAAGTGGGTACACACACACACAAATATATATAATCTCTCTATCTCCCTATATATATATATATATATATATATATATATAATATAGCTCTGTATGTGAACAGTAGTAGGTAAATGGCGATTCGAGCGCAGGGTCCAGGGTGAGCGTTTGTGGTGCAAGTCAATAACCGGTCACCATCTTGAATTTTTTGGGAAAATTTCCACTAATTTCCTCAAAAAACCTCAACAATCCTCAAAATGACAAAAAAAAAGAAAGTCGCTAATTCGAGATAAAATCTCGTTTGAAGAGGAAATTTCCAGTTTTAATCCATAGAAATGTCACAGACTTGAAAAGTTCTACAAGTGGCTTAAGATATTTAAACTTTTTAATTCCAGCTGCTAAGTTGGATCGTGAACTTTTAAACTCATGATGACTAAAATATGACACCACCTGTGAATGTCACATCTCGATTACATTTTTACCTAAAAACACACAAGAAAGGTTTTTATAACAATAATTCTTTAAAATTTTATTAAAAGTAGGTATTCCATTTATGTAATAGATTCCTAAAGTACGGTATTCGATCCTGGTGAATGCACCAGTAAAAACATCAACATCTTTCCACCACAAAATTTACCAGGTAACTAAAACCCCCTCCCCTACAATAGTATACATTATTTCCACCCTTATTATGTCATAACAGCAATATTGGTTTCGCTATATTGTTTTTGTCTGCTAGCATGTAATACCTTAACATTGATTTACTTTTATGCATTATAGTGTATTACTATCAACCACCACATCGTCAACTAATGTAGCATTCAGCATCTTGTTAGCCATAATTGGGTTACTCCACTAATCAGTGTCCTTCCCTGGAGAAATATAGTGTCTAACAATTGCTCAATGATATATATTGATGTCCCTCGGCCTGCAGTCCCTAAGTCCCTGTTGAAAATTGTCCTGAGACTCGCCCTGATTTGCCCGCGTAGCTCCAGTCGGTGAGGGAGTGGAGTTCAGGCCCACGTGGCCGGGACCGTGAAACATGGCACCGGGAGGGAAATGTGTATAGGTAAGAGGAAATGTAGAAGGTAGCAAGGAGAAGATGCTGCTGTCCGTTTTCACGAGCTCCTTTATTCCGTCGAAGCCCTATCGCAGCTTGGCCGACGCCTTGCGGGGCGAGCGACCTCCCTCGCCGCGACCCGGACTCCCGGAAACACACTGGTAATCAGGGGCGCAACAACTAAATTTCCAAAGGGGGGGGGCAATATACCTTTTTATAAAAAAAACATCGATCCCCCCTATTGAAGCGGGGGGTCCGGGGGTCTTCCCGCAGGAAAATCTTTATTTCAAGGTGGAAAATGGTGCTATTTAAGCAGTTTTACTATCTAAAAATTGATTACACAGCACTTACTTTGCCCCCACTTCAAGGTTTCAGAGGGGGGGGGGGCAAAATACCCATGATTTCCCCCCCCCTTGTAACGCCCTTCGTGCCACAAAATTAAATTATTTTAAATTAATTAAAAAGAGCCTTGGAAACTGCTGGGTAAGAAAAATAAGAAAAATACCAGAGGTGGCACGAGGTGGAGAACAAGATAATTTGGATCTCCCTGACATAAGCAACTTGGGAGCTGGTGGATCTTTTAAGGGAAGAAGGTATATCATAAATAAATTAACACTACACAAGTAGCTTGGTCTATAGGTTCCCTGGTTTATTATTAAGGAATTTTGTGTTCGTATTATTCAAACCTGACAATAAAAATCTTAGTAATTAACAAAGTTAAAGGGGGGCGCCCCAGGATTATTTAAAATAATACATATTACACCTTAACCAAAAATTATTACATAATCAAAAATTTAAAAATTGCACCAAATTTGAATGTCCCAACAATTACATATATATATGAGTTTCCTCGATTTTACAGATTCTTGAGGAAGGCACTGTTCGCTGGTAGGCTATTCATTCGATTAATGTAGTTCGTAGCTAGAAAGTGGGGGGGGGGGGATGTTGATTTCACATTACCACCCGGGTCTTCAAAAAATAACGTCGGGTCGCGGAAACCTCTCTTCTAACGTGACCCGCAGTGGAGGTGCAGGACCACGAGCTGGGAGCAATTTGTCTCTCCAGCACTTCGACCCTGTCTGAAACCCAAATCAAATTCAAAACGAATTAGACTTGCTTCCAGACAGTCCTACACCGTCGGCGCAAAAGGCCAACAAACGGGAATGGGGGGGAAAAGGCCGGATTACTCACCAACCAGGGTGTAGAGTTCGGAGCTCACTAGGTGTCTCGCGCCGACATCCGGATGCCGCGGACCGAGAAGTCAGGATGCGCGGACGAAACCAGATTTTTTAGAATTAAATAAGAATAAATAAAAATTTAACTACGCATGACTTTTCTAAAAACTACCTCTGCCTGGCTACTGTACAAACGGGATCACATCCCTTAAGCAAGCTGACTACATTCTCGTGCACACGAAAATCACCGTTCCCGCAAAAGCCTCTTAGCGCAGAGGACGTAGAGGAGACGTGGTCAGTAGCCGAGGTCAGAGGGCTAAGTGCCCCGCAATCGGACAAAGCACCTAATTAAATCGGGCGGTAAGGCCCCGGGTCAAAGGAGGGGATAGGTTCGGTTCTAGGCCGACAATTTCCGAAGGAGTCCGAGGCGGGCGTGACAACAACACGACATGCGCGCTCTCTACCGGACCGAAACGAAAGCAACGAACAATCGACTTCTCCGGGCCGCGAGAGGAAAGCATAGTGCCTTATGGCACCGCGACGCTGCTTTCTAGCGGCGTAAGGGGGAACTACTTGAGGTGGTGAGCAGACTTGCCACCAGGTGTCATGAGGGTAAGCTCTGCACGCTGGCGACCAGGCCCGCGGTTACTTTTTCCTCCGCTAGATGTCAGGGATGTGTCTGTCGGACCCGGGAGAAGGTTTTTGCATCAGGTCATCGTCCCGTCCGGTCACTGCTCCTAGCTTACTTTCTCAGAACTAAAGTGAGGAGGAGAGAGAGGAAGGGGGGGCAGAAATAGCCACTAAGGTGGGAACGCAGCTCCACTGGAGACTGCTTCGTGACGAGACATGCTTTTCTCAGCAGGCCTCTACAAGGTAGCAGCTTGCAGCCCAGGAGCTGCTCAAAGCAGTTTTGGTCATGCAGGGAATTAAAATTACAAACTCGGGACGTGACTGCAGGCGAGAGAAATTTCAACCGGGCTGACCATGTCCACATTAGACAGCAAAATATCAGATTGGCCCCCTGGGAAGGGGCTTCGGTCCACTGGCACAAAGTTTAAATCCGTGGCGTACACCGGCCTAACAAAAAGTAAATCACCCCCATTAACAACCAGATAAATTAAAAAATTAGAAATCCCAAAAATTTTAAAATAATAGAAAAAATTAAAAAGGGTGACGAAATGCCTAATTTACGGCACACCCTTGTTGTTGCGCCCCTGCTGGTAATAACTGGGGCGCAACTCGATGTGACTGCGGAGGCAATGACTAAACGTGACCCGTCACTAAACGTACCGGTTAAGAAAGTAAGAAAGTTCAGACGTGCACAGCGTGCGTCTCGAGCGGAGCGAATTGCGAAGTGAAGTAGACGCGATCTTGTTGACGAGATTTATCACTGGAAATCCTGTCACAGCCTGGACGACCACGTCGGCTGACGGACGTTTCGTCCACGCTGCGACCCGGACTGCGTAGCGTGCTACTTCTCGCGGAGCGGAGCGAAGCAGGTCTGCTCTGTGCGGCAGCCAGATAGCAACTGACACTCCGCCGCCCGCCCGCGCGTAGGGATGCAAACGATACATCGATGTTTTGAAAACATCGATGTATCGTTCATGAAACATCGATGTCAGCATCGATGTTTTGAAGAGCGATACATCGCCGATGCATCGATGAAAAAGTCCAAAAACATCGACATCGTTCATCATTAAAATTGCCATAGTTTTTTTATAATATTTTGGCTATCATTTCATGAATATTTATTGAATATATAAAAAAAAACATTACGATACGACATTTAGTTTTTAAGATACAATTTTTTTAACAGTCTATACTTACTATAAAAACCTACATTTTTAAGTAGGTAGGTATCATAAATTTTGTAAATACTGAACTATTTGGTTGATTTCAGTATAAATTTTTCCCAGTACTTTAAGAAGTGTAAAATCATTTGGAAAAAATGAATACCGTTAAAAAAATTTGTTTACATAAGAATTTTCTTTAAAATTTTAAAAAATATAGGGAAAAATCAGTGAGACTTTATGGACAATTTCATAGCTTGTTGTACATACAAGCTATTGATTGGTACTGATACGGTCTCGCTAGCTCTGTCGAGAAAATTAATGTTACATTTTAAACCTGCACATACACTTCATGCTTTTTCCCTATTTTTTTTTTTAATTAAAAATAAATTGTGTAAAAAAATAGTTATTTTTTAAATGATTTTGGACTTCTTAAAATACTGGGGAAAAAATGATAAGGGTACCAACCAAAATGGTTTAGCATTTACCTACTTTTTTATACTTAAAAATGTAAGTTTTATAAGTATCGAAAATTAAAAAAAAAGGTTTCTTGAAAACTAAATGTCGTATCGCAATGGTTTTTGGATAAATATATCCCTCATGATTTGTACTATATTCATGAAATGATAACTAAAAACATAAATAACAAGGGTAATTTTATTTTAAGTAAGCCTGCAATCTGCCCGGGCACACACACGGTGCGCAGAGCTTCAGGAAAAACCAACGTGATTTGAAAACTACTCAAGATATCCGAGTGGGGTCTGTTTACAAAAAGCATTAAAGTGTTCGCTGAATGTCGAAAGGTACTTTTGAATTCGGATTAAGTTTTTAAAATGTGTTTTTAGTAGAGTGAAAATGGCTAAAAGGCGTGTTTTCGGAGTAATTTTTAGGGATAAAACAACCGATACAGCATCTTGAAACCACTTAAGGGCAGTGCAGTACACCTTTATCTTCATTTCTCGGCCATATAATGTCACGGTCACCGCTCAGTTCTCACAGTTATCCTGTGACGACGAGAAGACTACACGCTAGTCCAGAGGAGACACCGCGCTAGAAGCACCAGCGAGCGTCGCGCTTATCGTCCCGCCTCACTGACACACATACACCCCGAACAGACGGCCAGCTTTACATACATTTAAATTAGGGACATGCCCTTTAATGTTTACCTTTACTTCTGCTAATGTTGTGAAGTTGTAGTCATTTAAATTTGTCCACAAGTCTTTGAAGTTTACTGAGAGATGGTCAAGAAGTTCATGGTTTTTTTTTAAGTTTTTGGTAGCAGAATTTGCTTTTAATAAATGTTTTTGTTCTGCACGAGACACGACTGTAATTAGGTTGTAGATATTGTGGTCAGGAATCTGTAGTAGGTATGGTTTTTGGCTACATACTATAGTTTAAATCACTTTGGCATGTTTTTCCTGATATATAAAAACATCGGTTAAAACATCGATGTATCGGTTGTCAGAACGATGTTTTTTTGACATCGATGCTTTTTCGTTTGAACATCGATGTTCGTGATATCGATGTTTTTAAGAGCGATGTTGCATCCCTACCCGCGCGGGCTGCGGAGGGGAGGAAGGGGAAGCAGGCCGGCGTGGGAGAGAGCGACTCGCGCGGCGGGCCAGTCTTGCGGTTCTACATGATAACATAGGCACTCAAAAATATATACAACAATATTTTAGTGCAAATTATTTAAGAAATTACGAAACAGTATTAATTACTTTTAAAAGACGTAAACACAAGTTAAGAACATTACAAAGTATTATAAAAAACGTTTTTGACAACAGGAAATACACTGACACGATAATTAAAAGATAGAAGGAATTATTTACAAAACCCGTATTCGTTTAAGGACGTTCCAGGGCGCACGCGGGTGCGTCCCTGATCGTAACCACCACACTGCACTTCACTTAATGCAAGAGAGGACGCTGACGAGGCATAACGGCCTGAAGGAGCCGGGGAGACACTTGGGTCGACGTCAATATATATAACATATATATAAAGAGCAACAAATGTCGTGGTCGATTGTCATTAGAGTGGCAATCGATAGGACAAGGCGGCTGGTGTTCGTCATGCTACACTCACTCGCCCTACACTGCACTGGGGTGCATTCTGGTTGCACACGCCAGGACAAGACGGCGGTGTGCCATAGTGACCTGTGCGATCGGAGGAGCACCGATGGTTATCATCAGTATATAGAGAAGTGTAAAGTTTAAGTGTTGTGGTAAATGCAGCAAGTAAAATTCTCATGCACATTAATTGTTTATTTTAAGGCACAGCAGTTCCATTCTCGAGTGAGGCTGCTCTCCATACCCAACTGACTGAACTGGGCGCCATGTACATCATCATAGCTGGAGTCGTATTTGACGACTCGCTAGCGGGCACGACGGAACTGCCTCAACACATTCAGGTTGGTTCTTATTTGCACTGACTATTAACTGAAAAAACTCGGTAATTGTTGAAAATATACGATTCATAGTAAATGACATGACAAAGTATTTAATTTGTAAATCACTAGAGATGTAGCTATGAGTAGTAATATGAGGTTGGAGGGAGGGGAGCTGTGAAAGTGATTTTCGGCACCATTTTAAATTTGAATTTTGAACCATCATTTTAGCAGGACTTTTTTTAATAAAATTTAAACTTGTTCAGCCCGCTGTACACTCCCACTTATTTTTTGTTTGGCTAGTTCCTTGAGTCGTTCCCAGCGCCACATCTGAGACTATGCTGATCTTTGCAAGGCTAGCTTTTTGGTCTCATATTTTTTCCGCCCCAGTGCACGACCGGCGAGTGAAATTCACTCTGCCTGTCGTGACTAGGACTGCTTGTGGCTGCAGCTTCACAGGGCACCTTTTTTCAGAGCTCGCCTGAGGCGAGCATTTCCAGTCAGGCCCTGGAGTCTGTTTCGCTAACGCCCAGTCACGTCTCCAGGCTCAGTAGAGCATATTTCCCACTGCTCCTGCAAATTTCCACCTCCCCCTTCAATCTTTTCCAAGAATCACCCCCCAGAGCATTGACCGGTGCTTAACCCCGGCCAGTGACGGCCTATCTCAAAGTCTGGACACGAGTGTTAGAATGTACCACCTCTGACCTCTAGCGGCGGACTACTCCTAGTCTTGGCCAAACACATCCTGCCCCATAGCATCTCACACAACCAACATTCTACTGTCTTTCTCTTACGAACCACCAGAGCGCTCCACCAGTCTCCTCCATTAGCTCCATGCTTTTGAAGTAGTCTCTTGCGATATGTGCGAGTCGACTTTTTCTCTGTTTCGGCCACTCCCCAGTAGATCGCATTGCGATCTGGCACTAACACCAACGTCGAGATCGAAGTCAGTATTTCTCGATCCCTCCTTCGGACATCTTCGGAACTTTTCGGCCCCGTAGACGAACTATCCCCTTCTTCTTCCAAGGCGAAACGCTGATTTAATTAAGTGTCACAGGTGCCATACAAGGGACTTATCGGCGCGACTTCTCACTGACAGCATCGTTTCTCGATCAGCCCTCAGCACTATTTAACTTCGTTACTACTACAAGGATGTAGTCGCCTCGTCTAGGGATGCCTTCCATAAGCATTTAGAAAGCTATCAGTCGAAATGTGCTGTAGTATAAAAATATTTATCATTTGCTAAATCTTTTGTTAAATTAAAATTATGAGTGCTTCCGCATCCACCGCGCCAGTTTCGCTCCTTGGCGAGACTTCTCCTGAAGCCTGACGTCGTCTGGCCGACGACCACCCCAGAGCCCGACCTGCACCCGCCAGTATACGCTCCCGCTAACGGAACACACCCCTGGCCATGGCCCACCCGAGTCAGGCGACCCGAACAGCAATTAAAGACAAAGCCGCGGAAACCTGAGTAGACAAGAGAAGAACCGTACCCATTCCTCCTGAAACATTAAATTAGGATTTTAGCGACAATAAAATCTCTTCCAGACACACCCGTTTGGAGTCTAGCGTAATGAGGTCACGCCTGGCGCGAGAGAGGCCGAGCCTCCCTCGGACGCCATGCCAGTTCGGCAGTTCAGCGCAGCTCATGGACCGGGGCGGACCTACGTCCCACGGAGAGGCAACATCCTTTGTCTACATTGAAAGTAACGTCCGGTAAATATAGTCACTAATTAACAAAACCCCTTTTATTACTTAACCTCTCCGTGAGTACCCGGTCCCCTTTTTCGGTCCAGGACCTAATCCGACCGCATCAACTTAAGGACACCCCGCACCACACTTGGTCAACGGGGCTGCTCTTCAGCATACGGCACGGGCCGTCTCCCGCAACGTACAGAACTTTATTTAAGGTCACGCGCACGGCGCTGACCACAAACCCGCAAGGGAACTTGGCCAAACTTAATTGCGGTGCGTGTTTCACCACAGTGGGCACAACACCCGCGCCGAGACATTTGCATACGGGATTGGCCGTCCCCAATCGCCCGCCCCCTTAATTCAGTGTATTTTGTATCCCGTATTCTGTACTGCTAACTTACGTTACCCGAGTAACGAGTGCCACGTAACGTGTGCGCCCCCCCTTAATCCAATGTATTTTTGTATCCTGTGTTTTGTATTGCTAACTTACGTTACCCGAGTAACGAGTGCCACGTAACTTGTGCGCACCCCCTTAATTCAGTGTATTTTTGTATCCCGTATTTTGTATTGCTAACTTACGTTACCCGAGTAACGAGTGCCACGTAACTTGTGCGCACCCCCTTAATTCAGTGTATTTTGTGTCCCGCCTTTGTGTTACGAAATTACGTTACCTGCGTACCCAGTGAGACGTCTGAGACATAACAGCATCCGAGGCCACGTAACGCGGAACACAAACAATACGGCGCCACGGAGTAACAAGTAAAACCCCCCGGGGACCTCTGTAGAGTGTTGTATTGTGTACGACTCGCTCCTCTGAATAAAAGGTACGACACCGCCACCTCAACTCCACGTCTCTTATTTAAAATCATCTCACGCAACACCGCCGCCGGTCCTAGTGGGCCACGCAGGGGCACATACATCCACGACCCCAAATTCACGACTAGAAACGAGCTAGTCTGGCGCCCACCCGGACAACACAGATCAAGAACCGCCTTTTCCCACTAGGAGCCACACCGGGACTCGAGCCCGAGACCCCGGACGACGGCAAGCCACACTGCAACACCCTGTTTTGACAGGGTCCAAGAATTGCCATCCCAGACACGGAGTGGAGAGTGCAGTTTTCTCTGGTTCTCGGTACCTGAAGGCTACTAAGACGCCACCTGGTAGCCCGGCTCCATCATAAATTATCACTCCCAGCAATACTACCTCCAAATTCTCCTCGATACCCACAGCGGGCCAGTTCACCACAGGATGCCAACAGTTGATAAAATATGTGATAGCTAAAGTTGTTAATGATTATAATTCTGTTATTATAAATAACTAGACGTACTAACTGTAAGCAATACAGGATAGCATGAGTATGTAAATTGGCTATTTGTTTAATATTTAGAATCAATTTGTATTTTTATTCTTGTTCTAAATGTTTACTGGCCAGCCCCTATTATAAAATTTTCTCTCATTAAGATGAACCCATATTATAAATTGTAATTAATCAATGTATTAACCTTATTATAAATTTTAAGCAATTGACTTCTTTATCAAACCAACTGGTGATTATAAAAAATGATGATCGTTTTCTTCTTTTATAATTAACAATGAAAGGAAAATAAATAGAAGCACAGCTATGGACGAACCTTCATTTTTTTATTTATTAATTTGAAGCTAACGATCCACTGTCCCTAATGTGTTTTCAGGAGACAGTGAAGTTATTCATTGTTGAACATTATAAATACCTAGGAGCAGTGCTGCAAGGAAATCTGGAAAGGGGGGGGGGGGGAAGCAAGTGGAGAAGATTGTTAAGAAGAGCAGACAGGCTCTGGATATGCTAAGACGAGCATTTATGGGTGGAAGCATACAACAATGGTTCGCCCCATGCTGGACTATACAGCAGCAGCATAGTACCCATATAGAGCAGTGCTTGAGTCCAACTCTTCTTTCTGAATCACCCCTCTGGTTCCTGTAACCAACATGCTTTCTTAATGTATTATTTTGCACCTTGCTTGAAAGAGCCCAGGGTTTTCCCTGTGTCTATGCAGGATTACTATTTTATCTAATTTTAATCTATAGTTAAGAAGTAAGGGATTTAGTCATGGCACCATTCGCTGCCATCGATGGCCAATCCCGACCTATCACAAAATGCATGTTACCCTCCCTGCGAGGCTTAAACTCTGCATGATTAGAGCATATAGGCTTAGGCCTGAGACGCACTTAGAGTATTCCCTACTCAGACCCCTCCCAAACATTTTTAGTTTTAAACTTAGATTAGAAATAATCGATGGAACTAGAGGGGTTACAGAAGAGGGGAGCTAAGTGGGCGAAGGGAAAGTGGAGGAGAATCGTTGGAAGCGAAAGGTAGAGTATCCAAACAGCCCAACAGAGCTGATGAAGGAAATGGGGAGGTAGAACCTAAAGGTTAGAAGGCAGAAGCAGAGGCTAGTTAGGATGTACCAAGTGCGGAGTGTGGCGGGAGGGGGAGAGCTGGGGAGACGAGTTGCGATGGGGAAGCCTAGAATTAGGAGGGAAAACACTAGGAAAGTCATTAAAAAACGGAGAAAGACAGAAAGGGGGAAACATTCTATGGCTGTGAGAACGATAGTAGATTGGAATATTTTGGAAGAGGAGTGTGTGTTGGATAGGAGTGTAACTCAGTTCAGGAGAAGAGTGAGAGGAAAGTAGTGGAAATTCTTGCCACTGAAGTTTTGTCCATTCGCAGCAGTTATAAATAATAATAAAAATAAATACTCAGGGTCATCAAGATTATTGCTGGGATTCTAAACTGTTATTGAAAAAGAACATTTTATGACATTAGGTACATGTGCCATTAAATAATTCCTTTAAAATAACGGTTTAGAATGCCGGAAATCATTCTCGGTAACCCATTATACACACTTGGATATCTAACAATGACAAGCTCTGTCAATTCTAACTCGAACATCGTACAATATTTGGATGGGCAAAATCAGAACAACCTGTAATTTACTCAGTCAATCATTTTGATGAAATTTTTTGGATCTTGGTCAAGCTATGCCTTACTCAAACCCAGGGGCAAGCACGCCATTGCCGCGACTGTGATTAGAGTCTGCTTTTTGTTTAGCAGGAAGAATTTGGTTCATCATTCCCCTAAAACCACCCAAAGATACCCTACATCCAGTTGCACTAATGTTAGCATGAAATTTACACATACAAAAAATACCAAATAACACTGCAAATAAAATGCAAGGAAGTAATATTATTTCTTTGGTTTTTCCATAAATAAATATAAAATTTGTACGTACTTCAATAATTGGATCTGGGAGCCTCCAAACTCAGACTATATATTTTTAAGTTTGTAAAATCACACGATCTGCACGAAACGAAATATTTTTTCCCCCCATTTCAGTACAGAATAAGATTTCCTGGAGAGTCCAGATCCGCTCGATTTTCAAGTTCTTCTAGCATGTACAACTGGAAGACCGACAGATTGCTCCCGATGTACCAAGAGGGCATACAGAGAATAAGAAAAGATACCAACCATGGGAATATCCCAGGTAAATAAAATTTTTTAGAGTGATTTGTAAAGCAATTTATTTGAAAAGTGGTTTTCATTGTTTTGTAGAAAAGTTCATATTAATGTTATAAAGAAGAATATTAGCACATTTCAGCTAGAATAAAATTCTTGTAATCGATTTCTGCCAGTCATTATTGTCAATTACTGCATATAATCAACCCTAAACATTTAATTGACCTGCACCTTTTCCATCTGACATTACATCATGCAGAGTATTAACAAATTTAACAGCTTATTGTCTACGGATACTTTTAAGCAAAAATTCAAGTGTTAAGACTAACTAAAACTAAATACTAATGTGTAAAACATTGTGCGAACAAGGTGTACTCAAGTCTCACAGGGTAACACATGAGGGAATTCCTCGCCCTACAGCACTCTGTGTCTGCATCTAGAAGTTGTAAGACAAAACTTTTGTGCCTTTGGTGCTGATGGCTATATCCCCCCACCCTACCACCAACATTCCGAGGCAAACTTTTACTATGAAGGATTCCTCACCCTGCAGCACAATGTCTCTGCGGGCACCATAAGCATGCATCAAATGATACCTAGGTGTAATTTGTGTTGCTGCGCATGTTCCCTTGCCCCTCCTAGCTGATCGAACTCATGCTCGTTTCTTGCAGACTACCATGCGGAGGGCTTCCTCACCCTGCAGCACTTTGTGTCTGCAAGCATCATCGAGCAGGTGTCGGGCAATGCATTGGTACCATTGGTGCTGCTGCGCATGTTCCCATGGCCCCCATACCTGAACGACCCCCTGTTCGAGGTCATGAAGAAATATGTGTCCATAATGGTGTTGTTTAGCTTCATGTATTCCTGCACTTTCATCGTCAATGCTATCACCAGCGAGAAGGAGATGCAGCTCAAGGTCTGTAGATGCATCTAGCTCAGTATCAATATTTTTGAACATACAACTATGCACAGTTGCCTTGTGCAATGTTCTGTATCTTGAACGAATCACTGCTTACTATTTTATAAATTTTGGATGAGACAATGTGGAACAATATGAGAATGTAGTAGTGTAAGGGAAACAAAAGTAATTCTAGAAACACATGCACACTGTAACACCTACCATTTTCCCAACTTTCATTTAAAAAAAGCTCTATTTCTGCGGTTTGCCTGAGCAGAAATTGAGTTAACTGACCATTTGTACACTTCAGTTCCATATCTTAATAACTTATCTGTTATGAACTGATGATCAAAATGAAGAATGCTTAAATATGTTACCTATTAACACTTTTATAACTATGTACTTTTTACATCCAGGCCTGTGAGAAGGGTGAATTTTTTAATTTCTCGACTCTTGTAATGGTATAAAACCAGATCCCCACCTATGAAACAGGTCTGCTCTTGATTTGATTTGTGCAATTTATATAAAAGCAGTTCTTATCTGTGTAGCTATTACACTAATTAAAATCAAATAAACATGCCTAAACACTTAGCTCCCCTCCTCTGTAACCCCTCTAGTTCACTTTTCACAATCGTTTTATTCCCTACCATTGTTGCGGAACGGTCTCCGACAGAGTGGTGGAGACTTGGGGGACGTCTCTCGGCAGCATCACTGGTAGATATTGATGTTGTCCAGCGCCTGCTCTCCTTGACCTTGACCTTAATGTTCACCATCGAACCGTGGACAGGAATCCATCGATTTAATTTGTAAATTAATAATTGATTTTATCGGAGACATTTGGAATTTTTCCCGCATTTCTAGCTAAATAATTACATGATTTCAAGATGGCTCCCAAATTTCAAGATGGTGGGCACCTCAGTAATAATAAATGATTACTGCACTGTAGCAGGTTAGAATAAAACTATCATGATGGTAAGACGAGTACACACAAGATGGTGTCCTCCAGCAGACGAAAACAATATGATGGTAATGACCACTAGCAGGTGGTAGCTCCTGGTAGTATGTACTGAACATAAAATGTCGGATCCATGGTGGACGTTAAGGTCAAGGTCAAATTTCAAGGTCAAGGTCAAAGTTCAAGGACAAGGACAAAGTTCAAGGTCAAGGTCAAAGTTCCAGATTAAGGTCAAGGTTCAAGGTCAAGGTTCGAGGTCAAGTTCAAAGTTCAAGGTCAATGACAAAGTTCAGTGCCAATTAACGAGGTTAAAGGTATGGTGAACAGAAAATTATACTAACATGTCGCCAGCACACTCTAGCAGACGAAAACAAGATGACGGTCTCCAGCGAACGAAGACAATATGGCGGACATGACGTCATACCAGCTGACGATATATATACCTTGATATTGGTTGTAGGTCAGTCTGTAGGTGGCTTCTGTGGAGGAAGGATCTGATGCTTTTTATTTTATTTTTGGCCCTCACCGGTTTCGAACCAAGGATGCGAATCGATATAATCAATCAGAGTTCTAATAAGTTAATTTTTTGATGAATTTTGGAATTTTTTTCATTAAAATCGGATAATAAATAAAGATTTCCGAGATGGCGACTAAATTACAAGATGGCGGACATGACGTCATACAAGTTTATGATATATACCTTGTTATTGGTGGTAGGTCAGTCTGTAGGTGGCTTCTGTGGAGGAAGGATCGTTCGCCATTTTTTTTGCCCTCACCGGGTTGGAACCGAGGACTCCGAGCTCGGTGCCGTAAAAGTTTGTTTTTGAAATATTTTTATTAAATTTTTATTAATTGAATTTTTTTATAAATTTAAATTTTTTTAAATTAAAATCAGATAATAAATTTAAAGATGGCGGGCGTAACGGAAACTGCAACGGTGACGTCATCCATGATGACGTCAGAGGCTTATCGGAGGCTGTAGACATGGATGCTTAAGCCTACATGTGGACATTTCTAGCGGCTGGGATTTTTAAGGACTAAAACGGGAATTTTTCCCTCGAAACGGGAATTTTTCCCTTGAAAACGGGAATTTTTTTTCTTAAAACGGGAATTTTTGAGTCATTTTGAGTCATTTTTGAAGAATTTTGAGGAATTTTGAGTCAAAAATTGCCACCGTGACGTCACAATCCAAGATGGTGGACACCAACACACACACCACCGCCTGGCGCTTGTTTACGGAGCCCCATTTACATACTACTTACCAGGGTTCTAAAACTGGTGAATTAATATTGATTAAAACTAAACAATGTTTAACTTCATCAATTCTAATGAATTCTGAGATGGTTCATTTCAAAAGGATATGTCTGATTTTTGCCCTATTTATATGAGTAGCATTCATTGTGTAAATCTCTAGTGATCTATCTCATCGACAAGAAAAATAAACTTGTCTATTTAATTATATACTAACTAGGCCTACCAACTTCAACATTAATCCAATTGTTTCTTGCCTTGGGCTGAGATAAGAATGATGATAACTTTAAATTATACTTTACTGCTGTCATATTTTTTTAGAGATTATATGTTTATCATTTAGATCTTTTTCTTAGATTAATCATCTTCTTCACGGACAATGACGAGCTTCACTGTGCGGAAAACGGAATAAAAATTGTTGGTAATGGTAATGGGTAAAAGTAATTGTTTAAATAATAACCAAGATAAATTAAAAAAGCCAGTGACCACAAAAAAAGTAATTGATTTCTTAATCAGTGCATCATAATGATATTTTAACTTTGTTGTCTGTAAGGAAGCTTGGATGATAATTGTACTTTTTGTCGGTGACTGACAGGAGTTCATGAAGATCATGGGACTTCCGAGCTGGCTGCACTGGACAGCGTGGTTCGTCAACTGCTTCCTGGTCCTGTTAACTGCGGTGATTTTAGTGACGATACTGACTAATGCTACGTGGTTTTCCAAATCGGGCGTATCGTTGTTCACAAAGTCCAATAGCATCATTCTATTTTTCTTCCTTTTGCTGTATACTGTAACCATCATCTGCTTCTCTTTCATGATATCTTTATTCTTTTCAAAAGGTGAGTCTTTGGTTCTTAGATGAGTTTTGTTCAATTAAACATTTAGTTATTCTGTAGTACATGAGTTAAGTGAGTGCTGGGTTAAAGAAAAAGAGAGAAAACTATAAACCTGATAGTACCTAAATAAGATAGTATATATAAACCGAAAATTAACAAACTACTATGTTGCATTATTGTTGTTTATGGTAATAAAAATAATACTATATTGTTTCAATTGTAACTAAATGTTCTATAATCAGTCACACTGAAGATAAATAAACTATTTATTGTGTAAAAGTGTTTCCAGATCTTAATGGTTATGCTTTTACAACATATGTCCCTTCAGGTTCATATCATGTATTCGTTCTTTTTTTCCTGCTCTATTGTTTATTCTCTTCCTCTCTGTCACTCTTTTTTTACTTATTTATATACATACCCATCATTAATTTATCTCTTGCTTTCGCTTGAGGTTGACGTGCAATTGTATTGCCCTCATTGTCCTTAGAGACCATTATGGACATTCACCACCAAACCAAGTTACGCGTGAACTCAGTCCATTTCGTTATTAGGAATTAGCAAGTAAGTTATAATATTTTTATTAATTTTGTTATCTAAGTATTATTCTTTTAACTAGTGTATCTTACTTTTGTATTCGTTTGACACGATGCCCAGGGTTAGTAGTAGTGAGTGTCAGTGTGCGGCCTTGGGTCGTTCGTGGGAGAGATTGGTACTGCTCAGACTGTTTGCTTAATCAGACAACACTGCAACACAGTGTGCCGCAAACTGTATTGTCAACATAGCAATTGCGGGCCTCGTGGTCCGGATGCCAGAACCCAGCGTCTAACCAAGGGCCCGCGAAGAGTTCCAGGCTGCGGAGTGCCGCCCACTACCTCTTGTTGTGAAATAGAGTTTATGTGTGGATGTCTGTGAAAAGGATGATACTGAGTTACTTATAAGGCGGCGTTAAAATTGGTTTCTCTAGCGGGATCGTGGTAGGGACTCGAACCCATATGCTGCTGTGGGCATTGTGATGAATAAAGATAGAAGTCACATCTTTTCCCTGAGCTATCTGCAACCGATGTGGGCGATTTATTGTGGACATGAGTGAGATGACACACTGCGCAGGGCGACAGCCCCGCTCAATACGGCCCCTGGGAGCTCTCCCCGCAAGAGGACGACACTCGAGCTCTCCGCTCGCTTCAGGAGACTGCTAGCCATGTGTTAGCACAGCCAGTGCTCTGGCTCGCTGCTTTCGCGCACAGTCACGCGGTCGGGTTTCCCGATACGAGAGAGAGCCGGCACCACTGTCCCGCCTCACCCTGCACTCGCGGTCAATGCCAGAGTCGTGGGTTCGCGCACCGGTGACCCCAGCTGTTCCTGTCTCTCCTTGAACTTCCGGCTTGGAGCCCCCGAGAGAACTCGCGGCTGTCGCACTGCAGGCGCGCGCGGGCGCCAGTACAGCCGCGGCATGTTGAGCGCCGCGCCTTCCTGCCCCTCACATATTTGGAGGTGCCTTTAACGACTGCGTCCTCTTAGGTTTGCCTTTGTCGACAGCCTGTGGCCTCACACTGTTGACCCGCAGCGCGGGGAACCCCGGGCAGCGCGAAGAACCCCAGAGTGGAGTGGCTGTGGAGCGAGCTGTGGGTCGGTGGTGTTTCATCTCCCCTTCCCTCTCTTTCAGGCGTGAGTGCGGGATCGGTCCCGGAGTCATCTTTGTAAAATATGTAGTCAGGAACACTCAGGCGCTGCGTGGATGATAGAACAGTTTCGTTAATAAGTGCAATTGAAATTCCATATGTTATTAGCACTTGTTTGAACTCATGCATTTGTGGTCGCAGTCCATTTCAGTTCCAGTATAGTATGTTGAATGTCTCGTCAGTCCCGTCAGTCGTGTCGTCTGTCATGGATTTAGATAAAGTACTCAGACATGGCCTGCAGGAATGCCATCTTGCGCTGCGTCGGGTCTGTAACCAAGCGCATGTGAATCAGATATGGTTGAAAGATATGCAACATCCTCGGTAGGTCCATCTCTCGCAGAAACGAAAACAGCTCTCCCAGGGCTGCTGTGGCCGGGTTTTCAGGTGGCTATGGGTGTTCAGCGTGCTTTTGGGAACTGTCTTGGTGCGCCGGAGCAGCAGATGGAGTGGGCCTGGCAGTACTTGCTGGGTGCTTCAGGGGCGGGGGCGGGTGATGTTGGCAGCTCTGGGCTACCTGCTCTTAGCTCTGCGCTGTGTCCCGCTGCGCTGCGTGCCGCGGTTTAAAAAGCCCGGGCCAGGCATTCTCCGCCGGTCCCGTTATGGTCGAGGGTGGTGGAGGGGGAGGGGGTGCTTTCTGCTGGTGGGCAGGCGGTTGCTTGTCAACTTGGCAGTGGTCACTCTGTATCGCGCGTCCCATGCTTCCCCCGGTCCCTGCCAGCACCTTTGTTTGTGTCCCTGTCTGTGCAGGAACGGACCTCTTGGCATGTTGCTTCGGCCTGGCCGTCACTGAGTAGCCTTGAGGGGGGGCATGAGTGTTGGGGGCAAGCTGCTGCCACTCCCCGTGCCCCTCCACCCCAGCCCCTTCAGGCTCCGTGGGCTCTGCAGTTTGCTGGCTTGCTCCCTGTCCGCGAGTCGGCGAGGTCCGGGCCTGAACCCTGCTCGAGGCGCCTCTCTGGAGCTCGAGGTGTCGAGGGCACTGTTTGTAATTTGCTGTGTGAGTACCATCACACAGGCAGAATTTCGGCGGCGTCATTGGGTCTTTGGTGCAGGCCACCGTGGCATGTGCCCCCGCACACTTTACACAGCGTGCAGGCCAGTTGCAATTGTTTTTGGTGTGCTCATAGCGCTGGCATCTATGGCACTGGGATATCTGCGGGGTCCTCGGACTGTAGGGAACGATTTTACACCGCAGATGGCCAACCCGGTGAATGGCGAACAGAGGCTGCACATCGGTGCCTGGAGCCAGGTGCAGTATGTAGACTAGAGTAGGCAGAATGTAGGTTAGAGGCACCATCTGTGCGCGCCTGTGCGATCTGCTCGCACCTGATGGCTGGTATTGTTTCGTCTACAAAGGCCTGAAGGAGTTCATTTGCTTTCACACAGGGTGGGACCTCGTGGATGCAGACGTGCACCGAATTCTCTCTGTCGGTGCTGTACTAGTGTGCCGCATAGTCCGATCTGCACACCAAGTCTCTTATTTCTTCGAAGTCCTGGACAGTCGTAAATTTTAGCCGCAGCATTCGGCCCTGGGTGTATCCGATAGTGTAGTTTGCTCTACACTTCTCCTTGCATACTTGTGCAAGCTTCAGGTACAGTGAGGCGTCCTGTACTACCATCTCGTACCACCATCTCGTACCACCGGCGACGTCGCATGTTGGGCTTTGTCTGGGTGGTATTCTGGGTTACCTTGTTCGGGGCTGGAGGTGTGTTAGTTGTCTCTCCCACAGCCATTTTCCCTCTTTTTTTGCCTTTTTTGACAAGGATATACTCTTCATCGTCATCAGAGGCATTTCCCGGCAGATCTGGGCCGACTGGGGTGACTTGCTCCCCACCTGACCCCCCAGGAGAGCTGGTGGTGCCGGTCACTGATAATCTTTCCCCCAGCGAGCCTAGGGGGAATGTTTGTGCTGCATTGGCAGGTTGGAATTTAACTAATCTCTCAGGTCCATTCGATGGGCCGAGGGTTGAAGGCTCTGGCTCTGAGGGGAGCTTAACTGCACCTCCCGCAAGGATTACGGATGGGGTGAGTTGGTTTAAGAGGGGGGAGCCTCTTTCTGCATTTGCTGAGACCGCCTAGTCCGTGGGAGGGGCGGTGGTGGCAGACTCGAGGCTGGTGCTTGGTGGAGGTGCGGCGAGAGCCGCACTTAGGATTATTAACTGTTCGTCCTCACTCTGGAACCAGGTGGTGACATCAAGCAGATGCGATTTCTCGGACTCCGTGCCACTCAGGGACTCCTCGTCTGTGGCCTCATCACTGGATCCACTCTAGTCTCGGGGCGGGCTCGCTGCATCCCGAGCTCGGGATTGCTTGCCCTTTTCGCGCATCCCGCCGAGATCCTGTTACACAGGAGTCCTGCTGGCAGGGGTGTGTCGCGCCACGGGGTTGCACCCTGCGGGCCCGCTGTGCACGACTGGCTCACCACTGATGTCCGCGCTGTGCTTACTGCGGCGGGGGAAGGGGAGATGGCTGGCCACCTCTACCCTTCCTCGGGTACCTGGCTGATCCTTCGGGCGTGGAGCTCGTGTAAAAACCGACCTGCTAGCCCGAGTGCTAGACAGGAACTGGGAGAGATTGGTAGCTAAGAGCCAGTTTAGTGGTGGCAACAAGACGATAACGACTCGTCACTTGGAGCTGCACGACTCGCATGCTGTCTTAGACGCCTCAGTAACCTCGGCAACTTAACATGTGGTGTTGAGTGAGCTCCTTCACTTATCAGCTACATTTTAATTTGAGTTACAGAGATTTGTACTTTATTTCATCATTCAGTGAGAACTCATTCATGTTAATGGCAATGCCAGTGCTGAACGTGTAAATAGTGTTGTATAGATGTAGATTTGTGCGTAAATTTAGCTTTACGACTATCGGGCAATGCGTCAGGTGCAGGGAATATTTGTGTGACAATTTAAGAACTGTTGGAACCTGCCATCGTGTTATAATTGTGGCGTGCCTGGTGGTCTATAGCATGGTAACCATGTCCTATGTTATGTGTAGTATTCCCGAAAGCTAGCAGTCTGGACTTGTAGCAGTTTCCACAGTGCATCCGCCACTCAAAGCCCTTCGTCACCACATCGTAAGTATCATCCTCTGAGATCCCCTCTTCCTTGTGCTCTGCCATGAGGTGGTGCAGATTACCCTTTAATCCACCACTTGCATCCATTTACATTATTAGTTTCCAATTTATCCCTCTTTCATAGGTCGTAGGGTGATTGTACAACAAGGTATTTTGTCTTCTGCTTGTATATTGTTACACTCTAACCACGCTCTGATAGCACTTGTTACACACTGCTCTCTACACTGGTGTAAACTAAATGTCTCCTTGGAAGAACTTTGGGAGATTGGTAGATCTTTGAGTTTGCAATAAATAATAAATGCACTTTTGTCTATGTCTGTGCACATATTTATTTTACTTTTATAGTTACTGGAAACTGAGCCAACAAAACATTATAACAATAAACATGATAAAGAAGTGAATGAACATACAAACTTGATTTCACTAATAAATTATTCGTTAGCCATTACAATGGTGGCTAATACACAAATTGGGTTGGCATGGTTTCGTAGGGTCAACCCTTTGTAAAAATATAAATTATGAGATGACTTCCACCATAGTTAACAATAATAATTAACAATAAGAATAAACAAATTAACAATAAGAATAAACAATCCCAGAATTATAATGATTGGCACATCGTTAATTAAAGTTCTCCAATTATCGTCTTTTAGCATATTGTAGGTCGCACGGAGAATATGGAAATATTATGTTTGGAAGTAGGTGGCCGAAGATGATGTTTCATGCTGGGTTGGACTACCAGGGCACCATAGCAGTCCTGGGTCCGAGAACGGGAAAGAGCATACGGTCGCCATGCCTGCTCCGGCTCTTGAACCCTGTCTATAAAACAAGCCCAAATGTAACAGGGTTAGACCTGGTTCACAGACAGTCATTAAATGGGAAAAAATGCCCATAAAAAAGGTGAGGGTCGGGTAAGAGAAATGATGTCGAAACTCAGTAAGTGTGCCCGCTGGGAAGTGAATGAAGACCGTCCCAAACAAGCGCGGTTGATGCGGACTCACTCATCATTTATATAAATAAGAATTATTAAAAAATGACTATTTCTACATGCAACACAGACTAACTAACTAATATCTAAAAAAACTTATGGAGAATATCCCTTTACGAGATTACTACATTCTCGTATGACGGCAGAATTGAAGTCTTGCTGTGGGCTGGCCGAGGATGCAAAGTGGCCAGTCTGATAGCGCGGCGCGAAGTCTCTGCATGGTGGGGGCGACTCTTGATTAAAACCTCGCTGTATTCGAAAGAAAAGGGGGGGCGGGGACTTCTACTTCCGGGCCGAAAGGTTCCGAATATTTCCGAGTGGGTGGCAAAGAAACACCTGCCTCGATATCTCAACGTTGTCGTTAGGTGCCGATCGCAGCGCTATCTACTGAGGCGTGGCCGAACTGAGAAGAAATCGACTTGGGCATATCTCGCACGAGGCTACTTCGAAAGCATGGGGCTTATGGAAAAAACTTGAGCAGTGCTCTCGTGGCTTGGAAAAGAATTACAGGGCACTGCTTGTGGCGTGAGTCGCTAGGGGGCAGGCATTTAGCGGGTGTTCAACACCCTGGGGAAATAACTCGCAAAACCACCACTAAAGGTCAGTGGCGATACTTCTGAATGCCTATGGCTAGCCTTGCCTTAGGCCGGGGTTAGTGGCCGGTCATTGCTCTGGGCAGTGTTCCCAGGAAAGAATGGAGAAGGGGGGAGGGGGAAACTGCAATTACGGTGGGAAACTAGCTCTACTGAGCCTGGGGACATGCAGGGACGTTTTGGAAACTGAGTCCTGGTGCATGGCTGAAATCACTCGCATAAGGCTGGCTCTTAGAAACAGGCTGCTCTGATAGCTTGCAGGGCATAGCAGTTCTTGTCACGGCTACAGTGAGAATTACAGTTGATGGGCGTGTAGCAAAGCGGGGATAAGATGAGCCAATAAGAATTCGAAGAGTTCCTAACTATTACAATGCATTCTTGCATCTTGCATCGTTTACAATTAAGTAAAGTATTTAAAATCGTGTGGTTTTTAATTCTTGGATTTTATTGTATGTCTGTTCTTGCCTGTTGCGAACGATAAACTGATACATTGATTGATAGTATCGATCATTTTAGCATCCTTTGTCTCATATTTCCTTGCAGGACAGGGCTCCTCTGTTTGGAAAACAATGTACCTTCTTTAATCATATACCTTTAACTACCTGCATATTGCCTCAATTGCATCCTTGTATTTTGCATAACTTGCACATGGGTAGCCTAGCTTGAGCCTTGTCTTGCCTCTTGCACCATGCAATGACCTGTGAGAGTGCTGGGACGCATGGCCATGTGCGCAGCGAACTTGGCTGTGTTGATGGCCGCCCTCGGCTGGTTCCTGCTGTACGCACCATACATATTCCTGGAGCCCAACTATGGCTTGCTGGGGCTGGCCACCAAGCTCGCCTTTTTGCTGTGCTGCAACACCGCCATGGCGCTCGGCTTCCTGTTCGTGCTCATGTTCGAGGGCTCGGGTGAGTATGAGCTGACGTCTTCTCCCTTCCTCCCGAGCCTAACATGAAACATTAGACTCGAATTGTAATCCTGATACTGCCATATATGGTTTTTTAGTTTTTTTTTAATCACTACAGTGAAATGCTGGGATGGTTATTTAACTTATATCTGATTCCTCGTCCACTTTCCCAACATCTAGTTGCCATATGCATCCATCTCTGAACGTCCTTATCCTCGTTGAGAAAAGGATAGCCTCTCCACTTTCCTCAAAATTTTCACGAGTACAGCACGTTTAAAATAAACATCAGAGAGAGTTTTTGTTTCGCATACTTATATGACTATTCTTAATATTGACTTAGTTTTCAAAATGTTTTGCACCAAAATTACATTTATTATTTTAAGAGACCAGATGTGCCTTAAATGTTAGCGAAGTACAAAAGAAAGAATTTGTGCCTATCCAGATACATATAGAGTCAACATAAACAGACACTGCCTTATACTATAAAAAATAATTATCACAAACATTGAATGTCGCATGTCGTGTGCCAATCAAAGGGAACCAATGTCAGTAACCTTCACCCAGACGTCCAAAGTGCGCACATGTCCCTGCTGGCTTGTGGAGGCCGGCAATCCACCACATGCTTTGAAGCGGCCGCCAACCCTCTCGTAGCAGATGAGTGAAAAGAGACTAGAACCCTCAAAGCATTCTGACAACACTAGAATCCCATAAGTGCTTCGACAGTTGCTGAAGGAAGGGATGGCAATTCATTTAATCTCCTCCTACATACACGCTTACACTTGCACCTGCTTTAATACAGGCCATACATATGGTCCAAGCTCCACACCATATTATATGGTAGATCTTTTCCTTCATACAACTCTTCTGCTGGATCATCCTTTTGTTCTGCATTTATCATGCTTGCTTTAATACATACTATATTGCAACATGATCGAGTCCAGGGTTTTACGTTTTTTCTATGCAGGATTTTCCCTGAGCCTACCTTAGTTAGCATGGGTCTAGCATTAAAATAGAGTAGTTGATCGCGGCAAAAATTGCTGTCATGGCCATTCAATCTTCCAACAAATCAAACAATTGCACACGACACTTCCTGCATTATTGAAACCCAGTGTGAGTAAGCATATAGGCTTAGCCCTGAGTAAAACTTAATCCTGTCTATAACCGAATCCTATACTTAACATGTAACACTACAGTATAGCTTTAAATTGATTTAGATATCCTCAGTGCTGCTCCCCTCTCCTGCCCAGACGCTGCCTCCAGCTCCAACCGAGCCACTACCTCCGGACGCCCAACTGCCATCACGAGCTACGGTTGGCACTTTAGAGAATGTCTCTCAGGCACATAGAGATAGATAGGTGTGGATTATGTGTGCAGAATAAACCATAGACAGAATTCATCCTTGTTTATGCTTAGTGGGATCTCTCTCTGGCTAACTCCTTTATTTCTCGCCCACCTAGGCTCTTTATTCTGCACCCTACCGACCCCAAATTGAGGAACAGGGAGCTATAGGCACCAGCTTGGTGGCTAGGGTTCAGTCCTCGCACCCTGCCATGGTGTTTCTCCAAAGCCAACTTCATAGTGGTGATGTTGATTCAGTAGTAAAAGTAGTACTCTGAAATTCATGCTGCTGGAAGGGAGGAAATCACTAATATGCTGGTCTTAGTTGCCTGTGGTGACTGTCAGTACTCTGCACCTAAAGCTGCTGGGAATACAGTCTCATTTAGTGGCTGTGGACAATGATACACATTACACCGTAAGATTGATTTCTAGGAATCGGTGGACACCATTATCTGTCTCTACTTTCTTCTTACCTCCTGATCATGCCCTAATGCAACAGCAGGGGCAGAGGTGCGAAAAAATGGAAGGCTTTTTAACCGATCTCCTCGTCCGTGCTGTAGAGAGGAGCCTTGCTCACAAATATTGGACAAAATACTATGCCGCAAACGTGAAGTTTGCGTAAACCTCGTGTCAAAGCCACCATTCTGTCGCCTGTTTGAGCAGCCTAGCCGAATAATAGCCCACGAGAGGTTCCCGTTTCCCCCTGGGGGAGATTCTCTCAGGTCCCGGTGCATATATGTCTCCATTTCTGTGACACTGCCTTAGAGGTACCCAGCAGCATGAACTGCCACCCACTGATCAAGCATACCTTCAGCACCCCATGGAGAAACTTTCTGTCCAAACTGCACCTATTTGAGCTGAGGTAAGCCAGGAAGAGCAGTGCATTGGACCATCAGGCAAGAAGGCTGGGAGCATATTATGTTTACTTAATAAATTTGAGATTCACTTCGGTTTAGTTATGTAACACATTAGTTAAAGGTGAATGTTAATACTGGTGCATTTTAGTTCTTCCAAGTAGTACTGTAACCCCACAGCACTGACCATTAGGTTTTGTGCGCAAGTTGTTCTAATCGACATTTAATTTTTAGCTGCCTCAACTTTAAGAAGGAGCAGTTTTTCTGTCATGTAAAATGCTCCATGCCTTACTGAAATAAAAAAGAAATAGAAACCTCTCTTACCCAGTGCATCTGTAAATATCAGCACGTTTCAATTCACTAGCTAGGTAACCATGTTTATTGTGAAAATTGGAACATTATTTGAAAGTTAAATAAAAGTGAATAACATATTGTCCCATGCACATATGTTACAAATACAGTTAAATAGTTAATGGTAGAACCAATACAGTTGAGAAAGTACGTATATTGAAAGACAACTATGACGTCGTACCTCCTCTTTGTTAAACAAAAACCCGGGTCACAGTCCTGTCCGCGGCGCAACACTCCAGCCATGGCCCTGGTAGTGCCACCACTCGCCACCAGATGGCAGTTGTAAATATAAAAAGACAATGTATTATAGTTATGTTATATATGTTATTATTGTAAATATTTATGTAGATTATTAAGTGTATATTGTAATTATGTTTTGTAGACGTGTAAATAATATTGTAAAATGCAAAAGATCAAAAGAGATAGAAATATGTAAAACTTTAACACAAATGATTGTAGACGAAACGTGTATAAATTGTGCGGGCTAACAAGCCTAGTCAGCTCTCATCTCCCAGCCAATCTAGGAGAATATTTACCATTGTGAGCTCTTATCTCTCAGCCAATCTGGGAGAATAAATAGTGACACAGGCAAAAGTGGTTTTATTGGCTTGCCTCGCTCATTCTCCTTTCCACAGCTAGCGACTCTTCGTGAGACTGCGGGCTTCCCTTCTCTTTCTCTCTCTCTCATTCTATTTCTCTCCCATTCTCCTCTGCTAGCGACTCCTCGTGAGACCGCGGGCCTCTCCTACCTCTCTCTACCCACCCATCCGCTAACGACTCTTCGTGAGACCGCGGGCATCCGCCAGCAACTCTTCGTGAGACCGCGGGCATCCCTCTCTCCAACTTCCTTCCTTTCCGCTAGCGACTCTTCGTGAGACCGCGGGCATCCCTCTCTTCTACACCCAATCTTCCTGCTAGCTACTCCTTGTCAGCACGTCCTCGGTCAGCTGCACTGGGCCGAACGGTCCACTCCTGCCTCAGAGTGTGAGGCTGCTCTACCCAAGAGCTGGCGCCGGGCAAACAACACAACAACTGAACGACCGAGCGACGTCCACCCCATCTCCACATCTTCACCAGAGACGAGGCCGCGACAACTATATGAACATACACAGCTTCCTTCAAGAAAATATATACGCTAGAGTCCCGTTATAGCGAGGTGTCACGGTTCCGGGTTTGATCCTCGCTATAACCGAATTGGACAGATTTTGGCCCCCAAAAAATAAAAATTAACCGAAAATAGCATAAAAATTGTGTTTGAACCTGTATAATTGGAAAATAACAGGTTTTATTAACGAAATCTTAATTTCTGTGAGCAGATGTGTGAATTCTCTTTAAAACGATACCCCACAAGTACGGATGCGATCACCGATTGCGTCAAAATAACCAGAATACCCTACTACTCCACGTAAGTATACCATCTCGGCCCGCGGCCGACGCAGCATTGTCCTGCTATCTATTGTCGACGCGGGCTGTCTGCTGGCGGCCATGTTGGTTCGGGATGTTGCTAACAGGTGGTGCTAGTGTAGCGCGACGATTTAATTCCTTACATAAAAAGCAGGAGTGCGGCAACACACGTACGCCTCAAACGAAATAGTCGCTGGAAAACTATACTTTTTTCATTTAAAGAAACCTGTAAACTTTTTTAGAAAATAAATTTGGGATTAAACTCAAACCATCAGATACCCCAACAACTGACCGAAACAAAACAAGAAAACTGTCCTAGCGATTCGGAAATAAAGACAGTAGTGCCTAATATTTGTCAGATAGTAAAATAAATAACGTGACGTGTTTGTAAACGTGTCACGACAAATAATTCCAAACAAGTTTATAAATATTTGTGTATTATTAAGGCGATCAATTAGCAACAAGTATACAGACGGCCCTAACTTTCTTGCCCTAACATAGTTATAAACAATGTTATTATTCGTTAATGAAAATGTCCCAACAAATTATTTAAGAGCATTTATATTTTTAAAAAAAAGTGAGCATTGTTATGTTTAATGGCGGAAAAAAATAGATTTTGTCTATTTTCTAAATAATGGGAAATGCGTACAAGTATATGTATATTCAAAGGCTTTGTTTATTCGACTCGAGCATACCTTGGCCTTGAAGCCAAGCGGAAGTTTTATAAAAGAAAGAAAGGACGGGATTCTATTTTTAAAACCATGCACTTACGTGGCGACTGCAAGGCTAAAGAATGTGACAGGTGTCAACGGCAAGATGTCTAGTGGGGAGCGAGAGGGGTGATGATATAGTAGACAAATAACAAAGGCGCGCTTCACACGATCACGCCGTAAATTCCTCAAAAAGACCTCGTTATAGCCGTGTTCTCGCTATTATCGTGCTTGCTATAACGGGATTCTCCTGTATACAACTTATAACAAACAGCCTGATATTGAACCCTAGTGAACAAAATATAAAACAAAATATTTGACTAATATGTCTTCCTCTGGTTATCAAATGACCTGCCCCTTCCACCATCTCTTCTCTTTTCCTCGCCACCAATAGTGACAGCTCCAAGCTTGCCACACGAGCGGCGAGACAGCTCATACCTAAACTCGCAGCGCAGTCATTAAAAAATCTTCGTGCAACAACCAGCAATGGATATACTACAAGCCCAATACAGAAAGCAGTAGCCGGTATTATTACCTCCAGAGTATGTGGACATGGCCTCTGAAGCATTACAATGTCAACTATGTGAGGTCAGGCAGGTCGGTGGTCCTCCAGGTCGCGGCCTGCAGTGGGACTCCTTGTGGCAGCCGGCGACACAAGGCGACAGCGTGGTCTTCGGCCACGTCTTGATATTCCTCGTCGTCGACGCTATCCTGTACCTGCTGATAGCACTCTACGTGGAGGCCGTGTATCCCGGGGTCTACGGGGTTCCCAAGCCATGGAACTTCTTTCTTAAGGTGAATATAAAATGTCTGCCATCATTAACCTTGCATTGTGCATTGTTTCGTCAGAAATTTGCACAGCAAATTTTAAATTACATTGTAAGCAACGTGAACTCATTCTTTAAAAGCGGTATCTGTTATTTGTAATAAACTACAATGCGATTCAAAACAGTAAACCTTTACTGCTTCTAATATGCGTATAGGAGCATAAGTTCGTCACCTTTTCAGGTCGTACCAATTTACTTTATTATCATATTTATTAACTTATTTAATATAATTTTGACCTGCTTGCGTACTCTTTAGTTGGTAGAAACAATACAAATACACTAACACAGAAAACATACAAAAACAGGAACCAGGAACTGAATGCATTGCAACACTGCACAGCATGAGACATGTACTTAAATAGTCAGATTTTCTTTAGATCTGAATTTGCATGTTAGTAGCCATGACTAATTATATCATAGTATAATGCATTTTCATTTGTTGATAATTAATCTGCTCAGTGTCACTCACAAGGGGTTGCATCGGAGACATCTGTGACTTTGAATAACTGTGCACTATTGTCGCATCACCGCCCTTTGGTCGGTAAGGTCGAGTTCATGATGGTGTAAATCGATGTAGGAATATGAAAAACTGGGTAATGATGTAGTTGGGTGCCAGCTGATAAGAGGGAAATGGTAAACTGTTTACAAGTTCACTGTAGAGCACGAATAGAGAGATAGTTTAGGGAGTAGAAATGGTGAAGGGCTTTTGTGTGATGGACCTGCGTTAAACTGACACAAATCTCAATTGTAGGCCACTGAGGATGACTGAATGAAGTATAGTTGTGTCGCTAGGCACACCAAAAATTACAACACAAATGCTAATGGCAGAAACGTTATTTAAAAAAGCAACAAAAGATGCTATGACCCGGCCTCTGTAGAAGGCCTAGGAAGTACCTGACTGGCGCTATGGGTGTCGCGGTGCTGCTGTTGTCTGGGATGGGGGGGGGGCACCAGGCTAGTTAGTGGGACACTAGGCTGTTGGTAATGGGTCGCGGGTACTCTGCCCTCGCGTGCCCCGCCAGGTATGCGGCTGAAAATCTACCCTGAAACTCTCTACTTGGCTGTGAAGCCACTCGGCCGTGTGGAGGACGGAATGGTGCAGAATAATCGTAGACGACACAGTTTATATTAAATTGGCTTTTAACCCATGGACTTCTCCGGTGGTACGCATGGGTATGCTGTACTCCCTACACATACACTACGCGGTGGCAGAACTGCTACAAAAGCTATGATAATGCGCTATGCGGCATCTGAGCCGTTGTACAATTACACTAACACACGCTGATTACAAAACAAAACACGACACTAACATAACACTGTGAATTTGCAGCGGCAGTCTCGCGGGGACGTGATTACTAGTTCGCTGGAGACGGCCAGCGCCGAAAATTGCCTGATCCGCGAAATACACACCGAGTCTACGTGAGCAGCAATGAATTAAAAAGGTTTGGTTATCAAATCAAGTGCGGAGTGAACGATCGGTGGAACAAAATTGAAGGCTGCTCACGGACACCCATCTTGACCCGGCGCGGAGTGGTTGGAGACTGCTGAACATGGCCGCCTTGCAAGGGAGGGAAACCTTCACCTCCTTTGTGAGTCGTCACCAAAAACTTATATCAACTTAATTTGCTCTGTTATAAGCTAAAAACACTTTCCAGGTGCTCAATTAAAGGGTAGCACCTGGTGATTGGGTGCGAAAGACTTAAAAACTGTTTTATTGTATTTAATTATTTGAATTGTGGCATCAAGTTGGCGACTGTAAATTTATTAACATATTGTCTCACTGTGAACTGTTTTAGTTGGATTTCTCCTAATCTGACTCGATCATTGTCACGGGCACTTTAATTAAGACCAGTGGCCGCGGTGCCTGGTAAGAGGTTCGTTGTCTACTCTGTTCATGCGGTGCTCGCACAGAATAGCTACGATGCATTTGTTTAATGCATGTGAATTAATAATTGTATCATAATGTCTTGTTCCTTAATTGTTTTATGGGGTTGAGCCCCTGGGGGTTTCGTGCCCTGTAGTTTATTTGAGTCTAGTGGGGTCATGCCCGAGGCGCTCGCCTGACTCATTCCCGCAGGGCTAGGGGTGCGCTCTGAAAACGGGATCTGGTACTAGCGGTGCGGAGCACGGGCTTAGAGGCCATGGTCGGGACGACGTCAAAGACTAAATGAAGGCATCTTATCATTGCCCGAAATAGTTTAATAACTGATTAAACCTAGCACAAACTAAATATAGAAACACTTAAACAGTACATTTTCGTAGGCTGAGTGGGCAGCACTTCACACTTACAAAGTCTAGATACTAATATGGTGAACTACCGAAACGTTTTAAACCTACTAGCGAAACAGGCAACAGACAAATGAAAAACGAATAGTTCAACACGAATCGAAAGCTCTCAACTAACTCGGGAGCTCCCTAACGATGTGTGTCTGCCCTTTTTCGTGGCCAGATCAAGACCTTTGGCCAGCTGCCAACCTTGAGGCGAGCGTTCTGACACGCGCGTCAAACACTAACACTAATCTGGGGCAACGATGCAACTACCCAAAACATAATATATCACGCATCTTCTTTTACATCTTCAGAAGGTGCCTGGCACTCCCTACTCCATTCCTCCAGATTTTCCCCACAATTGCTCTGCTTCTACTGCTGTACTTTCAAAGTGTAACTTCTTTACTTGGACAGAAGTCGTTCTGGTTCGGAGGCGAGGCAGCCACAGTGGAGCCGACTGGGGACAACCTGTGGATCAGCAGCAGCTCTGACTTCGTGGAGACGGAGCCTGCCCTGCCCATCGGCATACAGACAAAGGAGTTGCGTAAGGTGAGTTCGGGCAGGAATGTTAAATCGCCAGTGTCTTTTCATGCGGGATATTAAAAATTATTATACGCTGGCCAACATGATATATCACTAAAAATAAAATCAAAATGCACTGGTGCTGAAGGCGCGTTCTGGTCGCATGCTTAAGTGTAGTGTTAAGCTACAAGACCGCACGTTCGCTATCCATCAGCCTATGCAACTGAAACCTTTCATTAGCTGTGTGAGGTTCTAGTCTGAGAAGTGAAGTTTAAGAAACACCCCAGCCACATCGATTACTGCTGCGTCGTCGGTAGAGCTGACACTCCAGGCCCAGCACATTTTCCAACTTGAATGTCAAAATTGTGATAATGTTATATATAACAACTTTGGGTTCCCATCCTCATGTCTGGATCATTCTCATTTCACTGGAAATTATGTCTGGAGAAATTAACATAGCAGTAGCTTTAAAATTGCTAGTTTTTTGAGAGACTTAAATAAGTTTGATTTACTGCGATAGTGCAACGATGCAGCTTACTACTATATTAATTGTATATTATCAATACTACTCTTAATGCTGATTATTAGTTCATCTTTATTCTACATTTTCCATACATTTTTCATGACACAGTATGTAGATGGCAACAAATTCTGTCGAGTTTCGTTTTGATGACACCTGACAGTGCTCCATATGCTTTCACAGGCAGTTATGTCTCATCTCTGCCCATCATGGCATGTGTGTTCGCGTAGAGCAGTACTCGGGGTGGTAATGCAACCGGTGTATTAAACCGAGATCATACAGATATCTATGCTATGTTAGCGATGTTCGCTATGTCTGCTATGTCCGCTATGCCAGGTGGCCAGACGGTATGGACTAGTTCGCAATGTCGGAGAGACACATGATGTGAGATTCAAGTGATGATTCCGACAATTACAATATTCTGTTGGCATGGATTCATGAAGTTAATCTAAAAACAAAAGTGTTTGAAAAATTGCATCAGTTGATGAAGCAGTTTCTTGTGAGGACGAAATCAAATTTGTGTATTATTTCAGGATAAATACAACTCAGTTTTATAGTATTCCATTGAAATCAAATCTCAGACATTGTCCTGTATATCCTGCCTCCTATATTATTCCATCGATTAAATCCATAAACATGGATATTTTTGTAATTCTTCTATGAAATTTTCCGTCGACATGACAGTACTGTGTCGCTGTCTGGGCTGTCTCTAGATAAGAATACATGATTTTTATGCCCGGCCAGCTCTCAGGGAATTACTTGGCTACGAGGCTGAAGATAACAATTAAATGAAAACAGGCTAGGCAGTAAAATGGTATGCGTTTATTACTTAACAGTCACTCGTACATGGCGCTGCCACAGCACCCAGCCATTACGTTAAAGAGCCAGAGCACGGCTTTGCACCTTTGTGTGTCAGTTATGACTCGGTATACGAAGTTAGCAGTCCAAAGGTGATATGGAGTGAAGACCCACAGGTGGCAGAATGTAGTTACATATGGCCTAATCCTTTAAGTCCGTGATGTAATACACAATGAAAACGTTTACATAGCAGAACACTTTAGGATAGCAAACACGAATAATTATTATTATAAACACTAAATTACAATTTCACCT
Source organism: Bacillus rossius redtenbacheri (assembly GCF_032445375.1). Classification (NCBI taxonomy): domain Eukaryota; kingdom Metazoa; phylum Arthropoda; class Insecta; order Phasmatodea; family Bacillidae; genus Bacillus; species Bacillus rossius. The sequence continues at coordinate 8,967,343 of NC_086330.1, forward strand.
AGTTCAAAACACAGGTGCGGAAACTAGACTTCTGACATCTCGCAAAGAGTAGAGTTCAGTTCGTTTACATTGTGAACTAGCACTAAGACGATGCTGCATAGAATATGGCTGGTATCTGTGGTTAAGCATGGGTGAAGGCTCTTATGTTCACGTTCCTCACGTTGAGGACATGGCCTACAGCAAGAGTTCCATGGAAATGAATTAAATGCACATTAATTTAGGTTAAGCATCTGCACGTTTCGCCCATGGATGGCCAATTGCGGGAGAAAGCCAAACAGTTCACAAGCACGGCCTCCTGCCCGAGGATAGGCTTGCATGCGGCCCGTCGACTACAAAGGTTGTAAGGCTAAAACTCGCGAACGCGTAGTTGCGAAAGAAATATTTAAGTTACGCGGTGAGCTCTTTAAAGCCGCACCGAGGTGATGCCAACCACGGGGCCGATGAGGAAGGTTTAAGTAAGACTTACATTATGGCAGTTACAGACAGTTAATGCAATGTGTTGAGGACTCAGTGGAGCGCGAATGCATCTGGCCTCTGAGCCGGTGAAGCGACGACTAGCGCGCCTCAGGTTGCTCTGCACCGCCAAAGGATGAATTTCCCTTGCGAAGTACACAGAGCGCAGAAACGACTCGGGCTGAGTTTTGTGGCATGATCTCACAGTGAATAATCTTTAATTAACTAAGAAAGTGAAGTGATGATAAGATTTTAATTAATAATTAACAATTAATGACATACATAATAAAATTTCAGAGCTGCATTCGGTGGATTGATACGAAAAAGCTCCTCCGGAGGAACACACATTACATCCAATAGTTGCGCGGATGGCCATCGACCCATCGAATTCGGGGTAGTTCCACTCGCTCCACTTTCTTACACTGCTGTGGCATTCGTGGCACTCACATGCTACAGGGCAGGCATCAATGTGGCATAATGTCCTGTGCGACAGAGGAGCACCGACGGTTGGCATCAACTGAGAGAAATTTAATTTCATAACAAGCAAACACAGAAGAACAAAACAATTCCGCGCGAAAAAAAAAAAAAATGTTTTGTGTTGCCTGCGCATGTGTGAAGTCAGTGACGTTTAGAAAAATAGCCGAGAATCAAACACCCGACGATTTCGCCAAGATCGCTTACATAGCGATCATAGCGAATACAGCTTGATGTAGCCAGTGATAACTGATTTACAGTCAGTTACACAAGAATGTACGTGCTATAACTTCAAAATTAAGGCTCGGGGGCAACGGGAGGTGGTATTTTTGAAATCAGGAGACACAACTCTATCATGCATCGATGTTAGCTCCTAAGCCGTCACGCTCGACCCATCAGAGTGCAGTAGCTGCTGCACGAGTTGCAGCGTAACGCCTATATCTGCATATATACGCTTTGTCAATAATATAAAAAGCTCTAAAACGGTAAATAATCGCTCCACGCGCTATCATCGAGTCGTCATGTGGGGATTATCACCGATATGTGACACTGTAGCATCTTACGGTTTCTAACAGCGGCTCTGCCTTGGCCTTAGTAACACTCTGACATTTGTTCTGCCCTACAATCTGTCTATCAGTCTGGGGTATACGGCAAAGTATGACATGCCATACCTAGTACGAAGTATTACAGTGTAGCTGTAACAACTCACAACTCGGTGCTGTCCCAATCTTTCAGCGTTATCTCGCTGCAATCCATAATATGCAGTACAGCTCCTGCCTGTTGATGAATGCATCCATGAATGATGAGTGATGAAACGATGTGCATAAGATCTTACTCTAAGGGAACGATGGTAACAATTCGTAAATAAATGAAAGACACATAATCTGTTTCGAAACTGAAGGATATTTATTTTTCAACTTCCAGCACTTCAATTTTCTTCTTTACAATTGCACTGCGCTCCATGCATTCGTAAGATGTCCATCATCTGTTGGTCGTTCTTTTCTCGAGCTAGTTGATACGCTGTATAGCCATCCGTGTCCTCGGCATTCACGTCGATTTGCGATTGTTTGCACAGCCACTTTGCGCTGGTGTGATTCTGATGCTCCACTGCGATGGCCACCGTCATTGACGAGATGACACGGACAGAAGGCATACCGATGGTCAGTTGCTTGGAGTGCTGCCACAGGCTGAAGGTCTTTCTTTCAGGACTTCTAACACTGCAACCATTTTTGGTATACACCACATCATCAATATAACAAGATAATCAATGCTTGGATATTTGATTGACTTTGCATAGTTAAAGTTAACACATGGTATCTTAGCAGAAGCTTGGAAGCAAAGGTTAAAGTCCATTTGTAGGTATAAACCTGTATCACATATGGATTCTAACTTTGAACTATACTTACCGAGGCGATTAACACGTTCCATGTAACGTTCTACTTGAAGTAGTTCTAGGCTTTGGCGGCTCTTCACAGTTAGCACCGTTGTATCGAAGAATTCTCATCATCCGTTCGTTCCGCGCCATAAACGCCATTTGATATGGCGTCACTCCATCCTAGCATTTTGCGTTTATATTGATATGTGGCTGCTGACATAGCCACGCTGCAAGTTCGCGGTCGTCGTACCAAACTGCATAATGGAGCACGGTGGTGCCTGAGAACATGTCCGGAGCATTGAGGACCACCCCCATTTCGACCAGTAGCTTCATCACGTGTATCGCATGAAATCCTCGGTGAACCTTCACAGCTCACAGCTACGTGAATACAAGTGTGACCACGAAAGTTGAATATGTTGATGACAGAATTATATGGTCCGTTAATAATTTCCCGGATCCGGTTTAGCAGTGGCACCGATCCAGCATCCGCCAGCTCGTGAAAGATCGTTTCTCCCATTATGGGATTCCTAGCTAAAATCTTAGCGATTTCAGAGCAGTACATTTTTCCGGAGAGGTTCAACCGACCGCAGACGAGTTTCTTAGTGAAATGAACCACTTGAGTTTGTAGCTGTGGCACGTATACTGATAAGAATTATTGTACATTGAGGGTATCGTTGAATGATGTTATCGGTCAGTTCCTTGGAGTGCTACAACAGGCCCGTTGCAGATAGCAACGCGCGTGTAGACATTCTTTTTAATTATTTAACCACACATGACGCACACGCGCTGAACGTCCGTGAAATTCTCAATTATATTATTGAGGGAAACCACTAAGATTGATACCGAGCGATACGATTACCGTTATCAAGAGACGCTTTAGCGGCTCGACGCCAAGTATTAAAAGAAAAGCGTAGCGCGAGGCCTACCACACTCATACATATATACGCGAATATGCCGGAAGTATGACGTCACAGCGACTTTGAACCGATCACGGACTCCTCATTTCGCAACGGAACTATATTTTTACATTTTCCTTATCGTCCGGCTAGAAGGTTAATTCCACCGGTATTTACAAAATCACAAAGCAGCTACCCCATATAGTTATTGTAATATCCCGAGATGAGGTATTTGGAATAGTTTGGTTGCTATGGTCACAGAATAAGAGAAGTGACTACGGTTTTCACCAAGATGACAGAGGTTTCATAATGTTTGTGCAACATCACATAACATTGTGTCTCAAGCATCGCTTCACATTACAGCATACAGAGGACACATCAGACGTTCATACTTGCTGCTTCAAGCAAAGGGCATGTCTAACGTTACTATCATTGCTGAGTGCCGGCATGACGACGGATCGTAACAAAGACACTGATCACGTCATGTTCAGTTATGACCTGCGTCAAGCTTGTGTACGTGTACGACACATGAAAACACACACGCACACGCATACAAGGAAAACGTGTTATGATTTCAGTAAATGTCAGAAACGTTTTAAGATAAAGTAAGGTGTGTAGCAGAGGTCTGAGAGCAGGTGAGCCTGGCTCAGGTATGGTAGAGTGTTGACGTTGACACTAGCCTTAGAATCGACGTTACGTTACTAGAAGTCAAAGTTTTGCGCCAAGGTGTTCATTAGCTCTGCAGTGTTTATCTTCCTATCGTTCTGCAACACCTGAGGGTCTTATTTTGCAGAGATTCATGCCTAGACCTTATCCAGGAGGCTGGCGACCGTCGTTTGTGGTGAAAAAATTTAACTGCATTCTGAGCCAAATGCATCTTAATGCATCAGGTTGACATTGCAATGTCGAAATTCCTATTCTCACCTGACACTGCATCTAGGAATTATGCATCGTACGTTATGGTGTTCCAGACTGTATGTAACTTTTATAATCTTCGGTGCAGCGCAATGAACTGATGCCACCCCTGGTTTATCGATTGTCGAACATGCGACAATCGACTAGGGTTTGCTGATTAAAAAAAGTATATTGAAGTATATTGTCTTAATTATCTAAATTTGTTATAATCCTCGAAGTTTCTTGTGACTAAGGTTATAATGCGACGCGACTCTCTTTTTGGCATGGCTCTGTGTGGGCGAATAGCTACCCCGAGTTTCGCCCCTAAAACGATCACCTGTGGTTGTGTGCGGTCATCAGGGGCGCGTGCGGTCATCAGGGGCACGTGCAGCTCGTGCAATTGGCTCTCAGTCAGCACCGGAGTTGGATCCGTTCGTGTCCATGGGGCATATCGACACCTTCAACCATCGACCATCACTCATCACTGACCCCGCGGTCAAACAGTACACGATCAACAGTACTACCAATCGTGACATTTATTTTATGTAAATGCATGTGAAGATTGTTCGCACCCCGTCGGTCAACTTTTTTTCTATACTAAGACAGCGGGGCATCCTGATAAATATTTTACTGGGTATTCATAAGTCCACATGCACTGGTGGATCCAGAAAGGAGTTTTGTCCGGGGGAGGGGGGGAGGGGGTTTTTGGCATCCCCTGCCCTGAACAATTCCGAAATTTTCTTTCAATTCCTCTTCATGATTTACCAAACTTACTGTAGTATTTTTTTTTTTACTGCAATGCTATAGATAACAGGATGTTTTTGAATCACAAATAAAATGTCCTAAATATTGAAACTCTAATTGTACTTCAAATGTGTTAAAAAATTTGATGTAGTCCACCCCTGACCAACATACTGGACCCATCCTTGCACACAGGACAAGTATTATTAGAGTTTCATTTGTGTATGCATTGTGCAGGCAATGATGATGGGTCACTAATTGCATGAGTATTATGTTTTTCACATCGGTCTTTACGCAAGCCATGGCTAATGTATTTTTAGGGTCTTGTAGTGAGCATAAATAATTGCACCATAGACATGATTAGACAGCTTTAAACAGAACATGACATGAATAATAGGAAAGGCCATATATTTTGATCATGTAACCAATAAACCTGCTCTTGCCAAAATATCTGTGTTATCCATTGTAGCGTAGCATCTTGGAGGGATTTAAAACACCCTGGGGTACCTCTGCCAGAGGTCAATCTACTGTTCACCAGCCACATGGTGACATCACGTCTTGAGGAACCAGATTCTCGACCACTATGTTGACTAGCACACAGAATTTGCTCTGATTTGCTAGTTGGCACCTCAGCAACCAATCAACGCCTCATCTACAACCCTTTCATTGGCAGTAGGCTACAGTTATTAGGAGAAAATTTCAAGACCAAAACATATTTACTCTCATTTAAGTACCCACAGTTTTACTTAAGATTATTCACAGCTCACCTCTAGATAGAACTGTAGAATAAGATTACTTTACTCCTGAGAAATCCTAGCAAATTGATGGAATAGCTATTAAAAATAATTGAACAAGTTATTTTTCTGACTAACAACAATGAAATACAGGGTTAGGCAGGTTTACGCATGACACCGCAGCACAATGCACTTATTTGTTTTATGCTGGCCCGTCTCATCTGCTTGCTAGTACACAGATGACGTGGCTATCGATAGTCTCTTGCAAGCTTATTTCATCTCTCCTTTCCCACATGTGAGATATCCGAGTTGCAGATAACCGCGTAAGACACGCTAAAATGCACTGCCGCATATAGACTAAGTTAGTCGGGAACAACTCATTTATGCTTTTCTCTACAACTGTGAAGAGGTCTTATTTTCTCTTTTAAATTATCATTTTATTTTTGTGACCTCTGTTTAATGAAACAAATTTAAGTCTTGATTGCTTGATAAAATATTTTTCATCTTTACTGTAAGAAAAAAAAGAGATGCAAATGAGAGAGGTATTATAGATGCTTCTTGAGTAGGTTTAGATTTGTTGGAATTATTTCCTGTATTTAAATAAATAATTAACAAATTGTTAAATATTGTTGTTAGATGCCATTAATGACAAAAATAAATATTACTTCAGTGTAGAGGTGGGTCGCAGAGTAACAACATGCTACTTTGTAACTGATACATGTCTGTATCAGGTACTGCAAACGAGTACACTATTCAAGTATCAAGTACTTTAGTATCAGTTTAGAATTCGTCTTAAACAACACCACGGCCAATGTGCGCGGAACCCGATCGCAGATGACGGTCACTTGGGCGGAGCTATTGAAAGGGGAGGGAGCGGCACGACGAATAAGGGATAAAGAAGGGAAAGAATGTAGGGGAGGAAGCGCAGGGGAAGGCGTTGAAGGAGAGGCGCAGAGCGAAATTGTTACGAGTCGTTTTGTTTATTGTCCCACATCAAAGTACGCTCAGTGCGCAGTGCGTGCTTCTTGCGAAGACTGAAGACTCTAGTTAGTACGCTAATAGCGATACAAGACCAAGGACACTGGTTCTAGATCCATCATCCTTAGGTGATAGATATGTGGATCTACTATCTAGGGAGCAAAGCTAAAACACAGTCTCGTTCAATAATAAAACTAATGAAATTTTAATATAAAAAAGTACATTAATAAAAGATATAATATTTATATTTGTGCACCTAACAACTATGAAAATGCAAATAAATTCTCAGTTGACCCTAATAACAGATGTAATCAACATATGGACTTTCTTTTTTCGAAAACAATTAGTAACTAGTTTTCATACATTAAAAGATTACATTTTATCAAAAATTAAAAATAAAAAAAAACAGATAGGTACATTAGTGAGCAAACTATAACAATAGACATTTGAGTTACATCAGGCAGATAGCAGTGCCAATATCGATGAAAAAAAAAAACACTTTGCAAGTTCAGTCACTATTTATCAAATAGTATTGCATTATAACTCAGTTTTTGTTTACACAAATTACACTTAGCAAACTCATTATTTTCCGTGAAAAAATGCCACACAAATGAAGTATTTTCCCTTCACTTATCCATTCCTTATTTCACTATAAAGATACTAACTACAAAGCATGACAGCCCGCAACAATGTACGTGGTAATACACAGCCAGGACGAACTACAGTGAATGTTGAACTGATTGATAATGGCTGTATTAAGCGGGCATGAGCGTAATAGAGGTAGAGAATTACCGGGCGTGACAAATAATGTATCATATTCTCCTTACTGTCGCACGGTCTGTGTACGCGAAGCTTTCTTTTTTTTTTTTTACTGTTGGAGAGAAGTATGAACGTCGGAAAGGGGGGAATTAAGTATTACAAAGAGGGGGGGGGGGCTGCAGATTACGAAAGGCGTGGGAAGAGAACACCGATACCTTTTTACGCTGGTGATGACGGCCAGGGCCGGATTTAAGATGTAGATGGCCCAGGGCCCACTTGGGTGGGAGGCTCATTGATTCAAGGTGTTGCAATATGTAATGCAAAATCACAAAATGAAACGAACACAAGTTTATTCACCAAATTTATTCACGCAAATAATTCAGTTAGAATTATTTGATTTTTTTCATTAAAAAGTATAGTATAACATAACTTATAAATAACATACACACACACACATATACATATATATATATATATATATATATATATATATATATATTACAAATCAGCAAATGAATAGCATTATAAAACCATTACAATCCAGGCACTTTCCTTGATTTTCGTGCTGCAAAATCGCTTATGATGTCACCAAAGTCCAATTCACGCAGTATATCTGACTCGATGCTCATGATAGCCAAATTAACAAGTCGTTCTTGCTTCATTGATGTCCTTAATCGGTTTTAAATTAATTTTAGTTTTGAGAAGGAGCGCTCGCCACTGCAGTTTGTTACCATCAAAATTAGATATATCCTTAAAGCTATCTCAATGTTTGGGAAAGTTTCCTGTACACCCTTTTTCATGATAAGCTTGTACATGAAAAGTTCAGTGCTGATATCGTTTGGCTCTTCGTCAGTGAATATATTGGCAAATGTTACAAACTGACACAGTTCATCAATAAATGTAATGTCCAAGTCATCTGAATAAGACCTGACGAGCTGCTCTGCTGCGGCCTTAAGCTCATCTGAAGACAGTTCTATCATTTGGCTAAAAAAGCTAAATTGGCTTGCTATATATTTATATGCCTGAAGACATTGGTCAAGAGAAGTGATAAACTGATCAATAACAGGCAAGAAATTTTCTGTTCTGTATTTTTCAGAAGGGCTGAGTTGTACTTCTTCCATATGGCCATAATCCAATGGGTTAAGACGCACATTTTGGCGCTTATGTCGAGTTTTCATCTGAACATACTCTGTTGAACCAGATAGCTCTACGCCTTGCTTCTCATAAATTTCGAAGGAGTCACGCTTTGATGTGACATAGTTTTTCAAGCTGGTCAGTGATGCCACAGCTGTATTTAGATCGAGTTTCGCTTGTTGTAGATTTTTACTATGACGCCGTCCCCGTTGCCTAAACTGAATTTACGTAAATTTAAGCTGGTAGGTTAATTTTGAATCTCAAGGGGGGGTTCCTGGCCTCGTGGCAGTAGGTAGGGATGCGGCGACAAAGGACTCCCCGGGCTGTTATGGCCTCCCAGGACGCCTTACTAATGAAACACACGAGTTCTTTTGGTGATTTATTACGTAGCACACTCTACAGGTCACACGTTCACGTGACTGGCCGCTTCACCGTCGACCTAAGCTCCGCGCACCTGAACCTGCTAGGGTCTCTGCGAGAGTACACGGACGTGGCGTGACGTGTGTGGACGATCGGTCCCGCAAATTAATTAAGGCAATACATGACACTAGATTACTGTGGTTAGTTCGCACAGGAGAATGATTTACTTATTAAAACACGTTACACTGAATTACTGCGATTAGTCCCGCACAGGAGAATATTCACTTATTAAAACACGTTACACTGAATTACTGCGATTAGTCCCGCACAGGAGGATATGCATGCGCGGATAGTCCGCGGGGTGGCTGGGCCACGTTAAGCTGGGCACGGACACGGTGGAATCTGGAGCGATATCACACACGTGGCCGTGGCACGTCCCAGGTGAATACTCGTCCGAAAGTTCTGGTCGCGTTCGGCGCAGTGCCGCCCTGCGTGGGCAAAGAACTATGTCCCGTGGTGGGACGTTAAAGCGTGAGGCGCAGGTGCCACGACAGGTCACCTAATTGGTTACGTAAACTATAAAAATCCCTGATGGGATACACATATTATTAAAAGACCGCGCGTGGTTGCTAACGGCCGATTTGGGCCGACCGGGGAGCTGATATAAAACGTTTGGACTATATTTACCTATTGCAGTTATATGGTGTTGGCGCGAAAATTGAAGGCTCCCCGTGCGTGGGCTGCCGGCCCGGGCGAGTGCTGGATGGCGACTGACTAACCTCCCTGGCCGCCGGGGCCAGGGAGGGGGGAAATTCCGCGGGAAAACTGCGGAGCGCGGGAAGGTGACTTCGGCCAGTTTTGTGAATTATACCCTTTTAACATATGATCATTTAATTAACATTAATTATTGAATGGTTTAGATTTCTTAGTTTTTGTTTATATTATAAAATGCCTGAGAAACAATACCCTTGCGCAGTGCCACACCCGGCCGGGCGCTTTGCACACGTAGGAGGCCGTGACTGACGTCACGCCGTTCGGGGCACTGCACTACGTTGCGCGCGCGGGCACGTTCGGGGCGCGGCACTTATCAGGTGTTGAGGACACATAACGGCCTGTGCTCTCAGAGGGAGCACTGACGGCGGCGTCAAATGCCCCCCCCTCGACGAGGCCGCTATGTGCCTCAACACCTTACACACGGTGGGTCGTAGCACTCTGACGTTGCACTGGTTCGCACACGGGTCTGGCTAAGCTATGAGTATGGCACTGGGGCAAGGTGTGGTCCCTCCAGATGAATATGTGCCCCCCCGGGTGGAGGTTGGGTGTCCCTGGCTGTGTGCCCCCGGTGAGTGCTGACATGGTCCCCAGGAAGTAGTCCCGGAGGTGTGTAGGGGCCTGGCGAGTGCGGCCTAGGCGGCCACGGGGGTCTGGGGGCCCAGTCTCGGGCCGGTGGGTGCGAGTGGGGGCCCCGGCCTCCCGGTTGCGATTTGCCCCCCTGCTGACCTGGTCGCTGGTGACGTAGTCACCTAGGTGCGGAGGGGCCCGTCGGTCTCTCTGGGGCCGGGCCGTCCCTGTATCGGCCTGTTCGCCTATGTCCCTCGTGTCCCTGTCTGCCCTAGCTTGCGGGCCAGCTGTCCCGCCTCTTTCTCCCCCTGCCGACGGCTCTCCTGTACAGCACGTGGGCCGCACCAGACGCCGCCTTCGGCGCGGATACCTCCTCTCCACTACTTCCTGGTCCCCCGTCTCGGCCTCCGGCTCCTCAATCACTACACGGAATGTCGACGTGCTCAGGTTTAGGTCCAGTGGCCACCACGGCTCATCCTCCTCGTCCGCTTCCGGTACGTAGGCCTCGTCGTCCGGGTGACTCACGATGGGTGCGGTCTCGCCCATGTCGGCGGGGTCAGTAGTGGGGTGGTTACGGGAGTCAGGACACGTCGGGAGGTTGACGTCAGTGGGTACGGCGACTGGACTCGTCGGGGTGTTGACGTCAGTGGGTACGGCGACTGGAGTCGTCGGGATGTTGACGTCAGTGGGTACGGCGACTGGACTCGTCGGGATGTTGACGTCAGTGGGTACGGCGACTGGACTCGTCGGGATGTTGACGTCAGTGGGTGCGGCGACTGGACTCGTCGGGATGTTGACGTCCGTGGGTGGGGTGGACTCGGGGCCCCCCGTGTGACGCCCCCTCGTCCCGTCGGTCGGTGTGTCGGGGAGGGTGGTTACCAGCCTTAAATCGTCCCGATGTACCTTGGCCGGACGTCCGCTCGGGGTACGCACGGCGTAGGTGGACGGCCCCGTCTTCCACAGCACCTGCCGCGGCGGGGACCACTTCGGGGCCAGCCCAGCGCAGAAGTTCTTTGCCCCCGCCGAAAGGTGGAGTTGGCGAACTTATACCAACTGGCCGGGTGTGAGGGGGACAGGGGCGTGCGTGGTGGCGGGTGTCTTGCGGGCGAGGAACTGGGCCTGTCTCTCCCGCGCCTGCTCTCGCATGGCCTCGATCTGGGGCCGCAGCTCCTCTCCCCACCAGTCCTCGGTGGCTGTGTTGGCTACTCGGCACTCTCCCGGGAGTGCCAGGTTTTGCCCCTGTACGAGCTCCGCGGGAGAGTGGCCGGTAACGGCGTTGACGCGCCGCCTCAGGCAATACAAGATTTTAGGCAAGTGCACGTCCCACTTAGTGTGGTCATCCCCCAGGCGTAGCCGGAGCTGGGCCTTGATGTCCTGATTTCTCCTCTCCGTAGGGTTGGCGCGAGGATGGTACGTGGGGGTAGTATGGTGGGTGATGCCCCAACGGCGACAGTCCGCCCGCCATTGCTTGCCCATGAATTGGCTGCCGTTGTCCGTCAGGAGGACCTTCGGGAAGCCGTACCGGGAGTAGACCTCCCCCTCCAACAGGTTGGTAATCGTCCGCGCCCGGACGTTCGACGCCGGAAACGCCTCCACCCATCGCGTGAATAGGTCGGTGACTACCACCAGGAAGCGCTTCCCCCTGGGTGTCCTCGGGTACGGGCCCATGACGTCCAACGCCAGCGTGTGGAAGGGTGCCTGGGGCCTGCGGGGCTGTTGTTGTTCTACCCCGTCGGCCCTCCGGGCCTTGCGTTGTTGGCACGGCTGACAGCCCCGGACGTACTCCCGGACGTCTCGCGCTACCCCGGGCCAGTGGAAAGTGTGTCGCAGCGCCTCCTGGGTCTGTTCCGCCCCGGGATGGCCCGCCAGATCGTGATCGTGGTAGAAGTGCAATACCGCCGGACGGGCGGCGGCGGGCACGTATGTGCGCCAACTCTCCATGTCACCGGGGGCGCGTGTCTGCAGTTCGCCGTCCAGACACCGCTGGAAGGAGCGGTGCCCGGCCGCGCACGCGGCCACGTCGGCGAGTGCCGTCGCGTCCGTCAGCTGTGCGCGACGCACGACCTGGACGAGGCGGGCCAGGTTGTCGGGCTGGGGGAATTCCGGTGTAGCGGGGTGTTGGGTGGCGTACAGGGCGGCTGTCTCCCCCCCCTCGGGCTGTTCATGGGAAGTTCCAGGTGGCGGCAACAACTCCTCCCACGTCCCCTCGTCCTCGAACTCCGTGCACGGGTCGGGATGGCGGGACAACTCGTCGGCCAGTTGATTCTCCCGACCTGGCACGTGTTCTACATGGAAGTCAAAGGTTTGTAAGGTAAGAGCCCACCGGGTGAACTTGGACTTCCGCCCCTGCACCGAATCCAGCCACTTTAGGCACTGGCTGTCGGTCCGCAATGTGAAGGGTCGACTCTCGAGGTGGTGCCGGTAGCGTCCCACGGCCCACACGACCGCCAGACACTCTTGCTCGTTTACGTGGTAGCGGCGCGCCGCCGGCCCAAATTTGGAACTGGCGTATTCCACAACGCGCCGCTCCCCGTCGGGACCCAGCTGGTACAGGACCGCGCCCATGCCTTCCTGGCTGGCGTCGGTCTGCAGGTAGATGTGCTCTGCGGGTTGTAGGCGAGCAAGGGTGTGACATTCCCGGAACAGACGCTTGACGGCGTTCAGGGCGTGGTCGGCCTCCGGGGTCCACCGGAACCGGTACTTGGGTGACAGAAGGTCGGTCAGGGGGGCGGTGACGATGGCAAAGTCGGGTATGAAGCTCCTGAGCCAGTTGAGCAGCCCCACCAGCTGTTGCAACTGCTTCCGGGTACGTGGAGGAGGCTTGGACTCGATCAGATCGAGCTGGGCTGGCAGAGGCCGGCACCCGTCCGCGCTCACCAGGTGCCCCAGGTAGGCAAGCTCCACCGCGCCGACATGGCACTTGCGGGGCGCGCAGGTCAGGCCGTGGCGGGCCAGCCGTTCGAGGACCATGGCGAGGTGGTGCGCATGAACCTCCCACGTCCGCGACCAGATGATGATGTCATCCAGGTAGGCCGCGGCAAACTTGCCCACGAACCCATCCAGGACGCGCACCATCATGGTCTGAAAAGTCGCGGGGGCGTCCATCAGCCCGAACGGCATGGCGCAGAACTGGAACCTGCGGCCGTCGGGCGCGGTAAAGGCGGTCTTCGGTCGGTCCTTGGGGCGAACGGGTACCTGCCAGTACCCTGACTTGAGGTCCAGTGAGGTGAATATGCCTGCCTCCCCCAGTCCCGCTAGTGCGTCAGTGATGTTGATGATCGGTGGAGGGGCGGAGATGGTGACTGCGTTAATGGGCTTGAAGTTTACGCAGAACCGGAGTGAGCCGTCCTTCTTCTTGGCCATTACCACCAAGCAATTGTACGGCGACTCACTCGGTTCGATTACCCCGTCCCGCAACATCTCCGCGATCTGGGTCTGGATCGCCTCTCGTTCTCTGGGTCCGAACCCGAAGGGCTTGACAAAGCGGGGCTCGTGTGGTCGTGTCGGGATGGCGTGTTGAGTGACCGTGGTCCGCCGCAGCATGTCCGCAGCGGCGAACACCTGCGCTTGTTGTGCCAGTACCCCATTGAACGTGTCCCTGTACTCCGGGGGCACCTCGTTCTGCAGGTCCGCTAGGGTGACGACGGGGGCGGGCAGGGCTGTCCCCCTCTGGTTGACACTGTACAGCGTCCGCCTTCCCCGACGTCCGACATGAATCCTACCCTCACCTTTGTCGATGGCGGCGTCCTCCTGCACGAGCCACGGTAGTCCCAGGATCAGGTCGTCTCTCAGCTCCGGCACCACCAGGGCTGTTGTCCGACTGCACATGTCCCTGATGTCGATTCTTACCTGGGCGCGCCTCGTCGTGAGCGCGCTAGCTCCCCAGGTGGCCAGCTGGACGCCTCCCTCCTGCTGCTCCAGGTCCGCCTCGGACACCAGGTGGGCCGCGACGTAGGTGTGGCTCGCCGCGGTGTCCACCAGGGCGTGGACGGGCTGGCCATTCAGCAGGACGGGCACCCGCATCAGTTTGTCCGTGTTGTTTCCCGCTCGCCCCAGCCGCGGCGATGGTGCCCGGTCAGGTCCCGCAGGCGGCGCTGGGTGCGTCGGGGGCGCCAGGGACACGGCGCCGCTCGCCGACGACCCGGGGCGGGACGTTGACGGGTGCTGGGGCACACCACCGCCTGGTCTGACGGGCGGCGATGGTGCCTGGTCGGGTCCCGCAGGTGGCGTCGGGTGCGTCGGGGGCGCCCGTGACACGGTGCCGCTCGCCGACGACCCGGTGCGGGACGTTGACGGGTGCTGGGGCACACCACCGCCTGGTCTGACGGGCGGCGATGGTGCCTGGTCGGGTCCCGCAGGTGGCGTCGGGTGCGTCGGGGGCGCCCGTGACACGGCGCCGCTCGCCGACGACCCGGGGCGGGACGTCGACGGGTGCTGGGGCACACCACCGCCTGGTCTGACGGGCGGCGATGGTGCCTGGTCAGGTCCCGCAGGTGGCGTCGGGTGCGTCGGGGGCGCCCGTGACACGGCACCGCTCGCCGACGACCCGGGGCGGGACGTTGACGGGTGCTGGGGCACACCACCGCCTGGTCTGACGGGCGGCGATGGTGCCTGGTCAGGTCCCGCAGGTGGCGTCGGGTGCGTCGGGGGCGCCCGTGACACGGCGCCGCTCGCCGACGACCCGGGGCGGGACGTCGACGGGTGCTGGGGCACACCACCGCCTGGTCTGACGGGCGGCGATGGTGCCTGGTCAGGTCCCGCAGGTGGCGTCGGGTGCGTCGGGGGCGCCCGTGACACGGCGCCGCTCGCCGACGACCCGGGGCGGGACGTCGACGGGTGCTGGGGCACACCATCGCCTGGTCTGACGGGCGGCGATGGTGCCTGGTCAGGTCCCGCAGGTGGCGTCGGGTGCGTCGGGGGCGCCAGTGACACGGCGCCACTCGCCGACGACCCGGGGCGGGACGTCGACGGGTGCTGGGGCACACCACCGCCTGGTCTGACGGGCGGCGATGGTGCCTGGTCAGGTCCCGCAGGTGGCATCGGGTGCGTCAGGGGCGCCCGTGACACGGCGCCGCTCGCCGACGACCCGGTGCGGGACGTTGACGGGTGCTGGGGCACACCACCGCCTGGTCTGACGGGCGGCGATGTTATGTGGACTGGCCTCGTAGCTGGTGCGTTGGCCGTGATCCAGGAACAGTAGCCCGCCGGTATCCTGTTCCCTAGCGGGCGTTTCCCGACTGCGTTGCGCCGGGCCGGCGATCCTGCCATAGCGCGGCCCGTGAGTGGCACACCTCGTGCCAGTGGTAGGCCTCCTCCCTGCAGTAGCGGCATCGTGGGGGCCGGTCTCGCTGCCCCTCAGCCCGCGGGTTAGCGCGCGCGGCCCGCGGCGTGGTGGTGTTGGTCGCGGGCGCGGCGGGTTGCGTCGAGGGCCCTCTCTCCCTCATCTCGCCCCCCCGACGGGTGGCGCCGGAAGGGGGAGGGGGGTTCACGTACGGTACTACCGCCCACTCGTCCTCCGGGGCCGTCGTGGGTAGCGGGGACGCCCCTCGGCGGCGAGCTGCTGTGTCTCGCGGGCGCGGCGACAGGCGTAGGTCCCGCTCTATTTCCTTCGCCAGCTGGACGAAGTCCTCGAGCTACCGGTCCACGGCCCCCCGCAGGTGCGGGCGTAGCTCCCTCTTCATCAGCTCTACCGTCACATCAAGCGCCGCGTTAACTGGTCCGCCGGTGTCCAGACGTCGGTGTAGCCTCATCTTGGACCGGATGAAGGTTTCCACGTCCTCGTCCGCCCTTTGCGGTTCGCAGAACAGGGCGCGTTGGCACTGGGCGCGTGCGCGGGCGGCATTGAATCGGGCCTCCAGACGTGGCGCGAAGTCCTCCCACTCCACGCCGTATTCGCCCGTCATGGACCACCAGTCCGTCGCTGGCCCCCTAAGCTGTTCCGTGACGCGTTCCGTCCACTCCTCTTTGGGTACGCCGTACCTGGCCAGGCGGTCCTGGCACGCCCGTGTGAATTTCTCCGGGTCTTCATAGGGGTGCCCGGAGAATTCGGGCAGCTTGACCCGGATGTTGTCCCGTCGGGTTTCACTTACTATGGTCACGGGTGTGGGCGAGTTGACTTTGTTCTCGCACGCCGCGCACATGAATAGGCCGTCGCGAAAGTTCAGGAATTCTCTCGCTTCCGTGCACGTGCGGTGCCTCGTGGTGCCGCACTGGTGGCAGTATGCTACTTCTTCGAGCTGGCCGTGGCACTCTACGGCGTGGCAGCGTCGCGCCGACGCGACCCTGACTTCCCTCTTGATCTGGGCCATCGCTTCCCGCTCGCTTCCCGCGCGCCGCCTTCCCGTGTCGTTCTTTCCGCCCCGCCCGTCAAGAAGTCCATGTTCCACCACTCCCCCATGTCAATCGTGATGTCGTTCCGTATCGCGCCGCGGCTGGACGACCCGGGCGGCGGGTCGTGACGTCGCTGTCCCGACTCCATGGTGGTGCGGCCGCGTGACGTCACCCCTCACAGCTGGTCGGAGGTGGAGCGTGGTGGGGAGGGGTGGTGAGTGGAGCGATGTGCGGGCTGAGGGGTGGTATCGGGCGGAGGAAGGGAGGGGTGATGAGCGGAGTGACGTGCGGGCTGAGGGGTGGTTTCGGGCGGAGGAGGGGAGGGGTATTGCGCGGCAGGAATGCGGGGGCGGAGGTTGTCCGGCTGGCGCGGCGCCACTCCGTCGCGCGGTGTTGCCACGCTGCGCGCTGTTGCACTGTCCCTACTCGAGCCCTTTGTCCACTAAATTCTCCGTTTCGTTTTCTTGGCTTGCTTGTCGAAAGAGTTTGGTGATGTTCTAGCCACACTAGTTGGGCGCCATTTTGACGCTGTCCCCGTTGCCTAAACTGAATTTACGTAAATTTAAGCTGGTAGGTTAATTTTGAATCTCAAGGGGGGGTTCCTGGCCTCGTGGCAGTAGGCAGGGATGCGGCGACAAAGGACTCCCCGGGCTGTTATGGCCTCCCAGGACGCCTTACTAATGAAACACACGAGTTCTTTTGGTGATTTATTACGTAGCACACTCTACAGGTCACACGTTCACGTGACTGGCCGCTTCACCGTCGACCTAAGCTCCGCGCACCTGAACCTGCTAGGGTCTCTGCGAGAGTACACGGACGTGGCGTGACGTGTGTGGACGATCGGTCCCGCAAATTAATTAAGGCAATACATGACACTAGATTACTGTGGTTAGTCCGCACAGGAGAATGATTTACTTATTAAAACACGTTACACTGAATTACTGCGATTAGTCCCGCACAGGAGAATATTCACTTATTAAAACACGTTACACTGAATTACTGCGATTAGTCCCGCACAGGAGGATATGCATGCGCGGATAGTCCGCGGGGTGGCTGGGCCACGTTAAGCTGGGCACGGACACGGTGGAATCTGGAGCGATATCACACACGTGGCCGTGGCACGTCCCAGGTGAATACTCGTCCGAAAGTTCTGGTCGCGTTCGGCGCAGTGCCGCCCTGCGTGGGCAAAGAACTATGTCCCGTGGTGGGACGTTAAAGCGTGAGGCGCAGGTGCCACGACAGGTCACCTAATTGGTTACGTAAACTATAAAAATCCCTGATGGGATACACATATTATTAAAAGACCGCGCGTGGTTGCTAACGGCCGATTTGGGCCGACCGGGGAGCTGATATAAAACGTTTGGACTATATTTACCTATTGCAGTTATATGGTGTTGGCGCGAAAATTGAAGGCTCCCCGTGCGTGGGCTGCCGGCCCGGGCGAGTGCTGGATGGCGACTGACTAACCTCCCTGGCCGCCGGGGCCAGGGAGGGGGGAAATTCCGCGGGAAAACTGCGGAGCGCGGGAAGGTGACTTCGGCCAGTTTTGTGAATTATACCCTTTTAACATATGATCATTTAATTAACATTAATTATTGAATGGTTTAGATTTCTTAGTTTTTGTTTATATTATAAAATGCCTGAGAAACAATACCCTTGCGCAGTGCCACACCCGGCCGGGCGCTTTGCACACGTAGGAGGCCGTGACTGACGTCACGCCGTTCGGGGCACTGCACTACGTTGCGCGCGCGGGCACGTTCGGGGCGCGGCACTTATCAGGTGTTGAGGACACATAACGGCCTGTGCTCTCAGAGGGAGCACTGACGGCGGCGTCAACTAGTAGCATCTGTTCTTTGCAGGATATCATTCCAGAAGGTGGTGTAAATACCAATTTCAAGCTGATTCATCTGTGTTAACAGTCCTTCTGCTTCATACTGTACACAGCCTTTTTCTTCTAAGTCATCCACAATCTGTTTAAGTACATTCTTAATCTGCTGATAGTCAAGCTTAAGTGCCTTAGTTGCGTCAGCTCTGCAGGACCAACGTATTGTCGTGACATGTTTGAGCGTCAATGCTGAGTCATTATTTTTCAAAGCCTCAGTCAGAAGCTGATGCCGATGCGTTGAAACTGTGAAGAAGACGAACAGCTTTTCAAGGAAGTAGAAAAATTTTATAGCACTCGAGCAGCTTTATACACCATTTTTAGCAACCAGATTTAGAGAATGTGCCATACAAGGAATCCAGGATGCAAGATTGTTCTTTTCTCTCACTTTGGCCTGTAAACCATTGTATTTTCCACTCATTGCAGAGGCATTGTCATAACTTTGACCGCGGCAGTTTCCCAGGTCTAGGTCATGTCTCTTCAAAAATTGCACTAAGCCATTGAACATGTCTTGAGCACCATGGCCTATGTTTGCCATGAATGTTACAAAGCGTTCCACGGGGCCATCTTTCTCCATATACCTCAATACAAGGGTTAGTTGGTCAATGTGGGCTGCATCGGGTGTGGAGTCCAAAGAGATGGAGTAATATTTTGATTTCTTAACTCTGGAAATAATTTCTCGGAGGACTTGTTCACCCATTACGCTGATAAGTTCTTCCATTATTGTAGATGACAGGCAGTTTGTGTGACCCTTGCCGCGATTGGCTTGAGTTTCTATATGCTGTGCTAGAAAGTCGTCGTACTGGGCGATGAGTTCAAGAATACCCAGAAAGTTTCCATTTCTAGGTGATCCCACCAACTCGTTATCTCCTCTAAATGCTAAGCCACGCTCGGCAATAAACTGAATAACATTTACTACTCGTTTCAACACTGATCTCCAATAATGCTCTAGACATTCGACCTGTTGGGTTAGCTCCGTATCAATTCGCCCAATTGCTTTTAACCTCAAATTGAAAGCAATAGTAGCCTTCGCATGTTCTGTTGACCGCTCATGACTTTGTATACGTTCTTGTGAATGTTTCCAATCACAGAATCCATTAGACGAAAGCTGAGAAGACTCAGGTGCTGTAAGTGTAGTTAAGCACATCAATCTGCACGTGAAGCAGTAAACACATCCATTAGAAGGAGCGAAGCATAACCAATTCCTCGTTATGACT
This sequence comes from Bacillus rossius redtenbacheri, assembly GCF_032445375.1. Lineage (NCBI taxonomy): Eukaryota > Metazoa > Arthropoda > Insecta > Phasmatodea > Bacillidae > Bacillus > Bacillus rossius. The sequence goes on from NC_086330.1 coordinate 8,986,911, forward strand.
TCTCCATTATGATTTTGACGACGAAAAAGCCCAAGTGTGCATATTCTTGGAATATTGCGGTCCTTTCTAGGTTGCTGAACCGAGTGTGCAATGAACAAACTTTCATCACAGTGCTGGATTGTTGACACACCCCTTTTCATCCAGTAATCCTGCATCTGTTCCGAAATCATGGATGGCCAAAGTCCAATGTCATTTCCCCCTGGTGGGCCCTCAGATTCTACATAAGATGTGCCACTATCAGCCTCCTTTTCTATGTGTTCTTCAGTTGGACCTGTTACTACTTCTGCCTTTTCTTCGCCGATATCTACAACCATTTCCACTGAAGCATTGTCAGGTTGATCACGTTCTGTAAAATCATCACTCCTTTCCGACACATTTCTTGATTGAACAGTGAAGAACTGGTCCAATTTTCTTATCTTTGCCACCTCTTCTGCTGATTTCATTGTTGCTTCTTTTGCCTTACGTCTTTTAGAAGCACCAGACTCCCAAATTATTGTGCGATGTCTGTGTCTATCTACTTCACGATTGTCCATGCTGGTAATCTGAAAATAAGAAAAGAAATAAAAAATGCAAAGTACACTAATACTTGCATAATTTAAATATGTTTAAACTGTTAAATTACATAATTAGATGAGATTTTGAATAAAATAAACATTAACAAAAATTCTAGCAAGTAATTACGTAACTACTCTGATTTTTATTTATTATCAGACAAAACATAACATTTGTCCATCTTCCAATCAAATAATACATTTTTAACTGTTTAAACATATGTAACGTATGTAAATAAGAGTTTATTTTTGCGAGAAATAAAAAATGAAAATCTAACCAGGAAGGGATCTAGCAGGTTTCGAACCCGAGCTCACAAGTTGCCAGCTCATGATTTTATCCATTACACTACACCAGAGACTTATTTATTAAAAAAAAAAAATGTGATATATAGTTTCTTTAGTAAATTAAAACTTTAACTGACAATTGCAGCAAAGTTACAAGTTATTGCTATGCATTAAACCCTTGTTGTGTCCTATATTTGTCCTCGGCCTCTCTCTGCAACCAACATGGCCGCTTCGCCAAGAAAGCCCTATCCCAACAGGCTTCTCTACACCAGCCGTGGGATATAGGCTACGAGTGGTGCCGTTTACATATCATAGATGGCAGCACGCATCTTTTGAACGGTTATAGCAGTGCATATGGATTTATTAATGACTGTATAATATAAAATGTGTGTCAGTGCTATATATGTTATAAGTAAATAATATTCTAGTTTGTGAATTACTGGGGAGGGTACAGGATGGCCTGTTTTCCTGTATTGGGGAAAGATTGTCGCTTTGTCAGTGACCAATGTCTGAAGGAGCTGTATTTAAGCTAGGTCGAAATGTGCCTAGCCAGAGATCCTTACCCCAGAGAAATCTGGGGAAATACAGCAGTATATTAAGATGATGTTTATAACTGGCATCCTCAGTCTCGGAGCAGATGCTCGGCGACCGTCTAAGCCGCGGTCTAAACTCCCTCCAAACCCAATTCATCGCACACGGCATCGCCATAATCCCAACCAAAACCTTCTCCATTCTCTTCTCCCGATACGACCCCAAACGAGACCACCCACCCAAACTCCGCAATCACATCATCCCCTGGACCCCCACCACCCGATACCTCGGGGTAACCCTCGACTCCAACTTCACCTTCCTACCGCACCTCGACTCCATCAGAACGAAAACCCGCGCTGTCATGGGGCAACTAGCACATGTCCTCCGTCCCACATCCGGTACATCACTCTCCAACCGCATCACAGTCTACCGCTCCCACGTCATTTCTCACCTCACCTACGCATGCCCGACCTGGGCACACTCCTCTCTCTTCAACCTCCGCCCGATCGCCCGCTCATTCTTCCTCGGCACACGCCTCATCCTTGGCCTCCCACGCGCCACCCTCCGCCAACACCTCCTCGATCAAACCGGCCTTCCTCACCTTCACCACAGCATCTCCCACATCACACAGAAATTCCTACACAAATGCTCAACCAACCTCAACCCTCTCATCCGACTTCTCGCCGAACCACCCCCTATCACCCCACATCCCAGACGCCCCCTCTTCACCACTGCCCACCTCCTCCTGGGTGATGCCGTCGACGAAGATGCAGCCGCCGATGCCAGAGGGGCCGACGGCTAACATCGGTGGCCCGCACCTCTTACGGTAATGCACTGCGGGACAAACCATCAACACCACTGCCCACCCCCACTTGTACCGCTGACCATATGACCCGGCCGCCAATCTTCAGGCCAGACCCGAGCCAAACGGGCCCGGCCTCACCTACAGCCCTTCATCCTCAGCACCACCAACCAAAGATAGAACGCCAAGCAACACCACCAGCCCCCAAGGACTCTTTGTTGGAAGGGGCCCAGTGCCGCGTAATTATTTTTGTAAATATGTTTGTATCGTATTACTGTTTATTGATGTCAAATGTTTCCTTCCATGTAAATACCTTGTAACCACTCTTTTTAAAATAAAGAGGCATTTTTTGGCGGGGCGGACCCCCTGGGGGGGTCCCCCATTTAAAAAAAAAAAAAAAAAAAAAAATTTACTGCACTCCTTTCCTCTTCCTCCGTAGCGGCCTTTGGGATTACGCTCTGGAATCCTTTGCTGGAGCGGCCTTCGGGATTACGCTCTAGCATCCTTCTTCCCCTGGAGCGGCCTTCGGGATTATGCTGTAGACTCCTTTTCCCCCTCGGAGTGGCCTTTCGGGGATTTCGCTCTAGGCTCCTGATACTACCCCCTTTTCCCCTATCTTCGCTCGTACCAAGCAAGAGGGCAGGCAGACGACATTCCAGGCAGGGCAACCACCAGCCAGCTGAGAAGGTGAAGCCAGCGCAGGAATATCATCTGGGCTACTTCTCTTCAGGCCCAGTGGTGCCTAGTCCGATCTACAGTCCCCCCCATTCCTTCGACTTTCCATCAGTCCCCTATTCCCCAAAACACCCACCCTCTGCAGCGCCCCTCTTCCCTCATCCTCCCCAGCTGCTATCCCCCATCAAGTCCAGCCCCCCCCTCCTCCCCATCGACATTCCCCCCCTTCCGGACCGGCGGCCACCCAAGCCCTACGAGGAGGGCAGCCAGCCCCAGGACCCTCGGCCGCAGCCCATCTCGGCCAGACTCACTGCCCGCCTGCAGGAACTCTTCGGTAGCGCCTGAATCCGCTACACCTCGGGGGTTTTCACCCCCACCTTAAAACCATCCATCGCCTACGGTCTCCGGCTGGGACACGTCACCCTAAAAATCTTCCAAATAAATAAAAACCTCAAAACTTTACCCAATGTTTAAAACGAAACAGAGTTTTGAAAAATATATCCACATTTACATGAAACTCCCATATAACACAATGTTAATGATGGGTTCAACTACTAGTAGTGCCGTTAGTTCGCAGGCCACTGCAAGCTTCACTAAGCCTATTTAGAATGAAGGTAAGTTGCCAGACCTATCTATATGTCCGTGGTCCTGACTAAATAGGCAGGGCAATGGTGGAAAGTGCATCATATTAAGATTGAGATTTCCCTCCAAGTCTTTTGAGGTTAGGTTTACACTGAAAGCACTGTTAGCATGCATTCATTGTTCATTTTAATTAGAATAATAAAACAGTTTTTCACTTACCAAGATGTATCATAAGTCAAAGTCGAGGAATATGAATATTGATAAACATTACATGGAAAAATAATAATTAACTTTTAAACAAGTAAACTACACATAACTGAGATCGCACTTGTCATAGGGACTCATAACAACACTACTCTCTAGAAGACAAAGACTAGTTTTGTACTGACATTGTGTTTGTGCTGCCACCTATGAACAAGTTAGAAAATGAAACCTACTTGCTAAGATAATGATCATATTCCTGGTCACTGGTAATAATAAATCATTTTTATTATTTTTACATTTTGCAATTTTTAATTTTTCAAGTAAAATAAACATACGAAACATATTATTGTGAATAATTATAACCTGTGTAAATTAGTAAATTATCAGCCATTTTAAATAAATGCAATGTGCATCACTACATTTTTGGAAGAACTAGCCAGTGCAATAACGTTTCATGATTTTTAATAATTTTAACTAATTTAGAATATAAAGTTTGGTTATTACATTTCTTATCAAGCTAGAGATGTCTTGTTTAATGTTCCCTATAATTGTACACAGTTCACAGCAACAATACATTTATTTTTCCTGTTTTGTGATATTCACCCCTATATTGGTGGGAGGCCCACTCCTGGTGGGTGGCCCAGGGCCGGGGCCCCTTGGCCCCCCCCCCCCTTAATCCGGCCCTGATGACGGCACGGAGGATGTATAACCTGTAACGAAAATGCTTACTACTCCAGCTGATACAGAAGTATCAGCTACTTGTCACTAGTACATTACTGTATCAGTAACAGGTTGGTACCGATACCGAAAATTGCTGTAACAACTGACCTCTACTTCAGTGAGAGTTCAAAGGCTTTATTGGACTATATATTTTGCATGCACCTTAAATTGCTGATTATTCTCTTTTTTTAATTATCTGTAGGATCTCTTTATATACATTAACTGTTATTATTGAACTTACTGAATTTTAGATGTAATTTATTTGTAACTTTTCATTGTAACAAAATTGTGATACCTGTAATCATTATAGTACTCAATAAATAATTCTCAGCTACTGTAAACACAGTTAAAAATTTTATAATCAATTTGAGGATCAGTGAATACTTGGTAGAGACAGAATAAGAATCTGAACTGGTATAACGATGGAAAAAATCCATCACTTTTGTAATTATGTGAAGGGATGTTGTTCTACTGCTGCTCGGAGAGTGAGCATGCCATGCGGTGCAGGTTTTCGGCAAGAAGGTGGTGGTGGACGGCCTCAGCCTGAACATGTACGAGGGCCACATCACGGTGCTGCTGGGCCACAACGGGGCGGGCAAGACCACCACCATAGCCATGCTGACCGGCATGCTGCCCCCCTCGGGCGGCACGGCGACCGTGGGCGGCCGCGACGTGAGGACGCAGATGGACGGGGTGCGCGCCAGCCTGGGGGTGTGCCCGCAGCACAACGTGCTCTTCAACGACCTCACCGTCGCCGAGCACTTGTACTTCTTCGGCAAGGTGGGCAACCACTCCGTCATTCTTCCACCTCAGTACAAAACCAATAAACAAATAAGTTGTGTAACATCTCGTTGGCATCAGGGGGTTAAAGATAATGAGAGATGTTGAGATGTAAATGGAGTATTGATGGAATAATTGGTTGAGGGAAGTGAAATTACTCTGAAGAAAACTACAGTTTCTTGGCCAAATCCGCCATGTCCAAGTCGTACCCAACCAGGAATCGAATCTACATCATAGTGATGGGTGTTGAATAATCCAACTGCTCAACCACCACGACCCCTAAAAGATGAAAAAACGTGTTCCAATTCTGTCCTTTTACAAGTCGACCTATTCTTTCTAAATCTGTGTCATCCCAATTGATTACATGACAAGGTTATTTTTGTGTTCAATAATTTACAATTAGAATATTTCATGAAGCATTCAGACTAGCATACGAATGAACACATGAACATCATGAATAAATAACTGATCATGGCTTGATGTATCATCGTGACCATCAAGGATGAGGCATTAATGAAAAAAAAGGGGGAAAGATCAGTGTTTGAGCTCGGTGGGGGCGTGAGCGCCTGACCACTGGAGCGCAGTAGGGGCTGCTGGTTCCAGCTGAAGGGGATGGAGACTCGGGAGATCCAAGCGGAGACCCAGCGGTACTTGAGCGTGTTGGAGCTGCTGCCGAAGCAGAACGCGCAGGCCCGCAGCCTGTCCGGGGGGATGAAGAGGAAGCTGTGTGCCGCCATCGCCCTGTGCGGCCGCTCCAAGGTCAGCACGAGGGGCGTAGGCAGATTAAACTCTTCCTTGGCTTCTGGGAGGGTAGTAACTAGTCATGTGTGATAACTACAACTATTGCTGAGATTATGCGTGCAAGCCATCGTCTTCAACATCATCTACCAGCATGCTGGTGTTATCTTTACATTGCCATCCATCATTCCAACACCTTATTCCCTTTACTCCACTCCACTCTCCCTTTTTCCTTTAACCCACTTTTAGCCAAGGGGCGTAGGCGGGAACACCACAACTGCTCGCATAATTAAACTTATTCCTTTGGCTCATGTGATGACTAAAACTATTGCCATGATTATCCACGAAAATCATCCACCATCATCCAGTCTGCTGGTGAAATATTGACGTTTTCTATCATCTCAGTTCTCAGCACACCATCACCTATACCCCTCTCTCTGTTTTACTTTAATTCCGAAATTTATCTGTTTCTCCCGTTTATGTGTAGTTATTTAAATATGGTGAGTGGCTGAGCGTGGATTTAAGGTTTTTAGGGTAAAGAGAACAATATTTAATTTCAAGTGAAAAAAAATCTGTACTTATTAGGGAATCCTTAATCTGGTTGCAAAATTATTAAATGTGGTTTGAGGTGCGGGCCTTACATCTTCTTTATGAGTTTGTTTCTTAGGGGGGTGGCTACGTAGTGACGGCAGTGTGGCAAGCAATCTTCGGTGTGGAGAAATCAAAAATGACGATTCAGTCGGAATACATGAAATTACACAACATCGTCCATTATGACATTATTACAGCAAGCGAACATCATCCAAAGTCATAGTTTACTTGAAAAATAATCTTAAAAAAAAACTTTCAACAATTTTCAGGCTTTAAAAAAACATCATAATTTAAAAAGTTTAATTTTATTTTGGTTTTCTTAAAATGTAACGCCACGCATGCTACCGCAATGGGGGTTGAAGGGTTCGTTGAAGCCTAGGGCGCCACCACATGTACAATGGGCATATGGACTCGGCTACTCTGTTCTCAGGGCCGTGACTAGATTATCAGAATTTTGACTGATAACAGTAAAAGTTTTATGGAACATGTGGAAATTCTATTCATAGATCTCACATCTCCAATTAGCCAGTTTGAGCAGATAATTTAATTACCAAGTTTAAATTATTTTTTTTTGTTTCAAAGTAAGTGTGAACAAGTATATTTTATGCATAGGTTTATGCGGAGGTTCGGTTTACCGTGTACTCGGGCGCTAATAGAGATGGACGGTGGGAGTCCTGGTCGAGAGGAAGAGGGGAGAGGAGGGAACCGACACGTGTCAGCAGCTCTGGTGCGCGGAGCACGGCAGTGTGTGTGGTCAAGTGTCTGGTGGTGACCGGAGAGGCGTGCAGGTGGTGGTGATAGACGAGCCGACCTCGGGCATGGACCCCGCCGCGCGCCGCAAGCTCTGGGACCTGCTGCGGCAGGAGCGCCACGGACGCACCATCCTCCTCACCACGCACTTCATGGACGAGGCAGACTTCCTGGGCGACCGCATCGCCATCATGGCCTCCGGCCGGCTCAAGTGCTGCGGCTCCCCCTTCTTCCTCAAGAAGAAGTACGGTGAGGCGCTGCAGCGATGCCTCTCCCCGCAGTTACCAGAGTGATCGTTGCATTCCGGAAGATCTGGGTTCGAATGCCGGTCCTGTTCCCTGATATCACTTCTGGCTAATGCTGAGAGGATTCCCAACTTTAAGCCTTCGTCGATTCCTCCTCCAATATCTTTGGTATATGTCATTGTGTGTTACGTATGAAATGACTTTGCTGTCAGTGAGATGTTAATCACAAGTTAAAAAAAACTGTAATTCAGTGGTTTTTAACCTCACTTACATGTGTTTGTGGTCTTCTAAAAGGCTTTGTATGCCCTCGTCTAGTCTACAACATATGAAATCAATGTAACTGAATGTAAGAAATACGGTGAGGCTTCTCTCTGGCTCTATCGACTCCTACCCCTGTAGCGGTTATCGAGTGTGTGCGACTACCACTGTTAGAAACGTCTACTTGAGCCTCGTTATATTCATAAACCCTGTAAACCCTAAAGTGTACACACAAAATAAGACCCGTATTCGACCTACAGGTTTTAATCAGGCACGGCTCCAGAGGCAGGGGTGTGGGTGATAGCCTTTTCCGCCTCTCCTCCAAGACCAATAAATTAATTTTAATTTTTAATCTATTTATGTTTACTTGAATAGGTACTTGAATTCATGTGTTAATATTTTTCTTTCATCTAAAGTTGTAAGAAACTATTAAAGATTAAATTTTTGAGACCATGAATTTGTAAATAATTATTCCAGGTAAATTTGGAAATAAATATTCTGACTTATTTAATGACACAATTTTAACTGCATCCATTTTTGTATGAAAGCCCCTCAGTATTCCTGGAGCCGGCTCGGGTTCAAATCCCAATCCTCTTTCCTGATAGGTAGGTACAAGCTGCATTGTCTTACCAGAAATCATATTAGAATGCTAGTGTCTCTCCATGACTACATTTAGAGATAGACTCAGTACCCAAGTTGCACAGTGGAAAAGGTTTGAACCCAACACTAAGTGGCTAATTCGCCAATAGAAATGTCAAAATTGTGTGTAATGGCAAACATACCTTAGGTACATGTCGTTAAGGGTACAATATTTAGGTAGTATCAATGCAATAAGTATTTGATAAGTTGAGGTTGGTAAGTTTAAAAAATCCTGTGCTTCAAATTACTACTAAGTTTTATTAATTTAACATGTTTAATTTGTTTTAGTACCATTTGTAAACAAATGCTAATGTAAATATTTGTGGCATCTAAATTTGACAGTTCTTTTAGCAAATGGCAAGCCAACGTTCCCGCTATGAACAGACGAAGAGAGTCGCTCTGTGTCACATGGCCGGTGTGTGGTGGTACCGTGCAGCTGGTGATGTGAGGTTGTGCCGTGCAGGCGTGGGCTACCAGCTGGTGATGTGTGGTCGTGCCGTGCAGGCGTGTGCTACCAGCTGGTGATGTGTGGTCGTGCCGTGCAGGCGTGGGCTACCAGCTGGTGATGTGTGGTTGTGCCGTGCAGGCGTGGGCTACCAGCTGGTGATGTGTGGTCGTGCCGTGCAGGCGTGGGCTACCAGCTGGTGATGTGTGGTCGTGCCGTGCAGGCGTGTGCTACCAGCTGGTGATGTGTGGTTGTGTGCCGTGCAGGCGTGGGCTACCAGCTGGTGATGTGTGGTTGTGCCCTGCAGGCGTGGGCTACCAGCTGGTGATGTGTGGTCGTGCCATGCAGGCGTGGGCTACCAGCTGGTGATGTGTGGTCGTGCCGTGCAGGCGTGGGCTACCAGCTGGTGATGTGTGGTTGTGTGCCGTGCAGGCGTGGGCTACCAGCTGGTGATGTGTGGTTGTGCCGTGCAGGCGTGGGCTACCAGCTGGTGATGTGTGGTTGTGCCGTGCAGGCGTGGGCTACCAGCTGGTGATGTGAGGTTGTGCCGTGCAGGTGTGGGCTACCAGCTGGTGATGTGTGGTTATGCCGTGCAGGCGTGGGCTACCAGCTGGTGATGTGTGGTCGTGCCGTGCAGGTGTGGGCTACCAGCTGGTGATGTGAGGTTGTGCCGTGCAGGCGTGGGCTACCAGGTGGTGATGTGAGGTTGTGCCGTGCAGGTGTGGGCTACCAGCTGGTGATGTGTGGTTATGCCGTGCAGGCGTGGGCTACCAGCTGGTGATGTGTGGTCGTGCCGTGCAGGCGTGGGCTACCAGCTGGTGATGTGAGGTTGTGCCGTGCAGGTGTGGGCTACAAGCTGGTGATGTGAGGTTGTGCCATGCAGGTGTGGGCTACCAGCTGGTGATGTGTGGTTGTGCCGTGCAGGCATGGGCTACCAGCTGGTGATGTGAGGTTGTGCCATGCAGGTGTAGGCTACCAGCTGGTGATGTGTGGTCGTGCCGTACAGGCGTGGGCTACCAGCTGGTGATGTGAGGTTGTGCCGTGCAGGTGTCGGCTACCAGCTGGTGATGTGTGGTCGTGCCGTGCAGGTGTGGGCTACCAGCTGGTGATGTGTGGTTGTGTGCCGTGCAGGCGTGGGCTACAAGCTGGTGATGGTGAAGAGGCCCGAGTGCCGTGTGGAGGAGGTGACACGGCTGCTGCGCGGACACATCTCGTCGCTGGAGGTGAGCCAGGACGTGGGCGCGGAGCTGTCGTACCAACTGGAGGAGGGCAGTTCTGCTCTCTTCGAGCCGATGCTCCGGGAGCTGGAGGACGCCAGGGACCGACTGGGCATCGACAGCTTCGGCATGGCGCTCACCAGCATGGAGGAGGTCTTCATCAGGTGCGTTCCCGCTCATTCCGGCTCAGCCGTATGTTTCAGCATTAGTTCGACCAAAACATAGCCAGTACTACACCTGTCACAGCTGACAACATTTAAAGGACTCGACTCGAACCTAATGTGAAACACAAAAAAATCCTTGATTTCACTGTTTACGTTTTCGGCAGCGGGTCGGTGGGCTAGCCGCCGATGTCTGTCGATCCCTAGGCAGCTGCAGCACGTTGGCATTCCTGGATTAGCAACTACTTGACGTGCCGTCCGCCTGCGGCATCCCACGGCCGGGGGGAGCGAAGAGCTAGATCTCACCTTCGGTGCTCGCCATTGCAAACCCCTCAATTCAGTGGTGCTTCTGACTGTTGAATTGGCAGTAAACACTTCTTGTGTCTTACTAGCAAGGCAAACTGGCAGAACTATCTCAGCTTCCCTATCACTTACAAGTCTGGTTCTCAGCTGCACTTGGTCTGGACTAAATCAGCTTTAATTAATTTAATGCATTTAATTTAAAAACATATTCCGTCCCCTTGTAGAGTTCATTCTCTGTTAAATTGCGTATGAGCTGATTATATACGATCGTTCACGAAGTATAATTCATTGGTACCTCACAATTAAAAAAACAACTAAATAATTAAATACACTTCTGATGCACGTCTGATGCATTTGCACATTTACTATTCTTGGGGGGGGGGGGGGAAGAAGATAGGAAAAAGAAGGATAAAAAGAATGAAAGGAAAAAGTAAGAAGAAGAAAAAGTAAAAAAGGAAGACAGTAAAAGAAAGAATGAGCTTAACATCTCAACATCAAAATCATGTGAAACAATGAGGGGTGATGCTATGAGAATGGTTAATTGATGGAATAAATTGATGGAGGTAATAGGTGTACTCTGAAAAACCCATTAGCCCACAGTAATGTTGTTACATTCCAGATTGGCAAGGCAACCCGGAATAATAACAAATACACATGAGCACTTTTAAAGTTTCGTTTATATTTTTTAAAAAAATAATTTCTTGTTATAAGTTACATTTTTTCATTGTGAGTTGCAGCAGCCGGGCGTCATACCAGTCCGAAGACGACACGACTACTGACAAAACACGAACAACGACTGTCGACTGCCGGCCGTAGACGGCAACCAACTACTACTGACTACTGCATTACTACTGCCATGTAGTTACCGTCCCTTTACAAAAACAAAACAAGGGAGGCAACCCAGTGGGCCGACCGACCAATCACATTATTTTCTGAAAAATACTGACATGGGGAGAGACATCACGCCACCTCAAGGTTCGCCCTGATTGGCTGGCGAGACTGTGCCCAGCGAAAGTTCCAGTTTCTTGGTACGCAGTTACACGTCCACATGCTGTGATTTCCCAATGACGCACTATCATGAGGTGCGACAAATGACCTGCTGGCGACAGTGTGTCACGCCCATGTCCTCCTTTCTTTTTAATCTTTCTAGACTGTTCTCGAAATTGACCGTTTAACTATTCATACCAGGCTTTAAAAGATATGTATAAACGTAAATAATACATATGTTAATTTTAAATTATAAAGTAAACAGATAATAAAACACTATAAAACATAACTGAAATTTAATAATCACCAAAAAAATATTGAAAGTAAAAATAATTATAAAAATATTCACAAAAACATTAAACATAAAATAGTTTTATTTAAACATGAAAAATAGTAGGGGGCGGAAATTCTGCAATGTTAAAACGTCTGATAGGTTTCCCACTTATGAAAAATCCTTGTTTGACCTCACTGGGAATCGAACCGGGATTACATCGATGAAATGTGAGAGATTTTCAGCCAGGAGGGCTTCACACTTCAAATGTGAAGTGAAATGGAAGCCGAGATGAACTCCGATTGTGTCGCGGTCTCCACCTCGGCAGCTTCGTGTAGAATTGCAGTGCTCGAGAACGAGTGAGCTATGAACACTCTCACATCACGAAACAACCACGGCAGAGGAACGGTAATGCAGTGATACTGTTGTTGCCCGGTATTGTGTGATGCGTAGATATTAGATAATGTATGTGAGGAGGAGATCACAGTTTGTTGCCCGCCTGTGTGAAGGGTTGGACGAGACGAGGAGCTGTCCCTCCGGAAACGACCATCCGAGTCTGTCGGCTTGCCTGCGGAGCAGAACTTCCTCCGTGGCGACAACAATGGCACAAGCAGCTACAGGGACTCGACCTTGGCCATTGGTGAGTGTCCAATATCATAGCTAGAGTGACAAATCATATCACTTAAATATGAATTTTCGTAAGCACCCGAGTGTGCGTGTGAGATTGTTTATGTGCCCAAAAAAAATAACGATACTTGATATAATGCAGAGGAAACTTTAAAGTCCATATATTACAATGCTGCTGCTGCTACTGTCCAAAAATCAAAAGTTTGAAATAACAAGTTCAGTAATTAAGAAGAACTGCGAAGTAAGTAAAGAATTCCCAGTATGACTAGGCGTATAGGCTTCGGCCTGAAACACACCTAGGTCATTCCACAACCTGGAAGCTCTTAATAATACTTTTAGTTTTTACTTAGCTTAAGGAAATAAAATTGTGAATCTTAGGCATTTTTAACTTAGCAAAATTAAGAGACAGATGACAAATAGTAGTATATCTTTCTTTTTTTTTTTATAGTGAGAATATTTACACAACAATAATAGTAATGTTCGATTTTTATAAATATTTCTCTGTTTCGTGTAGAACTTTTTTGAAAGATCATTTAAGGCCCTGTTACAATGTCACTTTTTTTTCTTTAACTATATTTGAAAATAGAATTGGAAGAGTAATATTTGGTGGAAAATAGCATCCAATTTTCTCCATCCAATAAATATTGACAGATAACCTCTATATGTTTTAAATTAGGTTACGCTGTACAATTTAAAATTTAGTCTGAGCCATCTCAAACTTCCCAATTTTAATCTTATTTTAATCTTATTTATCACTTTGTGCATTTTTTTTTTGTGTCCAAGTTTCCTATTACAGTAAAACCTTTTTGTTGCGACCCCATTTATTGCGACCACCTCTCTATTACAATCCGATTAAGAGGAACCGTAAAAAATTGCCGAAAATCCGAATAAAATCGGACAGAAAATAAGTTTCTTGTGGTGAGTAGTGTGTTACTGCGTTTATCTTGCCAAGTGCTGTACTGCCGTAAGCAGCGCATAAAAATAGATACCACTTCCTGTCGATCGCTGTCAGCGCTTAACAACCCCCATTCCATGTCCCTTTGCCGGCAGGGTGCAGATAAAGGTTTTTGTGGCAACGTGTTTACGACCGCTGTCAGCGCTTAACAACCCCCATTCCACGTCCCTTTGCCGGCAGGGTGCAGATAAAGGTTTTTGTGGCAATGTGTTTACGTTTAGCTTTTTGCGAGTGTCTAGTGTGGTACGCAGTTAAGGCAAAGAAAGCTACCTGCTGGATTTCTTTTGATTTTGATAACTATCGGTTTGACAATACACAGCGACAGACTGGATGCACGCCCGCCTCGACTTGTTTAACTGCCGCAGTGATGTTTATTTTCACAGCTCAAGCAATTATCTTTTCCCGTGGGTTGACAGAAAAAGGTCGCTTAACCCAGCATTAAAAAAAAAGGCTACGCCACTTATTGCCCACGCAGGAAACACACTGGCTGCCGTCTGTTTCCCTCGCATTTATCTTTCTTCTAACATTCCACATCTCACCTCTCGCGCGAGCAATAACGAAGCGACCACGCATTGGGCCATTTTATGCTTTGTTTGGTGACAGCAGCTTGATTTTATTCGGTATATTCATTTTCATAGGACCCTTGCTATTAAAATACATTTATATTTTAGTTTGAAAGCTTGTAAATTCCTTGCCAGAGATGACTGAACTCGAACTTGGTGTGAAAAGTGACATATTTTGACTCCTCCCTCGCCGCTTTAGTACCCCATTCATAATAGCCCAATTTTACGGGAGAAGGGAGGGTGAAATGAGCATTTTCTCACTGAAGGTTTTTCAAAGGGGAGCGAAGTTGGGGTGTTATAAGGGAGGACACTAGATGGTTTGTGTGTCTGGGAGGGATGAGCTAGCCTTGAAGAATGTTAATGAGAGGGAAGGGAGGGGTCAGCTTATGCGTCATAAAGCCGCTGCCGCCAGCCAGCCGGGCGAGCTTCGTGTGCGCCCACTCGCGTTGCATAACCTACAGCTGCCATATTTTTAAAGGAAATGTCCCATTATTTTTTTGTTATTCTTACATGAACATTATTGGAAGTATTAAAGCCGACACAAAAATACGCTGTGTGTTAAAATCGACAGATTTTAATGATCTTTCATTTGGTTTTTTTTTTTTAATTTTTTTCTGATTTTCACATTTTGGTCAAAATGTCCAATTTTTTGACGGTTCCCGAGAATGTATTCGTAAAATCACTGCTTCGTTAAATCCGGGGTTCGTGACATCGGGGTTCTAGTGTATTTAACTACGGAAAGCAGAAAACGTACATGTAAACTAACACTTATTTTCTTTAGAGGTGGTCTGTAGGGGGACGGACTTGTTATGAAGGTTGAAGTGGGTTTAAAGCAAAGCCGTCTAGCATTGTGAGTGACAGCATCCTGCCATTGTATGGCTGGTTAGCGAGTAGCGGTTTGGGAAGGGGGGGGGGGGTTGAAATGAACTGAAAATTTCGGGAAACATCTATTACGACCCCCCTCCCTCTATTACGACCCTATCCTGGGAACCATGAGGGTTGACTGTATAATTTTATTTGCTACATGAGAACACATGTTTATACATTGCGGGCAAGTACTGAAAGGCTCGCTCACATTTTTTCTACTGTCTATAAACACGAAAAAAAAAAAAAAAACGGTGAACCAGCCTGGTTTGAGGACAAGTCTGTTGGTATTTCTGCATGGTTGGCTGTAGCCATTTTCAAGAGTGACGGTGTCCATTGTCATACCTCTGTGTTACCTTACTCAGTTTCACATAAGATGCTTCTTTATGTGTTGAAGTTTTCACTGTTGATGCTTCTTTGTGTTTAAGTTTTCACTGTTGATAAGTAGGAACACCTGTATTTCACGAATACATTTCGTGTCAAGGTATTTCACAAAATACTGTAGCTTTTCTCCTGTGGTCGGTGAGAGGTGTCGTCCCGCTCTTGACGGGGCCAATGAGAATGTGGTCACCGTACTGCTGCACCCTCACAATTTGCCATGCCATGACTCTTAGAAAGCTACAGTATTTTGTGAAATACCTTGACACGAAATGTATTCGCGAAATTCAGGTGTCCCTATTGATAAGTCTAGATTTTTTAGATGCCTTCATAAACTTCTTGACAGGATCGTACAGCGTGTGGAGCCGGGCCGCGAGAAGGGTGTGTGTGTGTCTGGTGTGCCCACAGACGACGTGAGGGTGGGGGCGTATCTGACCGGCCGCCGGCTGGTGCTGAACCAAATCCACGCCATGTCGGTAAAGCACGTGCTGCACACAGTGCGCTCCTGGGTCATGTACGTCGCACACTTGCTCATGCCTGTACTCTTCCTGATGACCGGCTTCCTCCTCAGCAGCGAAATCTCCAGCACCTCCGAACTGCCCGCCCTGGTGCTCAGCCTGGGGGTGAGCCCACACCACTGTGTGCTCGCATTGATCTCGATCAGAGTTTGACACTGTTGCTGTTCGTAAACTTAAAAATGAATGAGGCCACCTCGAAACTGAGAAATGCCCTCTTTTATTGCATAATCGTCGCACCTATATTTTAGTACCCTACGTCAAAATTGGGATAAAAAACTTCTCCCGTAAACGTCGCATGTTGTTTTTGGTCCCGCTATCAGATGCAGAGCGCTTTGTGTAGGTATATTTTCCGTATGAAACGATGTATTTTAAAGTAGAAATCTAATATTTATTAGGACATTGCCACTTATTAAATTAACGGAAATACGAAGTTGTCTGACGTGTAAATTTTATTTTTAAAACGTTTTTAAACGTTATAACCTTAATCTGTACGTCTGTGTCACCGCGATGTACCGCTTATAATAACGTAGCCAGCGCTAGTTGGCATTATTCATGTTTGGTTATGTTGCTTCCTCTATAGAGCGCGCGCACGTAGTGGAATATCGATATCTCGCGGATTGCATGCAACACGCGCTCTCTGTCGAGTGCCGAGTTAACTACAATTGATAGCCCGCACTATTTCGTGGTAAGTGTATAATACGACGGTAGTTACGCGTTAGTTCATGTCACAGATTCAAGTGGCTTGCGTTCGGGTCACAGATTTTGTTTTTCTATTTAAAGTTGAAGAATGGTTTCTGTTGCATGCATTATAAATATAAATTTTTTTGCGTGCTCTTGTATACTTAATTTTTTTTTTAAATAAACGTACTTTCCATGAACGGTTTTGTTTTTATGAATAACTTAGGGGTACCTAACAAAAAAAAATTTCCCGCATAATCTTCGCACCCCTACTTTTAAAATTTGATTTTAGAATCACGATTATGTGAGAAAACACGGTAATCAAATGTACATCAACCTCAATTATAAGATCACCTTAAGTGTAAGTCTGCTTCAAGTGTAAGTTACTTTGAATTTAAGACAATTTCCAAAGTAAGAGGATGCCAAATATAATACTGCATCGGATATAAGAGGGCATCAAATTTAAGATCACCTTGAGAATAAATCGACCTCGAATATAGGTAACACCACTTTACATGTAATATCACTTCAAATATAAGATCACCTAGAATGCAAGAGGACCTCAAACACAAGACCACCTCAAGAATAAGAGGACCTGAACTACAAGAAACTATCAAAAATAAAATCATCTTGCAGTATCAAAACCTATGTTGATTACTAGTTGACTTCAAATACATTTTATGTGCATGTTGTACTTAAATTTTTTAGACCATATTCCTAAAGCACATTTAGAAAAAATTTTAAATTGTGTTTTTTTTTATCTCAGTAATTTGAAGCCTAAGTATCCTAGTTTTTAAAAATTGTTTTACATGATTGTGATTATGTACTGTTACATGCCAACTAAAGCCAAACACAAAGAAATGAAAGTGTCGTGCATTCCGTGTGTGTCCTGCAGTCGTACAGCACTCCCATCACACCGGTCGAAGTGGCCTCCGGCGAAGACTCGGCCAAGCGTCTCTACGAGCAGTTCAAGGCCTTGCGTCCTCCGGGGCTGGTGGACCTGGGCAGCCACTCCGAGTCCACCATGAGCACTTACGTCTTGGAGCAGGCAAGACTCATCACTCGTACAGTCATGCAGGGCAGGGGGAGGGGAGATACATCCCCCCCCCCCATGCATGTGCCCTACAGTTCATTATGGTTTACACTTGCAGATAATTTTAATTTTACCCTATTTTTTAACCCAGAAAGGAACATTAGGTTAATATTCTGTCATGTAGTATGCTAAGCAGTAGTTAATGCTTTTCAACTGAATTAGTTCATTTCCCACTTACGTATCACACTTACGTATTTATGTATAAATTTTATTCTTTCAAATTCTTGATAGTATGTTTTTTTTTAGGTTATTTTTGGACCTTTACTTTATTATTCTGTCTTAAATCCTTTTAAGTGTTATAAAATATTTTTTTTAGCCACTTGTGTAGCCATTATAAAATTATATTTAATTTTCCCTACAAAAAGTATGTTTGTTGCAGTACAAAATTGTGTGCAAGATTTAATTTTGTTTTATTTGTTTTAGAAATAATGTAGAAATTGTGGTTAAAGTTTGTAATATGTAGTTTGTTTAATACAAACCTCGTTATTTCCAAGTGACAAAGTTACGGTCACTTCAGGTGTGTATTGTTTAGGTTTGACTGGACTTTCCGTGTCCTGTTGCGGCATGTAATTATTGGCTCTGACAACGTAACTGCTCCTGGTTCGACCCTCTTGAACCACCACTGGAGCTGAAATAACGCTGTTCCAGTCGTTTCTCTTTGGGATCTGTCCTCGTTGTTCCCTTGCAGCCGCGTCTGACCCCGAGGAGACTAAGGGACTACAAACCATGTGCGCTCATAAGAGAACAAATAGATAACACTAAGATAGACTAGAGACGTGGCTCCGTTTCACTACGGAGTATTGGAGTAGAAGTTGTGTCTATGCTTAAAAAACATAACAAAGGCTCAAGTCTCAAGGTGATTGGCAAGCCAGATTTAATTTCTTAATTTCTTTTCCCTATTTTCTTACACAACAAGTTACATTGTTTATAAGGCTCAAAGGCAATAATTTAACGTCAATACAGAAAGACCTTAATCGCTGAGCACACAATTATAATAAATAATAAATGAGATTCTTAACATATTCAGAAAATTTGTTACGTAGGCAGTCAGCCAGATTGAAGCGTTAGGATCGCCGCTTCGTTCAAAAACCGCGCGTCTGCCCGGGCGGCGGCACGTCGTCCCCTCCTTCCTTCCCCCTCCTAGTGTATGCCTGTTCGCTTCTCGCCTCCTCTCTCCTCCTCCGTTCTGCGCATGCGCGCTGCGCGGCACATATGTTATATAAACAGATGTTTTCAATTTATTTGGTCTTGTTCTCCTAGTATCAACTAACTTGCCTGACCTAGTTTAGTCTCTTGTGAGAGCTCGAGTGGTTGTTAGCCAGAATGTAGTCAGTCAGTTAGGCTATAACTTTGTACGACGTGCGCGACCTCGGGGGAAAGAAAATGTAAGTTGGAGTGAGGCGGTCGCCCTTGCCATAATGTAAACGTTTGTTGAATTTTGTGTGTTTTGTCTAAATTCCCACCTGGAAAATTACGTTTGGATTTCATGTAACTTGACTTAATTTAACTTCACTTTGTTGGTATCTGTTCTCCCCTGAGTCGTCGACGTACGTAAAACGTAACGTAAATAATTCATTTTAAGAAAATGTAACTTACTTTTGTAACGCACGTAATGCGCATAAGGCAGTGAGTTTTCCCTGCACATCGACAATCTTGTAATTTAGCAGTTTCAATGCGTCTACCCCCTGTGACACCCCCTTTTGAGGCCCCTTAATGGGACCGCGCATGTTTTGTACCACGTTGCGCCGGCGTAAACTCTCACCTTTTTTGTGGCCTTGATAATGGCTCGTTCACTTTTGCTGTGTGTGTTAAGCACTTTAAAAAACCATATTGGTTTTTTTGTTACGTAAATTATCACCGTGTTATTTATTTTTGTTTGGCTTTATTAAAACTTTATTACTGTTAAATATTTGTTGCTGTGTTACAAATACCCGTCCTCAATCCTTGCCATGCTATGGCGTTTCACCTCGTTCCAATGTGTATAGGCATTACAAGATCAATACAATTAAATACAAGTTATCAAACAAAGAGTCAAACACTAGCATGTGAAACAATTACCTTTACATTTAAACAGAGTAAGGGTCAACAGGACAAATAATTTACATTCATAACCCCTCCAACGTAATACATTGCTACAGCCACTCGGGCATGCTTACAGGTCATTTATAGCAAATAACATGAGAGATTACCTTGAACACGTGAATATATATATACATACTGCCAAATAATACACAATTCTTTAAGAAAAGGAAAGCAAGCAAACTACCTTAACGTGCCCGCTCGTGCAATAAAAAGACTATTCCTTCAATAAAAGCACGTAAGGCCAAAACTACGTAATGTTACGTCAACAGGCTGTGAAAAATAGCTCAGAAAATTTTAGCGAGGTTAATCAGCATGCCTCAACATGGCATGACATGTCACAATAAACCAAGCCCCGAATTAATTCTGCTAAGTAACATGCACAAATGTTAAGAGGGGCTGGCTTACACGAGACCAAAACCTGAAACAGTTACTAAAGTCTCTATAGACGCGAGCCTGGCACAAAACACGTAAAGAACTTATGCATCCCCACATTAACTTAACTCATGAATCGTTAAATCTCCCAAGCTCAAACAAATGTTCATAGCAAAAGACATTTGGACACGTGTCGACACTTTCATCAATTCAAAGGCAATTTACGGCCAGTAGGCTCACGCCAAGGACTCACATTTAAGGCCGACTCGAACGTCACTCTGAAAATAGTTAACCAATGATGAGCGCGCTCTAAGAGAAAGAAGAAGAGTGGGGGGGACTGTGCTAACCGGGAGACTGACAGCAATATACTAATTGCTCGAACTAATGTTAAAAACAATGGACATTTACTCAGATACACGCACGCACGCGCACACACACGCTCACTTACTGCTGCTTGCCCCCTTATACTCTTGGCGCGCCGTGAGAGACAGTAAGCAGTAGTTTCACATCTTGCTAGCCCAGCCAGGTGGTAACCATTGCTAGGCATGCTGAGCACCATTGCTCCTATAAATCATTTATTACCATTTGGTCCTCAGCAGTGTTTCCTTAAAACTGTCCAGTATTGTATCAACTTGCCCCGTGCCAGTGCTCCTCGTGATGGCACAGCAGTCTGAACACACACTCCCCAATCTGCCGGTCTGATGTCACATGGTGCTGCAATCGTAAACTGGATTCTGTTTCAGTAAAAAAAAAAAAAGAAAAATGGCTCAATACAGTGCAAATTTGTGTCATATCCGAGTAATCTATTTTTCTGTTTACTTTCGTGGTACGTTTGAATATGTAAAAGAATACTAGTTTATTCTCTAACTTTAATTTTGGTGAGTTTGTGATACATAAAAAGTTATTTTATATTTGCGTAAATATAATTAAGATAAGCTGTAATGTGTGCCATAAGTCCTCGTCATTTTCATAAAACCAAAGAGTGCCTTTGTTATGTATACTATTTTTTTTTTTTAGGCATTTTTACAGTACCTCTACTGGGTGCACACCACAATATGTGCACTTGCCCTAGGGCAGATGTTTTATTGATTGCGAAATATTGCAATGTTTGAAAACTGTTAATTTATACTTTAGCACGCGACAAAAGTATAAAACCGTAACAAGAGTTTAAAAAAAAATCAGAGGCTAAAAATTACACACAAACATCGGGCCGTCAGGATAAGTAAACAAAATCTCAGAAAATTAACTTCATTGCTATATTAAATAATTCAATCCACTGTCTGGCTGTACAAATGTATTTTACATTACAATGAATTTATCTTGACGTTGTACCACCTTGGTCCTTATTTTAAGCCCAGGTCCCAGCCATGGCTGTACTGTCTGCCGCTGTTGGAGAGCACCCAGTGATGTCGCAGCCAGCCACCACCAGTGTTGTTTGTAAAGATGTGACGCCGACCGCCAATACTCCTCTATGTCGCATAGACCGCTATGCCTCATCAACGTCTCGCAAAGGCGTGTGCAGCGAACGCGCTCGTGCGCGCAGCAAAGTGTAGTTCTTGCGACGAGGCGAACGCCATGCAACGAGTTCTGCGCCGGCGGAAGGATCCGGCCGGGTGTGGCATATCCTTCCGCCGCACTACAACAGATTATTATAATTATGTTTTCCACAGGTTTTTATTAAACATTATTTTTCATTAATTAATAATTCAGTCCTTGCAAAATCATGTTTCACTGTACGATTTGTCCCGAACCTGGCCGGTTCAGTTTCCCGCGAAATTCACATGTTTCCGCGGGAGGGCTGGCGGGGGAGGGGGGGTCGCGCGCGGCGACACCGGCAGTGTCCTTCGAGAGCTCAACCAGGCCGGCAGCCTGCGCGCAACGCGGAACCTTCAACCTTTGCTTTCACCGACATGTAGTTTTCAATAGTGTAATTTCTTTTCAACCTTTCACGTACAGTTCCGCGGTCGGCCTAAATTTACCATGAGGTACTTAACTTAATTAAATCAGTGCTCTGAGATGAGTGTTCTACGTCTTACGTAAGTACTGTGGGGAGTTTTGTGAATTTACGTCGGCGCTTCACGCCCCCAACCTAGCCTACCAGCTACATAGTTTTGGCCCGCACGGGGCAGCCAGCAGGCGACGCGTGCCATCGGACATAATAACGATTCAGTCCCTGGGACACATCTAGACATCACGTAGAGTCGCCGGAGATACGGACCTACGGGTTGCTAGCCCAGTTTATTAAGAGCTAGGTAATAGTGAAGTGTAGTGTTAGTCAAGATGTCGTGTGCCATGTCAGAGTGTATTTTGTAACTTTCGCATCACGTGTTCAAGTCCGCCCCTCACGCGCATTAAAATCGTGAGCCGCCACTGAGGAAGTGAGCTGCGCGTGTGACTAGTCGCGTCGGGCAAACCGTTAGGGCCAGAACGGGCAGCACCATGTATTGGGAATGTGCTGTATTAAATTCTCCAACTAAACTTTGTGTTATTCTTCAGGCGTCCCGAGTGGCCATAACAGCTCGGGGGGCCCTACTGCGTTAACCCCTACCTCTAGCTATAAGGCCGAACCTTCCCTGAGATCACGAACCCGAGCAAAAATCACGTCTAAAAAGTCAGAGGTAGCGGGGACGGCATCAGATGTTGCTTTAAAACCTTAACCAGCAAGATGGATGGCATTGTACACATATTCCAGTGCAATTAATGAGTTTTTTTTCCCCCCAATTGCAGGCTGTAAACGACATTACTTCCTACACCCAGAACTTCATTGTCGGGGCAACTTTCAGCACCGACAGTGCAAGCTCTGCGCCTGAAGCCACCGGCTGGTTCAGCAACCAGCCGTTCCATGCCGCCCCGGTCGCGCTCAACCTGATTCACAACTCCATTCTCCGGAGCACGCCTGCGGGCTCGGGACGCTCCATCAGCGTCGTCAACCACCCTGTGCCGTACTCCGCAGTTACCGAGGTGGGCTCGCCACTGGCACAACTGTGTTTCCTCAAGGGTTTCAAAACAAGGGACAACATACCGTGTTTTATCGCATAATCGTCGCACATTTTATACTAAAATCAAGTTTGAAAAGTACGGGTGCGACGTTTACGTGACGGTATATTTATTATCCAAATTTTGCCACCCTAAAATATGGGTGCGACGATTATGCGATAAAACAGGGTACTCCTACCTTCTCAAATATTCTGTTTGCTCTTAACGTCAGAAACCCGTTCTGTAGAGTGCTTCAACATTCCCCTGTGTTGTTCATGCTATGCTTTGAGTTTATTTATCTACATTCGTATAGTGCAGTTTTTGAGAAGTTTGTTTTGGCATGGTAAAAGTAGGGGTTGGAAACTTGAGATGATACATGTGGTACCACGAATTCCCAAAAATTATTACTGACTTGTGAACATGCCACAAGCTACTTATTTATGATTTAATTGGACGAAGGAGGGTATGATATGGAAAAACTGATCTTGATTAGCATTTTTATTAGTTAGTATTAATGTTGTAATAATTTGTGCATATATGTACTACTGACATGTTGATATGCCAGCAGCAGCCAGATGGAATGGGAACAAATTTTCAACCAAAAACAATATTTCATGTACCTAATTCTCCATTGTCAAGAATAACCCATATTTATAGATACATGTGTGGTCATAGTATGTTTTGAACTTTTTTAAAGAACTACGTATAATTCCTTCATAAGCCTAGCTAGCTTACATTCGTCTTCACCGGGCATGTATTAGTTCACTTCTTGCATGGTCAGCCTGCCGAGTTGGAGCTACTAAACATTACTGGGCATGTGTCAATGCGACTGGCTCTCTTTGAAAGCACCTTGATGAAAACAACTCGCTCATGGCAACATTACCAAATTGCAGAACAACTCCAGGTTTAACCCAGCAGGGAAATTGAACTCTGATCATTTTGTTGGAAAATAAGACAATTATTTTCTTATTGTTTGTCACATAAAGCAGAAATAATTTCAAAAATATATATAATATTTATATAAATGTTTTTACACGCATATGAATTGTTCAATTTTTTTCATAAATGGGTTATGAAATTCACCATTTAGGTTCTTTAGACTTCACAGTACTGTTCATCTGTTCCTTACGTATTTTAAAGTTTTTTCTGTATGTCTCCTTTCTCTTCAGTCTCCGTTGCGCCAGCAAAGAGTGGTGGATGTGAAGTAATCTCCGCTCGTGTTGTCTCGCCAGGTTCGCATGCAGATGTCAGGCAACATGCTGGGCTTCCAAGTGGCGTACAACTTGGTGTTAGGCATGGCCTCGGTGTCGGCGTTCTTCGTGCTGTTCTACGTCAAGGAGAGGGTGAGCAGGGCCAAGCTGCTGCAGTTCGTGTCCGGGGTGGACGTGCTCACCTTCTGGGGCACGGCATTCCTCTGGGACCTCCTCAAGTTCTTCGTCATCGCCCTGGCCATCGTCGTGACGCTGGCGTGCTTCCAAAAGGACGGGTTCAGCGAGGTGGATCAGCTAGGTGACGTTCACAATCGTGTTTCAAATGTTTCGTAACATTTATCAGTTCTCTCTTGCATTAAGTCTTGCATACCACCATTGCTTTATATCCTTTAAAATTAGATTTTTATTGCCTGAGATAACAGATGATAAAGAGGCTATAGGTATTCAGTTTTCAACCGTGAGTAGCAGGCGTGTAATCTCTGATTGATTTGAAGAATGGAACGGGAAGTAGGCTATTAAACCCAGGGGAGTAGTGACGAAACCCCAAGAACACATCACATCTCATTTTTTACCGTTGTTGTAGGTATTGTCAGAGTTAAGTTTTATGCTGGAAAAGTCTTTACAGTTAGCGTGGACTTGGGTTCGAATGAGAGACCAAAGACGTAGGACCATGTGTAAACTAGGTGGTAATTTTTTTACATCAATCTTCTGAATTCATCTTTTCGTCATGATAATTTGCACAGACATTACTTCAGTGTTTACAAAAGTTATCTTCAAAACACTAGACACATTCAAGTTTGACATCTTGCAAGCTGGAGTTAACAATAAATACACTAGCTGATTTTTTAAGTAGAAAAAGTAGAAAACATGAAAATCAATGTTTGTTGTCAGTTATGCTGGTGTGCTTCCAGAAGGATGGGTTCATATGACAGTGGAAGTCAAATTAAAATATCTAAATAAAAACGTTGCATTTCATAAAATATTCATAGGTGGAAATACTAATTCGAAATAGAGATGATTGTTAATGGCATTCTCTCTGTGTGAATGTTGAACATTATGAAAGTAGGCCAAGCACGACAGGTACCACGTGCATGCGCCATGCCCACAGGTCGGATACTGCTGATGCTGATGCTGTTCTGCTGCGCGATGCTGCCCACAGTGTACCTCATGTCCTTCCTGTTCAGCGTCCCGGCCACGGGCTACACCTGGATCAGCATGTTCTACTGGATCACAGGTGCGCCCGCATCGGTGACTTAATTCTTGTGCAGTCTGTTCATTATCGACCTCTATTCTCAGTTCTGGTGGGCTGAATACAATAATTTTTCTTTTTATTTGCACCGTGGCGTGAACCAGCTTATTCACACCAAGTTACAAATGGTGCTCATAGAGTCCCTGTACACTCTTAACTATTGTACAAGTGTACAGAACTGTAGTCCCTTCTGCTAGGAACAGCTAGACAGAACTAGTTGTGTTTGTTAAGTATTGCGGTAAATATTACAGTATAGTATGAATGATTGATATACGTAATACGTAAACAAATGAAAATAAATAAAACATATAAGTCGGATATCACATTCGGATCTGCATCCATTTAATAATTTATTTTTATTCTTTTGTTTGATAACAAGTTTGACAAAATTTCAAAATTACATAGTGATGAACAAGTAGACATTAGAGCTTTGCATGTAAGACAAGAGTGCGGGGAGTTCAGGTCCCACAAAGATTATAAGCAAGTACAATAACTCAGCGCGATATACTGCGCTATAAAAGTAGTTACAATTCACGTTCGACAATGCTGACTAGTATGAAGTACAACGAAAATATATGAAAATATAAGAAAAAAAACTTATGTCAAGGGACAGACTGATGCTTATAGCCAAAGTGGCCAAAAACAGTTCATAGTGAACAGTGTAATATGTCCCTATCCAGACATCGGCCCGTGGGAGCGCTTACCTTACACGTGGCAGTGCGCAAAGCCAAAAGGGCGGAAAACAGCAAAAACGTCACACTGGCAGGAAACCCATGATGAGAGCACTTAAGGTGCCTAAAGCAAGAATTAAAGCACATACCACAAACGAAAACGAGAAACTGTCAGACAAACCCAAGCAACGAGCGTGAAAAGCGGCGATACAAACCGCGTAAGAAAACATGCTACAGACAATACCTAATTAGGGCGAAAAAGTCGGGGTCACAGACTAACCTAGCAAAACCCTGCATGATGGCGAAAGATGAACTTTACGTTACTCACTGGGATCCCACGACTGTATAACTTACTTTACACACGGCCATCTCGTGCCCACACAAAGAGAAAATCATTAAAGCCCTTCATGAAGCGAAGTCTCCCACGGCACCGTCCTAGCCTAACAAGCTAACTGATTACATGCTTAAAGTATGCTAATCTAAAAAGAAGAGAGCCCGGGCAACAGCTTACGGCTGCTTAAATACCCTCACATAGAGCGCGCTGCGGTTGGAGAGCTTCGGCGGGGAAGCTGAAAAGAGCAGGAGGGGGAAACAAACTCACTGGGGAATGTCAAGAGAGGAGAGAGGGGTGGGAAGGCTGTGACGTAGCGACGTACGAGGCAGTGGGCAGCTTCAGATTTTTGTGCATAATCAGAATGCAAATAAATTTTCTGTGAGGAATTATGCTTAGATAATATTTTTTTGGGTGTAGGTATATATATTTTAAATAATTCTTATTTCTATGTTCTAAGAAAAAATTATCACTGATAGCAAGAATGACTCGCAGATTATCTGTCTGTATAAAAATGTCATGATGGTTCTATAACATACACATATGTATAGCACTTGTTTGACAGTTGTCTATTAGACAGATTTGCCGTCACCCGACCTCTGTGAAAGGCCCGGGGGGTACCTGACGGGCGCTACGGGCGTCGCGATGCTCTGGTTGTCCGGAGGGGCGCCAGGCTAGCGGGCTGCTAGGCCGTTGGTGTGGGGTCGTGGGTACTCTGCCCCCGCGTGCCCCGCCAGGTACATGGCTTGAATGTAACCTGAATGGTTCTACCTTGACTGTGAAGGCCGCTCGGCCGTGTGGAGGACAGGTTGTCGGTGCGGAGGGTGAAATGCCTGCCCTCCAGGTGTGGATGGTATTTCTTCACGGCCCACACCACCGCCAAGCAATCCTGTTCGTTGCTGTGGTACCGCCTCTCCACCGCGTCGAACTTCGCGCTGGCGTAGTCCACCACCTGCCGTTCTCCGTGGTCGTTCACCTAGTACAGCATGACTCCGGTTCCCAGGGCGCTTGCGTCCGTCTGGAGGACGAGTGGGCGCTCGGGGTCGATGCGGACCAGTGTGTGGCACCGGGTGAACGCGCTCTTGATGGCCTCGAATGCCGTCTGGGCGGGCGAGCCCCAGTGGTAGCGGACTTGGGGTGACAACAGGTCCGTCAGAGGCGCGATGACTTGTGAAAAATTCGGAATATAGTTCCGGAGCCAGTTCAGCAGCCCGATGAAGCGCTGCAGTTGCTTCCGGGTACGTGGGACTTCTGCCATCGCGATCTGCTGGAGGTGACCTAGTTGGGGGCGGTTCCCCTCCGCGTTGACCACGTGGCCCAGGAAGTCGACCTCGGCAGCTCCGAGATGGCATTTGGCTGGGTTGGCCGTCAGGTGGTTTGTGGCCAACCGCTCCATCACCAAGGCCAGATGGCGGCAGTGGTCCTCCCAGGTGTCTGAGTACACTATGACGTCGTCCAGGTATGCTAGGGCGAACTGCCCGATGTAGCCCTCCAGCACATGGGTCATCATGCACTGGAAGGTGTACGGGGCGCACTTTAGGCCGAACAGCATAGCTCTGAACTGGAACCTCCGTCCGTCTGACACCGTGAACACCATCTTCTCCCGGTCCCCGCGTCGTATGGGCACTTGCCAGTACCCGGACTTCAGGTTCAAGGTGCTGAAGACCTGGGCCCTTCCCAAGCCGGCTACGGCGGCTTTGACGCTAATCTTGGGGGGCGGAGCGCTGACAGTCACGGCATTTAACGGCCGGAAGTCCACACAGAATCAGCTTGTCCCGTCTTTCTTGTTGGCCAGCACAATGCACGCATTGTACCGGCTGTGGGATGGCTCGATGACTCCGTTGTGCAGCATCTCGTCCACCTGCTCCCGGATGATTCGCTGCTCGCGAAACCCGTAGCCGCGAGGCGGGTCGAACACTGGGTCATCAGTCAGGGTGGGGATGCAATGTTCGGTGACGGTGGTCCGCCTCAAGGTTCCGTCCACGGCAAATACCTCAGCCTGGTAGGAGGGGGAGACGTTCTGGCGCACGTCCGCCAGGGTCAGCACCGCGTCCTGTCGGGGGGGCGTCTGCCCTAGTGCGTACACCACGTACCTCTCGGCTCTTCCCAGGTTGAGGCAGGGGGGTCCTAGCTCCAAGACCGCATCTTGCTGGACCAGCCAGGGGAGTCCTAGCACCACCTCCTCACACAAGTCTTGCACGACTACTGCGGACACCCTACTGTTTAATTCCTGTGTACTCACCATGAAAATCTATTAACTTGAAAACGAGAGGTGGAACCACAGCGACGTACAATTTTTATGTTAGTATACAGACTGTATCTTGGTGTCTGTATTGGTGGATCTGTATTACTATTGTTTCCCGTTCGAATGTAGGTCCGGATAGAGTATCTCAGTTATTTAGATAGAGTTTATGTTTGTGTGTGTGTGTGCGCGCAGGTATGACTGGCTTGTTGCTGGTGACAGCGTTTCCAAACCTGGGGCTGGACTGGGTGTTCGTCGTCCTGTTCCCGCTCTACTCGCTGGGCAGCAGCGTCAACCACATGCACAACAACGCCATGCTCCTCGAGACCTGCGCTCCGTTCAGGCCCTTCTGCTCGGAGCAGCACCCCAACTCGTGCTGCATAGGTGTGTTCTGTGCCTCTGTCGCTCCACTCAAACGTAACACTACCTAGCCCATTACAAACAAAACTAGAATTATTGGAGAAAAGATTTTATTGTAGGTCAGTTTCATTTTTGAAACAGGAGATACCAATTTTTATTTTTTGTGAACACTGTTTATTCATAAAGATATCACAATTTTCAACTAATATGACACTTACTTGTTCAATGATAGTTTACTAAAAAAGTGTAATTTTGACCGATAATTTATGCACTTTTACAATATAATAATTTGTAATAAGCATGTCAAACTATTGGGAATAATACAAATGAATGAGCAAATATATGTGCATTTGAAAAATGTACCAATGTCGTTATGTAAAAAATTAGTTACTAATACAGTTGAAATATAAAAAAAGCAAAAACAAATTTCCAATCTACGGTATTCACCTGCAGAAGGTTTGCCCCTTTGTATGAGTCGCACCTTTAATTTTGGGCAAAAAAAAATCTTAACATTTTCATCGTAATAGTTGCCCCTGCATATGGGGTCGTAGCACCATATATGTATATGTCTTCACTAGAGTTCTGTGGATACAAGTGAAATGTTCCTTTTCTCAGCTTATAAGTGCGTAAGATTGACCCTCGTGTTAGGCAGGTAAATTCGCCCTTCCTTATATTTATGACCCATCCAATTGCCACACTTCCTAACAAGACAAAGGAGAATACTGTTGTTTTATATACCCTCGTTACCATTTCCTCCATTGTATTTTATTTTTTTACCCATCCCTTTGACACGGAAAAAGAAGAGGCGGCCAGCTTCTCTTTGTCAGTTCCATCTATAAAAACTAGCACACAGTTTACCAGAGGCTGGAGGAATATAAAAGGTGCTCTTATAAGCACCAGCTATGGCTGCAGTTTTGTCACGGTATGTTCAGTTGAAAGAGTGGGAAATCTCATTCAAAAACAATGATGTTTGGGCACAGTTGGATCATGAGCATCTGCCAGGATAGACACGTCAATTGTGTGGGTGCCAGTTCACAGGACATTTACAAAGAAAACTCTCACACTCACTCTCAAACTTACTCTTACTCACTTTCACACTCTCTCACTTACTTTCACACACTCTCTCACTCACTTTCACACTCTCTCTCACTCTCACTAACTTTAACACTCTCTCACTCACTTTCACACTCATTCTCACTCACTTTCACATTCTCTCTCACACTCACTCACAGACTCACTGATTCTCACACTCACTATCACACTCTCTCTCACTGTCACTGCTCTCTCCCTCAGGCTGGTTTATTTTAAGATTTTCCTCTCCTCTTCTCTTCCTCTCAGTGCAGCAGATGTGTCACTTGCCGATGCCATGACAGGTCGGATGGTAAAAAATAGTTCTAAATTGCATTGATAGTGAGTTATTATAAAAACCATGTTGCGTTGTTTTTCGGGCGCTGGTTCCAGCTGAGGCATCTGAAAATGTGGTCAGACCATAGAGCAGTTCCTAATTGAACTTATGAATTTCTTTGAGGATAAAAAAATTGTTTTGAAATTCTGTAGAACAGAATTCAAGACAGCAAATTTTCCCACTTTCCAGGTCTCTAGTGATGCAGATGTTTCGGTTGTTGGGACGGAGAAAAAAGAAGCTGAGTTGGGACAGTCAGCTGTTGTATTTGGCGCGGACTCAGATCTACTTTTACATTACTGCTGCTTTGATGTGACCCCATAGTGTCGTTTACGTGATAGTTATGGGAAATTCTACACCCGCTAGAAAAGTTTACTGAATCAGAGAACTAAATGAAGGTCTTTGTATCATGACCAAACACCTACTTTTCATACGCACTTTCATGTGATGAACACAACCTTTGCTTTGTACAGAAGAGGACCAAAATGACTGTAACTTATAAAGTCGTCTGATATATTCAACAACTTAACCTTCCTAGGATTGTTTTTTCAGCTATAAGTGAGCATTTCATCATCAATTTGTATGGAGGTAAACGTTCAGAGTGACTTGACAAAACCATATGTATACTACCTATTTATTTAAACGTGTTCACCATTTTTAATTTTAAAATAAATTCCATTAAATTATAAGTTACCAAACAAATACTACAATTCTTTAGTAAAAAATGCTCTTTTTCTATGTTTTCTAAACCGTTTTAAATTAATAAAATTACATCAACTTTCTACTTTAATCTTTTTATAGCACTTATGAGTTCTACTTCTATAACGGAAACGTTCGGTACCAACAACACATCCTTGTGATTTTCCATTGCTGAATTATAGTTTGGTTTTATAAAATCTAATACGGCAGATGTTTATTCAAAATTTAAGGTCCACATGCAGAATTTTTTGGGGGCTTACAGGGGGGCTAAAAAAAAATGTATTTCAGAAGGTATCAGCTTTATAATACCTAATTATTGCAGTCTCCTATCTTAATTTGCTTATACTATACAGAGAGGTTTTTTTTTTTTTTAAACAAAAAGTTGCCGTCATCCGACCTCTGTGAAAGGCCCGGGGGGTACCTGACGGGCGCTACGGGCGTCGTGATGATGCTGTTGTCCGGAGGGGCGCTAGGCTAGAGGGCTGCTAGACCGTTGATGTTGGGTCGTGGGTACTCTGCCCCCGCGTGCCCCGCCAGGTACACGGCTTGAATGTAACCTGAATGGTTCTACCTTGACTGTGAAGGCCGCTCGGCCGTGTGGAGGACGGTATATTACGGAAAATGATTGTATACGAGTTGGTGAGAATACATTTAATTTGGGAGTTTCACCGGGGGTCCACGTGGGTACACAGTACGCTCTACAAGACCGCTCCGCGGTTCAGTCCCGCTACAAAAATTCTCACCAATACTTGGCGACGTCTAGCGGTTACACAATTAACAAGAAAAAAACACAACACTACGTGACACTGAAATGGTTACCGCGGCAGTCTCGTGGGACGTGGGTCGATGCTCGCTGGAGCCGACCAGCGCCGAAATTTAACGTGAGCAGAGGGGGCGGAGGGGGGGGGGGGGGGCACGATGAGCGGGCTCCTAAGTTCGGCGAAACACTTACGTGAGTGATACGATACGCAGCACGGTATCACGATGAAGACGGTCGGGATAGGCCCGGTTCCGCAAAACACGCGCCGAGTCAACGTGGGCAGCGGTGAATTAATAAAAGGATTTAAATTTGAAGATGTAGTACAGAATAAAAATAATCAATGAAACAAACTTGAATGCTGCCCACGGACACACGTCTGTTCACGGCGCGGAGTGGTTGGAGACTGCCGAACATGGCCGCCTCGCAAGGAAGAGAAACTTTCTCTTCTTTGTGAGTAGGCACCAAAAACTTATAATAATTTAATTGGTTATATGATGAGTAAAAAACATGCTCCAGGTGCTTGATTAAAACTTTGCACCTAGTAAATATTTGCTTAAGGCATAACAATTGTTTTACTTAAATAATTAATTTAAAAAGCGACAACAAATTGGCGACAGTAGTATAGTTTGGGGGCTCCGGAAACTGGGACCGGGGTGTGGAGCCGGAGCCGGTGTCCGCCATCTTGGATTGTGACGTCATGGCAGCCATCTTGGATGGTTGTGACCTTGACCTTGACATTTGACCCTCAAAATTCGTCAAAATTTGCCAAAATTGGGCAAACATTGCCCAAAATTCCTCAAAATACGCCAAAATTTCCATTTATTTGGAAAAAAATTCCGCCAAAAAATCTCAAAAAATTCCACAAACCAAAAATTAGGATTTCGAAAATCCTCAAAAGTCGTTTTGCCCTAGAAAGAACCCAAATTCCTAAAAACGGCTTAAGCATCCATGTCTAAAGCCTCCGGTAAGCCATTTCTAGGAATACGGATACCATGACCGTCATATTGGATTATGTCGTCCCCGTTGCAATTTCCGTTACGGCCGCCATCTTTAAAATCTTTATTTATTATCCGATTTTAATGAAAAAAAATTAAAATTTATAAAAAAATTTAATTAATAAAATTTTTATGAAAAATATTTAAAAAACAAACATTAACGACACGGAGCTCGGAGTCTGTGGTTCGAACCCGGTGAGGACAAACAAAATAAAAATGGTGACCGATCCTTCCCCCGTGGTGGCTGCTGGCAGACTGACTCCCACCACTTTTTTTCAAAGCATATATATCACCAGTGAGCATGACGTCATTTCCGCCATCTTGAAAATCCGTAATTTTAATGCTAGAGATTCGGGAAAAAATTTAAAAATCATTAAAAAAATTAATCAACCTAATTAAATAATAAAAAAATCCTTAAAACCACCGTTGCACTTTTCGTGACGGCCGCCATCTTGAAATTACCCGCTAGAGATCACCATCCTGTTTTCGTCTGCTAGAGTGTGCCGATACCATGTTAGTATAATTATCTGGTCACCACACCTTTGACCTTGACCTTGAACTTTGACCTTGACCTTGAAATTTGACCTTGACCTTGAAATTTGACCTTGACCTTGAAATTTAACCTTGACCTTGAAATTTGACTTTGTCCTTGTCGACCATCATGGACCCGACATTTTATGTTCAGTACATGCTACCAGGAGCTATAATCAGACAAGTTACAAAAGAACCTTGGATGAGCTGGGGAGGGAGGTGGCAGTCACGTGACCGAAGCTTCTGGCGGGGGTGGGGGCCAGTTGAGCTGTCGCTCGCTTCCGGGAAACAGTGGTCCGGTGTCGTCAGCTCGCGGTCCTAGTTACACGATCCAACACTATCCATGGCATCAACGTCGGGTCATAAGTCACGGATTTTAAGCGGCACGCCGTTGCGGGGACAGGCACGGGAGATTGTGTACAATGTGGCAACACATTTGAAAGAGCAAAAGCGATTACATAATTTGAAGTACAACATTGTCGAAGCAACAAGTGCTGCAACAAGGGTTTCTCACTCAACTGTAAAAAGAATTTTGGCAGAAGGTAAAGTAAAAAGCAAAAATAGTTTAAGTTTTTCTACTCCCACGGGAAAGAATAAGGAGCGAAAAAAAAGAATCGAAGTAGATGACTTTACGTGCGGCGCTATACGGCGGAAAATTCACGAGTTTTACACCGTTAGAAAAACAATTCCAACATTAAATAAACTGACCAGGGCATTACGAGAGGACGGAGTTTTAAATTGCAGTAGAGAGTACTTGCGGCATTTGTTAAAACGTATAGGATTTAGGTGGAAGAAATGCCAATCAAAAAGAAAGATTTTGGTAGAAAAACCGGAAATTTCTGCTTGGAGGGGGAGGTATCTACAAACAATTCGTAAATATCGAA
This sequence comes from Bacillus rossius redtenbacheri, assembly GCF_032445375.1. NCBI lineage: Eukaryota > Metazoa > Arthropoda > Insecta > Phasmatodea > Bacillidae > Bacillus > Bacillus rossius. The sequence continues at coordinate 9,021,087 of NC_086330.1, forward strand.
ATGCAGGTAGAAATATCGTGTATGTTGACGAAACATACCTACATGCAACACATTGCGTTAATTCCTGCTGGCAGTCGAGCACTGAAGTAGGTGTAACAGAATCAATTGGCAAGGGGCCACGTTTGATAATCGTGCATGCTGGTGGAGAAGAAGGCTTCGTTTCTAATGCTTTATTAATTTTCAAATCAAAACAAAAGTCTGGTGATTATCATGATGACATGAACTACCAAAATTTTTCTACCTGGGTGAGACAGAAGCTACTTCCAAATTTACCTGAAAATAGTGTCATAGTTCTAGACAATGCCAGCTACCACAATGTCCAAATAAATAAAAAGCCTACGACCACTACTCTGATATCTGGCATCCAAGACTGGTTAAAAGCCAACAACATTCAATTCTCCACACACATGACCAAAGCCGATTTGCTACTTTTGGTAAAATCCCACCAAAGCACAAAAAGATTCAAAGTGGATCAAATAATAGAGGAGTGTGGCCATGACACTATTCGTTTGCCTCCTTACCACCCGGATTTGAATCCGATTGAACTAGTGTGGGCAGATTTCAAAGCAAAAGTTTGCGAGGAAATATCTACATCTTTGGACGATAAACGAAAACTGTGTGAGAAATTATTTTGTTCCTATACGGTGGAACAGTGGAAAAAGTGCTGTGATCACGTTAAAAACATTGAAGCCGAATATTTCAAGAACGATGCAATAGTGGACATCGAAATCGACAAGATAATAGTGAATCTTGACTCATCATGTGGCTAAAGTTCTTCGGGTGGCACAGGATCTAGCACTACAGAAACGGCCGAATGTCTGAACTCAGACTCGAGCTCGGAATAGGTGAGTCGCGTTCAAATAAATTTTAACCGTACTTCCCTGTTATACATAGTTATAACTGTTTTTGTACTTTTACAAAAATTCCTTTGTAAAACTAATTGCCAACGGGTTCGAATCCCGACTCTGGCGTTCTTGATGGTAACCATGTTTTCCAGAAATTAAACAACAGTTGAACGATGTGATGGTTCCTAAACAAAGAACGACGCAAGACCGCAACATAGCGATTTTTAAACTCTCAACTTTCTAGCGTTTTTGTCTGGAGTGTCCGCCTTCTTAATTCATAACAAATCCTTTCCGATAATGTAAAATGCTCAAAATGTGTATCTCAGGCCCTGGGTTTACTTTTTCGCTGCGTTAATTTTATTTGTGTGTGGGCGTCTGCTTTGTTTGTATTAATTGACAGTAAAGTTTGTTATTCGTGTTTGTAAAATAACTTGTTAAATAACTTACGTTTCCTTTGTAGACGATTGGCGTATTGGAAAAAGCTGACGAAATCCTAGTTCCCAATAATCTCATTCAATATAGTTATTACATTAAAAATAACTTAGTTTTTTTCTTGCCATCCTTTTGTCGTTATGGTTTTTTGTTTATATACTTAGCCTTACTCTTTACATTCTTAACAATAGGCGTACAACTTAGACTGAGCGAGATGAGCTCAGATACATACAAAAAAAAGGTATTAAATACTTGAGTGTTGCCCGCGCAAAGCTGCGGCGAAGAGTTATTTCTTCGTACATAGTTTACTTTGCTACTGGCCAACTGCGTGGGTACGATACCGTGTTCGTGTAAGTCGGGCCGACGCGACGGACAAGGACAAGGGCCGAGTCACTCCCTTCCCCTACTTCCCCTCGACGGTCCTCGGGAACTCGCGCATGCGCAGTAAAAGGTTCAGCTCTATCTTGTCGGGTTATACCACCTGCTGGAGTACACCATCTTGTGTGTGTACTCGTATTATAGAGTACATTTCCATCTGGATAATTTTATTCTAACCCGCTACAGTGCAGTAATCATTTATTACCGAGGTGCCCCCGCCATCTTGAAATTCGGCCGCCATCTTGAAATCGTGTAATAATGTAGCTAGAAAAGCGGGAATAAATCCAAAATTCATCAAAAAAATCACTCATTAACTTACATATTGATTCGATCCGCTCCAGTCCTTGGTTAGATACTCGATCGATGCAATAATGTTTAATTTTATGAAAAAAATAATAATTTCAATAAACCACGTTCAACATTCTTAAAGAGACTTTAAATCCTCTACTACCATCATCCTATCAGACATCAAGACCAACATCTTGGAATATTCGCAATAATTAACATATATATTCAGGAAAAAGTTAAAAATTCATTAAATAATTTTGCAAACAATATACTGATTATTAGGTCGACTAAGGTCCTTGGCACGATCCTGGACGAAGCTAAAATAAATTTAATTTAAATACCAGAAAAGTGTAAGGTTCGAGAAATAAAACACCACAAAGTCTTTTACAAACATAATATTTATTACACAATTTCTATCCTACTACAGGATCACTTGCGAAAGGCAGCAATCTTATAAATATTTAGCCCTGCATAGACGTGCAATGACTAATTCTTAGCTCCAACAGCTCAAAATGGTCCAACAGCTCCAAATGCTCCAACAGCTCCAACAGCTCCAAATGCTCCAACTGCCTTTTCTTTCAACAGCTCCAATGATATTGGGCTACAATGCTACGAGTCTAAGAGACTACGAGGCTACAAGGCTACGAGTCTAAAAGGACCTAGCTGGTTCCGAGTTATACATGGCTGCGAGACTGAATGACTAAAAGACCGCATGGCTACGAAACTACATGTCTATGAAGCTACAAGGATACAAGTCTACTCGGCTCCAACACGCAATGTACGCAATTTACACGCAATGAATGTAATGATTACACAGTACACACAGGAAACGAAATGAAGAAATAATACACACACAGGAAAAAAAACTGAATGTACACACAGTACACACAGGAAACTGAACGTACACACAGGAAACTGAACGTACACACAGTACACGCAGGAAACTGAACGTACACACAGTACACACAGGGAACGGAACGTACACACAGTACACACAGGAAACGGAACGTACACACAGTACACACAGGAAACAGAACGTACACACATACAGTAGCGGAAACACACAGGCTTAGTTGGAAATCAGAATACAAGAAATAAAAACATTAAATTTTTTCTTTCAATATTTAATTACTTCTCAACATTACACAAATACAAGTAAAAGAAGCCATTATTGTATGTAGCCAGCTTTCCTCAGTTCTTTGAGTATGAAGGATATTTCTTTGATGCACGAATAGTTTCCTGCACAAAGCGAGCCATGTAGAAGTCTTATCCGGTCAATGAATATGTTTGGATCTTTCCATGATGTGTAATCAATCTCTTCTACCACCGTCTTATTTCCTTGTTTATTATAAATACTTTTAATATCACAATCGTCCAAGTGATCATAATAAGCATTATCAGATTTATTTATTATAACACGACGTTTCCATCGTTTCAGTCTCAGGACATCGCCACATTCTTCGATCTTGTCAGCTCTAGGTGCTTCATCACAGTCTATGCCTTTGTCAACAGCCTCAGAGTCACTGTAACAATCACTGTAGAAGACATCCTCTTCACCCAGATTACCGTATGAATTCGCCATTGATGATGTCGTAGTGTCTTCATCGTCTTCATGCTTCCTTTTTAGGAGTCCATCATTTTTACAAAGAATGGAGGATCTACTGAATATAGGCTTGAATGTATTCTCACTTTTCACGGTGTTGATACTTCCATTAGTTTCAGTCTTCCCGAAGCCATTAGCATCCTTCAATTTATGTTCTTCCTCACGATCGGGTGAGCTAATACCATCACGCTCAGGACAAGGAAAATTATTGTCGTAATGCAGATCACTCTTCTTTAGTCTAGTGGATCCATCGGTGTCCTCTATGCCGTAAGTAGTCTTGACTTAACATGTTCTACGATGTCTTTTTAAGCTGTCAATTCGTGTTAACAACCTGCTACAACGATTACAGCTTAACATGTTGCATAATGGGTTTCTAGCACAATCATTCTTCTCATGACAAAATCCTTGCCACAGTATCTACAGCGGCTTCCTTCCGATTCAGCTGCAGATAACAAACCATGATCCATGGTAGCTTCTATGACTAATGTTAGATACAAACTGTCAGTTTTCTCCAATTGGAACCATTTCTTAAATAGAATTTTTTTAATATTTCATCAGCGAGAGTTAAGTTATCTAATGCAAAGCAAATAGATGCAAGTAGTTCTGGCTGTGATCAACAGATGTCGCCACGTGTTGCTTGCAGGTAAATAATATCTATTTCATTAATGCGGGATGCGGAATGCTCACTATCGATCGCAAAGGAAGGTTGGCTTCGCTAGACTCCAAGGAGAAAGAAGTTCGTCCTTCCTGTTAGTGCTTCTGAGATTTCTCAGAGATTATTATTATTCGACTGAGTAATGATTTTTTTTTAATTTCCACCTGATAAAAATATTACAAGTGATGATTAAGTAGCAGAAATTCACTAATTAAAAGTAACCTTGAATAAAAATGACATGCCTCATTAAGTAAAAAAATCTTTCATGCAGAGATCAATTCCTCATCAGTAACCAGAAGCACTCGGAGAAAACCATCAGATGTCTAGTCAGGAATAATCAGAAGCAGCCAGAGAAAACCATCAAAATATTAACAATAATAATCAGGAGCACACGAAGAAAACCATCATAATATTGACAAGAATGATCAGGAGCACCTGGAGAAAACTACCATAATATTGACAAGAATAATCAGGAGCACACGGAGAAATCCACCATAATATTGTCAAGAATAAACGGGAGCACACGGAGAAAACCACCATAATATTTTTTTTTTCATGAATTTTGGATTTTTTTCCCGCTTTTCTAGCTACATTATTACACGATTTCAAGATGGCGGCCGAATTTCAAGATGGCAGGGGCACCTCGGTAATAAATGATTACTGCACTGTAGCGGGTTAGAATAAAATTATCCAGATGGAAATGTACTCTATAATACGAGTCACATACAAGATGGTGTACTCCAGCAGGTGGTAGCTCCTGGTAGCATGTACTGAACATAAAATGTTGGGTCCATGATGGTCGACAAGGACAAAGTCAAATTTCAAGGTCAAGGTTAAATTTCAAGGTCAAGGTCAAATTTCAAGGTCAAGGTCAAATTTCAAGGTCAAGGTCAAATTTCAAGGTCAAGGTCAAAGTTCAAGGTCAAGGTCAAAGGTGTGGTGACCAGATAATTATACTAACATGGTATCGGCACACTCTAGCAGACGAAAACAGGATGGTGATCTCAAGCGGGTAATTTCAAGATGGCGGCCGTCACGAAAAGTGCAACGGTGGTTTTAAGGATTTTTTATTATTTAATTAGGTTGATTAATTTTTTAATGATTTTTAAATTTTTCCCGAATCTCTAGCATTAAAATTACGGATTTTCAAGATGGCGGACATGACGTCATGCTCACTGGCGATATATATGCTTTGAAAAAAAGTGGTGGGAGTCAGTCTGCCAGCAGCCACCACGGGGGAAGGATCGGTCGCCATTTTTATTTTGTTTGTCCTCACCGGGTTCGAACCACAGACTCCGAGCTCCGTGTCGTTAATGTTTGTTTTTTAAATATTTTTCATAAAAATTTTATTAATTAAATTTTTTATAAATTTTAATTTTTTTTCATTAAAATCGGATAATAAATAAAGATTTTAAAGATGGCGGCCGTAATAGAAATTGCAACGGGGACGACATAATCCAATATGGCGGTCATGGTATCCTTATTCCTAGAAATGGCTTACCGGAGGCTTTAGACATGGATGCTTAAGCCGTTTTTAGGAATTTGGGTTCTTTCTAGGGCAAAACGACTTTTGAGGATTTTCGAAATCCTAATTTTTGGTTTGTGGAATTTTTTGAGATTTTTTGGCGGAATTTTTTTCCAAAGAAATGGAAATTTTGGCGTATTTTGAGGAATTTTGGGCAATTTTTGCCCAATTTTGGCGAATTTTGAGGGTCAAATGTCAAGGTCATGGTCAAAGGTCAAGGTCACAACCATCCAAGATGGCCGCCGTGACGTCACAATCCAAGATGGTGGACACCGGCTCCGGCTCCACGCCCCGGACCCAGTTTCCGGAGCCCCCAAACTATACTACTGTCGACTGTAAATTTAACTACAAATTGTCTCAATGTGCACTGTTTGGGTTTGAATTCCCTTAGTTTGGCTAGACCACTATCATAGGCCAATTAATCAAGGCCCGTAGCCGCTGTGGCTAGTAACGAGGATTGTTTTCTGTTCCGTGCGAGCCGCGCACGCACGGAGTCTCTACGACGCACTTGCTCACTGCATGTGATTACTTAATTTCGTCCTAATGCCTCGTTTGGGCATTGTTTTCCGTATTCGAGCCTTTGGGGTTTCGTGTCCTGTTGTTTTAATTCAGTTAATTGAGATCACGCCCAGGGCGCTAGCTTGACTCAATCCGGCTGGGTGAGGGGCGCGCTCCGAAAACGGGATACGGTACTGGCGGTGCGGAGCACGGGCTTAACGGCCATGGTCGGTACGACGTCAAAGTTTAGTTCAAGTAATGTCTAAAAATTACTCTTCTCTAGTTAGAATTGTGTGCACTCTCTGGTGTGTCTGGTGTGTAGTGTGTAGTAAAGAATCAGTAATGCTCTGTCTTTTTACGCAGTCATTGAGGGGTCGACAGTGAGAATGGATCTAGAACTATAAAAATGTTCTCTAATCTTAGGAACACACTGAGTTTTGGGTGGATCTGTAGTAGCAATGGAATCTCTTTTGATGGAAGGATTCAGAGCCCCCTGAGAAAAACAGCTTCTAAAAGAAAAGTGTTTATCAAGACAGCTAGGATTTAACATAAGGTTTCCATGGTGTGTGATGAGTTACAGGAATCTTATAACGTCAGCTCCTGGAAAATACAATTACTTTTATTGTCAAAATAAGTTCTCTAAACACCAGAATGAATAATGTAATTTCCATATACTTTCATATTCAGTACATATTCATTACACACACTGTGCAGTTTTAGAGCGTGTTTTGTAAGTACATGCAAATACATGTATTGCACTTATGAAGTCATATGTTTTATTTCCAGATCCCAGATTTTGCCCTAATAGAACATGCATAAAGATGACGGAAAACTACTTTGAGTGGGAGACTCCTGGCGTTGGGCGAAATGTTGTGTTCTTCATCATGAGTGCGATTGTCTTCAGTACAATCCTGCTGCTCATAGAGCTCAATATTGTTGGCTCTGTTTGGTACAGCTTGAGGGAACGCACGTCTAATAAGCCAAAAGGTAATGTCACAGTGTAAAAACACATCCAAACAGTAGCATGCACTCCGTAGTAGATAACTTACATTATACTGCATGAATGCATGGGTGAGGCAGAAAAGTTTTAAGTTTCCAAATACCGTGTTTTATCGCATAATTGTCGCACATTATATACTAAAATCAAGTTTGAAAAGTAGGGGTATGACATTTATGTGGAAAAAAAATTTTTTGTTCGGTAGTTATTCATTAAAAAAAAAACATTCATGGAAAGTACGTTTACTTAAAAAGTAGAGTATACGCGAAACAATTTAAATTAATAAGTCATGCAACCAAAACCTTCCTTCAACTTTAAATAGAAAAACAAAATCTGTGACCCGAATGCGAGCCTGAACTAACGTGTAACTATAGTCGTAGCATAGAGTAAATAAAGTACTAGTACAGAGTGGACACTCAATGCTATTGCAGTTCTACGTTTTTTTTATTCAGAAATGCGCTAGTTGCTATACAAAAACGCAAACTTGACAAACATTAAAACGAAGTTGCAATGGCTTAAAACCGAGATAAAGAACCTTCTGGAGTAAGACTTACGTTTCAAATTATAAGTAAATTTTAATTTAAATAGAACATTGATCCTAGAAAGTACAATTTGCAGTTAATATGCTTAAAACACTAATTTGAATAGTAGGGAAATTTGCAGCTTCAACTGAATGTTGGCAAGCTTGTGACTTGTTTCGTGCATGCATTTATATTTATAAAAATATTGATTTTATTTTTTTTCCCTTATAAGCAAATCATTTAACTAAATATCGGTAAACGTAACATATAATGATTTAGGAGAGCAATATTTTTAAAACAATAAGTAAATTTCTTACCTTCGGGACAGTGTTTGACTTAACCTCATTTCGGTTAAAAATGTTTTCTTTACGTAGCATAACATTTGTTAAAATGCATAACATGTAACATATTTTCGGATTATAATAAATTGCTGCCTTTTTTTATGTCCAAGAAATAATTTCTGTTCTAGTATAATCACGTTGATTGAAGTTAAGGTTAGGATTTTCGTAGGTACCTACCGAATTGCATTACAAATCGCAAACAAAATGCATAAAAAAACGTGCAGAAGTATATAATCATTAACACAGGCAATGTGTATTTCTGGCAAATTTAACTGCCTATGATGTACAATTTTTCCACAAAAATTGAAATGAAGCTGTTACCAATGGCATCTAATTCTTTATGGATTAGGTGAAAGTACAAATCTTTATCATATCTTCACTTCTTGAAGACACGTGTGTAGCAATAAATTAAGAAGGAAAAAAAAACCTTAATTTCAACATAAAAATTTAAGACACTTCATTTTTTCGCAACCCTCACCTCGGTAATTGTTTCGTATCACGTATCCAAGTTTATCCCTTGATCCTGTTGGCATGATCATGTATGATTTATCCGGTGGCACATGATGCTTGCTGTTTTAATTAATGTTAAAACAGCAAGCATCATTACCACAGGATCAATGTATTCAGGATCATGCCATTTATTAGTATCAAGGGATAGACTTGGATACGCAATACGAAATTTTTACCCACACCTCCCTCTCGACCTAAAAATAAAATTCATACAAAACATTTAGACTAATTAAAGTACATAAGCAGCAAGTTTGAGCAGAATTTGAGACTCATTGACATTTAGAACAGTACGTAAGTATTTATGTATTGTGTGCTTGTCCTCAATGTGCGACTACACACTACCTAAAAAGAGGAAATTCTGTAGGGCATGAAAACAAAATGCTCATCACTATTTAAACTACACAAAACTTTTATTTTGTTTCGTTTTAATAATTTACACATACCTAGTTTCGTCAAGCGGAAACTTAAAGTAAAGTTAATTATTATTATCTCTTCTCGTGTTGTAGCAGTAGTTAACACAACACGTAGCTGAATCAGGCATGTTTCATAACAGTGATTTATAAAGCAGTTCATGAAATCATTGATATTATTTAGCGAGATTACTATTTCAACATGATAGAAACAAAATTTCCTTAGAAATTTTTTATTAACCTAATATCACTTAATTCAACGCCGACGCCATTAATTATGGTGTTGATGGATAAACAAGTGGTTCAACGTGCCAACGAAAACTCGTTTATTTTCTTTTACGTAAATATATTATTTTCATTTCAACAATATTAATTTATGCCATAAATTTGATAAAATGTTAAAACAAATGTAATAATTATTTAATCAACGTGGTATTTTGATTATAATTTTTGTGCTCAGATGTTGGATAAAGCTGTATAGTAGCTTCGAGCATATATATCATAGAGAGCTTATTCGTCGTTTGTTTGGAAACCGAGATCTCGAACAGCTGATTGTTGGCTACCTGCTGGAAAACTTCCATAAGAACCAATGTAGTGGCGGGCTATCGTGCGGGATTTCTATAGTTTGCTGCGTTTGAGAAAGATAATAGGTTTGGTTTATATTAATAAACGTATTAATTAACCAACGTAGAAATATATTAGTGCTGAAGCTTATCAGAAAGTTTGTAAAATATGGTTTTTTAACTTGAAGACCCAACCCTTGTTTACCCTACTTCAAATGTATTTAATTTAATATGGTTACTTCTTGTGTTGCGTACGGATGTAATGAGAGATTCGAAAACAGAAGCAGTGTTTCGTTTCACAGGTAAGGTTATGAATAAATAGATTTAGTTTAAGAAAGGATTTGAAACAAAGCTGTTGCGATGTGACGATAGCCGACTTAACATTTTGTGAATTAGGCAAATCCGTATTTATAATATACTTTAGTTAATGTCAGTGTCGAGAATTCTATGAAACAATTATTTTAAAAGACAATTATAAACTGATATTCTCTTATTGTTTTGCAAAAGATATTTGGAATGTGATAAACCTAACCTAAGCGACCTTAAACATGATCAACCATTGGACCATTAAATTACTTATGAACTATTTGAATTATTGCAATGCTATTTTACATAATCATTACAATAGATGTCAGTAGCTAAGAAAAATGTTTAATCTTATTTCTAATTTCTTTTTATAGGATGACCCCTAGTTTGATTTTTAATGTTTTTTTGTAGGTTTTGTGTCAAACTTATTGTTAACATTGTGAGAGTTTTTAAAATTTACTGTTTTACAGTTTCCCAGTTGATGAGAAAAGAAGAAGTATTTGGACTTTGGCTCTTAAAAGGGTTGATTTATATATGATCTTTTGTTTTGAGTAAAGAGCAGACATTCATAAAACTAAACAGGGTTGATGCATTTGTAAACAAAGATTGTGCAATGATATGGATGCCAATGATGTGACCAAATTCTTGTAATTTATGTCTTTGGACTAAATTTATTTACTACTTATTAGAATGTAAACTCAAGAAATGTAACATACTGTATAAGCCTGTTTACCATAATTATATAGTTTTAAGTTTCATTGAAGCTAAATGTAAAATGATTTTGGAAAAGTATCTGTATGTGTGTGTGAATGTGACATACAATTGTACATGAACTATTGTATTTAATAAAATAGATTTTCTTACTTTTTTTTTTAACTAAAATGGTTTTCAATTTTGATTTATTATTTATTTTAGAACCTGAAACCTCATATATTTAACTGCTGTAATTTAAACATAACTTGTTATTTTTTGTTTACTTTTAATTGTAGGTAATTAGATACCTACTGTAGATACCTACCATATTGTTTTTCAGTTCCTAACTCGGTGGCCAAGGCGGCAGTTCAGCTTGTCGCTCAGCAAGTCAGAATATAATGTCTATATTTAAATGTGTGCTTTAATAAGAATAAATTTGTCATTCCTTCCTCATTATTATTTCATTTCAAGCTAACATCCCTAATAAAGACAAATGAACCTGTCTCCTTTTTTGCCCAACAGTCTGAAATCAAAGAAGGGAGGGATAGAAAAGTAGCAGAATAATGACTGGCAGGAAGAAGATGAAACCAGATCACAAAACCGAAAACTAAGCTTCATAGGTTCAGTATAGTGGACAGATTTTATAACTTTTAAATTTAGTGTGTATAATTTAAAATAAATAATGTTTAAAAATGTATGGCTCTTTGCTTAATAATTCTTTATCTGGCCAAAATCTAGAGAAAATAAGGGTTGTTGCTGGTTTTTCAATAGCAGATGAATACTTAGTTGTGAAAATGTAGTTACATTTAATTTGAGGGCATTAAAAGTCTAGGTCAAACAAGCATTGCTACTATTTTTTTAAAAATGTGATTTGAGAATTGAAAACCTAACACACTACTTAATATTTACGAAGTGTATTTTTATAAGTTTTCCATTATCCTAAGTTTTTTAATGGCAACATCTTTTAGGGGTTCCATATAACGGCCAAAATTCATATGCAGAGCTTCTAGTTACACATTTTTCTCGAAAACCAATGTTTGTTTCAGCACACTATTTTCATATTGGTAACATCTGTCACCATTGTATGCATGTATCTTAAATAACTTATGTAAGTTATAGGCATTATAAACACAATTTTACATTTATTAAGAGCATAAAAATTTTAACCTCTTTATAAAAAATAGTTATTTTATTGTTAATTCAAAGTTATGATCAATACTTTCAATCTTAAGGACTTAACATGTTTCTCTGCATTGTAATATTCTTATGTCGCGGCTTTTCCGTAATAAAACATTCCAAAATTACTTTTTTCCAGTCACTAACTACATTCCTCTACTTATCCTGAAAACGATGTTTCTAAAATCCTACTAGTTTCTTAGAAATTATCATTTATAGCTTACATTGCAATACCTGAGCATTTTTGCGGCTACCACCATTTTTGCTTTTCCTTGCGAGACTATGTGTGTACATGTTCTGGAGAACATAAAATTATTGTGGATGGTTGGTTTGGTTAGTATAGCTAAATTAAAAATACTGTACAGTATTTTTTTTATAGTTTCTTAGGTATTTATAATTTAAGTAGTAGGTAACTATCCTGATCAAAACAATTATCCACAATATTTGTAAGTATTTTTAATTTAGTTTGAATATTATCTAATTCCTGTCACACAACTCTATAAAAGATGATATGGAGATTTCTCATGCACATTTTTATCCTTTAATGTTGTGGTATTAAATTTTCTTGTGTGAATGACAAACTTCGATGAACTTTGAAACTATTTGGGTCTCGGAATTTTCTGGTGTGAACTGTTTGCACACTGTGGTAATTTCTAAGCAACCATTAAAAATATTTTACTTTATTTTTTAATGTACCCATACTAAACTACATATTTTTAATGTAGCTAACATATTCAAATTGTCCATTATTACATCACAAATTCATGATTATTTACACTGAACATGCACAAACGAAGCCTCAGAACAGACTGTTGTAAACGTTAGCACGCTAGGTTTGCAGATCCCGTGATTCTCCATACATACAAATGTTTACCTGGATCTGAAGCAACAAAAGGCTGTTGCTACATGAATGCACAGATATTGTTATTTAAGTTATAAATTGTGATTTCTCAGAAACCTACAGGAATTTAAAAACACAATGTTTAGGGTAAATAGAAGAATGTCATTACTGTTCAAAAACTGTATTTTCTAAATTCTATTATTTTAGTCGAGCAAAAGTCATCATGTAAGAATATTACCCTCTGAATATGCAATTCAAGCTTTCATGTAGGCCTAATACAATTACAACTCTGTCTTGCATGTACATACCCCAAGGTAGGCTACCTGTGCCCCTTAATACACATCTCATTATTTTCATAGGACATGGTGGGGCATTATTCATTTCATTTAAAAATCATACGGCCAATCATTATGGTTACCTTTTTTTATAGTTTGAGGAAACTGTAGAGTAACATTATTATTTTATTTCCACTCAGCATAAATTATCTGAATAAAAATTACTATTTATTAGCTCCGGTAAATATTAAACAAGCTCACTCAAACGACCAAAGCCAATAATGATAGAAATGTAGCTGTCTCGAAAATAATGTTATATATCTTGTATCATTACATTTAGTATATTTATATTTCCAATATTGCCTAGCATTGTGTAGATTTTAATAAAGTTCGTAATAAAATACGAGCTTAAGACTGAATCCATCAAAACGTATTGACAAATACACAAGTGTTGAGGTTAGAGGTACGATACACAACAAAAACACTCCCTTCGGGCACAATAATAACGTGAATTCCGATCAATTCAGACATATTTAATTACTTATTTACTTCTACATTCTTTACTTAACACATTTATTGATATAAACGAAGCCTACAATCGTCCGTGAATGCAGCAAACACAAAATATCACACATGTTAGTCGACTACTTCATTGTTTCCTATGGCAAAAACCCGTCGCGTAGCCTACAATCAGCTGATTGAGATCCCGGGATCAACAAACAACACAGCAGCTATAGCCAATGAGCTATCTATAAGTATATATGATCGAAGTATAGTAGTGATGGGTCGTTCGTTAACGATTCGTTCAAAAAGAACGAATCTTTGAGAGAACGAAATCTTGCGATTCGTTCGCGATGTAAAGAACCGGCTCTTTGAGAGCCGGTACCTTGAAAGATTCGGTAGAACGAAAATGCGGAGAGAACGAGAGAACCAACCGGCTCTTTGAGAGCCGGTACCTTGAAAGATTCGGAAGAACGAAAACGCGGAGAGAACGAGAGAACGAGATGAGAGAACCGGCCACGCGCCCGGTCTGATTCGTTCGTGAAATGATTCATGACGTCAGGAGTCTGAAGAATTAGTAATCACAGCGTGAGCATGTTCATAAGAGCAAACGATAACTGATCAAATAAAATAGGGTAACATGAAAAGTATCTATACCTGAAAATGTCAACTGTTAAGTAGTGGTTTAAAATTGCGTTTTCACATTCACATACACAAATTTGGGGAAAAAAAAAAACATGAATTAAAAATAACAGGGAAAGTAACTACAAATGTTCACACTTACCATTTAGGTGTTAATTAATGTACCTACTTCATTTTTCTCTCTTCATACTGAATCGCAGTAGTAGTATTCAATTTTTGTCTTTTTTTCTCTAAATGTGTTGGTCTACATGTAAACACTTTACTCTCTCTAGAGTGTAAATAGCCTGTATATTAATATTTGTAACTTAAAAAGTAATACAATATAAATAATCTTGTTTCATATACGCAACTGTGATTCACTGGCTACGAAAAGCAATGTTCAAGTACTAGCTATAATAGTGCGATTACAAATTAAAGTTAAGAAAGATCACTTTCGTACCTAACATTCTTAGATTTAATGCTCCCGTATTATATAGAATCACTGCATGAAGCATTTGCAGCGATCAACAGTCAATAATTTTATAACAGTCAGTATACAACTAGACGTTTGAAATTTCATTTACCCATGCAGAGTAGATAAAGATAACCACCCACGCGATCCAGCCTCCTCTCGTTATCGGGTCACGCGATAACGAGGGGAGGCTGGAAGCAAACACGTAGCCAATACTCTAAAGGATGAACGAGTTACGTCACCTGATATAAGAGCCAGATCCTATTCACAGAAAAGAACGAAATGACCGAGATGAACGAATCGTTCTGAACGAATCTTTCACGGAACTGATCCGAAAGTACCGGTTCGGTCAAAAGAACCGTTCTGCCCATCACTACTGTATAGCAACTAGAAAAATGCGTTTGCTATACCCTATGAAGTGTCCCCCCCCTGAGTCGTAGCAGACACATACCACTAAAGAGTACGGGCCATCAAATGTAGTTAACTCGGCACTCGACAGAGAGTGCGCTTTGCATGAAATCGGCGATACATCAGTATCGATATTCGACTATGTGCGCGCGCTCTATATGGGAAGCAACATAACCAAACACGAATTATGCCAACGAGCGATGGCTGCATTTTTATAAGTGGTACACCATGGCGACGCAGACGAACAGATAAAGGTTGTAACGTTTAAAAACGTCTTTAAAAGAAAATTAATACATCAAAAAACTTCGTATTTCCGTTAATTAAATAAATAGGTAAGTGGTAATTACCGAATAAATATTAGATTTATACTTTAAAATACATATTTTTATACGGAAAAAATACCTACACAAAGCACTCAGAATCTAATAGCGGGATCGATAAGAACATCATGCAACGTTTACGCGAGAGGTTTTTTATCCAAATTTTGATGCCCTATTTTATAGGCGCGACGATTATGCGTGTGCGACGATTATGCGATAAAAGAGGGTAATAGATATCTATGTTTCTTCCCTAGGATAGTAGAATCCCATACAGCAGGATTTTTATCTCAAATGCAGATGCCTGCTGCTAATTATGTACTCTGTACATTTTTTACCATTCAAAATGAGTATTTTATATCAGCATAGTGCTAATTATCTTATCACAAGTATGTGACTGACTTACTCACCAGCATTTCTAGTTTATAAATTTATATATATATATATATATATATATATATATATATATATATATATATATATATATATATATATATATATATATATATAAACACACACACATGCAGTTACATTCAGCATTATTTATAAATATAAGCTACTATATTTGTAGATACAAACAGTATTACATAATTCAGTTAGTTTTGTGGATGCTCGTAACTTGAAGCTCTTCACCTTCAGGTACCATGTTCATATTTACAGCATCATACGTTATAGTGTGGCGAGCATGTGCCATGATCCTACGAGACTGTCGCAGATCTATGGCAGTCGTACGAGCATGAAGAAGGGGAGGGTGCTGGTGCTAAGCATACAAGGGTGGGGTTAGTTCTGGGATTTTTGTAAAAATCAAAAGTATTGAAATGTGGATGGAAATAAATTGGCCTGGATCTATTTTAAAGATCGACATCCTTGAAGAAGGATTGTAAAACCTGTAATTTGTTAATTAATTATTCATAACACTTTTAATTCATTCTTTGAATAATACTTGCAGTGGGGAAGTTTTGATGCACAACCAATCAGGTATGTTCTCGCCTGTTATTGACTGCGTGTGTCCGTTAAAATGTTTTAAATTACATTTTATTTGATTCATTTGGGAAAGAATGATCCATATTTTGTGATATTATGGTACATTATGAAACTTTAAAGATGATAACCAACTCTCCTGAACAAATGTCAATTTTCACATAAGACTACAGATGCTAGTCTTCATACCTTTATGTCATTAGCCTTATAAAGAATATATGTGTGTTTCTGATCTGACCGAAACAGTTTTCAGTTGTCTGTTAATGAATTTCTTTATGAATTTAAATAATTTCTAAATTGTTTTCACAAATTTACTTCTGAATAAATATATGTATCTACTTTATGTTTATAAAGGAGTTTAATAGAATAAACTTTCAACATGTATGCTAGAAAAAACAGGAATTTTATTTTTATTTAAAGCAATTCAACAGATGCATATCCCAGGAAGAGACCAAAGCATGCACATTTCCTCTCATTGCAGTCATGGTTCAAGATTACGAACCGGACTCGGACGTGGTTGTAGAAAACTTCAATGTGCGCTCTGCCAACCCATATGAGCTCAAGAATACCTTTGACGTAGTGCTCATGTAAGGATTGCTTTCTTTTCGTATACTCTCCTGCAACAGTCTTGAGCAGTCTTTTCTGTTCTTCATTCTTTAGTTTTGGGGTGTTCTCTGGGATTAAAATAAAGTTTGCTTTTTAGTGTTTAATTTCCTGTGCTGCCAATAATTTTTAGACCACAATCATCATTTTTTTTTAGTTGCTAGTTACTTTCTTCCATTGTTATTTTGTTAACAAGGATTTATTGCCTAAATTAAATTTACGGTAAATTTTTCTTTATGGTTGTGTGTTCGTCTATGTCATTTGTTGTATTGTTTGACTACTAATTTTGTTGAATTCCAATTATATCATTTTATCCTGTATGATTTTGTATTTGATTCAGTTTTTATTTTTTTTAACTCTTGTTAGTGGTTCTTTGTTGACTGGTTGACTTATGTTAGGCAATGGAAAATGCCCATTTAATTTTGCATAGGTAACAGTGAGACTTTACCAAAGCTAATACTCTTAAACTCTCTACTAACTTAACATGCTTCATACAAGGTAATGAATACGTTCAGTTATTTGTGGTAATGATCAGTGGTTTTTTCTTTTTTTTTAAAGTGATTAATGTTTTAAAAGGGTTCCTAATTGCATGAATACCTGTTTAGTTTTGTTTTCCACTCGCTCACCCTTGCATAGCTGGCAACCTCAAAAAATAGTTATCATTCACACAGACTCACTCAAAAATGTAATGTTTTTTTTTGGTTAGATCTAGTTGTTTAATTGAAAAGATTGTTGTGCTCAAGCTCACATAATGATAACAATTTCGAGGTTGAAAGCACCTTTAACATTTTCCTCATCCATCTTTTCAGTTTTGTGTTTTCAGTGCACTTATTTTCTCCACCCCACCATGTTTGCTCCTTGGGCACAGAGACCTGACCAAGTTCTACGGTAGTTTGCGAGCCGTGAACGAGCTGTGCATGAGGGTGCGGAAGGGAGAGTGCTTCGGTCTCCTGGGGGTCAACGGGGCCGGCAAAACCTCGACATTCAAGATGATGACAGGGGATGAGAGGATATCCAGTGGAGAGGCTTACATTGGTGGCTTCAGTCTGAAGAACCAATTGAAGCAGGTAAGACGGCCTCTAATGCTTAAAAAACATTCTTAGTTTTTTGATAGGGACAAGATTATTTGATGAATTGCGATAATACCGATACACCAAAAAATTGCTGTGGCAGCCTTGCTCCTGTGCTACATAGTGTTCCTGATCCCCTTTTTTCCTCCTTGTGTTCTCACCATGCCTCCCCTTTTATTTCCTCCTTTAGGCCCTTCTTCTTGGAGCGACAACCCCCCCTTTTCCCCGGAGATGCCTTCTACAGCCCACGTTTTCCACCTGGCCACAGTGCGCCATCTATCTGCCAAATTTTTAACTACTTGCTCAAGATTCGTGCCTAATTCAGAGCTCTGGAGAGCCATCTTCCGGCTTCTTTGGCAGCTGAGTTTAGGGCCTTTAATTATCATGTTTGTTTGAGACTTTCGAGTTTTCATCACCACTGCCTATTGCAGTGGGGTTCCAGTTCCACCCCTGGTCCAAATTTCATCCAGTGAGATGAAGCGACCATCTTTGTCACCTGGTCTGCACGAGTCCCTTCAATCCACTCATTCTCGCTTCTTTCCAGATGCACTGACTTGCTGAACCTCCAGTCACGCTCACCCTACAGCTGGCCGGCAGCAGATAAAGTAGCGCAAATGGAATGGAACTGCAGACAAAATTTGTGCCTTGTAAATCACTGGACTCTCCAAAAAAAAATACAGGTCTTAAAGACTCGAAAGTCTTTAAATAATATAATTTCAATGATAAAAGTAAGAAAAATAAATCGCAAGAAATGTACGTAATTTAAAAAATGGTAACAATTTTAAGTCAATATGTGTACTCTGTTTAAAACAATACAATTTATTATATATGACTTACTTTGCATTATTATTGTTATTATATATGGTTCCAACATTTATTTTAATTGTGTTCATGTTTGTCATGTTGGTACAGGAAGTGTTCTTTATCTTGACGTGAAGTCGGTTGTATCCTTGCAGAACCATGTTGTGTGTTGGCTTTTTCGGCTATGAAATGCCGGTAATAAAAGTGATGTGTGCTATAAAATAGTTTTATATTTATTTACGTATATCTGATCAGAAATACCATGCCTTGTAACATACTCTGCCCATAATATTGCGAGCTGGGCGCATAACCCCCCCGAGGTCTGTGGATCGAAACCACGCTCTGCTACCATGTGAGCACACGTGCTGCAGGAGGCGGTGGATCGGACTGGAAGGTGCGACTGTGTTCAGGTGCACCGGCGCATCGGCTACTGCCCCCAGTCCAACGCGCTGATGGAGAGCCTGACGGGCCGGGAGACCCTGTGGCTGTTCTGCATGCTGCGGGGGGTCCCCGGGCGGGACGTGCCCGCAGTGGTGGACCGGCTGGCGGGACGGTTGCTCCTCCGCGAGCACCTCGACAAGAAGGTGAAGGAGTACAGGTGGGCATACTTCAGTCCACCGTCTGACCGCTGTCGACACCGTTGATTACGTACCCTGCTTTCCAGGATTTTCCGATGATGTACATTTTGAAATATCTAACTTAAGGGGGTGTCTCCTATTTCAGGTCATGATTTTATATTTATATTAATCACTGATCAACCTTTAGACTTTTTCCATTGTTTAACTTTCACGAAATGAAAAAATATATACAGCGTATACTTTCTGCATAATTAGCTACCAAAGTTACATTTTTAATGTTTTTGGGTTGTACAAATAAGGAGAATTTAATTTATTGCAGAATTTAAACTATTTAGGTTTAACTGCAATGCCACTGGCTACTTCATGATATGGTTTGCATTTATATCACAAAAACTCATTTCATCTTTCTAGGCTGTCAAAATCGTAACAAATTTGAGAATTTTGAAATGCCAGGTAAAATTAATTGATATTTTCTTAAATAAATTCAAACCATTTCTTTAAGTAGCCAGTGGCATTGCAATTAAACCTAAATAGTTTCATTTCTGCAATAAATTAATCTCTCCTTATTTGTACAACCCAAAAACGTTAAAAATATAACTTTGGCAGCTAATTATGCAAAAAGTATGCGCTGTATATATTTTTCATTTCGTGAAAGTTAAACAATTGAAAAAGTCTACAAGTTTATCTGTAATTACTGTAAATATAAAATCTTGTTCTGAAAGGGGTGACATAGAGCATGAATAGCATCTCTTCTGAGTACTACCTAAATGGAATAAATTCTCTACAGAACTGAAAAAAAAAACCTTAAAAGTGTAGTAAGGACACCAAGAAAAAATATTATTATGTCGATGCTGGACAAAAACACATGACAAATTGTTACAAAAACCAAAATCCCAAACATTATAAAATATTAAATCACAGAACAAAATATCAATACTTTCCTGTTGTCAGCCCTCTCAGATCACATCTAAAAAATTCCCTTAACAATCATATACCAACTCAGTACATACATAAATGTAAAAAATAAATAGGATAGGCTAGACAAAAATCTTGATAACTATAAAATAATATAGAAACTACTTGCTCCCCCTACTTAAATCATGTGCTGTACGTGGTCTTTTAAACATAAAGTGTTAAAGTCTCGTTCACCTAAACTCTTCTTTTATACCGCAAACATTGCTTACGCCTGTTATCCCTTCGTTGTGAAAAAATATATTGCTTAAACATTTCGTTGAAGGACTTTACTAGATAAAAACCAAAAGCAGTAACACAGTTCAGTGAAACCCTGGCTCAAATTAAACGTGAACTCTACCGCAACATATAAGCGAGAGGACAACTTATACTAGGCCAAAGGCGAAGGCTCATGAAAAATTCACCTCACAGTAGCAGAAATACCAAATCTACCAAATCGTTTGCTTTGAGAAGTGTCCAAACTAAGTGTAATGGCACCCATAAATATATTTCATGCCCTTCGGTAGTGTCCTTGGAAATGTTGCGTTAAATCGCCCTGCATTTCCGACTAAGCCTATTAAGGCTGTGCACATACTTGATCACACATCATAACATTCGTTAAAAAGTAACATATGAGCTACGAGTCTCTTCAAGTGGGTAAAATCCTATACACCAACACCAAGCCAAGTCTACTTTGGACCCACCATTTACCAGGTCACTGATAAAAAAAATAACATGCAGTTCTTGAACAAAGTCAAAACGAGTCAAAAATGGAATTCAAGGATGACCTGCACAAAAATATTTTTCTGATTAAATAAAGGGCCAAAACATACAGGAAAATACGGCCTACTATTTCTTGTGAGGCGTGGTCTGGCAGTTGTCTACGGTAATCTTGATTCACTGCGAATGCGAGGCATGGGCAGCGAAGTTTGCTCGTGTCGGTGTCAAACAAGTGTTACTTCTTGGCTGCGGCCCAGACTTCCGCAACTCGCAACACAGGTGATGACCTTGCTCGGGCGTCACACACACACACTACCGCGACACGCTGCTCGCTTCCAGCCCAATTGCTGTGCGCCATTAGCCGTGCCGTCCCGTGGCAAGCACGGAAAACAAACCCACTGTCTCGCGGTGTAAGAGGCTATAATATAAAAAATGAATTTTTCAGAGAAATTTTAAAAGGGTTACAAACAATTAATTCAATCATTAAACAGAAGGAAATTACGTTATTTAAACATGATGGCCAACTGCAAAGAAAAAAAATAAGGCAGCAAAAAACTACCACATATAAATAACAAAAGCGGCTTATGACATAAACTATAGAAAATAAGCAAATATACACAACCTGCTACCTATAAAAATGACCTGCAACCCTGTGATGTCACGGCCAGCCACCAATGTCGTGTTTAAAAAATATTTTTTTAAGACAATAATCAGCAAGACAGATGGTATTAATAACTCAAGTGTATTTTATGTGTTCTTTCACAGCCACCCAGATACCAACTGGTAGCATTTCAGATTTAAATTAGTGACATTGTTAAACGTGACATCCACTTTCGCGGAGCGAAAGACATGTCCTTGAAACCCCAATCCAGTGAGATTCATTGGCATAGTCAGATGTAGTCTCACGGAGCTCCCGACATTTGCTTGCTTTAACTGGTCAGTTAACACTATAGCTTGCTTCTTATTTCTGGAGCTCCGTGTGCATCTTACCGTAAGCTTTTAGAGCAGGAGGCATAACCCCCCACTAGTTCTCTGCCTCATACCGTAGGACACATGGTCAGGCACCACGCTTACGAGACCGGTCAACTCCGGTGTTTCTGATACAAACACTTGCCGGCTGCAACATTTCTAACTTAGAGCAAGGGATTCGTATGTTTCCAAATTACTGTTCAATCAGAGAGTGCGGCGTGTTTGTGTAGTTGCACTTTTAAGTACATGTAGGCACTGCATTAAAACTGGAAATGACTTCTACTATACGTGTGAGTACCTTTTTCACCCAGTCGATATCCTGTCCCGGTGAGTGTCCACACGAGAGTGTGTTTAGCCTAGCTAGGGCGTCCTCAACACATGGGTCAGTAAGGGTTCAGGCTAGGCTGCATAGCATAATTTCTCCAGCGCATGTGACGTCCCTGTGGGAGGTTGCTCGTACTGAGATAGCTAGTGCCGGACAACAACAACAAACAACAATACTACTGAGACGTGCACCTCATCTCGGCAATTCCTGTGGAAACCGGTTTGCATCATGTGAAGTTTATGCTTTTAAGATATGAGGCAGGAATTGTAGCTTATATCTTGTGTGAGTTTGGCATTCAGCAATCTCTGCAGCCTGTGCTCAACCCAGTCGGACCTTTTCACCGCCCTTGACTCGATGTTGCAATCACCCCGGGAACATCATCGTTGCATGTTACTTAAATACTGATTCTCATCAACTTTACATTTTTTTAAAGCTTCGTCTTAAATATCGGGCCCCACCTCGGGAGGCCGTCTTCTTTATTAATTTAATGGGAACCCTACACAGGACTTAGACATTAATGCAGAAGTATCGTTCTGCCATGTGGGTGTGCTGGACTTCAAATAAACTGATTTGTGTTGCAGGGTGTTTCATCCATTTCATTATTATTTTGTTTTTATGTTAGCTGTTGTGTAGTACGGAAGCATGAAGT
Organism: Bacillus rossius redtenbacheri; assembly: GCF_032445375.1. Lineage (NCBI taxonomy): Eukaryota > Metazoa > Arthropoda > Insecta > Phasmatodea > Bacillidae > Bacillus > Bacillus rossius. The sequence continues at coordinate 9,043,910 of NC_086330.1, forward strand.
GTGTAGTAAAGGGATCTTGCCGGAACCATGCGTTTCTCTTCGACCATGAGGGGAGTGCATGGAGAAGTAGAGGCGGTTCATTTTTCGTATCATAACACTGAGAGTGGACCAGATATTTTGCATAAGCCGTTCCAGGAAGGGGACATGTCTCAAATTTATCCACATTTGGGGCTATATCATGCCGTGATTCAAAAATTCTAGATTTGTCCGTGTCACCCTTAACCACTTTATGGCAACCATGATAAAACATTAAGCACACTCACTTCCTTACACCCTGCGACCCCATATCGTTACCCTGAACGTGAGGCTAGACGATAGCGTACATCCCTGGTTATGTCTGTGGATATTTTAGACTTGTCAGTTCCTGTTACAGTCGTGTGGTAGCGAGCGTAACAGTCTCTGGCTTGCTTATGTAAAGTTCCCTGTCAATCAAGAACACAAGGCACAGAATAAAGATATCTTAGATTCTTGTTTAACCTTCCCAAAAAAGTAGTCATACATCATTTATTTTATGTATACTAGCAACTATTCACACACCTAAAAAATCCTAGAAATGTATGCAGTGTGGTCATATTTTATTGATTGTACGTACCTAAAAGTTCTGCTTTTATAATGTTAATAACAAAAATGCATAATTTTAAATTAATAACAGCATGACCTTACCGAGACTGAATTGAGGTTTGTGTCTACTACATTTATCAGTTTATCTTATTAAAATAATATAAAGTGGCTTTTTCAGAAAAGGCTACAGTGTACGTGTGTTAGAGGTGGGCTGCAGAGTATCAATCTGCTACTTTGTAACTGATACACACCTGTATCAGGTACTGCAAACGAGTACACTATTCAAGTATCAAGTACTTTAGTATCAGTTTAGAATTCACCGGGAACACCACCATGGCCAATGTGCGCAGAACCCGATCGCAGATGACGGTCACTTGGGCGGAGCTTGTGAAAGGGGAGGGAGCGGCACGACGAATAAGGGATGAAGGGAAAGAATGTAGGGGAGGGGGAAGCCTAAGATGTACATCAAGTTCTGTCCCTGCCCGAACACACCCGAATATTCACCTTCGGCTCGGGTTTATTTATATATATTTATATTTCTCTGTTTATTTTAATGTAGCTATACTATCCTAACTAACCGTCCATAGTGTTCTAAAGTGTTTTAATGTAACTAACCTAACCGACCACTTTTAATATTTGAATTCATTTTTCTTGCGCACAAACAAAACAAATCCCAAGGTTGGCCGAAGGTGAATATTCGGGCGTGTTCGGGCAGGTACAGAGCTTGATGTACATCTTAGGCTTCTCATCAAAGTACGCTCAGTGCGCAGTGCGTGCTCCTTGCAAAGATTGAAGACTCCGATTACGAAAGGCGTGGAAAGAGAACACCGATAGCTTTTTTCGACTACAAAGAATGTAGAATGAGTAAACTGATACCTGTTTACAACTACGAAGAATGTAAAATGAGAAAACTGATACCTTTTTATTCTGGTATGTAACCTGTAATGAGAATGCTGATACCTTGTTGCTTCCTGGGACCGCTACTGCTCTAGCTGATACAGAAGTATCAGCTACTTGTAACCAGTTCATTACTGTATCAGTAACTAGTTGGAACTGATACCGAAAATTGCTGTAACAACCCATCTCTGATGTGTGTTCAGACCACTCACATCTCAACAAGGCGATCTGGATTTGATTCCCGGTGGGACCACACCCAGATTATTTGCAAGTGGAATTTCACGGAGGATGTTGCAGTGGGTCGGTGTGTATTTTTGGGGCACTTAAATTTCTACCACAATTCGTACCGCCCAAGCTCCATTGTTCTCTCATCACCCCTCATTGTTTCTAATTACCCCAATATTGACTTGGCACTAAGCCCTCAGTCATTCATACAATAATGATTTTTTTCAGTGCAGTTTTCAATTAATTAAAAAAAAATCTTCAAAATAGTATTTTTTTAAAAGTCAGCCATCAAATGGACATATTTAATAAATTCTTTTTATTGTAACAATATTATGTGTATCTTCATTTTTCTCTTTTTGCATTATGAAAGTTTGAATGTTAGATTTGTTTAAGATAATGATTGTTAATACTTTTAAATGTATAGCATACACATTGTAAAGTTTGGTCATATATCTCCCAAACAAGTGCTGTGTCGAGCCGGGCCGCGAGGGAGAGCGGGGGGCAGAGCGAAGTGTGTCCCCAGCGGCGGGAACAAGAGGAAGCTGAGCACGGCGGTGGCCCTGTTGGGAGACCCGCCCGTGCTGATCCTGGACGAGCCCACGACGGGCATGGATGTGGTGGCCAAGCGACACTTCTGGGACGTGATCTGCCGGGCGCGCGACAGCGGCAAGTGCGTCGTGCTCACGTCCCACAGGTGAGCAGTCCCCGTGTCGTCGTTGGCGATGCCCAGGGGTGAAGGGGCACACTCATTTTGTATCCATTTTGTAACTTAGCTAACTTATTTTGCAGTACCATGTTTTCTCGTATAATCGTCGCACATTTTATTCTGAAATCGAGTTTGAAAAGTAGGGGTGCGACGATTATGCGGAAAAAAAAAATTGTTTATTCATAAAAACAAAACCCGTTCATGGAAAGTACATTTGTTTAAAAAAAGGTGGAGCATACAAGAGCACATGAAACAATTTATATTAATAATTCATTAAACAATAACCTTTCCACAACTTTAAATAGAAAAACAAAACTGTGATGTGAACGCAAGCCACTTCAATCTGTGACGTGAAATAACGTGTAACTTGTCACGAAAGAGTGCGGGCCGTCAAATGTAGTTAACTCGGCACCTGACAGAGAGCGCGCGATGCTTGCAAGAGGCGAGATATCGATATTCGACTACGTGCGTACGCTCTATACGGGAAACAACATAACCAAACACGAATTATGCCAACTAGCCAGGGGCATAGCCAGGGGGGGGGGGTTTAGGGGTTCAAACCCCCCCCCCCCCTTAGCAACAAATCTTTAATTAATTTCTTATTCATCACTCAAACAAATTTCATATTAAAATTAATAAAATTTTTACCATTACAATATTTAAATTTAAGTACTGAAAACTGCTAAAATAGCACTATTTTACACCTTAAAATCCAAATTTTCCCGGGGAAGGACCCCCGGACCCCCCACTTTAATACGGGGGGGCCATGCTTCTTAACACCCCCCATACACAAATCCTGGCTACGCCACTGCAACTAGCGCTGGTTACATGTTTACAAAGTGGTACACCGCGGCGACGCAGACAATCAGAAAAAGGCAATAACTTTTAAAAACATCTTTAAAAGAAAATTTACAGGTCTGACAACTTCGTATTTCCGTTAATTAAATAAGTGAGAGGTAATGTCCGAATATACATTAGATTTATACTTTAAAACACTTAGTTTTATACGGAAAAAATATCTACAATGGTACACCACGGCGACATAGAAGATCAGATAAAGATAATAATGTTTAAAAACGTTTTTAGAAGAAAATTTACACGTCAGACAATTTCGTATTTTCGTTAATTAAATAAGTAAGTGGTAATTTCCGAATAAATATTAGATTTCTACTTTAAAATACATTGTTTTATACGGAAAAGATACCTTCATAAAGCTCTCGGCATCTAATAGCGGGACCAAAAACAACATGCGACGTTAACGCGAAATTTTTTTAATCCAAATTTTGACTGCAAAATATAGGTGCGACGATTATGCGAGTGTGACAATTACGCGATAAAAGCGGGAAGTTTGCTTATTACAACCTGCATTATAAAAAGTACGATAAATTGTGTCAGGCTTGTATTAATGAGATTTGACTGTATTAATATAGTGATTTGAGACCTACATGAGATAAATCTTGTGGAAACTGGTACAACACTGGCCACTACTGTGCGCGAGCACTCACACCAAGGTGGTTGTGCCGCTGGTCGCAAGTGTCTCCGTGTGCCCCAGCATGGAGGAGTGCGAGGCGCTGTGCACGAGGATAGCCATCATGGTGAACGGGCAGTTCCGCTGCATCGGACCGACCCAGCACCTCAAGAACAAGTTCGCTGAAGGGTACACTCTCACCGTGAAGACCTCCGACTCAGGCCTCGACACCCGACCCGTCAAGGAGTTTGTCGCTAGCTCATTTGAAGGTCAGCGATTGCCATTGTTGCCACACACAACAACACCATTGTTTAAAAACTGAACACTTAGAATTAAAACCAATAGGTTTATAATTTAATAAATAAAAAGATTTCTATCAATAAATAAAATATACTGTAAGTAGTATCAATCAGGCAAAATTTTAAATTTATAAAAAAAGTTTAGTCATATTAAATAACGTTGAAGGAGTACTTGCACATCAAAACTGGAAAGCTTATTACACAAGATTGCCCTTAATAGGGCATTTACATCTACACTATAACCCCGATTTTACGAACCCCTGATTTAACGAATCAGTAATTTCACAAAAACATTCTCAGGAACCGTTGAAAAAATTGGAAATTTTGATACCAAAATGTTAATAATAAAAAAATTGGAAAAAACCACTTTGAAAGTTTTTTTAAAAAAATTATTTTTTAAAGCACAGTGTATATTTTGTGTATGCTTTAATACTCTCATTTATGTTTCTATAAGAAGAACAAAAAAATGCACGACCGCCCGTATCCCAGTGATGTCTTACGCCAGTGACAGGATATCTACCCAAGCTATTAGAGTTAAGACATACAGTCAAACTTCTCTAAAACGACCCCTCACGGTTCCCAGGAATATGGTCATAATAGAGGGGGGTCGTAATAGATGTTTTCCGAAAGTTTCAGTTGATTTCAACCCCCCTCCCCCTTCCCAAACCGCTACTCGCTAAGAAACCAGCCGTCAATGGCAGGATGCTGTCACTCACAATGCTAGACGGCTTTGCTTTAAACCCACTTCAACCTTCATGACAAGTCCGTCGCCCTACAGGCCACCTCTAAAGAAAATATGTCAAAAGACAGTTTATTTTTACTGGTTAGTTTACATGTACGTTTTCTGCTTGCCGTAGTTAAATACACTAGAACCCCGATGTCACGAGCCCCGGATTTAACGAAGCAGTGATTTTACGAATACATTCTCGGGAACCGTCAAAAAATTGGACATTTTGACCCAAATGTGAAGATCAGAAAAAAAAAACTAAAAAAAAACCAAACGAAATGAAAGATCATTAAAATCTGTTAATTTTAACACACAGCTTATTTTTGTGTCGGTTTTAATACTTCCAATAATGTTCATCTAAGAATAACAAAAAATTAATGGGACATTTCCTTTAAAAAAATGGCAGCGGTAGGTTCTGCAACGCGAGTGGGCGCACACGAAGCTCGCCTGGCTGGCTGGTGGCAGCGGCTTCATGACGCATAAGCTCACCCCTCCCTCCCCTTGTTAACATTCTTCAAGGCTAGCTCATCCCTCCCAGACACACAAACCATCTACAGTAGAATCCCGCCGATGCGACCCCCTCTGATGCGTCCATTCCGTTTATACGTCAGTTTTTTGAGAAACCGTGGAAAATTTAAGCAGAGAAAGTCGAAAATTTGAGTAAAATCGTAAAATCGGCTGAAAAACAAGTCTTGTCACACTTTGTTGGGCGCTATATGTTCACGTTTATCTTGGCGGGAGCTGTACTGTAAGCAGGCAGGCATACAAAAGGCGGTTCTAAAATATATACCACCCCTCTAGACTGTCCACGCGGCAGTGTCTAGCCGAGCTCGGCATGTCCACTATCGCACGAAAAGCCGTCTCAGCTGTCACGTTATCTTACCCACCCGGCGGCTTGACGTCATACGTGACGTGACGCTTACCTCTCCCATCCCCTGCTAATTATTCAAGGCTCATCCCTCCCAGAGCCACAAACATTGTAAAAACAACCCTGCCCCCCTCCTTTATCAACTAACATTTCAACACATTCCCTCCCTTATTTAAACCTTCTGTGTGAGAAACTGTCAGCATTCTCCTACCCTCCCACACCGCGTGCGACAAAAGCCAGGTTGTATAGTCCATTCTCGGTAAAATAAATATTTTTATGGGCTTATACGACTGTCCTTTGCCGTTAATAAATACTGTTTAATTTATTATGATACAATTTGTTTATTAGTCACTCAACAGTTTCTGCTGAAAAATCACTAATACCTCGAAATTTATTGAATAGAAAAATTAAGCAGGGCCGTAAATATATTTATTTTACTGCATAGTTACTTTTACATCTGCATTCCAACATTTTTTCTTTTCTTTTTTTTTTTTTACACTGTGAAGGGAGTGGAAAAGATAATTGCTTGAGCTGTCAAAATAATCATCGCTGGGCAAGGGCGGGAGCGCATCCTGTCGGTCTGTCGCTGATTATCTACTCCAAAAACATGTCACAGCATTTCAGTATAGCATTGTTCTTATATCTTTCGTTTATAGCCGAATGTTTTCTACCTGATCCACAGAAGTTCCTTCGCCACGTTTTGAACGAAAATAACCAGCCGGCTAGCATAGCAGAACTCGCATGACACGAATTCATTTAGCGCGAGTATTTTATGTATTTGGATATTTTTTATTAGGGGGGGGGGGGGTAAAAATTGGTCCGAATTCTTTATTGCGACCATTCCGTTTATAAGCCCGTTTTTCCGGGAACCGTGAGGGGTCGCATCAGCAGGATTCTACTGTAGTGTTCTCCCTATAACACCCCAACTTCGCTCTCCTTTGAAAAACCTTCAGTGAGAAAATGCTCATTTCACCCTCCCTTCTCCCGTAAAATTGGGCTATTATGAGGGAGGGGTAAGATCGTTGTAAATTATTTCGGACCCCTCCCTCGCCATCAAAACACCCTAAAAAAAAAGTATGTCAAAATATGTCATTTTTTACACCAAGTTCGAGTTCAGTCATCTCTGGCAAGGAATTTACAAGCTTTCAAACTTAAATATAAATGTATTTTAATAGCAAGGGTCCTATGAAAAGGAATATAGGTACCGAATAAAATTAAGCTGCTGTCACCAAACAAAGCATAAAACGGCCCAATGCAAGGTCGCTGCGTTATTGCTCGCGCGAGAGGCGAGACGTGGAATGTTAGAAGAAAGATAAATGCGGGGGAGACAGAGGGCAGCCAGTGTGTTTCCTGCGTGGGGAATAAGTGGCGTAGCTTTTTTTTTTGCTGGGAGAAGCGACCTTTTTCTGTCAACCCACGGGAAAAGATAATTGCTTGAGCTGTCAAAATAAACATCGCTGCGGCTGTTAAAACAAGTCAAGGCAGGCGTGCATCCAGTCGGTCGCTGTGTATATCTACTTGAAAAACATAACATCTCAATTCATAACAAGATTCCTTATAATCTACACATATTGCCGGATGTTTTCAGCCTGATCCATGCAAGTTCTTTAGCCACGTTTTGAATGAAAACAACTGGCGGGCCAGTGTTGTGCCCTGTTTTGCGGACACAATAAGCTTTTATCAATTTGCTGACAGTTTTAATATATTTTTACTCTCGTTAAAATGAAGCAGATAACGTGATTGTTAACAAGTACAAGCAGCATCCGAGATTTGCCGCAACGCACAGTACGGGGAGTGGGCGAGCAAGGGCGAGCGAGCGGCCGACTATAAACACGTTGCCACAAAAACCTTTATCTGCACCCTGCCCGCAAAGGGACGTGGAATGGGGGTTGTCAAGCGCTGACAGCGGTCGACAGGAAGTGGTATCTATTTTTAGATATGCGCTGCCTACGGCAGTACAGCACTCGGCAAGAGAAACGCAGTAACACGCTGCTCACCACAAAAAACTTATTTTCTGTCCGATTTCCTTCGGATTTTCGGCGATTTTCGTCGGTTATTGGAAATTTTTTCACGATTCCTCGAAATCGGGTTGTAATAGAGAGGTGGTCGCAATAAATGGGGTAGTAACAAAAAGGTTTTACTGTATTGCCATTTCATGGACAATATTAACTTTTTCAATACAATATCCGTATCATCTTGGTGGTCTTCAGACTTCTGTGTTGACTTTAAAGCTTTTCCCCATCTGAATGCACAATAATTAATCTTGGACCTTTCTGAATAGATTCTGTGAGGCCTATTACCATATTTAACTGTCTACATGTACTTAAGCTGTGTGTGGCATGAACATAAGTATTGATTACGTAAACTATGGTAATACCATCCTTTCAAAAAAAATTGTTTTACATATTAAAAAGATAGCACCCTTTTGTAGCAGTAAATGCAGGCTTTCCAACCAAAATATTTTCTCTAGTGTCTTGAAGTACTTATTCTGTTGGATTATTCATAATAATATGCCTCTAAATGGCAAATTAATTATATTTGAATTACTGCCATGCTGTAATAACTTATATTTGAGGTTTTAATTCCTCTCAAAACTTTGATAATGTAAGGTTCACAAAAGCTATCCTGCAAAGCATAAAACTATTCTTGTAAGAAATGTATATTTTTATTTATTTATAATTTCAAACAATTTTTTACACCACTGGCTGTTATTATTAATTTGTGACAGTTGAATTAAATATGCTTGTATATTTGCCTTATGCATAATTTTGAACAGTGATAATGCTTATAAAAATACAAGCTCAGTTTGTAAGTCCAAATTAGGTTTTTTTTTAGCAGGAATATCAGATTGTTTTTTGAATGATGTACTACAATTGGAAGTCAAACAGTACAGTCATTACCTATTATCTTTGAAAGATTTGTGGAATGGGAGTGCATGACTTGATGTAGGCTTTTGGACATACGCCATTGCTTAGCACATGTATGTCTGCAGAAGAAAACTACAAAAAAACACAAATGACAAAAAACACAAATTAAGCAAAAATTGCTGTTGTCAAGATTTAGCGCCACACAATATTCCACAACAGGAATATGGTCAACAAACAAGGAAAAAACAAAGAAAAATGGACTAACAGAACGAAAAAACCCCCACAAATGATGACAGCACAAAAATTCCGAACCCAAAAAAATTCAACACAACAGTTGAAACGAGACAAAAAACACAGCAAAACGAAAAGACGAAACAAACACAATAGTTTTCCAAAACAAAAAAAAAAGAGAAACGAAAAAAACGTAAAAACCCCCACAAATGATGACAGCACAAAAAATATTGAACCCAAAAAATTCAGCACAACAGTCAAAACGAGACAAAAACACGACCAAACGAAAAGACGAAACAAGAAAACTGAAAACTGTTGTGTTTGTTTCGTCTTTTCGTTTGGTCGTGTTTTTGTCTCGTTTTGACTGTTGTGCTGAATTTTTTGGGTTCAATATTTTTTGTGTTGTCATCATTTGTGGGGGTTTTTACGTTTTTTTTCGTTTCTCTTTTTGTTTTTTGTTTTTTTGGAAAACTATTGTGTTTGTTTCGTCTTTTCGTTTTGCTGTGTTTTTTGTCTCGTTTCAACTGTTGTGTTGAATTTTTTTGGGTTCGGAATTTTTGTGTTGTCATCATTTGTGGGGTTTTTTTCGTTCTGTTAGTCCATTTTTCTTTGTTTTTTCCTTGTTTGTTGACCATATTCCTGTTGTGGAATATTGTGTGGCGCTAAATCTTGACAACAGCAATTTTTGCTTAATTTGTGTTTTTTTGTAGTTTTCTTCTGCAGACATACATGTGCTAAGCAATGGCGTATGTCCAAAAGCCTACATCAAGTAATTACCTATGTTTCCAGGCGCATCACTGAGGGAAGAGCAAGGTAATCTCCTCACGTTCTACATCCCTCCGAACAGCGGCCTGAAGTGGTCGCGAATGTTTGGGGTCATGGAGCGGGCCAAGGCCTCGCTGCACATCAGCGGCTACTCGCTGGGGCAGACCAGCCTCGAGCAGGTCAGAGGGAAAAGTCTCGTCGACATCAACGTCGTCAGATGATGATGAAAGGGGATGAGGTGCTGATGGAGCATCGATGGAATTGATGGGGGTGGGGGAAACTGCAATGTTCGCCACAATCCCCACTTGAGAAATAACCTGTTGCGGCCCCACAGCGCATCAAACCCTGCTCGCCTTGGCAGAAGGCAGGTGGCATCACCACTGAACCAATGCGTACCCTACCTTAACAGGGAAGCAGATTAAAATATGTGAATTGTGAGACCTAAAAAAAATTGTAATCTAAATCGACAATCAGTGGGGCTATGCATTTGTATCATTTGCAATAACACAATTATTTAGGCAAATTTCAGTAATTGTTTTATTTTTTTAAAGTATTTACTGAGAATTCACTTCCAAAAACCTCGAATACTGCGAATTTGATGTTTAAAAATAAACATCAATTAAAATGAGTAATTGTGTCCATAAGTTGTATAAAAACCATGAAATACATTTGAATACATTATTTTTCTGACAATTGTATGGTTTATATCAGTCTGTTTCATCTGTTGTTCGAAAATGTGGCATAGTCATCAAAGATAATAGGCTTCAATACCAAACTACGTATGTAAATGCAAGCTGTCGTGACCGAGCGGCTGGTTCCTTATAGGTGAGGCTATGTGGGGCAGCGGAGCGATCAAAAGCAATAACTTACTACTGCAGACAGGACAACTCTTATTATTATTCTTCATTCTTGGCTCGTTACAAGTATTAAACTCTACAAAGCTTTTACATCCACTTCTTGATACATAGAAATTACAAGTGCAACTTAAGATTCTACAAATCTGTTCCTTCTGACAAAGCTCTCAGTCCCCATCCTAGGACCTCCTCCTCGGGAGTCTCCCGACACACTCTCCTTCCCGTCCGCTTCCTTCTGCCGGGGCAGAGCGCACTCTCCCCCCACCCTTTCTCGTGATTCGTCGTTTTCATTTACACACTCGTTTCATGTTCAGTCCAAGGATTCAGTCATTGTTTAACCTTGTGATGCGTAGTTTCCTCTGCAGTAAACAGTCTGTTTCAACCACCACACATAACTAACATTTGTTTAGCAAACTGACGTATAAGGCTTGTAAACCTTCGACAGGCATACTCATTGTTCGATACACAAGACATGAAACACTCTATTGAAACATTACTCATTATTCACCTTATGCTTATAATACAATTTAATACCAGAATTATAGTTATAGTATTTTTATATTTCTAATTCTAACCCAAAATAACTAAAATAACTAGGTGCTTACGACACCTCCCTTGCGGGGGAAAAAGAAACAATTAAAGAAAATACAATTGTTTCTTTACACCTCTCTTAGTTTGAAATGGGACTTAGCCATCAACGACTAGTCTGAGTTCTCCGTAAACTGTTTCCTCTCAATTCGATCCTTTCCTCTATCTGGCTTTCGTTAACGGAATGGACCAGCTCATTGCTTTCCCTAGGTCTGTATGTGTTTACAATTGTTGGTTTAAAACATATGGTTTTACAATTACAGCAATCACCGGCCTTACACCTCTTGTAGCAATTACCGACAATAGTTTTACAACACCCACATTTTATACAACAATATATACATAAAATACAACTTAATGATATGATAATGATATAGGACATTACAGATACTCGTGAAATCACGTTTGTGTGTTTTATTTTCCATTCCTCTTCATTTATCATATGCTATACTTCCTCTATTTTGTGACCGGCAATCTTCAAATCGTCTAACCGAGTTATTGTAGGTTTCAAATGTAACTTTGTTTTTAATTTCTCAAGTGTTACTTTATAGTTTGTTTCATCACAACAATCTATGTCAATATTTATTTTGGGAATAACATCTTTTGTGCTAGTGTTAGTAGTTAACTCCAGTTGGGAGGATATAAAGATGTTGGTACCGTAACCTTTACATGCACTTATAAACTTAAGTTTGCCAGTGTCTTCCACTGTTGCGTCAAAAGGTCCAGTTTGATCGCAAACTATAGTAATTTTTTCTTTATCTGGCGCAATATATATCCATTCATTGTGCTCTAGCTGAATCCAAAGGGTCTGCTTTAGCTCTACTATTTTCTTAACACAATTGCTAGGTATAGGACCTGTAGTATACAATAATTTGGCTGCACAATCTTCCCGTGCATAAGTATTGATCAATGGAAAGGTTTGTCTACACACTCTAAGAGTTTTAGTTATTACTTTACACTTACTCAATTCATACTTGCTTATTTTTGCGTAGTACTGTTTTGAGTGTTCCATCATAATATAATCCGTTTCCGGATCTATGAAAACATATTTGTTTGTGGCAGTTTTCATTTTTACAGGCAATGGAATGATTCTATATATATCAAAAATTAAATGATCAGTTACTGGTAGTCTAATTACATAACATAAAATGTTCCTTTTGCTAAACACTTCCAGCTCCATCAGGTTAAGAAGGGAACTATCTTTGATTGTTCCTTCTGGTAATGGTAGATTAAATTCTCGAGAATGAGTAGATTGAAATGCATTGAAATATTCAACGATTTTTTGTGGTGTTATAATATGGGGGTTTAAAATCCCTTTAAATGCATTTATTATGGAATTCAAAATAGATTCACATTGAAATGAAAGGGTTTCAATTTCTTGATTTAATAGAGTCAAATGCTCGTTTACTCGTATTCGTAGGTTATGATGAGATAAAGCGTCGGTTACATTCGAGTTTATGCGGTTTATCTCATCTGTAAGTTTTACTAGTTGGTCAGCTAACATTTGCTGATTCTCATTTAAGTCTTTAACAGTTCGGTTCATGGTTTGCAAGGTCGATTTTACAATAAAAATTTGTTCCTTACTCAGCTTAAGAAAGTCTAATTGTTCTCTCTAAAGTTTCGTAATTTTATTATTATAAAATTCTGCATCTTCTTCGTCTAGCGTACCAAAAATCACTTTACTCAATTGCCCTATTAGGTTAAATGGAAAGAAACTTCTTTTTACTCTAGGACTAACATGGTCTTTGGTTATACCTCCTATAATTTCTATGGTGCGCGCAGTGGCGTCTAACCTGTTTGATAATTTTGTTATAGTATTAGAACATAGAGTTTTACCCTTATACACCGGAATTTCCTTATTACATAATTCATTTACAACACTTACATATCGTCTTATCGTATTATAATTATTTTCAGGCTGACTTAAATTTAAATAGGAGATTAATCTCCATTCAGTATTATACAATCGTCCATTGCCGTTATGTTCGTAGTACAGTCCCGAAGTTTCTTCAATTTTAGTGATTTGAATGTCTAGTCTTGATGACACTCCACTCACATGTTCAGGGTTCAACAACAGGGTAAAAATGAGTTGACTGTAACATACCAATTAAAAGTACGGCTTTAACCTGTTTGCATGTACCTTTACAAGCTTCTTACGTTTGGTAAGGATGGTTATATTTACTCCTTCTACTTTTACAACATTATAGGGGCCTACATATTGGCTGGACAGTTTCTTGGACCTACCTCTTCTGACAGTCTCGTCATACAGGACTTGATCACCAATATGAAAAATGTGCTGGTTCACATGTTGATCATAATTCCTTTTATTAATTTCTTTAGAGATGATTAAATGTTTTTTTGCTAATTTGAAAGTCTCTTGCAATTTTGTTTTTAAGGTTTTTACATAATCCTCATAATTATAATTCTTTTCTATAAAGTCCTTCTGTAGGATGCCAGGAATATTAGGTAATGTACCAAATAATAATTCATGGAATGTAAATCCCGTGGACCTATGAGGCGTAGTGTTATGGACAAAAGTGGCATAATTTATCCATTCGTCCCAATCGAGTTGGTTGGTGGCGACGAAGTGTCTTAAAAATTCAGTGAGGGAACGGTGCCATCTCTCTAGACTCCCATTAGATTGAGGGTGATAGGCAGTTGTTTTGATTTTGGCAATTTTTAACAATTTACACACCTTCTTAAACAGATCACTTGTAAAATTGCTTCCTTGATCTGAGATTATCACTTGTGGTATACCAAATCTTAGTATTATTTCGTTCACAAAAGCTCGCGCCACCGATTCGGCTGTTTGGTCGAAAAGGGGTATGGCTACCGTATACTTGGATAATAGATCTTGAAACGTTAGTAAATATTTATGATTATTGGCAGTCTCAACTAGTGGTCCCAAAATGACGAGAGCACATTTTTCCCATACTACATTAGGCGTGTCCGTAATTTCAAGCGGCATTTTTATGTAAGGTCGTGTTAATTTATTCCTTTGGCAAGAGTCGCACCTTCTAATATAGGTTTCTATGTCTGTTTTCATCCCGTTCCACTTATAATATTGTTTTATTCGGTCGTATGTTCGGGCGATCCCTTGATGGCCTCCTATCGGTGTGTTTTGAAATTCCTTAATAATTTCCCGTTTCTTTTCCGTGGATAATTCACCCTCTCGCTTCTCAGTGTTATCCTCTACAGAGTGAGATTCGTCTGTTATCAATTCCTCCATTTCTTTTACTTCGCAAAGCCTACTCAGCGCATCGGCATGCATGATAGTTTTACCGGCTCTGTGTTCAATCTCATATGAATATTCTTCCAATTTTAACCGCCATCTTAACAACCTGGAACTAGGGTCTTTTACGTTAAAAACATATTGTAGAGGTTTATGGTCGGTTATCACCATGAAATGGCGACCTAATAGATAGGACCTGAAATATTTTACAGCCCACACTATCGCTAACATTTCGCGCTCAGTCGTCGAGAAATTGACCTCCGCCTTATTCAACGTACGGCTGGCATAGGCGACGGGCTTTTCCTTACCTACATCTCCTTGGGACAAAATGGCTCCTATAGCTAGTTTGCTAGCGTCTGTCGTCACGATAAACGGTTTATTAAAATCCGGATACTGTAAAATTGGTTCTGAGGTCAGGATTTCTTTTAGGGTGTTAAATGCAGTTTCCTGTTCGTCTCCCCAGATAAAGGGAACGTCACTTTTTACAAGGTTGTAGAGGGGTTTTGCAATTTGCTGAAGTTCGGTATAAATCTTCAGTAATACGAGGCTAATCCGCAAAAGATTTTGATGTCTTTAGCGTTCTTTGGTCTAGGGTATCCCTGTACTTTGATCACTTTCTCCGGATCTGGTTTCACGCCATCGTCGCTAATCATGTGTCCTAAAAACGTTACCTCCGTGCGTAAAAACTCGCATTTATCAGGTTGTAGCTTAAGGTTATGCTCTCTCATTCTAGTGAAAACCTCTCTTAACCGGTCGTTATGTATCTCTACTGATTGGCCATGTATTATGATATCATCTAAGTAAACAAGACATTTAATTCCATTTAGTCCTGACAAAACAGTGTTCATTAATCTCGTAAAGGTCGCAGGAGCTCCCTTTAACCCAAACATCATTCTGCACATCTCATAGTGACCCGTCGGGGTACTAAATGCGGTTTTGGGTTGATCTTCCTGTTTCATCCTTACCTGCAAATAACCACTAGCCAAATCTAGAGTCGAGAAATATTTTGCTTGTCCTAATTGATCTAATATTTCTGTAATATTCGGCATCTGATACAACGAGTCCACTGACACAAGATTCAGTTTTCTAAAATCTACAACGACCCTCCATTTCTGTTGATTGGAAGCGTCTCGTTTTTTTTGAAATCACTAATATAGGCGCGTCCAAGGGCTCAGACTGGGTTTGATAATACCCTGTTCTAACATCTGTGTCTCTTGTTTTTTAATTTCCTCCTTGTGAATTTCCGGAATACAATATGGTTTTACATTAATGGGCCTCGTCTCAGCACCTGTAGGGATACTATGTTCAATGGTCGGAGTACATGTGAGTGTATCACCGGGCAAGTGAAAAATGTCTACAAACTCTTTGCATAATTTTAGCAATTGCTTTTTTTCTGTGTCGTGTAGATGGTCTACCCTTAACATCGATGCCAATTTCTCTTTCCTTTCCCTATCGGAATTTTGAATACTCAACAATTTCGCTGTAGAGGGTATTTCCTCTAATTCATCGACGGGCATATCTACTTATACTTTGTGTTCGTTAGTATTTAATATAGAACATAAACATTTGCCATTTATCACTTCCGTCAATCCATCTCCTAGATAAACTCCCTTTTCTATTTCTCGTTTTTCTACTAGTCCTAATCCTTCGTTGCTAGCATTTAATTGCACTATTTTTTCGCACCTAGCTATTACATGAATTCTCATATTTTTGACAGCATGATCTTCTTCACAAAAGGGGATTTTCTCCTTTTTGATTATCAGTATATTATATTCGAAATCAACAACAGATTTAGTAAAACTTAGAAAATCTTTGCCCAAAATACATGCATGAGGACAGGATTCTATAATGTGACATTTATATCTTACTGTGGAAGATGGTAAACAAAAGTTAAAATTAACAGTCCCTTTTGTAGCCATTACATTGGTGGCTAAACCGCGAATCTTAGTCTTCTCCTTTTTATCACTGGCCGATAGGATACTCTTATATTTAGAACATTCTCTCTGATTAGTGTTATGTCGGACCCTGTGTCTATAAGGCAGTCTACTGCTTCACGTATTTCGTCTAGCTTTAAAGAAACTATACTACTCTTGGTACAGATAGCATCGTCGTTACTTTGTTCATACTCTATTCTAGATTTTCTATTGCAGCTGTCTGTGTTCGGCTCCTTAGGGTGCATATACCGCTGCTCGTAATGCCCCCCTTTTAGTTTCCCGCGTTTTCCCCATGTTTCCATAATCGCGATTCGGTATAGGAAGGTCTATCCTCTCGCCCTCCTTTGTTAATATATCCTAATTCCTTGTGATTTCTTTGGTCATACCTGTACTGATTTGGATAATCATTTCCTTTGGCAAAATTGGTATTGTATTTTCCGTGTTTGTTAAAGCAGTTTCGGGCATAATGTCCCGGTTTACCGCACTCAAAGCATGTGGAGTTTCCCCTGTTTCTCTCCTCTTTGTGGGGCTGAAAAGTCTTTCTCTCATCTCTTTGTTTACGTCGACAATTCGCGTCTGTGTGTCCTGTAGTGTTACAATTTTTACAAAATAGCTCTCCTACGTGTACATATTTTTTCCATCCTTTATTTTTATCGGGTTTTCGTAATAAACATTTTTCTAGTGTGTGTCCGCCTTTTCCGCAATTCGAGCAACTGGGCCTTCTTGTTACCGTATCTCCTACTTTTAACATTGGGGGTCTAATTCTCTCCTTAAGAGACAAAAGATTCGACTCCTCCTCTAGTGCTGATTCTACAGCTAACCCTAGAGTCTCAATTTGAGCGCCCTTGCTCCGAATAACTGTTTGAATTCTTTCATCAGATAACCCTTGTACGAAGCAGGCTCTAGCCAAATGTTGTATTAAGGCCATTGCCCCGTTTTCTTGCGGGCGGGTGCATACCTTTAAGGCCGCCTCTTTAAGTTCAGTTACCATTGTATCGACTCGGCTACCCCAGTTTACAACAGGCTCATGTGATCCCTGTCGAGCATTAAATAACCGACAAGCGTAGAAATCTAAAGTTCTGCGAACCGCATAATTCTCCTCTAAAATTTCTTTTATCTCTTCCCAAGTATCAGTGTTTTCGCGGACTAAAATTTTGGCTTTCGCGTCCCCAACTATTTTTGATTTTACGAACTTTAACAGCACTCTATGTCGTTCTGGGTTCACTAGTTCAAAAGCCGTGTCAACATTATCGCAAAATTCTTTGAGTTTGTTTTTTGTACCATCAAATGGTTGATTTATCAACTTTAACGCCTCTGTTACGGAAATAAAAACTTCCCCAGTTTCACTTTCCTCGTTACTGTCAGCCATAATTGTGGAGTAAACGTAACCCTCCTATTTATACCAAACTGTAGGTATCATGCTTAACGTATTAGCCGTACTGACCTTATTATAATAAATTTCGTGAGGGTACCCATGGCCCTCAGCTCTTCACACGTAGCTCCGGTTGGTCGTCCCTCGCGCTGCCGTCTGCAGCTGTCGCCTCTTCCCTACTGCGGGGCTATCTTCGGCTGGCGGCGTCGGCTGTTCCTATCTTCTATGTCAACATCCTCTTGGACTCTTGGAGTATGACGAGTGGGGCTTTACGTCGTCTTCGTTGTTGATGTTGTTTGGATACGTTGTTGGCTTTTCCTCGCTGATTATCAGTAGTCCAGTCGCTGCCTCGCGGAAGTTGATATCTTCTTCAAACACTCTGACTCGCCTTCGCTCCTGGGATGCGGTGCTCTGATACCAGTGACGGACGATTTTCCCTTCTCTCTTATTCTCTCGTAGATTTGTATTCGGCTGTCCTTACGCAGTATTCACTCACAAAAACCCCACATCTGACACCATAATGTCGTGACCGAGCGGCTGGTTCCTTATAGGTGAGGCTATGTGGGGCAGCGGAGCGATCAAAAGCAATAACTTACTACTGCAGACAGGACAACTCTTATTATTATTCTTCATTCTTGGCTCGTTACAAGTATCAAACTCTACAAAGCTTTTACATCCACTTCTTGATACATAGAAATTACAAGTGCAACTTAAGATTCTACAAATCTGTTCCTTCTGACAAAGCTCTCAGTCCCCATCCTAGGACCTCCTCCTCGGGAGTCTCCCGACACACTCTCCTTCCCGTCCGCTTCCTTCTGCCGGGGCAGAGCGCACTCTCCCCCCACCCTTTCTCGTGATTCGTCGTTTTCATTTACACACTCGTTTCATGTTCAGTCCAAGGATTCAGTCATTGTTTAACCTTGTGATGCGTAGTTTCCTCTGCAGTAAACAGTCTGTTTCAACCACCACACATAACTAACATTTGGTTAGCAAACTGACGTAGAAGGCTTGTAAACCTTCGACAGTCATACTCATCGTTCGATACACAAGACATGAAACACTCTATTGAAACATTACTCATTATTCACCTTATGCTTATAATACAATTTAATACCAGAATTATAGTTAAAGTATTTTTATATTTCTAATACTAACCCAAAATAACTAAAATAACTACTTAGGTGCTTACGACAAAGCATCCAGATGCAGAAAGCTATACAATTGATAGTTCAGTAAATGTTTTAATTTCTCTATGAGGTATTGATATCTCTCTTTAAAAACAGTATCTGCTGCACTATGAAATTACAACATAAATTTACGCCACTATAGTTAAGTTCAGACAACAGCCGCTCCACTGCACAGACAACCGTAACTAATTTGTCTTTATAGTTGCTGTCACGTAAACGCTTGTTAGATTACGTACAGACTATTTTCTTTACTACTAGAAAACATTTGACGCAAATAATACCAAAAAAAACAATACTTAATGACATTTTTTTTCTTTTTTTAATACTAATTCCCACTTGACACAAGTTGTACCAAAACAGATACACACCAGGGGCGTAGGGAAGGAGGGGGATCATAGGGATCCATCCCATCCCCCCCCCCCTCGAAATGCTTGGAAGGTTTTTTTTACCTGAGTTGTGTTTGTAATTTGTGTTATTTTAATATTCAAAATCAATAATTTTTACAGCAGAACAATATTCAATGTTATATTATGAAAACTGCTAAAATAGCACCATTTTGCACGTAAAAATCCAAATTTTTCCGGGGGAGGACCCCCGGCCCCCCCCCCCCCCCCGCTTCACAAAGGGGGTGAGTTAATAAACAAATGTTTAATCCCCCCCCCCCAAAATAAAGTCCTGGCTATGCCCCTGATACACACACAGCACACACACACACACACACACACATAGTTTTAATATGGCTGTAATGTTATGTACTGACATTAATACACCACTTGGCCAACAAACGTGAGTTTCTCAAATCTAGTAGGAAGTTTCAAACACTGTCTTTAGGGTAAATAGAACAAAAGACAGTAGTGTTGGAAAAACACAATTTTTGTAATTTAATGACTTTTTTTTTATTTTTTTATGGAAAAGCTGCAACTCTAGAATTTAACCATCAAGCAGTTATGTAATTTTTTTTGTATTATAAATGTAAATATCATTTTTTCTGAGCAGTGAATTACATACTTTATACTGCTAGTACTAGAGATAAGCTGTGATGGTGTATAAATGATAAATTCTATTGGTATTTAGAAAAGAAAGACATTTTTATGTCAAAATGGAAGTAAATGTGCAAAATAACTGTGTAAACTTACACCACTTTCAGTTAATAAATAATACCACTTAAAAGCTAAAAGTAACACCACTTTGCACCATAAGATAAAAACACAAATGCATGTGTGTAGCAAACAGTAACAACAGAAGAAGAACGTTTCGCGTATTGTTCAAACTAAAGATACCACGGTGTCTTTTATTTTGCTGCTGATAGGTACTACGCAGCGCAGGTCATTCCGTATGTTTGCCTCACTTGCACGCGTGTTCGGGAAAGAAGGGGCTCACTGTTTTGTAATAACAGACAAGTGTTGCATGCAGCTTTATATAATAAAAAAAACAGTTTTTTTATCACACAAATCCATGGGGAAAAAATTAACATCTAGTGCTTTAAACTTCCAAAAATGAATAATTTTTTTTACAAATAATATAATTTAAATTTACGTAATTTATTTTTAAAAAAAGTATTGCAGTGTCACACCTTGCAACTAGGTTATTTTTCGCACATATTCACCTGTGTTGATGGCAAATAGCTGTCTGGTATTTTCTCTTTTCTCTTACATATGTATTTGGTTTCACGTCTTCCGAGTTAATCTGTGCCATCTAGATATTGTTCTTTGCAAACTCTCTGCACACATAATTTTATTATGTGACCTACAACACAATCAAATAGTGGTTTGATCATACCACAGGTCTACATGCCCGCCAAAACTCACGTTTTATAGATGTTCACCCAGAAAGATGAATAAGAGTTCAATCTTAATTTTAAGAAGTTATTATGTACTTATATTGATCTGAAATCTTAATATTAGAAGAATCACAAATAAATTTTTGTGTGTTGCAGGTCTTCCTGATATTCTCGAAACAGCAGGGGTCACCAATGCAGGAACGCCCTCAGACAACAGTAATACCACCATCTCAAATTACAAGCACTGATCCGGTACCACCATCTCCGATACAAATTCCAGATACGCCGATATCACCACTAGAAACCCCGATATCACCACCAGAAACCCCGATATCACCACCAGAAACCCCGATATCACCACCAGAAACCCCGATATCACCACCAGAAACCCCGATATCACCACCAGAAACCCCGATATCACCACCAGAAACCCAAACACCCTCACCAATCAGCAGATACCACCACCGATACTACCACTAATCTCCAACTTTTTAAATTACTAGCAATCATATGTAAATAAATAATTTAAATAAATTTTTGTAAAAACTGTTTGTGAATGTCATTATTTTATTTCTAATCCTGTAATCCTAATATTCAAAACATACATTTACGTCCCTCGGCCTAAGGTTCCTAATTTGCTGTTTGCGAAAATGTCCTGTTTTGCCCATGTAGCTCTCGTCGAAGAGGAGTGAGTTCAGGCCAACGTGGCCGGTACCAGAAAATACGGGACCTGGAGGGAATTTTACGTGGGTAGGAGGAACTGTAGGTAGTTCAAAGGATAATGCGATGATGTCCGTTTTCACGAGCCCCGTTTTATTTCCGTATAGCAATCCAGCCGCAGCCTGGCCGGCACGTCGCGGAACGAGCGTCCTCCCCGCCGCGACCCGGACTCCCGGAAACAAGTCTCGTCCTTAGGATGCGACCCGAAACGAACAGAGAAGGTAGCCCCGTAGCTAAACGTACCGGTTACGAAAGTTCCGTATATATACACAGCGCGTACACGGCCCGTCACGTGAGCGGACAGGGTCCAGTAATTACTCGTACTGACTGAGAGGTTGGGCGGTTTGAAGAGACACTTACATGGCCTGCGACGTATGCAGTTAAAGTCCCGATAGACATGTAAAGCTGAGAAAGTCCAGCGGAATGACGAATGCTAAAGAAGAGCAACTCGGCTGCAGACAGTCCCGTGACGTTTCACTGACTACTGACTCTGAGCTAAGAAAACGCGTCTCTCGAGTGGAGCGGAACGGAGCGCACGTCCACTCGCTCTCGCGTCGGGTTCACCACTCCACTCCTCCGCCCGCTGGCAAGCCGAGGCCCGCGGACCGCTGAGGATGGGAGGGAAATCGGCCGGCGTGGGAGAGGCCCGCCCCGCGATGCGCCAGGCTGCAGTTACATGGCTGACATAACACTGGAATGAATTACAGAATTATTATAACAATATAAAAATAGTCAGTTAATAAAATACAAACACATGGCTCAGTTAATAAATTACAGAATAAGGACGAAGTATTTACATGACATTCATATACACTAATCCAGACGTAAGTTATATATTTGCGGAGGCTCGTGGATATTTAAATCTATTAATAGAACATAATTATTTACAACACTCCTGACGTATCAGGGCGCACGCGGGTGCGTCCCTGTTCGCCGCACTTCACAGTCGGTGCACTGGGGGGAAACATATCTCCCTTAGGTCCATGTCGGTGGACAGGTACGGCCTCTGCATCTGGGAGGGTACGACGACTGTCGTCAAAATATTGAAATATATATTGTTCTACTTATTTCTTATGTAAACTTCTCTATTTTCGGTTACTTGTGGTTAATTATTTACAACGGTATAGTTTTTAAGTTTTACCTATGGTATTTACCCCCATATCGGTTATCTCTATAATTCTGGTACAAAAATTTTATATTTTCATAGCAAAAATAGCCCTCGAATATGGGCCATTCCATGTGTTTGTATCAGTAGAATTTTATACATACAGTAGAATCCCGCCGATGCGACCCCCCTCTGATGCGTCCATTCCGTTTATACGACCGTTTTTTGAGAAACCGTGAAAAATTTGAGCAGAGAAAGTCGAAAATTTGAGTAAAATCGGCTGAAAAACAAGTCTGTTACACTTTGTTGGTCGCTATGTGTTCACGTTTATCTTGGCGGGAGCTGTACTGTAAGCAGGCAGGCATACAAAAGACGGCTAAAAATAGATACCACCCCTCTTAGACTGTCCACGCGGCAGTGTCTAGCCAAGCTCGGCGTATCCACTATCGCACGAAAAGCCGTCTCAGCTGTCATGTTATCTTACTCGCCTATTTACGAAAAGCCACTGTGGAAGCTTCTGCGAGAGCATAAGAAACTCGTCCGGCCAGGCAGGCGGTAGCGGCGGCTTTACATCATACGTGACGTGACGCTTACCTCTCCCATCCCCTGCTAATTCTTCAAGGCTCATTCCTCCCAGAGCCACAAACCATGTAAAAACTCCCTCCCCCCCCCCTTTTCCAACTAACATTTCAACACATTCCCTCCCTTATTTCAACCTTCTGCGTGAGAAACTGTCAGCATCCTCCTCCCCTCCCACACCAGGTTGTATAGTCCATTCTCGGTAAAATAAATATTTTTATGGGCTTATACGACTGTCTTTTGCCGTTAATAAATACTTTATATGTTTAAGTTATTATGATACAATTTTTTTATTAGTCACACAGCAGTTTCTGCTGAAAAATCACTAATACCTCGAATTTTTGAATAGAAAAATTTAGCAGGCCCGTAAATATATTTATTTTACTGCATAGTTACTTTTCCATTTGCATTCGAACGAGTTTTTTTTCTTTTTTTTACGCTGTGAAGGGTCTTGGAAAAGATAATTGCTTGAGCTGTCAAAATAAACATCGCTGATGGCAAGGGCGGAAGCGCATCCTGTCGGTCTGTCCCTGTGATTATCTACTCCAAAAACATGTCACAGCATTTCAGGATAGCATTGTTCTTATATCTTTCGTTTATAGCCAAATGTTTTCTACCTAATCCACACATGTTCCTTCGCCACGTTTTGAACGAAAATAACAACCAGCCGGCTAGCATAGCCGAACTCGCGTGATGTGAATTCACTTAGCGTTATTATTTATTGGAACCCATTGTTTGGGTTATCGAGTCCGAGGTATGATATGAATTTAAAAAGTTGTCTTTTTTACACCATAGACTATTTGAATATGAAATCTATGCGAACAAAGGCGATTTTTTTTATGTATTTGGATATTTTTTTTTGGGGGGGGTGTTAAAATTGGCCCGAATTCTCTATTGTGACCATTCTGTTTATAAGTCCGTTTTTCCGGAAACCGTGAGGGGTCGCATCAGCGGGATTCTACTGTACAAGTGAAGACTTTGTGTAGTGCAATGCCAATGACATAGATGCAATGATATAGACTGCTAGTTGGAGGCCATCTTTGATTCTAATCACCAGCAGCCATGTTGATAACACAGTTTGCCATCTTGGTGGGCGAAACAATGGTTTAATAGCAATCCTTGCCAGCATAAAAGAGGCAGCTGCGAGCAGATTACACTTGTAAAAAAAAAGAATTGTAGGAAGTTGACAGAATAAATAAACAAATGATGTTTGGAAGTGACTGATGATTTGTGTAAGTTGAAGTTTTTTTTCAGGATAAGTTAAAAACTCTAAGAAAATTCCTATTTCTTATGTAGCATACAGTTATACAAACAGAGCATTGCATGGTAATGTACTGTTACGGGGGCCGTAGTCTCTGATCTTTAATAACTAAGTTTTAATGCGTGCTCGGGTATTTGGGCGCCACCGTGCCACGTGCACGGACCTATGTTTGACTCTTTCCCAGGGTCGTGACGTCGCCCATGTGAGGCGTGATTTTACCCCCTTGAAAACACCTAGCACTAATTCCTACCCGCTCTCAGCGTCGGGCACGCTATTATTTACGCAGTGGGCTCTGAGGCGCCCCACACGCCGTCTCACTCCACATGGTCATACAGTTTTAAAATAATAAAATAATACGTTGGATTTACACACTTGATTTATTCGTCCAGCTCTACTCTCACACGTACACGATTAAAACTGTATAAAACGCCCGCGGCACGAATCGGTTTAGGTGTTATGACCCGCCACGTGGTCACATCTCAATTTACGTTACACATAGAAAAAGACAGTTACTGGTCGAAATATAATTAATTAAACAGTCCCCCGACCGAGAGTAGCTCCGAGGACTAAAAGAAAACGGTTTAGAAATAATTAAAGTTAAACAGAATTACTTGGCAGTGAAAAACAAGCGGTGAGGTCCCCGGAGTGCTGAAGCGTCTGCTCTCGGTCGTTGATGGCAGAAGACTAGGCTGAGCTCATGGCTCGGCTCGACTAACATGGCGTCCTCCCGCCGAAACAATTGCCGTTAAAGATATTTGTGAATTCGTGCCACGGGAAACTAAAGTAACATGACAAGGATGATTTAAAAATTATGTGACATTTTCTGAATAATGAAAAGGAATACTTCAAATTACAATTATTAAGAATTACATTTAAATAATGTCTGGTTTCGGCTTTCCTCGGGAATGTCCAGAAACGCTATTATATTTTAATACATTATTTTAATTAAAAGTACATAAAACCCTCCCGGCCGATCTGCTGTCACATTGCACTTGGGAAACATTAAAACAAATAACAAAATTATATTTAATTATGTTTTAGGGGTGCGGCGCACTGACTCGACAGCGCCCTCTTGCTGGGCGAACACACACGCACGCACACATACGCACGTGTAGGCAGGAGGTTTAAATGGAGTGTGGGTGGTGTTTTGGCGGTGGCATATCGGACTTAAAAGGGGCCACAGGCCCGGACGATGTGAGTACTTCAGGAATAATTTTATGAAATTAGGGCTTTATTAACAGAATTATATAGTTTTTCTGCAAAATATCAGGTGCTAAGCTATACTTTCAGCATGGAGCATGTCTTTGGGTGGGAGAACCAGCTGGCAGACGAGTTGTCCAGTCACTCCGACCTAGCCGTCACGTTCCAGGACACCAATAGCTGGGAGGACCTCCTGCCCCTCGCCCTTAAACCGACCACCTCTGGCAGCCTTCTGTGTCACCCAGCATACAGGTACCGCGGCCCTGGTAGAGACCCCGCTCAATTTGGCTGCCGTGGTAGCCCATGTGCAGTTGATCCAGCGAGATGATCCCGACATTCAGATGGACCTCTCTGCCTGCGGTGTACGTGCCTTGCCACACCAACACAGCCTGGATGGGGTGCTCCGGACCAGAATACCTGGGGATATGGACACATGGGAAATCCGCGTTCCCTGCAGCGTCCAACAGTGTTGTGGTATTTCCACGATCACGAACCAGGGGCGGATCAGACCCAGAGGGGCTTCTGGAAACAGTTTTACTGGTCCGCGGCTATGTATACAATTGCCAGCCCTGCAAAATACAAGGCGAGAGGACCAGAACAGGGTCGAGCAGCAGTGCCCTAGTCATCATGGGTCCCTACCCCCTCGTGTCCCGCGGTGAGTGGTTCCTCACCATGATTACCGAAATGTTCATGAGGTGGTAAGAGGCCTTCACCGACTCCAACGTACGAGCAGGCACAGTGGCCGCCCTCCTTGACATTGAGGCCTTCCCCCAGTAATTGTACCCGAGGATACTATTAACGGACAACAAGACGCAGTTCACGGGACGACAGTGGAATGTTAATGCCGTAGGTAGGACGTGGAGCACTACACCACACCAACCTATCACCCTCAGGCAAACCCGACTGAGCGTAGCAACCAGGGCATAAAGATCCAGTTGCGTCTCTGTCTAGGAGACGATCACTCAAAGTGGGACCTCCCATCTCCCCCAAGCTGCTATATTGCCTGCAGTGATGGACCAACATGGTCTCGGGCCGTACCCCTTTGGAGTTGCTCCATGTCCAGAACCTCGTCCTGCCTGGGAAGCAAGGGGGGCAGGACCTGTCACCCGGGCCCCATATCATTGAACCTAGGAAGGAGGCAAAGAAACACCAGGCCCAATTCCTGGACATTCGTACTCTCCAGTCACCAAATCCCCGGCACCACTGGAACCTAGGCAAATGGTGTATGCCTGGTGCCACCATCTGTCATCCAAGAACAATAGGTAATGCTAGGGCCTGAGCTCCAATTGGGCTGCTCCCCGGCAGGTATGGCTAGGACCCATGTCATACTTGATCAAGCTCCCAAATGGTAGGTCGTCAAAAAACCACCTGGACGACCTACGTCTCATGCCACCCACAGACACCCAGGTCGCCCTGGCAGAGCGCAGTGCCCATGATCATCAGTCCTCCACCATTTGTCCCAAATCCCAGTCCGACCATCACCCAGCCACCACTCGTTTCATGTCTCGTCTGGGCAGCGCGATGCTGCATGAGCTCAAGAGCCTGGTGGACAGGCTGGCCCCAGAGGAGGCGTCAGTGGAACTATACAATGGGGGATGATCCCATTACGTCTCTTGTACCAAGTCGGGCGCTCAGATCACGTTCTCTGATGAGACAGATAACTCCTGGTCCAGCTGGCCAGGCTGGAACCAACCACGGTAGCTATTGGACCTGAGCCCAGACATCTCATCGTTCACAGCGAGTTTGGGGAATCCTGAGTTACCTGTGGCCAAACCACTTTGTGAGGGAATTCCACGTAGAATGTGGCAGGCACTGGTGAGGCAGTGTTGCGAGCAGTGGTGAGGCGTGAGGTTTACATGAGGGAAAGCAACAACTCCGTTCACCCCAAAACACGGCGGAGGGGAGAGGGGTTCCGGGGGCCCTCCCCCGGGAAAATATTGATTTCAAGGTACAAAAAGGTGCTATTTAAGTATTTTTCTTAACTGAAAATTGACTATTCCACAGGTAGAAAAATTGACATTTTTTTAAAATTATAAACTATTTTTTAAAAATAATATTGTTTGGCATACACTATTCTGATAATAAAATACCTACTCTACATTATTTATATACTAAGTGGGAGTGTAGTATCATCGATATCTGGTACAAAATATATAAACAGACAACACATGGCAAAGTAAGTACTTAAAATAAAGAGAAGAAGCTCATAAAAATGTACTAGAATAGTAAAAATTAAATGTTGGTACTTTTTGTACTAACACAAAAGAAACTATCTTCATACGTGATCAGAAACTCTGTTAAATGGTACGTGGTTATTCACAGTCACTCCAGCGAGATTGCAACTCACAAGCTGGGCTCCCGTATCCGCCACCCGCGGGACGCGGTCGGTAGCAGTTGGCGCTGCTAGGCCGCCTCCCGTACGCCCACAAATCCCCCACGCACTGCCAGCCTTTGGTTACCCAATAGGGCGCAAAGAACTCCCAGCCGACAGCCCGCGAGAGAGATGCGCGCGCCCCGAGAGACGACCACCGACTGAAACGCCACCTCGCCACCTGCCCTGCCGAACTGTAGCGGACATAGCCGAAGCGAACAGGAGGGAGTGCATCAAGGGGGATGTCTGGTCCGTCTGCCGTGTCTCCATGTTCGGGTTCGGTCGGGAGTGGTTCCCCGGGGGTCGCCGCCACTCGCAGGTGGTCCCGGTGGATCTTCTGCACGCGGCGGCCGCCCAAGTCCACCATGTAGGACGTCGCCCCCAGGCGCCGCGTCACGGTGTAGGGCCCCTCCCAGCGGGGAGCGAGTCCGGCGCAGTAATTGCGCGGCGCTGCCGACAGGGGGTACGCTCGGGCGTACACCCGATCGCCGGCCCACAGTTGTGCCGGGGGTCGCGCTGTCTGGGGCGTGATTCCCTGACTGTAGCAGGCTTGTCTTGCGCGTGCCGCGTCGTGCTCCTGGGTTCGTTGCTCGTCGCGCTCCTCCGGTTGCTCTCCTGGGTGCGGTACGCCGTGTGTTGCCAGCTCGCCGGGCAGCGGCAGGTTACGCCCCTGGATCATCTCGGCGGGGGTCATCCCAGTGGCCGCGTTCACTCGCCGCCGAACGCAGAACAGTGCATCGGCTACGTGGCAGTCCCACTGGGTGTGGTCCTCCCCTAGGCGCAGCCGCAGTTGAGTTTTCAGATCCTGATTCCTGCGCTCGGTCGGATTGGCCCTGGGGTGGTATGAGGGTGTGGTGTGGTGGATGATGTGTGCCTCTTGGCACCACCCTCTCCACCGGGCCCCCAGGAACTGGCTGCCGTTGTCCGTCAAGATGGACTCCGGGTAGCCGAACCGAGTGAAGAACTCGCGCATCAGGACTTCGATGATGGTGGCCGCCCGTGCGTTGCCGCAGGGGTAGGCTTCTGTCCAGCGGGTGAACATGTCGGTCACGACCACTAGGAAGCGCTTACCCCGCGGCGAGCGGGGGTACGGCCCCATCACATCCAGCGCGAGCGTCTGGAAGGGTGTTGACGGCTGGCGAGGCTGCTGTTGTTGTGTACCGTCTCCTCGGCGGGCCTTGCGGCTCTGGCAGGTCTCACACTCCCGGACGTAGACCCGGACATCCCGGTTCACCCCCGGCCAGTGGTAGTACCGGCAGACGGCTCTCCGGGTCTGGTCCGAGCCCGGGTGTCC
Source organism: Bacillus rossius redtenbacheri (assembly GCF_032445375.1). Lineage (NCBI taxonomy): Eukaryota > Metazoa > Arthropoda > Insecta > Phasmatodea > Bacillidae > Bacillus > Bacillus rossius. The sequence continues at coordinate 9,073,001 of NC_086330.1, forward strand.
GGCGAGGTCATGATCGTGGTAGAATCGCAGTGTTGCCTCGCGCGCTTCGGGTGGGACGTAGGTCTTCCACTCGTCCTCTTCCCCCGGCGGTCTGGTCATGAACCGGTCGCCCCGAAGCTGCCAGGCGGGGTGGTCTCCTCCGCGCGCTGTCTCGCGGCGCCGGTCGGCGTCCGGCGAGCGGCACTGGGCCGTGAGGACGTGCCGCTCCAGGTCGGCCTCGGTACTGGGAGGGTCTTCGGTCCCTTCTACGCCGAGCGTGAGGCGGGAGCAGGTAGGGTGTCCGTCTGCAGACGTGCTGGTGTGGGATGGAGGCAGGATTTCGTCCAACTCCTCCTCGTCCAGCACCTCCCGTCTGCCGTCTGGCTCGCGCGAGAGCAGGTCGGGGAGCTGATTTTCCGCGCCTGGCACGTGCTCGACCGTAAAGTCGAACGACTGTAGGAGCAGCGCCCAGCGAATCAGCTTCCCCTTCCTCCCCTGCATGGTGTGGAGCCAGGTGAGGCAGTGGTTGTCGGTGCGGAGTGTGAAATGCCTGCCCTCCAGGTGTGGACAGTATTTCTTCACGGCCCACACCACCGCCAAGCAATCCTGTTCGTTGCTGTGGTACCGCCTCTCCGCCGCGCCGAACTTCGCGCTGGCGTAGTCCACCACTTGCCGTTCTCCGTGGTCGTTCACCTGGTACAGCACGGCTCCGGTTCCCAGGGCGCTTGCGTCCTTCTGGAGGACGAGTGGGCGCTCGGGGTCGATGCGGGCCAGTGTGTGGCACCGGGTGAACGCGCTCTTGACGGCCTTGAATGCCGTCTGGGCGGGCGAGCCCCATTGGTAGCGGACTTGGGGCGACAACAGGTCCGTCAGAGGCGCGATGACTTGTGAAAAATTCGGAATATAGTTCTGGAGCCAGTTCAGCAGCCCGATGAAGCGCTGCAGTTGCTTCCGGGTGCGTGGGACTTCTGCCATCGCGATCTGCTGGAGGTGACCTAGTTGGGGGCGATTCCCCACCGCGTTGACCACGTGGCCCAGGAAGTCGACCTCGGCAGCTCCGAGATGGCATTTGGCTGGGTTGGCCGTCAGGTGGTTTGTGGCCAACCGCTCCATCACCAAGGCCAGATGGCGGCAGTGGTTCTCCCAGGTGTCTGAGTACACTATGACGTCGTCCAGGTATGCTAGGGAGAACTGCCCGATGTAGCCCTCCAGCACACGGGTCATCATGCACTGGAAGGTGAACGGGGCGCACTTTAGGCCAAACGGCATGGCTCTGAACTGGAACCTCCGTCCGTCTGGCACAGTGAACGCCGTCTTCTCCCTGTCCCCGCGTCGTATGGGCACTTGCCAGTACCCGGACTTCAGGTCCAAGGTGCTGAAGACCTGGGCCCTCCCCGAGCCGGCTACGGCGGCCTCGACGCTAATCTGGCGGGGCGGGGCGCTGACGGTCACGGCATTTAACGGCCGGAAGTCCACACAGAATCGGCTTGTCCCGTCTTTCTTGTTGGCCAGCACAATGCACGCATTGTACCGGCTGTGGGATGGCTCGATGACTCCGTCGTGCAGCATCTCGTACACCTGCTCCCGGATGATTCGCTGCTCGCGAAACCCATAGCCGCAGGGCGGGTCGAACACTGGGTCATCAGTCAGGGTGGGGATGCAGTGTTCGGTGACGGTGGTCCGCCTCAAGGTTCCGTCCACGGCAAACACTTCGGGTCGGGCGGCGAGGACCTTGTTTACCTCAGCCTGGTAGGAGGGGGAGACGTCGTGGCACACGTCCGCCAGGGTCAGCACCGCGTCCTGTCGGGGGGGCGTCTGTCCTAGCGCGTACACCACGTACCTCTCGGCTCTTCCCAGGTTGAGGCGGGGGGGTCCTAGCTCCAAGAGCGCATCTTGCTGGACCAACCAGGGGAGTCCTAGCACCACCTCCTCACACAAGTCTGGCACGACTACTGCGGACACACTACTGTTCAATTCCTGCGTACTCACCACGATCTCAGCATGCCCCAGCATCCGCCCGGTGTGTGTGGTGGTAGCCAGGCGCAGCTCGCCGCTACCCGGACGCAACGCGCCTGCGGGCATGAACACGGGGCCTACAAACACGTCGCTCGCTCCGGTGTCGACGAGCGCGGCAGCTGGCCGGCCGTTCACCTCCACGGGGATGCGGAACAGGTTGTCCCACGGGCGGCCCAGCTGTCCCAAGGTCGGGAGGGCACGCACCCCGCCAGGCGCGGGGTTGGTGGTCTGTGCGGGGGGAGGGAGCTTTAATCCCGGTCCCCCCGGGGGCCGTTTCCCGACTGGGCCGGGCTGGTGCCCTGTGGCGGAGGTGGTACCACGTGCATCTCCTGGCGCGGCGGTGTGGCGGGTCGCGCCGCCCGGAATCCCCGCGGGCACTCACTGTGCCAGTGACGTTCGCCACGCGGGCATCCCAAGCGACACAGGGGGACTTGCTCTCGTGCTCCGGCGTCCCGCGGTCGCTCCGCTCGCCAAGTTGGCGGCGCCTCGATGGCTCGTGGTTTTCGGTGTTGGTGTGAGGGTGAGTCCCGTAGTGCGGTGTTCCGCCGGGCTTCTGGTGGGCTGTCACCCCCTCGGGTGCTCGTGGTCGGGCCACGCTTGCAGGCTCTCTGGAAGTTGTGTTCCGTCTCGCGTGCTTCCTGCACGTACTCCGCTACACTGCCGGTGTGGCAGCGACGCAGGAAGGGCTGCAGTTCGTCCCTCACTAAGCCCGTGATGATGGGCAGTGTCCTGGACAGGTGGGTGCCGGGCGAGATGCGGCGAAACAATTGGAGTTTAGTGGCGATGAACGCCTCCACTGCCTCGCTGTCCTTCTGCCGAGCCTCATAGAATGAGGTGGAACACTCGACGAGGGGCGATCCTGTGTCGAACCGGTGTCGGAACGTGTCCGTGAACTCGCCCCATGGCATGGCAAACCGACCCCACATGCTCCACCAGCTCCGCGCGGTCCCTCGCAGCTGCTCGCTGACCCGCTCTACCCACTCCGATTGGTGCGTCCGGCACCCGGTCAGGCGCGCCTCGCACTGCGTCAGGAATTCCCCTGGGTCCTCGTGCGGGGCTCCGGCGAACTCTGGAAGAGTCGCTCTGCGGGGCGGCAGGGCTCGTGCCAGGTCTTCCAGGCCGGGCCACACGCACTTGGCCTCGGTGATGTCCAGCGCGCGCGTCGCGTGGCCAGGGTGCGAGCTCCAGTCGCTGGCGTGGGTGGTTGGGGGGGCGGTGATGGCCGGGGTGGTACAGCTCGGTAGGGGTGTGTGGTCCACCGGTGGTGTTCGCGCCTGTAATTCCGTCTCCGTGCTGTTGTGCCACGGTTCTATGAGCGCTTCGACCTTGATTGCCGGAAAGTTGTAATCCGGTGCGCATTTACATGTCTGTAGAGGGTTCGCTTTCCCCGTTACCAGGTCCCTGCCCTGTGGCCAGTAGCAGACTCGACAGGTGTTCATCTTGAGTCTGTCTGCCATTGCGTCGCGCGGCGCTTCGGTGTTGACAGTCGCTTCGTGCGCGCATGTGGCTCTGTTTACAAACAGACTCCCGATGAATGAAGAGGGGTGAGGGGGGTTGGCGCGCGCGCTGATTCGGGCCGCTGGCCGAGAGGCGCCAGGACAGCCGCACAAAAGGGAGAGCCGAGACTGGCCACTGCGAAGGGGGGATGCGGATAGCCGTGTGTAGAGGCGGCCGAGAGCGCCCGGACAGCCGCAAAAAGTGGAGAGCGCGAGGATGTGAAGGTGGATCGGGGGGGTGGTGTGCGGGCGAGGATGTTCGCTGAAGGCCCAAAGGGGAGGGGTGGGGGTGAAAGTGAAAGTTGGTGAGGGTCGGCGCGGGCGTTGACGCGCGCTTCCGGGTGGTCCCTTTGTCGCTGCTCCTCTGTGCGCCAAATTCCACTGCGCGCGTCCAAAATGGCCGTCTTCTGTCCCCTTTGTCTGATTTTCGGCTGTAGTTATGCCCAACGCAAGGGCGCCATTTGCCGTCACCCGATCTATGTGAAAGGCCCAGGGGGTACCTGACGGGCGCTACGGGCGTCGCGGTGCTCTTGTTGTCCGGAGGGGCGCCAGGCTAGCGGACTGCTAGGCCGTTGATGTTGGGTCGTGGGTACTCTGCCCCCGCGTGCCCCGCCAGGTACACGGCTTGAATCTACCCTGAATGGTTCTCTCTTGACTGTGAAGGCCGCTCGGCCGTGTGGAGGACGGGAGACTCCGGAAAATTAGTATACACGAGTTGGTGAGAATTACCTTTAATCTAGTCCCGCTACAAAACACTCTCACCAACACTTGGCGACGTCTAGCCGTTACACGATTAATACAGAAAAAACATAATGCTACGCGACATTAATGGTTACCGCGGCAGTCTCGCGGGACGCGGGTCGATGCTCGCTGGAGACGGCCAGCGCCGAACATTAATGGGTGCAGGGGGTGCTCTATGAGCGGGCTCCTAAATTCGGCGAAACACTTACGTGTGTGCAGCCGGCAGGCATATGCACGGCGTCCTTAAGTAAAAACACTTTCGCTGGAGTCGGCCAGTACCGTACGTTTTGTGCTACGATATGTATCGCGGTATCACACTGAAGACGGTCGGGATAGGCCCGGCTCCGCAAAATACGCGCCGAGTCGACGTGGGCAGCGGTGAATTAACAAAAGGTTTTAAATTTAAAGATTTAGTACAGAATAAAAAGTAATAAAATGAAAGAAACTTGGGTGCTGCCCACGGACACACGTCTGTTCCCGGCGCGGAGTGGTTCGAGACTCCCGGACATGGCCGCCTCGCAAAGAAGAGAAACCTTCTCTTCTTTGTGAGTCGGCGTCAAAAAACTTATATTAATTTAATTTACTATATTACCAGTTAAAACATGTTCCAGGTGCCCAATTAAAATGTAGCACCTGGTAATTGGTGCTTAAGGCTTAACAATAGTTTTAATGTATTTAATTATTTAAAATGTGACATCAAGTTGGCGACTGTAAATTTACTACCATGTTGTCCCACTGTGAATTGTTTTAGAGGGACTTCTCCTATTCCGACATTCACGGGCATTTTAATTAAGGCCAGTGGCCGCGGTGACTGTTAATTTGGTTTGTTGTCTATTGGGGTCACGCCCGAGGCGCTCGCCTGACTCAATCCGGCTGGGCAAGGGGCGCGCTCCGAAAACGGGATACGGTACTGGCGGTGCGGAGCACGGGCTTAAAGGCCATGGTCGGTACGACGTCAGCACCTAAGACTACAGTAATCCAAATGTAGAGTGATTTTTGTCTATAATTTAATATGCCACTTATATTACAAATGCCACACTTAACATACGTGTGTTTTATTTTCCTGTAGGTCTAATGTAATATTGTTGAGAGTGAATTTCTTTAAGTAGTTGCTTTTAATTGGCCCCTACGTTATGTAGTTAACACGTATAAAATATGTATTTACATACTTATAATAAACTTTGTAAATGCACATCATATTTAGGTACTTATAATGTAGGCCTGAATAGCTACCTACTTTTTTTTGCTTGTTAAATAAGTAGAATCTCATAACACAAATTAATTTAACATTTAAGTTTACTTAACCATTTTCTTATTGACACTAACTGAAGAAACTTTCTTGTCTGTAAATTTTAGCTCTTAATGGGAGGACGACATATCATTGTCATTTTGTTTAGTTTATTTTGTCCATCTTGTTAGATCTTCTGTGTGTACCCGTTTGTACAACGATATTAGACATCAATACAAAACAAAAAAAACCTTGCATAATGTTTATCAATGTACGCAAATGTGAAGCCTACATAATTAAATCATTTACAATGCCAGAATTCACTCGCAATCACTAACTAATACAGTACTTAATTCAAATCCGACTAAACTGCTATCCCAGCATTGGCTAAGCGCGCCCCGAAAAGATGGCGACCGAAAGGTAAACAAACGATGAGCGAGTGCGCGGGTAAACCCACTTTGACGCTTCTGTTACTGTTTATTTTGTGCTAAAATTTCACAATCGATAAATATGGACGTATCCGGTTTAGAGCTGTAGCGAACCGTATGTATTCGTTACTGAGTAACGGGTGCCCCGTCTATATACGAGTAACGAAACGTTACACACGGCTGCATTTCGTTACTCGCATGTTTCGTATGTTTCACGTATGCGCGCGCCAACGACCTAGACCTAGGTCGTTGGCGCGCGCATATTCGATGAATTTACGTTACAAAGAACGATGTTTGTTTATTAAGTAAAGTATAATTTGGAAATTCGTCGTCCAAGTTTTTTTACTGTTTATTAAAGGTATTGTGTGTGTAGACAAAGTTTGAGATTGGAACAGAAACAACGTAAGAAAGTATTTTTTACAAATTAGAAATATGTATGTTTTTGTTTTTTTATTATCACGAATTTTCACGTTTTTTTATTATCTTAAAAGAGATAATATAATAAGGCCGCTCTAATGAGATTTAATTGTTTCTTGGTTAACAAAAACTGTTAATTATCAAATATTGTTAATTGTATATTATATTCTAATTATTATTTACGCGACGTCATACTCAACGCGTACGCAATACGACTCGATTCATTGCATGTTATGCAGTATCAGAAGTAACGAATACTTGCAGGTATGCTTTTTTTCGTTACATTTATTCTTATAATCTGGTTATCAGATCGATGTTTAGGCCATCGATGCTAAAATACTGGAGACAAGTAAATGCCATGTACGATTTTAAAAGTTAACATTTGGTGTTGTAAATTTATTACTCTATTTATAGATTAAGTCTGGGTGTAAAATAATGTAACACCTTTTCAAAACAAAATAATTTAAACATTGATTTCGTATTTGTAATAAACGTACGTTATTATCATTTCTGTACACTTATATTAACACAAAGATAATAAAAAGAAATATTACACCACAAATTACAAAGTATTTATTAATATGTTGCGCGCTATCTATTGAATTTTTTTGTAAACCACAATTACAAATCAAAACAGACATATGTAGATCAACTTAATTGTTTTATGTTATACAAATTTGTTACGCTATAGATGTAACTATATTTTCCCTTCACATTCAATATTTGTTTGTTATTTGTAATTTATTTAATTTCAGCTTTCACACAAAAGGAAAGCAAATATTTGGGATTGAATCCATTATCCTGCATTAGTTCGCTTTTTTAAACTACTTTTTTTTTACTTGTATACTAGCATGTGTATTAATAGAAATAGTCTATTTTTCACTATTGTTCTTGAAAAAACCATTTTACCTTTTGAGTCATATTTAAAACAAGTTTAAAAAATGACTAGCTTGCTTGAAGATCAAAACCAAAGAATTTTCTATTTTAATTATGCAGTTTATAATTAATTCAGCTTTATAATGGGAGATATGTGTTTGTTTGGATTATGCCATTCTAAGTCAAATTAAACTGACCAATGTGGCAAAATTACAATTCATTATACATCAAACTCATACAAAGTTTCCAAATGTAAGAAAAATCTTAAATCGTAGTTTAAAAACCCTGACAGGATTACGAATAAACACTTGACGCCAACCGCCGGTGCTCCCTCTGGTCCGCAAAGGTCGTTATGTCACAACACTTACTCTTAAGTGCCTCGAACACTCCCGAGCGTGATGTCCGCCGAGTGTGTAAAAGTGCGCCACGACGAACACCAAAGCGACGACAGCGCCCGGCCGGGTGTAGCAATGCGCCTAATTAAATATGTAATTATTCTGTCAAAACAAAAACAATCATATTAATAACAATTAAAAGAGAATTAATTCAAGGGAAATTATGTTCAATTGTTCTATAATCATATATTGTGAAATATGTCATTTAAGTCCAAAACTGGTCGTAGCTGTTTTCCCGCACTTCACGTGTCGAGGCGAGAGGCCGCAGGGCGGTCTCGCGCTCTGTTACCGTAGGGAGCTCACAGGGGTCGGTCGCTCCGCGAACGCAGAGCCCTCAACTTTCGTGCTACATCCAAGTCTAAGCAATAGTGTAAGTTCTTCAAATCCTTTTACCAGCTCTGCTCCGACCCCACTCAGTCGCAAGATATTTCGTGCGACTCGTTAACTTATTATTTTATCCCAAAAGGGAGCTTTGCACATATTACGTAATTTCATGTCCAGAGTTTAAGGACAGCGTAATTCAGTTACGCAGTTTTCGGCTCAAAGCCAAGTAATCCTTATCGTCGAAGACTCTTAACAACGTGTGTCGAGTTCTTACTCGTTAATTTACGTCTCTTAACTTTCATCGTATGTAAATGTGTAACTTGTACCGTGCAATCTAACCGATTAATAAGTGACTGTAACGTGTATGTTTCCATCTTACCGGGTCTACGTACTTTTCGGGACTTTAATATTTTGCCACAGGTTAGATTGCAAATAACTTTAGAACATTCGTTTGTATGTGCCATTTTCCATGTTAACGTAATTGCCTGCATAAGCTGTTGCAGCACAGTAGCTCCGCGACTATCCACCGCATCTTTCACGTTGATAATCGGCGTCTTTATAAGTCCGTACATACCACTGTGCAACCTATTCTGGTCGCGCGCACCGTTTACGCATAGAGACTCGCGTGCCGCAGCGGTCAGACAACAGACGTGGCCAGTACTGGGACCAGTGAGTGTAACGGTTCTGAATAAAGTGCAGTGTCGTGTCAATCAGTTTACCACATATTTATAAGGCGTCCTGGGTGGCCTGAACAGCCCGGGTAGGTTTCGAACCGCGATACGCTCCTGCCTGCAGCCACGAGGCCGAACCCCCGTTAAAACCCCTGAGATCACTTTACAAATTAATAATTACTTAAAAAACTTAGACAGGCAGCGGGAGTGGGGTCAAGTGGCGCGCAACTAGTGTGGCTTTTGAAAAATGTCTTTCAAACTCCAAAGTACATCAAACTAATTTAGCACGAGTGAATTCTAAGGCCGGCGTGTGGCATTAAGTTTTTGTGACATTTATAACAATTCGGGACTATTCACTAAGGAACATGTGTATTTCAAAAAATTTTAATTTTATTTTCATAACTCCAACGCGACAGTCTCACGCCAAGGCGGCAGCGGAAGCCGGCGTGTCAGTTCACGGGATACGACGCGTAGATAGCGACGGGAGACACAAGGATCGGTTTCGCCGCGACGTGATAACGTCGGCACCGCGAGATACAACCGGGATCGGTTACATGGCGTCTGACTGCAATCAGTTACGACTCGGCACCGCGAAAACGGCGCGCCGCAAACGCGGGAGAGCTGATCAGCGCAGAGTGACATCACAGCAGGCACATACAGCTGCACACGGCCGCGCACGCATCACCGGGCTTCCGCAGGACAGGAGGCGTGCGAGCACGGGACACTGACTCGGGGGTGAGGGGAGGCGGTCCTCCCTACCTGCTCGCGCCCTGTCATTGATGTCCTGGTCCGTCGCCCGGATCAGTCTTCCACGACCGCGTGACAGATCGCACGTCAGCATGGATGGGGACGACCTATGGGAGACGTGCTTTCTGGTTTTTCGTGACGGACTCTTTATGTGCCAGGCGTGTGAGAGTAAGGCGACCGCGCCGACGCACTTAGTAATTATGGCCGGTCCAGCCCACGCAGGCGCCGGAATTAGGCTCCCCGAGTTCGCCGGACAGGAACACGAGGACCAACGAACATTCGGCCGCCACTGCCGCGACCTTTTGGCCCGTTACGGCGTTCCACTCAACGAGTGGACGAAGCGAGTGAGTGACCAGCTCAGAGGAGCCGCCCGTGACTGGTGGACCATGTTCGGGGAGGGGGAAATGGCATGGGACGACTTCATCTCTCGGCTGGAGAGCCGGTTCGACGATGCACGGCCACGGGCGCAGTGCCAGCGCTCCCTCTGGTGTACCCCGCAAGAAGACGATGAGGATGTTGAGTCGTTCATACGAGCCAAAGTTCGACTTCATAGCCGTCTTACCACTGGTGGTCGAATTGATGAGGTGGAAGCTGCACCCACATCTGAGGGGTGCCACCGGACGTGAACTGGAGGACTTCGTGAAACTGGCCAAGGAAATTGAGCGGGATGTGCAGCCGCTACCGCAGCCGCTCACCACAAGAGCTCGGCAACAGGGGACGGCGCGACAACAGCACATAGCACCTGAAGACAGGCGGATGGTGGTTCCTTATAGAGTCCCGGCACCTCAGAACGCTACACTGGCGGACGAGGTGCGGGGATGCACTCCACCGACAGCACCAGCACGCCTGCCTGAACGTGTGGTGTCACAGAACTGGCACGTAGTAGGACACCGCTCACCACCGCCACCAGTCACGGCAGGCAGTGGTGCCACGCACCACATTTCGACGCACCGTGCTTAGATGTCAGCGCACACAGCGACCCCGGCACCACCTGCGGGGCACGACCATGCACCACCGCCACCTGTCACGTCAGGCGGTGGTGCCACGCACCACGTGTCGATGCACCGCGCTGACACATCAGCACCAACGGCAACCCCGGCACCATCAGCGGGGAACGACCACGCACCACCGCCACCTATCACGTCAGGCGGTGGTGCCACGCACCATGTGTCGACGTCCTGCCCCGGGTCGCCGACGCACCTCGCCGAGCCATCGGCGCACACGGCGACCCTGGCACTACCGGCGGGGCATGACCACGCACCACAGCCACCTGTCACGTCAGGCGGTGGTGCCACGCACCATGTGTCGCCGCCCCACTCTGGGTCGCCAATGCACCGCACTGACATGGCAGCGCACACCGCGACCCCGGCAGCGCAGACGGCAGCACCAAACCGGCTGGGACGTGCGGGTGACAACACGGGGAGCCACTCCTACATCGCCGCACACCTGGTACCTGAGATGGAGCTGGAGCCGGGGGAGGAGGACGTCCTTCTGGCCACTCGTGGGACACGCGCGTTCACGTCTGGGCGCGCCCAGGTAACAATCATCATAAGAGACATGTTCAGTCAGACCACCACCCTGGTACTGCGGGAGTTGAGGGACAATCTCATCCTGGGGCTGCCATGGCTTGTCCAGGAGGACGCGTACATCGATGTCAAAGACGGTAAGGTGCATGTGGGATGTGAGAGTCGCAGGACTATGTACAGCATCGGCGGGGACAGGCCACTCGTGACCACACCAGCCATCACTGTAGGGTAATTGTGCAATGAGGTACCTGCAGAACACGTGGACAGGCTCAACGAGGTTCTGGCACGACATTCCCAGGTGTTCGCGGCCGCGGACATGTTACGTCGCACCACGGTGACACAACACACGATTCCTACTCGCCCTCATGAACCTAAGTTTGTAAAACCTTTTAGTTTCGGACCCAAAGAACGTGAGGCCATCCAGGTACAAATATCAGAAATGTTACGTGACGGGGTCATTGAGCCGAGCGAGTCGCCCTACAACTGCCTAGTGGTGATGGCGAAGAAAAAGGATGGCTCACTCAGGTTTTGCGTCAACTTCAAACCCATACACTCCATCACCATTCCAGCAACACCACCTCTCATTAATATATCGGATGCTCTGGCAGGACTAGGGGATGCCCGCACCTTCACATCATTAAACCTTAAGTCAGGGTATTGGCAGGTCCCAGTATGCCTGGAGGACAGACACAAGACAGCATTCACCGCTCCCGATGGCCGCAGGTTTCAGTTCTGTGCCATGCCGTTCGGGCTGATGGACGCCCCTGCGACCTTCCAGATCATGATGATCTGCGTCCTGGATTGGTTCGTGGGCAAGTTTGCCGCGGCATACCTGGACGACGTGATCGTCTGGTCGCGGACGTGGGAGGAGCATGCGCAGCACCTTTCCATGGTCCTCGTGCGGCTGGCCAGACATGGGCAGACCTGCGCGCCCCACAAATGCCACGTCGGTGCCACGGAGCTAGAATACCTGGGTCACATTGTGAGTGCGGACGGATGCAGACCCCTGCCAGCGCAACTTGACCTGATTGAATCTAAGACAACACCGCGTACCCGCAAACAACTACAGCAGCTCATAGGCCTACTCAATTGGCTAACTGGCTTCATCCCCCACTTCGCCACAGTCATGGCACCGATGACAGCCCTTCTCTCCCCCAAGAACAGGTTCAGGAGGACAGATGAGGCGGTCTGCGCGCTGGCTGATGTGAAGCGCTTGTTCCAGGAGTGCCACACGCTCGCCCGCCTCCGCCCCGAGGAGCACGTGTTCTTGCAAACTGACGCCAGTCAGGAGGGGATGGGGGCGATGTTGTACCAAGTAGGTCCAGAGGGGGAACGGCGCGTAGTGTAATATGCGAGCGCCAAGTTCAGTCCAGCAGCGCGCCGCTATCACGTCAATGAACAGGAGTGCCTCGCGGTTGTGTGGGCGGTAGGGCGCTACAGACTCCACCTGGAGGGTAGGCCCTTTACACTTCGTACCGATAGCCAGTGTCTCAAGTGGCTCGACTCGGTACAGGACCGCAAGTCGAAATTCACACGGTGGGACCTGACACTCCAAAGCTATGACTTCCACGTCGAGCACGTTCCAGGGCGCGAGAACCAGCTGGCTGACGAACTATCACGACACCCCGATCCTAACACCGAATACCACGACGAGGGCAGCTGGGAGGAACTGCTACCGCCAGTGGGACGCACCGCGTACATGCCGGGGACAGGCGAACCCCCGGTCCTATACGCCACTGTTTCCAACGCAAGTCCAAACACGACTCTCCCGGACACGCTCACGGCCCTACATCGTGTTGTGCTGGAGGCGCAGCACGACGATGAGTCGGTAGGGGGGTGGGTGGCCAGATGCGGGAAACAGGTGCAGCTGTACCACAGATGTGTTGACGGGGAGCTGCAGACACGGGTACCGGGGAACGTGGAAACTTGGAGGACGTACGTATCCGCAGCTGCCCGTTCAGCTGTCCAGAGCTTTTACCACGACCACGTCCTGGCCGGCCACCCGGGCGCGGAGTAGACTCAAGGGACGCTGCGTCTGGAGTTCCATTGGCCCGGTGTTGCCAGGGACGTCCGCGACTATGTGCGGATGTGCCAGCTGTGTCAGCAGCACAAGTCGCGGCGGGCCGACGCGGTAGAGCCCCCGCAGACCAAACGAACCTTTTCACACACTAGATTTAGACATCATGGGGCCGTATCCCCGCACATCATGCAGGAAGAGGTTTTTAGTCGTCATAACCGACCTTTTTACCTGCTGGGTTGAAGCCTTCCCAGTCTCCAATGTCAGGTCAGGCACCATCTTGTCCCTCCTAGAAACTGAGGTCTACCCACGATTTGGCCGGAATTTCCCATCACACCACACCTACATACCATCCTCGGGCGAATCCCACGGAACAGAGGAACCAGGAGATAAAGGTTCAGCTCCGCCTTTGTCTTGGGGAGGTCCATTCCAAGTGGGACATACACCTGCCCAAATTATTGTATTGTCTGCGCCGACGCACCAATGTAGTCAAGGGCCACTCTCCGGCCGAACTGCTCCTGGGACAGAACCTGGCCCTCCCTGGGGAATGTCGGGTAGCCACGCCAGCTACCGAGGACCTATGGGGGGAGGAAATTGCAGCCATGAGGGAGCAGGCACGCGCTCAACCAGAACAATTCCTGGCTCAAAAAACACCACAGTCCACACGTCCTCCTGCACAACTTGAACCCGGCCAGTGGGTGTATGTGCGGCAGCACCACTTATCTTCTGGAAAACACAACTTCTGCGCGGGGCTGGCCCCCAAGTGGTCTGAACCACGCCAAATTCTGTGGCGAACCGGTCCATCCACATACACCATTCGCACTCCCAGCGGGACGACTTGCGCCTCGCAGTCAACGACCTGACCCCAACAGCAGTGGGACCCCCGGGTGATAGACCACCAGGCACACCTCCGCTCCCAACTCCGGGCTCACCCGAACCAGGCATGGCTGGCCCGCACAGACACCACGATGGCCACGCAACTGCCCCATCACTTACACAAATGTCAGATACTGTTTGTTCCGTACCAGGGACTCCACCCGAGTCCACAAATATCATGGACTCCCCAGTTCCCGACTGCCCCTCAACCAACATCCTTCCTCTTGCAGCGGACACTATCTTTCCAATGACCAACTTAGCACCGACCTCTCTGGCTGAGGAGGAGACGACTCACCTTGTCTGGCAGCCGGACGATGGGGATCCGAACAATGTAGAGGACGATGTCAACGAGCCCTGGTGGCCGCTGGATGTCAGCTTGAGCGAGTCCACTTTCACCATGTCCATTGAGGAGCCTACATCAGAGGGGGAGGGGGAAAAGCGCAGAGGCAGTATCCGCAGAGGCGGCGGCGGCGAATGACCCGCACGTGCTGCTCGCAGCCACGGCCGCAAGCAGACGGCTCGACAGGCCCTGGGGAAGGGCGCGCAGCTGATAATACCGGGGACAAGGGTGAGGGGGATAACCAAACCATTCTAGATATCAATGCTAGTGCTAACACCATCCTTTCCAGGCGGGCACGGCGCCCTCCGGTCCATCTGCAGGATTACGTCACCGGAAACATACAGAATCAGGGAAGTGCGAGCGTCCAGGGGGTGAACAGTGCACACCAGGGAGGGCGACATGAGCAGGCAGCACCAATATTACATCCTATTAGAGTATCACACCGCGTTCCACAGGTGCCAACACATTTAAGGGACTACTTCCTGGGCCAAATCATGACGGCGGAGTCCCGAGGGATGACGGGGCTGTCTCCAACTCCGGCAAGGGAGAACACACACATTTTTCGATCCACTAATAGGCTCGAAGTCGAGTACAAATAGAATTCCTCAGGACTCACTATTTGCGCCCTTCAGATGGGTCATGCCAGAACCACCATTAATTCAATTATAAACATATTTACTAGGTATGCCACACCCAGAGGCCCCACCTCGCTCTAACCTCCTTAGTGCGACGAACCAGTGCACCACTCCCATGCGTGTGAGTAGTATTGTTGAGCATAACGGCCTCTTTGTGGGGGGGGGGGCATTTGACGCCAACCGCCGGTGCTCCCTCTGGTCCGCAAAGGTCGTTATGTCACAACACTTACTCTTAAGTGCCTCGAACACGCCCGAGCGTGATGTCCGCCGAGTGTGTAAAAGTGCGCCGCGACGAACACCAAAGCGACGACAGCACCCGACCGGGTGTGGCAATGCGCCTAATTAAATATGTAATTATTCTGTTAAAACAAAAACAATTATATTAATAACAATTAAAAGAGAATTAATTCAAGGGAAATTATGTTCAATTGTTCTATATTCATATATTGTGAAATATGTCATTTAAGTCCAAAACTGGTCGTAGCTGTTTTCCCGCGCTTCACGTGTCGAGGCGCGAGGCCGCAGGGCGGTCTCGCGCTCTGTTACCGTCGGGAGCTCGCAGGGGTCGGTCGCTCCGCGAACACAGAGCCCTCAACTTTCGCGCTACATCCAAGTCTCAGCAATAGTGTAAATTCTTCAAATCCTTTTACCAGCTCTGCGCCGACCCCACTCAGTCGCACGATATTTAGTGCGACTCGTTAACTAATTATTTTATTCCAACAGGGAGCTTTGCACATATTACATAATTTCATGTCCAGAGTTTAAGAGGCCACTCCAGTGTTTCAGGGGCACTACGCAACCCGCGTTAACCTCATAAGATTCAATGTTATTTTCATTTTCCTTTAACTAATTAACTAATATTGATTTATAAATGATGCTTGCTTGATATGTAAGACAACGATGTTCTTATCAAAGCCCCTTTCTTCAAAAACGTGCATAAATTATGGTTCAAACATAGACAATACACTTATGCATATTAGTAAAGACAAGTATAACACCATAATTTATACACGTTTTTGAAGAAAGGGGCTTTGATTAGAGCATCGTTGTCTTACTTATCAAGCAAGCCTCAGTTAGAAATCTATATTAGTTAATTAGTTATAAGCAAAATGAAAATAGAATTGAATCTTATGACGTTAACGCGGGTTGCGTAGTGCCCCTGAAACACTGGAGTGGCCTCTAAAGGACAGCGTAATTGAGTTACGCAGTTTTCGGCTCAAAGCCAAGTAATCGTTATCGTCGAAGACTCTTAACAACGTGTGTCGAGTTCTTACTCGTTAATTTACGTCTCTTAACTTTCATCGTATGTACATGTGTAACTTGTACCGTGCAATATAACCGATTAATAAGTGACTGTAACGTGTATGTTACCATCTTACCGGGTCTACGTACTTTTCGGGACTTTAATATTTTGCCACAGGTTAGATTGCAAATAACTTTATAACATTCGTTTGTATGTGCCGTTTTCCATGTTATCGTAATTGCCTGCATAAGCTGTTGGAGCACAGTAGCTCTGCGACTATCCACCGTATCTTTCACGTTGATAATCGGCCTCTGTATAAGTCCGTACATACCACTTTGCAACCTATCCTGGTCGCGCGCACCGTTTACGCATAGAGACTCGCGTGCCGCAGCGGTCAGACAACAGACGCAGCCAGTACTGGGACCAGTGAATGTAACGGTTCTGAATAAAGTGCAGTGTTGTGTCAATCAGTTTACCATTTATTTATAAGGCGTCCTGGGTGGCCTGAACAGCCCGGGTAGGTTTCGAACCGTGACGCGCTCCTACCTGCAGCCACGAGGCCGAACCCCCGTTAAAACCCCTGAAATCACTTTCCAAATTAATAATTACTTAAAAAACTTAGGCAACGGGAGTGGCGTCACACTGTAACACAGGATGGAAGTTTACAAAAACCGCTAGCTAATACTCCATGGCAGTAGGCATGTAGGTTTCTATGAAATAATCTATCTCGCACCCCTTTAGGTCAACTTACACAGTCATGGCTTGTTGAAAAGTAAACTTTTTCTCTATTTAACTAACCCGTAAAATTTTTGCTTAGATTTTACTTACCTGACTCTGCAAGTAGCCCGTAATATTTTCAATAAAAAAAGTGAACTTTATTTATTTGTAAACAAGTACATACTTTTGCTCCTACAAAAACATTAATATTTACGAAAAAAAGTTCCGATTCACTTTTTTTATATATATTTAAATTTATCGACTTTTGAAGAGAGACTTCTTTTCTTAGGAGGTAACAATTATCGAGCATCACTTAAATTCTGACCGCATGAGGAAAAATTGCTAGGTCTGAAGTGGGGTAACCGGGTGTTAATAGGAATAGTTAAGTACATGGTGGGTAAACCGATTGATGAGAGCAGGGAAAGGTATAAATGACGCCGCAGCATTACTGCACAATTGCATGCTTGTTCACACTTATACATTTACACGCTTGTACACACTTACACAATTGCATGCTTGTGCACACTTACACAATTGCATGCTTGTGCACACTTACACAATTGCATGCTTGCAGACTTGTACACTTGCATGCTTGGAAATTTGTATTAACGTCGTCCGACCGAAGGCCACCCTAAAGCCCGACCTGCAACCGCCAGTATACGACCCCGCTAACGGTATGCACCCCTAGACATGGCCCACCCAGTGCAATAAATAGCGACGTAGGAGTGCCCGGGTCACTCACGTGTGGTTTTTTAATAATACAGTTGTGAGTGCTCCCCTTGCGGCCTTCAGCCTGATTTCAGTAACGTAGTATGTAACTTAATTAAAACCGCCCCAAATTTTCATGTATTATTCGCCACTGGAGCAGTCATTTAAGTGACGAACAGTCTCCAGTGTGACTCAGATTATTTTAACTTAATTAACGTAAACTTGTTAAATCCAATTTCCAAAATGTATATATGTATTAGCTTAATTGTTAATTTTTAATGTGTAAATTTAGAGCCACTTACAATATTTTATTAATATAATATCTTACGAGTAACGGAACTTTAGAAACCTTGGCGCGAGAGGATGCTCACCCCTCCCCTCGCGCCAGGGCCAGACGCCAGTACCGAGCGACTCGTGGACAGGGACGGACGCACGTCCCACGGGGAGACATCATCCTCTATCTTCACTGAACTTCCTTCTGGTAACTATAGTCAAACTTCGAAACCTTTTTTTTAATTACTCCCCGTGTGCGCTCGGTCCTTTTCCGGTGTAGGGCCTATCCCAGCCGCGTAAAAATAACACACCCCGCACAAAGCATTATGCGGGGCAGTGCAATATACGGCACGGGCCGACTCCCGCCATACCTGACTATCAATTAACTGCCGAGTGCACAGGCACTGGCCACATCTAATCGAAGACTTTAATTAATTTAACAGTGAGCCGCGGTCCACACAGGTGGGCCCGCGCGTCGCCGTTCACAAATTACGGGATTGGCCCACTCCAATCAGA
The DNA here is from genome assembly GCF_032445375.1 of Bacillus rossius redtenbacheri. NCBI lineage: Eukaryota > Metazoa > Arthropoda > Insecta > Phasmatodea > Bacillidae > Bacillus > Bacillus rossius. The sequence continues at coordinate 9,091,170 of NC_086330.1, forward strand.
CTCTCTCCCTCAACCTCGACTGGCTTGAGGACGTTACTTTAGTGACGGCGTGTCAGAGTGCCCAGTGTATAATGATAGTGTTGAAGTATCGTGAAGGGGAAGGGGAAATCCACCTCACTTTACCTCAATGACGTTAACAATTAGAAACATAAAAAAAATGGCGCTTGTAAAGGGACAGGCAGAGTGCCAGACATGTTGTGCAACCCCTAAAGAAATAAGCGTAAATAGCAGAAATACAAAAATACACAACTTTATTATTCTTTAAGTCAAGCCCCATATCAATGTAGAGGGGCAACACATAGGTAACAAGAATTACGAAAGAAAGAATTACGTAAACAGGTACTGATGAGCAATACAAATAGCCAATATACAAATGTTATGTGCTAACGTTATTTAAATCAAGCAATTGCAAATAGAATGCTGTCTGTCCGGACGTGAGAAGTGCGGCGGAGAAAAACGGCAAACGCCCTAACGGAAAATGGGTCGAAAGCAAAAAAAAAACAAGAGCAAAGAAATGCACAAGGTGAAACACACTGGCAATGCAAACCAGAAAATTAAGAAACAAATTCGGTGTCCAGCAAACATTACTTTATGAAGCCATAAGGATGCATGCCAAACATGACGCAGAAGGCAAACTACATAATTATCAGGAAAAAAAAATGTAAGACACCGACCAGAGAACACCTCGTAGCCATGCTTAACATGGCGCGACACCGAAGCACCCCTCACGGCGATCGCTCCCGGAACAGAACAGAACGAGCAAAATAATTACAGCCCTATATAAAAAATCCAGATGGCGCTAATGTCGCATTCAGTAGGCCTGGAAGGAGGCGCCTATGTCACGTGGACGTCAGAAGGGATGGCGGGAGGGGGATTTAAGGGGAACGAGGTAAGGGGAGGAGCCGGCGGGCGTCTGAATACCGAACCACACATTGCAAATTCCCGCCCCCTGGCGAAGCCTTCCGCAGGACGATGAAGCAGATGAATGCGACGATACGAGGAGCGACGAGTAGAGTATCTTGTATGTGGTTGCTTCGAAGTAGAGTGAAAACTCAGCGACTTCAGTAGGCAGCTGGATTACAGATGGCTTGCGCGCACCAAGTCCAGTCCGCAGACGGGGGAAGCTTCGAACAGGACTGCAGCGCCCGGAGCATCCCAGCAGCGCGGAACGGCGATAAGCATGAAGAAGCTAAAGCACAATCCATGAAGAAGCTGCCACACGACACACAGCACAAGCGCCCGCCCCCAAAACACCACAAGAGCTGGTGGCAGGCGAACGAGAAGGGGGGGGGGGCGGTATCGGAGAATAAGAGCAGGTAGGTAGCGCAGCTTCCGATCCAGCCCGAAACTGCAAGTCTCACAGGGCATCACCGCCGGGCGCAGCAGTGCACGGAGGAGAGGCGGCTCGCAGCGGCACTCGAAAAGGGGCGCCAGCATGCTGCCACATCATAAACACTCCGACGAAGAGCGCCACAGCAGGTATCACTGCTCGACGATTTCTGGGTTAGGCAGGGGCTGCGCAAACAGTACACGGAAGTCTCTATCACTACGAGAGGGCCCACCTCGTAGGAGACAACCAGCAGGAGCGGCGGGCACACCGACGAGAAGAGATGGCGCAGTCTCTGTCGAGGCTTACGTCCATAACACGTAGGAAGCAGGAGCCACCAGAAGAGCGTGGCGCAGGCAGTGAAGAGTGGACGTCTCCTCTCTTCGCTGGGTGATAACTGAAAAAGAGCGGCGATGACGGCTCGCCAGCAACAGGATAATGGAGTGGTGGAGAGGAAATTACAAAAAAAAACATACAAAAACTGCGCCATCCACAAATACTAAAAAGATACCTTCCCAATCACACAACTTACTTTCCAGTGCACTGGAAAGATTCACATAATTTAGTAGGGAATAAATATACAATAAAACATAAAAGATATTGTAAAAAAATAGCAGCCCACTCAGCCAACAACCTTTTTATAGAGCTGGGCTGCCATACTAGTTGCATACTGTAAACACTTATTCAAAGATTAATAGGACATAAATAATAAATCAGAATAAGGCTATTACTGTTAAAATACAAGTCTTAAACTATCTCTAGAAAATAATTACAAACTTCTATGGAAAATTTTGTCAATAAGGCTAGGCCAGAGCAAACAGCTCCAGATGAATATTCATAAATAACAAGCGGGTAAAATCAATAAAAATACAACGGGAGAGAAGACCTGCTAAATACTTACTAACAAGACATCTTACACGTTAAGACACATAAACTTACAGCTGGCTTACATGGCACTTTTTATACCTGGATTTTTTCTTACAATCCTGGAGAAGTACAGTATTACTGCCCAAAAAACGCACAGTAGTGAACAGGCCCTCATATGGGGGAACAACTTAACATTGATCTGTGCCGCTAAAGAAGGGTGAACATATGAACGCACCAGTACAATATCGCCAACCTTAAAACCATGGGGCTGCCTAGTTTTGTTGTACTGCGTCTCGACAATGTGGCGGGCCTTCTGGAGATTACAAGGAACAAGATCAAGAATTTTCTCGAGGTCAGCCTCAGTTAGGGCGGAACTTAGAGACGGCAGTCCCCAGAGATTCAGGAGAGGGTGAGTGATCTCACGGCCCAAAAAAGGAATGGAAGGAGGAAAACCCGTGGTGGAGTGCACTGCAAAGTTAAGACCCATGTTAATGTAGTCCAGATCGGAATCCCAAAGTGTCTGATCTGAACGATAAAAAGAAGTGAGAACCCCCTTGAGCACCTTGTTGACACACTCTGACTGGTTGCCCTGAGGGAAATATGCCGAGCTATAGTTGGGTTTAATTGCCCATTCAAAGCACATATCCTTGTAGATGTTAGACTGGAAGTATCTGGCATTATCAGACACGAGCATGGCAGGGGCTCCAAAGAGATTCCACACTTGTTCCCGAAGGGCTTTGACAATCGAAACTGCTTTCATGTTTTTTAGAGGTAGAAATTTAGTGAAAATATCGACCAAGACAAGCAGACACATATTACCCTTACGCGAGCGCGTCAATGGTCCAAAGATATCTAGATGGACAACATGCCAGGGTGCCACTGGCGGGTCTGCACAGAACAGGCCCACCCTAGTGTTTTGGGGTGGCTTCGAAATCTGGCAATCATGACAGGATCTGACAAAGGCACGAACGTCGTTGCGAAGATCCGGCCAGTATAAATGCGCAGAAATGCGGCGGAAGGTTTTATCCATACCAAGATAGCCTCCGATCAGGGACATATGGTAGTATTTAAGTACCATAGGCCTTAATATTAATGGCACAACTGCCTTACGAGCTCGACCCGAGCTGCCAGTAAAATAAATCAGGCCCTGTTCCTCCACAAATGGGACCACTTTCTTGTCTCGCAAGTCCTTTTGGATTTTCTGACAAACGACGTCGTCAAGCTGACGCTCACGAACATTAAGGTAGGACTCCGGGAAAACCTTGCACACACACACAGGAGTTCATCGGGACTAGGTGACTCGTTCTCTTCAACCAAAAACTCCCCGGGAAAAAACATCCGCGAAAGTGTGTCGGCCACTACATTTTCGGCTCCTCGAACATGATGGATAACAAAGTTAAAACGAGAAAGACGAAGTATCTAACGTCCCAGCTTGCCCAGTTGTTGAGGATGGTTACAGAGCCAGCTCAAAGCCTGATTATCTGTAAAAAGATCGAATTCCCTACAGTCGAGATAACATTCGAACTTTTCCAAGCCGAACAGGCAGGCAAGAGCCTCCTTCTCGTAAGTACCCAACTTTCGTTCAGACTCCAGTAACGAGCGGCTGGCGAAGGCTATTGGCCGGAGTTTGCCCTCTTCCAGGTGGCCGAGAAATGCTCCTAGAGCAATGGACGAGGCATCAACAAATAGGGCAAAACGCTTGCTGAAATCAGGCAGGACCAGAACGGGAGGAGAGCCCAATTGAGACTTCAGGGTAGCGAACGCCTTTTCCTGTTCCGGGCCCCAAACAAAAGGAACGTCCTTTTTATGAAGGGCATTTAAGGGGGCACAAAGGGCAGCAAAATTCTTGATGAATCGGGAATAATACCCAAGCATGCCCAAGAAATGTTGCACACCCTTGATATTCTTAGGTCTGGGGAAGGCGACAATGGGGGCAACCTTATCCGGGTCCATGAGCAAGGAGCCCTCGGAAATAACATAGCCCAGGAACTTCACGAACTTTTGGCCAAGGGAAATTTTCTTAGGATTGACCGTAAGTTTGGCAGCACAAAGGCGGAGAAAGACCTCCCTAAGGTGGTCAAGGTGCTCCTCAAAAGAATTGCTATATACAATAATGTCGTCGATGTAGTTGAAAACAAAACGAAATTTGAAATCACTTAGCACGTGATCAAGCACGCGGCTCAAGGCCTGGCTGCCAAAACTGACGCCCATAGGAATTCTGTTAAACTGGTAATGACCGAAAGGGGTTGAAAAGGCAGTATATTTACGGCAACTCGGGTCCAACAGACATTGGTGAAAACTATGATTAAGGTCGATAACTGAAAATATACGAGCCTTGTCCAAGTGCTGTAGAGCACTCTCCACTGTAGGTAATGGCCATCTGTCATCAATAAACTTCTGATTCAAATCCTGGAAATTGTGAACTAAACGCCATTCCGTACTGTCCTTCTTGGGTACCAAGAAGGTTGGGGTACTGAAATCGGATGTAGATGGGGTAATAACATCGGCAGCCAACAATTTTTGAATAATTTCTCTCATGAACTGAAGTTTCAGGGGTGACACCTTTATATATCTGCTACGGACGGGTACCTCATCCCTCACATAGAAGCGATAAGGCAGTACATCACACCTGTAAATCTTGCGGGTTATCACATCCGGAAACTCGCTTACTAAGTCAGCAATAGCCTGATCAGATTCGTGACTCGTCAGTTCCTTACAGGACATGACAATGGGCAAGCGTCTTTCGTGCCGCAGCTGAATTGTTATATATGGCGCAAAACCAAAAGACAACTCATGTCTATGCAAATCCAACACGCAACGCGTGTTACTAAGGAAATCGAGACCCAAAACAAAATTAGACGCAAGTCCAGAAACCACAATAAACTTCCAACTCCAAGAAAATCTGTGAACCTTAAAATGTAAAATCACCGAGCGACGGGCGCGCACGATGTCGCCATTGGCCACGGAAATGATTACATCAGGCTCATTGACAACGAAATGCTTCAAATGACGATGCTGGCTAAGCAAACTGTCAAAACATGCCTCACTGATGCACGAACAAGTGGCTCCTGTATCGATGAGGGCGGGGTAAAAATTACCCAGTACAAGCAAGGGAAGAAAATGCAAAAACGCTTGAGGAAAGGATTTGCGCATAACACGACGACTACGACCCTTCCTGCGTGTCGTCAATGCCGGTTTCCAGGACGTTGAACTCGGTAATGGCCCGCCTGACCGCAGCGGAAACACCGCCTATCGCCAGCATTAACTCGAGAACTAGTGCACTCGGCCGTAACGTGTCCGAAAACACAACAATTAGCACATCGGCCACTTCCACGAGTATCAATCCTAGCGAGGAGCACGGCTGCGTTATTCACGGCCAAGTTCAAGGTCGCGGCAAGGGGCGGCTCGCTTACACGAGCAAGTGCTGCGCCGCTCGACACACCGCGGGGGGTAGCAAGCACAACAGGCGGCTCGCTTACACAAGCATGGATACCGCCGGTCGGGCTGCCACGCGGACGGGCCGGCCCGCTGGGAGACTCGTTCACATGAGCGCGCACCCCGGCGCGCGTGGCGACATGCGGGAGCAGCTCGTCGAACGAATGATGTAACACGTCACTCACTGGGGCGCGTCCCTCGAAAACCGGCGCGGCGTCGCCGTAACATGCACTTCCGTCAGGTGGTCGCGCATAAGTTGCAGGCCGACAGTCAGTCATGCCGACATGCCTGGGGGGAAAATATTCTCTACTGAAAGGTGACGACTTAGAGTCAGTGCCACGCGTAGACACTGGAAATTCAGAGCTGTATTTGCATGCCGCAGCGATCCGGCTTTCTACCTCGCCGCCCCACTCACGTAAGGCATTCAGGGTGGATGGAGGTGTCAACATAGCGCAGTTCTGAAGCACCACCGGCGCAAGATTACCTAGTATCAACTGCACAAATACCCCTTTAGGAATTCCCAAACTCAAAACATCGGCATAATCACTAACAGAATTTACAAACTGAGTGACAGATTCATCGGGCTTTTGAAAGCGAAAAACCAGCTCTCGTTTACACACGTCGAGAACACGGAGCGGAAAACAGTGTGAACCAACTGTTTTTTAAACGCCGCGAAATCGTCGCCATGTAAAATAGCCTGCGTAAGAAGTTGCACGTAAGTGCCAGTGCACTTACTCAGTAGGGCTTTCATGAAAGCCTCAGCAGGAACCAAACTTAATTTAAACAATCGCTCCGCGGCGATTACAAAATCCAAAGCGGCACATGGCTCGCTTCCGCCCAACACGGGGAACGGCTTTAAGGCTACAAAGAAGAGCTTCTGATTAAAGAAAGTGGCGGACTCATGACAGGAGCGGACTGCCGTATCCGGGGCTCAGGAATGGCTGCACTCGAGTCACGCAAGAACAGAGCGAGGCGCGATCGAAGCACCGCCACGTTGTCCCTCGCTGAAGTCTGTAATTGATTTTCTTCGCAATGTTGGATGAGTTCCTCCTTGTGCAGCTTATATAACCAGTCAACCCCCGGCGAAGACATGGCTCTGAAACAGTAAACACAACAGCAAAAACACTCTGCGAGCAGAGTTGCGCAGAATTTGAAGTATCGTGAAGGGGAAGGGGAAATCCACCTCATTTTACCTCAATGACGTTAACAATTAGAAACATAAAAAAAATGGCCCTTGTAAAGGGACAGGCAGAGTGCCAGACATGTTGAGCAACCCCTAAAGAAATAAGCGTAAATAGCAGAAATACAAAAATACACAACTTTATTATTCTTTAAGTCAAGCCCCATATCAATGTAGAGGGGCAACACATAGGTAACAAGAATTACGAAAGAAATAATTACGTAAACAGGTACTGATGAGCAATACAAATAGCCAATATACAAATGTTATGTGCTAACGTTATTTAAATCAAGCAATTGCAAATAGAATGCTGTCTGTCCGGATGTGAGAAGTGCGGCGGAGAAAAACGGCAAACGCCCTAACGGAAAATGGGTCGAAAGCAAAAAAAACAAGAGCAAAGAAATGCACAAGGTGAAACACACTGGCAATGCAAACCAGAAAATTAAGAAACAAATTCGGTGTCCAGCAAACATTACTTTATGAAGCCATAAGGATGCATGCCAAACATGACGCAGAAGGCAAACTACATAATTATCAGGAAAAAAAAATGTAAGACACCGACCAGAGAACACCTCGTAGCCATGCTTAACATGGCGCGACACCGAAGCACCCCTCACGGCGATCGCTCCCGGAACAGAACAGAACGAGCAAAATAATTACAGCCCTATATAAAAAATCCAGATGGCGCTAATGTCGCATTCAGTAGGCCTGGAAGGAGGCGCCTACGTCTCGCGGGCGTCAGAAGGGATGGCGGGAGGGGGATTTAAGGGGAACGAGGGAAGGGGAGGAGCCGGCGGGTGTCTGAATGCCGAAGTGCACGTTGCAGTGTACTTTATGTAGAGAAATCGTGTGACTGTAATTGCAAGAGTAACTACCAACTTAATTAAACGTCCACTCCGCACACTCCGTGCGCGACGTGTAAACGACAGTGTAAAACCGTGTACGTTATTTGTGAACCCCCCCAATCCAGTTAGAGATCAGTGTCCTATACTGTGTAGGGCCAGTGGTACAGCAGGCATTAGAGACCCCTAACATCACGACCACCGCCGCCATTCCTAGTGGGCCATGCAGGGGCCTTCGTAACTCACGACCCACCTCGTGGCTAACCACCGAGTTAGCCTGGCGCCCTCCCGGACACGTTTCCCCGCAAGAAAACAGCCTTCCCGCTAGGAACCCCGCCGAGTCTCGAACACGAGAACCCGGGCGACGGCAGTATACTTAAACACTTACACTCTTGTACTCTATATTGGCATTTGCTCACTCGCGCACTTTTGGACACTTGCACGCTTGCTATATTGTGCACTCGCATATGCGCAGTGGTTTCTTGGGCGTGGAATGTCATTCTATCTTACTTTAGGGCCTGTGGCATGGTCGGTGATCAATAGAACAGTCTTGAGTGGGCTCCACGTGGTGACATCCATCTCAAGTTTAATTATACACAGACTGTAGGGAAAGGTGGGTCACGGCAGTAGGGACCCTCCTGCACCTGACGCCATGCCGACTTGCTAGCATCTAGTTAACTGAGTATTTGGGCAGAGTGCAACACAATGGGGTTTGATATGATTGTTGTGCACCGCGATACTTGCCATAATCACTAGAAAAATATTGTTCTTTCATGAATGTATTATTGTTTTTGATTTGTAACTAAATATTTTTGCTAGTATAAAGCACGATAAGCATATGCTTATTGTGCTTTAGTTTGACATGGATAATTTGACACGAATTATAATTTTATTAATTTAATCACTGGCCATAATGGCTTGTGCGAGCATAGGGATCATTAACGAGTGTTGCATATATATATATATATATATATATATATATATATATATATATATATATATATATATATATATATATATATATATATATACACACACACACACACACACACACGTCGTCCCGACCAGGGCCTCTAAGACCGTGTTCCGCACCGTTAGTACCAGATCCCGTTTTCGGAGCGCACCCCTAGCCCAGCGGGAATAATTCAGGCGAGCACCTCGGGCGTGACCCCACTAGACTCAAATAAACTTAAGGGCACGAAACCCCAGGGGCTCAACCCCATTAAAACAGTAAAGGGACAAGACACTAGAACACGATTATTAATTCACAGGCATTAAACAAGTGTGTCGTAGCCACTCCGTGCGAGCACCACACACACGGAACAGACAACGAACCTCATTAACAGTCTCCACGGTCACTGGCCTTAATTAAATTGCCTGTGACAATGATCAAGTCGGATTAGGAGAAATCCCACTAATACAGCTCACAGGGAGACAATATGTTAATAAATTTACAGTGCGACACTCTTTTGAGTGCCATGTTTTGTTTGCTTAGGTTTTGTGTATAATCGAGGTGCGGGCGCAGTCGTGCACGCTATCTGTGTGCGAGCGCGTGCGGCGGTTTAGTTAGTTGCTGTTTTTGTCATGCGGCACTGCGATCTGGTGTGTGTTTGATGTGCGAGCGCTAGTGTTAGTGCAGTTGGCACGCGAGGGAATTTAACGCTGGGGAGAAGGAATTGGTAGTAGTGGCCATGCATTAGGCTGTTGGTATGAGACAGCTGGTCGGGAGAGTTGATGTGAGTCGCCTCGGGGAGTAATGTCGTACCTACTGGAGAGAAGAGTTGGAGCAGGAGTTAAAACGGGTTAACTGTAAGAAGCCTACCCAAGAAATGACTGGCTGTTTTAAAATGATAATTCAGCTTCGCGCCCGAGACGACAGTACAACGTAAGAGTGGTTCACCTTTCATCGATTAGTAAACGAGAGTTATTAATTCAATCAGCATTATATTCATGAGTGGTCGTGAAAATATTGCTGATTGAATTAATAAATCTCGTTTACTAATCGATGAAAGGTTGACGCCGACCGCCAATGCTCCTGTGTCGCATAGACCGCAATGCCTCATCAATGTCTCGCAAAGGCGTGTGCGCCGAACGTGCTCGTGCGCGCACCAAAGTGTACATCGGCGAAAGGATCAGGCCGGGTGTGGCATATCCCTCCGCCGAACTACGACAAATGTAATTATGTTTATTTTCCACAGGTTTTATTAGACATTATTTTCATCATTTAATATTTCAGTCCTCTCAAAATTTATGTTTCACTGTGCGCCTTGTCCCGAACCTGGCCGGTTCAGTTTCCCACGAAAATCACACTTTTCCGTGGGAGGGCTGGCGGGGTAGGGGGGTCGCGCGCGGTGATAGCGAGAGTGTCCTTCTGGATCTCGGCGAGGCCGGCAGCCTCCGCGCAACACGGAACCAGCAACTTTTGTTCTCACCGACATGTAGTTTCAATAGCCGTAATCTTTCTTAATCCTTTCGTACAGTTCCGTGGTCGGCCTCAAATTTACCACGAGGTATTTCACTTAAATTATTCAGTGCTCCAAGACGAGTGTTCAGCATCCTACGTAAGTACTATGGGGAATCTACGAGAAGTTACGTCGGCGCTTCACGCAACAACCTAGCCGACCGGCAGCACTATGTATAGGGCTGTGCCGTAATAAATTCATCAGGCATCAATCAGTAACTTTGTGTTCTTCTTCAGGCGTCCCGAGTGGCCATAACAGCTCGGGGGGCCCTACTGCGTTAACCCCTCCCTCTAGCCACAAGGCCGAACCTACACTGAGATCACAAATCATATAAAAAGCATGTAGAGGTCAATAGAGGTAGTGGGGACGGCGCCAAAATGGCGTTCAAATAGTGTGGCTTTTCATTTGTTAATAACTCAATTTTTATTAAAATTCATAATGCATCAAAATTAGTGTAGCATCAAGGGCTCATGTAGGGACAACGGAATTGCGCGGGAACAGACACGACGCGCAGACGGCCGAAGGAGCGGACACCAGGCGATAGGCGCGCGTCAAGTTATGTGCAAGGCGCGATAAAGGCGCGCATTAAGTTACGCGCCAGGCGCGATAACGGCTGTGGGAGCAGAAGTCCGCGCGCCTCACACAGGGATCGGGTGGCGCAATTGTGCCGCTACCGCGCGCATCGACATGAGCCGTGACTTAGCCGAGAGCATAGACATGGAAGGGGTATGCCATGCATGCCTACTGCCAGGCTTGCCGGTAAATCATGCCGCGGCGGGGACATTCGCAATCTGTACCTGCGATACGGAGAGGAAGCCCAATATACACTTCGACGACGGAAAATCCGGGCCGACGTCGGCACTCAAATGCGGCATGGTAGGGTGCTATAGGCGGCCCGATGAGGTGGCTTTCTGTCACCAATGCGGTACCGTGAGGCACCGCTCGTGCACAGAGGCACGCGAATTTCTCAACTTTCGAGATGGGCTATTTATGTGCCGCGCGTGCGAGCTCGCGCTAGACAGACCGCCAGTAGTACCGGTGCCCCCTATTACACCTCGCCCCGGCGGCACTCTCAAGCTACCGGAGTTCAGACCCCGTAAAATTCCTATGGGCATGCCGGGACCGGCTGGCCCGATACTCGGTTCCTACAGATGAGTGGACGGAGAAGGCATGCGACCAGCTGAGAGGGTGTGCCCTGGACTGGTGGGCCACAGCCAGTGAATACGGGATGGAGTGGGGTGACTTCGCTGATAGACTGGAGGAAAGTTTCAACGCCAGTGCCCGGGCCAGGTGGCCCCGGTGACACCGGCAGCACCTGCGGTGCCCACTGACACACCGGCATGCCCCATCAGGACGGACGGACGCCGCTCACCTGACCCATCAGCGGCCCGCACCGGACCGTCGGCGAGCCGCACCGAACACCAGTTGGCACCGGCGACACCGGCAGCACCTGCGGTGCCCACTGACACACCGGCGCACCCCGTCAGGACGGACTGGCGCCGCTCACCCGACCCGTCAGCGGCCCGCACCGGGTCGTCGGCGAGCCGCACCGGACACCAGGTGGCCCCGGCGACACCGGCAGCACCTGCGGACCGCCCGACGGCAGCGACAGCGCCCCTGGAGCAGTGCGGTGAGTCGTACCAATTAGGGCAGTTGGGACCTGGGGCTGGCCAGTTATTCAGGATTCCCATCAGGATGAATGGACAGCCAGTGCATGTCCTTGTCGACACGGCCGCTAGCCATACGTGTCAGCCCAGTGCACGAGCTTACGGGACATTGACTCAGGTGCGGAGGAGGTACATTTAGCGACGAAAGGGGCAACAGCTCGTATTGTCGGTCGTGCGAACATCACCCTCTCCATCAGGGATCATGACAGCCACACAGCAGCATTAGTGTAGAGGAGCTACGGGAGACTCTAATCCTGGACTGCCTTGGCTAGCACAGGAGGACACCACTGTGGAGGTCAGGGAAGGGAGACTGCACGTTGGCCATCACGAGCGGCGTAAGGTTTACAGCCTGGGCTATCGGCCACCTGTCGAACAGGGAACCCCTATCATGCTCGCGGACCTGAGAAATGGTGTACCAGCTGCCCATGTAGTGCTCATAAATAGTGTCCTGTCCCAACAGCCTCAGGTATTTGCAGCCACATACATGCTCCGCCGTACCACAACCACAGAACATGCCATTCCCACCCGACCTCACCAACCCCAGTTTGTGAAGCAGTACGGGTTCGGACCAACTGAGAGGCACGTCATCCAGACCCAAATTACAGAAATGCTACACGATGGAGTCATCGAACCCAGTGAATCACCTTACAACTGTCAGATTGTCATGGCGAACAAAACAGATGGCTCCATGCGCATCTGCGTTAATTTCAAACCTGTAAATTCCGTAACCATACCTGCCCCACCACCGCTTATCAATATTACAGACACTTTGGCAGGGCTGGGCGACGCCTTTATTTTCACATTCATAGACCTCAAGTCCAGGTACTGGCAGGTGCCCGGACGTCCGGAGGACTTTCCGAAGACCGCATTTACTGCACCTGACGGCCGATGTTTTCAGTTCTATGCCATGCCGTTCGGGCTGATGGACGCCCCCGCTACCTCCCAGGCCATGATGATACGTATGTTAGACGGGTACGCAGGCGAGTTCACCGCCGTGTACTAGGATGATGTCATCATTTGGTCACGGTCGTGGGAGGACCACGCCCGGCACCTAGGCCTGCTCCTTGAGCGGCTGGCCAGACACGGCCTCACGTGCGCCCCACAGAAGTGCCACGTGGGTGCGGCCGAGCTGGAGTACTTGGGGTACATAGTGGATGCCGAGGGTTGCCGGCCCCTGCCTAAGCACCCGGACCTGATTGAGTCAAAACCCGCCCCACGCATGGGGTATGCTGCCCAACCCCAGGAAGATGGTCACCATCTTCTTCATGAAGTGCCGCTGCCGCCCGCCCGCTCTGCTGTCTCTGCTGGGCACCGTGCTACCCTGGGCTGCCTCGGCCAAGTACCTGGGTGTCCATCTGGATCCCGCCCTGCGGTGGACCGGTCACGTGGCGCACATGTCGCACATGTCGCAGCGGGCCCGCACCGCGATGCGCGCTTTGCAGCCCGTCTTGTCACACTGTTGCCCGCTGCCGCGTGACATGCAGGTCCACCTCTGGCAGGCACTGGTCCTGCCTATTCTCTGGTACACGATCGCCGTCTGGGCCTACGTGCCGCACTTCACCTCTCATCCGGCCAGATCTACATACAACTGGTGCCTGCGTCCCTTGGTTCGCTGCCCCCACCGCACGGCCATTGCCCGCCTGTACGAGATGGCCGGTGTTGACTCGCCCGCCTCCATCACGCTGCGGATCGCCGACTCCTTCTTCCGTCGGGCCGGCCAGCACAGGAACCCTGTCGCCTGCGCCCTCGCAGATTACGACCCATTGGCTGCCCACCCTCACCGGCGTATACGAGACTACGTCCTTCATGAGCCTCCTTGATGAGGGGGCGGCTCACCAGGCTGATCTCATGCCCTTGACGGCTGGCACATCAGCCCCCTTCTTGTTTCTCTGTGTATTAAGTTTTTCTGTATATAGTATGTAATCTGTTCTTGTAATAATTTGTAATGCTGCTTACCATGTTATTTAATCCCATGTATGCTTAATGTTTATGTTGTTCTTATTACTGTTTGCTGCCCACAAGCCTTCTGCTGTGCGCTAGGTTTTTTATATAATAACTTTTCCTATCTTAATTCATTTGATGTATTGTAATATTATGAGTGCTGTGTTTATGTTTATTCTTTAGTCTGTGAGCGTGTTAAAGTGTAGTGCCGCTGGGACACGCTGTCCCCCCGGCTGTTCGGGCGTACTATGTCTGTTAATAAAGAGCTGATAAAAAAAAAGATACAGTAATGTACTTTTGTGTCCTATATTTGTCCTCGGCCTCTCTCTCTGCAACCAACATGGCCGCTTCGCCAAGAAAGTCGTATCCCAACAGGCTTCTCTACACCAGCCGTGGGATATAGGCTACGAGTGGTGCCGCGAACATATCATAGATGGCAGCACGCATCTTTTGAACGGTTATAGCAGTGCATATCGATTTATTAATGACTGTATAATATAAAATGTGTGTCAGTGCTATATATGTTATAAGTAAATAATATCCTAGTGTGTGAATTACTGGGGAGGGCACAGGATGGCCTGTTTTTCTGTATTGGGGAAAGATTGTCGCTTTGTCAGTGACCATGTCTGAAGGAGCTGTATTTAAGCTAGGTCGAAATGTGCCTAGCCAGAGATCGTAATCCCAGAGAAATCTGAGTAAATACAGCAGTAATATTGGATTAGTGTAATGCCTTCTTCTCCCTCTCTCTCTTCACCTTCTCTGGAGTGGCCTTCGGGATTACATTCTGGAATCCCTTGCTAAAGCGGCCTTCATTCCCTGGAGCGTCCTTCGGGATTATGCTGTAGACTCCCTTCCCCCCTTGAAGTGGCCCTTCGGGAATTTCGTTCTAGGCTCCTGTTCCCCTATCCTTGGAGCGGCTTCGGGCGCTCGCTCTAAGGTTCCACCTAATGCCCCCTCCCCGCACTGTACCCCTGATCCAGCATAAGGCCAGGGTAGACTAATATCTGTGCGTAAAGGAGCAGCTGCCAACCTACCAGTGGACCTGTCGCCCCACCTCATGCCACTCCATCACCCGACGCTGTTGCCGGGACACGTCAATTCTAGTTACAAGTAGCTGATACTTCTGTATCCGCTAGAGCAGTAGGGGTCCCAGGAAGCAACAAGGTATCAGAATTCTCGTTACAAGTTACACATCCTCCGTGCCGTCATTACCAGTGTAAAAAGGTATCGGTGTTTCTGATACATTATTTATCACGCCCGGTAATTCTCTACCTCTGTTACGCTCATACCCGCCTAAAGGCCCGTCTACAATAGCAATGTCCTAAACTGTGTCCGAAAGACACTCGTCGCTGATTGGTCCACGTGACCCTCTGACATCATGCGTCAAGTGGGCGAAGGTCCGAACCTACCTGGTCCGAAGACATTCGTCGATTTGAACTTTTTGTCCCAACCTGTGTACTTCGGACACAGAAAAAGAACAGAACACACGATATTTGAATTTCCGGTTCCCGTTTGAAAACGTGGTGTTTGTTTTTGTTATTGAAGGAAATGGAAGGTGTTGTAAGTCACTTATAACTTACATAACTTCCATAAGTTCAATCTCAAACTACAAAGCATCAAAACAATAAACAAAAAATATTTGGTTTGGCACATTTACTGCGCTCTGGTGACAACTTTAGAAATCAATACATTCGGACATCGGACATCGCAATTGTGGACAGGGCAGTTTTCTGTGAGACAATGTGACGTCACTCACATTTGGATAAGGACACGGACCATGCACAGGTTCGGACAATTGTAGACGGGCCTTAATACAGCCAGTATCAATCAGTTCAACATTCACTGCAGTTCGTCCTGGCCGTGTATTAATTACCACGTACATTGTTGCGGGCTATCATGCTTTGTAGTTAGTATCTTTATAGTGAAATAAGGAATGGATAAGTGCAGGAAAAAGACTTCATTTGTGTGGAATTTTTTCACAGAAAATAATATAGTTTGCTAAATGTGTCACGTACCCGTCTCCGTAGAATACGTGGAGACGTGGCGGACGTCTCCCGGCCGTTTTCTTGTATTGCCTGGCGCCAGATCTCTCGCGTAGAGCAGCCTGCTGCGGGGAGGCAGGGGTGGACCGTCCGGCCCGTGTAGCTGCCGAGGGACGTCTCGCGCGCTGGAGAAATGTGCGGTGCAGGCTAGTTGTGTTAGTTCACGTGTTTTGGCCCGCGGACACGCCAGATACAAAACAACACTCACGCACACGGTAAAGAAAACGATATAAGAGATTATAACACACTATAGTACAGAAAACAAAAGCGATAATAGCGGCGAGTTTATGGAGCGTCTCGCGGCCGCGTCTAGCCTCGAAGGTGGCTCGCACAGGACTGGAGACCCGGACGCCGGTGCACTGCTCTCACGCGCACGGAGCGGAAGTGACGTCATTCCCAAAGCCGCGGTGCACTGTGGACAGGGCTGTGATCCGGGCTTTAACGCCAAGGCACGGAGGTACGATGTCAAATGTAATTTGTGTAAACAAAAACTGAGTTATAAATCATCATCGATTAATCTGAAGAAACATTTGAAACGTAAACATCCAACTGTGCAGTTACCTGATCAGAATCAAGATAGTTTAACATCACTATCACTGTCCAGAAGTAGGAGCGACGATCCAGACATCGCAAATACGACACCGTACCTTAGCCAAAAAAGGTTCGACAAGATATAGGAATTCTTTCTACAAGCAGTTCGTAGGTTCCCAAACAAGCTGTGTTGGAAAGAACCAATGTGCATGACTGTAAAGTAAGTGATTTTGTTGTAAGAAAACTTTCTATTTCTGCTAAGAAGAAAATTGATGACCAACTGTTAAATTTATTTACTGTAGATTTTCAACCATTCTCAGTTGTTGAGGACGAAGGGTTTCGAGGATTTGTTTATGCACTAAATCCGCCGTATACAGTGCCAAGTAGGAAAACTATTGACGCCGTCCCCTCTACTTCCATTGATTTTTACTTGATTCTTATGTGGTTCGTGATCTCAGGGTAGGTTCGGCCTTGTGGCTAGAGGTAGGGGTTAGCGCAGTAGGGCCCCCGAGCTGTTATGGCCACTCGGGATGCCTGAAGAAGAACACAAAGTTACTGGTTGATGCCTGATGAATTTATTACGGCACAGCCCTATACATAGTGCTGCCCGTTCTGGCCGTAACGGTCGTCCCAAATCGAATAGCCACACGCGCAGCCCACTTACTCAGTGGCGGCTCACGATTTTACTACGCGTGAAGGACGTACTCTTACACACGACGTGGCGGTTACAAAATAAACTCTAACATTACAAATTATACCTTGACGAATAAAACACTTCACTACTTCATATTACGTATTACACTGGGCTAATGACACGTAGGCTCGTAACTCCGGTGACTCTACATGGCTCTTAGCCTTGTCCCAGATATCGACTCGTTAATAAGTTTGGTGGCACGTGTCGCCTACTGGCTGCCCCGTGCGGGCTGAAACTATTTAGCCGGTCAGCTAGGTTGTTGCGTGAAGTGCCGACGTAACATCTCTTAGACCCCCCACAGTACTTACGTAATATGCGGAACACTCATCTTGGAGCACTGATTTATTTAAGTGAAATACCTTATGGTAAATTGAGGCCGACCGCGGAACTGTATGTAAAAGATTAAGAAAAGATTATAACTATTGAAACTACATATCGGTGAAAGCAAGAGTTGATGGTTCCGCGTTGCGCGAAGGCTGCCGGCCTATCCGAGCTCCTGAAGGACACTGGCGCTCTCGCCGCGCGCGACCCCCCTCCCCCGCCTGCCCTCCCGCGGAAACGTGTGATTTTCGCGGGAAACGGAACCGGCCAGGTTCGAGACAAATCGCACAGTGAAACATAATTTTTGCGAGGACTGAAATATTAAATGATTGAAATAATGTCTAAAAAACCTGTGGAAAAATATACATAATTGCATTTGTTGTAGTTCGGCGGAGGGATATGCCACACCCGGCCGGATCATTCCGCCGACGTAGCACTCGTTGCCTGGCGTTCACCTCGTTGCACGAACTACACATAGTTGCGCGCACGAGCATGTTCGGTGCACATGCCTTTGCGAGACGTTGATGAGGCATAGCGGTCTATGCGACATAGAGGAGCATTGGCAGTTGGCGTCACTATAACAATCACATTGTTACCATAGCTGCTTATGAAACTGTGTACAATAGCATTCAAGAGATATTAACAACCACTAACATTAGTTCTGTCACACTAACAACAGATTGTTGGACTTCTGTTAATACTGAAAGTTTCATGGCAGTGACATGTCATTTCATAGACTGCAATTTCAGATTGATTTCTTTGGTGTTAGATTGTTGTTCATTTTCGGAGTCCCACACCAGTGCTCACTTAGCCCAAGAACTGAGTTGTGTAGCAAAAGAATGGAGGTTAGAAAACAAAATTTTACTCTGTGTTTCTGACAATGCAGCGAACATACAGAAAGCTATAAAAGACGAATTGAAATGGAGGCATTTCGCTTTGTGCCTCTCCTTCAACGCCTTTCCCTGCGCTTCCTCCCCTACATTCTTTCCCTTCTTTACCCCTTATATATCGTGCCGCTCCCTCCCCTTTCACAAGCTCCGCCCAAGTGACCGTCATCTGCGATCGGGTTCTGCGCACATTGGCCGCGGTGTTGTACCAGGCGAAATCTAAACTGATACTAAAGTACTTGATACTTGAATAGTGTACTCGTATTCAGTACCTGATACAGGCTTGTATCAGTTACAAAGTAGCAGGGTGATACTTTGCGACCCACCTCTAACCTCTACTTAATTCAGTTTTTCTGTAGTCTTACCTCTTACGTAGGGAGAGACTTGTGAACCTTTCAAATGTGAAATTGGAGGTGAGTAAATCTGTAGTTTAGAGGTATTTTTGAAAGAAAAAAAAGGTTCTAAATCCGAATATACGTTTATACTTTGCTCTTTAGGCTGGGGACACACTATCCGTTTTCCCGAGACCCGCATGTCTGCATCCTGTTGGCCGGGATGACCTGCGCCCAACTTTGAAGAGCGTCTAATAAAGGTATTTTCGGATTTTTAACATTTTTTTTCGCAAATACCGCTCAACTACATATTTACCCTAAAAACAATTTATAGCATACTTAGCGGGCTTCACGTCTCGATACATCGAGGTAATTCTCAAAATGATGTGGCGTGATCTCTAAAATGTATTGAAAACGAAAATGAGAATTCACAAAATGGGATTCGAACCAGCATCCTCCATAATGCAAAGAAAAATTTTACAGTTGTGCCATCTCGTTCTTTCAAACGAATATTTCATTAACAAATAATAAATATACGCACGTGCCTTGTTGTTGCTTTTCTTGTGGTCCCAATTCATCCCACGTTGCACACATTCCTTTTCCGATCTCTTCCCAACTTTTTTCTCGCTCATTTCGGTCCATATAATTTTTGGATGCCATGTCCCAGACACCGGTATGGTCTTCGATTAGCTGTATAAAACGATCAGTATCAAACATGGTCTCCTGGAGCTACGGACTACAAGCGAAACGGGACCCGCACGACTGGACAGTGTAGCCTCACCCACTGGAATGCGTGTGTTGTTGTCTCCCGTCCCTTCATCACGGTGACGAGACGACCGACAGCATGTTCCCGGCGCTTCCCGGTAATACCTGTTTTCAAGGACAGTGTGGCCTCCCCCATTAAAAGCAACAGTACATGAGCTTCCCGCTTAGAAGGAAAACGGATCCCGGGAAAATGGATAGTGTGTCCCCAGCCTTAACTTCCTCTTTTCATTAAACCCGGCAGAGATAAGAAATTACAAAATACTTTAGGAGATAGATATCGCTGTTCTTATTTTGCAAGAAAATACCTGTGGTATCATTCGACCGTCAAATTTTTTTTTTATTTTGCCGTGTGTTCGTGAATGCCTAATTAATTAAAATGGTCGATTAGGTCAGGTCAGTTACATTATAAATGATTTCAAACTAAGCGGACATTAAAAATAATGTGAATTAATTTTAATGGTTGTTTAGTTTTAAATACATTTTTGAAAACCAGTATCTATATAGTGTACAAGAAATTGAAGCCTTTGCAAGTACAACATTAAATTTTCTACTTAAATTAATGTGTTTAGCTCGTAACCATTACTCTAGTCTGCTATATGAAGTGTCATGTGAACAATAATTGCATGAATGTAAAGTTCAATAATTGTGACTGTATAGATAATTCATAGTGTATAAAATAATGCAAGTGAGTGAATGTTAGAGGTGTAAAAGTAATGAAAAAAAGCGTACCCGTATGTATTCGTTTCTATAACAATCAGTACTCGTTACTATCGTATCGTTACTCGTTACTTCTGATACCGCATAACATGCAACGAATCGAGTCGTATTGCGTACGCGTATAGTATGACGTCCCGTAAATAATAATAAATATAATATATACAAATAACAATATTTGATAATTAACAGTTTTTGTTAACCAAGAAACAATTAAATCTCATTAGAGCGGCTTTATTATATTATCTCTTTTAAGATAATAAAAAAAACGTGAAAATTCGCGATAATAAAAAACAAAAACATACATATTTCTAATTTGTAAAAAATACTTTCTTACGTTGTTTGTGTTCCAATCTCAAACTTTGTCTACACACACAATACCTTTAATCAACAGTAAAAAACTTGGACGACGAATTTCCAAATTATACTTTACCTAATAAACAAACATCGTTCTTTGTAACGTAAATTCATCGAATATGCGCGCGCATGCGTGAAACATACGAAAAATGCGAGTAACGAAATGCAGCCGTGTGTAACGTTTCGTTACTCGTATATAGACGGCACACCCGTTACTCAGTAACGAATACATACGGTTTGCTACAGCTCTAGTGAATGTTAACTATGATATGAACTACGGTGATTAATGTGAATAGGACTAGAAATAGACAGATTGATCTACCTAATTCTAATGTTTAACAAACTCTGCTCATTAATACATATTTTAATTGTTGAACATAATATCCATTATTAGAAATTTGTAATATAAGTTTAATGCTAGGTAATGTATATATTGTACATATATTAGAAATAGTGTATGTAATCATAACCTTCATGTATATCATAAATTTTGTAACCATGTTGACAAGCCCTGCCTATATTCAGAGAGCCACTGCTCATCAACTGAGTATTGGGTGCTAAGAAAATAAAAAAAAAATAAAAAAAATAAAGTATTTATAATGTAACTGACCTTACCAAACAAACCAGAACAAAGGATGAAGAGTAGGAACTCACGTATTTTTTTTACTTATTACTTGCGCAACAATATTCAAATATTAAATAAAACATTAAAATTTGAAACGTTAAAAACTCACCTAAGTTAGAGGCGGGTACAATTCCTTTGCCATTAGTAGAAAATGATGTAGTCGTTCACCTACGTCATGAAAAAAAAAATCATACTCGTAAACAAGAAACAAAATTGAATGCCGCATGAATGCACTGGTATTGTGATGGAAATTAAAAAATTTGATATCTCCTAAAGTGTTTGGAATTTCTTATCTCCGTCGGGTTTAATGGAAAGAGGAAGTTAAAGAGCTTTTAATAAAAGTATTTTCGGATTTATAACATTTTTTTTTTTTTCGCAAATACCACCCAACTACATATTTACCGGTATCTGTTCCATCCAGCGCTACTGATTCAGTAAAATCCTGGTTACAAGTAACTGATACTTCTGTATCAGCTGCAGCAGTAGCGGTCCCAGGAAGCAACAAGGCGCAACAACGTAGTGATGGGCAGAACGGATCTTTTGACCGAATCGGTTCTTTTGGATCAGTACCGTGAGATGATTCGTTCAGAACGATTCGTCCATCTCGGTCAATTCGTTCTTTTCTGTGTATGGGATCTGGCTCTTTTATCAGGTGTCGTAACTCGTTCATCCTTTAGAGTATTACGTACGTGTATTTGAATTTGAACATTGCTTTCCGTAGCCAGTGAATCACAGTTGCGTATATGAAACAAGATTATTTATATTTTATTACTTTTTAAGTTAAAAATATTAATATATTGACGCCGACCGCCAATGCTCCTCTGTCGCATAGACCGCTATGCCTCATCAACGTCTCGTAAAAACGTGTGCATCGAACGCGCTCGTGCGCGCAGCAAAGTGCAGTGCGTGCGACGAGGCGAACACCATGCAACGAGTGCTGCGCCGGCAGAAGGATCCGGCCGGGTGTGGCATGTCCCTCCGCCGCCCTACAACAAATTATTTTAATTATGTTTTCCACAGGTTATATTAAACATTATTTTCCATTAATTATTAATTAAGTCTTTGCAAAATCATGTTTCTCTGTGCGATTTGTCCCGAACCTGGCCGGTTCAGTTTCCCGCGAAATTCACACGTTTCCGCGGGAGGGCTGGCGGGGGAGGGGGGTCGTGCGCGGCGACACCGTCAGTGTCCTTCCGGGAGCTCGAGAGGCCGGCAGCCTGCGCGCAACGCGGAACCTTCAACCTTTGTATTCACCGACATGTAGTTTTTCAAAAGTGTAGTTTCTCTTAAACCTTTTACGTACAGTTCCACGGTCGGCCTACATTTACCATGAGGTACTTAACTTAATTCATCAGTGCTCCGAGATGAGTGTTCTACGTCATACGTAAGTACTGTGGGGAGATAATGTGGATTTACGTCGGCGCTTCACGCCCAACCTAGCCTACCGGCTACCTAGTTTTGGCCCGCACGGGGCAGCCAGCAGGCGACGCGTGCCATCAAACTTTATAACGAGTCAGTCCCTGGGACACACCTAGGCACCACGTAGAGTCACCGGAGACACGGGCCTACGTGTTGCTAGCCCAGTTTAATTAGAGTTAGGTCATAGTGTAGTGTATTGTGCGTCAGAAATCATGTGCCATATCAGAGTGTATTTTTTGTAACTATCGCATCACGTGTACAAGTCCGCCCCTCACGCGCATAACAATCGTGAGCCGCCACTGAGGAAGTGAGCTGCGCGTGTGACTAGTCGCGTCGGGCAAACAGTTATGGCCAGAACGGGCAGCACCATGTATTGGGCTGTGCTGTATTAAATTCACCAATTATCTTCAGAAGCTTTGTGTTATTATTCAGGCGTCCCGAGCGGCCATAACAGCTCGGGGGGCCCTACTGCGTTGACCCCTACCTCTAGCCACAAGGCCGAACCTTCCCTGAGATCTCGAACTGAACAAAAATCACGTCTAAATAATCGGAGGTAGTGGGGACGGCGTCAAATTGGCGCCCAACGTGGGGCTTTCATATTCTAAAAATTAACTTTCAAATTTTTTTTTCAAATTTTTCAAATTTTTTCTCAAATTTTTCAAATTTTGTGCTTCAAATTAGTGTACCAGTAAGGGCTCGCGTAGGAATTTAGGAATCGCGCGGAAACGGACGCGACGCGCAGACAGCCAAAGGAGCGGGCACCTGGCGATAGGCGCGCGTCGAGTTACACGCCAGACGCGCATCAAGTTACGCGCCAGGCGCGATAACGGCTGTGGGAGCGGAAGTCCGCACGCCTCACACAGGGATCGGGTGGTGCAGCTGCGCAGCTGCTCAGCTGCTACGCGCATGAACATGAGCCGTGACGGAGCGGTAAGCATAGACATGGAAGGGATATGCCACGCATGCCTTCTGCCAGGGTTGCCAATAAATCACGCCACCTGTACCTGCGACACGGAGAGGAAGCACAAAACAGACTTTGACGACGGAAAACCAGGGCCGACGTCTACATTTAAGTGCGGCGCGAGGGGGTGTCATCGGCGGCCCGATGAGGTGGCGTTCTGCCATCAGTGCGGCACCGTGAGGCACCGCTCGTGCACCGAGGCCCGGGAGTTCCTTAACTTTAGGAATGGGATGTTCAGGTGCTGCTCGTGCGAGCTCGCGCTGGACAGACCGTCAGCGATGCCGGCGCCTCCTATCGCACCGCGCCCCGGCGGCACTCTCAAACTACCGGAGTACAGAGGGCAGGAGCACGAAGAGTCTGTAAAATTCCTACAACGATACCGGGACAGGCTGGCTCGATATGCGGTACCCACGTACGCACCAGCATGCCCCGTCAGGACTGACGAGCGCGGCTCACATCGCCCGTCAACGGCCCGCAACGGGTCGTCGCCGAGCCGCACCGTACCCCAGGTGGCCCCGGCGACACCGGCAGCACCTGCGGTACCCACATACGCACCAGCACGCCCCGTCAGGACGGACGGGCGTGGCTCACATCGCCCGTCAACGGCCCGCACCGGGTCGTCGGCGAGCTGCACCGTACCCCAGGTGGCCCCGGCGACACCGGCAGCACCTGCGGTACCCACGTACGCACCAGCACGCCCCGTCAGGACGGACGGGCGCGGCTCACATCACTCGTCAGCGGCCCGCACCGGGTCGTCGGCGAGCCACACCGGACACCAGGTGGCCCCGGCGACACCGGCAGCACCTGCGGTGTCCGCGGACACACCGGCACGCCCCGTCAGGACGGACGGGCGCGGCTCACCCGACTCGTCAGCGGCCCGCACCGGGTCGTCGGCGAGCCGCACCGGACACCAGGTGGCCCCGGCGACACCGGCAGCACCTGAGGTGTCCGCTGACACACCGGCACGCCCCATCAGGACGGACGGGCGCGGCTCACCCGACTCGTCAGCGGCCCTCACCAGGTCGTCGGCGAGCCGCACCGGACACCAGGTGGCCCCGGCGACATCGGCAGCACCTGCGGACCGCCGGACGGCAGCGGCAGCGCCCCGGGAGCAGTGCGGTGAGTCGTTCCAATTAGGGCAGTTGGGACCTGGGGCGGGGCGTTTACTCCGGATCCCCGTCAGGATGGATGGACAGCCAGTGCATGCTCTTGTCGACACGGCCGCCAGCCACACGTATGTGTCGGCTCAATGCTCGAGCGTACGGGACATTGACTCAGGGGCGGAGGAGGTGCAGTTAGCGACGCAGGGGGCGACAGCGCGTATTGTCGGCCGCTCGAACATCACCCTCTCCATCAGGGACCATGTTAGTCACACAACAGCACTAGTAGTAGAGGGACTACGGGAGACGCTGATCCTAGGTCTGCCTTGGCTGGCGCAGGAGGACGCCACTGTGGAAGTCAGGGAGGGGAGATTGCACGTTGGCCACCACGAGCGGCGCACAGTTTACAGCCTGGGCTATCGGCCACCCGCCGAGCAGGGGACACCCATCACGCTCGCGGACTTGAGGAACGGTGTGCCCGCTGCCCATGTAGATCTCATAAACAATGTCTTGTCTCAACAGCCACAGGTGTTTGCGGCCACAGATATGCTCCGCCGTACCACAACCACGGAACACACCATCCCCACCCGACCTCACCAACCCCAGTTCGTAAAACCATACGGGTTCGGACCCACTGAAAGGCACGTCATCCAGACCCAGATCACGGAAATGTTACGCGATGGAGTCATCGAACCCAGTGAGTCGCCATACAACTGCCAGATTGTCATGGCGAACAAGAAAGATGGCTCCATGCGTTTTTGTGTGAATTTCAAACCAGTCAATTCAGTAACCATACCCGCCCCACCACCGCTCATCAACATAACAGACGCTTTGGCAGGGCTTGGCGACGCCCGCATCTTCACGTCCCTGGACCTCAAGTCCGGGTACTGGCAGGTGCCTGTACGTCCAGAGGACCGCTCGAAGACCGCGTTCACTGCCCCTGACGGCCGGCGTTTCCAGTGCTGCGCCTTGCCGTTCGGGCTGATGGAAACCCCCGCGACCTTCCAGGCCATGATGGTGCGTGTGTTAGACGCGTACGCGGGCGAGTTCGCCGCCGCGTACCTGGATGACGTCATCATCTGGTCACGGTCGTGGAAGGACCACGCCCGGCACCTTGGCCTGGTCCTTGAGCGGCTGGCCAGACACGGCCTCACGTGCGCCCCCCAGAAATGCCACGTGGGCGCGGCTGAACTGGAGTACCTAGGGCACATGGTGGACGCGGAGGGTTGCCGCCCTCTGCCAAAGCACCTGAACCTTATTGAGTCCAAACCCGCCCCACGAACCCGCAAGCAGCTGCAGAAGTTGATGGGCCTTCTCAACTGGCTGCGCTCGTTCATTCCGCATTTTGCCAGCGTCACCGCCCCGATGACGGACTTGCTGTCACCCAAGCTCCGTTTTCAGTGGACCAGCGAAGCGGACGCCGCCCTGGATGCGGTGAAACGGCAGTTCCGCGAGTGCCACCAGCTCGCCCGTCTGCAGCCTGACCTTCCCCTGTTCCTTCAGACAGACGCCAGTCAGGAGGGGATGGGGGCCGTCCTATACCAGGTAGGGACAAAGGCGTGCGCCGGGTGGTGGAGTACGCCAGCGCCAAGTTCGGCCAGCCCGAACGGCAGTACCATGTGAACGAGCAGGAGTGCATGGCCATTGTTTGGGCTATGCGCCGCTACTGCCACCACCTGGAGGGCTGCCGGTTCACGCTGCGGACGGACAGCCAGTGTCTTCGCTGGCTGGACTCCGCCCAGGGCCGCAAGTCGAAGTTCACGAGGTGGGCGTTGATGCTCCAGAACTTCGACTTCGCGGTCGAGCACGTCCCTGGACGGGACAACCAGTTCGCCGACGAGTTGTCGCGCCATCCCGACCCACACAACACGTTTCAGGATGACCAGGACTGGGAGGGGCTGTTGCCGCCAGGGGGAGTCGCGCCGCCGGTCACTCCGGGGGAGGCGCCCGCAACTTTATTTCACATCCCAAGGGCCCCCGATCATCCCGCCGTCTTGCCTGTGGAGACCCTGAGCGAATTAGTGGAATTCGTGAAACAGGCCCAGCGGACAGACGACCCCACACAGGCCGAGGTGCGGTCATGTGGGGAGCAGGTTCACCCCTACCACAGGTGCGTGGACGGGGTGTTGGAGACCCGGGTACCAGGGGACATGGACGCCTGGCGCCTTCATGTGCCGCTCGGTGCCCGCGAGCAGGTCATGGGCTTCCACCACACGCACGAGCTGGTGGGACACCCAGGTACTCACCAAACCCAGTTAGACATCCGTAAGACCTTCCATTGGCCGGGGGTGACGCGGGACGTACGGGACCTGGTGCGGCGCTGCCAGCAGTGCCAGCAGAGGAAGACGAGGCGGTCTGACGGGGTGGAGCAGCAGCGCCCCCGACGGCCCCGCGACCCGTTTCACACCCTGGCCCTGGACATAATGGGGCCCTACCCGCGGACTACCCGGAGAAAGAGGTTCTTGGTTGTCATCACTGACATTTTCACCCGGTGGGTCGAGGCCTTCCCGGTGTCCAACGTGCGCGTTGGAACCATAGCCGCCCTGCTGGACCACGAGATATTCCCGCGGTATGGTTTCGCGCGCGTGCTGTTGACGGACAACGGCTGTCAGTTCAGCGGGAGGCGCTGGAGAGCTGACTGTCGCCGATGGGGTCTTGACCACCACACCACCCCCATTTACCATCCCCAGGCCAACCCCACTGAGAGGCGGAACCAGGTGGTCAAGGCGCAGCTGCGGCTGAGGTTGGGGGACGACCACTCCAAGTGGGACGCCCACCTGCCGAAGCTGTTGTATTGCCTCCGGCGCCGCACCAACGCTGTCACCGGTCATTCCCCTGCCGAGCTCCTGTACAGGAAGAACTTGGCGTTGCCCGGGGAAAGCAGGATGGCCGATGTCGCCATGGGCACGGTGGCGCGCCCCAATCATGAGGAGGGGAGAGAGCACGCCAGACAACGGCAGGCCCAATTCCTGGCGGCCCACACGCCCATGAGTAGTCACCCCCCACCCCCCATCCAGCCAGGTCAGCTGGTATATGTCAGGAAGCACCACTTGTCTTCCGGGGCGCGTAACTTTTGTGCGGGGTTGGCGCCCCGATGGTCGGAGCCACGGGAGGTCCTGTGGAGGACGGGCCCCTCATCCTATGCGGTCCGGACACCAAGGGGGCGGCCCGCTAAAGTGCACCGGGACGACTTGCGCGTAGTCGCGCACGGGGTCAGAGTTGGCCCAACGACCCCCTATTCACCATCCCCCACACTCCAGGAAGCCACAGATACGCCGCGGGAAGGAGCAGCACCTGAACCCACCACCCGGGGGGACATGCACACGGGCGACACAGACGTGGGTAGCCCCGATCAGGCACATGAGTGCACCCAACCCGACCCCTGGGACACCCCGAGCAGGTCCCCGGTGCCGCTGGCCACAGTTCCGCACGTCCCCGAGGAGGTGGGGAATCTGTTGGTCTGGTTTCCTGACGAGGAGGGGGAGGAGGTCTGTGAGGAGGAGGACGACGAGCCACTGTGGCCGCTGGACCTCAGCCTGGCGGACGCCACGTTCCGGGTGTCCGTGGACGAGCCCGAGGATGGGGAGGAGGAGCCGGACAGTAGGGATAGGCGCCCCACCCGCAGACGTCGGGCCCCGGTCAGGACGTGCTGCGCGGACAACAGCGAGCCGGTGGAGTTCGCTCCTGTCCCCGCCGTGGAGGCGAGTTGCCCGACCACCCAACCGGACACGAGGGAACCTACCACACTCTGCCCAGTGGAGACCCCTACCAGCACAGTCCCCACCACACGACCACAGAGGGCCCGCCGACCCCCGGCCTACCTGGCGGAGTACGAGTGGTCCAGGTCCCCGTCGAGCTACTCCACCCGGGCGCGGCCCGTAAGGGGCGACCCAGGGGTGCCAACACTCGTGGCCGGACCCCTATCATTCCCCCCGCCCACGTCATCCATTCCACCACCCTGCCACACCCCGAAAACACTGACCCCCCCACCCACTTGTCACCATATTGAGTTAGAAGAGGCGCACGTCGCTGCCCAGTCCCAGGGGGGGAAAGGACACGGGTCAGGGCGTAACCCCTTAGCATTCATTGAGTGGGAGAGGTATTCAGGGCAGAATATTTGCATCACAACACACCACCACTCCACCGCGTAGTGTAGGGCTCGCAGTGCGGCGAACGTCAGTGAAGTGCTCAGCGTGTGAAGCGAGGCGTTGATGCACATAGCGGTCTCAGAGAAGGGGGGGCATTTGACGCCGACCGCCAATGCTCCTCTGTCGCATAGACCGCTATGCCTCATCAACGTCTCGTAAAAACGTGTGCATCGAACGCGCTCGTGCGCACAGCAAAGTGCAGTGCGTGCGACAAGGCGAACACCATGCAACGAGTGCTGCGCCGGCGGAAGGATCCGGCCGGGTGTGGCATGTCCCTCCGCCGCCCTACAACAAATTATTTTAATTATGTTTTCCACAGGTTTTATAAAACATTATTTTCCATTAATTAATAATTAAGTCTTTGCAAAATCATGTTTCACGGTGCGATTTGTCCCGAACCTGGCCGGTTCAGTTTCCCGCGAAATTCACACGTTTCCGCGGGAGGGCTGGCGGGGGAGGGGGGTCGTGCGCGGCGACACCGTCAGTGTCCTTCCGGGAGCTCGAGAGGCCGGCAGCCTGCGCGCAACGCGGAACCTTCAACCTTTGTATTCACCGACATGTAGTTTTTCAAAAGTGTAGTTTCTCTTAAATCTTTTACGTACAGTTCCGCGGTTGGCCTACATTTACCATGAGGTACTTAACTTAATTCATCAGTGCTCCGAGATGAGTGTTCTACGTCATACGTAAGTACTGTGGGGAGATAATGTGGATTTACGTCGGCGCTTCACGCCCAACCTAGCCTACCGGCTACCTAGTTTTGGCCCGCACGGGGCAGCCAGCAGGCGACGCGTGCCATCAAACTTTATAACGAGTCAGTCCCTGGGACACACCTAGGCACCACGTAGAGTCGCCGGAGACACGGGCCTACGTGTTCCTAGCCCAGTTTAATTAGAGTTAGGTCATAGTGTAGTGTATTGTGCGTCAGAAATCATGTGCCATATCAGATTGTATTTTTTGTAACTATCGCATCACGTGTACAAGTCCGCCCCTCACGCGCATAACAATCGTGAGCCGCCACTGAGGAAGTGAGCTGCGCGTGTGACTAGTCGCGTCGGGCAAACAGTTACGGCCAGAACGGGCAGCACCATGTATTGGGCTGTGCTGTATTAAATTCACCAATTATCTTCAGAAGCTTTGTGTTATTAATCATGCGTCCCGAGCGGCCATAACAGCTCGGGGGGCCCTACTGCGTTGACCCCTACCTCTAGCCACAAGGCCGAACCTTCCCTGAGATCTCGAACTGAACAAAAATCACGTCTAAATAATCGGAGGTAGTGGGGACGGCGTCAATATAGGCTATTTACACTCTAGTGACAGTAAAGTGTTTACATGTAGACCAACACATTTAGAGAAAAAAGACAGAAATTTAATACTACTGCAATTCAGTATGAAGAGAAACAAATGAAGTACATTAATTAACCCAAAAATGGTAAGCGTGAACATTTGTAGTTACTTTCCCTGTTATTTTTTAATTCATACGGTTTTTTTTTTGTTTTTTTAGTTTTTTATTTCCAAATTTGTGTATGTGAATGTGAAAAAGCAATTTTAAACCACTACTTAACAGTTGACATTTTCAGGTTTAGATACTTTTCATGTTACCCTATTTTATTTGATCAGTTATCGTTTGCTCTTGTGAACATGCGCACGCTGTGATTACTAATTCTTCAGACTCCTGACGTCATGAATCATTTCACGAACGAATCAGACCGGGCGCATGGCCGGTTCTCTCATCTCGTTCTCTCGTTCTCTCGTTCTCTCCGCGTTTTCGTTCTTCCGAATCTTTCTAGGTACCGGCTCTCAAAGAGCCGGTTCTTTACATCGCGAACGAATCGCAAGATTTCGTTCTCTCAAAGATTCGTTCTTTTTGAACGAATCGTTAACGAACGACCCATCACTAGCAACAAGGCGCAACAAGGTATCAGCATTCTCGTTACAGGCTGAGGCTCGTTGCAGGTAACACATCCTCCGTGCCGTCATCACCAGCATAAAAAGGTACAAAGACTATATCTCTGAATGGTCTTAACTTTGCCCTTCTGTTATTATTTGTCTCTATTCACTCTACAGTTTGATACACACATTGTTTGAAATTATAATGTGTTTAACGTTTTGGACGTTAGTTAACGGTTTTTGTGTGTACTCTTGACTCGAACCCCGCTACCTCCGTGTGAATTTATGCGTAAAATGTAATGTCTGAATTTTGGGGTATTCGGCGTTGTGGCGGGAGGCAGAGGTTTGACGCAGCAGGACCCCCCGAGCTGTTTAGGCCACTCTGGACGCCCGATAAGTCCAAGAAAACACAGGGTTACAACTTATTTATTTATTCCGGCATAGCCCTTTACAAGATGCTACCCCTCCTGGGCGTAACGGTTGTCCCGAAACGAATCGTCACACGCGCGGCCACACTCTCAGTGGCGGCTCGTGATTTTAATACGCGGTAAGGTCATTCAGTTTTGACACGACATGATGATTACATAAACGAACCCTAAACATGACCACATTTCACAATAACACTACGTATTACACTAGGCTAGATTCGTGTAGGCCCACTACTCCGGTGACGCTACACAAGTCCTGAAACTTTCCCAGATGCTGATGCGTTATAAAGTTGGTTACGTGTTGCCTACTGGCTGCCTCGTGCAGGCTAAAACTAAGTAGACGACTGGCTAAGATACCGCGTGAGGCGCCGACGGACCATCTTCCATTCCTTACACAGTACTTACGTATGACGTAGCACGCTCGTCTTGGAGCACTAATTAATTAAGTCGCATACCACACGGTAAATCGAGACCGACCACGGGACTGAAGGAAAAGGTTTAATAATTACTTAACTATGGTAAACTACATGTCGGTGAAAATAAAGAAAATGCTGGTCCCATGTCGCACGGAGGCTGCCGGCCTCTGTGAGCTCCGGAGGGATTCTGCCACCCTCACCGCGCGCGACCCCCCTCCCCGTCAGCCCTCCCCGTCAGCCCTCCCCGCCAGCCCTCCCGCGCAAAACGTGTGGTTTTCGTGGGAAACTAAACCGGCCAGGTTCGGGACAAGGCGCACAGTGAAACATAATTTTGGAAAATATAAATGGTAAACAATTAAAAAAAGGCTAATATGTTCCTGTGGAAAAAATACACAAACACTCTTGTAGTTCGGCGGAGGGATATGCCACACCCGGCCGGTCTCCTCCGCCGACGGGGCCCTAATAGCGTGGCGTTCGCCCCGTTGCACTTTCTACACTGCGGTGCATGCCCGAGCGCGTTTGGTGCACACGCTTTCGTGAGACGTTGATGAGGCATAGCGGTCTATGCGACATAGAGGAGCATTGGCTGTCGGTGTCACCCTCTGAAGGATGGAAGGGGGAGGGGGCGACAACAGGACGCACTAGTGTCGTGTCGTGTCGCGTGTCGTGCCGAGAAAGTACTCATGTGTTGCAGGATGAGTGTTGCTAGGCGTATCACTTCTCAAAGCCTCAGCTAAACGTTAGCGTCTACCGTACAGTGACGAACAACAAGAAGTCAAACACCAAGTTATTGCAGAAAAGTAAGGGTAATGCCCAGTTTTAGTGTATTCAATACTCTTTTATTAAATGTGGTGGATTATTAAATTTTTAAATTTAAAACGTTTTATATAAAATTATTTAGAAATGTCACAAAATAAATTTGACTTGATCGTAAAAAAAAATGCTGAAATACAGTAGAGTCCCGCTAATCCGAACCCCGCTAATCCGAAAATCCGCCTAATCCGAACAGGGCTAGGACGAAAAAATAAATATTTTTATAACAATTATGAACCTTGAAAAGCAAAGAAAAGCAAGTTCTTTTTCTAGTAATGTCTTACGTTTATTAATATGTACATAAGAAATGATTTATCTATTTCTCCTTCAACTAAAAAGAAAAAATTATGATTACGTACATAGTACTTAAATATTTACGTATTTATATTATGCTAAATACGCTAAATAATAAAGGTGTGTTTTGTGTCTGATTTTTAATGTTTCACACATCAGATGTTAAATAGCCCACGCCTCATAAAGACCATAAATGGCATTATATAAAAAAATTCCG
This sequence comes from Bacillus rossius redtenbacheri, assembly GCF_032445375.1. NCBI lineage: Eukaryota > Metazoa > Arthropoda > Insecta > Phasmatodea > Bacillidae > Bacillus > Bacillus rossius. Next base: position 9,123,842 of record NC_086330.1, read on the forward strand.
CCTAATCCGAATTTTCGCTAATCCGAACAGGGTTCGGTCCCAATTAGTTCGGATTAGCGGGACTCTACTGTAATATGACATTAAACTAATAATTAATTTGGTTTCTCTAAGATAAAGTATATAGTCCTATTGAGTACAAAATGATCAATTCAATAACTGAGCTATGTATTTAATAATATTATAGCAATTCGATAAGCAAATAAAATGTGTTAGTTCATAAATTTTGAAAGCACAATTTGTATAATCTAGCAATCTGTTGAAAAAAATATTTTTCCAGAGACGAGGGTTTGAACCACATCAAATATTACCCCGCAAGCATCACAACCACGCAATCTGCCGCCGTGCTACGGAGACTACTTAAACTTTGTAGGAGCCTCTGTATTATCAATAGTGTAATGCCAATTTTCTAACGTGGCGTGGCAAGTCACTAACAGTTCACTCTTTGCCTAGTTTTACACTGATCCAAAGTGAAACCCAACCTAGCAATAGGTTTATCCATCTAGCTACATAATTTACAGTACCTATTCCGTATAAAAACTCCATGGAATCTGTAATATGAACAGTAAAATAAAATGTTCAAAAAAACTAAAAATATATGCGTAATTGTTGTATGAACTAAAGGGAAAAATACTCTTTAAATTTAATTAATTTATCCAACAGCGACAATTATATAAACAATACAAATAATTTTAATAAAAAAAAGCAGGGGCTCCATGGTATAGTTTTCTTAAATTTTTTACCACTTATGTCTATTTGTTAGGACAGGGTCATAATGAAAATGAAAGAAAAGAGCAACCAACACTTTTTTTTATTAAAATTAAAAGTTTTGTTTTTTTACTTTGAGGGCGTACCGGGGTTGAGGTGGGAATATCGGTAGAAATTAATGGGCGCCACCACGTGAGTGGGCACGTGGACCCGGCTGAAAAACTCTTAACTCAGGGCGTTACGTGGCCCGTGTGTGGCGAGATATTAGCCCTCCTGATTTTTTACGCAGCTCCTGTCCCTAACTAAGCCCGCTCTCAGCGTCGGGCACGCTCCTAATTATCGCAGTGGGCTCTTAGGACGTCCCACACGCCGTTGACCAGGTTAAGGACCCACGTGGCTCCCCAAACACAAAACACGTAACTCAGTTAATTGGTTTTTATTTTACTCACGGTACACGTCCTTACACAATCCTCCATTGATACAGCTATAAACGCCCGAGGCACGAATCAGATTAGGTGAGGAGGCAGACCACGCACGTGGCCGCCTCAAGCCGTTACTTACTACACTGATGAGAAAAATCTCCGGAGAGTAAATAATTATTAATTATGCAGTCTCTCCGACCGAGAGAGGCCCTGAGGATGAAAAGAAAACGATTTGGATAAATTAATTTACAGAACTACTACTCGGTGAAACAACGGTAATGTCCTCGGGGTGTCTGCAGAGACGTCCGCTCTCGGCCGGCTGTAGAAGGAGACTGGGATGAGCTCATGGCTTGCGGGAGGCAACATGGCGTCCTTCGCGCCGAACACAATTACCGTTACATCTTAGCTCTGGCGTGCCCCGGGTTACTATTAAAAAATACATAAATCCTTTTACAAAAATAGTACATAACATCCATGCCCAGACCGTCTGTAATAATTACTTGTATGAATAAAAATGGTTTAAATGAAGTTGCATGCTAGTTCCTCTGCCGCCCGCTAGGGAGCGTCCTTGTTCGTGCTTGCACTTATTAAATAACAAAACATCATGAATTAGATAAACAAAAGACACTCACATGCATAACCGTCGTGACACTGTTTTGGGGCAAAAAGAAAAAGGACTACAATAATTATTAATATATTTTAGGGGTGCGGCGCACTGCAGCTAAGCGCCCTCTTGCTGTAGTTCGTGGCGCGCAGTTCTAATCTCACACGGCTACGTACGTCATGACACAAATGCCGGGTAGGAAAGGTGGTGGGAAAGGGAACGGAGGATGATCAGGCTCGTGGGGCGAAGCCCCGGCTGACGTCAACTTGATACTTTTTTTTAGCTTATTAAAATTTTTTATTATATAGTTAATACTACAATTAAAATGTGTATTTTAGTTGTTTAAATATAATTTTATTTTTATTTTGTAGTTAATGTTGAATTAAATTTCTTATAAATTCCTTGATAGGCACTACAAAATCAATATTCAAAATCTCTAAAATTTTGGGGGCAATTGACTCCCACCCCTCAAGGAGGTCCGATGGTGCCCGAAGGACCTGGAAGCATGTCAGAAATAAAATACTTTTAACTGTCCCAATTTTCAAAAAATTAGAAGCAAATGACCTCCCCCCTGTTGGTGGGAGGGGTGACGCCGTCCCCGCTACCTCCTATGATTTTTACGTGATTTTGCTTGGGTTCGAGATCTCAGGGAGGGTTCGGCCTTGTGGCTAGAAGTAGGGGTTAACGCAGTAGGCCCCCCGAGCTGTTATGGCCACTTGGGACGCCTGAAGAATAACACAAAGTTTCTGGAAGATACTTGATGAATTTATTACGGCACAGCCCTATACAGGATGCTGCCCGTTCTGGCCGTAACGGTTTTCCCGACGCGACTAGTCACACGCGCAGCTCACTTCCTCAGTGGCGGCTCACGATTTTAATGCGCGTGAGGGGCGGACTTGTACACGTGATGCGACAGTTACAAAAATACACTCTAACATGACGAACGTTATCTTGACGAACAATACACTTCACTACTACCTAACACTTAATAAACTGGGCTAGTTGCACGTAGGCCCGTGTCTCCGGTGACTCTACGTGATACCTAGATGTGTCCCAGGGACTGATTCGTTATTACGTTTGGTGGCACGTGTCGCCTTCTGGCTGCCCCGTGCGGGCCAAAACTAAGTAGCCGGTAAGCTAAGTTGGGGCGTGAAGCGCCGACGTAAAGTCTCGTAGACTACCCACAGTACTTACGTATTTTGTAGAACACTCATCTTGGAGCACTGATTTAATTAAGTGAAATACCTCATGGTAGATTGAGGCCGGCCGCGGAACTGTACGTAAACGATTATGAAAATATTAAACTATTGAAACTACATGTCGGTGAAGGCAAAGGTTGATGGTTCCGCGTTGCTCGCAGGCTGCCGGCCTGTCGGAGCTCCTGAAGGACACTGCCGGTGTCGCCGCGCGCGACCCATCTGCCCCGCCAGCCCTCCCGCGGAAACGTGTGAATTTCGCGGGAAACTGAACCGGCCAGGTTCGGGACAAAGCGCACAGTGAAACATGATTTTGATAGGACTGAAATATTAATTGATGAAAAATAATGTTTAATAAAAACCTGTGGAAAAATATACATAAATTAATTTGTTGTAGTGCGGCGGAGGGATATGCCACACCCGGCCGGATCCTCCCGCTGGCGCAGCACTCGTTGCATGGCGTTCGCCTCGTCGCACGAACTACACTTTGCTGCGCGCACGAGCGCGTTCAGTGCACACGCTTTTGCGAGATGTTGATGAGGCATAGCGGTCTATGCGACATAGAGGAGCATTGGCGGTCGGCGTCAGGGGGAACGGGGTTATGACCTCGAATAGCTCGGAAACACTCCGAATCAAATTTTCAAAATTTTAAAGTTGCTCAAGTACGATAGCGCCTCCATAGGGCATGTAAGCTACTGCGAGCCTAATGTCACTCTTTATCATATTTGTTCATTTGGCTAGTTGGTCATTTGTTTTTGCTTGTGACCGTGGTCACTAGGTCGGGACTTTGAAATTTCGCATGTAGTCGCTTGCGAATCGTTAGCAGGAGAGTTCGGAGGTGCAGGCGTAACACGACGTAATTACGGTGAATGAATTGTGCTGGTACGTGTGGCTGCTCCCATAACTTCTAGCTTTGAAGTTTGATGAACGAGATTACTTGTTTTGGCTTGCCACTTCAAAATTATTGTTTGGATTAAGCCTTGTATGTTAATTTTCATGTTAGTTTCACCGTACTTATGTTGCGTCATTGCGCACTTCGGTGTGTTACGCCGCTCGTGCGAACTATGTTGTTTTTCCTCCGTAATGTAAATTTTTCTAGACACGTGTGTCCTAAATTTGAGCTGAGGCTTTTAATTTTGTTTCCCATGTATCAGGCAGTTTGTTTGACCTGCGTGGCATTCGTAGCAATGACTTTCTTGCATGTGCTTGCATTACGCCGTAATGTTTAAAGTGCTCGAACCCTGGAACAATGAAATGTTCACGTTCGTAATAATTAAAATCTTTGCGTTGACATGTTAAATTTGCTTTACCGTTGTATGTTGTTTGCTTGCTCTTATTCCGCAGGAGACTGCAGCTAGTTCTTACGTAATTTACGTGCCTACGTAACGTGACTTTCAGTGTAGATTATCGTAATTTTTTTTTAGTGTGTCACATTATTTCTTTGCTTCGCTGTCATGAAATTAACGTAATTTATTCTTATGTTTTTTTAATGTAGAGTCAATAACAATTTTTTTAATATCATGGTTTTCATGTAATTATTTGTGACTTGGTAAATATTCCGGCTGTAAAGATATCTTGTTTTGTGATGATTCTGAAAATAATATTTTCTTGTTTGAAAAAAGGCATAATAGGCTTCCTTTTTGTACAGTTGAGTTTGTATTTATTATTATTATTGACTGATTGCTAAAGTTTCAGACCCTCGACAGCTCTGATCCAGGAGAGAATCAGGTCGCACCCTCGTCGTGGTAAATCGCGTGTTTGTCTTCTACAGGCAGCCAGTTTAGAGCCTGGTACACTCCAATTGATTGGAGACAAATATTTGACAGTTTTACAGGGCCTTTAATGATTGTTTTGTAGCACTTTCTATGAATAAAAAAAAAAATTAAAATTTTTTTGGACACTTAGATTACTTTGCCCTGCAACATTTCAATTATATAAATTTTTATATATATATATTAATAGTAGCAAAATTAACACCATTGCATTTGCATGTAGTTCACACTTGTATCTGTGTGTTTATTATCACCCAACAATATTTCAGTTTTACTTTTTATGACAGAAAGTATACAGAATAAGTAGGTAATAAGAATGTGTTATGAGAAATAGTTGTGGAAATAGAAAATACGTAGTATGATATAATTAAAAGTAATTATTTAGTTGTTAAGTGATAAACATCTCATTTGTATCTTTTGTTATAGGGCAAAATCAAACAAGAATGTTTTCTTTAAAAATACAATAGTCAAGTCCAGAAAAAAAATATTATAATTTAGTCCTGTATTGAGCTGAGTCTATTAATTAATGTAATAGAATATGCCTCAAAATCAAAATCAAAATCAAACTCAAAAACCATCCCCAATCTATATTGGTGCACTGTTATCCATCTAGCCTACCTTACATGCTGATGCAGTGAATCACATGATAAAACTGCTGATAGCTGGTATCTTATCCTTCCCATGTGACCAGCAGATAGGCGCAATATTATATGAAATGTCAATTTCCCGGTAGCCTACCAGTTTTCTCATTTTAACTGGCTTACTGAGTGTATGTTGAGCTACGTATTGCAATCTTCAGAGCAGCAGGAATTTTTTTTGTCATAAGACTAGTCATTTGGTACCAATAGGAAATCAAGACGACATAAAGAAGTGAGCATTCCCTTTCTAAAGGTTAGTACTAGTTAAAAAAAAAAAACCAAGAGAGACTGCTAGAACTGGGAAACATAATGAGTCATCATACTTATAGAAGAATATTAAATATTATGAAATGACTCATATATGTCCTCACTTAGTAAATCAAATCTGTGAACACCCTCGTGTATAGTTAGTCAGGTTCTGTGAGTAATCGTAGATGCACAAGAAGTATGATGGTTAAGTGTGTTCAGTGATGATCAAAGTCTGTGGACTACAGATTGGTTCTGTGATTCGTTAATAAGTATTAATTTATTAAAAGTAGTTATGGGTCTAATATCAATTTCCACAAATCCGAATCTTGAATTTGAACCCAAGAGAGTACCTTGAATGTATCCCTCAAATCCAAGTCTAGGTGTCAAGGGTGAAAAATGTAATCATGTACAATAAATTAATAATATTAACGATGGTGTTGAAACATTTAACCCTTTAAATGGTTGTTTCACAAACTAGGTTTTCAGAATTGATATATATTGTAATTTAATTCATTTAATTACATGTTCAAAGTACTATTACTTGGGGAATGGTTGCAGAATAGGTATTAATAAAAAATTTATCGAGTGGACTTCCGAGGGTATCAGTGTTATAGTTTGACAAGGTCGGGGGATTCGGTAGTATTTATAACGTACTTTTAGTGGGCGCCACCGTGTCTAGGGGGCACGGACCCGGCGAGAAGACTCTGTCTCAGGCGTGACGTAGCCCGTGTGGCGGCGTGACTCGTTTCCCCCTTTCGCAATTACCTTAACCACGCAGTGGGATCTCAGGGCGCCCCACACGCCGACAAACAACACTCGAAGCACGCAAACACAATGTCTCTATGAAAACGCCTTCCTCGGAGAGCCGGAACGGAGCGTCTCTCTTCAGCTGGCGACGGGAAGCGACTGCGCGAGCAATGGCCGCAGAGGTAGCGTGGTGAAGAGGGGGGGGGGGTGTTTGGCGCCAAGCGCCCTGAACAGTTACCCTGTCTCCCGTCGTGCCGCGGACGTGGTTAAAATGCATAAAAATTACAATAAATTTTAATATAAAAACATATGGCACTTGGGGAACAAAACAAAAGATTGCACAGTATTATTATATCTTGGGGAGCGAAGCACTGATTCTACAGCGCCCTCTTGCGGCGGCGCGCTATTTAAAACACGTCAGCCGGGAGGATTAACAGGAAGGGAGGGAGGTGGTGGCACATCGGGCTCAGATGGGCGTAGCCCTGGACGACGTCAATTGCCCCCTCCTAAAGTAGGCCGATGTGATGACATCTCCCGACCTTGAGTGGGCGTGGCATTGTTTACCTCGCGCTCCCTGTGGCAATGTTTACATTTCGCCAGCTGAGCAGCAGCTCCGTGCCCTTGGATGTCTCCTGGGTCGTAGGTTGTACCTTGGAGCGGGCTCGGGTGCTTCTCTCTCTCCTTCACCTGCCTCGGATTCTGCAGGTTCTTCCACGAAGACCCGAAAGTCTGAGTCCTCTATGGAATAGTGGAATGGCCACATCATCTCATGGCTGTCCGGCGACTCTGGTCGTTCGTCCGCTTCGTCTGGCGTCCATATCAGAGGCAAGGGCATACCGTCTCCTCTCGTCGACAGTTCGTCTGTTTCCGCCTACCCGCGGAAGGGAGAGTCCTCTCCGTCTGTCTCTGTGAACAGCTGTCTTGTCAGGCCCGTTCTGCGTGGGGCTGGAACTGGCGACTCCACTTCCACTCCTGGAAAACCGTGGAATCCTGCGCCCTCGTTCTCCATAGGGGTTGATGTCGCAGCATTGGCGTGATGTTGGTCCTCGGTAACTGTGGGGGTCACGGGTTCGCTTCCCTCTCCCTCAGGGCCTCCTTCCCTGCCTCCGTGCGCGATTCGTACATCATCCCGATGGTACTTCGCGGCACGACCACTCGGAAGTGTGACTACGACCGCGGTGGGACCTGGTATGCGCAACACTGCTATGGGGCCGATCCACTTGGGTGCAAGCCCCGCACAGAAGTTTTTGTTTCCAGCTGAGAGTGGATGTAGACGCGCGTACACCATCTGCCCAGGTGTCAGTGGCGGCGGTGGTCGTGTGGTGACGGGTGTGTGTTGCGCCTGGTAGGCCGCCTGCCTGCGACGAGCCTCTTCATGCGTCATAGCGATGTTCCGCCCGCGCTCCTCTGGGGATTCTTCCCTGTCCTCCGCGCATCTCTCTTGCACCCGGTACTGGCCGGGCAGGGGTAGGTTACGTCCTTGCACGAGTGTGGCTGGAGATTCGCCGGTAACTGTGTTCACACGGCGCCGCAGGCAATAAGTGATTTCCGGGATGTGCGTGTCCCACAGGGTGTGGTCTTCAGCCAGCCGGAGTCTCAGCTGCGCCTTTATCTCCTGGTTGCGCCTCTCGGTGGGGTTAGCGCGGGGGTGGTACAATGGCGTGGTATGCGTCGTGACTCGCCACGCCTCGCATAGCTCCCTCCACTTCCGTCCCGAGAACTGTGACGCGTTATCCGTCAACACAACGCGTGGGTAGCCCCAGCGCGGGAAAAATTCTGTGTCCATGGTGCGTGCAATGGTGCCAGCGCGGCAGTTTGACAGCGGAAAGGCCTCGACCCAGCGCGTGAAGCAATCCGTCACAACCAACAGGAATCTCTTCCCGCGTGCTGACCTTGGGTACGGCCCCATCAAATCCAGAGCGACCGTGTGAAATGGCTCGGATGGTCGCCGGGGTCTTTGTTGTTCTCGTTGGCAGTGTCGGCATCCTCGCACGCCGTCCCTCACATACTTGTTAACCCCGGGCCAAAAGAAGAGGTCTCGTACTGCACGTACAGTCTGATCTGTACCCGGGTGTCCGGCTAGTCTGTTCACATGTAACATTGTGAATATTTCGCGTCGCGTCACTGCGGGTGCAAATGTCCGCCATGGTTGTTGAGTGCCTGCGGTGCGTGCCTGTAACAATCCCTCGAGCACACGGTACCCCTCGCACGCCGCCTCCCCGCACTGACGTATTAGCCCTTGCGTGTGTTCGTCTCTGCGTTGTGCCGCGCGCACGAATGCGTCTAGATCGTCTAGTTCCGCCCCTGGCGGTAGGGTGGGGGTATTGTTTACATCTGTGATCGCACACAGCGCCGCCGCCTGACTAAGTGTGTGTGGCCTAGGTGTCGGTGTGCCGCTCGTGGGTGGGAGGAGCTCGTCCCAGTCCGCGTCGTCCCGCGCCTCTACCGTGTCGTCTGGGTTACGCGAAAGCTCGTCGGCCAGCTCGTTCTGTTTGCCAGCGACGTGTTCCACAGTAAAGTCGAGTGCTTGCAGGACCATAGCCCACCGCGTCAATTTTGACCGCCGCCCCTGCATAGTGGCAAGCCATTTCAGGCACTGGCTGTCTGTCCGCAGTATGAAATGCTGGCCCTCTAGGTGTGGCCTGTACCTCCTCAGGGCCCACACCACGCCCAAACACTCCCTCTCATTCACACTGTAGCGTTGCTCTACTGCCCCGAACTTGGCGCTCGCATACTCAATTATGCGAGGCTCGCCAGCATCTCCAAGCTGTAACAATATGGCTCCTATTCCCTGTTGGCTTGCGTCCGTTTGTACAATTATCTGCTTCCCTGGATCTAGTCGGGCCAGCAAGTGACATTGCCGGAAACGCTGTTTCAATTCCTCGAAAGCTGCTTGCATTTCCGTGGTCCACCGGTAGGACTTTTTTGGTGACAGCTGTTCCGTTAGTGGTGCGGCGATGACAGAGAACTCTGGTATGAACGCACGTAGCCAATTGGCCAGTCCGATGAACCGTTGCAGCTGCTTACGAGTGTTTGGGATAGGCTTGTTTACAATGACAGACAGTTGTTGTGACGTTGGCCGATTCCCCTCCGCATTCACGACCAGGCCCAAAAAATCTAGTTCCGTTGTACCTACGTGACATTTCTCGGGGTTACATGTAAGCCCGTGGGCGGCTAGTCGCTCTAGGATCAACGCGAGGTGGTGCGCGTGTTCGTTCCATGTCTGTGACCAAATGATAATGTCATCAAGATATGCGGCCGCGAACTTGCCCGCGTAGTCCCCTAATACACGCGTCATCATGTTCTGGAACGTGGCGGGTGCATCCTGCAATCCAAAGGGCATGGCGCAAAACTGAAACCGTCTGCCGTCCGGAGTCGTAAAAGCGGTTTTAGGGCGGTCCTCTGGGCGTATGGGTACTTGCCAGTAACCCGCTTTTAGATCTAACGAGGAAAAAATCTTTGCATTACCCAACCCCGCGATTGTATCTGCGATGTTCAACAGTGGAGGTGGTGCGTTTACTGTTACCTTGTTAATTGGTTTAAAATTAACGCAGAAACGTAAAGTGCCATCTTTTTTTTCCGCTAGCACGACCTGGAAGTTGTATGGGCTCTCGCTGGGCTCGATAATGCCATCTCGCAACATTTCCCTCACTTGATTCAGGATGGTCTGTTTCCCCGTGTGCCCGTAGCTGCCAGGAGGGATGAACATAGGGGTGTGGGGGTGAGTAGGAATAGAGTGCTCTGCGACCGTCGTACGTCTCAGCGGATCGGCAGTCGCGAACACGTCACTGCGGGGTACAATTACACTCTGGATAGCTGCCTGGTGCTCACGGGGCACCCCATGCTTGAAAGTAGCGAGACTGACCTGGTGTTTGGTTGGTGGCGGTGAGCGTCCGAGGCCATACACTGTACGGCGGCCCTGGTTGCCGACATGTACACACCCATCGCGTACCTCGATCATGGCACCTTGGTCGTACAGCCACGGATGTCCCAGGATAACGTCGTCTCGGAGGTCGTCGACCACCAACGCCGTGGTGCTCGAACGTTGGTCGCGCACGTCTACGTGCAGCGTTACGACGCCCCTGGTGTGGCAGGCGTTCCCAGTGGTCGCCAGCTGGAGTTGGCCCGGCCAGGCCTCGAAGGGCGTCCCTTCGGCGAACTGCGATGACACACAGTTGTGGCTGGCGGCGGTGTCAATGAGGGCACTGACTGCCCGCCCGTTGACCACAACCGGGATGCGAAGTAGCACGCACTCCTCCACGCTCACGTGCCCCAGGCTTGGTCCAGTTGTTGTTGTGATAGCCGGTTGCGCGGGGGTGGCGGGCCGTGTTAGCGCGTCGCCCCCGGCTGCCCGTTTCCCGACGGATCGTTCCGTTGGGCTGCTGGTCGATATCGGTTGCGCACTGGGCAGTCCTCATGCCAGTGGAAGGTGCCACTCGGGCACGAGAGGCATTGCGGTGGCGGCCCCACGCCAATCTCGCGTCTACGCCACGCCGGTGGCGGGCGTTCTTGCCGACTGTTGTTGGCGGATGGGAAGTACGGCACCACAGCCGTTGCGTCAGCGGCTGTCACGGTCTCTGCTCGTACTGTCGATTTGGATGACCGTACCGACTTCAGGTCATACTCAACGGCGCGCGCTTGTTGCGTGAACTCCTCGGCCGTCTGGCGGGTTGCATGTCGTAGATGCGGGCGTAGCTCCGGACGCATCAGCTCGACGATGCGCTCCAACAATCCCTCCGGGCCGCTCGCCGGGAACAGCCGTCTATGTAGCCGGAGCTTCTTGACAATGAACGCCTCCGCCGATTCATTCAGACTCTGTTCCAGACAGTACAACTCCGTCCTGACCTTCATCTCCGCTTTCACGTCCGCGAACCGCGCCTCGAATCGCCGTGTGAACTCCGACCAGGGCATGTCGAATTCACTGACGATGCTCCACCACGTCTTCGCCTCCCCTCTTAGCGCGCCTCCCACGTGCTCTGCCCACTCCACGTCCGGCACGCCGTACCGATTCAGTCTCTCATGACACACTCGCACGAACTTCCCCGGGTCGTCACACGTCCGTCCAGAAAATTCGGGCAGCTTGATGTGACCCACAGGCGTAGGTCGCGCGCACGCATTTGTTGGCTCGACATAGACTCGCGTCCCCGTGGCGAACGCCGCCCCGCGTGTTGCGAACTTCACCTCCCGACATTCGGTGCAGTCGTACCAACTGTCGCGTGAAGAAGCCTGCTCGGTCTGGTCCATACACCGCACGTGTTTGAAGGCCCGGCAGTTTCGGCACCAAGCGTCCTTGCCCGCCTCTCCAGTACAGGTTGCCACAGTACACTTCAAACGTTCTATCCCGACTGAATTCATTCGCCCCGCAAAACCGTCCAGGCATGGTTCGCAGCGTTCCAGACACACGCATGTGTCCATCCACGAGGCCCCCGTGACGCCCCCCACGTGCCTCGGACGTGCGCACGTGACGCAATACATACTGTTTATGTTAAACACGAGCTCTGGTTTAATTAAGCCCACTCCAGCTGCCGGTCGTCTATCGTCTGCCATGCTCGCATTAGTTCAACTCACATAAGCACTGCAACAAAATTACCGCTACCGGGATGCGGAATGCCTCTGCTGCACCTGGATTCCTGGAAGCGCGCTAGTGGTCACTGGATCGGTCGCGACGGAGTACCGTTAGGCGCGCTGCACGGACAATGGCTGCTCGGCTCCGACGGAGTACCGTTAGGCGCGCTGCACGGACAATGGCTGCTCGGCTCCGCGCACTCCGGTTAACAATCGCACAACTCCCGCGCATCCGGTCTTGGTGGTTAAGGCAGCTTTTTGTCACGCCCCACGCTCTTGGGAGCCAATTGACAAGGTCGGGGGATTCGGTAGTATTTATAACGTACTTTTAGTGGGCGCCACCGTGTCTAGGGGGCACGGACCCGGCGAGAAGACTCTGTCTCAGGCGTGACGTAGCCCGTGTGGCGGCGTGACTCGTTTCCCCCTTTCGCAATTACCTTAACCACGCAGTGGGATCTCAGGGCGCCCCACACGCCGACAAACAACACTCGAAGCACGCAAACACAATGTCTCTATGAAAACGCCTTCCTCGGAGAGCCGGAACGGAGCGTCTCTCTTCAGCTGGCGTCGGGAAGCGACTGCGCGAGCAATGGCCGCAGAGGTAGCGTGGTGAAGAGGGGGAGGGGGGGTGTTTGGCGCCAAGCGCCCTGAACAGTTACCCTGTCTCCCGTCGTGCCGCGGACGTGGTTAAAATGCATAAAAATTACAATAAATTTTAATATAAAAACATATGGCACTTGGGGAACAAAACAAAAGATTGCACAGTATTATTATATCTTGGGGAGCGAAGCACTGATTCTACAGCGCCCTCTTGCGGCGGCGCGCTATTTAAAACACGTCAGCCGGGAGGATTAACAGGAAGGGAGGGAGGTGGTGGCTCATCGGGCTCAGATGGGCGTAGCCCTGGACGACGTCAAGTTGAATAATTTACTCTAGTTCCTCTAATATGTTTCTTCGAATATTTTTCCTCAAATATTGATTAGGTCCAATGCACTAAATCCTATAACCAGAGACAAGATTTTATAGTTTTATTTTTAGTTGAATTTTTTTTTTTTTTTTTTTTTTTTAAAAATGATTTTGGTGTTATTGTTTTTATTTTAATAAAAGCTGTGTGATACTTGCTCCACAAAAAAAGTGGTAAAATTTAAATGCAGCATTTTTACGATAAAATAATTTAACGATTTGCTCTAAAACTGACACATTCAGAACAATAAAAAATAAATTAGCAAGAATTGTGGTTTTAAAATTGATTCGATAAAAGATGCAAATTAAAAAAAAATAATAATAATTTTCTGATTCGTGCACTTTAGTACAATTTGTTTTCCCGAAATAACTACATCCCTTGAATTTCAAACATCAAAGATTACTGTTCCTGTGGATTGAATTAAGTTTTGGTTAAATGCTGGTTAGTTCCGTGATACGACTTGCACTTGGGCGCCCCACGGTGCACTACCTGTGCGTGCGTGCGTGCGTCGCAGATGGCTCGCGCGTGGCACAAGTTCTGGCTGCTGCTGTGGAAGAACTGGACGCTGTACCGTCGCCACCCCGTCCAAACTGCCGTGGAGGTGCTGGCGCCCGTCTTCTTCTCCGCGCTGCTGGTGGTGATCCGCAGCCTCGTCGCGACGCAGCAGTTCACCGAGCCGACGCTCTACGTGCCGTTCTCTCCGGCCGACCACTGGGGCACCGTCCTCGACCGCATGGCGAACGCATCCCACAGAGGCATCATGTGAGTACCATCATTTTATTTCTACGCCCATTTTTCCTATTTAAAACAAAATTACTATTTATTTTTGACGTGACAACGTCTAATAAATCGATGAACGTCGGCTGCACGCACGAAAAGTGTCCCGTTGCACACATTGTCCCGTTACGCTCATTGTACGCTTGCGCCGATTTCGTCAATGTTTTTTATGACCTTGTAACGTTAAACTATCGTCCGTAAACTGACTTTACAGACAAACATTTTTTTTTTTTTTTTTTGTGAACTATGTTTATTCATAAAGATCGCACCATTTTCAAAATAGCACACTTTCTTGTTCAACGATACATTTGCTTCACCAAAACGGTGCCGAATTGACTGAGACATGATGCACTTTTTCAGTTATAATTATTTGTTATAAGCATGTCTTAACTACTGGGAACAACAAAAATAAATCAGCAAGTATATGTGCATTTAGAAAATGTACCAATGCTGTAATGTAAAAATTAGTTACTAATAACAGTTGCAATATATAAAAAAAGCAAAATATTTTCCTGTCTATTTGGTACATACATTTTAGTACTAACTCCATGCTGAATAATTAACATTCATTGAATTTAATATATGAAAAGATTAAGTTTTTGTAATCTGGGTTTAATTTTTATTAAAATTTGCGGATCAATTTTCTCATTTTTGGTTGCATTTTGGTGCTTTATGGTGTATTCATATGCTTTCACATGTTATTTCGGCTGTACTGCAATTCACCATACGGTCTTGTCTCTAACCGTACAACAAAACATTTGAAAGACATTTCTGTAACGTTTCAGTTACATTACATAGTTCAATAAGTTATTGTTGTATTTCTTGTTTTCTTCCTTCTGGAATGTATCTGGAATAATTACAGACTGAAGGGGAAAGACCATTTGCACAATGGAAATATTTTGACATGTGACATGGGTACTTGGTGATTTTGATGGCGAACATATTTTTAATATTTTTATTTACACATCGTCATACGCACAGCAACACTTAAGATGAGTCTAATAGTTGTGCAACACATAAGACAACAACTAAAACAAACAATTAAAAGACAGATAATAAACTAAAATAGAAATAAAAATACAAACAAAGACTTATACAAATTAATACCAACCACTAGGCACAGCACAAACATTAGACAGACACATTGAAAAACAGTTTAGGGAGAATTAATCAATAATAATTATATAGTCTAAAAGGAACTTAGTTTTAACACAATTAGAATATAAAATTAATATTGCAATAAGACACAAAAATAGTTTGCATATACTATTTATGTTGCTATTTATATATTAATAAATTATATATATGCATAAAACTTAGAGAATGTCAAGATTATTACAAATAGTTATAAGTCTGTACAGAATATTATTTATTTATTATCGTGCTCATGATTCGAAAGATATGAGTTCAGTCACAACACCCAGGCATAACTCAAACTCAGGAGCATTATTGTGGTATCCAGGTGGTTTTAAACCTACCGTAATCATGTAGGTCCCAGACCTCATTGCATGTGTGCATAACCGTGCATTGTAATTGTTGTGTCCTTTCGTAAGTTGACTGCAGTGCGACATGTTGTAAAAAAAAGGGAATTATGGCGGGACGCGGCTACGACGGGCGCGGCAGGTCTTGTGTTGTGTGCGAACAACGAGGTGCAATATGAGTACCATGAAGGCTGCGATGTGCGGCATTAGTGTCATCTACATAACACTGGCGACGAGGTCGGAATAACTACGCATTTTCGGGTCGCATCGGGCACGTTGATAATCCGCGGCAGCATAACCTAGATGGCGTCGTGGAACTCGTTTGGTGAGTTTGTTCCGGGCCGGGATGCCTGGCAGACGTACGTGGAACGGGTGAAATACCTGTTTATAGCGAATAAGATTACGGACAAAGAGGAGCAGAGAGCCATATTTTTTACGGTATGCGGGGCCGAATTGTACACTTTAGTGGCGTCGTTGTGCCTGCCGAAAGCTACCAGTGAAGTGGATATTAAGGACATTTTAGCAGCATTGTCCAATCATTTCAACCCCAAGCCGAGCGAAATCGTGGAAACTTACAAATTCCACAAGCGAGATCAACAGGAGGGTGAGTCCATCTCAGAGTATATGGCCGAGCTACGGCGTCTGTCGGCCCACTGTAACTTCACAGATTTGAACAGAGTGTTACGGGACCGCCTGGTGTGCGGGGTGCGCGACAGGACACTGCAGCACGCAATGTTGGGCAAGGTTGATTTAACCTTCCAGTCCGCCCTGGACATGGCGACTGCGGCCGAAGCAGCGGGTCGGAACGCAAGTGATCTAAGAGGGGAAGTGAGCGGTTTGACGGGAGCAGTAAATCGGTTAGGCCTAGGTACCTCCAAGGACCGGCACACCGGACAGAACAAGTCTAACCTGGGTTGTGAGGACGGGCCACACAGGCGCACACTCGAGCGGCAGGCTTGCTGGCGCTGTAATGGATCGCACAGTCCAGAGAATTGCAAACACCGTTCCTCAAAATGTAATTATTGTTCCAAGCTGGGACACCTTGAACGGGCATGCATATCGAAACAGAAACACGGTTCCAGGGTGCAGGGGACATCAAGAGGGGCCAAAACAAACCCTAGTAGCGGGGCTTTTCATGTAGCGGATGGACCAGATCCAGCCGGCGAGCACTCTAGCCTGTACAGTCTCTACCAGTTATAGGCAAGCACCCCCAGGAATCACCCGCCATTCAAAATGTGGGTACAGGTGGACGGTAAAGACCTAGAAATGGAGGTGGACACAGGGGCCGGATTTACCGTTATAAGTAGCGAAACATTTGAGAGGTTATGGCCGAGCAGACCAGAGCTTAAGGCCGCGAATCTTCTTCTCCACACTTGGTCCCAGGAGAAGCTGCGGGTACTAGGGGCACTGGAAGTGCGTGTACAGACGAATGTTGCAGATGTACAGTTACCACTCTTAGTGGCAGATGGGCGTGGACCGAGTCTACTGGGGCGGAGCTGGCTAGAGCCCCTCGGAATTTCAGTAGAAGGGGTGCACACCATGCACTCGTTAGCAGCAAGCATGGCCGCACAGCACCCCAACGTGTTTGCCAGCGCAGACCTGGGGCACTATGTAGGGCCCCCAGTGAGCTTAGACATTGAGCCAGATGCCAGACCAATTTTTCGTAAGTGTCGGCCTGTGGCATTTGCACTGCGCGATGCCGTAAGCAAAGAGATAGACAGACTCGTGGAACAGGGAGTGTTTGAGCCAGTAGCGTATTCTAAGTGGGCAACACCCATTGTTGCTGTATGCAAAGCAAATGGTTCTGTCAGATTGTGCGGCGATTACAAGTGTACTGTGAATCGGGTGTGCCAAAGCGAGACTTACCCTTTACCAACTACAAATGAGGCTTTTTCCAAATTGGCTGGTGGTAAGATGTTTACTAAATTAGACTTGGCTGATGCATACTTGCAGGTGTCCGTGGATGAGTACACCGCCGACCTACTGACGGTAAACACCATGAAAGGTCTGTATCGGGTCAGGCGGTTGCCCTTCGGCATCAAGTGTGCCACGGCGGTGTTCCAGAGACTGATGGAAACCTTACTAGCAGGGATAGAAGGAGTCGCGGTGCTGTTAGACGACATCCTCATCATGGGAGCGACCGCTGAGCAACACTGGCAGCGGGTCAACCAGGTCCTGGGTCGGTTAGAGGCAGCTGGGTTACGATTGAAGGAGAATAAATGCGTGTTTGCCGCATCATCCGTTCAATTTTTGGGGTTCAGCGTAGACAGTGCTGGCATACACCCAACGACAGCCAAAGTGGATGCTATACACCTTGCACCGGCACCCACCTGCAAAAGGGAACTACAGGCTTTTTTAGGGCTACTCAACTTCTACGACCGTTTCCTACAGGGTAAGGCCAGCATAGCCGAACCACTTTACCGTCTCCTGGATGCTGGGCATAAATGGGAGTGGACTGAGGTTCATGAAGAAGCCTTTCACGCTGTAAAAGAGCTTCTTCAGTCAGACGCAGTCTTAGTACATTATGATGCAACGAGGCCTGTGTCATTGACATGTGATGCTTCAGAGTACGGCGTGGGGGCAGTTCTGGCTCATGTGGAAGAGGATGGGAGTGAGAAAGCCATAGCTTTCGGGTCGCGCACATTGCACAAACATGAGCGTAACTACGCACAAATAGATAAGGAAGCGCTCGCAGTAATGTTTGGGGTGGTAAAGTTCAGGCAATATGTGACAGCAAGACCCTTCACAATTATCACAGACCATCAACCCCTGTTGCGGTTGCTGGACCCCACCAGGCAAACGCCAGATTTTCTATCGCCAAGGTTGCTACGTTGGAGCCAGTTACTGTCCATGTTCGATTACAGGATCACATATCGGCCAGGACAGAGCATTGCGCATGCGGATGCTTTAAGCAGGTTGCCGTTGAAGGTTACAGAAGTCCAAGTGCCCGCTGCGGGAGACGTGTTGATGTTGGAGGCATTGCCAGATCCCCCAATTGAAGCAGCCAGGATTGCTGCACTTACAGAGGCAGATCCAGTATTGGGTGCGGTCAAGAAGTATTGCGGTGGCGGCTGGCCACAGAGTGGCGCAGTGGCTGATGAGCTCCGCCCGTACTTGACACGACGGGACGAGTTGTCCCTGTACAAGGGGTGCATCCTTTGGGGCAGCAGAGTAGTTATCCCCTCGGCGCTAAGGCAGGACCTGTTAGTAGTGCTCCACGCAGCTCACAATGGCGTGGTGAAATCAAAGGCAATAGCTCGCAGCTACATGTGGTGGCCAAAGATGGACGACGACATTGAGAGAATGATAGGGCTGTGCCAGCAATGCCAACAGTCACGGGCAAATCCACCCAAATGTGTACCTGCTAGTTGGGAACCAGAAACCAAACCTTGGGCCAGAGTACACATAGACTTTTTTGGGCCGTTCCAGGGCAAGGTTTTCCTTCTCGCTGTTGATGCCTACTCCAAGTGGCCGGAAGTCAGAATAGTAAGGTCTGCATCATCAGCATGTGTGGTGCGCGAACTGCGGGACATTTTCAGCATTCACGGGATTCCAGAAATTTGGTCTCTGACAACGGATCCGCGTTTGTGTCAAGTGAGTTGGGAGTGTTCGCAAGGAAAAATGGTATCCGGTTAGTGCGCACAACACCTTTTCACCCCTCTAGTAATGGGCAGGTAGAGCGCATGGTCCAGACGGTCAAAGGGAAACTTAAAAAGGGGGGCACGGGTGACTGGCAGACCCGGCTAGCACGAACATTGTTCGCACTGCGTACCACCCCAGTCACTGGAAGTCACAAGACACCAGCTGATCTGCTCATGGGTCGTGCCCTTAGGACAGCTTTGGACCTGATTCAACGGAACCCCAGCAAGTCGCCCTCAGTACAGCCACCAGCTGAGCGCCATAGCAGACACTTCAAGGCAGGAGACACAGTGTGGTACAGGGCTTACTACAAGAACACCAAGTGGTTGCCTGGGACAGTACTAAGCACACAGGGTCACCAGATATTTATAGTCAAGGACGACATCGGAGGAGAGCATAGGCGCCACAAGGATCAGATCAGGCACAGGGTGCCCAGCGGATCGGCTGAGGCAGATGGGCACCTGCTTGCGAGGGGAGGGCCCAATGAAGCAATCGAGAAATGTGCCGCGGTCCAGGTTCCACCTAGGGGAGAGCAGCCCATGGGTGAGCACGGCACTCGCAGCACCCATGACAGGTGGCAACAGGCAGCAGTAGAAGACACCGCAAGCTGCGAGGACGACACAAACCCCTTTCGCGGATTCAAGATGAATGAAACCGTTGGCAGCGGTACCAGCTACGCGGAACAGCTCATCCAGCAATCCATCGAGAGGGATCCAGCCAGCGTCTGCATCAGGGGAGGACCAGCGTTGGGAGAGCCCATCGCGGAATGGGAGCACAAAGGCACCAGTGACTCTAGGAACGACAATGCACGGCTCGCCCAGGATCCGGAACCATCGGAGAGCGACCAGGTGGCTGGAGCACGACGGTACCCACAGAGAATCAGCCACCGACCCAAGAAGTGGGAGGACTATGTACTGTACCACTAGTGTAGCATAGTGTAGTAAGATATTTGGCAAGGTTTTACTGTACTGTGATAGGGAGCTTTTAGTAGGGAGGAGGTGTTGTGTCCTTTCGTAAGTTGGCTGCAGTGCGACATGTTGTAAAAAAAAGGGGATTATGGCGGGACGCGGCTACGACGGGCGCGGCAGGTCTTGTGTTGTGTGCGAACAACGAGGTGCAATATGAGTACCATGAAGGCTGCGATGTGCGGCATTAGTGTCATCTACATAACAGTAATAGCAAGATTTGTTGCAGAAAACGGTAATTTAAAGTTAAGTTGTTATTACTACCTACTACCATTATTAAATGGCGCACTTGCTTTGAAATGAAACATTGAATTTACCTTTGTATTTACGGACACTAATTTCTGTATTTAAAAAAATATATATATATATATATAAAGTTGACGCCGTCCCCGCTACCTCTGATTATTTAAACGTAATTTTTGTCCGGTTCGTGTTCTCAGGGAGGGTTCGGCCTTGTGGCTAGAGGTACGGGTCAACGCAGTAGGGCCCCCCGAGCTGTTGAGGCCACTCGGGACGCCTGAATAATAACACAAAACTTCTTCAGATAGTTGGTGAATTTAATACAGCACAGCCCAATACATGGTGCTGCCCGTTCTGGCCGTAACGGTTTGCCCGACGCGACTAGTCACACGCGCAGCTCACTTCCTCAGTGGCGGCTCACGATTCTTATGCGCGTGAGGGGCAGACTCGTATACGTGACGCGAAAGTTACAAAAGATACTCTGACATGGCACACAATATTTTGAAGCACAATACACTACACTAATACCTAGCTCTGGATAAACTGGGCTAGCAACACGTAGGCCCGTGTCTCCGGCGACTCTACGTGGTGTCTAGGTGTGTCCCAGGGACTGAATCGTTATTAAGTTTGGTGGCGCACTGCCGTACGACGGTGATACATAAGCCCTGACATGACGAATTACACTTAGGCGAACAACTATTCCACTAACATATTACACTTGATAAACTGGGCTAGCAGCACGTAGGCCCGTGTCTCCGGCGACTCTACATGGTGTCTAGATGTGTCCCAGGGACTGAATCGTTATTAAGTTGGATGGCACGTGTCGCCTGCTGGCTGCCCCGTGCGGGCCAAAACTAAGTAGCCTGTAGGCTAGGTTGGGCGTGAAGCGCCGACGTAAAACCACATACTCTCCCCACAGTACTTACGTATGACGTGGAACACTCATCTCGGAGCACTGATTGAATTAAGTTAAGTACCTCATGGTAAATTTAGGCCGACCGCGGAACTGTACAAAAGGTTGAAAAGAAATTACACTATGGAAAACTACATGTCGGTGAATGCAAAGGTTGAAGGTTCCGCGTTGCGCGCAGGCTGCCGGCCTGGTTGAGCTCTCGAAGGACACTGGCGGTGTCGCCGCGCACGACCCCCCTCCCCCGCCAGCCCTCCCGCGGAAACGTGTGAATTTCGCGGGAAACTGAACCGGCCAGGTTCGGGACAAATCGCACCGTGAAACATGATTTTGCAAAGACTTAATTATTAATTAATAAAAAATAATGTTCAATAAAATCCTGTGGAAAAACATAATTATAACAATTTGTTGTAGTGCGGCGGAAGGATATGCCACACCCGGCCGGATCCTTGCGCCGGTGTAGCACTCGTTGTATGGCGTTCGCCTCGTCGCACGAACTGCACTTTGCTGCGCGCACGGGCGCGTTCGGTGCACACGCTTTTGCGAGACGTTGATGAGGCATAGCGGTCTATGCGACAGAGGAGCATTGGCGGTCGGCGTCAAATGCCCCCCCTTCTCTGAGACCGCTATGTGCATCAACGCCTCGCTTCACACGCTGAGCACTTCACTGACGTTCGCCGCACTGCGAGCCCTACACTACGCGGCGGAGTGGATGGTGTGTTGCGATGTAAACATTCTGCCCTGAATACCTCTCCCACTCAATGAATGCTAAGGGGTTACGCCCTGACCCGTGTCCTTTTCCCCCCTGGGACTGGGCAGCGACGTGCGCCTCTTCTAGCTCAATATGGTGACAAGTGGGTGGGGGGGTCAGTGTAGTCGGGGTGTGACAGGGTGGTGGAATGGATGACGTGGGCAGGGGGGATGATAGGGGTCCGGCCACGAGTGTTGGCACCCCTGGATCGCCCCTTACGGGCCGCGCCCGGGTGGAGTAGCTCGACGGGGACCTGGACCACTCGTAATCCGCCAGGTAGGCCGGGGGTCGGCGGGCCCTCTGTGGTCGTGTGGTGGGGACTGTGCTGGTAGGGGTCTCCACTGTGCAGAGTGTGGTAGGTTCCCTCGTGTCCGGTTGGGTGGTCGGGCAGCTCGCCTCCACGGCGGGGACAGGAGCGAACTCTACCGGCTCGCTGTCGTCCGCGCAGCACGTCCTGACCGGGGCCCGACGTCTGCGGGTGGGGCGCCTATCCCTACTGTCCGGCTCCTCCTCCCCCTCCTCGGGCTCGTCCACGGACACCCGGAACGTGGCGTCCGCCAGGCTGAGGTCCAGCGGCCACAGTGGCTCGTCGTCCTCCTCCTCACAGACCTCCTCCCCCTCCTCGTCAGGAAACCAGACCAACGGATTCCCCACCTCCTCAGGGACGTGCGGAACTGTGGCCAGCGGCACCGGGGACCGGCTCGGGGTGTCCCGGAGGTCGGGTTGGTTGCACTCATGTGCCTGATCGGGGCTACCCACGTCTGTGTCGCCCGTGTGCATGTCCCCCCGGGTGGTGGGTTCAGGTGCTGCTCCTTCCCGCGGCGTATCTGTGGCTTCCTGGAGTGTGGGGGATGGTGAAGAGGGGGTCATTGGGCCAACTCTGACCCCGTGCGCGACTACGCGCAGGTCGTCCCGGTGCACTTTAGCGGGCCGCCCCCTTGGCGTCCGGGACGCATAGGATGAGGGGCCCGTCCTCCACAAGACCTCCCGCGGCTCCGACCATCGGGGCGCCAACCCCGCACAAAAGTTACGCGCCCCGGACGACAAGTGGTGCTGCCTGACATATACCAGCTGACCTGGCTGGATGGGGGGTGGGGGGTGACTACTCATAGGCGTGTGGGCCGCCAGGAATTGGGCCTGCCGTTGTCTGGCGTGCTTCCTCCCCTCCTCATGATTGGGGCGCGCCACCGTGCCCATGGCGACATCGGCCACCCTGCTTTCCCCGGGCAAAGCCAAGTTCTTCCCGTACAGGAGCTCGGCAGGGGAATGACCGGTGACAGCGTTGGTGCGGCGCCGGAGGCAATACAACAGCTTCGGCAGGTGGACGTCCCATTTGGAGTGGTCGTCCCCCAACCTCAGCCGCAGCTGCGCCTTGACCTCCTGGTTCCGCCTCTCAGTGGGGTTGGCCTGGGGATGGTAAATGGGGGTGGTGTGGTGGTCGAGACCCCAACGGCGACAGTCAGCTCTCCAGCGCCTCCCGCTGAACTGACAGCCGTTGTCCGTCAACAGCACGCGCGCGAAACCATACCGCGGGAATATCTCGTGGTCCAGCAGGGCGGCTATGGTTCCGGCGCGCACGTTGGACACCGGGAAGGCCTCGACCCACCGGGTGAAAATGTCTGTGATGACGACCAAGAACCTCCTTCCCCGGGTGGTCCGCGGGTAGGGCCCCATTATGTCCAGGGCCAGGGTGTGAAACGGGTCACGGGGCCGTTGGGGGCGCTGCTGCTCCACCCCGTCAGACCGCCTCGTCTTCCTCTGCTGGCACTGCTGGCAGCGCCGCACCAGGTCCCGTACGTCCCGCGTCACCCCCGGCCAATGGAAGGTCTTACGGATGTCTAACTGGGTTTGGTGCGCACCTGGGTGTCCCTCCAGCTCGTGCGTGTGGTGGAAGCCCATGACCTGCTCGCGGGCACCGAGCGGCACATGAAGGCGCCAGGCGTCCATGTCCCCTGGTACCCGGGTCTCCAACACCCCGTCCACGCACCTGTGGTAGGGGTGAACCTGCTCCCCACATGACCGCACCTCGGCCTGTGTGGGGTCGTCTGTCCGCTGGGCCTGTTTCACGAATTCCACTAATCCGCTCAGGGTCTCCACAGGCAAGACGGCGGGATGATCGGGGGCCCTTGGGATGTGGAATAAAGTTGCCGGCGCCTCCCCTGGAGTGACTGGCGGCGCAACTCCCCCTGGCGGCAACAGCCCCTCCCAGTCCTGGTCATCCTGAAATGTGTTGTGTGGGTCGGGATGGCGCGACAACTCGTCGGCGAACTGGTTGTCCCGTCCAGGGACGTGCTCGACCGCGAAGTCGAAGTTCTGGAGCATCAACGCCCACCTCGTGAACTTCGACTTGCGGCCCTGGACGGAGTCCAGCCAGCGGAGACACTGGCTGTCCGTCCGCAGCGTGAACCGGCGGCCCTCCAGGTGGTGGCGTTAGCGGCGCATAGCCCAAACGACGGCCATGCACTCCTGCTCGTTCACATGGTACCGCCGTTCGGGCTGGCCGAACTTGGCGCTGGCGTACTCCACCACCCGGCGCACGCCTTTGTCCCCCACCTGGTATAGGACGGCCCCCATCCCCTCCTGACTGGCGTCTGTCTGAAGGAACAGGGGAAGGTCAGGCTGCAGACGGGCGAGCTGGTGGCACTCGCGGAACTGCCGTTTCACCGCATCCAGGGCGGCGTCCGCTTCGCTGGTCCACTGAAACCGGAGCTTGGGTGACAGCAAGTCCGTCATCGGGGCGGTGACGCTGGCAAAATGCGGAATGAACGAGCGCAGCCAGTTGAGAAGGCCCATCAACTTCTGCAGCTGCTTGCGGGTTCGAGGGGCGGGTTTGGACTCAATAAGGTTCAGGTGCTTTGGCAGAGGGCGGCAACCTTCCGCGTCCACCATGTGCCCTAGGTACTCCAGTTCAGCCGCGCCCACGTGGCATTTCTGGGGGGCGCACGTGAGGCCGTGTCTGGCCAGCCGCTCAAGGACCAGGCCGAGGTGCCGGGCGTGGTCCTCCCACGACCGTGACCAGATGATGACGTCATCCAGGTACGCGGCGGCGAACTCGCCTGTGTACCCGTCTAACACACGCACCATCATGGCCTGGAAGGTCGCGGGGGCGTCCATCAGCCCGAACGGCATGGCACAGAACTGGAAACGCCGGCCGTCAGGGGCAGTGAACGCGGTCTTCGGGTGGTCCTCTGGACGTACCGGCACCTGCCAGTACCCGGACTTGAGGTCCAGGGACGTGAAGATGCGGGCGTCGCCAAGCCCTGCCAAAGCGTCTGTTATGTTGATGAGCGGTGGTGGGGCGGGTATGGTTACTGAATTGACTGGTTTGAAATTCACACAAAAACGCATGGAGCCATCTTTCTTGTTCGCCATGACAATCTGGCAGTTGTATGGCGACTCACTGGGTTCGATGACTCCATCGCGTAACATTTCCGTGATCTGGGTCTGGATGACGTGCCTTTCAGTGGGTCCGAACCCGTATGGTTTTACGAACTGGGGTTGGTGAGGTCGGGTAGGGATGGTGTGTTCCGTGGTTGTGGTACGGCGGAGCATATCTGTGGCCGCAAACACCTGTGGCTGTTGAGACAAGACATTGTTTATGAGCTCTACATGGGCAGCGGGCACACCGTTCCTCAAGTCCGCGAGTGTGATGGGTGTCCCCTTCTCGGCGGGTGGCCGATAGCCCAGGCTGTAAACTGTGCGCCGCTCGTGGTGGCCAACGTGCAACCTCCCCTCCCTGACTTCCACAGTGGCGTCCTCCTGCGCCAGCCAAGGCAGACCTAGGATCAGCGTCTCCCGTAGTCCCTCTACTACTAGTGCTGTTGTGTGACTAACATGGTCCCTGATGGAGAGGGTGATGTTCGAGCGGCCGACAATACGCGCTGTCGCCCCCTGCGTCTCTAACTGTACCTCCTCCGCCCCTGAGTCAATGTCCCGTACGCTCGAGCATTGAGCCGACACATACGTGTGGCTGGCGGCCGTGTCGACAAGAGCATGCACCGGCTGTCCATCCATCCTGACGGGAATCCGGAGTAAATGCCCCAGCCCAGGTCCCAACTGCCCTAATTGGAACGACTCACCACACTGCTCCCGGGGCGCTGCCGCTGCCGTCAGGCGGTCCGCAGGTGCTGCCGGTGTCGCCGGGGCCACCTGGTGTCCGGTACTGCTCGCCGACGACCCGGTGCAGGCCGCTGACGAGTCGGGTGCGCCGCGCCCGTCCGTCCTGACGGGGCGTGCCGGTGTGTCAGCGGACACCGCAGGTGCTGCCGGTGTCGCCGGGGCCACCTGGTGTCCGGTACTGCTCGCCGACGACCCGGTGCAGGCCGCTGACGAGTCGGGTGCGCCGCGCCCGTCCGTCCTGACGGGGCGTGCCGGTGTGTCAGCGGACACCGCAGGTGCTGCCGGTGTCGCCGGGGCCACCTGGTGTCCGGTACTGCTCGCCGACGACCCGGTGCAGGCCGCTGACGAGTCGGGTGCGCCGCGCCCGTCCGTCCTGACGGGGCGTGCCGGTGTGTCAGCGGACACCGCAGGTGCTGCCGGTGTCGCCGGGGCCACCTGGTGTCCGGTACTGCTCGCCGACGACCCGGTGCAGGCCGCTGA
The DNA here is from genome assembly GCF_032445375.1 of Bacillus rossius redtenbacheri. NCBI lineage: Eukaryota > Metazoa > Arthropoda > Insecta > Phasmatodea > Bacillidae > Bacillus > Bacillus rossius. The sequence continues at coordinate 9,150,066 of NC_086330.1, forward strand.
CGAGTCGGGTGCGCCGCGCCCGTCCGTCCTGACGGGGCGTGCCGGTGTGTCAGCGGACACCGCAGGTGCTGCCGGTGTCGCCGGGGCCACCTGGTGTCCGGTGCGGCTCGCCGACGACCCGGTGCAGGCCGCTGACGAGTCGGGTGCGCCGCGCCCGTCCGTCCTGACGGGGCGTGCCGGTGTGTCAGCGGACACCGCAGGTGCTGCCGGTGTCGCCGGGGCCACCTGGTGTCCGGTGCGGCTCGCCGACGACCCGGTGCAGGCCGCTGACGAGTCGGGTGCGCCGCGCCCGTCCGTCCTGACGGGGCGTGCCGGTGTGTCAGCGGACACCGCAGGTGCTGCCGGTGTCGCCGGGGCCACCTGGTGTCCGGTACTGCTCGCCGACGACCCGGTGCAGGCCGCTGACGAGTCGGGTGCGCCGCGCCCGTCCGTCCTGACGGGGCGTGCCGGTGTGTCAGCGGACACCGCAGGTGCTGCCGGTGTCGCCGGGGCCACCTGGTGTCCGGTGCGGCTCGCCGACGACCCGGTGCAGGCCGCTGACGAGTCGGGTGCGCCGCGCCCGTCCGTCCTGACGGGGCGTGCCGGTGTGTCAGCGGACACCGCAGGTGCTGCCGGTGTCGCCGGGGCCACCTGGTGTCCGGTGCGGCTCGCCGACGACCCGGTGCAGGCCGCTGACGAGTCGGGTGCGCCGCGCCCGTCCGTCCTGACGGGGCGTGCCGGTGTGTCAGCGGACACCGCAGGTGCTGCCGGTGTCGCCGGGGCCACCTGGTGTCCGGTGCGGCTCGCCGACGACCCGGTGCAGGCCGCTGACGAGTCGGGTGCGCCGCGCCCGTCCGTCCTGACGGGGCGTACCGGTGTGTCCGCGGAAACCGCAGGTGCTGCCGGTGTCGCCGGGGCCACCTGGTGTCCGGTGCGGCTCGCCGACGACCCGGTGCAAGCCGCTGACGAGTCGGGTGCGCCGCGCCCGTCCGTCCTGACGGGGCGTGCCGGTGTGTCAGCGGACACTGCAGGTGCTGCCGGTGTCGCCGGGGCCACCTGGTGTCCGGTGCGGCTCGCCGACGACCCGGTGCAGGCCGCTGACGAGTCGGGTGCGCCGCGCCCGTCCGTCCTGACGGGGCGTGCCGGTGTGTCAGCGGACACTGCAGGTGCTGCCGGTGTCGCCGGGGCCACCTGGTGTCCGGTGCGGCTCGCCGACGACCCGGTGCAGGCCGCTGACGAGTCGGGTGCGCCGCGCCCGTCCGTCCTGACGGGGCGTGCCGGTGTGTCAGCGGACACTGCAGGTGCTGCCGGTGTCGCCGGGGCCACCTGGTGTCCGGTGCGGCTCGCCGACGACCCGGTGCAGGCCGCTGACGAGTCGGGTGCGCCGCGCCCGTCCGTCCTGACGGGGCGTGCCGGTGTGTCAGCGGACACTGCAGGTGCTGCCGGTGTCGCCGGGGCCACCTGGTGTCCGGTGCGGCTCGCCGACGACCCGGTGCAGGCCGCTGACGAGTCGGGTGCGCCGCGCCCGTCCGTCCTGACGGGGCGCGCCGGGGTGACAGTGGAGGCCGGGCTAGGGTTCCAGGGACAGTGGCCAGCCATGGCACTACCCCCTAGCGGGCGTTTCCCGACGTGGGGCCGCCCGCCCCACGGGCTTGCCAGACAGCTGCCCGCGTGGGACAGACGTCGTGCCAGTGGTACCGCTCCTCACGGCAGTACTTGCAGCGCGGAGCCCCCTGGTTTGGTGCCCCGGTGTTCTCCCTGGGTGCGGCACGTCGGGATGGCTGCTCCCCCTGTTGCCTCGGCACTGGCTCCACGTACGGTACCAGAGCCCTGGAGACCTCGGGGGCCGCCAACATCGGTGGCGACGCTCCTGGCCGTCGGGTGGGCGGCTCGCGGCTGCGACGGACAACTTGCACGTCGCGCTCCACCTCTTTCGCCAACCGCACGAACGTCTCCAGTCCCTTGTCGGTGGCGGCCCTAAGGAATGGCCGCAGTTCGGGCAGCATCAGCTGGACGACTACCCCTAGCATGCTGCTGTCGTCCTCCCCTTCCGCCAGCCGTCGGTGGAGCCGCGCCTTAGACCTGATGAAGGCCTCCGCGCTCTCCCCCGCCTCCTGAGGCCGGCAGAACAGTGACTGTTGACACCGGGCCCTGGCACGGGCGTCGTTGAAACGCTCCTCCAGTCCGTTGGCGAAGTCGCCCCACTCCATGCCGTATTCTCCGGCTGTGGTCCACCAGTCAAGGGCACACCCCCTCAGCTGATCGCACGCCTTCTCCGTCCACTCATCTGTAGGAACCGCGTATCATGCCAGCCTGTCTCGGCATGTCCGTAGGAACTTTGCGGGGTCCTCGTGCTCCTGCCCTCCGAACTCCGGCAGTTTGAGGGTGCCGCCGGGGCGCGGTGCGATAGGGGCCGCCGGCATCGCTGACGGTCTGTCCAGCGCGAGTTCGCACGCGCGGCACATGAACAGCCCATTCCTGAAGTTGAGGAACTCCCGGGCCTCGGTGCACGTGCGGTGCCTCACGGTGCCGCACTGGTGGCAGAACGCCACCTCATCGGGCCGCCGATGACATCCCCTCGCGCCGCACTTCATTGTCGACGTCGGCCCTGGTTTCCTGTCGTCAAAGTCTGTTTTGTACTTTCTCTCTGCGTCGCAGGTACAGGTGGCGAAAATCCCTGCCGCGGCATGATTTATTGGCAACCCTGGCAGAAGGCATGCGTGGCATACCCCTTCCATGTCTATGCTTACCGCTCCGTCACGGCTCATGTTCGTGCTCATGTTCGGCGCGTAGCAGCTGCGCAGCTGCGCCACCTGATCCGTGTGTGAGGCGCGCGGACTTCCGCTCCCACAGCCGTTATCTCGCCTGGCGCGTCACTGATGCGCGCCTATCGCCAGGTGCCCGCTCCTTTGGCTGTCTGCGCATCGCGTCCGTTTCCGCGCGATTCCTGACTTCCTACGCGAGCCCTTACTGGTACACTAATTTGAAGCACAAAATTTGAAAAATTTGAGAAAAAAAATTTGAAAAATTTGAAACAAAATTTGGAAATTAATTTTTAGAAAATGAAAGCCACACTAGTCGGGCGCCAATTTGACGCCGTCCCCGCTACCTCTGATTATTTAAACGTAATTTTTGTCCGGTTCGTGTTCTCAGGGAGGGTTCGGCCTTGTGGCTAGAGGTACGGGTCAACGCAGTAGGGCCCCCCGAGCTGTTGAGGCCACTCGGGACGCCTGAATAATAACACAAAACTTCTTCAGATAGTTGGTGAATTTAATACAGCACAGCCCAATACATGGTGCTGCCCGTTCTGGCCGTAACGGTTTGCCCGACGCGACTAGTCACACGCGCAGCTCACTTCCTCAGTGGCGGCTCACGATTCTTATGCGCGTGAGGGGCAGACTCGTATACGTGACGCGAAAGTTACAAAAGATACTCTGACATGGCACACAATATTTTGAAGCACAATACACTACACTAATACCTAGCTCTGGATAAACTGGGCTAGCAACACGTAGGCCCGTGTCTCCGGCGACTCTACGTGGTGTCTAGGTGTGTCCCAGGGACTGAATCGTTATTAAGTTTGGTGGCGCACTGCCGTACGACGGTGATACATAAGCCCTGACATGACGAATTACACTTAGGCGAACAACTATTCCACTAACATATTACACTTGATAAACTGGGCTAGCAGCACGTAGGCCCGTGTCTCCGGCGACTCTACATGGTGTCTAGATGTGTCCCAGGGACTGAATCGTTATTAAGTTGGATGGCACGTGTCGCCTGCTGGCTGCCCCGTGCGGGCCAAAACTAAGTAGCCTGTAGGCTAGGTTGGGCGTGAAGCGCCGACGTAAAACCACATACTCTCCCCACAGTACTTACGTATGACGTGGAACACTCATCTCGGAGCACTGATTGAATTAAGTTAAGTACCTCATGGTAAATTTAGGCCGACCGCGGAACTGTACAAAAGGTTGAAAAGAAATTACACTATGGAAAACTACATGTCGGTGAATGCAAAGGTTGAAGGTTCCGCGTTGCGCGCAGGCTGCCGGCCTGGTTGAGCTCTCGAAGGACACTGGCGGTGTCGCCGCGCACGACCCCCCTCCCCCGCCAGCCCTCCCGCGGAAACGTGTGAATTTCGCGGGAAACTGAACCGGCCAGGTTCGGGACAAATCGCACCGTGAAACATGATTTTGCAAAGACTTAATTATTAATTAATAAAAAATAATGTTCAATAAAATCCTGTGGAAAAACATAATTATAACAATTTGTTGTAGTGCGGCGGAAGGATATGCCACACCCGGCCGGATCCTTGCGCCGGTGTAGCACTCGTTGTATGGCGTTCGCCTCGTCGCACGAACTGCACTTTGCTGCGCGCACGGGCGCGTTCGGTGCACACGCTTTTGCGAGACGTTGATGAGGCATAGCGGTCTATGCGACAGAGGAGCATTGGCGGTCGGCGTCAAAGTTTTAAAATTGCAAGTCAAGTTGTACAACGGTTTCTCCCACTGTGGGGATTGTTAAAGTTCACAAATTTTTGGTGTGTTACGAAACATGGTTTACGTACAGAACACGGGCAAACAATTAATCAGCACGCAAGGACATGACTTGACTGGGGCGTGAGCGGGGGTGTTCCATTGGTGGCGGCAGATTTGATGAGGTGGGGTCACGGCTTCTATTGGCCTCGGAGGTGCAGCATCAAAACATGGTGTTGCAGACTGCTGGTCAACTGTCATGGATAATTTATTAACACCACCAAAATGTTTATTTTCATTGGCTAAAATTAATACATAAAAATTTAATTGTGAACCGGATTTTTGCATAGGCTGTTTGAATGGTCTGTTATGCACTCGTTTATCTTTTGTTAATTGTGAACCCAGCCTTATGCTATACGTCCCTAACAGAAATAAAATAAATATTTTCTCTCCTTTGTGCATAAATTTTCTCCCGTGCCGCATTGTGCTTTGTTGTGAAACAGTAGGTTCAAAAACATGGTGGTCAAATCGTGTGCACGCATCCCATATTCTATTTTACTATAATTTTTTTTATTTTGTGAATTTGCCTTAAATAGCTAGTTTATCTTGAGTAGGTAAAAAGATTTTCTATTAAAATGATTAAATAAATATAACATATTTATGTAATAAGACAATTTTGATAACTTATCGGCAAACAGTCAGTTAGTGATAAGATAATGTGCAAATAATGAACTTTGTATTATATGCGTTATGAATGTACATGGGAAAATTCTGCTTGACAAGGTTTAATCACTATGATATAATGAAATCTCTTTTTGTGTAATGTTTCGTAATGTATGTACATATATTGCCTTTGTGTTGTGAAGAACATGAACAACTCAATTCTCATGACATTGTACTCTCTCGTGACATCTTCCCATATCTATTTTCTCGATATTTCCTTACTTGTTACACTTTCTGTTATGGCACATACACATCATGCGTCATCTCAGGAGACAGGAAGGTTCACGCCCATCCCTATTTTAACTGTTTATTGATTCATTCAGCTGTTGATAATTTATTTGCACAACCATAAAAAGGCAGATTTGGTATGTCACGTATGTATCAAATTAAATTTTTAAAAATCCAACGTTTGGCACTGACATAGTACTGTCATTCAAACTCCTAATCACTTGGTTATAACTCCAGGGCATAGCCGAAACTTGGTTTTTACTATTTACTGTCTTCATTTGTATTTACAACAATTTTTTATCACTAACCTATGCAAACCATTGTGCTTTTTGTACTAATTATTTTTTAACGTGTATTTAGATTACTATAATCTTTATCAGTAAAGCCTTTTTCAGGTGTGGATTTAACTCCGTAATGTTTTTCCCCCTGCCCCCCTTTTCAATGGTCAGTCCCAGTTTTATAAATTTAATATTTTTTCTAGTTAATTGTGTTTATATGTACTATTTGCTGTATAGGTACTGAAAATAATAAACATTTTTTTTTTCCATTTGCAAACTATAATTGTAAATCTGTAAGAAAAAGTACATAATTACACTTCTCTACTCTTATTGAGCATAAGCACCTTTACATCACACTCCGAAAACAAGTCTAGGTAATCATGACTCAAATCCATTTTCAAAAAATGGATTCAAAATTTGAAATTTACCAGTAGGTAATTCATAGGTCCAGGATAGCTTTAGTTGAAAAAAAAAAAATTATGCTTTAAATGCTTCCACATAGTGAACAAATTAGTAAGTTTACAGCAATGTAATTGTAACTGTATAAATAATAGGCTTCCATGTGAAGACTTGGCTTGAATGGTAAAACGTTTTGTTGACTTAAAAATCCATGAAGATTTTGCTAGATCATGGGATTAAAAGTAGGAAAAATGTAGATAGTTGGCAGCTAGGACCCTTTATATAATTTAACTTCAAGATGTCTGTTTAAATCGCAAACCAGAGATAGACACTAAAAGTGAATCAATAGGTAAATATATGCCCTATAACCGCATCTTCGTTTTTATTTTGCAGTCCTGCTTGTGTTTCACCAACTTCGTTGTGTGCCTAGTTCAGGAAAATTGATAGTTTGTTAAAATCTTTAACTTAAATTTAATTTATGAAACTGTTAACTTGTAAAGTAAATCCTGGCTGAATATCGTGTTTGAAATGTTTGCCTGGGACTGTGACGAAGGATGGCAACTTTAATAAAGAAAACACTATTTGAAACAATTTAAATTTGTAACTTATTTAAATAAGTTAATAAAAGTAAAGAAAAACAGTTGTTTACTGACTGAAGTAAAATATATAAGCTTTTACAGATCCAAGTGAAAAATTCAAGCAAATGTACAGTAAAATTTATGAAATATTTAAAAAATAATGTTATTAGTTATTTGTACTTCAGTCTTTCTTTTAATAGAGTAAACTGCCCTATTAAACTGTGAATTCATTTTTAGTAACAAATGGCAAAGTAGTAACCAAAATTTTATTTTAGACATAATTTTTGAAACTTTACATAAAAAATGTGATGTTACCTAAATATAGAACAAAAAGCAGAGATTACATACAAAAAAACTAATTTAAATAGTAGAGACAAAAGAAAAAAGCTGAAGTCGACCCAGGTGCCGACCCAGCTCTCACAGCCCGTTATGCCGCGCCAACGCCTTCTCCTGCCCTGTGTTGCGTGTGCGCTGATGTACAGTGCGGCTAGGGCAGGGGGGGAGATTCGCATGCTAGGGGAAGTTTAATGTAATATACATAAGAAACATTCTTATTTGTAAATTGTTTATATTATTATTTGAAGGGTCATGTTTTCTTTATTGTAAATAGTTTATTATATTGTATGAAATGTTATGTAGAATAAGTTCTCACGTGTTCACCGAGCGCCAAGGCCGTGGCTTCCGCCTGTGACCAATCAGCGTGTTCCGCGGGCTCGCGAGGAGGGGTGGGACGCTGGCGCTGGGTCGCGCGAGGCGGGGAGGGAGGCAGTCGGCAGCTGGACTCAGGAGGCGACAGACGTGTCTACGAGAGCTCTCCGAGACGGTGAGAACGGGCGAGGTGTCTCGCTGCAGTTCATGCATTGCCAAGAGGAAGTGATTCCTCTGTCACAGTCGTGTGGTCATTTAGGTGTGTCATCGTGTCATTCAGTCACTTCTCTCGCGTGCGTGTTTTCTCCGGTAGTTTACGAGTCGCGGAGTTCTTTTGCGGACTGGATTTTCGCCTTCGTTTGCATGGTAATTTTCGGGTCTTGCTCCTCTCGAACAGGACATCACGTATTTTCCCATACAGCAACAGTGCGCGGAACCGGGCTCCGCCCTACAGGATCGGTCACAGGCGGGAACGCGGCAGCCCCTTGTAAAGGGTTTGATTTTCCGTATATAAAGAACCTGGAAACTGTCTTTGAGTGTATCAATTGCTATCCTGGTGACTTAAGTCCCTTGGCCACGCGGCCCGAACCCCTCTCTACCGGACGCTGAGTAGCCGGCAAAATACTATCATTCAGGGACTAGTCGGCCAGGCGACGACAAAGCTATTCCGCTGAATTTTGGTGAGTGTAGACTTCAGAAGCAACAAAGAGCTCTCTTCTTTGCAGGGTAGCATATTCCCCTGCCAATCCAGTTTTAGACAGCATCATGACAAAGGCAGTTGAACGCTTCCATCAAAAAGGTACGTATCACCATTTATTATGTGGCGTACAATAGGAGTTATCTGTATGAGAAGTAGGTATAGTCCATAATGTAGTAATCTGAATAGGTATGTGCCGTTAATTTTTGAGAATTTCCATCTTGGGTGACGTTGACTTGACCTTCCAAATTTGCCAAAATTGACCCAAAAAAAATTACTATTACTTTCCAGTTTTTAGGAAAGAATCATTGAATTATTGTTATAATTGTTATTAATATTTATAATATTATAATAGAGTTAAATATTTGCTGAAGAATCTAAATGTTCATATTTTTCTCAGAGAAATCTAGAAAAAGAAATTCAATTTCAGGGGGGAAATTCCTAGGTATTCTGAGGGAATTTTTTCCTGATTTTTCACCTTCCCCCCCTCCTTTTTTTTCTCTCCAAAATGTCAGGCACTTGCAAAGTCTTCAAGTGACTTAAATGTCCCCAAAAAATTTAATACAAGCCGCTCAGGTCATGACCTTGATTGTGAACTTCCCGCCATTTTTTCAAGAACTTTCCTCCGCATTGAATTATGAGGTCATGGTTCACTATTCTGTTTTCTACAACTTTCTGCCATCATGGATTTTGGAGTTATGACAGCACATCCATTATATTGAAAAACTGTAATTATTATCAAAAAAAAGTTAAAAAAAATTCTTTTATTTTTAATAAGTTTTAATAAAAATATGCAGTTACATAATGGCCTTGACATTCTGTGTTTGAATCCCAGCAGACTGACCCCCCACCACTATAATCAAGGTATATATGTTAAACCAAGCAGTATAACTTCATGACAGACATCTAGGTTCTGCCATTTTGTTTTTGTCTGCTTGAGTTCGCTGCCCCCATAATGGTTTATTTTTTACTTGCCGGAGGCAGTTGTGCCAATCATCATATTGTCAGGAATTGTAGCATCTGTCTACTTGTCAGCCATTTTGGCCGCCATATTGAAAATCTGTAATGTCTAGTTAGTTGTAAGGTGCATAAGGCACCTGTTGAAAAATAATAAATGTAACAAATACTTTAATTTAATATTCAATAATATAAAAAAATTATTAAAAATTCAATTAATTTTAATATTGTAGAAATGTTATATATATATATATATATATATATATATATATATATATATATATATATAGAGAGAGAGAGAGAGAGAGAGAGAGAGAGAGAGAGAGAGAGAGAGAGAAAATTATAAAAACTATTTGGAAAAAAAAAATTGTTAATGCAGAACCTCATGAAAAACTACATTGCTTTTTAAGAATTGTCTTTGGTCATTCAATAATCTTCCTTACTGTGTATTCAATTCAGTGTATGAGGTATGACTATTAAATAACGAGACTGACGCTGTAAAAATTTAATGTTGATACAAACATATTTACTTATTATCACAATCAATATACACACCTTTTCTATCCCTACAACGCTCCATGCGAGTCTTCCATTGTTGGAAACAGTGCTGGAAGTCTTCTTCTGTCAGTTTCTTCAGGACGCATGCCGCTTTTTCTTACAAAGCTTCAACCAATTGAAATCTTGTTCCTTTTAATGCAGATTACACCTCAGGAAACAGAAGTCGCACAGTGAAAGATCCGGCGAATAAGGTGGATGGTCTAAAACTGGGATGTTGTACTTGGCTAGAAACCTCTTGACAGACAAAGTGGAATGTGCCGGCACATTGTCTTGGTGGAGAATCCATGACTTGTCCTTCCACAATTTGGGTATTATTCCTTATTCTTTCACAGAGTTCAGCAAGAACTTGTAGGTAGTAATGTTGATTAATAGTTTGACCTTCAAGAACCCAGTGAAGGTACACAATCCCATGAATATCGAGAAAAAACAATCCTCATTGCTTTGAATTTTGATTTGTTCATTCGAGCTTTTTTGGCTCTCGGGGAACTTGGGCCCTTCCAGTGCATGGATTGGCGCTTCATTTCAGGGTCTTAAGAAAAAACCACGAATCATCACGTGTTATTGTCCTTTCCAATAAGTTTGGGTCATTTTCATTGGCATTCAAAATATCTTTATTTTGTTCTGTAAAATTTTTTTAACTATACAAAATGCTTACAATGTTAATTTTATATAGAGTAAAATTAGTTTAGGGTGAGAATGACTGTTGGTAAAAATGTTTATTTTAAGGTACAGCAATTCCATTCTCGAGTGAGACTGCTCTCCTTACGAATCTGACTCAACCGGGCGCCATGAACATCATCCTAGCTGGAGTCGTATTTGACGACTCGCTGGCCGGCGTGACGGAACTGCCTCAACACGTTCAGGTTGGTTCTTATTTGCACTGACTATTAGCTGAGAGAAACCAGTAATTGTTGAGAATATTCGTCTGCTAAAGATGAAATTCCAGAAAGCGTATTTAATTGGTAATTCAGAAGAGATGCAGCTAGGCGTATTAGTGTTATACACACTTGGATAGCAAATAGTGACAAACTGTGGCAGTGTGGAAAACATATTAGAACAATTTTTGAAATGGGTAAAATCTTAATCATCTGTGATTTACTCAGCCAATCATTTGGACGATATTTTCCGTGGATCACAGTCAAGCTAAGCCTTCTCAAACCCCGATAAGGGCAGGCCATTGGTGCGACTGGTTAGAACGGCTGCTTTTTGAATGGTAGAAAGAATTGGTATCATCCTTCCCCTGAAACAATCCAATGTCACCTTAAATCCCAAATGCATAAGAGTCATGCCAGGAGAATGCAATGAAGAAGTTTCATACCCTGAATTTTTCTTTGAAAATGAAATTGCACTTTAATAAGTGGAGTTTGTGAGAATACAGACTTAGCTCATGAATTTTGTTTTTGTAAATTCGAGGGATCTGCGAGAGAATACACTTTTTTTTTTCCATTCCAGTACAAAGTGAGATTTCCTGGAGAGTCCAGATCCGTTCAGTCTTCAAGCTCTTCTGTAATGTACAACTGGAAAACAGACAGGTTGTTCCCGACCTTCCAGGAAGGAGGACCGAGACTAAAAAGCGATTCCGATGGCGGGAATGTCCCAGGTAAACAAAAACTTTGAGTTAATTTGATGACGGTGTTTAGTTTAAAAGTTGCAATTCATTGTTACGTTTGCAAGTTCAAGTAAGTGTGAGAAGGAATGATTTACAGTGCATCCCAACTAGTATAAACATCTTGTAAATGACTTCTGACAGTCATTGCGGTCAATGACTGCTCATAATCAAAATTTAAACATAGATTGCCCTAACACCTGTTTCAAGTGACATTACAATTTTAAACGCCTTATTGTTAGGGACCGGAAAAATTTGCGGGTTAAATTACCTGCAGGATGAACTCCATAGTTCTACGTACACTCGGTCAAATGTCACCCACTCATTGGCTGTCTTGTGAGACGTTCCAGCGTAGCAGCCTGTGATTTGATAAAGCTTTGGTTGGGTGTTTCTCATTGGCCCAGAGTCATCCAGGTGAGTTGTGAGCCAATAGCAGAGGCATCACTGAGGTATAACTATTTGTATTTTAACCTGTCGTGAAATGAATTCGCTAATTTTTCCTGTCTCTACTTATTGTGTACGGGAAATCATCTTGAAACAATTGGAAAGTGTTCAGACTAGAACATGGTGTGCTCACGTCTTCCAGGCTACCACACTGAGGGCTTCCTCACCCTGCAGCACTTTGTGTCGGCCAGCATCATCGAGCAGGTGTCGGGCAATGCCTCGGTGCCTCCGGTGCTGCTGCAGAGGTTCCCCTACCCCCCGTACGTGAGCGACCCCATGCTCCTGGCCTTGGAGAACATCGTGTCCATATTCATGTTGCTGAGCTTCATTTTCTCCTGCACCTCGATCGTCAAGGTCATCGCAAGCGAGAAGGAGTTGCAGCTCAAGGTCTGTGCGCTGCGTCTACTCGAGCACCAACGCTTTCAAAACTACGTACCTTCTCGACATACATCTCTGCCCAGTTGCCTCCAACCACGTTTGAACTAACTTTAAAAAAAAAAGTATCTTAAAGGAATTATGGCTTAATGGTTCTTTGATTTCGGGGTAGGCAATGAGGGAAGATATGTGAATGCAGCAGTGACGGAATGAATGTCTGGGATAAATGGGAGCACTTTGAGAAAACTCACCTACTCACTGCAATGCTTACCATATTTCCGACTCCCGTAATGTTGTGTGTTTGACCCTGCTTTTAACGAAACCCGGATTGCCATGGTATAAAATGAGTGATCTGACCTCTTATCCACAGTGGCTTCAGTTCTGCATCTTAAAGAACTGCAAACATTTCGTCGGCTATCAGGCCTGTAAGAGAGCTCTATTTCTGGATTCCCATGTTGGTGAAAAACCAGATTCTTTGACCGATGAAACAGGTCTGCATTTGATTTTAACTATGCAATTTGTATAACAACTTTTCCTAATCTCTCATAAACACTAAGTAAAATTAATTTATAAATGAATGAAAGCAAATTTTTGTAGTCTGCATGTATTCATTAATTTTGAATATGTGGTGATTATGGGTTGATTAGCGCAGAGATTGGTGTTGGATCCCTATCCATCACCACGGAGTGATGACCATTGTATGGCTGGGGTGTACTGGACCAGATAATTCAAGCCTAGGTCCAACACATCATGCAGTCCTGGGCTCAGAATGTAATTCTTCCACTCATAGAAAATCCCAAACCTGGCAGGGAAACGATCCCGGTACCTTTGGCTGACCCGCCTGTGGCTCTAGCTACTGATTCAACAGGGCAGACTGTGATTATGAATAGCGTTTAATTGAATAATTGGGTTAGTGGTTTACAGATTTAAGTTTATTGATTACTGAAACAATAAGTAAAAATATCAATTAATTTCCCTATTACTTATCAAATTTTCAATGGCTGCGATCGCTTAGTCATAAAGCATGACTACAATTATGACTAATGTGTCAATGATTAAAACATTCAGAGCCATTTATATTGTCCAAGGCCTTTGCGCCTTAAACCTTTATGGATAAGTGTGCAAAATATGGCCTTTCTTTTCACTTAACAGGTATTTAAACAGAATGACATGGTACAATGATAAAATGTTGGACTCGCATTTGGTAGGACTGGGGTTTGAATCCTGGTCGATCCATTCTGATTGAGATATTCCATGATTTCCTAAACTCACCCCAGGCAAATGCTGAAATGGTTCGTTACTAGAGCCCATTGCAGATTCCTTACCAATTTCCTTTGCTTTGATTGTTGACCGGTCCAAAGATTGGTAGTAATGATTAGTCAGTCCGAGTTGACACGTGAGTGGGAGTGTATGTAATTATAGTGAGGTATGATAAAATGAATAAAGAACACTTTAATGAAATCATAACATCACTGACCAGTATTCTGTGTGTATGTCTGTAGTGACTTAATTGACAAGGGATTTAAAAAACTAAGTATTCAAGTACCTACCTACTGGTGTAATCTGCGTGTTTATTTCTTGCCCTGGGCAGGGTAACAATGATGAGAACTTCAATTTATTATTTAAGGCTGTCATATTTTTCAGTTCTTTTTCTTAGATAACTTTGGTACAAGCATAGATCAACACTTTGTGTGACAATAATTAAAGCTTAAGTGTGTAGAGAATGGAATAAAAATTCTTAAGCAATATTTGGTGTGTATTAGTAATTGCTATGATAAATTAAAATAACCAGTGACTGCTGAAAAAAAATTAAATTGATTTCATCATCAATGCATCATTAATGATATGATATCATTGCTCACTGTTAGAGAGCTTGAATGAGAATTGTATTCTGAAGATTTTGGTGTTATTTGTTTTTGCTGTGAATGTACAGGAAACCATGAAGATCATGGGACTGCCGAGTTGGCTGCACTGGACAGCGTGGTTCGTCAGCTGCTTCCTGGTCCTGTTAATTTCGGTGATTTTAGTGACGGTACTGACTAAAGTTTCGTGGAATTCCTCATCGGACCTAGCGGTGTTCACCAAATCCAATGGCATCATCATATTCATCTTCCTTATGCTGTATGCTGTGACTATCATCTGCTTCTGTTTCATGGTATCTTCGTTCTTTTCCAAAGGTGAGTCCTTGGTTATTAGATGAGGTTCAATATGACTTGAGTTTTTAACTGTTTGGTAGTGCGTAAGTTAAGTGTTGAGTTAAAGAAAAATACATTAACCATTACCTCGAAGATACAAAATATTTTATTTATAACACATAAATGACAAACTACTAGATTGCATGATTGTTGTTATTATGTTGTTATAATAATTTTTAATTTAAATTTTTATAGAGTTTATATGTTCAATAATATAATTGATTGTACTGAACTCTAATGATTCATTCATCAATTCATCAATTGCTTTTATGGACTTACATTTGGCAACAGTTGATGGCAGTGTGAACATGGATTCGTGGTGGAATTCGCGTGGGCGTTAATAAAGCGAATAGCATTATAGTGTGGGCGTTAATTGAAAACCCAGCACGTACACTGCTGAACAGCGGGGGGGAGGGAAATGCCTGTTTGGCTTGCATGCTCGTGAGATGCGTTGTGTTCCGAACAAGCGGGCCCTGTCTGAAGGCTTGTCTTGTCTCTTGGACCCCGGACGGAGGGTGAGAGGGTGACGTGATGCGCAGCGAACCTGGCTGCGACGATGGCGGGCCTCGGCTGGTTCCTGCTGTACGCTCCCTACATGTTCCTGCAGCCCAACTACGGCTCGCTGGGGCTGGCTGCCAAGCTCGCCCTGATGCTGTTCTGCAACACCGCCATGTCGCTCGGCTTCCAGCTCGTGCTCATGTTCGAGGGCTCGGGTGAGTCTTCTCCCTTCCTCCCGAGCCTAGCATGAAACATCAGACTCGAATTGCAATCCTGATACTGCCACACGTGGTTTTTAGTTTTTCTAAATCACCACGGTGAAATGCCCGGATGGTTATTTAACTTATGTCTGTTTCCTCGTCCACTTTCCCAACATCTAGTTGCCATATGCATCCATCTCTGAACGTCCTTATCCTCGATGAGAAAAGGATTGCCTCTCCGAATTTTCTCGAGTACAGCGCGTTTAAAATAAACTTTTTGATGGCCAGTATTTTAATCAAATTCCTTGTTACATATCATGTTCAAATCAGGGACATGGTATTTTTTCAGGTCTTTTTAGCTTTTATTGGAGCCATTTCATTGTATGGTTTGGAATCTTGGTCAGCTGATGAAATGATTCAGTAGTCGACTCAGCTGCTCCGGCAACAAATTCTAGCGTCGGGGTGGGGAAACTACGTGTGATTCGCGTCCTAAAATGTCATTGAAAACACTATATGCATATATCTATCAAGCTTAGCATTATTTTAAAGAATTCTACGTTAAATTCTGTGTCCAAGTTTTGTATTCTAAGTATGTTTGCAACAAGAGAACACATGAATTAGCTCGTTACCGAGGTTAGATGTTACACATTACTGGCGAGTACTTCAAGACTTGTTCACATTTTTTTTCTTGCTTATGGAGATGATGTTCTTTGACATGTAAAATGATCAGTGTCTTTCTGAAATAAATAAAAGCCTCATAAACTACACTGGTTAATAACAGCATTTTATCTCATTGTGACATTTGATAGGCCACCCTTTTTATTAATGTCACATCCTTAATCATCATCTTACAAAGTATTTTTCTATTTATACTTATAAAAATGTTGATGAACTTTCCTACAGATAGCTAAAAGGATGAATTAGCCTGCAAATAGCTAAAAGGTAGGAATCAATCAATACTGTAAGCCCAAAAACTGAATAAATTGATGTGTCCTGGGAATGAATTGATTTGGTATATTAAAATGCCATTGATTGGTGGATGTACACCGTTATTGGAGATCGAAACGTGACCAATAAAAAATTGTGTATTAGGGTCTGGCGCATGTGGTAGGTGTGAACTACGTGAGGTCAGGCAGGTCGGTGGTCCTCCAGGTCGCGGCCTGCAGTGGGACTCCTTGTGGCAGCCGGCGACACAAGGCGACAGCGTGGTCTTCGGCCACGTCTTGATATTCCTCGTCGTCGACGCTGTCCTGTACCTGCTGATAGCACTCTACGTGGAGGCCGTGTATCCCGGGCTCTACGGGGTTCCCAAGCCATGGAACTTCTTTCTTAAGGTGAATATACCATATCTGCCGTCGTAAACCTTGCATTGTGCATTGTGTCGTCGGAAATTTGCACAACAAATTTTAAAATTTTGTTCTGTATAATGTGAACTAAACCACTACAAGTGAAGCTCTGTCTGAACTGGAAGTAAATGGCATCGGTTAGTTGTTTAATGGGTGTCACGGTTTTCAAGGACACTCCTTCTGTTATACCCATTAGTATAAGAGTGGGCATGATAGTTAATATAGCAGAAGAGAAGAAATACGTACTACTCCATGCACGCTATACGTAAAGTGCTAACAGAAAACCAGCCAACGCATTTGCCTATCAAAGCAAGCATATCGGGGTAAGATAAACATGTTACTGTCCATTTAATCAAATACTTGATTTTTATAAAATTTTAAACGTTTATTCTAAAATTATTTAACGTTTGAATATTTTTGATATTTTATAGGGATGGGGCGAATCCTGATTTCCTCAAATCCGAATCCTAACTCAAATCCTAGACTGGATTTGCCGAATCTCAAACCCGAATCTTTTAACAGATGATATCCACATATCTAATGTAAGTAAGATGTATTCTGCTTGCACTAAAAGTCCCTTGACTTTATTACATGAATCGCTTATTTATGAAAGGGCATAAGTCAACTTTTTTGAAGAAATGAGTTACATACAGGATGCCAATCTGTGGGTGTATACGCATCGTTTAGTTACTAAAAGGCACTAGTCTGATGCATGGAAGTGGGTTTACCGACCGCCAGAAAATTTAGTTTAGTTATGAAAAGGAATTAGTCAGTGGACTTATGTCCTTTCATAACCAAATGATTACAGCTATTAATCAGTGGACTTATGTCCTTTCATAACCATATAATTGCAGCTAGTTACAAAGAGAAAACAAATAGCAGTATACTCTTCCGACCTCTTTGGCAGTATCATGCAGTGTTGCATGCTGGTATATTCTGCTATCATTTGTTTTGTTGTGTACTTTCAGTTACTTTTGGTTTGTTTACTAGTAGAAAATGAGTGAAATGGAGTCTAATAAGACTTGTGTGGAAAATGATTGTAACCATTCCATGAAACGTAAAAAAGGCGTGCGAAATGTGGAAGAATACAAATGTCAAAGAATTAAACGAGCTCGTCTGCAAGGAAAGGAGTATGCAAACTACAGAGGGAATGTTGTGAAAACTAAAAGTACTACCGAGTCGTGCAGGTAACCTAATTCTTCATATTATTTTCTTTTAAGATTTATATTCATTCGTCTTTCAGATTTCACTCACGTAAACATAATTCAGTTTGTAGAAATGTATTAGTTAACTACCTATTATTGATAATTTGGAAATATTTAAAATAGCTCGCACGACTCATAAAAAAATTATTTTTATTGTTTTAGATGTGCAAGAAAATGCTATGACAAGATTGACATTGCACAGAGAGGGAAATTACTTGATGCTATACATTCCTTTTCATGCAAGAATGAGCAAGACATCTATCTTCAAGGTTTGCTTGACGCTGTGCCAATTAAACATCGCCGACCAAGGAATGGTGACAAGTCTGGAAAAAGGTCATCCTCCTTCACTTTCCATGTAGTTATTCAAGAACGAAGAGTGAAAGTGTGCAAGAAAGCATTCATTCAGTTATATGGAGTATCTGCCAAGAGGGTAAGGAGACTGCAAACATTGTTACTATGTGGACAAACTCCAAAAGACATGCGAGGCCAACAAAACAATAGGAAGTCGGTGCCTGTTGGTGATGTTCAGGCCATCAAAGACCACATATCTTCATTTCCTGTCAAGATAAGCCACCATGCATCCAAAGAATATAAATATCTTGATGCGCAGTTGGATATAAAGAAGATGCATACACTGTTCAAAGAGAAATTTCCTGATTGTAAAGTTAAGTATTCTTTCTATTACAAGATTTTCAGGGAAAATTTCAATCTCCACTTTGGGAGACCACAGATAGACACCTGTGGAGAATGTGAACAACTGAAGGTCAAGATAAAAAATCCTAATCTTAATGAATGTGCTAAGCGAGTTGCCATGGCCGAGCTGGCCATTCATGAAAGAAGGAGTAACAAGTTTTACACAAGCATGAAAGACACGAAACACATTTGCAAAAACAATGATAGTGTGTTAGGGTTAACGTTTGATTATATGCAGAACATTTCACTGCCCTGCATTCCAGTACAAGAGCTTTTTTACTATCGCCAGCTTTCGGTGTTTCCCTTTGCCATACATAACCTGAAAACAGATGAGGCGAGTTTATTTTTATATCACGAAGGGCAGGCAAATAAAGGGCCAAATGAAACATGCTCTTTTCTCCACAAATACATAAGTGACAACGTGCCTCCATGTGTTAAAGAACTGCACCTTTACAGTGATGCTTGCGGAGGGCAGAATAAGAACAATTGCATGGTAAGATTCTTGTTATCACTTACTGACACCAACAGATTTGACATTATTATCCATCGGTTTCCGATACGTGGTCATTCATATCTTGCTTGCGATCGTGATTTTGCACTGGTGAAACGTGTTCTTAAAAAGACTGATAGATACTATGTACCCATGGAGGTCTGCCAACTTATTACATCTGCAGGAGTTCCTGGAAAATTCACAGTCAACATGGTAACATCTGATGACGTGTTGGACTTCAAGAATTGGTGGCCCAGCCATTACAAAAAGACATGCTTATCATTGGAAAGCCAGAGTAAAGCAGTTCCGCGAAGCCAGAAGCAAGACTTTGCTGTATCAAGGTTTGTAGAGTTCCAGTACAACAGTCGCCATAAAGGTACTGTAGTTGCTTCCGAATTCATTGGCGGCCTTGTGTCACATACTTTTGTGCTTCGTCAATCATCCGACAAAAGTTTGAATCCTACTATTCCTGTTCAAAAGGCGTATCCTGCGAAAAATGTGCCAATTAATGCAAAGAAGATTATTGACTTAAAGAAGGTTCTCCGTTATGTTCCAGGTGAACACAGAGACTTCTACGATGAGATTATCCAGTAGCCTACCAAGCAGACTGAGCTACCATGCCATTGTAACAGGCATTGTTACATAATAACATACAAAGTGTGAAGTTATATTAACACCTTTTGTACATGTTTTCAAAACAATGTGTAGTCTTACATCACTGTTGTTTAAAGTGAAATGATGCTTTAGTACATAACTTTTGTGGTGTTGTTTAAAGAGGGTATGCCTGTGATGTTATGCATTATAAGGTCAGTGAAAATGGCGTAAAGTGTTCAATAATATGGTGTAC
Organism: Bacillus rossius redtenbacheri; assembly: GCF_032445375.1. NCBI lineage: Eukaryota > Metazoa > Arthropoda > Insecta > Phasmatodea > Bacillidae > Bacillus > Bacillus rossius. Next base: position 9,169,485 of record NC_086330.1, read on the forward strand.
ACGTTTACTGAACTATATCTAGGTTGAATTACATCATTGTATTTCGATTGGAATATTTTATTACATAAGTTTTGTTGACTTGCAAGGTTAAGTTATAAAAGGGCCTAAGTCTGTGAAATTTAACAATTTTTTTCTCACAGGTAATGAAACACTTGCAAAGCATGCACTTGTCAATGTAGTGACATTTAGGTACAGAGTAGTAAAAAAATATTAATTTTGATGTATGAAACTTATAACAGATATGATATAGTTTTTTGCATATTCCCACAACTTTTAGTGAATTGACTTATGCCTTTTCATAAATAAGCGATTCACATGTAGTTTGGTACATTTCTGGTATAAATGTATATAAAGACAAAAAATTTTTCTTGAGAAATTTCAGTTTTAGTACAGATTAGAGGTTAGGATTTTTTCTATAAATAACTAGAGGTCTGCCAGCCTAAGAATTTTACTTCGAGCCGAGCTCGAGCTTTTGTGGTACAGTTACACTTTTGGGAAATTATTTTTATCTTAAACTTAGTATAATGTTTGAATAAAGTATTAAAATGAAGTGGGCTTATTAATTTTGGGTAACTATTTACAGAGTGTGTTTACATTTTGCACTGCTAGAAAAAAAATAACATTTTTTTCCATTGAATCTTACCTGTTTCCATTAGTTCATTAGTAACTGATATCATCCAACTAACATAACCAAGTATATGTTTGTGTAAATGTAACATCTTTTGAAACATTTCATCCTTGTCAATTTTTCTGGAGTCCTTACTGAGCTTCAACAAACTTAGCACCAAAAATCATGTTGTTTGAAAAGTACATTCACATTGTTTCAACATTTCCACTTTTCCTCACAATAATTCTGAGAGAGATTGTCACAGAGTATTAAATTCTGTTCTTTAATCTATCATGCAGAACAATAATTTGTTCTGCACGTTCAGGAGTTAAATTAGCTCTACGATTGGAGATGACATATTGTTTCCAGCAGAAGAGAAGCATCTCTCGCTGGCAACCTGCGTGGCTGGAATGCTTTAGTAAAATTGCTTAACCTCAAAATTAGTGTTATAAATATCTGTAACTGGTCATTAAAGTTTAATCAATTGAAAGTAATAAAAATAAAAGCATTTTACTTAATTCAATTTACACTTGCAAAAAAAACATACACACAATAAACCTACATGGAAATTAAAGTCATTTTCAATATCCTGAAGTCTGAAATATGTTTACTCATGTCATCAAATGTAGAGCTGTACTGAAGAAGCCGATTTAGCCAATATTTAGTTGAATCGGCATTTCTGCCGACTTTCGATACAGTACGCTTGTTAATTTTCGGCCGATATTACTGAAAAACGAAAGAGACTGCCATAACCTAAAAATCCATGAGTACCATTTTCACTTTTCGCAGTAGTACTGCATTCTTTCAGATAGCATTATTTCTTAGCAACATGTGCCAACCGTACATATCAAAGTTTAACATCCTCTTCTTTTTTTTTCAACAATGTTCTTTAATTTAATATGTCAAAATAAATAATACATTACTATCACCGTAAATATACATCTCGGTTGTTACGGTAACTATAGTGCAAATATGGTAGCTATCATGCTTCTGTAGTAATTATGGTATTCTACAAAGAATCTTGTTCTTTTTATAGTAATTATCTTAAAATAACTATTGGGTTTGTACTGTAGTTATGGTACATCATCCATATTTCTTCGTATGTTGTTGTTCATTTGTTTTTCTTCATAATTACGTGTTACTACTTACTCTATGATTTAGAGGTGTAAAAGTAACGGAAAAAAAGTGTACCCGTATGTATTCGTTACTATAACAATTAGTACTCGTTACTTTCGTATCGTTACTCGTTACTTCTGATACCGCATAACATGCTATGTTATGTAACAGCAACGAATCGAGTCGTATTTCGTACGCGTACAGTATGACGTCGCGTAAATAATAATAAATCGAATATAAACAATTAAAAATATTTGATAATTAACAGCTTTTGTTAACCAAGAAACAATTAAATCTCATTAGAGCGGCTTTATTATAATATCTCTTTTAAATAAGAACAAGAAACGTGAAAATACGCGATAATAAAAAACAAAAACATAACATACATATTTATAATTTGTAAAAAATACATTCTTACGTTGTTTCTGTTCCAATCTCAAACTTTGCCTACACACACAATACCTTTAATAAACAGTAAAAAACTTGGACGACGAATTTCCAAATTATACTTTTCTTAATAAACAAACATCGTTCTTTGTAACGAATAAGCGCGTGCATGCGTAAAACATACGAAAAATGCGAGTAACGAAATGCATTCGTGTGTAACGTTTCGTTACTCGTTACTAGATGCCGCACCCGTTACTCAGTAACGAATACATACGGTTTGCTACAGCTCTACTATGATTACGTGCGCCATTATTTCAGACCAAAAGTTTCAGAAAAAATTTTAACGGACTTCATATCACACATTTAACGGCGTAAATGATGAGACCTCGGGCAATTTAAACGCTTTATATGGAAAAACCTACTATGCGGGACCTTGTAAGCGAGTTTTACTGTATTATTTTTTCCGTAAATAGTAAAAAACCGAATCCTTTGACGAATCCTATATCAGACCTGCCGAAGCTTCGAATCCCTGGGATTCGGCGGATTCGGCGGATATTGGATTCGGTCGCCCCATCCCTAATATTTTACCCTCTGTACGACACTTGCATAAAAAAACTAAGTTGTCTTACTATTTAAAAAATTTAGTGGAATTTTAAGACTTAACAAGATTGAATTTGAAACTCTAGCACACACAAACCATTATGCTACCTAGGCTGTGTGGAAGCCATGACAGAGATTTCTTATTATCAAGAGTGTAGTTCCACAGTTTTTTTCTTATTATTTTTAATGGATTCTGGGAATCACGAATGTAGATCTTTTATTGTCATGAGAAGGGGCCTGGTACTGCTGCTCAATTCCTTCAGATAAGCCCCACTATTGCTCCTTCTACGGTCTGTACGTTCAACGTGTAGCTTCTTTACTTGAACAGAAGTCGTTCTGGTGCGGTGGCGAGGCGGCCACAGTGGAGGCGACTGGGGACAGCCTGTGGATCAGCAGCAGCCCTGACTTCGTGGAGACGGAGCCAGCCCTGCCCATCGGCATACAGATCAAGGAGCTGCGTAAGGTGCGTAACGTCAGTGTCTTTTCATGCGGGATATTAAAAATTATTGTGAGTCTGACAAAATGATGATGTGTTTCGCGAAACAAGAGCTCAATTTTATATTCGATTCAACCCATTTCTTATTCCTGTTGTGAGCATTTCTGGCAACACTCGAAACGCTAACATGAATGTAGGAATAATTTGTTATTCGTGAACTTGTCGACACAGAATGCCAGACAACCAAGTGCACGGTTAAGATTGACGCAGTAGACGTGCGACATGCCGCGCCATCAGCCCCTCTCTTCCTAAACACACGTGTGCGGGCCGTGGCTGAGGGACGTGATGGCGAACGTAGCCCGTGGCCAGAGCGACCAAGCCCGTGTCTCTGGTTGCCACGGGCGACCGGTGAAGCTGGCCGAGTTCTCCCGACCGGCCGCACCCGCCCTCTTCCCGCCTACCCCTTCTCCCATCAGGCCGTCCGCCTGGAGTTCCACGTAGCGGGCCAGCGATCCCAGGAATCCATCCCTTGCCCACATCACTCCCGGACTATTGAGCGAGCGTGGCGTGCGGTGCAGGTGTTCGGCAAGAAGGTGGCGGTGGACGGCCTCAGCGTGAACATGTACGAGGGCCACATCACGGTGCTGCTGGGCCACAACGGGGCGGGCAAGACCACCACCATAGCCATGCTGACCGGCATGCTGCCCCCCTCGGGCGGCACGGCGACCGTGGGCAGCCGCGACGTGAGGACGCAGATGGACGGGGTGCGCGCCAGCCTGGGGGTGTGCCCACAGCACAACGTGCTCTTCAACGACCTCACCGTCGCCGAGCACTTGTACTTCTTCGGCAAGGTTGGCAACCACTCGGTCATCCAGTTAGCGTGTACTCTTCTACCTCAGTACAAAACCAATAAGCAAATAAGTTGTGTAACATCTCGTTGGCATCAGGGGGTTAAAGATAATGAGAGATGTTGAGATGTAAATGGAGTATTGGCAGTGAATAGGTGGGGAAAATGGACAGACCCCTTGGAAACCCACTAATCAACTTTGTCAGCCTCCAAGTCTAAACCCTACCTTGAACCCAACCTTTTGTCATCTCAGTGAGAGACAACTGCTTGACCATTACAAACACTATAAGAATAAAGTTGTGCTCTAAACCTGTCCTTAATTACCCAACTCCAGACACATGAAAAATGGGAGGTAATTTTTTTCTTAAAAGGGGTGTTATTCTTTACAAAATTTCTGACAAAAATGATGTCATTTTATGTGCGCTCTTCGTTGATGACTAAGAATCTAGAAAAAATCTCACCCTATTTCTAGAGACCTGAAATTTTGCAGTTATGATTAACTAAAAAAAAAAAAAAATATGTGATTTCTGATGCTTTGAAGTTAAAATGTGGTTTTATAATTTTTTTAATCTTTTATTTGAATTCTGACAAAGATTGACTCTCATTTTACAAATGTTACATTTTGACAACTTTCTCAGCAAAAATATGTTGTAAATGGTGCATCATAGAGAAAAAATGCTTATAATTAAACTTGTTAAGAATTTAAATATGAACAAAAAAGACTATGCTAAATTTTTTTGTCTATCTAATGGTTTCAATTTTATTGGCAATTCTCTATATGAATTGAGGTGCGGCTGTTTTGTACTTCTTCTGCCGTAACTCCAAGCCGTCCCGAGTGCTGCCAGCTATGAGTAGAGCTTAGTTAAATAACTACAAGCTCTGCCTTTAAACTGCAGCACTTATGTCACTTTTGACATACCGTATTTACTTGTGTATAGCGCGCACCACGATTTTTGCAACAAATTCCAAAGAAAAAAAAAATTTTTCCCTTAAATAAATTTTACTAACATTTTGTGGTACCTGTTAAGTAATTACGTATGAAACAAACGATAATTTAAATTGATGTGTGGTGATGCGTCAGGAAAATACTTAAACTCTGCTGTGTAGACGGAAGATAATGAAGCGCTGTATCGTCACAACTGGTACGATGACGGGAGGGAGGGAGGCAGGCAGGAACGGGACGCGGAGGCGACGAGGAAGCGAAGGAAGTGGGAGGGGGAATGGCGACAACATTCTCTCTCTCTCTTTTATTTTACTAGCTGCACTGGCTTTCTGTAGAGGGGGAGGTCTAAAAATAAACAAGAGATGTGCAAGCTTGCGCGCGCGCACGTGTGTGTGTGTGTGTGTGTGTGTGAAAGAGAGGCCTTGTTGCTTGTGCGTATGTGTGGGGGCTGGCCAGAAATGTCACCCGTCACCGGCAGTTAACGACTTCCACTCCTCCTCCCTGCCTCACCCCCTCACTTTTTTTTTTTTCGTGTATAGCGCGCATCCTTATTTTTTTCCTTTACTTGAGGGGAAAAAAGGGCGCGCTATACACGAGTATATACGGTATGTCACTTCTGAAACACCATAAGTGTGAAAAATGTGACATGGAAATAATGTGGACTGCATGGGAGAAGTGAGGGAGATAGAGGGTGCTTAGGGAGTTTGTCACGGAGTCTCTCCCACTCCTTTTCTCACTTCTTGGCTGTGTCTGTCTCAGTGATGGTCGATGGTCCTCCCCTTCCTTTCACCGTTCTCACGTCAAGATGACCACATCTATGACCGCGGCAAAACTCAGATATATTTTATTCATTTATCCTACGCCCTGTTTAAAAATCCACATAAATCACTCATACTGAAGAAAGTGATACCTGAAAAGTTCTCGTAAACACCGCTAAATGAGAAAGAAGCCAATGCTGTCTTTTGATGACTAACTTTAACATTGACTTTTCTGAATTTTTCTGCATCTGAAGAATTAAATGTAGTAAGTTAAGATATTTATGAAATAGAATTTTTGTGAAGTTATATACAAGCAATAGATTATTAATAGAATTTTTATTTAAGATTGTTAGTCACCAAACAAAAGCACGCATAAATAAAATATACCTTTTGTTGTGAATTTTTAAGGGAAAAACACCTCTTTTAAGAAATAAATATACAAAATTATATTTTATAAAAACTAAAAGAAATACACTTTTTTGAAATAAATATCTTGCTTTTTTCACATAAATTCTATTTGGTAAATGTCTTATTTTACTGCAAAGGTGAGAGGAAGCACCATAACTCTAAATGACCGAGGATTAGGAAGGACAGAAGTCATCTCCTGTCCCTACCTTCACACTCTCACTGACCCTGCCTCTGCCCCATTGTCAGCACATCAAGAAGCGAGGTCAGTGGAGAGAGGTTGCCTCGTTCCTGCCATCACGGCTCACCAGCCTGCCCGCTCCTACCCGCGACTGTGGTTTAGTTATGCTCCACCTAGTTCTGCAGTTCTCCGGTAGATTGTCACGCCTCCCCGCATGGCATGCCCAGCTACGCGTGAAAACCTTGATCGACGTTCTGAATAGTTATAAGGATCCTTACAGAACCACAGATGCAACCTTTCGTGAATGGACCCGTCGCTCGTCTCTTTATATGCATCCTTATGGCAGTGAAAACAACATATTTGTTTTGACTGTTTCTGGGCCATTATTTTTTGTGAAAAAAAGAGCACTGTCAGCTGGCTAGGCTGTTAGGTACGCAAACATGCCACGTCGCCTGGCGTAATTCTACACTACAAAATTTCCTTCCTGCTCGTAAAGGACCCCCTGCGCAGAAAATATGAAACTGAAAGGAAACTACCAAAGTTCACAAATGCACCATAAAACAGATATTTACAGGCTTGACAATATGATAATGGAGCATTGACGGAAAACTTAGTTGTGGGGATTAGGATTTTCTCGAGGAAACTACCATTCCACCGAAAAGTTTGTCAAGTTTCGCACTTGGTAAGAATGTGTGTTTGAGCCCGGTGGGGGGGTGAGCGCCTGACCACTGGACCGCAGTGGGGGCTGCTTGTTGCAGCTGAAGGGGATGGAGAATAAGGAGATCCGAGCGGAGACCCAGCGGTACCTCAGCGTGTTGGAGCTGCTGCCGAAGCAGAACGCGCTGGCCCGCACCCTGTCCGGGGGGATGAAGAGGAAGCTGTGTGCCGCCATCGCCCTGTGCGGCCGCTCCAAGGTCAGCACGAGGGGCGTAGGCAGATAAAACTCTTCCTTGGCTTCTGGGAGGGTAGTAACTAGTAATGTGTGATAACTACAACTATTGCTGAGATTATGCTTGCAAGCCATCATCTTCAACATCATCTACCAGCATGCTGGTGTTATCTTTACATTGCCATCCGTCATTCCAACATTCCCTTTACTCCACTTCACTTTCTCCTGTTTTCTTTTACTCCACAAACAACTTTTTTTAAAAAATATTTTAAGTAGTTCTATAAAGGTAGCGTGTGTTTGAGCATGGATTATAAAAGTCTTTAGGGTAAGGGGGAAAAAGATTTAATGTAGCAGGTGGAAAAGTCTATACTTGTTTGGGGTTGCTTCAGCTGCGTGTCAAGTTCTGCGACAAGGCGTGAGGTGCGGACCCCGTGTAATGTCGTTGTTATGAAGTTGTTCAAAAATTGGTTGCAGCGATGGAAGTGTGTTTAACATGTTGGTGATCTAGAAGCAAATGTCAGTGTAAGAGAAATATTACGTGGTGGATCAGTCAAAGTACATGCAATTACACTCATTTTTTTCTTTTCATTATGGCAACATTACTGGAAGTTAACAGTCCAAAAATCGTAACTAATTTGAAAAATAGTTACGCCTTTCCAAGTTCCTAAAAAAATTCCATATAATACATACTAATCAAATTCCCTTTCTCCTTAAAAATTAAAAAAAAAAAAAAAAAAAAAAGATATATATGGAGTGTGTGTGTGTGGTTTTTTTTTTCTGTGTTATTATAAAACTTCATCTTCCCAAAATATGGGTACAATGATATCTCTTTTAATGTACCCAAACACCACAAAATTTTACACTTAATAATGAAAGTACAGAATAATATGGTGTTAGTTGTAATATTATTTTTTAGAGATTAAAATATTTTTATTTTGAAAGGGCTCTATACACTCTCAGGTCATCTGCCAGTTTTGCATTTTTGACGACATTCCTTAATGATTAACTGAAGTAACTGTGCAATGCTACCTATCCAGTGAAACCTCCAGTATTTGGCCTGAGCCCAGGAACCTCACTTCGCTCCGGTCAACTGACAGTTTGTTCGAGTAATAGTTCAGTCCCATCAGTTGCATGGAAAATTTTGTGATGGCCGCATCGAAAAGCGACAGCCTCCTTTGATTAACTGGAATGTATAAATCCCTTACCAAGCTGTGGGTTTAGGAGAATACATACTAACTAAAGTGCCAAGTTCAAAATGCATGATGTAATGGAAAATTTTCAAAGCAGATGATTCACATGTTAATACTTCACCAGTAACGAAAGATTATCAAGAACTTTCTCTACTGGACGAAAAACTGAGCTGCGGCTACAAAAGTCCAGTTCGGTTAATCGTTCAGTTTAATCCTGTTATCAGGATTGGGGTATAAACTGACTGATGAAATGGGTGTGTATGGGGGCCCTTAAAGTGAGAAATCCTTCAGAGAGAGGCACGTTGTCAGTGCATATGTGGTCAAGTGTCTGGTCGTGACCGGAGAGGCGCTGAGCGTGTCAAGCGATTGAGCGTGTCTGCGCGGCGTGCAGGTGGTGGTGATCGACGAGCCGACCTCGGGCATGGACCCCGCCGCGCGCCGCACGCTCTGGGACCTGCTGCGGCAGGAGCGCCACGGACGCACCATCCTCCTCACCACGCACTTCATGGACGAGGCAGACTTCCTGGGCGACCGCATCGCCATCATGGCCTCCGGCCGGCTCAAGTGCTGCGGCTCCCCCTTCTTCCTCAAGAAGAAGTACGGTGAGGCGCTGCAGCGATGCCTCTCCCCGCAGTTACCAGAGTGATCGTTGCATTCCGGAAGATCTGGGTTCGAATGCCGGTCCTGTTCCCTGATATCACTTCTGGCTAATGCTGAGAGGATTCCCAACTTTAAGCCTAGGTCGATTCCTCCTCCGATATCTTTGGTATGAAATGATCTTGCTGTCTGTTAGACTTTTAATCACAAGTTAAAAAAAAAACTGTAATTCAGTGGATTTTAACTCCGCTTGTATGTGTTTGTGGTCTTCGAATGGGCTTCAGTTGTTTTGACCTTTAGTGTGCCCACATCTAGTCTACGACATAGGAAAGCAAGGGGTAACTGAACGGTCGAATCACATTCAGATCATTCAAGACCAGAGGTTGGAGACACGCAGGATCATCAAGCCCAACTTGCAGGCCACTCACTATTGACGACACTGTTGGTGTTCCCTCGTTTCGCACAGACCATTACACCGCATCGTCGCCTCCCCGTGGAGTGTGTACGCCAGTCGGGTGACCCAATCGGATCTCATGGGGTTGAGTGCAGCATAGTGCGACGCCCCGAACGAATACCACCGCCAGAGAGGTGATTGTCACCCGCACGTCACTCAAACAGGGTTCATGTACTATAAGTTAATTTTTCAGCCAGCTAATTAATGTAAGATGTCACAAACTGCCATTAATAAACTTTATTTAGTGAGAATTGTTCCATTGTGCGGGCTCATCCATAGGTGTGGCCTTGACCGACTAGGGCTTACTGCACATTTTGCACGTGAAAGACAAACCCAAGTAGCGCACGAACATCCGGGGCTGCCTTAGTTGTCATCCACCACAAGGACTATGCACACGGAGTCTTTATCATCTTATTTCACCGACATCATAGCTGCAATAGGGTGAGTCATCTCCAAACCCTTTAACAGTTCCACCATGGCTAGCCCCAAAATTGACTTGGACTTACTCCCCAGCCATGCAACTTAATTCTCTGTGCATTCTTAAGGGACGTTACCTTTACTACATTATCCAATCACCACCTGGCCGTGGGATGCAGGCCAGGTTTCAATTAACTATGTATCGCTGCAAAGCGTTTCTCATTTAGTCCACACAGAGCCGCCCCTGTGCGAAGACGCATCACAACCTGTTTTAATTAATACACCCAAGGACTTTCATGGCTTTTAACTTTCCTATTGATACTCTCCTCCATGTTCTGTTAGGTCTATGTAAATTGTTAATTTTGTCACCCATGTGACAAACAATGTCATTGGGGTTCCCGATGCTTTAAACGTGTCTGATCGCATCGCCGCCATTAACGACACCTCTCCTAATAGGCAGTGGACTGTATACATAATCGCCTTAAGATGCCGTGATACAGTATATCCTGTAATGTGCCACGATGAGAAATGGCTTTTATGTTTCGAACAGGCTACGCACAGAGGCAGCATGTGTAAGAGTGTCTGTCTTGAATAAACGCATCTACCTAACACCGTGATTCTGTGTAGCGTCAGGAGTGGCTGACGGCTTGATGTGTATCTGCTGGACGTCTGAACCTGCTGCCTCCCTGAACCACCCCTGAAGAGTCTCACGTACTAGCGCACAAGCTACCCTCTAGTCGGTGCCTGGGCAATTATACCTTGCATATGCCAGGGCAGACTCCAGTTTTACAATGTGCGTGTGACCATCAATAAGTACCATCCTGAGTGTTCCTGCCTACTGCTTACTTTAAGCCTGGCATGCGTTGCGGTTCATTAATTTGTTTCATCAGTTCACCACACTACGCATTCTTTGCAGCAGTTCAGTTTCTTTATTACACTTAAGAACGACGTTGTCCTTCTTGTTGGTACCCAAGGTCGGTCCCAACCCAGTTAGTAGCCAACCCTGTGGGCAAAGCATTCTCACTCAGTGAGTTTCCCAGGAAAGTATGGCCTCGTGTTTGATATGCTTATGATAATAGTGTTTATTATTTGGTTATTAGTACATTAAAATATGTTCTACTTTAAATTGCTTTGGAACTTTTAATAATAATTTAACAACTCTACTTCTGTTTTGAAGTATCACTTGTAAACAAATGCTAACGCAAATGTTTGCAGCATCTAAATTTGACAGTTCTTTTAGCAAATGGCAAGCCAACGTTCCCGCTATGAACAGACGACTGTGATGTGAGGTTGTGCCGTGCAGGTGTGGGCTACCAGCTGGTGATGTGTGGTCGTGCCGTGCAGGCGTGGGCTACCAGCTGGTGATGTGTGGTCGTGCCGTGCAGGCGTGGGCTACAAGCTGGTGATGTGTGGTTGTGTGCCGTGCAGGCGTGGGCTACAAGCTGGTGATGGTGAAGAGGCCCGAGTGCCGTGTGGAGGAGGTGACACGGCTGCTGCGCGGACACATCCCGTCGCTGGAGGTGAGCCAGGACGTGGGCGCGGAGCTGTCGTACCAACTGGAGGAGGCCAGCTCTGCTCTCTTCGAGCCGATGCTCCGGGAGCTGGAGGACGCCAGGGACCGACTGGGCATCGACAGCTTCGGCGTGGCGCTCACTAGCATGGAGGAGGTCTTCATCAGGTGCGTACCCGCTCATTCCGGCTCAGCCGTGTGTTTCAGCATTAGTTCGACCAAAACATAGCCAGTACCTACTACACCTGTCACAGCTGACAATTGTTTTAGACTATAAAACACTACACTTAAGAGGAATTACAAAGTTTACAAATGTACTTAAATGAATTTATATTAGTCCTGTTCTCCTGAAGTCAGCCCCTTAAGAGAATGCAAACATATTAATGGTTCTGGAAACCTTGAGACTGAGCTATGAGATTTCGTGTATAGTAATGTAGGAATGAAATAATAAAGGAATAATGAATGAATTAGTGCTCTTAACATCTTTTCGACAATGACGGGTCGTGAGAATATGAGAATGAGCTGAATGAGTGATTGGGGGGGGGGGGGGGGGGGGGAATCTGGAGTACTCTGAGAAAATCCATCAGCTCACAGTAATACCTGCCACATTTCCCACTTGCGAAAAAAAAACCCAGTTTGACGCTGCTGGGAATTGAACCCATTTCACATCGGTGAAAGTTAAGCGCTGAGACAACTGACCCAGCGTGGCGCCCTCTCAGTAGGGTTTCATGCTTCAAGCACCCACAGGAAGCAGGACCACTCTGCCGATATGAACTCTGATTGTGTCGCAATCTCCACGTCGCCAGCTTCGTGTAGAATTGGAGTGCTCGAGAACGAGTGAGCTATGAACACTCTCATATCACGAAACAACCACGGCAGAGGATCGGTAATGCAGTGATACTGTTGTTGCCCGGTATTGTGTGATGCGTAGATATTAGATAATGTATGTGAGGAGATCACAGTTTGTTGCCCGCCTGTGTGAAGGGTTGGACGAGACGAGGAGCTGTCCCTCCGGAAACGACCGTCCGAGTCTGTCGGCTTGCCTGCGGAGCAGAACTCCCTCCGTGGCGACAACAATGGCACAAGCAGCTACGGGGACTCGACCGTGCCCATTGGTGAATGTCCAATATCATAGCTAGAGTGACAAATCATATCACTTAAATATCAATTTTTGTAAGCACCCAAGTGTGCGTGTGAGATTGTTTATGTACCAAAAAAATAACGATACTTGATATCATGCAGAGGAAACTTTAAAGTCCATATGTTACAATGCTGCTGCTGCTACTGTCCAAAAAAAATAGTTTGAAATAACAAATAATTAAGAATAACCGCGAAATAAATAAAGCTGTTAGGTTCGCACTTAATCAGTCTAGTAATGGGAGTTTGCGCTTAGGGGAACCATAAATAATACTCATTCGTAAAGTACACTAAAAGAGCAAACAGATTCAAATGTTTATACAGCGAAACCCCTTATTTACGTTACCGTTATTTACGTTTTCCCGTTATTTGCACTATATTCTTCAGGTCCCGTTTGGTTCCCATTAGTCCAATACAATACTTTCCCGCGAATTACGTCTCAAAAATCGAATCAATCCCGCTATTTACGTCACGTAACAACCATAAACAACCAGAAAATACAGTGGAGTTAGTAGGCAATGAACATTTTAAATAGCAAAATATACATATTTTATAACATGAAAAGTTGCTTTTATTTCTAAACATGTAATAATTTAAGCCTAGGCGTGTAAAAGTACGAGTAATTATAGCAGGAGACAATCTAAAATGCACGAGGGAAAAACGTAAACTCATGAATGTACAAACATGGCTGCTTGTAAGTTCTGATACTGTATTTATGTCACAACTTAGCCGAAATACTGGTACGAGACATAAACTTCACAAGATAAAATGAGCGGTGTCTTGGTAACTGTTTTATACGTCTTTTATAATTTGGGAAGTATTGTACAGTTGACGCCATATTTTTTAAACTAACCATTTATTTCTGGGGATCGTAAATAATTAATTATTGGTATCAAGACATCATGATAAACGTAAACTTGAACATGTCACGGCAGCGAGAAAACTGGTGCGTATACCAATAAACTGGTATTAGAACTGGATAAAATTGGTACACGGGAGGTGGAGCTTATATTTTTTTCCGCTAAGCTCGCATCTATTGGTTGGCGGCTGATGGCGTCATGAGTCTGGGCGGAGCATAGAGTGCGCATGCGCCGCCGCGTCGTTACAGCAGCTGACCGAGTACAATGACCTTTCTCCGCGTTTGGCGCGCTATTGACGGTAAATATTCATCAATTTGCGGCCTTTTCTTAAAAATTTTTTTACTGTGAGCAATGTGTATGTAGCCCGTATTTGTTATAAACCCTGCCGGTTGCAACTGTATTTATAATTTGGAGAGGCAAATAATCTCCTTGAACAGCCAAAAAAGCAAGCAGAAGAAAATTTCAAATTTATTTTTTAGGAAGTAATCAGAAAAACATTTTGGCTTTCATTCTTTTTTTATTTTTGTCAAATGTGGTAAATTAATAATTGATTAAATACTAAAGTAAAATTTGTTGTTAGTGTGTTTGTACCTGCATTGTAGTATGTGCTATTAAACAAAAGGAAAAAAATTCTAAATAAGGTAAACTGTACTCCTTTTTATACGTTTCCCTTTATTTACACTTTCCCGCTTTTTACACTTTTTTACTTTGTCCCCATGAAAAGTGTAAATAAGGGGTTTTGCTGTATGTTGACACCTAAAAATGTCCATTCTAGATCACTACATAATTGCCCATTTTGCACTTTTGAACAGCATTTCAATTGGTTAGCATTTTCGAGCATGTCAAAACTAGCAATGCTGCAGTAACATTTTATGGCTGTAAAATGTGAATTTTGCTTGATTGTATTTAAAAGTTTATGCAGAGTTATTGAAAAAATAAACCTGAATTTTTTGGATAAATGTATTACGATTTTTCATCTTCACTGTTTAGCATTACTTCACAATTGCACATTATTTTCTTAAGCTGCAATGTTTCCTTGTTCCGGCCATCATATGTCTGCGACTAAACTGCTCACCACAAAAACTTGTTTGCAAACCTATCAACAGTTTCTATCTAGCACTTGCATAACTCACTGCATTATGAACAGTGATTAAGACAATGTGCAATAATACCATGTCTTAATGAATGATTTTTTTTAGTAAGAATATACACAACAATGATAGTAATTTTTAATTTAAACATTTTTATGGACATAAGCCATTGCTAGTTTTAACTGAATGTCATAACAAGAAAGCTTAATACTAGGCATGTGCGAGAAAGACTTTTTTGAATTCGAGACGAGATCGAGAAAGCAATTTAAAAATTCTCGAGAATCGAGTCGAGATCGAGAAATCTGTACTTTAGTTAACAGGATAATATGATCCAAAAAAGTAAAACTCAATAATCTGACAAACATACATAATTATTCAATAATTTTATTAAGTATCCACAATTGCAATTGCAATTACAACTTTACCTTTACACTCAACAGTTTATTTGCCTACTGTCGTATGTAAACATACGTTATTGACTCCATAGTCTATACAGTTTCCTTGAGCCATGGACGGTACTTAATCATGAAAGTCTGAACATTCACCACTATCGATATATCACTATCGATACGGACCGCAATTTAAACATCATGTTGCTTGTTATATACTGCTGGCCGTGTGTATAACCTAAGGCCATAAAACAAAATGCAATCGCGGAAGAATTCTGCAGTCATGTTTATATTTTTATTTTTTACCGTACCGTTTTACGTTGATACTTGATATTGATACCGAAAATGATTTATTTTTTTCTTTAATGTTGGTTTTATTAACGGAAAATAATCATTTTCTTCTGTTATTTAATGTGATAACCACAGCACAATTCATTGTTTACGTTTACCGTTTCATGTAGTGACTTGTGAACGGAAGTTGTTCGTTTTTAACTTTTTAATAATTTATCGTGTATACTATCGTAACAAGTATATTTTATTTTATTCGATCTACGTTACGTTGAAGATATGTTAATTATTTCAACACGCAACGCAAAATGCTGCCTCAATATATTATATTACCTAACCTATTTCTTTTTTACAAAATTCTCGAAAATTCCGAGCCAAAAAAATTATCTCGAGACGAGATCGAGAAAATTTCTGTCTCGACTCGTTCTCGATGATGCCGAGACTCGCACATCACTACTTAATACACAAACACAAAGAAAAAAGTCAAAATCAAGAGATGTCAAATGTTAAACTTGTTGACAGCACAAATGATTCTGGGGAAGAAATTAGTCTAAATAATTTTTATCGTTGAATCATCATTCAAAGAGCAAAATAGTTTTTTTTTTAAATATTTCATTGTTTCATGTGATTGACATGTAGAATAAGTTACCAATCTTATAATACACAAAATATGACATATGCCTTAATCCAAGAGAGTGTACAGAAACCTCAAACCATCCCCAAAAGTATGTTTTAAACTGATAGTCTTGGGTATGTACGAGAGAGCATAGAGGTAGTGATGATAAGGAAGGAAAAAAATTTTGGGCACCAGTCTGTGAATGATTAGGGGCGAGCACAGACTCCATCAGATAGGGCAGAGAGGGGATGATGGAAGGGGTGAACTCAAAACAGGGTTGAACTCGGAAGCCCCGGGCTATTGGCCACTCAGGACTCCGTGCTAAATAATGTACAGAAATACTTTCAGGGACCTAGTCGGTCATGCTGGCATGCTACGAGCTGTACACAGAAGGCTCTAAAGTACTTTAGTGACGAGAAAATGTGTTGGAAATACATCAAGCTTGTCCTTAAACTACACTTAACTGTTGATAGAATAACACGACGATGAATACAAAGTTAACACTAAAACATTAATAGTGTTTACTAGATCACATTACTCTTGTGGTTGAGCTAGACAGCGCCCGGTAAATAACGTGTACGTGGCCAGTAGAAACACTCATTGCTGGTCCGACGGAGAGATAACCACACCACGAGGGTGGGAACTGCTGCTAGGCCAAATGACCGCACGTTAAATGTGGGCAGGTGTGCGACAGACGTGTGGGACGGACAGAATAAATCGTATTAATCACGATGCTATTGTAAACTGTGGATTAAGTGGACAGAAAGTGGGTGAAGTCCCAGTGGTTACCTAGAGGCAGCCGAATGCCAGCCCAGCAAGTCACGTCACTCGCCGGTGCCGGCTGTGGCCGGGCGACTGGGGCGGTGGCCGTCCGGTCGTAGCCCGGCTCTGATATTTTAACTGAACAACTTATACTTACCCGTAACATACTTATTAAAAACCAACACATACTGAAGAAACACCGCAATTGTACATTTTTTTTAAAATCCAAAGTTATAAATTGGTGTAATAGTCTCACTACACTTTTTTAAAACTAAAAATATTCATAAAATATGGGATCCATACACGGGTAAATACGGTAAGTCTTAATGTTTTTAGGTGCCTTGGTGAACTCCTGGACAGGATCGTACAGCGAGAAGGGTGTGTGTGCGTGTGTCTGGCGTGCCCAGCAGACAACGTGAGTGCGGGGGCGTCGCTGACGGGCCGCCGGCTGGTGCTGAACCAGCTCCGTGCCATGTCGGTCAAGCACGTGCTGCACACGGCGCGCTCCTGGGTCCTGTACTGCACGCACATACTGCTGCCCGTGCTGTACCTGATAGTCGCCATCGTCCTCAGCAGCGCCTCGGTCGCCGTCTCCGTGCTGCCCGCCCGGGAGCTGGGCCTGGGGGTGAGCCCCTGTTGTCAGAAGTGTTCCTACCTCAACTCCATTAAGAGCACCTCAAATATAAGAAACTACATATGTACTTATAGTACACACACTAGAAGTTAGTAATAATTTTTGATTATAAGACACCGAAGTATTTTGAAAATTTACTGTAACAAATATTAATTAAATAAATACTAAGTATTCAATATTAATATAAACATGTGTATAAAATAAATTATTTAATTTAGTAAAAATATTTGAGATAAATTTTAATTAATAATAATAAATTTTTTGAGTGTATATTGTAATTTATTAATTTAAATTATTTATTAAACAATTTAATGAATTATAATTTATAATGCAAATAAATTATACACTCGGGAACACAACCTAAATGGTATTAATAAACTTGAAAATACATTTGAAAAAGTTTATAAACACTAATATTTACAAAAAGTATTTTTAATTACATGGACCAGATTCAAGCTACCGGAGCAGCTACATCAACTATCAAATCATTTGATTTGTAGAGCGAAAGGTTAATCTATAGTGAAACATCTCTGGTAAAAAAGAAAAAGACATGACAATATACGAAAGCCTGGGTTGGACCTGATTTTATTAAAATACTACCCATTATGTTAATTTTCATTACATATAAATTAAATACTACATATATATAGTTTGCACACACATTAGATGTCTATAAAGTAAGTATTAAAGGATAGTGGTACTGTTATGAATTATTTTTTTTACTATCTTTGTGAATTGGTGGAAATACATTTCCTAACAAATGTAATTAATTTAATATTACTTTAAGTAAAAATAGATGTTATGGGCCTACCTAGTGTGAAATCAATCCAATGGTCTGAGTTATGTATTTAATAATATTATGGCAATAATATTATACATCCTATAACCACTGCACTAAGAAGCTTGACAGAAGATTGTAGGGAGAATATCCTTAGGTTTTTAAAAACTTGAAATTACTATTTTTTGTGACTATTTTAGTGTATCAAATATATTCCAGGGTAGTTTCACTATCATAAATTTTCATTTGTCACACCAGTACGTTTGGTATGTCCCATAATTTTTAAGTGACTATACTACATATATGGTTTTATGTTCATACATGTGAGTCCACCATCTTCCTATGAAAATTTTGTTTAATGTCGTGATTGAAACTTTAAATAAAAATTCACTGTCATCATTTTTCAATAATGCACCTAAAGAAATATAACTTAAAAAAAAAAATTGTGTCACCTGTTGACTTCAAATAATATTTTATGTAAAAAGTGTGTATAAATTTTTAGAAATTATTCCTGATTCATAGTCACCAACGTTTAAATTTTTTGGAGCGTTTGAATAGTGAAGTTTATGAGCTGTTACATGCCAACTAAAGCCAAACACAAAGAAATGAAAGTGTCGTGCATTCCGCGTGTGTCCTGCAGTCGTACAGCACTCCCATCACACCGGTCGAAGTGGCCTCCGGCGAAGACTCGGCCAAGCGTCTCTACGAGCAGTTCAAGGCCTTGCGTCCTCCGGGGCTGGTGGACCTGGGCAGCCACTCCGAGTCCACCATGAGCACTTACGTCTTGGAGCAGGCAAGACTCATCACTCGTACAGTCATGCAGGGCAGGGGGAGGGGAGATACATCCCCCCCATGCATGTGCCCTACAGTTCATTATGGTTTACAGTTGCAGATAATTTTAATTTTACCCTATTATTTAACCCAGAAAGGAACATTAGGTTAATATTCTGTCATGTAGTATGCTAAGCAGTAGTTAATGCTTTTTAACTTAATACAATCAGTTTCACTACTACCCTACTTAGTAATTCTTAACAATTTGTCTGGACGGTCCTCAGTAATACTGCATACTAGTATTATATGGTGTAAATGGGAATCTACTCTCATCGTCTTTTACCCTGCATGCAGGAAGCCACATTTGTAAGTGGAAGTGTGGTATCGACAGAGCACCAACCATATGTGAAGTGCATTGATTAACATGGTGCTGCTTTAGCGATTGGTAGCTGGCTTCTTTTATCACTCTCTTAGAGCTCTCTGAAGCTGCCACTATTTAATAATAAAGATGATGCTACTAAAAACCTAGGAAGCCACCAGTGTTTCTATGTTCTCCCGATATGTACTCCCAATTTACAATAGGATATTTAAAAGGACAAATTTTTATTTTCTAAAAAAAAAAAAAACACTGGTGAGAGTGTGACATATTAAAAGTTTTCTTTATTATTATATTTGCTGAAATACGTATGGTATACTGTACTGTGGTGTTTGTCTTTTAAATTCATGAAACTCTTCTGTTTTTTTTTTTCTCTCCTCCTCCTCCTCCTCCTCCTCCATTATGTACTGTTGTTAGGTTTTGTCATGAAAGTTAGTGCACAGGTGCCACCGCATGAAAGGGCACACGGACCTGGCAGAGACTCCTCTCGGGACGTGACGTCGTCCGTGTGGGAGCGAGATTCGGACCCTCTTAGTTAGCTACCTGGCCCGCTGTCAGCCTCGGGCACGCTTGCCCAGGTGGCAGTTGCAGCGACCCACACACCTGCTACCGGCAGGTGGTTGGCATGCAGCCAGTAAGCAACACGGTTCATCTCACACGTCCGTATTCACTGAACAGCTTCTCCACATTCTCCTACACTTGCACTTTGAACTGTAAAAGGCCCAGTGGCACGAATCGGCTAGGTGTGGTGCAAACCACCTTCATGTTCACACAAAGGATTCACGTAGTTAGTTTCAAAGACCCATGAATAGGTTAGAGATTAATTATTTAAGCAGTCTGCCGACCGAGGCAAGCGCTGAGACTGAAAGGAAAGGGATTTGGATTATTAAAAGATAGAAAACATAATTATACTCAGTGATGGCGATGGATGAAGTTCCAGGGGTGCTGGCGTGTCCTACCTGGACCGGTGATAATGTCAGACTGGGCAGCAGAGCACGTTCGCCAGAGCATGTGGCACCTTCGCGCCAAACAAGGAATTCATCATGTTTATTTGGATTCGTGACATGGGTTATTAATGAAAAAAAACACACAATACACTTCTCCAATTGAGGTATGTCCATGCCCTTGATACTTGATAACAGACAGTAGTTTAGTATTTAATTATTTAAATTAATGCGGATTTTGGCTTTCTTAAATGAATAAAAACAGGGCACTTTATGCCAGTCTGCTGCAATACAAAACACTTGGGGACAAAATAAAGGTTTACAATATCATTACTAGTTCGTTTACAAAAAGGGGTACGAAGCACCATATGGCTCGGTGCCTATCGGCATCATGGCACCCTGTCTGAATATACTCGAGCACATACGATGGCAGTACAATTGCCAGGAAGGAATGGTTAACATCGGGAAAGGAAGCGGTCCCTCGCCAGGCTCATGGGGCGAAGTCACGGTCGTTATCAGTGCTGTGAGTCAATGAAACAAGAATTGTGATGATGGTAACCAGTGAGGTGAAAATAACTTACAATTAGAATCATGAATAATTATGGGATTCATCTTTACACTTAAAATTAAATTGTTGACAGTGTACTTTTCCTTGCATTGCAGGCTGTAAACGACATTAGTTCCTACACCCAGAACTTCATTGTCGGGGCAACTTTCAGCACCGACAGTGCAAGCTCTGCGCCTGAAGCCACCGGGTGGTTCAGCAACCAGCCGTTCCATGCCGCCCCGGTCGCGCTCAACCTGATCCACAACTCCATTCTCCGGAGCACGCCTGCGGGCTCGGGACGCTCAATCAGCGTCGTCAACCACCCTCTGCCCTACTCCGCAGATACCGAGGTGGGCTCGCCACTGGCACAGCTGTGTTTCCTCAAGGGTTTCAAAACAACAGACAACATACCGTGTTTTATCGCACAATCGTCGCACATTTTATACTAAAATGAAGTTTGAAAAGTAATTTTGCAACGTTTTTGCGAAGAAAAAAAAATTTTCTGCGGTAAAGTTAATCATAAAAACAAAACCCATTCATGGAAAGTACATTTATTTAAAAAAAAAAAGTGGTTTATACAAGAGCATGCCAAACAGTTTATATAAATAAGTCATGCAACAAAAACCTTTCTTCAACTTTAAATAGAAAAACAAAATCTGTGACCCGAACGGGAGCCACTAAAATCTGTGACGTGAACTAAAGTGTAACTATCATCATAGTACACACTTACCACGAAAGAGTGCGGGTTATTAAATGTAGTAAACGTGGCACTCGACAGAGAGCGTGTGTTGCATGAATCGGTGAGAGATCGATATTCGACTACATGTGCGCGCTGTATACGGTAAGCAACATAATCAAACATGAATGATGCCAACTAGCGCTGACTACATTTTTATAAGCGGTACACTGCGGTGATGCATACTAAAAGATAAAGGTTATAACAATTAAAGACGTCTTTAAAAGAAAATTTACACATTAGACAAATTCGTATTACCGTTAATTAAATAAGTCAGTGTAAAATCCAAATAAATATTAGATTTATAATTTAAATACATTGTTTTATACTTTTATACAGAATAGATACCTACACAAAGCGCTCGGAATCTAATAGCAGGACCAAAAACATCATGCAATGTTTGTGAGAGTTTTTTTTACCCAAATTTTAACACTCTAAAATATGGGTGCGACGATTATACGCGTGCGACGATTATGCGATAAAACAAGAGTACTCCTACCTTCTCAAATATTCTGTTCGCTCTTAACGTCATAAACTCTTTCCGCAGAGTGCTTCAACATTCCCCTGTGTTGTTCATTTCCATTGTAAGCTGTGCTTTGAGTGTGTATTTATATACTTTATTATGGTGTAGTTTTGAACCTATTATAAGAAAAAAACGGGATCATAGCTTCTAAGTTAATTTGGGCATGGTAAAGTTAGGGGTTCGAAACTTAAGATAAAGGAACCTAATATATCTATGGGCTCGTAAACATGATTAAAGTTACACATTTTCTTTATTGAAGTAGTTTTATGATATAACAAATTTTACTTCCATTTTTATGAGTATGTATTTATAGTATAATAATTAGAATTTATACATTTTACTTTCATGTGTTAATGCTAGACACATCTAATTTAATTTGGGTTATGCCATTGTCAAAAGTAAAACACATTTATAGATACATGCGTGAACATAATATGTTTTGCACTTTAAAATAACGATCATTGTGTTGTTAATCTAACTAGCTTACAGACATATCCACCGAGATGTTTGAGGGTGGTTGGTCTGGTGTGCTGGAGTAACCGAGTGTTATTGGCCATGAGTCAAAGTGTCTATGACTCACGTTGATGAGAGAAATGGGAGGACCGTGAGTTAACTTACGGGCTCATAGCAGCATTTCCTCCTTTGCAATAACTCTGGGTTTGAGCCAACTGAAAATTGAGCCTTGCTAGAACATCATTACTTAGCTTTTGGTTATCAACTAAATCAGAAAAGATATACAGTAGAATCCCGCCGATGCGACCATTCCGTTTATACAACCGTTTTTTGAGGAACCGTGAAAAATTTGAGCAGAGAAAGTCGAAGATTTGAGTAAAATCGGCTGAAAAACAAGTCTGTTACACTTTGTTGGGCGCTATGTATTCACGTTTATCTTGCTAGCCAATACCGGTAAACTGCGTGCATCACCTGATAGCATCTACACGCGCGTCTATTGCAGTTCCAGTCCCGTGCCGACGTATTAGGTGCTTCAAGTGTGCGTGAGAGATAAGATAAAGAAGGTGAAGAGAGAGCGAGCCCTGTCAGCAAGTGTGTTTGTGGGAGGGGGAGACAGATAAAAGAGAGCGAGCCCTGCAGCAAGCGGAAGTGGTCAAGGTCGACATTTACCGTCGCACTCTCGCTAGCTAAGGATGCTGCTGGTCGTCAGCCCCTCCCCCCCCCCCTCCTTCTCTTTCTCTCTCTCTCTCACACACACACACACACACACTCACACACACGCGCGCGATCTTACCCTACTTCTCGCATTTCTGCACGTCAGCTGGACGGACCAGAGCGATAAGCACCGCCAGACCACCCGTTGTGTCACAGGACGCAACCTTTCAAACGCCACACTAATACAGCCCGCAAGAGACATAATAAACTTTTAATAAAAAGTTATCATTTCAACACTAAATCGTCTGATTTTTCTATACAAAGATGGCGAAAATGGACACGCTGCACTGTGTTGAATTTTTTTTTTCGGCAACAGGAGCTCCAATATTGCTTTCTAGGATATCGTTTTTTTCGGGAGACATCGTGCTATTTAAATACTGTAATATGAATTTAAATAGTTGTCTTTTATACACCATAGACAATTTTAATATTAAATATATGCGAACAAGGGCGATTTTTTTATTTATTTGGGGGGGGGGGGGGGGGTAAAAATTGGCCTGAATTCTCTATTGTGACCATTCCGTTTATAAGTCCGTTTTTCCGGGAACCATGAGGGGTCAGAGGTCGCATCAGTGGGATTCTACTGTATTATAAAATGTTTTACTAGGGTGAATTGTACAATTGTTATGTAATTAGTCTTATACTATTATATTTTTATGTTCTTCAGCCACCGCAGTACTATCACATAATTTGTTCCTTACGTCTTACACAGGCCCTTTCCATAGGTCCCTTATTGTGTCTCCCTCCAGTCTTCAGCGCGTTTCAAACAGCAGACAATGTGAAGTAATCTCCGCTCGTGTTGTCCCGCCAGGTCCGCATGCAGGCGTCGGGCAGTACCCTAGGCTTCCAAGTGGCGTTCAACTTCGTGTTCAGCATGTCCTCGGTGTCGGCGTTCTTCGTGCTGTTCTACGTCAAGGAGAGGGTCAGCAGGGCCAAGCTGCTGCAGTTCGTGTCCGGGGTGGACGTGCTCACCTTCTGGGGCACGGCGTTCCTCTGGGACCTCCTCAGGTTCTCCGTCATCGCCCTGGCCATTGTCGTGACGCTGGCGTGCTTCCAGAAGGACGGCTTCAGCGAGGCGGATCAGCTAGGTGACGTTCACAATCCTGTTTCAAAGTTGAGGAACAAGTATGAAATGCTTAATTCGTTGTGTGAAACAGAATGCCTTCCTTTTCCTATAACTACTAATTTTACGTGTTGCTTTTAATGTCCGTTGACTTGCCAATGAGATGCAGGTCGGCAGGGGAATCTGGTACGATGGTGAGGAATAGGGGTGCCAACCTGTGGGGGGAATTTGCAGGGTGGCCACCAAACTGGGAAAACGGGGAAAACGGGAAAACTGGGTAACTGTCAGGAAAGGACCCGGGAAACTGTCGGGAATTTTATTTCTTACTTAGAAAAATGCTGCATGTGGAATTTGCACAATTTATATGTTATACATACATCTCGGCATCTGAAAATAATCAAGTAGCGAACCTATATAGTTCCGTGTTGGCAGCTACTGGAGTGTTCCCAGACATGTCATGTTTCTCCTCTCCTCATAGATGCAATAA
The DNA here is from genome assembly GCF_032445375.1 of Bacillus rossius redtenbacheri. Lineage (NCBI taxonomy): Eukaryota > Metazoa > Arthropoda > Insecta > Phasmatodea > Bacillidae > Bacillus > Bacillus rossius. The sequence continues at coordinate 9,193,991 of NC_086330.1, forward strand.
GTCACTCCTAGGGAAAGAGAAGGAAGGGGAAATATTAACTGCACTACGGCGCGCAGCACGGCACATTCTTGTTCCAACTTGCTTTTTTTTTCATTACCAGTCATCGACCAATGTCAGTCTTATGCTGCACAGTTTGTTAGAAAGCCATTAGGAAAATGTCTACTAGGTATTCCTGTCGCTATGAGTCTTGAGTTTTCGTGGGCTACTGAGGACGAGAAAGACAGAACCAGTGCGAGATGCAAGATATGCAATAAAAGTTTCAAGACTGACACAATGGGTAGGGAAGCATTTGCAAGCCATGCAAAATCCAAGTATCACAATAGAGTTATAAATAACCAAGCAAGAAACCTGCAAGTTACTGCATTTTATTTTCCCGCTCTACCTGCTGTGGCGGAAGCTAACACAACCTGTAACAAAGGTAAGTCCTACGTTGGCACTTTTATTTCTTTAATTTATCTAGTAACTTCTAACTGGTTAGCTGTATGAGAAACTACTACAACAGGCTTGTTATCCATTATTTATCAATGAGCTGTCAAATCGGTCAACTGACTGTTGGAATGTAGTAAAACATTCCCAAATTTGTTACGATTTATCAAGCGTTTGCTCGTGCTATCCCACGGAAATGCTGCCTTAGAACGTGGTTTTCTGTCCGTTCTGATTGCTTTGTTGAAAGGAAAGTCTTGTAGCCCAAAGAATAGTGTATAATGCTGTATCACATGTTAAAGGGGTGCCAAAAGTTTAAGTAACTAAGTCCCTTATTCAGTATGCCAGGAATTCTTCTTCGTGGTACAAGGAGACCCTTGAAGGAAAAAGAAAACAGGAAGAGACTGAAGAAACTGACGGAGACAGAAAGAGACAAGCTGAAAAGAACCTCAGGGAACTTGAAACAAAAAAAAAAGGTGGTGTGAACTCACCTGTAGATATCTGTCTGTGTGGGTATGCTTTCTCGTCTGATTGAAGAGGCCACTTATTTGCCAGCATCCCCAGCCAATCACAGAAGCCAAGCTTCAATCGGCCAAACTAACAGGCCAAATACTTGAAAGGAAGGCTGTGATTGGCCCACTGCTGCAGCCAATCAGGAAACACTCCTCTCAGGCGAGAGTATTAAAGATATAAGAACTTCGTGTCGACCAAAACTTCAGTGATATATCCGCCATGGACGCAGCTACAACCCAGAAGCCAAGCTACTTGAGGTCTACTTTTAGGTGAAATGGTCATCCCTGTCTGCTAGTGGAAAGAGGGACAAATAAAGGGTGAATCACGGCACTAAACCTCTTTTGCTTACTTTGGGACACTTCCTGCTGGCGGTATCTCTCCATGTGGGCGAGGGGAGAGGAAGGGAAGGGAAGGGAGACTGCATTTTGTCGGTGTCACCTGAAGTTTTCAAAGATTTACAAACCATTCACTTGTCACATGGGGTTTGAAGTGAAGTTAAAAGATGTGTATGTGTTTGTTGGTCACCGTCAATGTACCGGGGAAAGTATTAGCTGTTATGTTTTCCATAGCACCGACACCGGTACTGACATTATGTTTACGGTTCTCGGTGCCGGTGCCGGTTTATTTGCCGAGAATCGGCGGAACCGAGAACCAGGACCGACCCATGCCTATGATAAATATAATTAATATAAATTTACTAAAATAAATTAAATTTTTTTTTGTATCATTATGTATTACAAAAATAAAAAATAAAAATGTTATTTCTTACTTTCTATTGCAAAAGCTTGGAAAAAACCTGAAATTTTGTATCCCGAATAGAGTGTTCACCCTGGATTTGTTTTCTCCGCACAAGAACCCTCTTGGAAAGTGGGTCGGGAGTTGGGCCAGGGGACGTGGGATTAGCAAGGGATGGGTATGGTCCCAACTCTGGTGCCATAGATCTCTGGGGGGACACAACTAGCACGGCTGTGAGAGGAAAGCCTGGCAGTATCTGTCGTGGGTGTCCGGTCCAGGCAGTCACAAAGGAGCAATTCCCACAGCTAACAACTCGGGAAGGTGACTAGAAGAGTAGTAGGGGGTGCGAATCTCGGCGCACAGGGTGCATTTAAAATTGTCTCACACACACACACACACACACACACACACCAACACACCAACACACACACACACAGGGAGTAAATTCATGTAAGTCATCATCGACATGGTTACATGACGTCAACTGTGAATGTGTGTATATACTAGGGATGTACCGATTCGAATCCCGATTAACTGTAATCGCCCGATAATAGAGAATCGGTAATTAATCTTAATCGGCGATATTTCAACCGATTATTTAGACAAAATTGTTAACATTTTCTCATTATATATTTATCATAGTTATCTCTTAGCATTATAAGAAAAACATGCCAATGATGCTAATACATTCTTTTAACCGTAAATAGTAAACTCTTTTAAGTTTAATTCATGAAACACCGTTAAGACTGTAGGCCTACACACGCGCTGAAAGTTTCAGAAACTTCGTCGTCTAATAAATTAAATATAGAACTCTTATTTTATTCTATTGACGATTTTTTTCTAGCATGTATGACTAGTATTTCCATTATTGTTAGCTCCAACTGGTTTGAGTGCCGCTTGTAATAAAATACAACACATAAAACAGTATAAAACACGATAATAATATTTGAACAGCATCATCACAAGATCTCCATTTTACGTTTAGGTTACGCACGTCATGTGATGAACAAAAACAATTTGGCCAACTTATCTCACTTCACCGGAATTTCCGTTTTATACGTGAACCTTTTTCTATTATTTTTTTATTATGATTGAAGTCGCTTTAATAACGGGAAAGTCTTCTTTACTTTTTATTTTTACCGTATATTAACAACAAATATTTAACCAGGAATAAAAGTTCACGATTGCGATAGTTGGTGGTCGGTTGTAGGAATATTTCTGTTTGCGACCAAAATTAATTTTTCGAATATTGGTAATGTCTGTGTTAGCGAAGACGACTCGGCGACTGTAGATTGTTTTATTGTTTTCTAGTCACTAAATGCACGTCCATACGTTACGTAAATGGAGTGACGAATTCTTTGATCAAATATTACAGTATATTTTGCTAAGTTTTCTATTTGTTGGCATTTACCAAAATAAATATTTGTTAAGAGCTGTTATACATTGCATTCACTATTTAATGTTGTATAATAATCATGGGTACGCATAGCGCAGTGCTGTGTGGAAATATTTTTTTTAGGATTCGGGCCGGACGATAAATATGCAGTGTGTAAATATTGTTCTCAAAAAATATCGCGTGGTGGCGTACATGGAAACAAACCGTCTTTCACTACAAGTAATATGTGGAGTCACACAAAGTCAATCAGCTTGTATTTCTTCACAAAAATCTAAAAGCTATTAACTATAGCTATTAATGTTATGTGCAATGCCTTAGCTAGTTTACCAAAACCTTAAATATTTATGTAAATAAAATGATTTTGTCTGCATTCTATACATATGTATGTACACTTATGGTCCATGCCTCCATTACATCAATTTTAATCACAATGTTCACTTTGCTTTCCTTTTAAATTAATGTATGTAATAATCCGGCAAATATAATCGGTATTCTTAATCGGTTTGGAACATCGGCTGAATTTGAATTTATTAGTGAATCGTTAATCGTAATCGCTAACCGGTTTTTCAATATCGGTACATCCCTAGTATATACACACACACACTCTCTCTCTCTCAGTGGTGCGCGTGCAGCCAGTACACATAACACAGGTTGACAAGTAAAACACGACATGTACCAATACATATCTTATTAATACGCGTCTTCAGTCCTTGTACATCATTGCTGTGCATACCTGTATGTGAATCGAATGTGTGTATGCAATAAAAAGTGAGTATAAAATATATTAATATTCTTGTATAGATATATAGTTTGAATAACGAAGAAAACATAGTCTTTGTAGCAATATAACCTAAAAATTAAGAACATCATTATTTATTTTTTTAATACCTACAATTACTATGCAATTACTATTTTATAGTAATTTAGGAGTTATTTTACTAACGTGATAAAACAAATTTGTTGTATGATAATATTTTTTCATAAAAATTGCGAAAAAGTTTCTGATTTTTATCAAACATTAATTTGGATATCCAAAAAAAAAACTGTTTGTTTATAGTTAGTTTTAAGTTTTCACTTCTGTCGGCAGTCCTCATGACTGTTTTGAAATATATTTTTTTAATTTGCCTCTGCTCTTTAGGGAAGCTACATGAACTGCCTGCTTTTACCTGTTCTCGTCTGTGAACACACAAACATGATAAAAAAGCTGTACAACCCGGTCGTCACCCAGATGACCAGCACGTCTGTAGGGTGTTTCGACAGGTAGGATGCATGTACGCCGTGCCCACAGGTCGGATACTGCTGTTGCTGATGCTGTTCTGCTGCCCGATGCTGCCCATGATGTACCTCATGTCCTTCCTGTTCAGCGTCCCGGCCACGGGCTACTCCAGAGTCATCCTGTTCAACATCATCACAGGTGCGCCCGCATCGGTGGCTTGACTTGTGTGCCGTTTGTTCAATATCGACCTCTATTCTCAGTTCTGGTGGCCTGAATGCAATGATCATTCTTTTAATATTCATGCCTACTACGTAAAAAGCCACTTAAATCTTCTGCAAGGATGTATGCTAACTTTATATTTTTATGGATATGTTTGTTTTTTTACTTTTTCTTATGTCTATATTCTAAGACAAAATTTACTCGCACTTAGAGAGAAAATGATTATCACAGATCGTCCAATCTCTGGAGTCTCTCTGTTGTCATAGCAGCCTGTATGCATGTAATCAGATAATCATGTCCTCTTATCAGGCTTTTTGAGAACTTTAAATCAAATTAAATGCCCGTTTTATATTATTAATCCATGTTCCCATGTTTTCGTGAAAAGAAAAAGCGGTTCCGTATTCAACTTTGGAGTTTCCACATGTTTTGAATTTTTATGGGGAGGAGTTGGTTTCAAGTTCTCCTTTAGCTGAGACTGCAACAGTATCTCACTTTTCAAGGCATTCAATTTTAAAAACTTCTGCATACAACTAGTTTATTACTTAATCATTGAAAATGATCATTCGGATAGGCCGCTATCAATTTTCTTGTGTGTCATGTCAGACAAGCCTGTTTACACTACAATATTTTGAACCAAGTCAGTTTCTTCAGTAATTTTTTCCTGTCATTTACCTAAAATCCTTGATTGTATCTTTTAAGTTGTGTAATATATGCTTCAATATTTCACATTACAAAATAAGTTAGGTGCTAATAGAATTATAAATAGTATATATACGTGTGTGTGAAGTGGTTTTATGTTTTTTTTATTATTTAGCATTCATAAGATCATTGTGTAGAACCATTTAGTGAGAATGTCTAGCGAGGGGTTTTGAAATTGAAGCTAAGTGGTAACTGATGTCAACCTTTCCTAGTGTATATAGTAAATACTCAACCTTAGACTCAATACTGCAAGATGTCTAAAAATACATTTTCCCTTGAAATTTAAAGAATTCGATTGGCTTTTCATAGAGTTGACGTCGACCGGGGCTTTGCCCCTTCAAGCCTTGTCAGACTTCGCTTCCTTTGCGGTCCCAGTGCATCCCTAACCACTCCTTCCTAGCATTTGCCCCACCGACAAGTACGTGTGACGTGTGTTTGAATGGCGCGCCACAGACTCCCGCGAGAAAGCGCCGTAGCTTCATTGCTCCGTCCCCATACATAATTATAAATTAAATTGTAAACCTTATTTTTTATCCTAAACATTTTGTGGCACAGCAGATTGGCCGGGTGGGTTTTGCTTGATAAATCTTTTACTTAATTTTGCATAAAATAAAGACGGCACCGGACATTTCCGAGGCGAACCCAAGTCCGGCTGAAGCTAGACTTTGTTTGAATATTAATTTTTAAATTACTATATGTTTTAATCATTCTAGCTGCTAGAAAGCGCGCTGTAATTGTATGAATGTTTTGTGTGTCTAGTTTTTAATAACCCTTGACACGCAATCATTGAAACGGTAGTTTAGTTTGGCACGAGAGACGCCATGTGACCTATGCAGAGCATTCGCTCGCCCCAGTCCTTCGTCAACACCAGCCGAGAGCAGACGCACCTGCACTGCGGGGACGTCACCGCTTACATTCACTGATAAGAAGTTTTCCATTCATAAGTCTTTTAATCTTTTTACATTTCTCCTCAGGGCTACTCTCAGCCGGCGGGTTGTTTAAATAACTATTGTTATTACCCTCCGCGAGTATAAGTCATCCTTACGTAATTCTTGTGTGGCCACGTGTGTGGACCACACTGCAACATAAACTGATTCGTGCCTCGGGCTTTTTAACTGTTCAAAGGACGATGTATACTGGAGCATGTAACTTCTTAATAGACCTAGACGTGTGATTTAAATTGTGTTCCTTTCTTCTTGTGCCCACGGCATTAATCCTTAATGCGTGCCAGTCGACGTGCAAAATTTAGAGGGTCCGAATCTCGCTCCCACACGGGCGACATCACGTCCCAAGAGGAGTCTTCTCCAGGTCTGTGTGCCATTTCACACGGTGGCGCCCATACAGTAGTTCTCGTGTCAAAGTGAATCAAGCCTTCTAGTCCAGACCTCAGATCCAAATAACAATCACTGTTTAAATTTAAATAAGGGTTCTACATGATGTCCTGCAGAGCGCTGCACATGCGTTCGGACAAAACACGGGCTTTCCTTTTCTCCCTCCCTGCGCTGCAGTGTTTCCCGGGGCCACAGCCGTGCGAAGGCTGTAGGTGGGTGCTTGCTTGTGTGCGTGCAGGCTTGGCCGGCATGCTGCTGGTGACAGTGTTCAACATGCCGAGTCTCGGGCTGGAGGCGGCCGGGGAGACGGTGGACTGGGTGTTGGTCGTCCTGTTCCCGCTCTACTCGCTGGGCAGCAGCGTCAACCACATGCACAACAACGCCATGCTGCTGGAGACCTGCGCTCCGTTCAGGCCCTTCTGCTCGGAGCAGCACCCCAACCCGTGCTGCATGGGTGTGTTCTGTGCCTCCGTCGCTCCACTACCTAGCCCATCAAGGGCCAGGTTCACCACGAACGATCAAGGACACTTAGGCGATGTTTAATAACTAATTGCATTTCACAGACAAGTTACTTGAGTTTAAGATAGTCTCTCATTGTTGAACTTTAAACCCAAATTTCAGGTGTTTAACCTTTTTACCCAAGTTTTAGCAGACACCAAATGATTGCACAATTTGCTAGCCAATATTTGACAACAAATTAATACCCATAAATAACCTTAAATTTTCAAGCGAGAGAGAATTAAATGAATATGATTGTGATGGTAATGATTTTATTAGTATACTTTATTGAATAAAGAATGTCCCAAAGGAAAGTAAACTTCACTTTGTGTTTCCATCAAATGAAGGTCACATATGTTATGTGTATTATGAAATATTTTCACAAATATTTTTGTGAGGTGGTTATCAAATGTGTAAGTTGATATCTTCATTCATATTTAAATTCATTAAGTTTGCTGTTTGTGACAAAAATCATATAACTATTTAACAGTTGTTGATGTGTCTATATTCCTTTTCCATTTGTTGAAATAAATCAGAATCAAATGTTGCAGTAGCGCAATATAAGAAACTCATGCCTTTTAAGATGGGGAATGCTGGAGACACCTGATGGCAGCGCTGCTAGTGGCTTGGTCTGAAGAACGCCCGCGAAATTTGAATTCACCTGTATTACAATGGGTGATCTTGGCACAGTTTTCCTCTTGTCGTTTGAAAACTTATTATTGTAGAGAAATTAATTTTTACTCTCCAAACATTTGTATTAAAATAGTTGAGAGTTGAGTTACATACAGTAGAACCCGTTTATAGTGAACCCGCCTATAATGAATTCCCGTTTATTGTGAATTTCCGTCTCAGTCCCGGCAAAATGATTTGAGGTTATGTATTAATTTATTGGATATAGCGCACAACTTTTGTCAATGTCGATACGTTTTCCCGTGTACCACGAACAAATTTTGCCGACATAATGCACATTTATCTCAAATATTTTCATATAATTAAAAGTTTTTTCACAAAACGTCTATTCTGGATCACATTGAAGTTTTTCTCCGCAATACGCTACTCGATTGTCCACTGTTCATATTATAAACAAGTCGTATTCGAGTGGCCTCGGTAGGCTACGTGTAGCCAAAAATGGTGATCAGTTTGGTGAAAATAAAAAATTGTTTTCCCTGCATAGTTAAAGAATGGGCGAACGCATGTACATTTCTTATGTTATCAAAATTATAAATAAATTACCGCCACACAAATACATATTTACATTATAGCAGCAAATTCAATATTTTTACGTCTCATTTTTATCGTTCACGTTTCGGACATTTTGATCGGGTAAGGTTCGTAAGACTACCACTAGATAGAACTCTGTGAACAAAATTTTTCCATAGAAAGTGAGAAAATTTCGTTCCAGCTTTAGCAACTGCGATACTAAATGATACGTAGTAATCTTTGATGCACCAGACTCGTCATTTTTCGTTTATTTACTTTTGACGGTAAAAAGAATTACGTGTTATTAAGCTGCAAATGTGCTTCAATAAGAAATACGTACATACATAAAAAAACGTGAAAAACGCGGTAAAAAACGTAAGGCATTATCTGTGCGAGATAAACTGGACATTATTGAAAAGGGAGACTCAAACCCCACTGTCCCGCACGTGTTAATAGCAAAGGAACTGGGAATTGCAACATCCACATTAAGTACAATATTAAACAAGCTGATAAATCTTCTTTCTCAAGCTGCGATAACGTCACAGAGTATTAAATGTCCGAAAAAATGATAATACGCCGATTTCCAAGAACCATTAGGTAATAGAAAGTATAGTTCATTAAAAATAATATCTGCATTTGCTCATAAAACTGTTGCTTTGAGTATTTTCATTCGTTCTTTTCTTGGCTTAGGCCTATGTGTAGTTAAGATTTTGCTTTTGAGTATGTATTGCCAATATAAAAGTTTTCCCAGATATAAAGTTTCCCCTCTATAGTGAACATATAACCTACTCCCTTCAGATTCGTTATAACAGGGTTCTACTGTACTATATGTTTATTGCTGTAAAGAATATAGGGTAAACCTACCCAACTTCGTGATACTAACGTATCGAATTTCAATATTAGCAATATGTTAAACAAAGTAATTCTTCTATTATATGTGATACATTGGTAATTTATCTTAAGTAAATAAAAACTTATATGAAATAAACAAATGGCATACACACATACCTAATTTTGTGATACCCTACTTAATTCCGTTACTACATATACTTTATTTCGTGACACATGTATTATGTTCATTTGTAAAACATTGCCACGACTTTAGTCACTGTTGCTGTCTGCCTAATCCCTTCTCGCACACAGATTACACATGAAAACTGTCGGTGGCTTTGCTGAATCAATGGATTGGTAGTTTTCGTAGAACCATTTGAAGGAGAAACAGCACTGAATCCAAGGACTTTTATTCTTGCCAAGCGCATAGTCCTCGTTACACGTCGCACATACGTCTTCACTCTTTTTTGCCAGCTTAGGATTACTCTTAAGCTCCTTCAGCTGTTTCTTTGACACTTTCTTCCATATATGGCTCCCACTTGGCTCAGGTGCAGGCTGAATGCTACACATGGTGGCTGAAGTTTCATCTTCCTGAAGTTCAGTTGTAGGGTTGAAGTAAACTTTGGCACGTTGGTCCTTTTTCTTTTTTTTTCAAGCTTTTTGGTGACGTAAGGCGTAAATCTGGCAGTCTTAAAAGATCGTTAAGTGACTTTTGTGCAAGTTTACTGTCAGATGATTTTGGACTAAGCCTATCCTCTTCAATAGACCTAGGTCCACTGGCATTTGATAATGTGCTTCCTTGAGATTTGTCGAGCCCTGTGGGCGCTGTTGCCAGTGCTTCATCCTGCACTGCTTGTCGATTTAAAGGGAAGATGCCAGTCTTAGTGAATCCAGAAATTATGTTGTTCAAAAAAAAGGCTTTCAAGAATGCGGTTTGAACATAGCATGGAAGTCAAAACGTCCTGGTCTGCGAAATGGATTACCTTCTTGAAACTGCTTGAGAGCTGCATTCCAAGCAACTTTCAGAGGTTGATAAACAGAAATTTCAAGGGGCTGGAGGATATGACTGGTGTGGGATGGGAAAGCTACAATAATATTTCATTTTGTGATGCTATTTCCATAACTTTGGGCGTGAAGGGGCTTGCATGTGAGTCCATTATTAAAATCACTGGTTTGTCTGATGTGCATCCTTTAGTGAACATTTTGAACCACCGCATAAACAACTCGGAATTGATCCAATCACTTGGAGACAACCCTACCGAGAAATTAGGAAGGGCACCTCTCTTCAGTTTATCTGTCATCATGACCCTTTTGAAAATAATTAGGTCCAAATTCTCCTACAAACATGATGTTGAATGGCATCATTGTAACTGAAACAGAAGGAAAATTGTAAGAAAAAAGTTCATTTTCGTAAGCTTATCACGAAGTAAATAAGAGTAGAGAATATTGTCTAATACCATAAATTAACAGATTAATGCTCTCGCTTTACGTTGAAACTATTAAAAAATGTGATATTAGTAAGAAAGTACATTTATTTACCTTTTTGTAGCGTGTGCTGCACAACTTGAGTGAGATGATACGTGTACTGAACGAATACTAGCAGGAAAAGTGTGCTGGTAAACACAAAGGACGTGCCAAGCCATGCGCCGTAACTAGGCATGCCTGCTCTTTGTTGGTAACTTAGTGAACTCAGTGTAGGAAGCCTACCCAACTCTGTGATGGCCGCAACGTTGTTTGTCACGATATAAGGTATATCACGGTATATGTCGGTTTACCCTATATATAAAAAAATTACAGACACTGTTATGAACAATGATCTTGCAAGCCATAATCTTCATTCTTCAGCATAGAAAAATATATTTGAAATGAATGTACTTCAGTTATAAAATTTCTTCAACAATAATGTGTGTAATTATGTGCTGCAGAAAGGCTATATGTATAAAAATATAGGTAGGCTATATCAAAGCATACTAGAATTGAAATAGGTTAGACAGTGTAGCATGTATTGTGCCAAAAGATAACTTTACTAATGTATAACATATAGTGTTTTATTTCCAGAACCAAGATTTTGCCCTAACGGCACGTGCATCAAGATGACGGAAAACTACTTTGAGTGGGAGACTCCTGGCGTTGGGCGAAATGTCGTGTTCTTCATCGTGAGTGCGATTGTCTTCAGTACAATCCTGCTGCTCGTAGAGCTCAATATTATTGGCTCTGTTTGGTACAGCTTGAGGGAATGCACGTCTAATAAGCCTAAAGGTAATGTCATGATGTAAAGACACATCCCAATAGTAGAATTCTACTCTTCCCTAAAGTAGACAGTGTGCGGAATTTATATTTCATATGCAGATGACTACTTCTACTTTTGTACTTAATTCTACATTTTGTACCTAAAAAAAAAAACTGGTATTTGTAATTATATATAAAGTAGCTCTAGTTTTTTGTCACAAAGATTTGACTGATGTCTGGGTTATCACACATACAGACAAACATTACTTCAGTCTACATTTTTTGCTACTACCGTGTTTTCTCGCATAATCGTCGCACATTTTATTCTAAAATCAAGTTTGAAAAGTAGGGGGCGACAATTATGTGGAAAAAAATTTTTGTTAGGTAAAGTTATTGATAAAATAAAATCCCTTCATGGAAAGTACGTTTATTTAAAAAAAGGTGGATTATACAAGAGCACGCCAAACAATTTATATTAATAATCCATTAAACAAAAACCTTTCTTCCACTTTAAATAGGAAAACCAAACTAACGCAAACAAAAGCCACTTGAATCTGTGACGTGAACCAACGCGTAACTATTGCCGTAGTACACATTTACCACAAAAGAATGCGAGCCATTAAATGTAGTTAACTCAGCTCTCGACAGAGAGCGTGCGCTGCATGCAATCGGCACAATATCGATATTCGACTATGTGCGCGCGCTCTATACGGGAAGCAAGATAACCAAACACGAATGATGCCAACTAGCGCTGGTTACGTGTTCATAAGCCATACACCGCAGCGACGCAGACAATCAGATAAAGGAAATAACGTTTAAAAAGTCTTTAAAAGAAAGTTTACACATCAGATAACTTTGCATTTCCGTTAATTAAATAAGTAAGTGGTAATGTCCGAATAATTATTAGATTTCTACTTTAAAATACGTCGTTTCATACGGAAAAGATATCTACACTGGTACACCGCAGCGACAGAGACGATCAGATAAAGGAAATAACGTTTAAAAACATCTTTAAAAGAAAATTTACACGTCACACAACTTCGTATTTTCGTTAATTAAATAAGTAAGTGGTAATTTCCGAATAAATATTAGATTTATACTTTAAAATACATCGTTTTATACGGAAAAGATACCTACACAAAGCGCTCGGCATTTAATAGCGGGACGAAAAACATAATTGATGTTTACGCGAGAAGTTTTTTTTATCCCAATTTTGACGGCCAAAAATATAGGTGTGACAAATATGCGAGTGCGACGATTATGCGATAAAAGAGGTTAATACTGGTTGAGAAATAAAACAATGCAAACTACTGTCTTTATTTATACAAACAGATTTAAATTGTTTAATTTCTTTTGTAGTATGAAGTTTTTTAATGTAACGTATTATATTAATTTAAAATTTTTCTTCAATTTGTAATTTTTTAATTTTTATTATTAAATAGGCTTGTACAAGGGGGAAAAACCGTTATAATTGAGAAAATACAAGTTATTTATTTTAATTACTAAAGACAAGATTTTATGATTTTATTTTCAGGCCAGTTTCATTTTTAAAATAGATTCTATGAAATTTGTTTTTTTAAAAAGATAGCATTATGCTAAACAAAAATGACACTTAAAAGTTACATGATCTTAATTTCTCCAAAACAATGTCATTTCAACTGTTATGATTCACTTTTACAGTATAATCTATAATGATTTGTATTAAGCTGAAAAAGTTAAATAAATTTGTTAAGTATTTTAATATTTGAAAAATGTGCTAGCTTTGTAATGTAAAAATTAAAACTAACATATATGAGAATTTTCTGTAAAATAAAATGTAATACAATCCTAAATCAATTTTTTTTTAAATTTGGGTTAAAAAAAATTATAATTCCAGTTTGTTGTTGAGTATGTGCGGTAAATAACTCTCTTGTATGGGTTTTTAATGCATATAACTCACGACGTCACAAGTTATTTAAAAATGTTTAGTTAAAATATCTCAGCAGTGCTTGAAATGCCAATGAAAAGCGCCATTGTGCTACGTCTGCCCGGCCGTGCCGGCGAGCGACGTGACTTGCTGGGCTGGCACGTCTCGGCTGGAGTTTTCTCTCGATACAGGCGCGGTTCAAGATTATGAGCCGGACGACTCTGATGTGGTCGCAGAAAACTCCAAAGTGCGCTCTGTCAGCCTCCATGTTCTCAAGGATAGCTTCAACATGGTGCTTGTGTAAGGAATACTCTCCACTGTGATTGTCTGTGTAGTCTTTTCTGTCCTCTTGTGTTTATTTTCGTTGTGTTGTCTGTTTTAGCATTTGGTTACGCCAGCTATTTTATTACGTTATTCTATTTTTCTTTATTTGTTTGGCCAAGAATTTTTACCTCAATCATTTAATTTTTTCACCCGCTGTTCGATTTCTTTCGTTATTTTTATTTAGACAAGCATTTGTCACCTTATTCTAGTTTCTTGTAAATGTGGCTGGTTTTTGTGTGGTTTTGTGTTCGTACGCACCATTCGTTCGCTAGCTATTTGACTGTCAAGAGTATCAGTTCAAGTCCTGTGTAGTTCTGTTACTTTGTCCTATGGATTTTTATTTTTATTTAGGTTGTTTTTCCCTGATTGTTGTAGACTGTTCAACTCATGTTAGGCAATGGAAAATATCCTTTTAAAATTCATACAACAGTAATGCCTCACCAAAGACAAACAAAAAAAAATTAAAAGATCACAAAGGCAATGCTATTATTTACTGTCAGACTGGCAATAACTTGCTTTCAACAGACTCACTGTTGCCGGTGATGAAAGTGGCTCCTCTGATGGGTGCGTTCTGCATCACACCACGTTTCTGACGGCTGGTACCTGGGCTTTAAATACTGCCCAGGACAGTATGACATCACCTTCACGTGGGCAGTCAGCAGTACCATCCACCGCTGTCGGAGCGCACCTTGTGACGTCACGACCGAGCACCACCAGTGTTGTGTTTTAAAAGATGTTTCTTTAAAACTTTAACTACTCACGATGGATGGCATTATATATTACCGTGCAATTTATGTGCTCTTTTACAGCCATCTAGATGCAGACTGGCAGCGTATGGAATTTAAATTAGTGATATTGTTGAAGCGACGTCCGCTCCCGTCCTTGCTCCAGTCCTGTGCTATCGACCCGCCGGTGGGGTAGGACCTAGTCTCATGGTGCTTCCATCTTTGATTTGCCTTAACTGATTAGTGAATGCCATTATTGTTTTAACCACGTTTATTATTTCTGGAGCTCCTCATGCATCTAGCTGTGTGCTTTAAGAGTGGGGGGGCCTAACCCACCCCAACCAACACCACCATCACCCTCTCCTTGGGGCACGCGGGCGGGCACTTTGCTTGCGGGACCAGCCGACCTCGGCGCGTTCTTCCAAGCAATTCCTCGGCACTTACACGAACCTGGAGCAAGTGCCATCGTAAATACCTATTCAGATTACCATTTTATCCAGGAGAGAGTGGAATACTCTGCAGTTGTATTGTAAGTACATGTGAGCGCTGTTTTTTAAGCCAGATGTGTGAGTACTGTTTACCACTAATCGCTACATCTTGTCCCAGTGAGAGTCCACAGAGTGTCTAGCCTAGCTGAGGGCATACTGCAAAACATGGGTCAGTGATGGTTTAGGCTAGGCTGCTTAGCATAATTTCCCTCGGTAAGCCACACAATGGTCCACGAATCACCTCCCTGTGGGCGTGTGCTGTTACTGAGAGAGCTGGCGTCTGGTAAAAACATCCAAAACGCTACCGAGAGATGTTCACCGTGCCTTCGCACTCCATAAAAGACAGTCCGACATCAACATTTACAAAATTAGTACCGTATAAACCCACGTACCACCCGCTCCCGGGTAAGACCCGCACCCTTATTTTTAGAATGCCATGGTGGGAAAAAATGTTTTTATTGCAGATCTGCATGGAAAAAAAATTAATTTAGTCGTGATTTCTTTTCCTTTCAAACAGTAACAAATCGTAAGGAATTACCAAAAAAGTACTATGCTACTTATTACAGCCTCGGCATTTGCGTTAAAAGTGTACAGAAGGCAGGTAAATGCAATGTGGCAACATCGTGCGAGTAGAACGTGACATCGCCGCGCGCGAACGATAACAACACGCCGTGTGTGCGCGTGACCTTGCCCAGCTCCCAGCTGTTTACAGTTACAATCTTCCGCGTCCATTATCGTGCACCGAGCAATGACCTCGTTCAAACAAATAAACGATAAAGCACGCGAGTCCTAGCCACGCATAATAAAAACTATCTTTATTACATGCATAATAAAAAACCTTGTGCCTAAATGTGGCATATTCTACAGCTTCCGCAGCTTTAACACATGCCTCTGAAATGCTATTAATTTCTCATCGTAGCTTGTTGGTAAACGCTGGCAGATTGTAGTACGCCGCCTCATGGACAAACCCTTTCTTACCATGAACCTGCGCATCCAGTTCCTACTTGCTTTAAAGCCTTCACCCACGCCAAGTTCACGAGCAATTTGCAGCGCCTTTAGCGAACACATTTCCGTGCTTACAGCGTACCCGAATTGCCGTCTGTCCTGTATGTAGTAGAGTTTTTCCTCTATCTCCGGAAACTTTGCTACCGCACCACGGAACGCACGTCTATCGCCACTGGCCGAAAACAGTTTGTCTTTACTTTTCTCCAATCCCTCACAAATAATTCGTCGACATATTTTCGCCCAGCAGTACGGTTACCGATTTCTTCCGTTTCACTGATTATTTTTAATTTTTCCGCAACTGTGAAAGAACGCAACTTTTTACGATTCATTACAATAGTTGCAGCCAACACACGTGTAAAACCACTGGGTACTTTGCAAATGAGGATAGGACAGTGCGTGGGAGCACACGTTTGTAACCAGCGAAGCTGCAGCGTGACAACGCTGTGAGGAATGTGACCTTAACTGTCTGCCGCTTCCTTCCCCTCCTTTTCCCCTACCTCTCTCGTCAATCGCAGCAACCTCCAGTCGCGCCGGCGTTATTTCGTCACCGCGCTAAAAGGCCCAAGATCCGTGTAACACCCGCACCCTACTTTTTCGAACCTGATTTTTTGAAAAAAGGTGCGGGTGGTACGTGGGTTTATACGGTAAATAAGCAAAAAATATAAAAAAAAAAAATAGTAAGGTTTGCATCTATTCTCTTGTAATAGTAATATACGTAAGTACTTTTATGTCACATAATTCTCTCCCAGTTCATTTCCTTCTCTTCTCATCCTCTATCTCTGGCCGATCCTCCTGTATTGTCATGATTAGTGTTTCCCCTTGTTCATTGCTATGCGCTTTCCAGATTTTGTTTTCTACACCTGTACTTGTTTGCTCCTTGCGAACAGAGACCTGACCAAGTTCTACGGTAGTTTCCAAGCCGTGAACAAGCTGTGTGTGGGGGTGCGGAAGGGAGAGTGCTTCGGTCTCCTGGGGGTGAACGGGGCCGGCAAAACCTCGACGTTCAAGATGATGACAGGGGATGAGAGGATATCCAGTGGAGAGGCTTACATTGGTGGCTTCAGTCTGAAGAACCAATTGAAGCAGGTAAGATGGCCTAGTCAATATATCATCTAATTAGCGTACTCATATTGTTAGCTACGTTAAGTTGCAGTTCATAATAGGCTCTGGTCTAACCACAAGTGAGCCACTCAAAATCATTTGTTCAGATATTGAAACAGAGGAAAAACTCTTGGAACTTCTTCAGTAGGGATGGGCTATACACCACAATATATGAAGGTTGGGTCCAAAGTTGTTTTTAAAATCTACTGTTATAAATTAGTTGCTATACCATTTATTTTATCCTACTAAGGAATTCATGGCTACCTAATTATTTTGTTGGACATCAATCTGTTGTTGTATGAAACACATGATGTGAATATTGTTATCATGGTTAAATTTTTGATGTTAATTACCAAAATGTTTTTTTCCCAGGGTGCAGATTAGCTCTATATCCTAAGAGTTTCGGTCACAGTAAAAGACTCCATGAAATGTATTGTATAGCTGAAATGAACAAATCATAAACTTGAGCCGATGCCTTTCGCGGGTAGCAAATGGACGGTGTGGATGGAAACCACGCTCTGCTACCATGTGAGCACACGTGCTGCAGGAGGCGGTGGATCAGACTGGAAGGTGTGACTGTGTTCAGGTGCACCGGCGCATCGGCTACTGCCCCCAGTTCGACGCGCTGATGGAGAGCCTGACGGGCCGGGAGACCCTGTGGCTGTTCTGCATGCTACGGGGGGTCCCCGGGCAGGACGTGCCCGCGGTGGTGGACCGGCTGGCGGGACGGCTGCTCCTCCGCGAGCACCTCGACAAGAAGGTGAAGGAGTACAGGTGGGCATACTTCAGTCCCTCGTTCCTCGCAGGCCCGTCGACCGCCTCTGGCCGTTCCTTCCCAGAAGCCGTGCCTCGCAGGGACTCGACCAATCAGATATCTCCTTTCATACATCACACTAATTTAAAAACACTATTAAATCATAAAAAAATGAGACTTAAGGAAGAATATTCCTCCAATAACAAAGCATGAATAGCCTCCTTCTTATCTTCTTTATATTGTTCTATGCAGATGTCGGTACGATCACTGACTGTATCACTTGAGTGTCTGCGGAGAACATAGTTACGTTAGACCA
Source organism: Bacillus rossius redtenbacheri (assembly GCF_032445375.1). Taxonomy (NCBI): domain Eukaryota; kingdom Metazoa; phylum Arthropoda; class Insecta; order Phasmatodea; family Bacillidae; genus Bacillus; species Bacillus rossius. Next base: position 9,211,900 of record NC_086330.1, read on the forward strand.
CTAGTCAAATACATATTATTAGTTATTAAAATTTTAGTTATTAAATGTTTGTATATTTATTCAAAATTTTCTATAGTTAATAAGCTAAACTGTTAGTTAGAAATTCTTTTTGTTTGTTTTAATTCACTGCTGCGAGATTGTTTGGCCATTTTGACATTTTACAATATAATATGATGTCTTGTATTTTTTTAAGTAACCTACCTATGTGTTTTCAATTTTTAGTTAACCTAAGGTTGTGCTATCTATTTAATGAATCTAATAGTCAGGTTCTGTGTAGACCTACCTTCCAGATGATAATAATAAAGAACTGTTACATATTTATTACAATGACCAAACCTAACCTTACGTAACCTTTTACTTCGGTAAACTTTAAAACTGTTCAGGTTGAGGTTCTTGCTTTATCCCTGTGAACTGTAGGCTATCCCTGAGACTGGCGAAGGTCTCATGGCCACAAAGGAAGCTTACTTTTCCCTCCCCCCTACTAAAAACTATTAAGTGTTGTTTTTAAACTGTGCCAGTGGGAATATGTAAGTAGGTATCTTTTTAAACCCTCGTTGACTTGATTACAAGTAGATCAAAATAATAAAATTAAATACATATTCACATATTTAATTTTAAAGTTCAAAAACTATACCGCTCAAGTAGGGGTGCATTTTAAAATGTTTGCGCATAGCACCACTTTGTCTTATTAATATAGACCTGAAAAAAATAAGAATTTGGGGCATGAAACAAAAAAAATTAAAGTATTATTGATATTCATTATTCCTGCATCACGAGACACTGATGGTACAGCTGCCTCTTGCAGTGGTGGGTATGGAACAACATATGCACACACACACACACATTGCTGGTAGTTTGGATCAAAAAGCACCAGTGAAGAGATAGTTGGTGATTGTGTGAGGCACATTGGGCTTATGAGGTTACTATTGACTAAACAGTCATTGGTAGAGATGGTGATTTATAGCCTTTAAAATAATATTTACCATTTTGAATTTGAAATTTAGCATTTTGTAGCATTTTTAAAAACAAGATTTAGCCAATTCTCTCATATTACATTACTGAAGAAAAGTATATTTTTAAAAAGCATTAAATAATACACATATTAATTATTAACAACCACAGAAATAAAGATCTAGCACAACTACAAAGATAGCCTATCTTGGCAGGTTTCCAAACAACTTTGTAGCACTTATGAGAGCAATAAATTGAATACTTAAAATTACAATAAATATTTTTTAGCCATGTCCATGGCCATAGTTGATGTAGAGTGCACAAATAATGTTATTGAAACTTTTTTTTTTTTTTTTTTGCCTTCTTTGGTTTTCGATCATGCCAGAAACCGTTGCTTGCCGTTTTACTGACTTTTTTTTATTCTTGCAGCCTTTTTTTCTTTTTGCAGCCTGATGTCCCTCAGATTTAATGTGCTTTTCAAGTACATCTTTTTTTTTCCACTCCAGACGGCGATTACATAAATTTCACATTAAAATATTCGTATCACTTTCGTAGTGTAAACAGTCAACCGTTTACAGATTGATTTCATTATCTCATGTTTATTGTAAAGTAATTATTATATTTAAATATGTATTTGTATTATAAGTTGTACCAGCAATCACACTAATATGGATAGCTAAGGCCAGCCAGTATGTTTAGTCTTTGGAAATTGCAGCAGTTTAATAATTTATTGTCTTCATTTAATTATTCTTTGGATGCCTATTCCTTTTTCTGCAAGCTTTACATGAGTTAAACACAGGTTTAATTACCGTACATTGGATTTTACTACAACTGCTGAGTATTTCTTCCTGCTAGTTGTGAGCTCGCTGGTTGCTACAACAATCCGGGGAAGTTGAGGTTGAAAAGGAAGGTATAGAGAGGATTCTAAGACGCCATGTTCGAGAGAAGATGTTTCCCTTGCGATGTGTTGCCAAAAACCTGGTGCCCGCAAAGGAAACAAGAAGATCGTGTCCGCTACGATAGTTAGATACTACAGTGTAAACGGAGTATTCAGATAGGAGAATTCTGAGTTCATCTACCTCAGAATACAGGGTATACGCCTTAACACGACATACGAGGCGTTTCGCGTTTGCTTCCAGCATCGCGACTTCTACATCTGATTCCTGCCATCTCGTGGTGAGAACTTTCCTTGTACCACGTTTTTCAGGACCATTTTAGTGTCGCCGATCCAGTCAATGAGTCGTAGCCTACGGCAGTCATAGTGGATTAGAACTCTATTGCAGCGTCCCTTTCTACAAGTTCCTGCGACCACACACCGATCTACCCAGCAGTCCTGAATGGCCGAAGAACCTGCCCTACCCCAAATTGAGCTAGTAGGTACCGGTAGTTGCAAACCTTGATAATTCAGTAATGACGGTGTAGTATCGAAACTGGACCCAAATCCATTCATGTCTGGCTATCTGTATTTGGTAGGTTATTTAAAAGCTGGTACAACGTTAGGATAATCTGAACCTAATCTTCCTAGTCAAATTTATTCAGATCAATAATTTTCAGTTTCAGTGTTGTACATATCTATGTGTTGAAATTATATCAATTATAATATTACAATACAATTAATACCATTTGATATTGCTTTAATTATTAAATGTTATCAGTTTTGGTATTAATCGTACACGAGTACAGCCAACCACCATACTTTGCCAGCCATTTAACATACATTACCCTTAACATACACTACACCGTACTATCATTTGTAATTACTCAAATATAAGTAACTGTGACGTGTTAACTGTGTCAAACGCAGTTGTAATAGTCATAGACAGAGACACACGTTCGCGCCACAGTAGAACTGTTCACTTTTGTATTCATTTATGTGAACGCGAATGGAAACCACGTTTCGTCCCATTTTTACCACGAGAAATAACAGTATACAACACATTCACGAGTATGCACGTATTTGTAAACACACCACCTTCCACAGACTACACAAGAACGTGGCTTTCACGTGAAACACAGCCAGAAAATGGGACTTATTTGTTAGCGCGGCAAAAAAGAGATGTCGCAATATGGTGGCCTAAAAACTTGTACTCTGCAAGATGACGGACACTCTTCCATCTAGTTGTTCTTTGCTTTGTTTACAATCGCGAGGCACGGATGGCCATTCTTCATTCAATATTTACGAACAATAGTGTTGTGAATGACGTGACAATAAGATACTTGTGCTGAATACGCCATAAAATGATGGTTTCTTTTGATACTGAACTGAAACGAAATACAATCTGTATATAAATTGTGTAGAGTGAAGACGAATCTACGTTTTTTACCTTGATTTCGCATTTATCTCGGAATAGTCTATATTTCACATTTTATAGCGGAAAAAATATAATTTAGCATATTTTCGCATCTATTTCGCGAAAACGAAAAATCACCATCCCTAGTCATTGGGAATAAGTTAATTTCAAATTTGAATGCAGTATTGTGGCCATCAGTTCATAATTTATTACCAACAGTGTCAGAATAGGCTAAATTTTATTAAATAAAAAACCCACAGAATTATTGTAGTATGGTGCTATGGCATTTGAGTCAGAGAGATGGTGAATGCATTTGAGGCAAAGCCCAACTCAAGTGTAAATATTGGTATTTATTTGTTGTATTATACATAAACACACACGCCAACCTTTTGCATTTTAACACTCTTTGATAAATAAACAGAGTTTGATTTTAAAGAATAAGTCACCATCACGATAGACAGATCAGTATCCGAGGGTGTGGTACTTACTCAGTTAGTCATCGTAAGTATATGCAATAGACAATTGATTCCTTGTCATGTTTTTTCAGCCACCTCTTTCTCCCCCACGATTTCACCAAGCCTGCCATCTGTTTACTTACACTAAACCTTGTCTGCCATACAAGCAAAGATGGTCTGTCAGTCTCAAACCACACCCAGTCAGCATTTCTGTTTTGAGGACCTGCAGGTGCATGGCTTGTCCTTGAGTGTTTTAGACAAGTCAGTGGCGATCCTCACAAGGTCTTGTGGTAGCGGGTGTAACCCGGTCCCTGACTTGCTTGCGTAAAGGTTCCTGTCAGTCAACGAAAAAAGGCACAGAATAAAGGTATCTTATCTAATTTGCGGAATCTTCGTATCAGAGAATTCATAAATTACTTATTATTATGCACATAACAACTGTCCACATGTCTAAAACGATCACTTCAAGGTTCTACAGCGACAATGGCAGGAATAAAGAGCTGAGTAATTCTTCTTAATATGTACCAACATGATCTCACTGATACAGAATTGAGTAGGTATTTGTGCATACTACATTTATCTGTTTGCAGAATAGTCAGATATGACTTTCATAGAAGGTGGTTGACTCCTCAGACCGCTCGCTCCTCACCAAAAGAATCCGGCTTTTATTACCAGGGAGTCCAACATAATAATTTATATTTTTAAAGGGTACACCATCATTGGCGTAGCTGTGTTCATAAAGTTGGGGGGGACAAATAATGATTTTGATGTCATGTAAACCCATTCCCCTCTTGCAAAGACGACGGGTGGGGGGGTCCTCCACCGGAAAATTTTGATTTTAAAAGTGCAAAATAGCGCTTTTTAAGTAGTTTTTGTATCTAACCATTGGATACACCGATGTTAAAATTATTATTGTTTCCTTAAGATAAAATGTGAGAGTGAAGAAATTACAAATAAAGTTGGGCAGGATAATATTATAAAATAAAAATACCATGGTCTAGAAAGTTGGGGGGGACAGTCCCCTCCACCCAAAATGTTCAGGGGGACACGTCCCCCCTGTCCCCCTCGGTTCCTACGCCCCTGTACAACATACACATCATTGTAAAGTTAGTGTATTGAAATGTTAGTGCGGTGTGGAGCCGGGCCGCGTGGGAGGCGCGGAGAGGGAGAGCGGAGGGGCAGAGCGAAGTGTGTCCCCAGCGGCGGGAACAAGAGGAAGCTGAGCACGGCGGTGGCCCTGGTGGGAGACCCACCCGTGCTGATCCTGGACGAGCCCACGACGGGCATGGATGTGGTGGCCAAGCGACACTTCTGGGACGTGGTCTGCCGGGTGCGCGACAGCGGCAAGTGCGTCCTGCTCACGTCCCACAGGTGAGCGAGCACTAGGGTCGTTGCTGGCGATGCCCAGGGGTGAACACACTGGTGGGGAAACAGGTCTGCCACGTTTCCCTCCCCTGTAAAATACCCAGTTTCGACACCGCCAAGAATAAACCCTGTCCACCTTGATGGTAGGCATGTGATCCATCATTCAACCACAGTTACCCTTTTGTTCACATTCAAGAGAGCACTTGAGTAAGCTCTGCTATCCTTAACCTTTTACTATGTTGTGTAATATTGTACTATGTACTTAAAATTAGCCTTACTGTATGCCAAAAAAAATACCCTTGCACATCTCTTGTGTTACAGTGACATTAACAAGTGTACTGTATGTTAGTATTGAGGTCTATAGGGTGAGGTCCACACTGCTGGAAAAATTGGTATGTATTCTTAAACCCAGCTTAAAAATTAACTTCTGGATCTGTTTCGATGGGATATTTAATTTTTATGCCTACCACAGACAGACATTTTTTAACTACTAGGACAAAGATAAATGTGTATAATAGTTTTGCGTCTGGTCTAATTTTTTCCTGGCTCTCGGTTCAGTTTCGGTTCTTAAAAAAAATCAGTTCTAGATTCTCAGTTTTAGGTTAACCTCCACACACATTCCAGTCAATCCAAAGATACAGTTTGTCTTAACAGATGGTGTGTGTATATGTGTTTAAAATTACTTTACAGTGCCCCACTTCACCACAATCCAAGCCCAAGGTAGCACAGTTACTGGAGCAGCACTGTATCGACATCCTGTGGTGCAGCAATGTCTATTGACATCTTTTTTTTGGCTGAGTCAGAATTTAATTTTGCACACCAATAAAAATTGCTTGAGAAAATTTTATATTTGTTCATAAAAGATAAAGTAAATCGTAACAAATAAATAATCAAATCTAATTATGTATAGTACTATACAGTGAAACCTCTCTGAAACGACCCCTCACGGTTCCCAGGAATAGGGTCGTAATAGAGGGGGGGTCGTAATAGATGTTTTCCGAATTTTCAGTTCATTTCAACCCCCTCCCCCCCCCCCCCCCTTCCCAAACCGCTACTCGCTAAGAAACCAGCCGTACAATGGCACGATGCTGTCACTCACAATGCTAGACGGCTTTGCTTTAAACCCACTTCAACCTTCATGCCAAGTCCCTCGCCCTACAGGCCACCTCTAAAGAAAATATGTCAAAAGACAGTTTATTTTTACTGGTTAGTTTACATGTACGTTTTCTGCTTGCCGTAGTTAAATACACTAGAACCCCGATGTCACGAACCCCGGATTTAACGAAGCAGTGATTTTACGAATACGTTCTCAGGAACCGTAAAAAAATCTGATATTTTGGCACCAAAACAAAAATAATTGGGGGAAAAATTGTAAAACTCGCAATAAAAGGTTATAAAAAGTCATTATTTAACACGCAGCATATATTTTGTGTGGGTTTATAATAATCGTACTAATGTTCGTATAAGAAGAGAAAAAAAATCTGACATTCTGCTTAAAAATACGGCAGCAGTAGCTTGTGCAACGTAAGTGGGAGCGCGGGAATCTCGTCTAGACAGGCTGGCGGTAGCACAGGCGGCGGATGCATGACGTCATACGGCCTACCTCTCCCCTTTTCCATATTTCAAGGTTCATCCCTCCCAGACATACAAACCATCGTATCTATCTCCCCCTCCTTCTTCAACGTCCTTTGGCATGTGAAACTGTCAACAACCTTCCTCTCCTTCACCAAACTGCGTGCGATGAAAGCCAGGTTTGTATAGTCCATTTCTGGTAAAATGAAAAAAATTTAAGGGCCCCCACGACAGCCATTTACCGTTAATTGTTTTGATACAATTTGTTTGTTAGTTACACAACATTATTTCCGCTGGAAAATCACTGAAACTTCAAAATTTCTTTAATGGAAAAATTTAGCAGGGCCGTAAAAGTATTCATTTTTACCGCAAATGAACTATACTCGCCCTTCCTGGCGGACAACATTCTCGGCGCTTGACGCATGGCAACTACAGTCATGTGCCGCGCACAGCCACGAAAAACCTACGCGATTTCCAAACTACTCTAGATATCCGACTGGAGTCTGTTTACAAAAAGCATTTAAGAATTTGTTAATGCCCAACTGGTTTTTTTTATATCGGATCAAGAGGAGATAAAATGGCTAAAAGGCATGTTTTCGAATTTTTAGGTGTAAAAAACCAGTTACAAATTTCTTGAAAGTATCAGAGGGAAATGCATTACACCTTTATCTTTATTTATTCGCCATATAATGTTACGGTCACCGCTCAAATTTCACAGTTATCTGACGGGAACAAGATGACTGCGCGCCAGTTCAGAGCCTTGCACTTAGATATTTTACCGCGCTAGAACTACCATTGAGCATCGCTCTTATCATCCCGCTTCACTAACACATGCTGACCAGACGGCACCCTAAAGCTGATTAGAGGAAGCACATAGAAATGTAGAAATGCAAGGCAGGAAATTCTTCCAGCTTATCAACCAGGACCTGGGCAAGTCTTGACTATTAAGCTTTTCACATTAAAATATAAGAGACTTGTACTGTGTAATTTCGGTTTTATTTAGCGGTTTTTCTTAAAAATCGCTTTTTTCACATTTTCCATATAAATTCGCGGAAAATTTCGCGATTTACCATATAATCGTGGCCCTAATAATGGGACATTTCCTTTAAAAATATGGCAGCTGTAGGTTCTGCAACGCGAGTGGGCGCACACGAAGTTCGCCCGGCTGGCTGGTGGCAGTGGCCAAATGCGTGGTCGCTTCGTTATTGCTCACGCGAGAGGTGAGACGTGGAATGTTAGAAGAAAGATAAATGCGGGGGAGACAGACAGCAGCCAGTGTGTTTCCTGCATGGGGAATAAGTGACGTAGCCTTTTTTTTATGCTGGGTGAAGGGACCTTTTTCTATCAACCCACGGGAAAAGATAATTGCTTGAGCTGTCAAAATAAACATCGCTGCGGCAGTTAAAACAAGTCGAGGCGGGCGTGCATCCAGTCGGTCGCTGTGTATTGTCAACCGATAGTAATCAAAATCAAAAGAAATCCAGCAGGTAGTTTTACCTTAACTGCGTACCACACTAGACACTCGCAAAAAGCTAAACGTAAACACATTGCCACAAAAACCTTTATCTGCACCCTGCCGGCAAAGGGACGTGGAATGGGGGTTGTCAAGTGCTGACAGCTGTCGACAGGAAGTGGTATCTATTTTTAGATATGCGCTGCCTACGGCAGTACAGCACTCGGCAAGATAAATGCAGTAACATGCTACTCACCACATGAAACTTATTTTCTGTCCGATTTTCTTCGGATTTTCAGCAATTTTTTCACGGTTCCTCGAAATCGGGTTGTAATAGAGAGGTGGTCGCAACAAAAAGGTTTTACTGTAATTGGTGAGGGATTTAACCCCCAACTTAACACAATTCTGTTAAAAGAGTATACTAACACATGATCTCTTTGTTGAGTTATAAGTGATGTTGAGCTGCAAAAGTAGTGTCCTAATGAGTTTATTTATTTGGTTTATTTTTAAGATAATTTTTAAAAGTATATTGAGCTTGTGTTATTTTTCCCTAGGTCTACCTTTAGTTGAAATGATCATTCCTGTCTCCAGGTGAAAAGAGAAACAACAAAGAAATGGCACAAAAGTGTTGTTTACATTGCGACACTTCTTGCCGGCTACGTTATCTTTCCATTTGGATAGGCTAGAGCAAAGAGGTGAAGGGGAGACAGCGCGTCGCTGACAGTTTTTAAAGATTTATAAACATTTGTATTCCGGTGTCATGCAAACTGCTGATAGCATCTAGATATTGTTTTAAATTGAAGTTGGACAGATGCGTGCATGTTGGTCGCTAGCAACGTACAACGGTGTTTATCCGGAAGTCTATTGTATTTTCATGGGTAAGCTGTTATGCTTTCTGTTGTACCGGGATTATATTTATGGTTCTCAGTACCGGTCAACTGGCTGAGAACCTGGGGAACAGAGGACCGGGACCGACACATCACTAATGTAATAGGTATTATATCAAATACTTGATGTAAATAATTATAATGGTTTTTAAAAATTAAAGCCTGTGGGGGTTCAATAAGATTAAACTACACAAAAAAATTGGTTGTCTGTAAAGTCGGTTTACGGACGATAGTTTAACGTGACGTCATAACACAACATTGATGAAATGATTGCATACTTTTATGAATAAAATTGAATCATTTTTATTGAATTATCACTATTTTGTATGGATACAAAGGAGTGAAATGAAATCTACAATTTAATTGATAAATTTTTAGGGTTGTGCGAATGTTCGGTATACCGAAACCTAAATCAAAATTTTGCTACTTTCATTTTCGATTTCGGTAAGAATTTCATCTGCCGAAGTTCGTTTTTAGCTAAATATTTCGAGCCAAACGAAAGTTTCAATAGCTTACCGAAGTTTGTTTGTTCTAGTTGAAAAAGAACTCGTAAATTAATAAAAATGTAATGTCTTTATATGATTTGCATATGTTATTACTAATAACATAATAACATATGCAAATCATATAAAGACAATACGGTAAAATCATAATGTGAACAAACATGGCCGATAAAGTAAACAAAATTCAAACGTAATTACAGTAGGCCTAGGTATCAAAACAAAATCATGCAATATTTGAAAACTTACCTGATTCATTTGCTTTCAAACGGTAGTGTAGGTACCATATTCGTAAAACATACATTCCATAACTGTTAGTACACTATTTAGTATTTACCATATACACATAAACAAAGTACATACCTACTTTTATTCGCGCACGGCCAAACAAAAACATTGTCGTCGGCTTTATTTAAATTTTAGATACTCTGTCCGGCATATAAAATCCTAATAATATACAGCCAATTAGACAAAAAGGTCAACAATTCACTCCGTGTAATGAACACTCGGCAGCAACCATTTGTTATGTTTTGTTTTGACGATGTCCCTTTGCCTGGTCTGCAGCTTCCTGAGCTAGCCGTGTGTGACAGTGGTGCAAGATGGCGGCCGTTCCACAGTAGTCACGTGTTTTTTCATCAGTACCATGCATGTGATAAATATATTATCATAGACTGCGAAATTGTGTACGACTAATGCAACTTCATAAAAACAAACCAATCATCTGCTTAGCAGACTTTATTAAACTATGTAAAACTCAAGCACTGGTTTGGATCAGGGCAACAATCTAGAACTTTTTAATTTTCATAATGTTTGTTTATGATTTGAGTAGTCGAAACTTAACGGCATGAAGTGTCAAAACAGAACATATGATAGGATAATTAGAAAAGCCTCATTTTAAATCTGAAACAAGTTCATGTAGCTTTAGTACATCTCAACCTTAAACTGGAGTAACACAAGCATTTTATTGATTCGTCATCTGTAGAAAATTTCAAATGACATTTGAGGTTATATTGTATTCTGCTAGCATGTCATCAAACATGAGTTTATGAACTTGTCATTTTTAGATACATCAAAAGGCACCAAAATGATTTATGTAATAGAATTTATTACTGAAGAGCAAATTTTAAAACACTTTTTTCTTTGTTAATTAAAAAAATTCGCTTAACTTTCGTTAAGAATAGATTTATCTCATAGAAAAATTTATTTTCGTTTCACTTTCCCGAAACTTGATAAATTTTCTTTCGCTTTCATTTCGTGTGGATGAAGTCACTTTCGCACATCCCTATAAATTTTCTTTTATTTGCACTCATTAATTCAAATATGTTTATTACTTTAACGAAGAGATTATTTTAACTGTAACTTTTATACATGTTTGCTATTTAACTTCTTCCAATCTGTGTTAATCTGTTAAGGATAGTACGATGATAGGAACAGTAGGAAACAAATGGGAGTGTTTCAAGTTTAATGTGCCTCGAAAAAGTAAAATCAATGGTTGTTCCAATCGAGTGGAAGAGATAGATGCGGCGCAAGTGTACAATGAGTGTAACGGGACACAGCATAATGGGGCAATGTGCATAATAGGACACTTTTTCGTGCGTGCAGCCGGCGTTCATCGATTTATTAGACGTCACGTCAAAAATCATGTAAAAATCAATACCAATATTTAGCATTTTATAACACATTATGTAGATATTTGAATGAATTAGATTACTTTTTTTTTAAAGAAAATAAAATTTTTTTATAAAGTTAAAACATTTTTGACACGTCTAATATTGGACTTATATGCAAACTGTCAATTAGCATGGTCTTAAATGGTATAGGAGTATAGATTATCTGTAGCATGATAATTAATGTAATCTCTAATCTGTGATCTGCATACATGAGATAAATGTAGTGGAAACTGGCACAGCACTGGCCACTACACCAAGGTGGTTGTGCCGCTGGTCGCAAGTGTCTCCGTGTGCCCCAGCATGGAGGAGTGCGAGGCGCTGTGCACGAGAATAGCCATCATGGTGAACGGGCAGTTCCGCTGCATCGGACCGACCCAGCACCTCAAGAACAAGTTCGCTGAAGGGTACACTCTCACCGTGAAGACCTCCGACGCAGGCCTCGACACCCAACCCGTCAAGGAGTTTGTCGCTAGCTCATTTGAAGGTCAGCGACTGCCATTGTTGCCACACACAACACCATTGTTTAAAAACAGAACACTTAGAATTAAAACCAATAAACTAAAATATTGATCGAAGTAGTGATTACATCGCAGCAGCACATTCACTGTAAGTAGTATTAATTAGCTAAATATTAAAATTTATAAAAAGGGGTGGGGGGGTTGTCTGTAAAGTCGGTTTACGGACGATAATTTTACGTGATAACGTCGTAAGAAAACATTGATGAAAAATTTCATACTTTTTAATTTTCAAATATTTACAGGTTTTGCAAATTTAATTTAAATGATTTGTTTAAATATAATCACGAACAATTAGTTAAAAAGTCCACCTTAACCTGTTTGATATTATAGAAGTTTTCTCGCACGGTGGTTGGCCGGTTCTTGCACGCTCGCTCAGGCGGAACGTGACAATGAGTCATGCTTTTTCGTGCGTGCAGCCGGCGTTTATAAGACGTTATCACGTCAAAAGTGTGGTCACGTTATAACTGTACCAAGTTTTAAAGTATGCTGAAGATGGATAACTAGCGCATCAAACTAGAAAGCTTTTCTTGCAAGCTTGCCCGTAATAGAACAATTACATGTACCCTTCGTTAATAAATGGTACCCTTACACCCAAGTTTCCAACAAATTTCACTAGGTTTTGATGTTGTGTTTCTAAAAACCAAAAAGGAAGGAAAAGATTTTGCGAAAACCAGGATATAGTTATATGTTATCAAATTACAATAATCCTAGCAGAAACATAACATTATTTCAGTGGTTGTATATGAAATATGAAAAAGTTGTTTAAAGTATGTATTTTGGTAGCTGTAAAGAGGTACCTAATATAAGAGAAGTAAGGTTTGTTTCATTTATGAGGATTAAATTACTCTTACCCAAGTTTCTGTGTATATCCAGTTATTACTAGCGAGTACCCTCTTTTATCGCATAATCGTCGCACGCGTGTAATCGTCGCACCTATATTTTTGGCCGTCAAAATTGGGATAAAAAAACTTCTCGCTTAAATGTCAAATGATGTTTTTCGTTCCGCTTTTAGATGCCGAGCGCTTTTCCGTATAAAACTATGTATTTTAAAGTATAAATCTAATATTCATTCTGAAATTAACACTTACTTATTTAATTAACAGAAATACGAAGTTGTCTGACGTGTAAATTTTCTTTTAAAGACGTTTTTAAATGTTATTATCTTTATCTGATCGTCTGCGTCGCCGCGGTGTACCGCTTATGAACGTGTAGCCAGCGCGAGTTGGCATCATTCATGTTTGGATATGTTGCTTCCCGTATAGAGTGCGCGCACGTAGTCTAATATCGATATCTCGCCGATTGCATGCAGCGCGCGCTATCTCTGTCGAGTGCCGAGTTAACTACATTTGATGGCCCACATTCTTTCGTGGTAAATGTGTACTACGGCAATAGTTACGCGTTAGTTCACGTCACAGATTCAAGTGGCTTGCGTTCACGTTACAGTAGGGTTTTCTATTTAAAGTTGAAGAAAGGTATTTGTTTAATGAATTATTAATATAAATGGTTTGGTATGCTCTTTTGTAATCCACCTTTTTTTTTTTTTAAATAAATGTACTTTCCATGAACGGGTTTTTTTATAAAGAACTTTACCTAACAATTTTTTTTTACGTTTTATCGTCGCACCCCTACTTTTCAAACTTGATTTTAGAATAAAATGTGCGACGATTATGCGAGAAAACACGGTATAAACTATCTCTTTTTACAGTCACAATACCTAATTCTGCCAACTCTAAATGGTAAAATAATTATTTTTGGCTTACTGCCAAGCTGTTATACTATGAGTTCTATTTTAATTCAGCTAGTTACAATCCTTCTGAAATTTTGAGAACATTTTGAACTTCAAAAAAGCTACTATGGAAACCATAAAAAGTTCTTGTAAGAATATATAGTTCTTGATGTTTAAGTTTATGAAAAATACTTCTACTTTGAAAACTTAAGTTACACCACTGGCTATGACTTTTAAATATTGACAGTTTAACTGTCTGCTAGTATATTTACCTTATGCGTAACGTAATTCTAAACCTTGTTATTGTCAAGAAAAATGCAAGTGCAGTTCATGTTATTACACTGTCAGTTAATTCATATATCTTCCCCCTTGATCTAGAGTTATTTCCTTGATATTGACTACAGTTGGGTATTTTACAATATCACACTTCATCATTTCCTTGACAGAGGAAAACTGTTAAGTTTAATCACCATGTCGATATCAAGGTCCGAGTGGAGTTTCTTGGCATGAATTATGTTGGAAGTCGAACAGTTTACAGTAATTACCTATGTTTCCAGGCGCATCACTGAGGGAAGAGCAAGATAATCTCCTCACGTTCTACATTCCTTCGAGCAGCGGACTGAAGTGGTCGCGGATGTTTGGGGTCATGGAGCGGGCCAAGGCCTCGCTGCACATCAGCGGCTACTCGCTGGGGCAGACCAGCCTCGAGCAGGTGAGAGGGAAAAGTCTCGTCAACATCAACGTCCCGTACGCACCGAGGTCATTATAGAGGTAGAACGGTGATGATATGTTTGGAATTCATATTTACATTACTGCAGTTGTGCTTGTATAAAGGTCTCAGGTAATTTCCTATATCACACTTTACTTAACATTATTCTCAGCTGCTCTCTGCGTGGGAATAGGAACTGTTCCACTACAATGGAAATCTTAAAATTGGTAAATAGTAGCAGCGTCCGGCACTGAGTTGTGCCTTGACTGCCAAATTTAAGTTGACTGATAGTTACAGTATAACACAGAAAGCTTGGAGAAAGTTTGGTTCACATCTAAACAACACATTGCACAAGGAAAATACCTTGAGGTATCCAAGTTCCAAAGCACGCATAAAGTTATGCTACACATACTACCTCATCAAGGCAACGAAGTGAAGGCAAATTTGGGTGTTGAACCAACACTAATGTGTTGGGTCTCACATCACTTCAGATTGAGTCCACTTTTCCCCGCACCTACAGCTGAGGTAAGTAATCCTAATGCCATTGCTAAGAGAAGCATTGGTGAACCTGAAGGGCACCACTTCTTTGCTCTTTATAAGAACTTCCTATATTGATGAAGAGCACACAGAATGTTTTTGCTTTCGCGTGGGACAGAAACCTATGAAGCAGAGACAAGTATACTTTGGTGAGTGTGCCTACAAACATCTCAGTATGCACCATTCAGCAAGCAGCTCTTTTCTGAATGACGACGCCCGGATGAGATACGACCATGTGTCTGTCCCTCACACGACCATCGTGAGTCTGTCCGCCACATTGAGTGGTTAGCCAGGAAACCTCTGGAGACACAGTCAGCACGATTATCAGCCATAGGAACGTGTCACCACTCAGGTGAAGTGTTTGTTTGGATTCATCCTATATCATTTGCCACAAATGATTTCCATCAATAAGATTAAGAAAACTGTCCAAAATAGTTGTACAGTGAATTTTGTCCAATCAAAAAATTTCTTCTGTTATAGTACTCCATATCCTGCAAAACTGCTTATTCAACCAAAAGCCGAAGATGTGTGTGATTCATTGCATCCTAATCACACTGTATCTGTAATCATCACTATGTTTGTGATGATAAAAATCTTCTAATTCATCCGAAAATTGGTGGAAAGTAGTAGCTCCTGGCATCAAGTAACCTAAGTAATGATCTCTATGTTGACTGCTTTTTACATTAAAAATAAACTTTCAGAAATGTTTGTTTGCATCCGAACAACACAGTACAGACCAGCATGTGGCACCATCTGCATGATCACATGATAGTTGGTGAAGCAGTTTTTTTCTTCAGCTGATTGTTATGTCATGTTGGTTAGTACTTAGTAGCCCGATTGTTATGTCATGTTGGTTAGTACTTAGTAGCCCAACACATTGGCTGAAGAGTAGCGTTTGCATTGTGGAAACAATTTTAAATGACCTTTTTTTTTTTAATAAACTTCGCTGTTTAATGATGGAGAAATACCGTATTTACTCGTGTATAGCGCGCCCTCGTGTATAGCGCGCACCACGATTTTTGCAACTAATTCCAAAGAAAAAAAAATTGAAATTTTTTTTTTCCCCATAAATAAATTTTACTAACATTTTGTGGTACCTGATTATTTAAATTGATGTGTGGTGATGCGTCAGGAAAATACATAAACTCTGCTGTCTAATAGTGATGGGTCGTTCGTTAACGATTCGTTCAAAAAGAACGAATCTTTGAGAGAACGAAATCTTGCGATTCGTTCGCGATGTAAAGAACCGGCTCTTTGAGAGCCGGTACCTTGAAAGATTCGGAAGAACGAAAACGCGGAGAGAACGAGAGAACGAGAGAACGAGATGAGAGAACCGGTCACGCGCCCGGTCTGATTCGTTCGTAAAATGATTCATGACGTCAGGAGTCTGAAGAATTAGTAATCACAGCGTGCGCATGTTCACAAGAGCAAACGATAACTGATCAAATAAAATAGGATAACATGAAAAGTATCTATACCTGAAAATGTCAACTGTTAAGTAGTGGTTTAAAATTGCTTTTTCACATTCACATACACAAATTTGGAAATAAAAAACCAAAAAAACAAAAAAAAACCGTATGAATTAAAAAATAACAGGGAAAGTAACTACAAATGTTCACACTTACCATTTTTGGGTTAATTAATGTACTTCATTTGTTTCTCTTCATACTGAATTGCAGTAGTATTAAATTTTTGTCTTTTTTCTCTAAATGTGTTGGTCTACATGTAAACACTTTACTGTCACTAGAGTGTAAATAGCATATATATTAATATTTGTAACTTAAAAAGTAATAAAATATAAATAATCTTGTTTCATATACGCAACTGTGATTCACTGGCTACGGAAAGCAATGTTCAAATTCAAATACAAAAACACGTACGTAATACTCTAAAGGATGAACGAGTTACGACACCTGATAAAAGAGCCAGATCCCATACACAGAAAAGAACGAATTGACCGAGATGAACGAATCATCTCACGGTACTGATCCAAAAGAACCGATTCGGTCAAAAGATCCGTTCTGCCCATCACTACTGTCTAAACGGAAGATAATGAAGCGCTATATCGTCACAACTGGTACGTGGAAGGAAGGAAGGAAGGGAGGGAGGCGTGCCGCGCTATGTTGCTAAGCTGGCGCGGAGAACTAGATGACTCACCGGTGAGGAATGGAGGAAGCGAAGAAGTTGGCAAGGGGAGGGGAGGGAACTGGTGACAACATTCTCTCTTTCTCTCTCTCTCTCTTTTTACTAGCTTCTGAGCTGGCTTTCTGTAAAGGGGGGAGGTCTAAAAATAAACAAGAGACCATGATGTGCGAGCGCGCGCGTGTGCGTGTGTGTGTGTGAAACAGAGGCCTTGTTGCTTGTGCGTATGTGTGGGGGGCTGGCCAGAAACGTCACCCGGCAGTTAACGACTTCCACTCCTCCCTTCCCCACCCCCAAACTTTTTTTTTCCGTGTATAGCGCGCATCCTTATTTTTTTCCTTTACTTGAGGGGAAAAAAGGGCGCGCTATACACGAGTATATACGGTAAATCCGTATTTACTAACCATCATCAGACGTTTTCGAGAAGCATTTCCGCAATGTTTTCGGGCTTCACAGCGTAGCGATGGCGATGTTAAGAAGTGACTTCAACTACGTCACAGCTCCATTTGCACAAAAAAAATATCTGGTATGTCCAAGCTCCAAAGCTCAAACAAGAAGTGCGAAACATGTCTACACATAGTCTTTTTAAGGTCATAAACAGGAACAGTGGTATGCATATCATGGAGAAGAAGGAATAACAAAGCTCCTCACTTGGGGGACCCAATTGTGCTTGCGTGACATAACTGTGAAATACATAGAATTGGTAAGTGTGATTCCCCCTGGGAATTTTACAGATTTTCACCCCTTCAAGACAGTCTGGTGGTAGTTAGTAGTGTGGTATACATGGCAGCATATTGGTTGACAAAGTCAACATTAAATTCAGAAATACGTACCCTCTTTTATTGCATAATCGTCGCACCCATATTTTAGGCCGTAAGATTTGGGATAAAAAACTTATCGCGTAAACGTCGCATTATGTTTTTGGTCCCGCTATTAGATGCCAAGCGCTTTGTGTAGGTATCTTTTCCGAATAAAACAATGTATTTTAAAGTAGAAATGTAATATTTATTCGGACATTACAACTTACTTATTTAATTAACGGAAATACAAAGTTGTCTGACGTGTAAATTTTCTTATAAAGTTGTTTTTAAATGTTATTTCTTTTATCTGATCGTCTGCGTCGCCACGGTGTACTGTTTATAAACATGTAGCCAGCGCTAGTTGGCATCATTCATGTTTGGTTATGTTGCTGTCCGTATAGAGCGCGCGCACGTAGTCGAATATCGATATGTCGCCGATTGCATGCAACGCGCGCTCTCTATCAGGTGCCGAGTTAACTACATTTGACGGCAGCACTCTTTCGTGGCAAGCGTGTACTACGACAGTTATGCGTTAGTTCACGTCACATATTCAAGTGGCTTGCGTTCGCGTCACAGATTTTGTTTTTCTATTTAAAGTTGAAGAAAGGTTTCTTGTTGCATGAATTATTAATTTAAATTGTTTGGCATGCTCTTTTAAACTTCACTTTTTAAATAAACGTATTTTCCATAAATGGGTTTTGTTTTTATGAATAACTTTACCTAACAAAAAAAAAATTTCCGCGTCTTTTCTGTCACCAGATTATGAAATTTATTATTTACCTATTTGCTAAGTATTTTTTGTAGTGCCGTAATTATTTTTCATAAGCGTGCCTGTGTTGATAGCAAATAGCTGTCTGGTATTGTCTCTTACATATTCAGTTTCACTTCTGAGTGAATCTGTGTCATCTAGATATTGTTCTCTATTGAAAACTCTCTGCACACATTAATTATGTGACCTACAACACATTAAAAGAGTGTCATGATCATACCACAGGTCTGCATGCTCTCCAAAATTCTCATTTTAAAACTGTCCACCAGAAAGATGAAAAAGAATTAATTCTTAATTATAAGTAGTTATTACCTACCTACATGCATGTGTGTGTATATGTATATACATATTATGAAGGGTAAACCTACACCTTCATAGTAACAAGTATATCCGGAACTAAATTATTATTACTTCTTTAGCCATGAACTATTTCATTTTTTGAGTCAGTATTTTTTCTTTGTGTTTCATACATATTTTCATAAGAATGTTATCTTTGCTGTGAAAAGTTAAATATTTACAACTACCAATGAGAAGCTTTGTTTATAACTGACAATAACTCCAAACTGAATAATTTCAGTAACTAATATTTTGATAAGTTAACTTTCTCAGTTGACCGCAAGAATTCATTATGTTTAAAATTTAGGAAAATGTTTATTTTAAGGACGACCTTAAAATTGTGAATTGATACGAACTTTTATAGACTACTGTGATTGGTTGTTATATCTTTTTCGTTTCGAGTAGGATGGCTCAGCATATGTTTTGTAAAGGAAACAGAGTATCGTTGCTCCGATCAACAAGAAAGAAAAATGTTCTAGGAAGAATTAGTTTTAGACTGAATGAGCTAAAGGATAGAAGCTAATGTTTTGAGATTCAGTTTTGATAACGTAATACGCAATAAATATACAAAAACAGCCCAAAAATGACCATTGATATTAAACTATAGCTGGAAAATAAGAATTAAGAAGAAATTTTGATGATTAGAAGAACATCATGCTGTAAGCATATGTTTTTGTCAAATGAAAATTCTACGTTGGAGTTGAACTACAGTATTTTATGTGAAATCTACAGATACTAGACCAGACTGATATGGAAACGATACTGATTAAATCAGTAGTTTTACTACATTACAAGAAGTATACAATCCCATATAACTAACAAGATTCCGAATCCTCAAAGGAACTTTGTCTGCTTTCAAGTTCCCGAGACAACTGTGGAGTTAGACTTTACTGCAGTGCCACATCGTTGGATGTAACTAATACTGTCATGTATAAGGTATTAATTACTAAGGTCATTAGGATTCTAAACTGAGTCAAGTTTGACATGATGTTGTTGATAGACTGCGTAAAAGGTTTGAATTTCGTACCTACAGTAGAATCCCGCTGATGCGACCCCTCACGGTTTCCGGAAAAACGGACTTATAAACGGAATGGTTGCAATAGAGAATTCGGGGTGTCACCGCATCGTCGGATACATACACGTGAATGCCGCTCGGGCAGTGTCTAGCCGAGCTCGGCGCGTCCACTATCGCACGAAAAGCTGTCTCAGCTGTCATGTTATCTTAACCCGCCCGCACGAAAAGCCGCTGAGGTAGCTTCTGAGAGAGCGTAAGAAACTCGTACGGCCAGGATGGCGGTAGCGCCGGCTTGACGTCCTACGTGACGCGACGCTTACCTCTCCCATCCCCTGCTAATTCTTCAAGGCTCATCCCTCCCAGAGCCACAAACCATGTAAAAACACCCTCCCCCCCCCCCCCTTTTCCAACTAGCATTTCAACACATTCCCTCCCTTATTTCAACCTTTTGCGTGAGAAACTGTCAGCATCATCCTCCCCTCCCACACCGTGTGCGGCAAAAGCCAGGTTGTACAGTCCATTCTCGGTAAAATAAATACTTTCATGGGCTTACACGACTGTCCTTTGCCGTTAATAAATACTTTATAAGTTATTATGATTAAATTTGTTTATTAGTCACACAGCAGTTTCTGCTGAAAAATCACTAATACGTCGAATTTTATTGAATAGTAAAATTTAGCAGGGCCGTAAATATAATTATTTTACTGCACAGTTACTTTTCCATCTGCATTCAAACGTGTTTTTTCTTCTTTTTTTACGCTGTGAAGGGTCGAGGAAAAGATAATTGCTTGAGCTGTCAAAATAAACATCGCTGACGGCAAGGGCGCGAGCGCATCCTGTCGGTCTGTCGCTGTGATAATCTACTCCAAAAACATGACACAGCATTTCAGGATAGCATTCTTCTTATATCTTTCGTTTATAGCCGAATGTTTTCTACCTGATCCACACAAGTTCCTTCGCACCGTTTTGAACGAAAATAACCACCAGCCGGCTAGCATAGCCAAACTCGCGTGACGCGAATTCATGTAGCGCGAGTATTTATCGGAACCCATTGTTCGGGGTATACGAGTCCGAGGTGTATAGCATAATTCCACGCATTTTTTTTTTTTTGTTTATCTGCGCATGTGCAAAGTTAGCGATGTTATAGAAAAATAGCCGAGAACCAAACACCTGACGACGTCGTTAACACAGTGAACACAGCTTTGTGTGGGCCAGTGACACCTGAGATGCAGCTGGCAAGATCACACTAACCAGTCGCAAGACAAAGGCACGGGACCGGGACGGAAATAGATGCGCGCGTAGATGCTATCAGGTGATGCGCGCAGATTACCGGTATTGGCTAGCGCGGACAGTCAAGGGGTGGTATCTATTTTTAGCAGTCTATTGTATGCCTGCCTGCTTACAGTACAGCACTCGCCAAGATAAACGTAAACACTTAGCGCCCAACAAAGTGTAACAGACTTTTTTTCAGCCGATTTTACTCAAATTTTTCACGGTTTCTCAAAAAACGGTCGTATAAACGGAATGGACGCATCAGAGGGGGGTCACATCGGCGGGATTCTACTGTATAAACTTTCTTACAAAACATCTAACTGAATCACAATTTTCTTTGTAATTTAAACTGTAATTTGATGTTGTAAAACTCTTCTTGTACATAAAGTTCAGATCATGCCAATTAATTACAAATGAATCAGATAGTTATCAATATTCAAATGTAACTTGGAATTGCTACTTAATTTTGCCTTGTTCACCAACAGATATTTGTAATTATTAAGAGGTTTAACTTTAGTATTACTAAGCATAGTCAAGGTGTAACTTCATATACTAATGAAAGAAAGGTTAACTTCAACTGTTAAACCACTAATTAAACAATATTAATTATTTTTGATTAAGACTTTGAATATAAATGGTTTTCTTTTGGATACGGACAAATATTACGCAAGTAAGTCCTCTATTTACGTCGTACCGATTTACGTCGTTTCTGATTAACATTGCTAATGTTTGAGTACTCATGTTTCAATTTAAGTTGTCGCAAATTCACAATAACGTTGTTTACAATGACCGTAAATCTTTATTTTAACCAAAACACCGTATATAATTTGTTTATAATTCTTTGTTTCCTTCAGTAGTTAATTTATGCTATGAAGCGTAAGCTACACGTTCACCGCCTTATCTTATCATACATCATGAGGGACGCTTCCTGCTCTTACGTATAGTATGTACTATATACAGTAGAACCCCTGTCATACACTTTTCAACGGAGGGCACAAAAATGGTGTATGATGCGGGAAAGTGTATGAAAAGGGAATGGCAATAATAAAAAAAAATTTCAATCTAGCATACCAGCCCAATGTCAGATTAAACTTAAATACATAATGTGTAAATAATTGCATCATATTAATGAAAGATATGAATTCATCATTATATATACATATAATAACACTACCAGAAATGTAAAATACAGTCCATAATCAAGTAAAGCAGTCCTTTCTTGGAGAGGGAAAAAGTCACCAAGCCTAAATTAGAAATAAAAAAATTAGGCTATTGTAAAAAGAAAAACAGAAATTTTTGCTGGTTTGTTTCATTTTACAAACAACTTTATGCAACAGAACAATTTTCAATAAAATATTAACTTGAGAAACGTAAAATATAAAACAATCCGATCGTAAGAAAACAATAACAAACAAGTATATTCAGTTCAAAGATTAATGAATGCACAAAATATGAGATCCGTGCCTTGGTAAATCGCGTGCACCATTTTCAATATCATTCGCGCCACTAGTCTCGCTTGGTGCTGGCCATAGATGCTAATAGCGAAGTGCACAGTCTTCCCGATACTATCCATATCTATGGTGCGATAAAGTTATTTTCTTACGTTTGCAAAGGTAAACAATGAACGTTTTTCAAAATAAAAGCATTAAAACGTAGTTTATCAGGAGGAATATAACAAAAATATTTGTGAATTTTAGGACTTTTCCGCTTCGTAAAAACGTATGAAACGGGAAATTAAAGATTTTATAAGTGTATGTTCCGGGAAAGTAAACCATTGTAAATATAGAACTTTCGGCGGGACCAAAATTAATCAGCGTATGACACGGGAAAATGTATGAAACGGGAACGTATCATCGAGGTTCTACTGTAACTGTTTTTATATTTCAATCAATAAAGGTAATAAAGCAGCTGGTTAAATAACCATTCTATAAAGCTGAGAAGTACTAGTTGGACTTGTTTCCCACGCTGTCGGTTGTCATTTGCTGATAAAATTGCCCGTTGTCACGTCTGTATGCCAGCGCTTCTGGCCGACCTTGGGCCGTGGTCGGCCGGTGGCATGAAACATGGCTCATTTTGCGTCGTTTCTATTTACGTCGCGGTTTTCAGGAACGTAACCCCGACATAAACCGAGGACTTACTGTATTGCATAATTAGTCCGTAACAGTCTGATTCATTCGAATTCAGAATATTGTACTGGTATTTATTTCTAGATGACATAAATTTATCAATAATTATAGCGGAAGAGTAATGGTTCTGATATTGTACATTTTCATGTTCAGTCGATTTAAGCGAAAATATAATTTTCTGGTTTAATAGTTATGTTCTAATTCATTCTGATGCTTAAATCAGAATGGCATTCCATATATTTTTTATAAAATCACAACATGTTGAGAATCACAAACAAAATTGTGTGTGTTTCAGGTCTTCCTCATGTTCACGAAACAGCAGGGTTTAAAGCTGCTCCCTCAGACATCTATACCAGCATCTTAAATTACTGTTACGTGTTTATTCTAAGATGTTCATGACACCTCAAAATAACAACAGTAATGTAGCTAATGACTATAATGACATGAATATGATGAACAGTAACAGCTATCTAAAACCCAGTCAAACTATACATCTTTACAAGTAACATACATATGTATTTAAATGTGATTCACGCAGCCTAAGACCAGTGAAAATTCTAGTCAACTACAGTGTATGAGTTAGTGATTAAAAAATAAATAAAGTATTGTATGTATAAGTGAGATACAAGAATGAGGAAATTACTGGATAACAATGTTTACACCTAGCTTTCTGCAACTTTGTGCCTACAAATAAATTATTTATATAGATTTGTATGTATAAGTGAGATACAAGAATGAGGAAATTACTGAATAACACACAATGCTTACACCAGCTTTCTGCAACTTTGTGCCTGCAAATAAATTATTTATATAGCATTGTATGTATAAGTGAGAAACAAGAATGAGGAAATTACTGAATAACAATGTTTACACCTAGCTTTCTGCAACTTTGTGCCTACAAATAAATTATTTATATAGATTTGTATGTATAAGTGAGATACAAGAATGAGGAAATTACTGAATAACACACAATGCTTACACCAGCTTTCTGCAACTTTGTGCCTACAAATAAATTATTTAAGTATAAGAACTGAGCAAAAAAAAAAAAAGAAAAATAATAAAAACTAATTTATTATGTTAAGCATTATTATTTGCCCTTCCAACCAAACAAAATATTTTGTTCCTATTTTTCAAGCTGAACACACAATGCAATATTAAAGCAAACACTCATGATAGATCTCTAAACAGATTGATTCAGAATTTTCCTTGCAAAGCTAGAGCTCACAAAATAGTGCTAGAACACATTATTTACATTATTTTGTTGTGAGGTCATGCCTCTGTAGAGGAGGGATTCTGTTGGTCCTTCCAGACCAAGGGACTGCCCTGCACACAAAACAGAAATCGGAAGTAAAGAGTATTTAGTAGTGCAATGAATTACTGTATCACAGCCAACCTAACATAGGTACACCTAGCAACAACTCGTCACATGGAACAATACTTTTTAAATGTAAAATTTACATAATGGTTTGTGGGCCACAACATGTTACAATTAAGTCCCGAGCACAAATTATATTTCAAAATATAAATATATAACCAAATTAATTAAAATTTTGTAGAAAAAAAAATCTTTTAATGTTGATTTCATAAACACTTACAAAGAAAATGGTCAAGCAAAAATACTGAATTAGGAACAAAACAATATCAAGTTGCTGTTTCGATTAATACAAACCATACAAAGATGTTACAAAATGTTCAAACATGACCAAAATTTTATACAACATTAACAACCAAAAGTTACATGCAAGTAAACAACTTACGTACATAATGAGGTACAGAACCATCATGGTGATCTGAACCTGTGGTAGGTAGAATATCAATTATCAAACAAAACGTTACAGTGAGTTTCTTATCATAGATTCCTAAAACAAATACAGTTTATTTATAAACCTGATAAAAAGGATTTTGGAATTATTAACGTACAACATTGTATGTTAAAGAAAAACACAAATGATAAAGAAGATCAAAAAAAAATTATGGCAAACATGCTTACGTAAATATTTAAAGATTGTCATTCGTAGTTATTACAGCCATACATGTTGGGTAAAAAAAAATTTGTCATGATTTAGGAAATCGTCAACAGCTGATAGCTCTACTTTAAAAGATCTGTAGTCTCTGTTTCTGAATGTAACAGACAGCTGTTATCGCTACTCTCCAGATGGTACGTGTGTCTGTAGAAACATTTGTTTGCTTTTATGACACAGGTCAATGGTAGTACAGGGGTGGCAGACTTTCGAGTGGGATGAGCCAAATATTACGTTAACAGATTCTCCAGTTTTTTAGAGAGCCACAACTTGTATTTTCTCTGTATCTACAAAGAATTTTAAGACGATAAAACAAAATGAGAAAATCAAAATAGTCTATTCACAATTTCAACATCAAAGTCTTCAAAATAATGGCTACCTAGGAAATAAACACGTAAATGTAACGGATATATTGTAATTAATACTCTACTGCCAAAACAATAAAACATAATTAATTTAATTAATTAAAATAGAAAAAGTACCTTGGCTTTTTAGAAAATTATAACTTTGTTGGGACTGTAAACTTGCATGGCTTTCGAAAGCTTAGCTATGTCTGGAAAATAACTACTTATTTTCAATTTTAGACATGGTTGTAAGTTGTCAATCAATTTACTTCTTAATTTTTTTTTTATTCGATTTACTGAAGAGAATGTTTGTTCACATAAAAAGGTATAGCTAAATAAATACTGTTAGAATAGCAAATGCTAGTTTTTTTGTTGTCAGGTTTCAGGAAGACTATTCCAAGTAACGAACATGATTTACTCTATTTTAGGAATTTGTTTTGCAGCGAGTTGTAGTGCCGTTAAATTACATGCAAAGAGCCGTGGTCGTCTCACCCCTGGTCTAGTTCAGTTCAAATCAAGCAGGCAGCACTACCAATGTGTTAGCAAAGCACCACTGGTTTTCAACAAATGATTTTAATGTATGAGCATTCATACTGCATGCAACAAATGTAACACACTTGTTGCATAGGCCAGTAACTACAGTCTTGAATAATAATTATCAATAAAATAGCTTACTTAACATATACCTACCCTAGTAATAAGCATGCATTTGAATGGAAATAGGTATATCTTATTCATTAAAACTCAAGCTTTTTGATACTGAGGTACCTATTTCATATGTTGTGCAATGTATTTTAATAGATAGTATATTTCTATATTATTAATACTATGTATGTTTTAACTGAAAACACAACTTAATGCAAGCCCATGTAACATAAGATTATCACTACATAGATATTTACGATAAAATATTTCCCCTACATATATATATATATTATTTTTTTTATATGCATTCAGAACAATAACAAATAATTAGCAACCATTTGTGCTTTAAAAGTGATTCAATAAGAGATGCACAATGAAATTAATTTAATTCATTTGTTCGACTCACGCACTTTGGTACAAATTTATATCCGTAAATGACATTCCTTAAACTTAAAACATTATGAGGTCACTTAGTTTGTAATTTGAATTAAGTTTGGGTTAAATGCTACTTAATTTGATAACACTTGAATTTTGGTGTTATATGGTGTATTAACTGGCATTTCAATGTTAAGCAGTGTTTTGACATGCTTTCCATGCCATTTCTGTTTTATCGCAATTCACCATATAATCTCATCCCTATGAATACATTAATTTTCGAGTGATCAAATTCAAATTTCCACCATCTCTTCAGTCCAAACCAATCAATTAAATTCTACACAAATGTTATGAAATACACTCCCATCACCTATGAAGTGCACCAGTTTCCTCCGAGCACTTCTATACTGTCTGTACTGTGCTCTGCCTCGGATAACCGTCTCAAATCGCCTCACCATACCATTTGTTTAACAGGCTCCCCGATGTCCAGACAAAAAAAATGTGCTCCAATAAGAAAACAATTGAACCATTTTTGGAATTTCTGGCTGTGCACTAAAAAATGACAAGAAAATAAATGTTTCAATTTAATTTTAAAATTTTACACAAAAAAACAAAACGAGTGTTAATGTAATTTTCTACGCTTTCCACAATGTAATTCCCGATGGTCCAAACCTACAGTTTGAACTGTTGGGAATTTGGTTCAAATCACCAGTTGTGAACTGTACCCAGTTACAATTCATTACAACCACTCACAATTAACAACCATTTAATACTAAAGAGAAGAAAAAACTCTCAAAACATACACACACTTTTTTTTAAAACAAAACAATTGCAATAAACAACAAAAAAAAGTCTCTATGATATGTCAATAATTGAAAAGACTAACAGTCATATATGAAACACTATTGACTATACTGAAGGTTAATGATAATGGATTAACACACAAATGGATATTGCACATGGCATGAGCTATTTTAAAATGAACTACTGAAGTAAACAATACATACGAACACTGTATTGGAGGAGGGTTGTTACCCAGTCTAAATGTGCAAACTGGCCTCTGAATATGAAGCATTTTATTGAACTTTTGCTGACACGAGACAATATAATGCAATATTAATTCCTGTCAACTCAAAAGCTACTTGGCTTAGTATATAATATACACATAAATAAAATTGTATGTTTATTTAGCACAAACCATAGCTTCTGAAATAAAAGTGCTCCAATACATGATAACACTCCTGTCATCTTTAATAGTACAACCCAACAATAATTTTAATCTACGACAATTTTTAACAATTCACAATATGAACATGAAATAAAATCTCACCATGGCTGGGGTGAAAATCTGAAGGATTACCGGGGGGGGGGGGGGGGGGGGACAGCAGAATTACATTTTATCATTTCACTTCTCAGTAATTTTGGAAGCACAAGTGGGGCCTCTCGAAGGGCTTTATTTAATTTGTTAAGCCTTGTCGATATCATACCCTCGTCACCTTGTGGCCCTGAGCACAGCAGCAGCAAAGACATAATTCAAACACTGGTTCAAGCAGTGGCTGAAAGAAAAAAATCATGTTGAAATGTAATGCTAATATGTAATATATTCTATAAATCTCCAATTAAAAATTGAGCTGAAAGTATTTTATTTCGATCTGAAAAAAAAAATGATACGTCTGTGACTGCTGAAGAGAAGAGTTAGTTACTCTTTAAACCAATTTTTTTTGTACCAAGAACATAGTACTTATTAATGAATCAAAAATGGCATTACTAACTTAAAAAATGAAAGATCTGAAATCATAAAAATGAGACGATAAAAACGTGCCACATTAAGAGAATTTTCAGGATTTACAACCATCATATCAGACTTTCCTTTTTTAAAATAGCAATTAGAATATCAAGTCTTATGGTGTTACCACGCTGGAGTATTTCAGTTCAACATCGGCTTGCACGAAGCCAAGACAACACTGTCCCCTGTTATCATTTCAAGTTACTGTACACAGAACCTGCAAAGAAGAGAATGATCTCCAGCAAAAAAAACACTGTAGTAAATTATGGAACACGCAGCACAAGTACTTAATAGTAGTGAACTTATCAGCAAGCAACTGGCGAAAACTCGAGAAATTAACAGAATCGGTACACACATGGGTTTCATTGCAATTACATCAAATTGTGCAGATATCACACACGATGTAATATCATTATCCCCCCTTCACTTCGGATGACTGACATGGATAAGTGTGATGCACACGTCACATTCGCCGCATGCCTGCCAGCCTGTCTGACAAGCTCATAGCTGACAATAGTCCTGAAGTCACATGCCGAACTTTCAACCAAATAACAATGATAAAAAATCTCACTGTATCACTCACCAGTCCAGTTAATTCCATGCACAAGATATTTTGAGGTTTCTATTTTGCAACTACGTCCATTTCGATAAGTGTCAAATCACTTTTTACTGTTCTTTTATATTTTGTTGTGTTTTATATGAGAAATAAATTACCAAATGTTTTACACCTCAAAAACAATGGTATAAAGGCCATGAAAGAGTTAAACTGGAGAATGTAAAATAAAACTTACTGTATTTATAGTGAACTGCATACACAAACCTGAGACTCATCTGTCACAAACAAATGAACCCTGGCCCACCACATGCTGAAACGGCCATTCAAAACAATGAACTACCCCACGCTGCTCACATTCAAAACTAGATCTTGTTGATCCTGATGCAGACACAAATACAATATCTCTGTTTACTTTTTCATTATTACTAGGTCCAAATTTTACATATTACACTTCGGTTTATGAGTTTTACGTTTAGTATAGACTATGCATGTATATTGACTCACTGGCACTACCTTCATCTCTTTATTAGATAATTTATTCACGTGCACCCAGCAACTGTCACCTGGTGTCGCCTGCACTGGAAGACTGGCTGCTCACAAGTTTGGCGGAGAGCTAAAGGCGGCCAATAACAGGCCATCATTCATTATTCACCAACGATCAAAACCTCTCAACACCAACCAAAATCAAAAACCCCTTTTCTTCATTGCCATACAGCTAAGGTACTAACAACAACATAACTTACCCCAACATGTGACCATGTACACTTGCTCAAGTTGAGTTGATAATTAGTAGTTTCCAACCATAAATTTTTGAAATGGCAGATTTATCTGTTTAATACATATTTAGTCAAGTCTTCATCTTACCAATTAGTAAACATTTTTTTTTAGGTTACATATGAAGAAAAATGACTTGATGTAAGTTTTTGGACATACGCCATTGCTAAGAACTTTTTCTGTTGAAGAAAAACTAATAAATAAAATAAATAAATAAAAATACCCAAAAAAGACAAAAAACACACAAAATTAAGCAAACAATTGCTGTTGTCAACAAGGATATGAACACCACAAAA
Organism: Bacillus rossius redtenbacheri; assembly: GCF_032445375.1. Taxonomy (NCBI): domain Eukaryota; kingdom Metazoa; phylum Arthropoda; class Insecta; order Phasmatodea; family Bacillidae; genus Bacillus; species Bacillus rossius. The sequence goes on from NC_086330.1 coordinate 9,241,791, forward strand.
TATTCCGAAACAGGAATATGGTCAACAAACAAAGAAAAACAAAGAAAAATGTACTAAGAGAACGAAAAAAAAAACACAAATGATAACACAAAAATATTGAACCCAAAATAATTCAGCGCAACAGTTGAAACGAGACAAAAACACGACAAAACGAAAAGACAAACAAATACAATAGTTTTACCAAAACAGAAACAAGTGACGTTTCGGGAACTGCTATCTGCTCCCGTCCTCAGGCAGAGACGCACATGGTACGGAAACACAGGTGCGACTGAGAAGGGGCTGGAAAATGAGGGTATTTATCAGAGAAAGGGCTACATCTTGCTCAGCCAATGACAGACGAGCTGTCTCCCCATTGGCTGTGCACCATGTAGTTAAAGCGGATTGGTTATGGTGGGTTGAGTATTGGCTATTGTTTTGTGCTGCAGGGATGTTTCTCTCTTTATCAAAGGGATCCACATATTTTTTAATTCAATGCTCTGCTGGCTGAAAATATTTTTATTGCTAATAATGAAGGCTGATTCTTTGATTTTCCTTTTTATTTTATCGGGTTCCTGTATAAGTGGTGTGGAGTCTTCCCAGAGAATTTTGTGGCTATTTTCCCATGTATGTTCAGCAAGTCTGGATTTTAGGGTTTCACCCTTCTTGCAGTTGTTTTTGTGTTCTTTGATTCGGGTGGATAGAGCTCTGCCAGTTTCACCTATGTACATGTGGCCACCTTCACAGGGGATCTGATACACACAGTTGTGAGTTTGTAATTTTTCTGTGGCTGGTTTCACCTTGGTAACAATACAATACTTTTAATAGTAGATTTAGAACGGAATGCTGTTTGAAGTCCATATTTATTTCCCAGGCGTCTTAGCAATGGCGTATGTCCAAAAACTTACATCAAGTCATGCACTCCCATTGCACAAATCTTTTAAAGATAACATGAAGAAAAATCTAGAGACTATTATTTTCACACTCAATACGTAACTAGTCAGTGGAACTTTGCTAGCATGAGTACAGGACATTAGAGGTGGGAGTGTTTAGTAATGTACTGTCGGTTTGACTGTACACATCATGGTAAACTTATGTAGTAGTTACGAGACATTTTCTAAGCCCCCCCTTTTTTTTGTAAAAACGGTGATTCAAAAAGAATCTTTTGAAACACGAAGCAGCGGTTGAAAGAAAAGTGAGGGTTGATACGGGCTTGCAGACGCCCTCCACAATGCAAACTGAAAGAAGCAAAGACTACAGAGAGAGAAACGGGGAGGGAGGTTGTCTCCACCAGCATCCACACTGAAGAGCAGCGGAAGAAAGAGGCAGGAAACTCGTGACGAACTCCTCACTCGCTCAGCAATGAGATGGGTGGGATGATCTGTGTTCAAAAATGCTGCCAGCAGTTCCACCTGACAACTCTGAAAAGTAGTATGGATTTTGAAAAAGGGTTAACTGCAATGGAATAAATTTCCAAGTTAAGAGTAAACTAAACTCAAACCAATGAAACACGTTTGACTTCAAAGTTACAAATAAATGTTTAAATGCATTGATTCTGAAACTTAGCAGATCCCTCATACTGACTTGAAAGCTCTCTAGCTGCTCAGAGTTACAGAACTGTGATTGCTGGAAAATGACGTGAAACAGACAGACATGTACCACCTCCGCTCTTTGAGCCTATGTAAGCAGGCTAAGCATAATACTGACGGAAGACAATTCAAGTCATCTAACCGACAGCTGCTAACGAGCGTCTGTTTTCCGTATACAGTACATTCATGAATACCAATAAACTTATGAAATGTAGATAACTGACACACAAATAAGCACTAAAAACTTTCACAATGCAGTCTTACCATCAGCATGATGAAACTAAATATAAATTATTGCCTATGCAAAAATTAAAAATGGATTGACTGCAAAACTGTATTTCTGAATACACATTAATTATCTTCAATTACTACAAAAGCCACACATTGATTTGGCATTCGTAAAATGTATCTTAACTGAAAACATAATTTCACTGCACAAAGGAGAGATATACTAAAAAAAAAACTGACAAAGATTGCAACTACGCACAAACATGCTGGTATAGTCATCACTGAAGGTACGTGAGGGTTGTAGTGTAACTACACCTTGTCTCTCTGAGGGGTGACGTGGGGTGACCCGTGCTCTCACCAGATTGGAGCATTTGTGACTTCTACCTGTGGGGTTACCTCAAGGAAAAGGTTTGCAAACATCATCCTCATATAATGGAAGAACTGAAATTGCGAATTCAGGAGGAAATCAAAGCCATACCACTCAAAATTGCCGGAGAGCGGTCCGAGGGTTCCGAAATCGCCTTCATCAACGCATCGCTGCGGATGGCCACCATCTTCCTGATGTTATCTTCCGAACTTGATGAGAGAAAAAAGTGGGGATGCATACTGATTCCAATAAAATAAACCTCATTTCTGTAAGTTGCTCCTTGTTAATTTATAGACCTTTCAAAACCAAAACCCACCCTTTGCCCCACCCGGTACTACTTGCTGGTGTTCACTAAGCTTGTGATCATGACTCAGCATTTAAAAGAAGTGAGAACTCAGAATGAATGGTTAAGATATTATCAAATAATGAAAACATAAATTTTTTTTGGATAAAATTGATTTACTAAGCAGTTCTTTTTATCTTATTAGGTGTTTATGATCCTCCTAACTTTAGAGGTTGGGTTTTTTATTTCTGCACACACAACTTTTTTCACAAACACACACACAAACACACACAAATGCACACACACACAGCTTTCCCCCACACATATTAATTTTGAGCTGGTTCCTGAAATACGGCAGATAGAGGTTCTTCTAGTACACCAAGCCTCAAGTAACAAGATAAATATTTTTTAATGACTAACATTCTAAAAGCTTTAAAAATTTTAGAATTTGGTTCCTTTTTACATTGTTATTATAACATTTGCCTTCTACCAAATAAAATCTCAAAAAGATCAACACTTTTGCATTCTTTAGAAAATCTTAGTTTGGTAATTTTATTATTTAATTATAGCATGTAGATATCATTTTGCTGAGCAATGCATTTCTTTATTCTGCTGGTACTAGTGATAAGCTGTAGTGCTGTATAATTTACATAATTTTATTGGTATTTTGAAAAGAAAGATGTTAACAATTAATATTTGGGTCAAAATTGACACAACGTGCAAAATAACAGGGTAAAATAACACCATGCTAAAAAATAACACCATGTTTAACAATAAATAACACCTTTTTCGACTAAATAAACACCAGTTTGTGCAATAAAATAACAACACAAATGCATGGCTCTATCCATTACAAACCTAGATGTTCTTTTTCTAAAATGTTTGTAATTATATTTCTAAATTATATTTCTCAATTCTCAGTCTTTTGTTTCTTTAGTAATCAATTAGTAATACTATAAGACTTGAAGGAACTTGCAATTTATCACATAATCAAAAAAATTGCAGGTATGTGGGTGAATCAAAAAAAAAACCAAAACCAAACTATCTCACTTAAGTTCTTTATAAAGTTGACAGGTTCTAAAAGATAATATAACCACAAAAAAAAAACAAGAAGTGAGAAATTCAGTACAAAAACCACACAACTCACAGGAAAATTTAGAAGAATTGTGTTTGACGTAAAAATACAGTACATAACTAAATATATTTTGCGTTCTTTACAAATTTTTAACTTCAAGCATACAACATTTATGGTCTTAACACCTTATATACATTATAATTCAAACCATTAACAAAGCAGCCAAAAATATCTATAATGTTGACATATAAATAGACCTGTGCGAATATTCAAATTTTTGCATAGGAATGCAAATAATGAAATATTCATATTTGATTCAACCTCAAATATAAAACACTTTGAAATAACGAATAATCATTTGTTTTACGAATACTTAACATATTATACATTGTGAGTTTGTCACATACCAACATTCCCTGCTGAGATTTGTGATTAAGTCATTTTTGCGATATGAATATCCATTTTTGATATTTAATGGGACTTCAGAATCAAAATCTAATGAAAATTTTAAAAATGCAACAAGTATTCACAGTTTTTTACGCTAGTGTCGGGTTAAACAGAAATTGAAAAAATTGTGTAAACAATTCAAAACAAGGCATATTTATAATTTCAAACTTGAAAACAAAATATTATTTCTATTCTTTTCAGCACACGCTCCAGAATTGGGGGGAAAAAAAATGTTAACACCGTGCACTACACCAACACAAAACACGAGGACACTCCATTGAGATGGGGCATTAAAAGAAGTACCTAATCGTCATAGTTTCAATGATGTATAAATCAATAGTCACAATTAGTGTTGGGCCGATTCCTAAAATATACCGATTCCGATTCCATTTTCGATTCTTAAATTAAAGGGTTGATTCTTCGATCCGATTCCGATTCCTTAATTTTTAGCTGACAATGTTCAACAGAGTAATATACTCAGAAAAAAAAAGGTTGTTTATGATTTTAAATATATAATTGCATAATTATATATAATATATATATATATATATTATAGATATAATTGTGTTTCATTTTCTGTGCAGAAATTAACATTATATACAGCTTATATAATGTTAAAAAGTATGTTCATTACCATCAAGTTATGCTACCTTGAATTTCTAGCACAATTTGGCCTTTTAACCTTGCATATAGTTAGACGAAACATGTGTTCAAACACTGCCAATAATCAAAGATGTCTTATGACGTATTTTGTAAATAATGTTATAACTTATCCAACTTTTGATACCTTACATTATCAACTCAATTAATTAATTGTAAAAAAAGAGGTTTGTACGTTTAGGTTAAGAATTTTATTTTCAAGCGCAAGTAAATAATGATCCAAATAAAATGACAATATAACCTCGTTGATACATATTTCAAGGGACCATCTCACTTGGTGAAAAGAATAAATCCATCCAGTCTTGCAGTTCTTCACAACCGTAAAGAGAAAATAAATTTTCGGTTCTTGACTAAGAACATTCTGTGCATGTTTAGCATCTCAAAATGTCCACATTTTATGGTGAGATTTTCTTACACAAAATAATTAAACTCTTAAAAAAATTGCGTGTTAACATTTAATTCATTTCAAAAATTTATCGGAAACAATTCTGTTAAACACAACTACTTTCAAAAGATTGTTTATGTCTGGTAATAAAAATTTACGAACGTTTCAGCAGCAATGTTTGGAAATCCAGATTAGCCAACTGCCTTTCCAAAATATATCTAATGTAAAAAGAGCATCGCTGAACACGCACAAGAACGCCGATTTACAGCAATTTGGTTATGTTGCTTTTAAACTTATTTTAATATGGTCGCAGTAATCCACTGTCAATTTGGGTAAAATCTCGTTCAAAAATTATTTCATTTAATTCTGTAAAGTTTAAAGTGCAGAGATGTGAAACATCTTAATTTTCACGTCACCAAAGATTTGGTTCATGGCCGTATGGTTTACCATGGCCGGTAGCACAAACAAAAAATTAGGTTGTTTACAATGGCAAATGTAGCTGCCATGATCAAGTTGTTAACGTTTACGTTATTTTACTTGCCGTTTACATTTACATAATTTTCTTTAAACATTTATGGTTTTGTCTAGTTATTTTTGAAAGTTTACTATTAAATGCAGTGCTGCTGCAACGTAATTTCCGAAAAATGCTTTAGTTTAAAGCGGGAAAGTAGATACTGCATTTGTACTATAGGGAAAATGGCGGTGCAAGTAAATAAATACGTTAATTACCGTAATTCGTAAATCAGTTCCGTAAAAAAGATTGTATTATGTAGTTTAAAAATTATATTTGCATTCATTTTAGTATTTTCTTACGTTGCGTAGGAGATGTATTTTGTAAACTTAAAAACAATGCAGGAATCGGTCATGGTCGATTCCAAAACCATTGTATTCTGAATCCCACGATTATACTGGAATCGGTGGGACCGACCGATTCCGGAATCGGAATCGACCCATCACTAGTCACAATCAATCTAACACCATGTGATACAGTAGTAGCTTATTTCTGTATACATATCTATGACGAAACAGACGTTGCGACTCAAAATATATATAAAACATAAATAATGGTTTAAGATTCCCGATAAAATTATAAAAATTGCGTTTATAATATTGTCAAATTAAAATACAATTTATCTGGTGCCCTTTAACAATGAAAAATCGTGAATAACCAGGGTTTAAATGTGTAAATATGAGCTCAATCACTTAATTTTGAAATACTGCATTTAAAAAAAACTCACTTTTTTTGTAAAATAGATTCCAATGGATTTCACTGTATTTTGCGGTTCACGAAAATTTTCTGGATTAATATGTAGAGTAGCAGGTTGTGGAAAATAAGACGAATAGGAACTAAAATTAAAGGTTAGTTGGGTGGGTGGTTGGTTGGCATACTTTGGGTATATACATATATATACATATATATATATACATATATATATATATATATATATATATATTCATAATTTATATATTTGTATATAAATTTTAAAACAAACATTTTCCACATAATATATGCAGCTGACTTAGCTTAACAAACCTTTCACTTTAGAATTATTTGGCCAATTTTCCAAAAGTTGTTACATGACGTGAAAAATCTTTTTTTCAGTGGGATTCTAATTCTCATTCTCACCAATCAAATTCAATATTTGTATTTGAGAATAATAAAATATTTGTATTCAATTCAAACAAAAAACTGATATTGGCACAGGCCTACATGTTAAAATGGTTATTCCTTCTATTTAGTGTAATTTATTGTTGTAGGTTTATCCAACGAAAGCTGCCAGTGGACATTCATATATTTTTCTCAAAACAGTTTTTTTAAGACTATAGATATTAATAATGAAATCAGTTTTGAAAATGTGGTATGTGTCAGAAAAAAAATAGGTATGTAGGTCACAATACTTACAATTTATCACATTTTCCAGCATGTAAACAAAGATTTTTTGGATTAACATTGCTACTCTCCCTGTATAACATGTCATCCAATGTGGTGGTACTTATGCTGCTATTGCACAGTCCCAATACGTTGAAAAGGAGAAAAGAAGCAAAGAATACGGCACAGCTACTTTAAGAAAGACATGACATACCTTAAGCTCATTTATTATCCTTTAATCCACACTTGGAGACTCTGAAGTATTGGTGTTCTCAATGTAATACTTAACGCTCAATGCTGCGTATTTTAAAAGCAAGGCTGTAAAACATGTGCTGTACCTAGGTACTACCACATTTAACCACAGAAGGCTCGCCCTCGCGTATGTGTCGCAACTTTAATTTTGGGAAAAAAATAAATCCAACATACATTTTCACACGTGGGTTGCCCTCCAATAAGGATCGCACCTTCACATAAGTTCCACAGATACACGAGGAGTCCCTCGTGTTCCGTGTCTCGGCTTATTGGCTCCTAAGAATTAAGCACTGGTTCTTCTTTGACTGTTTACTACAGGAGAGTGCAAGGCAGCTCACTTTTCCCACCCCCTCATTTTTTAGGAGCTAACCAATTTCCAGCATTACCCGACAAAAATACTAAAGGAAAATTTTGCTATTTTTTATACCCTCGTTTCCCTCTCGCCTATTCCATTTGATATGATTACCCATCCCTTTTCACAAAGAGAGAGAAGAGGCGGCAAGCTACTCTTTGCCAGTTCCTTTATCAAAACTAAAACTCAAATTACTGGCAAACTTGTGCAGGACTGGACGAATATAAAATGTAGACTTATAAGCAACAACGATGGCTGCAATTTGTCATGGTACGTTCAGTTGAAAGCATAGGAAATCTCACGCAAAAACAATGATGTTTGGGAACAGTTGCACCATAAACACCTATAAAGATAGACACCGTAACTGTGTAGGGTGCCAGTTCATGGACATTCACGATGAGAGGGAGGAAGAACCGTCTACACTTGCCACAAGCCTCACGTGCACACTCTCTCTCTCTCTCTCTGGCTGGTTTATGTTTAGATTTCCCCCTCCCCTCCCGCTGACAAATGCCACACTTGCGCAGCGCAGCAGACAGGTCACTAGCTAGCGCCGACCGCGCTGCTACCGTAGCTTCACGCGACTGCCGAGACATTTTGATCCAACAAATTATACTTACTCATGGAGTTATATAAGTGAAAAACCAACATAGGTTAGCTATTTAAACACATATTCAACCACACAGCATAATATTTCTTTTTTAAACAAAGGTGAAAAACTTGCATAAGGGTAGCACTACATTTTTTTATTAACTAAAAATCGGCATGAATTGCGCAACCCATACGAGGGTAAATACGATATGTACATAACAACACACTAAACATGTACTCTATTGCTAACAATTCCAAACAAATAAAGCCTCTACAAAAATATTTACCTAACTAATTAAATTATACTTCTTTTGCATTGTTGATTAATAAAAATTTGAGACATTTCTATTACTGGATACCTGTAATACCTTTATTACTTTAAGTAATTTTGCTATAAAACTGATTAGGAATTCTAATTTTGATATACAATAGAATACAATTGAAACGAGCCTTTAAACAAAGCATGGCATGTTCAATTTCATCGCCATTTATTCATTTGGCTTCATAAATGATGGCAGGTTTGAGATAAATGAAAACTGCAAAGCAGTTAAACTAAATTTCAACAATTTTTACAAATCATAATTATTTTTCACATGAGAATGAACACAAAATTTGTATATTCTAGAAAATAAATAAATAAATTGGAAAGCTAAACTCACTACCTTTACCTCGACTCGGCTCTTTTCCTCCTGATCTTCTTGCGGCAGCCCTTGCCGTACCAGCCCGGGTTGACGGCGGGAACCTTGCAGAGAGGCGACTCGTCGTCCTGCTTGGGAACGAGGTCCTCGCCCGCCACGTCAGAGTCCTCCTCGTCCTCCGCCCCCGTCTCCCCCTCCTCGCTGCCCCTGTCGCAGCACTCGCAGATGGCGGCGTCGGGGTCCGAGCCCAGCAGCAGGATCTTGAACTCCGGGCGGCGGGGGACGTAGAACAGGCAGCTGGCCGAGCCGTGCCGCGACACGCAGAAGGGGCAGGTCGCGTCCCTCCCGCGCACCGTCAGGTCGAGGGCCGTCTCCTGGTGGCACGGCCCCACGTCGCACTGGCACCTGCTCACCAGCTTGTTGGGGCAGCACAGGAACCGGCGGCCGCCCTCGCCGCTCAAGTCCGGCCGGCGGTCGAACACGGAGCTCACGCCCGTGATGGTTTCCTCCGGCCCGAGGCCGCGGGCGGCCACGCTGCGGAACGGGTCCAGCAGCCGGCTCCACTCGAACCGGGCCCCGGGCTTCTGGTCCAACTCCACGCTGACGAAGTGGAACCCCCCTCCCGCGACGGGCTCCTGCTTCGCCGGGTCCGGGCCGGCCAGCTGCGGGTGGGAGGTGGTGTGCAGCTCTGCGGGGTGGAGCCCCGTCGTGTGGGTGAATATGGGGTCACCCTCGCGCGAGTACGAGGGAACTGCGATCTGCAGGTGCTCCATCACCTGCCGCATCACCTCGTCGCATTTCCCTGCCGCAAGCAAGCAGACCACACACATGGCACACAGTTATGAACAAGAGTACCAGACATTCAGTTATGATATTTTTAATGCAATTACATTTTACAGTATGGCCACTATTCTTCAGGGTGGCCACTATATTTGTGATAAAAAATTCCAGGTTTTTTCCAGGTTTTTCCAGGTATTTTCAAGATTTTCCAGGTTTTGCAATATATATACAAAATGACATGTTTTTTGTAATACATGATACAAAGCACACATTTTAAAACACGGAACTGTATAGTACTAAATATAAAACAAAAGTGCACAAAATGTGATACATACCCAACTAAAAAAACAGGTGGCAGTTTACTAAATATATATTTGCCACATAACTTTAACCTTTTTTGTGTTTAAAAATTTCTTCGTCTATGAGAGCGGTCTGTTTTAAGGCATCACTCATTATTTTGACTTTTATTGCCCTAAGTTCCCTGAGGTTCTTTTTTTTTTTTTTTTTTGAACCAAATATATTTGGTATATTTTGTGCGTATTAAACAGGGCACAACACTGGCCGGCTGGTGGTTGTTTTCATTCAAAACGTGGCTAAAGAACTTGCATGGATCAGGCTGAAAACATCAGGCTATACGTGTAAGTTATAAGGAATCTTATTAGTGTCATGAATTGAGAAATGTTTTTCGAGTAGATACACACATCGACCTACCGGATGCTCGCCCGTGTCTTGTTTTAACTGTCGCAGCGATGTTTATTTTGACAGCTCAAGCAATTATCTTTTCCCGTGAGTTGATAGAAAAAGGTCGCTTCACACAGCATAAAAAAAGGAGCTATGCCACTTATTCCCCACGCAGGAAACACACTGGCTGCTGTCTGTCATCCCCCGCATTTCCCCCTTCCTTTCTTCTAACATTCCACGTCCCGCCTCTCGCGCGAGCAATAACGAAGCGATGTAGCAGTTGCACCACGCATTGGGTCGTGTTTATGCTTTGCTGGTGACCGCAGGAGGTCCAACATGCTTTTATTCGGTATATATGATCTTTCATTGCGTTTTTTTTTTAAATATTTTTTTCTGTTTTTCACATTTTGGTCGAAATTTCCAATTTTTTTACGGTTCCCGAGAATGTACTCGTAAAATCACTGCTTCGTTAAATCCCGTGTTCGTGAAATCGGGGTTCTGGTGTACATAATAATTATATGTTTAGTATTATTATTTTACAAATTTTAAGTGGACATAGCATTACCGACGTTAAAGGTAAGTTAATGCGGAAGGTTTATCGGCCGGCCTCAACACGCTGCGAATATTCATAAAAAAACGTGCAGTGTCGTTAGTTACTGAACATATTTGACAGTTTATTGATAAGCGATGGATTACAAGACGTCGTAGTTTATAACACCGCTAAACCGTTGGAAGCTACTAGTATAAATTAAAGTACTAATAAAACTTTGTTACAGGAAGCGTGGGCTTCATCCTGAGCAGGTTGAGTGGAAACAAAATTCTGTAACTTGCAGGTTTCTTGATTGGTTATTTATAACTCTATTGTAATTCTTAGATTTGGCATGGCTTGTAAATGCTCCCCTACCCATCGTATCGATCTTGAAACTTTTATTGCATATCTTGCATCTCGCACAAGTTCTGTCTTTCGCATCCTCAGTAGCCCATGGAACCTCAAGACTCATAACGACAGGAATACCTAGTAGACATTGCCGCAATAGCTTCCTAACAAACTGCACAGCGTAAGACTAAAACCGCTCGAAGACTTGTACTGAACAGAACAAATTAGAACAACACCCCGTGTTGCACGCCGTAGTGCGGTTCATATTCCCCCTCCCCCTCTGCCTCTTAGTGACGTATTGCGTCTATAAGGAAAGAAGAAACATGACACGCCTGGGAACACTACAGTCGCTGCCAACATGACACTGTACAGATTTGCCGCGTGATTATCAGACGCCACGATTTACGTCTTATATAAGTTGTGCGCATTTACACCGCAGCATTTGCCCAGGAAAGAAATAAAATTCCAGACAGTTTCCCGGTTTTACCCGGGCCCTTTCAAATTCCCGACATATTCCCAGTTTTTCCCGTTTTCCCGGTTTGGTGGCCACCCTGATTCTTAACTGATGAACACAAATTCGTATTTGTTTACAGTTAAAGAGGCAAGATTGTATGGTGAATAGCAATAAAACCTGAAATAACAGCGAAATTAAGTCAATACGTCACCAAATACTGAAATGGAAGTGAATACACCGTAAAACACCAAAATTCAAAGCTAAACTTAAAATGCATTGAAATTCCCCTCAATACCCCATTTTGTTAATTAAATATTTAAAAATTAATAAATATTTAGTTAAGGCATTTATGTAATAACCCCAACTACCTATAATGTAAGTAAATAATTTATTTTATTTCTATTTCTATGTTAAGTAAATAAAAGCAGTCTAAACACTCATGGCTAAAGCCTACAGAAAAACAGCTCAAGGATTTATAATGATTTTGGGTTTTGAACATTGCATATTTATTTTTTTTTTAATTCATTTAATAGTATTGAAATAATAATACAGTAACAAAAAAGTATAATTTAAATTTGAAATCTTTATGGCACCAGATATTAATTTAAACCATATGATTAAATTTTAAGGTTATGCAGGTTAAGTAGTTTGAATAACACCATTTCATTGTTTGATATTTATGTAAATTTTATATATTAAAAAAAAAATACTATACAAAATAAAAATGATAATGAAAATCTTGGTTATAGATGCTCCATTTAAAAAGAAGTTTAGCTGTACTTTATTTTTACAAATTTATAGATTTCTTGTGAACTAAAGAACATTACACAATAATACTGAATGTTTAAGTTGCATATTACGCTTAACGTACAGTTATTAATAAATCCAGTATTTTTTTACAAACACATTTTAAGTGTCTTGCTGCGAATCATTTGAAGTAGTTGATCAACATTATTGTGCTTGATATGTACTTATTACTACATGTGTTTAATTTTTAATGACCATTGAAAAGAAAATCCAATATTTTTAATATGAAATTTTAATTTTTATAATACCATAAAATCTTGGCTCTATTTTAGTATATTCATGGTTTGTTCACACTTTTTTGAAACCCTACTTAAAATCTACTTTCAGATTACCTACCAATTTTGTATTTCTCCGCCACTTGTAAACATTGCCTTATGACTTTCATGTAGTTTTTGTCACCTCAAGCTAAAGTTTAAGACAAGTTATGGTAGAAGAAAATTATAATAACTGTATTAATTGTCATTTCGTCTCAAGAGAGAGACAACTGAATATCAGTGGAGCAATCAACATGAGAGCTGCCACATGAGACATTATTTCCGATCCTGTGAATACGGCAAAAGAACAAGTTTCAACAACATTCATACAATTACTGTGTTTTCTTGTATAATCGTCGCACATTTTATTCTAAAATCAAGTTTGAAAAGTAGGGGTGCGACCATTATGTGGAAAAAAAAATTTGTTAGGTAAAGTTATTCATTAAACAAAACCCGTTCATGGAAAGTACGTTTATTTAAAAAAAGGTGGAGTATACAAGAGCACGCCAAACAATCTATATTAATAATTCCTTAAACAAAAACCTTTCTTCAACTTTAAATAGAAAAACCAAAACTGTAACGCGAACGCAAGTGTCGTAGTACACACTTGCCACGAAAGAATGCGGGCTATCAAATGTAGTTAACTCGGCGCCTGACAGATACCGCACGTTGCATCCAATCGGCGAGATATCAATATTTTACTACGTGCGCGCGCTCTATACGGGAAGCAACATAACCAAACATGAATGATGCGTTGGCTACATTTTTGTAAGCGGTACGCCGCGGTAACGCAATCAGATAAAGGAAATACCGTTTAAAAACGTCTTTAAAACAAAATTTACACGTCAGACAACTTTGTATTTCCGTTAATTAAATAAATAAGTGGTAATGACTGAAACAAACTTCAGATAATACCTACACCGCGGCGACGCAGATGATCAGATAAAGGAAATAACGTTTAAAAACATCTTTATAAGAAAATTTACATGTCAAACAACTTCGTATTTTTCCATTAATTTATTAAGTAAGTGGTAATGACCGAATAAATATTAGATTTCTACTTTAAAATACATTGTTTTATACGGTAAAGATACCTACACAAAGCGCTCAGCATCTACTAGCGGGACCAAAAACATCATGCGACGTTTACGAGAGAATTTTTTTTTTATCCCAATTTTGACAGCCTAAAATATGGTTGCGACGATTACGCGCGTGCGACCATTAAGCGATAAAACACTGTATTTTAGTCTTAAATATGAAACATTACTTAGTTTCATATGGTATATATTTTATTTAATGTTTTAATTTTCTACTAGTATAGTCATTAACCTGAGTTTGTGATGACATGTTATACTTGGCTATGACGGTTGCTGCTCTCCGGCACCAAGATGCGAAATGTAAAGAGTAGGCCGGTGCGAATATTCAAATTTTAGGATACGAATAAAAATAATAAACTATTTGTATTCAACTCAACATCGAATAATAACACTTCAAAATAACGAATATGTAGGTATTTGTTTGCTTACAGATACTTGACATAATATACATCGTGAGTTTGTCATATACCATATACAGATGTAAATACCCCTTTTTTGATGTTTAATGGGACTTCAGAATCAAAAACATGAACAATAAACGACATTTAAAAAATGCAACAAGTATTCAAAGTTTTTTTTCGCTACTTTCTCGCTAAAAATTAACAGAAAAAATTGTGTAAACAATTCAAAACATGGAATATTTAATTTCAAAATTAAAAAATAAATATTATTTGTAATCTTTCCATCACACGTACTGCAAGTGGGGAGAAAAGAAGTCAACAACCATGGACTACCACACCCCAAAACCAGACACTCCATTGATATGGGCATTAAAAGAAGTAATCGTCATAGTTTCAACAGCATAATGTAAATAGATAGCCGCAATTGATCTAACACCATATGATACAGAAGCAGCTTACTTGCTGTACATATCTATGACGAAACAAACATTGAGACTCAGAAGTATACCAAAAAAACCTAAATAATGGTTTAAAGTTAAAGATGAAATTAGCAAAAAATGTATTTAAAATAATGCTGAACTAAAATACAAATTACCTGGTGCCAGTTAACAACTAAAACTTGGGAATAACTAGGGTTTAAATATGTAAATATAAGCTTATTCAACCACTACTTTGGGATATTAGAATTCGCGAATAAATTGGTATTCGTATTTGCTTCAAACTAAAAAACTGATATTCACACGGGCCTAGTGAAGAAAGAGTATTCATAAAGCTTAAACCATGAGCACTCAAACTTGTCCCTCCTGTCTACATAAATAAGTATGGCAAAAGATTTAATAAGCTTTGACGAAGATTGAAATAAATATATTAAAATAAAATAAAATGACTTTCGTTAAATCATTTTGTATAAAACATCAACCTACTATTCCTTACCAACCAATGTTTTAAATTCAGGTGCAATACAATTAATCCTCATGATTAAACAAAAGTGACATGAGAATACAAATACTGCTAGGTGATGTTTACCATTAATCTTCAGAACTGCTTGTTCGTCCTTGGGAGTCCACTGCAGGTTCACGATGTACAGCTTGGGTCTCTTCTTGACCGGCCGGTCCATCCCCCACAGCCACGAGTACTTCTTCAGCACCTGCGCAACAACACACACCCGTCCCAGTGGCTGGACAACGCTCAACCAACACTCACCTGTCCCAGTAGATCAACAATAGTTGTAGGTACTTAAAAATGTCCCATCAATCACTGGCACTTAAAAAATGTTTATTCGCAAGTCACTCAATGTCTGTCAAGTTCCACAGTTCGCACTCCTCACTGGATCAAGGCTCAACAGTGGTTCGCCCCTTACCTCCTGCCTGTCCATACACACACACAGTATCGCTCCGCTCAGTAACTGCACTCTCACAATCTCATCGCTCCGTATCGCAACACTCTCAGAGGGGGTCTCTCACCCTCTGCCTCGATGTCGCACTTCCCTTCACTCGCGGTACTCTCCCAACTCGCTCTGAACTCCCGTGGAGGCCGGCGTCCCTGCTTAAGTACCTCAGGGACACTCTTCTCGAACCGACGAGAGCGGATGTGACGAGTCGCGTCATCCCGGGCCGACCCAATGCCCGAAAAATTAAAAAAAAAGGCTGCGTTTATTCTCGCCACACTGTGCGGCGTCCCGCAGAAACCCCAAGGCTGTTTAGCGATAGATAACAGCGCCGAGGAAGGACGATGTGTGTGGGAACAGAGGGGAGGGGGGTAGTGACGACCCTTGTAATCTGGCCAGGCATGCATGGCATGACTTACGTCAGTGGACGGCACATGACAGGCAGGTGACGCCAGTGGCTGTGCAGGGCTTCTAGCCAGCTCCGAACCTGGTATCATGATCTGGTCTCTCGTGTTCATAACAATGTGTTTAATTTACTTACGTAATACATATATATTGAAAGAAAAATATTTTGGGGAACGGTATTAGAGTTAAGCGCAAAAATAAACATAAATAAGCCTAGTATACTTCGGCCCATGTTGAATTTTTTTTATAGTTTACTGTTTTTAATCCAATATTTTAACTTAGAATATTTTTTTCTCAAATCCCAAATCTTTTTCCTCGAATCCCGAAAATTCAAAACACTGGAGATTTTGTGGAATTCGAGGATTTGAAGATTCGACCGGCCCATCCCTAAAATAAAACCATAAAAACTTTAGACTACTCATAACATATGCATTGCCAATTTTTCTTTGTTGATAATTGTTCGCATCAGATATACTCTACACCGTATCTTTACTGTATTGTGCAGCTGGGTAATGCCGACCTTGAGGCTGGAGCCGAGGCACAGGATGACGTCCGCGCCGTCGGCCGCCCGGCAGGCCCCGGACCAGTTGAGGGGCCACTGCAGGGTGCCGCGCTCCCCGAAGTGCACGATGGTGTCCACCAGCGGGGTGGCGCACACGTAGCAGCGCCGGCGCGTGCGGTGGCTGAACCTGGCCGTGTGTTCCGTCACGTCGAACAGGCGCAGGTACTCGCGCGCCGGCTTGCAGCTGCGGCACACCTGCGCACACGCCCGCCATCCCGTCCCTCACCGCCGACCCCTTACCCGGGCACACACACGGTGCGCAGAGCTCCAGGGAAAACAACGCAATCTCAAAACTACTCGAGCCATCTGAGTGGGGTCTGCTTACGAAAAGCATTTTAGAGTTCGCCGAGGGCCAGAAAGTACTTTCGATTTCGGATTTAGTTTTTAAACTGTATTTTCAGAAGAGTTAAAATGGCTAAAACGCATGTTTTCAGAGTGATTTTTAGGCGTAAAACAACCAGTACAGATTCTTGAAAGCACTTAAGGGACTTGCATTACGCCTTTATCATCATTTTTCAGCCATATAATGTTACGGTCACCGCTCAGATCTCACAGTTATCCTGTGACGACGAGACAACTGCGCGGCATTTCAGAGCCTTGCGCTTAGAGGCGATACCGCGCTAGAAGCACCAACGATCGTCGCGCTTATCATCCCGCCTCACCGACACACGTACACCCCTGACGAGGCGGGCCCCTTAAGATATTTCTGTTATGTGCTTACTGATCAAGGATAACTTCTAAATAGGGTTATGACTGTGTTCATGGACCAGTCGCACAACAGGGTAGGCAGCTAGCAAACCTGTGATAAAAATTTTAAGTAAATACCAAAAAAATTGTGGATCGTGCTACACTTCACTATTGCAACAGGAAACTAAACACTATTTTTATCACAGTACAGTTGATAGCACTGACGTCAATGCGGGTTTTCAAAAAGCTAATATATTTACCATGAAACAGGAATAGAAGAAAAAGACTTTGTGTAACACTTGAATAAGAGTTGGGAAGGGGGGAAATAGGATGCATGTGTGTACATGGAACCGGTAAAAATAAAAATAAATCTCTGCTAAAATATTAAATTCTTCGGTAATAACATTTAAAAAAAAATTCCCTTACTATATAAAATGATATAATGCTATTTACAGTTACACTTTTAATTTCTGTGGAACGTATTCTTTGTTAACTTTTAAAATAATACATAGTATTTATGCACAGTTTCATTTAGTAAAATCAAATAATATTTATAATAAATTCATGAAATATGTACAAAGAATTTCTAAAATATTTCGAATACAGAAATATTGCCACAAAAAGAAAACCCAATTTTAGCAGCAACCAATTTCAAGCCTAAGACATTAAGGAGCTGCTCATCTAGGTTATGCTGGCAACCTAAGCCTGCGAAGGTATCCAAACTCGTTGCCGGTCCCAAGCATGAGTAAAGGAGAGAGGTCGGGACTTCTCCCTGATGAAAAGGAAAGGGGGAGTCTGGGAGTATCGGGCTGTACCTCGATGTACATGTTGCCGTGGACCTCGGAGAGAGCCTGGCGCGGCAGACCGCTGCGCAGGTGGAGGCCGTCGCAGTTCTGGGACACGACGTGCTTGAGGACTCCCGCGCGGTGCAGCGCCACCAGCGCCATGTGGGTGAGAGTGGGCTCCGCCTGCGTCAGGTCGTGGCGCCTGCGACACACACACACACACACACACACCACCTTCACCTCTCGCAGCCCAGTAGCGTTTACAGTCCCCTAATTATTAACTCTGTTTCCAGCAGAGAGTATACACAAAACAAGACCTTGCACAGAGTTTGGGTCTTAACACTAAAATCTGTACTTGTCTCGGTTTGTTTGCTCCCAGCCAACTTGCTTCTTCCCTAACCACAATCCTATTTATCTTCCCTTCCGCAATCCTTGTTTCCTTCCCCTCCCCTCTCCACATTTTTGTTCCTTCCCCTCCAATCATACTTTGCTTTTAATTTTTTTTTTTTTAACTTAAACCATTTTTCTTGACAAAACCAAAGTTTCAGTTTGAAATTCCTGCTACAATGCCAAACTCCAAAAACTGTGTGCGGAAGTGCAACCGTGTAATATGTTATGTCAAACGAAGTAAGAAAAGGCGTGTTATCTTTAAAAGATTTGTGCAATGGGAGTGCATGACTTGATGTAAGTTTTTGGACATACGCCATTGCTAAGAACTTTTTCTGTTGAAGAAAAACTAATAAATAAAATAAATAAATAAAAATAAAAATAAAAATACTCAAAAAAAGATACAAAAAACACACAAAATTAAGCAAACAATTGCTGTTGTCAACAAGGATATGAACACCACAAAATATTCCGAAACAGGAATATGGTCAGCAAACAAAGAAAAAACAAAGAAAAATGTACTGAGAGAACGAAAAAATCCCCACAAATGATGACAACACAAAAATATTGAAACTGTGCTGAATTATTTTGGGTTTCAATATTTTTGTGTTGTCATCATTTGTGGGGATTTTTTCGTTCTCTCAGTACATTTTTCTTTGTTTTTTCTTTGTTTGCTGACCATATTCCTGTTTCGGAATATTTTGTGGTGTTCATATCCTTGTTGACAACAGCAATTGTTTGCTTAATTTTGTGTGTTTTTTGTATCTTTTTTTGAGTATTTTTATTTTTATTTTTATTTATTTATTTTATTTATTAGTTTTTCTTCAACAGAAAAAGTTCTTAGCAATGGCGTATGTCCAAAAACTTACATCAAGTCAAGAAAAGGCGTCTCTTCGTCAGGGACTATCCCGACGCCGGCCTCGGACAAATAATTTAATTTAATTTAAAATTGTAAAGTACAGTAAATTCAGTGTCTGTAAAATAATCTTTATTGTTGCAACCACGAGTGTGTGTGTTTACAACGGGATCCAGCTACTACGAGATAAGTTATCTGCAACTTATATTGAGGCCTATGCTATTAGCTAAAGTTAGCCATTTTTAGCATTGTAGCGTCCTTAACATGTACTTTTATTGAAACTCACTTGTGAACCTTGTAACCATTTCTAAAGTCATTTACATATCCATTTGAAATTTTAAACATCTTTTTGAAGATTCTAGCAAATTAATTTAATATTTCAACGGTGATTATAGTGGGATTCTACTCAGAGGTCTGAGTGCAGAACTTCTGCTAACCCTGAGTCATAGCCGAGGCATAAACATCATATATTTGAGAAATACTGAGCTAGTAATTATTTCACGTACATTTTTACCGCAACTGAGCGACGGTAATTTGAATTATTTGAAATATTTTCCAACTAAACTTTTACAGAAAAGTTGGTTGGTGCTTCAAGCGCGGTATCGCCTCTAAGTGAAAGGCTCTGAAATGCCGCGCAGTGTATGTTAGGTACACCTACCACTATGTACAGCCCCAAGTTGTGTCGACACTTTTCTGTAATTAGTATGTTTTCTTGTGTAAGGATAACTGTGAAATTTGAGCGGTGACCGTAACATTACATGGTTGAAAAATGATGAAAAAGGCGTAATGCAAGTCCCTTAAGTGCTTTCAAGAATCTGTACTGGTTGTTTTACGCCAAAAAAATCACTCTGAAAACATGCGTTTTAACCATTTTAACTCTTTTGAAAATACAGTTTAAAAACTTAATCCGAAATCAGAAGTACTTTTCGGCCCTCAGCGAACTCTAAAATGCTTTTCGTAAGCGGACCCCACTCGGACTCTGAAGTTTATTTTTGTTCATGTTGGCTATATGTGAATTTAATTTTCTTTCTGTTTACAATATTTACAAATAGTTTGTTTTGAATGTTAATGTGGAGGGCAGGTATTTACAGAATTTTTATATTTAAAATTAGTCAGTTTACAATATTATGTTTATATGTTAACGTATTTTTTAATCGTTATTACTGAGTATCCTTTATTGCTATAAATTACGGCCATATTGCAATAAGTTTGTTGATTTAGGCTAACAATGAATGTTTAAATTTTGTAACAATTAAATAGATGAATTTTGTATTAGTGCAGGAACGCTAAGGAAAAAAGAAAGAGTCTTTGTGGAGCCATTGATTAAGTATGGCATGATCTAGGCTTGATGTCTACTTAAAAAGTTTTTAACGTCAGGAGATGGCCTAATAACATCAAGATTTGTACTTGAGGATAATCCTGTGACATTTGGCTACGAGTGGAAAGATAAATTGTACCAATCAGGTTTGATATTGGCTTGATTTGGCCAGGTACAGAATTGTTGAGGCCTTAGGCTTTATTCTGTCAAAGAAGTCTTCAGGTAAGCCTGAAATACCTGAATAATTCAGAGCATCATAACAAGTTTAGGATCTATTTCTGATATTTATTTGACAAAGCCTTGAAAATTAGTTTTTGGTGACTGTTAATTTGGTTGTAAGATGTCCAAGTTATTACGCCAATGACTTACGTTACGCGTGGAATTCTTTTGTTTGAAGTTCACCATATTATTATTGGCACCAGACTAAACGGATAGGTTAAAAGCTACATAAGAAAGTATACTTTGTCGACAAACCCAGAGGTTAGGGATCAGAATCTCAGTGTGACCGACTGAAACTAGTTTTAGTAAATATAAACATGTTAGATGGTTTTCGTACAAACTGACGTGTACCATGAAAGTTTTGCAGTCATGATTATATTCAATCAGGGTGTCCAGTGAAAATGGATTTCAAAAATCCCTGACATTTCCCTGTTTTCCCTGACAAAATTAGGATTTGCCCTGACACTATGCTCGTTCCCATTTAAATTCTTATAAACTTTGTAAATATTTTTTACACTATAATATATGTAAAAATATACTGCGAAATTTTAAGCAACAGCAACTGTGTAAATAGGTCTAATACTAAAATACAAAATGTGAAAAAAAATATATGAAATATGTTTATTGTACTCACATATCACCATGTTCCTCAATTTCTTCAAGAGTTACTCACTAGATGGTTTTGAAAACATAAGTCAGTTCCACTTCATATTTAAAAATAATATATATAGTATTCAAATTAGCTAAGTATGCAATAGTTCCAAACTTAAAACTTTAAAAAAACCTTTTAAGTCCAATCACAAATTAAAATTTTAACAAAGGTTTTTCTTAGCAGCACTACTTTTTTAAAGCTTCTATCTGGAAGCTTAATACAGCAGCTTCTTTTTCAGCATCTTCCAAGATTTTCTTTTTCTTAGCTTCCAAAGCAGAGAGTTCAGCGGCTGCTTTTCTTGTTCTTCCTTTTCCTGTAATAACTTCTTCTGTTGTTCCGTGTATTCCTTGTATTTTAAATATGCATTACGAGCAGCATGAATAAATCTTTTAGATACGACAAAATTATCCAGACCTCCAGCTGACAAAATACCATCATGAATTGTACGCTGAGCAATCAGTGAAATGTCCAGCTGATTTTCTACCAAGCACTGTTTGTTTATTGAAAATCCCCTTTCTACTGCTGCGTTGCCATGAGACATAATAAATATTTTCAAAAAAGATGCTAAATGCCCTGTATTTTCACTACAGTAAACATTTAAAAGGTCAAACCAAAACTTATCCAGGCGTACTTTGGATCGGACATGGAGTTTCAAATGTTCCTGCACTGCAGTCAATGAACACAATCTTTTGAATTCCTTCGATATTTTATCACCTTGAATTCCAGAGAGCCAATTATGACTAACAAATATATCTAAGGCACATGACAGCCTCTTGATCGCCAAATCGGGAATAAGGGCTACAGAAGGATCAGCAAATGAAATGCCTCTTGTCAAGCTGAATGTAAGAGGTGAGCGCTTTAAAATCCTTTTCACACATTCCTGCAGGCATTTTAGACAGTCTGCTCTAAATAATTCCATATCCTTCTGACTTGCATTTTCTGAACGTAAAACCTAAGTCAATTTTTTTACTTGACAAAAGATTATTTGCAGATAAATCTATTTTGCTCAGGGTAGTATTTGCCATTACGTCTGCTTTGACAAATCTAGTCATAAAATTCTTGATGACTGAAGAAAAGTCGGAAAAGAGGTACGGCGCCATGGGGTCATTTGTTTGATATTCTTTGAGAAGTGGTTCAACTTCAGCAGCAACAGATGAAAAAAAAGCAAGTTTAGGTCCAAGTAACACATCTTTAATAGCACTTTTCACTATAACAAAACTAGCACACGTAGGTTCTGTATTTGACTTTAGACCAGCAACATAGTTCCGAAGATTTGGTAAAATTTTCAATGCTCTGTCTGCTACAGGAACGTTGTCTAACCAACGAACTGGACCAAAATTTTAGAGGAAACAAGCTGGAACCAGTTATTCTAATGTAGTCTGCACGACGAGTGGGGATGTTATGAAACAGGTTGTAAATAGCACGCAAGAATTTAACAATTTCCCAACCAGTTTCCTTCATTGCGCCTTTGAAGGCACAGTGTAATGAATGTAAGCCACAAGTGCCGATATCCAATATTACCCCCTCATCAGTACGACCTTCCTTCAAATCTTGCTTCAAGTCTTTTAAAAACCGCAAATTTACATTGGGGCCATCCATCGACACCTGTATAATTTTGTGTAATGTATTCACAGGCAAAGAGTTTTTAAAAGCACTTAACAGGTCTGCTGCAGTCGAATGGCCGAGAAATGCTGATGTAAGATATTGAGTGCAAGTAATTGAATCATCTTCATTCCAGTAACGGACAGAAATGTCCATTTGCTGTTTCTGGGCAATTTTATTTTAACTTTCATCAAAGCCAACTACAAGATGAGAAGATTTTGATATATCAGCATGCAGTTCCTTTTGAAATTCTGGAGCCAATCCGTGAACTATTGTATAGGATACTTTCGATTTTCCCAACTGCAATTTAGCTGCAATTTTGCTGTCGTGATACATCTTACGATGCATTGCTAAACTATTTTCTGCATTCCTTAAGGAATTATGAGCCATAACACAATACAAACACCAAAGTATTTCGGCACGTGTTACAGAATCATTTAATAAGTAATTTGTCAATGATTTTGATTCCTTTCTAGCACTGCCACATGTGCACGTGCAAGAACATGTTGCGGATGGGTTTAGATAAGAATTATCAGCATTCGAGGAAGTATCAGGCAGAGATTTAGAACTGCTGACTGGATCTGTTTGGAACAACGGAGGGGAAGATACTTGAGGTGAGCTGGGTACATCAGAACTAAACAATTTTGAAGATTCAGACAAAGGTGAAGAAGACTCTGAAGCAGAATTATTTTGTGACGCTGCTGATGTAGGCCTAGTTGTTTTACAGTACACTGCTATGGATGAACTCATGTGAAATCCTTGCACTCTTCTGCTGTGTTTCACTCCAGATGCATGACTGATAAGAGCCTGCTTCCCCATATTACTCAGTTCAATCCTGTGATTGCAAAGTTTGCACCAAGCTGCATATGGGCTGCCATCAATAGCCTGAGCCCATGAGAGGGATGGGTTCTGGTTCCATTCATCCCTGAATGTAGTTTTTCTGAGTTTTGAAGCCATGTTGTGACCTATTAAAATAAAATAATTTTTTACCTTTATCACACTAATCTTTAAAATAATATTCTTGTGAGAAAATTAACCTATTTTTCATTAATTAGCAAATAAACATTTCAGGCACCACAAACACAGATAAAATCAATGCAAGTACATAGGCCTATCAGCACATATTTTCTATACAAAGTAACCGTCAGCTTCAACTTCAAGCATCTTTTATAAGATAGGCCTAGGCCTAATGTAAACTTATGAACTGAAAATAAATCTGAAAAAATATAGGATATGTTCCAGCAACAATAGCTTGTTTCAGGAAATAGTCACATTTTATCTACAAAATTGCTGTGTGTTCATGTATTTTAAAAAATTTGCATTGTCTGGCCTGGCCTACTTCGAAGCAAGAAAAATGCCTAACTAACGTAAAATTCAAAAAATAAATAATATAGTACGTTACAACATGACTTGTGTTTGACCCGATTTATAAACTCTGCAAGCACGCATGTCCGAATCAAAAAGTTGAACTCTCACCTTCTTAATGTTCCGGTTTATAAACAGTTTATAAACCGGAACGTGAAAAAAGGTGAGTGTTCTACTTTTTGCTTTACTCAGACATGCGTGCTTGCGGAGTTTACAAACCAAGAACATCACGAACTGTTGCCGAGCGAACAAAACAAATTAGGCAACAGTTTGCGACTTGCCCATAGAGCAACTATAGTAGAGTATACATACATTTTGTTTCTTACCTTTGTTTGGCTGATGATATAATAATTCACTTATCCATCAACAAAAACGATAACCAAAATCAACAAGAGTACACAAATGCGCGCCATTTTGGCCAGCCTAACAGGCCGCAATGTGTACAGCCATGTGCCGATTATAATCGATACGTCGATCATTGTGTACGCGGCGAATTGAACAATCGATATGCATATTGTATCGTGCTGCTGCGTGAAGAACAAACACGGCCAAAATTTCCAGACGATTTTTAAAAAATCCCTGACATTTCCCTGACTTTTCCCTGACACACGAAATTCCCTGACAATTACCAGTTTTCCAGGTTTTCCAGGTAGCTGGACACCCTGTCAATCATAAAAACAGTATTCTCAGCCAATTTTAAAACTGACTCTACTATAGCTATGTTTATAGGTTATTTTTATTAGAAGGAACTGTTTGAGTAAGGTTTGTTTCAACGTAATTGAGTAATGTTAATTGGTGTATTTTTCACGTATATAACACTTTTCAACCACTGTTTTATGTACAAGAAGGTATTATGTAATCTGATGGTTTTGTTTGTGTGTTATGTTGATTGAAGTATTTTGTTGCATGGTAATTCAATTTAACGGCACTATTAAAATACTTTTATTTTGAATATTTTGGGTGATTTGCACATAATAAGTGTTGAAAGAGTATCGTGCAACTTCATAGGTACCTGTTTGTATATATATTTGTTGCAATTAATTTTATTACATGAATAATAGTAGGAACATGGCGCCCATTTTTCTTAGTTCTGAATACAAATATTAGAAAGGTTGACGTGCAGCGTGCCGCGCACATCTGTAATCTCAAAGCCGTCAGCCCCTTCCTTCCTAAACATGTGCGGGCCGTCACCGCCTGGCCGCCGCCGCCGCACCGCCCGTTGCCAGGGCAACCACGCCGCGTCCTTGGTTGCCATGCCAACCAGCTGGGTGCGCGCGTTCCATTCCCTCACCGTCCACCAAACCCTCGCCCACCCCTCTCTATACGGGCCAACCGAGTATGCGCGCATACTCCCCCCCCCCCCTCCAACACCATCATCGGGCGCCACCCCGCCTACCCCCTCAACCATCAGGCCAGCACGGCACGTCCGACGGCTGGAGTTCTTGGAAGCGGCCAGCGATTCCCAGAAACCCTCTCCTTCCGACGTCACCCATCGGCCCTCAGGAGGGGTATATAAAGCGCCCTTGGCCAAGGAAGTACCCAACCCCCGCATGGTAGACTCTTTCTACTCTGGCCAACTCTTCATCCAGACCATCCTCTGTCTCCTGTACTTTCCTACAATTAATGCATGTAAACTTGCATCCCGCATGAAAGTGCCCAGGGTATTCCCTGTGTCTATGCAGGTTTTACCTGGGCCCAACTTAACTAGTAGTTTAGACTAGAGATAAGAGTGAGGGGAGTTAGTCATGGCAACAATCGCTGCCATGGCTGGCCAATCCCCTCCTAGCACACGATGCATGTGACCCTTTCCCTGCATGGCTAATCCCAGCATGACTAAGGCGTGATAGGCTTCGGCTTGAGACGCACTTAAGTCACTCCCTAACCCGGACCCCTCCCAAACACACTTAGTTTTTAGTTAGGTTAGGGAAAAAAAAATCGGAACAGGCAGTTGGTGCCCCAGGGGCACCTCAGCCGGCTCACCGCGCCGCCAGCGCCGAGCCCATCATTGCTGCTCGCCGAGCCCATCATTGCTGCTCGCCGAGCCCATCATTGCTGCTCGCCGAGCCCTCAGCGCCGAGCCCTGCAAGACGCCCGAGTGCCGACGGTGGCAGACTACGGCCAACCGCTATTAGCCATAGCGACAGATAGGACCTGCCTGTCTATAGGCCGCAGAGTAGGAGTATTGAACCAGTTCAGAAACAACTTGTACAAGGGAAGGCTGTCACCCCGCTTGTGACTTGAGGGAATAAACCTGTCTACTGAGACAACGTGTATCATTTCGGGGAGAGGGAAGACCCGGGACACCCTGGCCACCTAGCCAATGCAGCCTGCGACATTACCCGGAGGGAACGGTGCACAGCAGTCATCCGAGCTCCCGCAGCCGCCTTCGCAGCCACCGAGTCTCCAGGGTAAGCCACAACCGACCGATGCCCTTCTCTCACCGAAGAGCGGTCAACCACCGACCCCAGGCACAGACCAGCTCAAGTGCCACACCTCCCACCTATCCTCTCCCAATCCCAGTAGAGGGTGATTCCCGTGACCCAGCCCCATGGGTCTACTAAAAAAGCCTGAGACCGAGCTGCAGCCGAGAGGAGACAGCGTGGGGCAGCCCGACTCCCTCAACAGCATACTTCCCAGCACCCCTCCGAACCAAACCAACCCAGGCATCTAAAGGGCGGGTGATTGACAAGGCGGTGCTAAGGGCCCTCAAAGAGACACGACCAGTCACCTCCAGGGCATCCCTCGGTGGGGAAAAGTCCCCGAGCTGATCAGGCGATTCCTACCTACTCCCCCCCAGAACCTTCACTAAGGAGGACAACCGTCAGCCAGGCAACCCCTCTCCAATCACCAGGCAGCAAACACGAATCGTAAGCAAAGGGCGTCTCCACTATCCGGAGCTGCCGCGCTGCGCGACAAGGTATCACACTCAGATCACATAAATTCACACTCTACACTTTGTAAGTAAACATAATTGATTTATCGAGGTGGTAGCAGTGTTGGATCACATTGGGTAGGCGTACAGAAGTGGCGCCCAACATGTAGACAACAGGCATTAGGCAACACACACACTAATTATTTCACACGAGAGGTTGACAAATATTTAGCTAATTAATTTTCAAGTCATTCTGAGTAACAAGTTGTCACTATCTTATAACATAAGTTTCTTTACATACAAGTATGTTTTACTTTAAAAGTAGTCTTATAATCAAGGTCAACTAAATTCTGCCTAGCACATATTTTTTTTAATTTGTGATTAAAATACATTTCATTCAAAGTCTCCTCATAATCAAGATTATAATATGTTCACTGTTGCCTCATATTCCAGGTTGTATTACCATATTTACCCACTTATGGGTGGCACATTTTATGCCAATTTTTAGTTTAAAAATATGTAGTGCAACCCTATGCTAGTATTAGACTTTGGATTCCATAATAATAATAATAATAAAAATAATAATAATAATAATAATAATTTACTGTGGTTAAAGTGTACATAAATAATTAATCTATGTTTGTTTTTAATAAATATAAATTCACGAGTAAGTATAATTTGTTTAATCAAGATATCTCAACTGTAGTGTGAATCTCTATTAACAGTGCAGTTACTGTGAGTATGCATCTGCCGTGTACCGGGTCTGCTGCACTCCAATGAAATGAGGGGGGGGGGGGGGGAATTGTGTGTGTGTGTGTGTGTGTGTGAGAGAGAGAGAGTGAGTGAGTGTGTGTGTAATTGTGTGTGTGAGTGAGTGAGTGTGAGTGTGTGATTGTGTGAGTGTGATTGTGTGAGTGTGTGTGAGTGTGTCAGTGAGTGTCAGTGAGTTAGTGAGTATGTGTGTGAGTATGTGTGTGAGTATGTGTGTGAGTATGTGTGTGAATGTGTGTGTGAATGTGTGTGCAAGGCCATGTGGCAGTGTTGACAGTTCTCCCTCCCTCTCATCGTTGTAAATGTCAGTGAACTGGCATGCACACAATTCATATGTCTATCTTAACAGGTGTTTAAGAAGCAACTGTAACCAATCATTTTTGAATGATATTTCCCATTCTTTCAACTCAAAATTCCGTGACAAAACTGAAGCCATCATGGTGTTTATAAGTGCACCTTTTATATTCCTCCAGCCCTGTACAAGTTGGCTGGTAATGTGAGTACTATATGAGGAAAGGAACTTACAAAGAGTAGCTCCGCCACCTATTCTCTCTCCGCGGCAAAGGGATTGATAAAAAAAAATTGGTTGTCTGTAAAGTCGGTTTACGGACGATAGTTTAACGTGACGTCATAACAAAACATTGATGAAATGATTGATTCAGAAGAAAAGGAAATATCATATTCGGCCTGAGACTGAGCCGTAATAGGTTTTCGCAACCAAACCATTTAGGCATTAAAAATGTTATATTCTTTTAGGAAGAATTTTTTTTTAATTTTGTCTATCTTTTGTATGATAAAATCTACCTATGCATACTTTTATGAATAAAATTGAATCATTTTTATTGAATTATCACTATTTTGTATGGATACAAAGGAGTGAAATGAAATGTACAATTTAATTAATAAATTTACTTTTATTTGCATTCATTATTCAAATATATTTATTACTTTTGAAATGTTACGTGTGCCGTATTTATTTTTACAAGTACAAAAAAAAATTCGCAACTGCCGGGATTCGAACCAACAACCTTACAATTAGAAGATAGCGCCGCTGATCGCTCGCCCACGAGGCCATATTCGATCATAAATAGTTTCAGATGTTATATATATATATATATTTATAAAAATTTTGTTCACGGTAGGGGAATAATATTATTTCGTTTTTATAACTCGATTTTATAACAAATACACATCCCAAATACACCAAACTTATTTTTAATGTGTTACAATATTTTTTAAAACATTGTGCAAAAGATCCCGGTTGTAATTTGAATTATTATGTGTAACTGTAAAACACCATTGTTGGTTCAAAACGTATTTGAATATTCAACATTACTTTTAAATAACTGTACCGATTGTGCTGAAAATCGGTGGACAATCGTTAAATTACATAATATTAATAATTCAAACGACGAAAATATGATTGAAAAGTCAAATCGATGGTCGTTCCAATCGAGTGGAAGAGAGATGCCACTCATGTGTAGGCCCTACAATGAGCATGAAGAGAGATGCCACGCATGCGTACAATGAGCAAATAGGACACATCCGTAGTGGGACATCCGTAGTGGGACACTTTTTCGTGCGTGCAGCCGGCATTCATCGATTTATTAGACGTTGTCACGTCAAAAAATAACAAACAAAAGGGTATAAAAAATCGTAGTCTTCTCCTTTGTCTTTTTGTTAGGTATTGTGAGAGTTGGAGGGGTCATAAATATGGCGTGGGTGGGGAGTGGGGGCTGCCTTGCACTCTCCTGTAGTACACAGACAAAGAAGAACTTACCTGCCAATAAGCTGAGACACGGAACACAAAGACTTCACTTCTATCCATGGCACTCTAGTGAAGACAAATATGGTGTGACCCTTATTCGAGAGCGACCCTTACAGTGAAAAATTTAAGATTTTTATGCCCATCATTAAATGTGCGACCCACACTCAGGAGTAACCCTTCTGCTGGCAAATACGGTATGTATTTGAAGACATCCTACATTAGATAACTTTATTTTGCTCTGCAGTGTATTCATATGAAATAATTATTTATTTCTATTTCCCCCTTTTATTTTCAATAATATAAATTTCATTTCAGGGGCAGAGAGTTCTCGCATTACAGAAAGTTAGGTGGCTTGAACCAGGGAACAAACGAGAGAGCTCGGACCGCACGCACCCCACGTCCTTGCCCTGCTGCAGGAGGGTCCAGATGCCGTTGGAGCCGCGGTAGTCGGGGATGCGGGCGGCCGTGCTGATGCCCGCGCCCGTGTACACCACGAGGCGGTGAGCCGTGGCCACGGCTGCCGCCAGCTCCCCACACTTCTCCCCCAGCACGCACGGGGCGTCCTCCAGCTCCTGCAGCCGGTCCTTCAGCCGCTGCCGCCTCGCCAGCCTGCCCGGCACACCGCGGCACACGTCGCAGTTCACTTCCGTTCCCGCGCGACACCTTCTCTCAGCCACGTAACCAGCTGCTTGTCAATTCAACTTAAAAGCAACAATCAGAAGCTGAATTACATCTCGCATGACTTCGTCACCACTTGTGATATTAATAAGTGTGGTTTATATTGAAAAGTTTTTTATGACAATATTCAAGAAATAATAGTTTGAAAACTTAAGTCAAGGAAAGTAACATTTCCAAAACGTTATCATCGGTGTGAACTTGGAAGATAAGCTACATGGAGAATAGTTGAGTTCGCAACAAGAATTATTATTAAATGAGTTGAATGAATTGTTAGTGGATAGGCTTACCAAGAGCCAATACACAGCAACAACTACTCATAGATTTTAATTATACATAGTGGACAGCCATAGTATAAACCACTATAAAGAAATGCATGAACTTCGGTTTTGGTGTAGAAGAATCGGAGAAAAATTAATGATTGTTGTACTATGTTGATTCGTCATATCAAGTCACGAGAACAACACCCAAACCAGTTTCTGCATTCTGGAACAATTCATGAGGACTATATGACAAGTTTACACTTTTGAATACACATTTGAATACAGATCACTAAGGTATTTATAGGGTTTATGCTCCATGATCTGTAGATTAGAAGGTGTAAAAGGATAATTTATGAATGAAAGTGTTCATTTTGTGTGTCGAACAGTAGTCTTTACTTAGTAAACCTGGCATACTACTGAATTATATTATTTCCACAGAGACATTTTGTTTTGATTTCCTCAGAGACATTTACACACTACTGTTTACATGTAACACCAGGGGATATCTGATGATAAAAATTCTCTATTCATTGATCTTCAATTGTAGAAAGTCAAGGTTAAAAGTAACTTTAGGTTGTTCTAAAAGATTATCATTTCAAGGAATTGTGGAGATTTTAATATTTAGATAACGATTAAGAATTATGATTGAACTTTAACCATATGATTTGGATGCTAGTTCTAAAATTAAACAGTTAGAGAGAGCTATATGTAATATGTATGATAAAATCCGAGTAACTCAAACTCTGTTGTTGTTTAGTGTCACATACGGTGTAGATATTGCTAATGAAAGAAATTTTGATTATAACACCGAATATCTTGGATTATTTACTCAATAATAGAGACTTCAGATATGAAAATCATTATTATACTAGAGAGTATAAGAAGTTATTTGCAATGGTGCTCGAATATAATATCTATTTAGGTGTATTCTTGAGCATTCTAATAAATTTAACACAAGGTTTCATGAAATTAAAATATTGGATATTACAAATAACCACATGATGGGTTTAAAGAAAAATGCTGATTTTACATTGAAAAATCATAAGAACCAATTTTGGAAAGAATAAATGTTAATTCCCCCAGTTCCTAAAACTAGCTGCACCTCTGCTTCACTTCCTTCACCAGCTCCGAGCAGTTACGCAAGACCTCCTTCTCTTCTTCAGTCACGTCTTGCTCTGGCTTCTGCACTATCACTGTGACCTGCACATACATGGAACACATACTAACTGCATTACAAAAATAATTAGTAGATTTCAAACACATGTTATCGTGGTAAACAAAGAAGCACTTTCCAGTACAGCAACCTGTTATGGGAAAGTCAGAGCACAAAACAGACATGCAGACTACGTGTAATTTTCACCAAGACTGCGTTTATTGCAACATCACTTCTTCCAGGTAATACACAAATCAGTACCACCAACTGAGCATTAAACATAATGAAAAATTCTCATACACATCAAAATTGACTAATACCAACACAACCTAGTACTGTAACACCACAGGAAGTATTTAAACACATAGGAAATTCTAAATGTATTACAGAAATTACATCCCAAATCCATAAAAAAAACTTTCAACATATCCTTGCATACTCTAACCCAAATTGAACACATATGAGGAAGTTCATTTTCACGGGCGGAGGCAGGGTTGGGGTAAAGGCAGCATACATCACCCCATATCCCCAAGATGGGAAAAAATATCGCTGAAGACAGTATGTCAGATTGGGTGCTGCAATCATTTAAACTGTGTGAGAAACCGTGTCACCTACGGTTTCTACTTTAGACCCGTGTGTCAGTGTCAAAGAAAGTTTTTCTTTAAATGTGAGTTAAAATTATAATATTTTTTTTCTAATACTCCCCCTTCCCAGACCAATCAAAAAAAAATTCCAGTTTCCACCACTGTATATTTC
Source organism: Bacillus rossius redtenbacheri (assembly GCF_032445375.1). Taxonomy (NCBI): domain Eukaryota; kingdom Metazoa; phylum Arthropoda; class Insecta; order Phasmatodea; family Bacillidae; genus Bacillus; species Bacillus rossius. Next base: position 9,274,335 of record NC_086330.1, read on the forward strand.
AGCCTAATTTCCAAAGGAAAATATACTGAGATTGTGTGTGTTGTGTGTTGTATTTGGTTTTTTGTATGTTGTGTACATACATGTATGTGTACAAGTGTGCATGTGGCATGCACACATGCCCTAAATGACCAGTTTAACAATAACTTACAAAATTTGCACTACATCAAAAAATTTACTCTATATTGTTTTATAAATTTTCTAACTAATAAATGATAAGGAAATAATTTGTTTGTTAGAAAATTGATAAAATTTCTCTTTTTCATATTTGGTTAAAATTGGTTTTCTAATACTAGCACTTTTCATCATCATCATCACGTCATCTTCGTCACGTCGTCACCGTCACCGTCGTCGTCACCGTCGCCACCACCATCATAATCATCATATGCTTCAAGGTTCAAGCCTGCGGCCAAGTCAGCAAAGTAAAATTCTTCCATCTTCCTCTGACCCCTCCACCATTCCCCATCCTTCAATCTGTTCCAGCACTTTACTTAGGCCCTGAACGACCAATTATGAAATAACTCACAAACTATGCATTACACCATACAAATAATTCAACAGAAAATATATTTATAATTTTAATTGTTATATTTTTTCTTCACCAGATTAGCAATGGATACGTTTAACAAAGATTTGGACAATTTACCACTTTATAATACGACATGAGATATCAACTCTTTTATGCAACTAAATCTGAGGATATTTCAATACTTGAGTCAATTATTTCTTATTGAGATATAAAAATTATTTCAGTATGTAGTATGTCCATTGAATATTATCACTGATTGGCAAAAATGTTTGCTTGTCGTAGCTTAAAGAAAACACAAATATTGGTGCCTATCTAGTGGTTCACTAGTGTAACGACCAAATTAGTGGCAAGGCAAAAAAAAAAGTTTTGCTATAAAAACTGTAAATATAAAATTATTTCTGTATTCACATGTATTACGAATAAAACTTAACCATAGACAGCAATTATCACTGCCTCGTTTTCACCAACATAAGGCAGAAGTACCGAGCGATGCATAATTTTGAGCAAATTGTGTGTGCAAAACTATCCATTTTTAAAGTCTTCTTATGAGAGAGATAAATTTATTCTTGATGAAATGAAAATGTATTACAGTACACAGATGCCTTGGGAATAATATGACACCATAGAAGAGTAAACACAACCTCTCTAGGTGTAAAACAAATTCATAAATGTTGAGTTGCGCTTGACCCATCATGATGAATAAAATGAGTGCTAATTGGCATGATTGGCATCTGACAATGTTATATCTGAGAAAGTGTGTAGGCTACTTGAAGAAAAATCTTTTAAAAAATTATTCATAAGTAAAATAGTTTAAAATTTTTGCAATTAGCGCTGATATAAATGATATAATACATGCTACTTTTGTTAATTTAGGTACTACCTAAATTTCTTTTTTCACAGTAAAATACTATTGGCCATGCTCTTTTAAATACAAAAGGGGCATTCCATGCCAGATCATCCAGGGGTATCCACCCCGCTTTCTCAGATTTGTATAAAATTTGGTACACAGTATCTTCAGACAAATATAAGAACCTGTTTTTTTTTTTTTTTTTTTTTCATTTGTGGAATACTGGCTCTAGTTTGGAATGTAAAGCCCTTCAAAGTCTCCCTCTGTTTGGTGGAATTTTTTTTTTTAATCCGCAACCAAAGTCGAGTGACACATCTTGCTTCAACTTACATTTGTAATAACAGTTATTAATGGAGAATCATGAAATTCCCCATGCTTCAAAATTTTACGTAGATTTCAAATATCACTCGTAAAATGTAATTAAATGCCCAGAATTAAGTGCAAATTATGATAGAAGTGGAAAAATCTAATTACCAAAAATTGTAAACATCAGTTCAGTAATCATATTACAACCTTTTTCTATTAAATTTGACAATATCGGGCTTGGTACTATTAGAAAGAACACAAAATTTGTTACAAAATGATGAAATATAATTTGTGGAAATTTACCTTCCTTCTTTATAAAATCATGCTTTTTTTGTGAAAGAAGTGGTTAATATGATTATAAATCAGTTTTAAGTTTACAAAATAATTTTTACATGTAAAAGCAAATATGTAGTCTAATTTTTAATGCAAAAATGTTTGAAATAATTATTTAGCCTTGTTGGAAATGCATATTTATTATACTGTAGGCCTATATATGAAAAATACAAATGAAAAGAAGAAAAAGTTTGAAGAAAAGATATGGTTCAATAATGTTTGGTCACTCAAACAGTTCACATAATATTGCATCTTCTTGCTTAAATATATATGATGTATTATATTGAAGCAGTGCGGGCACTGCTTAGCCTTCCATCCCCTCCTTTCCCCTCCCCTTTCCTCCTTTCCCCTTCCTACCTTCCCCGCCGCGCCACCAGCGCACTCTGCCGTGTATTGTTCCCGACCTATATAGCCTCGGCACCCAGGCTATTTGCCGCAGTCTTCCAGTCGTTTGACACGAGGACTGTCACTTGGGGCTGGCGTCGCGTTGGTATGTACTCGGCTGTGAAACTTGACTTCTGTAATTTTCTGTAATTAGTATGTTTTCTTGTTCTTGCTTGCGCGTTGTGGCTGCGCTTTCACACTTTTAGATTTTTGCCATGTTTAGTAAAGTTTGTCATCTCTCTTGGACCCTTCAGGTCAGTGCTTAGTTGGATTCTTTGCCTTAGTTTCTTTTGCTCACGCCGAGTACTACCGGTAGCTTATGTAACAGTGTTTTTCTGCGGATGTATATGGGCATGCCATGATAGCTTTGGACACTTCTTGTCAAGCCGTGTCGTAACGGTAATAGTATTTGTATGTAATTGTAAGTGTAATTTCTTTCTTTCTTGTTGTTGCCTAGCGGCCCATATGATTGCGCTACGTTAAACGCGTTGTCAGCTTTCCCCATTTATCACACCATTGTTTTAACTTGTATCTGTGTATTCCCGCGGAAATCGAATTATTATATGCATTGTATGCATTGTTACTAATAAATTGGCTTGCTTGTTATTTCACATTTTTTGACTTCTTTTCTTGCAGCACGAGTGCACCACTGTTGTGGTCGTACTACCACGACCCCTTGTTTATGTTGACTTTCAGTTGTAGGTGCGGCTATAATATTGCATCATCTAAATGTTTACGTAGGGTGATCTCGTAGAAGATATTAGTCAGTCACAGGTTGTCAAGTGTGTAGGAGTCTTAAGAGCTGCTATTTTTCTGTGTACTTCAATAAGTTGTCTGGGATTGTTTAATCTATGACTGTTAATGTTTGAGTGTTGACATCTAGCTGATTTTATTTATTTATTTTTGATAAGTTATTTGCTTTGTATTTTCTGACTGAAGTGGGTAAAACCGACAGTTCTTTTTTACAATCTACAACAGCTACCAGTTTATATGAAAAGTGTAGTGGTCTTTTTATTAATTCTGTGTGACAAGAAGATAATTCTTAATATTGCTGAACTTGTTGATTAAAAAGAAATTCTGCTTTGGTGGGTAGATGGATTCACACCGCATTCAAATTCAAGTACATGTTCACACCACTATTAAATACTACGAGGAAGCTTTTAAAAAATGTTGTGATCCAGCAAAGAAACACAAGGTCTAAAAAAAAGTTGCATAAGACCTATATCTCTTCAAATGGCCACAGATGTGAAAAGGAAAGCTGCTGGTGTTTTGTTAGTTCCCGGACAAAAGCTGTGTTCCAATTGTAGGAAGAAGTTATTTCAAGAACAAGAGTTTAAAAATTCACAGAATAATTCAAATGAAACCCTCACTGGCTTATACCTACGAAATATGGTAAATTAAAGTTAGCTGAAGTCAAAAGTAAAGTGAAATCAAAAGTAGCAGCAGTTTTGAAGCTACCAGAAGATGAATTGCAATCTGAAGGAAGTACTGATGACTTACCTGAAGAGTCAGTTATTAAGAGGAATGCAAGTGACTTAAATTTTCTAATCAGTCAGATGAAAGAAAAAATGAAATATGCAACATCCATAAGGAAGAAGTTACACATTTTAACAGTTCCACCTAATTCCTGGTCACGAAAGAAAATTTCAAACAAATGCAATGTTTCTGAGCACAGAGCAAGAAAATCATGCCAGTTGGTGAAAGAAAAAGGAATTCCTTCATATCCTGAGCCTTTACAAGGTCGAAAAATTTCTGCTGAAGTTGTTGAAAAAGTTACCAATTTTTATCAAGCAGATGAAAACAGCAGACTAATGCCAGGTGCCGAAGATAAGGTTAGTGTACACAAAAATGTTAATGAACAAAAGCACCTAATACTCTGCAATCTTAAGGAAGTCACACAGCATACAGAGAGAAATTTCCGTGTCACAAAGTAGGATTTTCTAAATTCTGTGAGCTGCGGCCGAAATTGTGTGTCACAGTTGGTCAGCCAGGTATTATTCGGTCTGGGTTTTCTCAATACACCACAATCCAATCCTTCTTATAAATGCTATGAATTCAGAGAAATCATAGCTAAATGACCTTATCAATTTACTGGTATGTAAGAGTGAAAACCGTGAATGCATGTTTAGAATATGTCCTAACTGTTCAAATTCTGAAAAAAACACAAGAAAACATAAGAAACATTTTTACTGATTTTCATGATGAAGATAAAATTCAGTTTTAACAATGGGTTACTACTGATTGCAGCCATTTACAAATGGTGGTCCTTCCTTTGTGCGAGTTTATTGATCTGCTTTTGAAGAAACAGGCGGAAATAATAACACACTCATTCGTCTCTAAACAGCAGTCAAACTATGTGAAACAGAGGAAAGAAAACATTAAGCAAAATGAAATACTATGTAGTTATCATGGACTTCACAGAAAACGATCCTTTTGTTATCCAAGACAAAATTCAGTCACATTATTGGGTGCGTTCAGCTTGCACATTATATCCAGTAATTCTGTAGTTCCGAAAGGATGGAGAAACATATAATATGTCTTTGTGCTTTATCTAAGATTACCTAAACCATGATGTTCTCTTTGTATATTAGGTTGAAAGAAGATTGAGCTTACTAATTCATATATTTTGTATTCAATTACGGGTAAATATGTAGAGTCGCTGTATATGCGGAAAAAAATGTTAAAAATCCGAAAATACTTTTTTTTATTCTATGCTCTTTCACTTCCTCTTTTCAAATCAACCGGCGGAGATAAGAAATTCCAAATACTTTAGGAGATATCAAATTTTTTAATTTTCATCACAATACCTGTGTATTCATGCTGCAATAACAATTGTTTCTGGTTTACGAGTATCTATTATGTTTCTTATTGGACAATTTTGTCACGTGACAGTTCCGTGATTGGCCAGTATTCAAATGAACCAATACGTAATTATTATTTATTTATTTATTTATTAATGTTCCGTCGGAGGTATCGTGACGTAGGTGAACGACTACATCATTTCCTTCTAATGGCAAAGGAAATGTACCCGCCTCCAACTTAGGTGGGTTTTTAACGCTTCTACTTTTAAGTCTTATTTTTTATTTGGATATTGTTGCACAAGCAATAAGTAACAAAAAAATTTTACGTGAGTTGTTAATGTTCATCATTTGTCCGGGTTTGTTAGGTCAGGTCAGTTACATTATAAATACTTTAAAACTAAATAACCATTGAAATTAAATCATATTATTTTTAATGTACGCTTAGTTTGAAAGTATTCATAATGTAACTGACCTGACCTAATCGACCATTTTATTTATTATGCATTCACGAACACACAGCAAAATAACAAAAATTGCGTAGGTCGAATGGTTGTACAGGTGTTCTATTGCAAAATTAAAAAATTCAATATCTCCTAAAGTATTTGGAATTTCTTATCTCCGCCGGTTTTAATGAAAAGAGGAAGTGAAAGAGCATATATAAAAGTAATTTCAGATTTTTAGAATTTTTTTTTCTCGCAAATACCGCTACTCTACATGTTCAAAATTAAAAAATTTGATATCTCCTAAAGTATTTGGAATTTCTTATTTCCACCAGTTGATTTGAAAAGAGGAAGTGAAAGAGCATAGAATAAAAGTATTTTCGGATTTTTAGCATTTTTTTTGCATATACCGCTACTCTACATATTTACCCAATTACTATCATTATTCATTGTTATATAAGAAGTTTTTATATTTAGGATCATGCCATCAGGATCAAGAGATAAACTTGGACACGTGATACGAAACAATTACCTTAAATGTAAAAAACCTGATGAAACCATTAAAACAGCTAAATACCTACCTTAAACTATTTGAAATATTGCAATGCTTGTAGACATTTTCAAATTTTTGATCCTCTCTGCTAGATAATTACCTGCTATATCAACAGAAAGAAATAATCTGAAAACATTGTTCCAAAATTTATTCTAAAGATATGGTTTAGTAATTCCTACTAATTTGAGAAAAAAATAAATTTTTATATCTTACATAACAATACCTATGCTTTTACACTGGTTCACTATTTACCCGTGATAAATAGGAATAGCTATACGTTTTTCATATCTTGAGACGTTCCAGAATTAACCCTGAAATGAAAGATTCTTAATTCCTATTGGTTTGTGAAAAAATAAAAGTTTACAGCTTACATTACAATACTTACTTATTCATGCAATAGTCAACATTCATTGTTTACTTTTTTGTTGTTGTTGAGAATTTTAGTTAATTAAGGTGTGGTTGTAATGAAATTAGTTTAAATAATGACAGTATTGCAATTGAAAGAAATTTTTAATGCTTATATTACATGTTTATTGTTAAATGAGAATAAATAATTGTCTTACGAAAAGTTTGTTTTGTTACATTGCATTTAAAGTACGTACTATTTTGAGTCACGTTATACCAGACTAGTCAAATGGGAGGCAAAAATTTGAATAGAATTGTTAACGTTGTTATTTTTTGTGAGGAATACATGCTGTGCACTGAAGTAGCCAACACATTGAATTTTGCAGTCTTTGCAAGGAATTCTTTGATTACAACCATTGTATATTCAATGTTTGATATGGCTGGTGTTTCATGTATCTCAGTTTATCACTGGATACTGACGGCTTAATCCTGATAGCATGATCCTGTTGGCTTGATCCTGATGCTTGCTCTTTTAGTTCAGTACAACAGAAGATCCTGCACATGAAAGAAATTGCAAAATAAAAAGGTATTATAATTGTAGGTTGAAAAAAAAAATACTCTTTGACTTAAAATCATAATTCATTATTATATGAAAGTTTTTTTATGTACACAATCTTCCTGCATACTGAACTAAATCAGCAAGCATCATGTACCACAGGATTGTGCCGAATCAGTGCTACTTTAGGCACGAATTTTTTTTATTTTCTTAGTTTTACAAAATTTTAAATTTTTTTTATAACTTTAATTTTTTACTCTTTCGCCCGCGGCTTTCGCCCCATCCAAACTTGTTCGGTCGAGTGTACCGGCAGGTTAGCTTGTTGAGCAGTATAGTGCTCTCACCGCCGTTTCCCACCAAATTTGCTGGGTCTAGCCGACTACAGGGCTATCATTAGCAACGGTATCCACTGGCCGTCGCGTTTCGTCACGAGTTTAGCGCTACGCGTGACGAAAGTAGCCGCCCTAAGCTTCCCATGGTTGCCTCCACCCCTTCTCGGAGGTGTGCTGAAGTTTGCGGTCTCTAACACGTTTTGGTGTCCTTTTTTCAAGCTCCGCCGCACGTCCCAACGTCTGGACGGCGAACTCTCCCAGGGCAGGTCATTCACCGGACATACCCCCCGCCACGTCCTGTTCCACAGCGGTCATCGGCCAGCCGCGGCAATGACCAACTTCAAGGCCAAAATCCCCCTCCCCTTGCAAAATGGCGGCCACTAAGTGCCGCAATGGTCTCTGCGAGACTCCGATCCGCATGCCCACACCATCTATCGGCGAAAGGACGAACCAGCTGAGAGCAAGAGCGCACTACTGACCATCCTATCCCCACCAGAAGAAACAGTCGACCTCACACTCAGTCGATAGGTCGCAGGAGCCCTTTTTTTTTTTCTTTCGGAGCCCTTCGGAGCACTTCGGGTTTCCCGATCCCCTCCTCCAGAGGAACAGACGACCGGCCCCATTTCAGGGATTTTTAGAGCAGCTCTCGACCAGCGCGCATCTTCGCAACAGGTCGCAGTAACGACCAGCAGCTATCGTGATCCGCTTTCGGCAATAATGTAGTTGCTTTCTGAGCCAGGCCATGTCGCCTAGATTTTTTTTTAGTTTTTCTTCGTAGCTGCCCAAATAGTTAAGTTAACTTTAGTTTTTTTTTTTGGTTTTCGTCATAATTATTTCTTCTATGGCTACCGCGAGCTCCCGCGCCGCGCGTCCCCGGATCACCCCCAGGGACAGCCACTATCTACTTCACCCTGCCAGCTAAGGTAAGCTGCACTTCGTCCCACACAAACCTGTTAGGTTGCCTTTTTTGGGCTTAACTTCGCCCGGCATAAACTGCCTGCTAACCAAGCTAATCCATGTGGATTATTGGTTATAGGCAGGGTTCCAGAATCCCAGAGGGTTCCAGAATCCCAGAGGGTTTCAGAATCCCAGAGTACTCAAGAATTCCAGAGTGCTTCAAGGACCCCAGACCAGTTCAAGATGGTGGCCCAGTTCCGGCGCCAGATTTTTGCACCTCAAAATGTAACTCGTGAGCCTCTATAACGAAGTCTCCCTCCATCTTTCGGCACCCCTCAAAAAAGAAGTGAAGAACAACTTTATAACTCCGCCAGTTTTAGGACTTTTTCCGTATTATTATACAATATTGTATTTTAAACACACATATTTGTTTTATGAGCCCGCGAGCTCAATGTTCCTAAACAATTGAACTTAGTATAGCATGAAATGGTGATCCCCCCCCCCCCTGCCCCACCCCTTTTTTTATTTTATTCGTTAGTATACTAAATGTAATGTATCAAAAATAAGAATCTAACATTGTTACCAGTTTTGTTTGTAATGGCGGTAATGCCGTAAGATATTTTCAAATGTAAGAAACAGCCAATTAAAAGGTACTTAACTAATAATCAACAGTAAAAGCCTCTAATCAAACCAAACCATACGATTGTTTTCATTTGCTGCTACTTGAAACCACAATCCACGTAACCTTTCCTACTGTCAGGGAGGTTAATTTTAAATTGTGTTTGTAAGTGGGCTGTGCCCCTCTGGCAAGTCCTTTTAGATAATTAGCCTGACGCTTCCACCGGACATTTATTATTAATAATTATGGTTTTATCCTGAGCACAGCACCACGGTTACAGGATCAAGCCATCAGGATCCAGAGATGAGTTTAAATATATGAAATGAAAGAATTAGTGATTTTTTAATCTCCATAGATGGCTACAGTTGTGCTAAACAAACAGATAAACGATCACGTGTAAGCAATGAATGGCAAGAGCAGTGTGCAAACACAGATATTGTAATTTAAGCTTCAAACTATTTTTCACGAACCAGTACGAAAAAGAAACCATCCCGTCAGAGTAAATTTAGGGATGTGTGTGGTGTGTGAAAAACATGTTTTTCTATTTTTATTCTTACAGTCCTAAAAAGCCGCGATGTCCGAATATTACCTCTTTCCATCCTAGCCAAATTCATTTGTTCTCAACTTATTAGTACAATAACCATACACATTGAAAATACAAATACATAAATTACCAAACTATTAAAAACACTCATAATACTTACCAAATTATTAATATTTAAAAACAAAGTTAGCCTAGAATAACACATCTGGTGGCTGTTTAAACAATTCGAGAAGCCTAAATTAAAAATGTAAATAAATTTTAATCAAATACACATACCTTCTTGAACAATGCATTTCTCTCTCGTTTAACACAGAATGTAATCGGCTTCGCTGTTTTCCTTCTCGCAGAAATATATTTAACAGTATTTTTCGCAGCCATAATACTTTCCTTGCCCTGTTCAACTACCTATAGTTATAATCCATATTGATAAATTAACTCTACAAAGTTACAAATTAAACCTATAAATACAAAACTGCGTTTTATATTTTTAAAAAAAATAAAGCAATTATAAGTAACATTAAAATACTTCATATCATAAAATGTTTTTTTAAAAAAATTACATTTTGTACATGATCTAATAGTCAATTATTTCAAAACTTCTTTTTAAGTGTACCGATTGTTTTACTCGTAGCCAATTTATGACCTGTTTTATATCAGGGCGCACTAGAGCGTTTTACGTGCCGAAAACACTTTGATTGGTGTTCGTTTAATCTTAAGTAATATTTAGGGCCGGTTTCACCAAGCAGGTTTAACTTTGTTACAAAACTAGATTTACAAAACTAGATGAAGATTAATCGTAAGTTTAATTCCGACGTGTGTTTCACCATCGTTACATATGTTTAATTTAATCGAGATTTCCAAAACTAGATTTATAAATGCCTTCCACATAAAAACACCCATTAACTAGCGAATATACCCTAATATCTGTCGGAGATACCCGAATATGTATTTTTTTTCCCTCTTGTAGATGCAGCTTTTGGTCGAGCGTAATTTTTGGTGGCTGCATCAACCTAAAAAAAAACTTGTTTTTTTTTTTTTTTAATTAGTTGACGCCACTCCCGCTGCCTGTTTAAGTTTTTTAATTAAATATTAGCATTGTAAAAGATCTCAGGGGTTTTAATGGGGATTCGGCCTCGTGGCTGCAGGCAGGAGCGCGTCGTGGTTCGGAATCTACCTGGGCTGTTCAGGCCACCCAGGACGCCTGGTAAATGAATGGTAAACGAGTTACAGGACACTGCACTTTATTCAGTATTGATACACTTATTCATCCCGATACTGGCCGCGTCCGTTGTCGGACCGCTGTGACATGCGTATCTCTGAACGTAATGGCGCGCGCGCGACCAAGATAGATTGCAAAGTAATATCGACAAGCTGAAACAGTGGATTCTCGTCCCTATGAAAGGTTGACAGATAGTCACGGATTTGGTGTTGCCACAACTTAGGCTGACATGTAAATATGTAGAGAAGTTCCTATGTTCAGGATTGTTTGCAGTCTAGCCTGCGACGAAATATTAATGTCTCTAAAAGTACGTGGATACGCCAGCTGGAGAGGTACACGCAAAAGTCTCTTGGAAATGAAAGTTATTTAGTTAAAACACACATTACAAATTACACGTTTAGAATGATGATAATTAAAAGGCGACAGTTAGTCAGTAGCATTCAACACTCGTTACAAAAAGCCTACGGTAATAACAATTAACTGGCTATGAAGCCGAAAACTGCGTAACACTATACGCTGTCCTTAAACTGGACATGATATTACATAGAACATGAGATAATTCCCTGTCGGGATAAAAATTAATAAGTTACGAGTCGCACGAAATATCGTGCGACTGAGGTGGGGTCGGCGCCGAGCAAGTTAAAGGATTTTAAAAGACTTACACTATTGCTGATATGGAGATGAAGCGCGAAAGTTTGACGCCGTCCCCGTTGCCTGATCTGATTCTACGTGAATTTAAACTGTTTGATTAATTTTGGATCTCAAGGGTGGGGTTCCTGGCCTCGTGGCTGTAGACAGGGACGTGGCGACAAAGGGCCCCCCGGGCTGTTATGGCCTCCCAGGACGCCTGATTAATGAAACACACACGTACTTGTAGCTGTTTACTTGCGGAGCACAATCTACACGTCACACGCTCACGTAACTGGCCGCTTCATCGTCGACCTAAGCTCCACGCACGATGAACCTGTTCTGGCTTATGCGAATGTACGCGGACGTAACGCGAAGTGCGTGGGCGATAGGTCCCGCAAATTACTTAAAGTAACACATTACACTAAATCACTGTGGTTAGTCCCGCACAGGAGGATATGCAAAGGCGGCTATTCCGCGAAGTGGCGAGGGCCACGTTAAGCTGGGTACGGACACGGTGGAATCTTGTATGATATCACACACGTGGCCGTGGCACGCCCCCGTTGATGACTCGTCCGTATGTTTGTGGTCGCGTTTGGCGCAGTGCCGCCCTGCGTAAGCAATGAACTATGTCCCGAGGTGGGGCGTTATAGCGTGAGGCGCAGGTGCCACGGTGGGCCACCTAGTTAATTACGTAGGATATAAAAAGTCCCTGATGGACTACACATTTTATTAGTAAACCGCGCGAGATCGCTAACGGCCGATTTGGGCCGACCGGGGAGCTGATATAAAAACGATTTGGCTATAATTACCTATTGCAGTTACAGGATGTTGGCGCGAAAGTTGTTGGCTCCCCGTGCGTGGGCTGCCGGCCCGGGCGAGTGCTGGATGGCGACTGTCTAACCTCCCTGGCCGCCGGGGCCAGGGAGGGGGGAAATTCCGTGGGAAAACTGCGGAGCGCGGGAAGATGACTTCGGCCAGTTTTGTGAATTATAACCCTTTATAAAATGATAGTTAAATTAACAATAATTATTAATGGTCTTAGACTTATAAGTTTCTGTTTCTCTTATCAAATGCATGAATAAACAATACCCTTGCGCAGTGCCACACCCGGCCGGGCGCTTTGCACACGTAGGAGGCCGTGACTGACGTCACGCCGTTCGGGGCACTGCACTACGTTGCGCGCGCGGGCGCGTTCGAGGCGCGGCACTGATCAGGTGTTGAGGACACATAACGGCCTGTGCTCTCAGAGGGAGCACTGACGGCGGCGTCAAGTTGATGGCCCGACGTTCGCGGAGCGCCCGACCCCTTCGAGCTCCTGACGGTAACTGAGCGCGAGACCGCCCAGCGGCCTCGCGCCTAACCACGTGGAACGCGGGAAAACCGACCCGGCCAGTTTTGGACTTAAAGACAAGTTACACAATATATGCTTATAAGACAATTAGACATAATTTCCCTTACATGAATCCTCTTTTAAATTGTTATTAATTTAGTTGTTTTAATTTGACAGAATAATTATATATTTAATTAGGCGCATTGCCACACCTGGCCGGGCGCTGACGTCGCTTTGGTGTTCGTAGCGGCGCACTTTCACACACTCGGCGGACATCACGCTCGGGCGTGTTCGGCGCACTTAAGAGTAAGCGTTGTTGTGACATAACGGCCTGTGCGAACCAGATGGAGCACCGGCGGTCGGCGTCATAGTAATACCGTGGAAATTGTCATATCGCATATAAACATGATTTGCAATGGTGCAGTTTCAGCTGCAATTAAAGAAAAGCGACAAAGAAGTCGAAATCTTTCACCACATGAGAAGACCGTTTTATTAGATCAGGTAACGGAACACTTCTCTGTTATTGAAAATCGTCGTACAGATGCTGTCACACAAAGAAGAAGGCGAAAGAATGGGAGATTATTGCTGCCGAATTCAATTCGATTTGCAATCAATAACACCGAATGCCATACCAGCTGAAATCGTCGTGGGAGAAACTGACGAGAAAGATACATGCCGACAACCGAATTGAAACGTTATGCACAGGTAAGGTATTTTATGGCATTCATGCTGATTGTTTTGGTTGCAGTGGCCTTTTTTTTCTCCATCCGAATCTTCTTCTTCAAATAATATATAACATTGTAAGCTGCTCGAGCCATTTGTTTACATACGTTAAACGAGATTAGTTGCGCAAACTGGAAGAACTTGGCCAGTTAATATAAAATCTCGCTTTACTCTGGAAAATCGAGATTACGCATGTGGTGAAATGCACAATCGACTAAGGGCCGGTTTCACCAAGCAGGTTTAATTTTGTTACAAAACGAGATTTACAAAACTAGATTAAGTATAATCGTAAGTTTAATTCCGACGTGTGTTTCACCATCGTTACACAAGTTTAAATTAATCGAGATTTCTAAAACTCGATTTATAAATGCCTTCCACATAAAAACACCCATTACCTAGCTAATATACCCGAATATCTGTCGGAGATACCCGAATATGTATTTTTTCCCCTCTTGTAGATGCAGCTTTTGGCCGAGCGTAATTTATGGTGGCCGCATTAACCTAAAAAAAAACTTTTTATTTTTTTGAAAAATTAGTAATATCGTGGAAATTGTCATATCGCATATAAACATGATTGGCAATGATGCAGTTTCAGCTGTAATTAAAGAAAAGCTACAAATAAGTCGAAATCTTTCGCCACATGAGAAGTCAGTTTTGTTAGATCAGTCTATGTGCAGACTGTTTCGACAGACGGAAATGGGTTCTGAAGTCCACTTCATCATAGTTTTCAAAATAATTACTCCTTTCGCGAATTGTACGAGGTCGACGCAAAAGAATAAAATCATCTCCATCCGAATCTTCTTCAAATATAACATTGTAAGCTGCTCGAGCCATTTGTTTACATACGTTAAGCGAGATTAGCTGCGCAAACTGGAAGAACTTGGACAGTTAATATAAAATCTCGCTTTACTCTGGAAAATCGAGATTACGCATGTGGTGAAACGCACAATCGACTAAACGAGTTTATATTGAAACTAATCGCGATTAATTTGCTTAAACTACTTTGGTGAAACCGGCTCTAAATGAGTTTTTATTGAAACTAACTTAAACTACGTTGTTGAAACAGGCCCTAAATTTGAAACCGAAAGTTTTCACTCCGGTAAGTCCTCAATGTTTCACCAATAAATAAAGAGTTGTCAGGGCAAATCGTCTTCTGGATATTTTGATACGATCATCTAATTTTGCTTGTTCGAAATGTTTAGTGTATGGTAATTATAAAGTCAAAGAATAAATACTTTATATAATTACTTAATTTTAACAATGATAAACGTTTATTTTAATAAGGTTATAATTAAAATAAAGTATTTATGTTACCACGCATTCCTTTAATTACAACAGATTATTTATATTGTCAGTTATTTAAGATATTGTAATGAACACAAGCAACATAAATAAATTAAAATCTCATTATTTGAGACCTAAACGTTTGCGAATAAAATATATGAACACAGTGATGTGGACCCCGAGATGTCAGAGATTAGAGAAAGTTTTCTCTAATCTCTGGTATATACTAATACTTTATTTACTCTATGATTGTAATGTTCTTTGTACTATGGACAAAATCACGAACTCGAACGGTATGAACGTTGGTCGTAGATATTGCGAGTTTATTTAGAAGCTTTGAATTTCTTGCCGATGTCCGATGGAGTTGTTGAACAAGTAAAGAAATTTACATTTAAATCTAGCTGCAGTAGGACAGACCTTGAAGGCGAATCTCTAGAAATATTTATACCTGAGGTAAGCCATCATGTTTTTAAAATTATGCAGGCTACTTTTGCTGCTAGAATTATGGTTGTGAATTTTTCGATATCTGTAACATCACGAGGAACGTCGGAATAATAAATGGAATACGTAGGTATGCGAATAGCCAAGCCAAATAATAATTGTATCATTGTATGTATCAAACCTATTAATTCCTTCCATACTACAGGTTAATTGCTATCGCAAAAGTCGGCGCTTCGCTCCTCTGGATTGCCGTAAAATATCCCTGTCAAGGGTTGACGTTAATTATTCACTTTGCTTTGCGTTGATTTCCAAATCTAAAATATACACGTTCTTAGGAATGGAAATCCAAGGATCGGAAACCCAAGTAAAAAAACATGGAGGCAACCACTTTACTGCATAGGCTATCAAACGGAACTGCAAGCAGTAATTATTAGAAACCAGTAGGAATTAATGAACTCTGTTTTGGGTAAATAGGTAAACATCTTTAGTAGAAACATTACATTTGATAATTGCAATACACTCGTAATATTAATTACTTGATTATTAATGTAATACTTTACTGTCGAAAGTTTTCACAAACACACACTCACACGGGAAAACAATACATGTCTGTGGCAGTATCAATGCCCAGGTATTGTAATATAATGGGTTTAAGTACCAGTCTCAATTTAGAAATGCGCGTTTCATGGTAAATAAAGGAATGTTTTTAGTGTTCAAAAAAAAGTGTTCTTGGAATTTATAATATATTTATGAGAAAGCTCTGATGTAAGAAATAATACCTACCTTTAATTTTTGTATATGTCCCAACTCCCCCCTTCTCAACATAATCCCTTCCCCAACAACATCCCTTCCCCAACAACATCCCTTCCCCAACAACATCCCTTCCCCAACAACATCCCTTCCCCAACATCACCCCTTCCCCAACAACACCCCTTCCCCAACAACATCCTCCTAAAACACATTTATGTTGTCTTTTTCTAGAACACCAGCAATTGAGAAAGCTTAATACATGTTTAAAAAAAAGGGTAGAGGAAATGACCATAAAGAGTAGGACAATGTGGTTTGAATCGATACAGATTTCATGTTTTGGTAGCAGTGAAGTTGACAGTATTGTGTATGGGAGAATTAAGTGTTTTAGTTGAATAAAGGTATTGATGTTGAGGTCAAATGTGAAATTATTATGTTAGGTTAGCACTCGTTTTAGTAATGAAAATGAATTAATGGTTGATTAGGTTAGATCAACTACATTATAAATACTTTATTATAATCTGGACGGAACATTGTATCGTACAATAGAGGTCAGTTAAGATCTTACTATAACTACATTGGTATGGGGAAAACATGGGTTTTGGCCAGAATACTGTAAATTCAGTATTTTTCACTTATTTAATTTTGGGTGTCGAAATTAAGACTAAAATTATACCCAGTCTAGTTTGGTTTTTGATACTGGTATATTAATTTCTTGAAATTTAGGATTATCACTATCACATTTCCATGGTATCATGAAGTAACTCTATATTTTGCTATAGGCCTACCAGTATTAATTTTTTGAAAATGGAACTTCGAGATTTTTATCTAAGTATCGTGAACCAGACTACAGTTGGTGTTGCTATCCACAGCAAATATTGTCACGTTCCAGAAATTTCTCGGTGTGGCCGGGTTCAGATTTCTGTCTTTCATGGCGCAAGCTGTGGGCGGGCCACTGCGCCCGTGCGAGA
This sequence comes from Bacillus rossius redtenbacheri, assembly GCF_032445375.1. Lineage (NCBI taxonomy): Eukaryota > Metazoa > Arthropoda > Insecta > Phasmatodea > Bacillidae > Bacillus > Bacillus rossius. The sequence continues at coordinate 9,291,163 of NC_086330.1, forward strand.
AGCGGCCTCGTTTCATCAGCGACCGGCCGGCGGCGTGTCGTTTGTCCTCGCTGCCCATTCCTCATGAGTCGCGTGGGTCATCGGCCCTCGCGAAGCGGTGGTCTGCTGGCGTAACTAGGTCGCAGCGCGGTGCTCGTTCAGCGGGCTCCGGCCCTGATTGCGAAATTTGGGGGTGGCGGCTGAGGTTCTCTGTAAACATCGGCGGGCCGGGACTCTCAGGAAACGTCGGTGAGCCGAGGTTCTCTGGAAGGGTCGGCGGGGCCGAGAGGGTTTATAAGCAGCCGCTGGAGGTTGCTCGGGGCTCACTCAGGGGGAGGCTATGCTTCTCTCCTGTGGTAACGAGTCGATTAGGGATGTTAGGTTCACTCAGGGGGAGGCTATGCCCCGGAACAGCACTACGTTAATGTAAAGATGGTTGGGGTCGCAGAAGTAATGTTTGAGTTGTTTTTGAAGAGGCCGGACCTGAGCAGATGTTGTTGACCTTATGCTAGACGTAAAGTTTTACTTTTGATCTTAGATGATTTAGAATAATTTTTAAGTTAACTTTAAGGACTTAGAATGAGTTTTAACATCGTAGAAGATTTTGATACCCTCTACCTGCTTGTTGATCAAAGCATTTGTAAATAAAGGTCCCTTTTTAGTTCATTCAAGTTAACCTACTTAATTGTAAAGTAACTTATAAGACTGATTGTCAGAATGCCCTTGATTTTATTTATTTAGTTTAATTGTAAAAGTTAATACTTTTGTATGAGTTTAAGATCTCATGTAATAAATGTACTTTCTTTAGAATTAAGTTTTAACTCATTTAAAGTAATTCCTTCTCTCCAGACCTCCTGTACAGGGGGCGGAACCTATTATTTTAAGATCCCGGGTTGTGAATAGTCTTGATTACTACGTACCTTTTTTTTTATTGCCAAGCGAGTGTAGTTTTTAAGAATTACGGATCCCCCCCCCCCCCCTTCCCGTATTATTTGGTTTATGCTCCGAGTATGACCTTGTTACAATTTGGTGGAGTTTGCCGGGAATGTCCTCCCGCTACATTTGGTGCAGTTGGCCGGGTATGTCCGACGTTACAATATCAATGTGAATTATTCTGCAGGAAGTTGTAGTTAATTCAGGCTAGCTTTATGTCTAAAAACTGGGTAAATATTTACAATCGCGGTAGATGCCAAAAATAATGCTAAAAATCCGAAAATACTTTTATTCTATGCACTTTCACTTCCTCTTTTCAAATCAACCGGCGGAGATAAGAAATTCCAAATACTTTAGGAGATATCGAATTTTTTAATTTCATGATATGTAGAGTCGCGGTAGATGCCAAAAAAAATGTAAAAAATCCTAAAATACCTTTATCATATGCTCTTCAACTTCCTCTTTTCATTAAAAGCGGCGGAGATAAGAAATTCCAAATACTTTAGGAGATATAGAATTTTTTAATTTTGCAATACAAGACCTGTTGAACCATTCGAGCGGCGCCATTTTTGTTATTTTGCCGTGTTCGTGAATACGTGAATCGTGAATGCGGAATTAATAAAATGGTTGATTAGGTCAGGTCAGTTACATTATTAATACTTTCAAACTAAGCCGACATTAAAAATTATTTTGTGAATTAATTTTAATGGCTGTTTAGTTTTAAAATATTTATAATGTAACTGACCTGACCAAACAAACCCGGTCAGAGGTTGAACAGTAAACTAAAATGGTCGATTAGGTCAGGTCAGTTACATTATAAATACTTTAAAACTAAGGTGATATTAAAAATAATGTGAATTAATTTTAATTATTCTTTAGTTTTAAATTATTTATAATGTAACTGACCTTACCTAACAAACCCGTAACAAAGGATGTACAGTAACAACTCACGTATTTTTTTTTGTTACTTATTACTTGCGCAACAATATCAAAATAACAAATAAGACTTTAAAATTAGAAACGTTAAAAACTCACGTAAGTTGGAGGCGGTAATTAAACACCGTTTTAAACAATAATTGAACTAAATAATCACGTATTAGATCATTTGAATTCTGGCCTATCACGAACAATCACGTGACATCATTATCCAATAAAAAAATAGATACTCGTACGTAAACAAGAAACAATGGTGCACGCACGCCACAGGAATGCGCTGGTTTTGTGCTGAAATTTAAAAATTCGATATCTCCTAAAGTATTTGGAATTTCTAATCTCTGCCGCTTTTAATGAAAAGAGGAAGTTGAAGAGCATATAATAAAGGTATTTTCAGATGTTTAGCATTTTTTTGGCATACACCGCGACTCTACATATGATGAAATTAAAAAATTCGATATCTCCTAAAGTATTTGGAATTTCTTACCTCCGCCGGTTGTTTTGAAAAGAGGAAGTGAAAGGGCACAGAATAAAAGTATTTTCAGATTTTTAGCATTTTTTTTGGCATCTACCGCGATTGTAAATATTTACCAAAAACTGTGCCAAACATCTGGGCATTTTTCAGAAAAAGATAATTATGCCACTGCAAGTTAATTCAGGCTAGCTTTATGTCTAAAAACTGTGCCAAACATCTGGGCATTTCTCAGAAAAAGATAATTATGCCACTACATGGTCTATCCAGTGCTCCAGTGTAGCTAAAAGTGTAAACACTATCAAACTAATTGGGCCCAAATTGCAAAATGATCTGCTTAAAATATTGCTTTGCTTTTGGCATCATAATGTTGTGTTCATTGCTGACAGCAGACAGATGTACGGACAGATTCTCATAAAATGAGCTTCACCAGAATTATCTACAGATTGTATGGATGACCTCCACTGATGACCCTAACAAAGATTTTCGGTTAAAGACTAACTTATGATGTTGCTTTAGGACCTTATCTTGCGATTAAAACTCTCTTACAACTTGTGACGGAGTGAAGTGGCGGGGTGCAGTAGTGGCAGGGCACAGTGGCTGAGTGCGGTGGCGACGGCGGCTGTTGCAGCAGCTGCAGGCGAGCTACAGCTCGTACACGTGGCCCTCGGCGCCAGTGCTGGCCTGGTTCCTGTGGGAGCACCGCAGAGAGCTGCTGGGCAAGCGAGTGGTGGAGCTGGGCTGCGGCACCTCCCTCCCGGGCATCGTCGCCGCCAAGTGTGGGGCGGCCGTCACCCTCACAGGTGCTCATCTGTCTCCTAGTCACCGTGTGCATTATTATGTGTTTGTGACAGTGTACTATTCTTTATTTGTGACTATCTTACATATACTTGTGTGAGATAAGTCACCACTTTCTCCCAAAAAAAAATTAAACCACATAGGTATAATATTATAAATTTATGAAAACTGATATAATTTAATAGATTTCACATTTACTCGAAGAAATTATCATTATCTAAAATAATAATGAAAATATTTAGGGTTAGGTCAGTTACTTGAATGAGAATTCTCAATTGATGTTAATATTTTGAAGCATAAACAATTACACAAACTTGAGGGATACCTACATATTTATAGGGTGTGTTCTAGGGTTGTGCGAATGTTCGGTATACCGATACCGAAATCGAAATTTTGCTACTTTCATTTTCGATTTCGGTAAGAATTTCATCTGTCGAAGTTCGTTTTTAGCGAAATATTTCGAGCCAAACGAAAATTCAATAGCTTACCGAAGTTCGTTTGTTCTAGTTGAAAAAGAAATCGTAATTTAATAAAAATGTACAGTATAATACCGGTACAATAACGTTCCTTATTATAAAGTATATTTCACTTAACAAATTTTTTTTAAGTCCCCGCCAAAAATCGTATCTTCGCCATGCAAAACGGTTTCAGTTTAAAGTATCATTTTCACTATAACGTATAAATCCTACTAGTAGCGTGGCATTACTACACCAAAATTTACTTAAACTGGTAAATAAATTTCCAGCTAAATGATTAATGTAGTAGAACAAAGATACACAAATACCACCGCAACGTATATTCTAACCTCTAAATTCTCAAAACAAAGTTAACAAACAGTTGCGCGCACAACCATAGATTATACCGTACGTAGTATGCGACGTGAGCAACACAACACCATTCGATACATCGAAAGACGGAGGTTTGAGAGAAGTATTAATTATTTAGACAAAAGTGTTACGCTACGCTAAAAATACTGTTTGATGTCTGTGCCGGGATTGTTTATTGTTATTGTTGAGTTTATTTTCAGGTTACGTTATTTAGACACCGCATTGTATTTGTGCTACAATATGAATGATCCTGGAGATAAAAAGAAACGAAAGCAATTCACGCTTAAGGAAAAAGTGGATACAGTATACTCAGAGAACTAGACACGGGGAAAAAAGCAAGTCGCAGTTGCGAATACATATGGCATTGCGGCTCTCCTGTAGCTATTTTTTATATATATTTTTTTCTCTTTGTAAAGATATGTATGCATGTTTCAGTGCTAAGTACAAAAACTTGAGGTACCTGTAAGTACTTAGCACTGAGATTCTACTGTAATGTCTTTATATGATTTGCTTGTTATTACTAATAATGTAATAAAATATGCAAATCATATAAAGACATTAATTAGAAAAAAGATTTCCATTAAGATTAATTTACGTGGTGATGAAAAAAACTCACGTTAATGAAAATACGGTAAAATCATAATTTGAACAAACATGGCAGATAAAGTAAACAAAATTCAACCGTGATTACAGTAGGCCTAGGTATCGAAACAAAATCATGCAATATTTGAAAAATTACCTGATTCATTTGCTTTCAAACAGTAGTGTAGGTACTATATTCGTAAAACATACATTCCAGAACTGTTAGTACACTATTTAGTATTTACCGTATACACATAAACAAAGAACGTACCTACTTTTATTCGCACACAGCCAAACAAAAACATTGTCGTCTGCTTTATTTAAATTTGACATACTCTGACCGGCATATAAAATCCTCATAATATACAGACAATTAGACAAAAAGGTCAACAAGTCACTGCATGTAATGACCACTTGGCAGCAACCATTTGTTATGTTTTGTTTTGACCATGTCCCTTGCCTGGTCTACAGCTTCTTGAGCTAGCCATGTGTGACAGTGGTGCAAGATGGCGGCCGTTCCGCAGTATTCACGTATTTTTTCATCAGTACCATGCACGTGATAAATATATTATCATAGACTGCGACATAACGACTGTAAAGGAAATAGTCTGTGCGCTGAAAGATCTGGATTGATTCTTGAAATTTACGAGTGACATGGGGCTGTGTTGTGTGGTCTAGGGCGGATGTTGATTTTTTTAAATAGTAATATATATACATCAAAAGGTACGAAAATGATTTATGTAATAGAATTTATTACTGAAGAGCAAATTTTGGGGCACTTTTTTTCTTTGTTAATTAAAAATTTTCGCTTAACTTTCGTTAAGAATATATTTATCTCATAGAAAAATTCATTTTCGTTTCACTTTCGCGAAACTTGATAAATTTTCTTTCACTTTCATTTCGTGTGGATAAAGTCACTTTCGCACATCCCTAGTGTGTTCCATTAATTTTTTTCAAGCTTAAAGGCCGTTAAAAGTAACGGACCATATCCTGATTCAGTCACCATATTTTGTTTTTATGTTGGTTATCCTGCAACCTCATATTCTGTTTACATTTTTCTCTCATTTGTTGACGGAGAAATAAAAAGGGCATAACAGAAATTGATTTTACTACAATATATTAATAAAGGTGATCAAGAGACATTGGTAACTCAACTTAAGAAATTATTTTAACCTTGTTTCTTGGACTGTCAGATATATTTACATAATTTTTCTCTTTGTTAAGGTAAAGTCTACATTGATTTTTTTTTTGGTGTGCGAAATCCAGTTGAACCTATATTTTCGTGAGCAGTTTTTGTGGATGAAAGCCTTGGTGGCTATTCAGGATCATACAGTATGTTAAAAACCCCTAGACCACCGAAATCATAGATAAATCTTATTTCATTTAAGGACCAATACTTACAACAAAATACCAAATGAAATTACCTATAATCTTATTAAGATGTCCAGTTTTGTATCAATAGAATCCATTAAACCAAAAGTGTGAACAATATTAACGATTAGCATAGATATCACTTGACTGAAGAACCGTATATGATTACTGAATTCTGTACCACAGAATTCATTACTTCGTTGTCTCCCTTCATCACTGGACCTTTTTTGCCCCCATCTCTCCACTGTGGACCTCGGGATGATTTAAAACTGAACCGTTAAGGTGATATGTTGAAGACAGACTTAGTTTTTGGGACTCAAATATACAATAACACCTACTCAACAGTCATTTTGTAGTTTGTGCTTGTCAAAAATGTTCTATAATCTTCGTAGAAATTATTGTTTGTCCACTTTTACCTAAAGTTTATAAAAACAAATATTGTAAATAAAAAAAATTAGCACACTTTTTTTAAGATGTTTTTGTGGATATACGACATTGCTGATGTTACACTGTATGTCACAAGAAACCTCAATAACAGATAAAAAAAAGATGAATATACAAAACAGATGTATGTGCAAACACATTGAAAGCAAGCCAAAATCGGTTAACAGGGTGTCTACCGGAATTGAACACATGGTCACGAATGTCACCGATAAGTCACGATAATGGCCATATGGGTCACATTTTTTTTCGTGATGAAATAATAATTTCCAGTCTACCACTACGGGTGCTTGTTTTGTATTTTTTCTTTTATCATATGTTAAAGCTTAATTTTATATTTAAATTTTCATTCTTTTTCCACTTTTCAGCAAAAACTAACCTACTTTATGTAAATAAATACCGTAATCAAAGAATGTAGACATCAATTATCAATTATGTTTCGTCATGCAAGGGTCTCGCTTTACGCGGCATGATGGGTAGTGTATCGTTTTGTTGACAATATGGCGCCGCGAGCGTGTGTTATACGTGATGGCTATGCAGTTAATCGGTAACTTTTTTATGCTTGCAGTAAAAGGATATACGATGTAATGTATTGGATAATTGAATTTTTCTGCGTCAAAGATTACCGATAAAAAGTATAAAGTGTTTGTGTAAGATTTAGAAGTATTTTCTGGACGCGTGTTTACAAAAACTGTGTTTTCAACATTTTTATATTGTTTTTTTTATTAACATTCCATTGGGTGTTTGCATGTGAAGTTTTAATAGTTAAAAAAACTGTGTTAGACGTATTCAGCACACCTATAGCAGGTATTTTGTAATGTTTTATCAGTGTTAAAAATGCCAGGAAAGTGTCATTTTCAAAACACTTGGTTGGATGAAGAGGAATGGAAATTGTGGCCAAGACCTGGTAAGGATACTTTTTCGGCTTTTTGTACTCTATGCAAAAAATATGTGGATGTTTCTCACTCTGGAGTTAACGCAATTAAATGCCACGAAAAAGAAAAAAAAAAAACGTGAGTTTCTTAATGTTCACAAGTCGGGCAGGCAGAAAATGCTCTCTTTTTGTACAAGGGTACCTGCGACCCTGGTTAGGCCCACCACTAGTTCATCAGAGCCCGGGCCCAGCATGCCAAGTTATGATTCATCTCAGCCAGCACCTAGCATCAGTTCACAGCTTACATCTTGTAGTACTATCCCAGGAGAGAGATATCAAGAACAAAAGCTCTCCACTTTTCTTGTAAGTGATAGTTCAACAAAAGCAGAGATAGTGTGGGCTGTTCATTGCGTCTGCACGCATGCTTCAACCCGCTCGGGAGCAGCTGCAGTGGAACTTTTTCCACTTATGTTTCCCGATAGTACTATAGCTTAAAAAATGAAATTACAAAAGGACAAAGTAGCATATAGTGTCACATATGGCCTTGGGCCTTATTTTGCTTCATTGTTGTCTGATAGTGTACAGAAAAGCCCTTTTTTTGCACTATCTATTGATGAAAGTCTGAATGATATTTGCCAAAAACAGCAAATGGACATTGTTGTTAAATATTGGGATTCAGTAAACAGTATATCATGTACTCGATATCTAACATCTGCATTTCTTGAGCGCTGTACGGCTGTAGATTTGCTTGAAAAAGTGCTAGTGTGTGTTGGTGAAGCCAAACTTTCCCTGGACTGTTTAATTCAACTTTCTACTGATGGACCGAATGTAAATCTGAAGTTGATCTCAAAAGTTACATGAAGAGTACGCTTGATACTGAAAAGGAACCTTTGAATATTGGTACTTGTTCATTGCACATAGTTAATGGTGCCTACAAAATGGCACATACAAAGGTTGGTTGGCAACTTAATCAGTTTTTTAGAGCATTGTATCAACTTTTTAAGAATTATCCATCTCGGCGTGCTGTTTATTCTCAGATTACTGGTTCCAGAGTCTTTCCAAAAAAGTTTTGTGCTGTGCGGTGGACTGAAAACTCATCTGTAATCAAGAGATGCCTGGAAATGATTCCATTTCTGAAAAAATACCTAACAGACAAAGAGCTGGAGAAAACCCTCCCAACACCCAGAACCTTGGCATTGTGAAAAAAGTTTTGTTAGAAGATTCAGTTCTGGAAGCTAAACTGCATTTTTCAGCTATGATTGCGGAAGAGTTGGAAGAATTTCTGACAAATTTCCAGAGAAATGATCCTCTTCTTCCTTTCATTCACCAAGAGTTATTTCTTTTGATGAAAAACATAGGGAGAAGGGTTTTCAAGCAAAGTGTGATGGATAAAATTTCAAATGCTTCTCAGTTGAAGAATATCGATATCAAGAATGAAAATATCTTGCGAAAAACTGATTCCATAGAGATAGGTTTTGGTGCCACCTTCAGTCTCAAAAAGGCAAAGGAGCTTGACTCCCTGAAATTTAAGGCTGACTGCAGGAAATTTCTGTTCTCATTGTATGCCAAACTTAATGAAAAGAGTCCTGAGATAGAGGATTGTATTGGGCTCAACTTGCTTGTCTCCTTCAGTAATGGTTAGAGACTCGGTTAGAGCTCTTAGAGTTAGGTTGCCATTCAGGAACTCATCTCTCACAATCAGTTGGCAGCTGCTGATGGAGAGATTATTCTTAGAGAGTTCACAAGGTTTTGTGAACATCCTGAGGTTTAGAAAGCTGCAAAATGTTTCAACTGGAAAAAGGAAAGCCTTGACAAGTTCATTTTTAATTTGATCAACTCATTTATGCAAGATGCACATGTTCAATTAATCCTATTTTTTCCAACGCTGTGTTTCCATGGAAATGCAGCGGTAGAGAGAAGTTTCTCTTTTAACAAAGATTTTTTGGTTGAAAATCTTCAAGAGAAATCTCTTGTAGCGCAAAGACTGGTTCATGATCATGTCTTTTCACTTCCAGGTGAGTATATTAACTTTGGACTAATTTTTTTTGGGCTAGAGTGGGAGTACTTACAATTTAAATTGTTTTATATTGCAGTACAATTACCTAATATGTTTTACTTTATGCCCTACTGTGTAGACCAACGCTAAATAAACCACCCAAAACAGTGGTTGAGCCTTCAGATTTATTAACAGATTACGGTGAACAGACAAATATCTTACAGCTGTGTATAGTTATTAAATTACTCCTTTACAACATGTTCTAACCTACACCCTATTGGTCCTTTCAATTTACAATACTAGGCCTCTGGATCTTAACGCCTGGTACGTGTTTTAACTGGTCCGTCCCCACCTTCAACTTGGAGTTCTCCCGGGCGCCCGGGGCGAAGGGTTGCGTGGCAGCCGTTTCTTCTTGATGAGACGTCGCCAGATCCTCGGTCCCACACTGGTCTCAGCACGATGACCATTCAGCGAATGCCCTCGCTTGCGCCGCCGCTAACGGTGTCACCCCGGTTTCCGCGGGGAAGCCCTGGCTGCTCCTGTCCACCCGGGGTCGGCCTTCGTCTCCCAAGCGGCGCTTCCCGATGATAGCTAACAAGCAACAGCCACTATGGGGTTCCGCCACCATCCGTTCCCCGCAACCTTTGGCCTCCACTTCCCAGAGACACCTCGCCCGCCACTATCTGGCCGCCCGGCGCGCATGCGCGCACCAGGTGTGACGTCACTCGGCGCAGGTGTCTAAACGGACTTGTCCGTTTCAACTTAACTATTTTGATTAATGATTCATTTGGTTTTTCAGAGGGCATTTCTTCTCTTGCGCATCAGATTACGAAAAAAATGATTTTGGAATTTCGCAATGCCTCAGCAAGACGGAAGGAAGACCTAAGATGGAAACATAACGAACAGGATGAGGTTTTAAATGCAAGAAAAAGAGCAGCACATGAAATCAAATTATTAGAAATAGAGAATGAATTAAAAAAGCTCAAGAAAAGTGTATAAACTGTTTTTAGTATCGGTAAATAGCCTAATATAGAATATTTAGGTTAGATGAAAGTGCATAACCTTGAAAAGATTTTGTGTACTCTATTTCAAAATAGTCTAATGCATAATATATATTAAAATTTTCTGTCATAAATTTTTTTTTAAAAGTCCCCAAAAAGTCACTGATTTTTGCTTTTGGGACTTGGTAGACACCCTGGTTAATGTCAAAATATTAAAGAAAATAGACAGCACAGAAAATTTCTGGAAGGAATTTCTCGAAAACAAAAAAAAAATTTACAGTACTGACAATGAATGGGCTGACAAAGAAGACAGTTGGGATAAGAACAGTCAATACAATCAACACTTAAAAACTTTTGACAACACAGCAACAAATGAAGAAACCCAATGATTCAAAACAGATAATATTGACAGCACAACAACAATGATGCAGTGACTTACATGCAAATCCAGTAATGAAATCGAACAAATATTCTTACAGCACAGACAAACAAAGTAAGCATTTTAAGAAATTATTTCGTTTGTTTTGTTTTTGTTGTGTTGACAGTAGATTTGTTTGATTTTATCATTGCATGTAGGTACATATGCATTGCTGTGTTATTGTACTGTCATATTACCTATTTTGAATCATCAATGGGTTCCTTTGTTCGTCTCTTTGTTTTCTTTTTATTCACTGTTCTTGACATAACTGTAGTCAATGTCAGTCCATTGTCAGTGCTGTAATTTTTTTTTATTTATTTGTTTTTGAGTATTTCCTTCTTGGAATTTTCTGTGCTGTCTCATGTTCTTTAATTTTCTGACATTGGCACATTTTGACTTACTTTATATGTGATTGCACATTCATCTGTAAAGTATATTCAACTTTTTTTTTTTATCTGTTATTGAGGTTTCTTATCACATACTGTGTAACGAGCAATGGCGTACACCCACAAAATCATACTAAATCAATCTTCCCCATTGCAAGATTGATCCAAAGAAAGTCTTCTTAGCTTGTTTTACAATATAAAATATTTCGTAGTCTTCAAATGGAACAATTTTGATGACTAGCTTGAATATCAGAACATTCTCTTATAATGTATAAATTTTGATAACTATTCATTATTATGTCTGTTCACACACTGAAGACTGAATTCTTTCTGAAACATCTCTACTCCAATTAATAATAATAATTTAATTTCTTACCTAAATGGTACTTGAATGTCTTGTTTGTAAAAATTGGTATATGACGTCTTTAAACATAGTGAAACCATATATTTGTATTTTTAGCTATAGTAATTCCACATTGCATACAAAAGATTAGGTACATATTATATTAAGTTTTAAAATTAATCAATATCTGTAAGTAATCTTAAAATGAGCATGTAGAAAATGTTCAATAAACAGGTCACAATATACATATTTCCAAGTATAAAATATGTATGCACAAGATTTATATACAAAATTTATACATACATATGCATAACAAAATTGTTTTGTAGGGGAGAGTATTCTTATCACTTATTGTCTTTTGGGGAAGGGGGTGTAGGATGGTGCTGTTATAAAATGTAATTTTTATTAAACAACAAATGCAAAGCATACACCGTAGTAAAATAATTTTTATGTTTCAATATAACTTGTCCATGTATGTTGACAAATTAATTTGTCTTTATGTTCACCTGGTAATGTAACACCATACTTGAAGTATTTGCTTGTTAGTTGATAGACGATGTAGTTAACCGTGTGTTTGTAGTTTGTCAGGAGGGTAAAGTAAACGTGGTGGCGGGCGTGTTGCAGACAGCGCCAGTCTGCCCAAGAGCCTGCAGCACGCACGGCGCTGCTGCGAGGTGAACGGGCTCACCGCCGGCCAGGTGCGGGTCCTGGGTCTCACCTGGGGGCTGTTCCTCGGTAGCGTGTTCACGCTGGGCCCGGTGGACCTGCTGCTGGGCTCCGACTGCTTCTACGAGCCCTCCGTGTTCGAGGACATCATCGTGACGGTGTCCTTCCTGCTGGAGAGGAACCCGGACGCCAAGTTCCTGTGCTCGTACCAGGAGCGCAGCGCGGACTGGTCCATCGAGCACCTCCTGCGCAAGTGGCGCCTCTCGTGCGAGCACATCCCGGTGGGGGGCCTGGGCGCGGGGTCGGGCGTGGACGTGGACGAGCTCACTCAAGGCCACACCGTCCACCTGCTGCAGATAACCAGAGTCTAGCGTCGGCATGGCGACCAGGGTCATCAGGAAGTTCTTCGTGGGCAACCTTCCGTGGACGGTCGGTTCTCGTGAGCTCAGAACCTACTTTTCCGAGTTTGGGCCCCTGGTGTCTGCCAACATCATATTCGACCGCAACACCGGCATATCTCGCGGCTATGGCTTCGTGGTTTTCAGCTCTGACGTAGGGTACGAAAATGTTCTGAAGAAGCAAAGTCATTTCCTAGAAGGCAGCACATTAAGCGTGCAGGCGGCAACCAATTAACTAAAGCACGCTGACCTCTGCTTTGACATGGAATACTTTTGATTCCAAGTATTGTTTATTTTTCTAGTGGTATTTCTTAAATGGCCGAAGCTACAGCGTCGTCAAGTGACGGGTCGTGTTTCGAACGAGCGGCGGAGCACGTTGCCAGCCATCTCGCGATGGGCTTGTCGCCCGACAGACTTCTGCAGCTGTACGGACTGTACAAGCAAGCGATCGCCGGTCCGTGCAGCATCCCTAGACCTAGTTGGTACCAGTTGCAGGCAAAGCAGAAGTGGGATGCATGGAAGGAGCTGGGAGAAATGTCTTCAGAAGATGCGATGGAGCAGTACGTGGGACTCGTCAGGGAACTCGACCCGGGCTGGGACGACAGCTCCGAGCTGGAGACAAGCAAGCACAAGATCGGTTGGGTTTCCGTGAGCTCCATGCCGAAGCCCGACGACGTGGTGGAAGCAGAGAAGACGGTGTTTGACTGGGTCAGGGAGGGCAATGTCAGCAAACTAGAGGAATGCATGGATAAAACGGAAGCGAATGCAGACATCGACCGTCGAGATGCTGACGGAATGGGTTTGATTCACTGGGCGGCCGACAGAGGCCATGCCGCGGTGCTGCAGTTTCTGGTCCACGAGTTGCATGCAGATGTGGATCTGAGAGATCGGGACGGGCAGACTGCGCTGCACTATGCTGCATCTTGTGACCACAGTGAAGCTGTGAAGTGGCTGCTGGCTGCAGGAGCCTCTTCCACGATCGCTGACAGTGACGGCCTGACTCCTGTGGAAGTGGCAGGCAGCGAGGATACTGCTAACCTTTTTCATTCTTGTGGAAATAAGTAATTGTACTCCTAACAAGTACATAGTAATTATTTAGAAATTGGAAACTAAATAAAGGACAGCCAATAAGTAGAAAATTTGTTGTATTTCAAGTGCATCCATCTCCCTCACCAAATTAGGCCAATTAAATACACCTAACAAATTATTTATTTCTGTTACGTACACTAAAATTTCACCTATGACCTAAACCTGTACTCAAATTTCACTTAACCTTGATGTAATTTTCACTTATGACCCAAATATGTACCCTGAAATGGCATGATTATACTCAATACTAACTATAGTATCTTACACTAATTTTATACCGAGCTAACTAGAACTAATTATGTTTCTAAATTAAATAATCTTAAATACTAAAAATGTTTTCTTAGGTATCGAAAATATTGGATTGGTAATTTTATTGTGATAGATATCTTTTAAACAAATTTTCAATTTAGTTTACTTGGCAACATAAACTGACATTTGGGGAAATTGGCTGGCTTAGATTACTGACAATAAGGTTAGGGCATAAATTGAGAATTTCTTTCCAAGAACTACATGCAAAGGTTGCCATTAAAGCAGTTAATCTCCTTGTATGTTCTAATACTTATCACACTATGTTATTACATTGTCAGGATGATGTAATAATGCTGTAAACCTGATAGATCAGCAGTTCCCAATTTTTTCCGTCAGGAACCCTACGATCGACTTTCCTTTTGGCGAAACCCCAACTCCTTCAAAGAAAATTATTTGACATCAATTGTGCCTGCTTTATATGACATTCGTCCTGACCCGCAGAACTCCTGTGACCGTACCACGGTATCCCAGGTTTCCGGGGAACACCTTTTGGGAACCACTGTGATAGAGAGATGGTAAAAAAAATTAGCCACAAAACAAAAAGTTATGTTGTACCGATCAATACTTAATTTTTTGAACGAAACTCATAACAGTAAAATATGGTTTAAGTTATATTATACTTGACACAAAGTATATATGTACCTACATATGTGTTTGAACTAATACGGGTTTTTAACAAGTCATAATAGAGAAAATTTCTCTTACAAAATTGAGTCTACACAGGAACTCTTTGCTATCAGGCCAGAAACATGGTTTTGAATTAATTTGAATACATATAGGTGTGTATGTAATATTAAATCACACTTCAATAAAAATGCTTGAAATGTTCGTGCAGTTTTTTTTATATCAATTAACTGATGTACAGCATATTTTGGAGCACATTGCAAGGTAGTGATGTGCACCCCTTTGTTTTACTTTATGAAGTATTTTTGAATTTATGTTTTTTACAACTTTAAAGCTGTTAAATAGTATTTAGTTAAATTATATAACAATCTTAAACTAAAAAATAAATTGTGAAGTTTTCAAGGATCATGTTAAATCTGTCAGCATAATTACGTTTATAAATTACAATAATTATACGATTGTGCTTGATCATTCTGCTGAGCTGGGCTGAAATATACGAGAAGGTGCTCAAAGGAAAGTCTATTGATTATTGTTCTTTTTACAAATATTAAAAAAAAAAAAAAACTTTTTTTTTAAGGTTATAGTACACTAATGACTCATCTTAGCACTATGAGGTATGCTCAATTAAATGCTTGTTTTCAGGGTTTTACATAATTCAAATTTTAAACCACTGTGAAACTCGTTAATTTTACTTAAATTGCCACTGATTTCATTTTCAGTATTCATTGACACAGTAGTTAAACTTCTTATAATGCAAATGTGTTCAAAGTCTGAAAGCTTTTAGTAGCATTTAACTATATAACTACAACTTTCAACCCATTTGGGTACTATATGGAAAAATGGAAGTAAATATAATGGAGAAGGGTTCCACAGACATAAAAATTTAAAAACACAATTTTAAAGTATTTTTATTGTTGCTTACCTAAAATATATCCTCGTTAGAACTGTAATAATATGCAAACTACTGGAAAAATTGCAATTCCTATTTCAGAATAATTTAAATTAATGTTAGAAAGTATCAAAAAATTTCCGTGGTGCCACACTCCAAAACATTGCCCAAAGTAATGTTGCAACTGGATTTGATTCACTGCAATAAATTGCCTGAGGTTTTTAAGAAAGCAAAAATGCTAACTTTATACTAAAGGAGTGAAAAAACATGCAATTCTACAACCTATAAATAGTTTCTCTATAAGTCCCTTCACGTAGAAACAATGTGAAAAGCGTTAGTTCCCCTGTGTGTTTCAACATTGACGTAAGGAAAACCAAAGCAAATTTATTAAGGTACCTACAAACAAGAATGAATGCTTCTACACACCCTAATGTTAAGGTTCTACAAACAAGGCAATAATATGCAAAGCGTGTTATCCGGGTGTGGATCGTGGGTAATACAATCAGGTAAACAAAGCTAAAAGACTCGTGAAACCAAACTTTAATTTAGAACGTTTCCACGAAACAAAATTTAAGCAGAGTACACTAACCACCGCGAGTCAATATGCCACTAAGCCACATCGCGAACTTGAATTTCGACACTTACCCATGATCAACCGGCCGAGACAACAGGACAAACAACTCATCCCAGAAGCTAAGGTGAAGTCGTGGGAGAGACATGTGGTCACGAGCTTATATAACTTAAGGCGATTGGTGCAGGGTGAAAAACAGTAATGCGTCAGAATAAGCTGAAAATTGGCTTATTTGCTTCATAAACGCTTGGTTATCAATACTATATAGTCAGCCGGATCGTATATAAGCTAGCGGGTGAGATATCACAATTTAGTGGCGAGACAGCTATCGTGGGTGAGGGGTGTCGAAGTTGCTCCGCGGCCTGCGATCTAGCGGACATCGCTGGAACGTCTTGCAAAACTATCGTAGTCTCTCTCTCTCCCCACATTTGTCCGCGGAGCGGACAGAGGGAAACAAGCCACGAAGGGCCTTCTCCCCCATCCCCTGTCAGAATCCTCGCAGCGCACAGCCGTGATGCGATAACCGGTTTTAGCCAGCCTTACTTTCGTTCGACCCTCAATGGCAAACGAAGACATAAACACAACCATTGTAAAATTCTGAACATATGAAATTTTTAACTTATTTAGAGTCGACTATGCTTGTGTTATAATATAAATACCTATCTATTTTTAATATAAAATGTATATATATTATATTATAATATATGCCTATGTTTACTGCTGTAGACATTGTGCGTATCACCAAAAACTCGCAGTAAAGTTTGGTTTCAATTTTAATTTAAACGAACATCTCTCCTTGCCAATTATTTGTACTTCGCCGTAATGACTGAGAGTATCTCTTTATTTTATTCAATCGTGTTTCAATTTGATTCGTCTTACAAGGTATCGATGACTTTGAGAAAAAAGCGAAAAACGAACACAAACTATTTCGCGGCCTTCATATGAAACTATACGTAGCGTACATATTGAATTTCTGCGTATCTAGTTTGCAGAGCTGTTCGTTTTATGTAGGCGATTTCTCTTTCTCCTATCGTTATTGCATTACGTTTTCTCTGTAATTTTTTTAATAGGTATTCTGCCATCTCTGTCATGTTTGTTTACCTGTAGAATAAAATGCAATATTATAAATTAATTTTTTTACAAACATGTTGTTCATATGTCAAAAAATGTCATTTTCAAATTTTAAGGTTACTGTTATTCAATAATTACCATGCCCCAATTTTTTATAATCAATTAGAAAAATAAGAGGACGGCAAATCTGGGATCCGCGCCGGGTGCTAGTGACCTGTGCTACGCCTCTGGAACATAGGCCAGTTCCCGAAACGTCGCAACAGTTTTGTCATTGGAATCCTACCGTGTTAGTCGGTGTTGTCGTTATGTTGTCCATATTACCTTTTTTTTCCATCGTTGTTCGTATGTTTTGATTATATTTAGAATATTAAAACAAACATTTAAATGGCTCTAACTGTATGTACTAAGGGCGTAAAGGTGTTGTTTCGCGTGCGTATTATGGTCACCCATAGCAGTAAGGGTTCAATAATTGTTTCAGACAATATTTTTGTATAATATTTAGAACGTTTAAAAACTTTGGATGGATTTGCTGAACTATACCTGCTAAGAGGGTTAGAATTTATCAATCCCTCAAAACTTATTTTTTTCATTATGTACAGCTAAAATGCGCGTATTGAAAATTGGTTTAGAAAATTTTTCGTTTTAATATTTTAAATGATTAAAAATTTTAATTGATTTGATACTGTGTCTAATAGTGGAGTTACCTTTTTTTCCTCCACCCTCTCTGTTTTCTATCCGTACAGTAATAGTTAGTCGTACACAAACATTTTTTGGAAGACATATGTGGATAATATTTAAAAGGTCTGCATGAATTTTCAAAGCAACTGTTACTGTGGCTACTACGGTAATAATATTTTTTATCGTTTTCCTTTCGTCCATATTTTTTTGTCTTCCCGCTGTTATTGTTGTTCGTTTAATAATTGTTTCAGACCAATTTTTTTCATAATAATAGCCAGTTTACAATATTTGACACCAATTGCAAAAGTCTACAATTAAATGAAATTAATTTAGAAATATAAAAACTGTATGCAACTATTGTTATAAAGCTATTAGTATCGAATTCAAGAAATATGGGTGAGAGCTAAGAAAGTCGATATCGTAAATGAGCTCAAATATTGTTACCAATTCCTCTTTAAAGACTTTATATTTATATAATATATAACACTTGAAGACTAAATATCGAAAATAAAGGATGTTTTTTCTTTCTCACTATTTTTCTATTCACTTAACTCTTTTTATGCATAGACATAAAATGATTAGTCATAGTGGTTAAAGTTAATCCTTTGCGTGAATATTCACTTGCACCTAACTCGCTGAGCGTCGGCAAGTGTAAAATAAGTACATATTTCACTAGAATTTGATTTACTCATAATAAAAATTCATAACTACACTCTTAACCTAAAAAATTGTTTCTGTTATTGATCCATCATTAAATTACCAAACTGCGGAGGATACACAATCACTATGTTGGGTTGGAAGGTTGTTAGCGTAAAGCTTTTTAATTTACTATTTTCTTTTATTGCTAACAACATTGGCATTCACAGGTTACAATAAATAATTAATATTGCACGACAGGTACAAAACTTGTACATAGGTATATATGCCATACACTGCCACGCATTACTAACAATTAAAAATTAAAGGACATACATTATATGAACATGAACATAAATTGAATATATGCAAGCACTCATTTTCTTTAGCCCATAGAAATATATTTTCCATGATCAATTTGTAATTTATGAAGTACTTATTTGACATTGTTGAAAGTTAGATTTATTAATTAATATTGAAGGTATGCACAATTTGCATAGTAAAATAGATATTAATTATTGTATTTAAAGGCACACACGTACTTTGACATGTATAGGAATCTTAGCTTACCACAAAAAGTCGAAAATGTCATTCGCAGCATACCGCAGAGAAAAAAGTGTGAACCTCTATTAATTTATCAAGCCTTCCAAAAAATACAGTGCAGTGGTTACATAATGACATTACAATAAACAGTAAAATAAAGACTCATGTGTACTTAAATTAAGAACAGTTTTATTTTTAATTTTGTTAAAGCATTTTAATATAGTGTGCAGCACTACATGTACATCCCAAGACTGATAACACACCACTTCCAAATGTTTGTTTCTGTTTCTCCACCTTCTAGAAATTTTACATAGAATGAACTTACTTTCAGACTGTTTTTTTAACTGTAGTCTGGAGATTACACCACAAGTCCATGGAAAACATAACGTATTTAAAAGAGAAATATGTATTATTAGTCTGGATTGCTTTCTCTAAATTACTGATTAAATTTTCAAATACAACAAATTATATACTAACAATAATAAAACTAATTAGATTCAAGAACAAAAAGTGTCACATAACTAATAAATTTTAAAATGTCTTCACTTCTTTGTTAAGTTTCTTTGACTTTGCTTCTATGTATTCAGGATCTCTGCATTTCAGTCCACGAACATTCCTCGGGTCAACAATCTCAGGAAGAACACAGTTAAAGTAAAACCGTTCTAACTTCGGAAGCATGTCTTTTTTCCAAAAGGTCTCGTCGCACTGAACGTGGACGAATTCGGTATCAAAGTCACAAAATAAAATCAGCACACACTGCTTCCTTTTCGAAATATTCAATTGTCCTTGAATTTGGTAGAAAAAAGGATGTGTTCTTTTCAGTTCCAACATGTCTTCACTGTTAGTGTGAACACCTATGTTTTTTACTTTGGAAGCCTCTCGTATAGATTTTACAGGAGAATTGTTAACTTTAAGGTTGTTGATGGAAGGGAAACATTTAACTTCAATGATAGTGTCGTTCTCAACTGTTCCATCCGGACTTGCTCCAAGATAAGGGTACGATGGGTGAACAAAAAGTCCACAAGGGAACACTTTTTTTTTGGAACTTATTTTCGTAAGCTTTAATTGCGGTACTTTCATGCATACGTCCGTACCGTATTGCGTCTGTGTTGATATCCTTGGGGTTCACTATTGAAACCACCATATTGTGGCAAGATGTGTCACATCTCATTTTGCAAACTTTAGAGAATGACGATGCAGTCAGTCTGTTTAGTCTTGCTTCCCTCCAAACAACATTACAATGTTGGCCGACCGTATTTCTCTCCAGTTCATGACACAGATGTTCGGAAGAAACTGAACTTTCGAGCCGCTTCAAGACCTTCGTTTTCTTTCTCTCCATTTCCTCTGTAGAAATATCGGGTTGGGCAGCTTCGGGTCCATAGTCACAATCTGGCTGAGAAAATACACATTTTCTTTTGGCAGATCTACGACTGTCAGATAACCTTCTTTTGCGATTCCTTTCAACAGCTGTCGCGCGTGCATTTAAAACTCGCTTTGTCACTGAACCTGGGCTACGACCTAATAGAGTTTTTACTGGTGAAAGGTGCCAGTTCGGACCTTTGATGTGTGACAGACTAGCACCCAAGCAGCACCTTTTTTACCGACCACTTTTTGAGACATCTGTCCGTTTGCCACCGGAAAATTTTGAAATCAAACTCATGAAGCGTTCTGCTTGGTTAGTTGTTTTATTACCTAACAACTTGTCAGCCTTGGTAATGAGTGGGTCTAGTGCTTTCATTATAGCTGGCCATATAGTTGTTGCAGACATAATTGGAACATTGTTTAGCTCGCCCGTACCTTTCCTGACACAAATGTGTCTCGGCAATTCTCGTGATCGCCAAATACGTGGTAAGGACCATTCTTCAAATCTTTTTGCAGCATAGTACTATTGCACTCTTTATTTGCAGAAGCAATAGCTGCTCGTGCCCCTCTCGTCAATCGAGGAATTAACTGGGACAATTGACGCCTTGCAGTGATGACGTGAGTGGTATCCTTGGTAATGGCATGTAGTTTGCTGGTGTAGTTTCTTATCATATGGTTGGCACATTCCAATTTCACTACATGTCTACCATATGAAACACCTCGCTGAATCTTCAGATACGAACTTGAATCACCGTCACTGATAATGTACAAATAACGTACCCCATGCATCGATTCGCTTTCTTTAAAACCTTGTACAATAATTTCTTGTTCCATTCCTGTTGAAGTTCCTTTATAATTTTTGTAGCATTTATGTGGCCTGGATTTGCTGCCTGGTTTTTCTTGGTTGTTACATATATAACAATACTTGTTGCGTATTCCAACGTACAGAAAACCATTAGTTTCGGCTCCAATTATGCAAGCCTGCAAAAAAATGAAATATAAATAGGAAATATATAAAAAATACAAACATTGTCATTAAGCTCTTTGTTTGGAATAAACAAACAGAGGCGAAAGTTGCGTAAAAAAATTCATTATTGCGGCTTGTGGTACTAAGAAAAACAGATGTTTCTGTATGTACATGTGATAAAGTTTCAATTGCATAGTTCAATTAAATTACAATGCAGTTCTTAAGATTAAGTGTATTTATTGGTGTTATACAATTAATGTAAGATTAAGTGGTTACCGACTCCGTCCTCAGTAACTTTTTGAGTCATGGCTCTAACATTGAGGCCGTGACTCTATTCATATTTGTGTGAAGCTCTGGAGCCGTCGCTCTGGCCCACTTGCGAATGATTTGCGACGCCCGCCGACAGCTCTCTACCTGTGACACACTCAATGGAAACGCATTATGTTGGGAAAATGGAAAAAAAAAGGTTGAAAACGGTTTTTGTGTACCTTATGTACGTAATTTTATTGTTAGAATGCAGGAATATAGTTATATATATATCCAATTCGCAATTTGATTTAATTATTAAGAAGTGATATAATGATAAATTATAACGATGTAAAAGTTATAAATCTACGGAATGTCTAGCATAGAGCTTTCATATGACACGAATTTCCCTTAACATTAAACGTATTTATTAAATTAAATATTTGGTTTGAAAAAAAATTAATAGGAAACCTTTATCACATAATAGGCTGTAGTCGTGCAATGAGTGTACTGTAAAGTGTCTTCTAGTGTGGAGTTTGAGATGGAGGGAAAGAGTTTTCACGAGTTTAAACACGGCTACTACCACCATTGGTCTTCACGCCGCATATGTTTAGCTATCAGACACGCCTACATTTAACACTCAGTGACCCTTCCTTACTCCGTATGTAAAAAATATAGTTTACCTTGTTTTAAAATAACATATACGATTAAAACCAGAAATAATAATGCTAGTATTATTTTGAGCTGACCTGATTCTTGACAGTAACAGCAGGAAAATTCACAGGATAGCAACAAATTTTAATTGTGTACAGAAATTTTTTAGCTTATTGCATTTGCAAAAAAAATGTATTTATTACATTACAAAAAAATGTGTACAAAACAGGCGTATAAATGGGTATTTGAAATTGTTTTATTGTTTTAAAGTATGTGGATTCGAGTTCTGGGTAGTAAACACATTGAAATTAGTTAGATTTATTTCCTACGAAACTTTACTTGCATAATTTTGGCAGAAACATTATAAGCCATTACAAATAAACACTAACAATATATATAAAAATTCTAACAAATACTTACAACTCCTGATTTTGCAGTAAAACCATGGCCGTATGATCTTGTACACCAACCGCCATCTTGATAGACTGTAATGTAAGGGATTCCATCTTCATCTATGTTGCCCTTCTTTAGAGCGATTTCACGTTCTTGGACTCCATTAGCAAGCATGTATTTTTCCAGTTTGTCTTCCCATGCCTAAAAATATAAATAACAGGTTAGTTGTTGCTGTTACCTTTATTTTGATTCATTACAGCCAATGACAAAAAATATTTATTTCTGCAGAAAAATCATCTAATATGTACTATTAAATGAGCAATTATTGTGTGTGTATGTGTATATGTAGGCCCTATATATAGACACACATATGGACAACTCAGAATCGGCTCTAACTATTTGATGAAAATTTATATTGAGTAAACGTGTTGCCTTTAAAGTTTATCTTAATAGGTATCTTCCCTGAATAAAAGCGATTTTAAAGCAAAAAATATAAGACGCGAACGATGCTCGGTCGCCCAGGTACCAATATTTATATTATGCAAAATAAAAAACAAACCATAGTGCTTTTTCCTACCTTTTCAACTCGCTGTTCATGTCTCGTCCATTTCCGTTTACTCATTACAGGGACTTCCATTACTGCCATCATTTCTTCTACTTGTTGGTGTCCAATCCCAACTGATAATGATCCCCACACAAATAAATCATTTAATTCCTCTTCTTCTTTTTCCGTTGAAATTATCCTTGTTTTTTCACACATCATGCATTTATAAGTGAAGTAGCTGACAATGCCAATTCTTTTTTCGGACTGAAGTTCAAAGCGACCTGTTGTGCACTGTAGCACATGAGTAGCTAAAGATGTGAGTTGGTTTAACATGTGACTCATATTTACAAAACGACGTCCTTGAACGATTTTTTCTTTCATTGTCACAGTTTCAGCAGTTTCATTTGGAAGAATTTCAACATTCAATACTTCTTCACTTGGCAAGAATGAGCAATCCAATCCAGAAATATCCTCGCTGAAAAAAAATCAGTTTAATCACACGTCTGTCATTTGAAACTTTTATTTATCACAGTGAACTGTTATGACAACATACAATTTAAAACGAATTTTACTTAGTCTGTGTCACTCCACGTTTTAACACTATGTTTATTTTAATACGCCTTGCGAAATACAGTTGCCACAACATCCGATTTCCATGTGCCTGCTTCTCTAAGTACAGTGAACTTTTTTGCTGCAGCTTAATTACTTATTTATTCGTTGAAAAAAAAATGCTAATAACCAAAAAACAACTCTTCTTATGCGTAACCGACTCGCAATTCATTGCTGTCTAAAAATTGGTTTTATTGTGTTGGCGAGGGTGGCGGACGACTGTGCTAGCTTGGTGTCATCAATGAGTGAACGGCTGTTGTTATTACATTCTTACCCAGCTTCCAACCAAAGCTTTGCATGATTTCAGATGGTTACTTTAAATATTTTAAGTGTAGTGGAATACCAGGTGATTTAGAGAGTTGGTGCTTTAGAATACTGATAATGAATTTTATAATGCTACTGTATGTGATCACTAGGAACACGATAAACTGTGAAAAAGTTGTGTAAATTTACACAATAGTCTGCGGCAGCAGAGATTCCACCGATGTTAGTGTCCTTTTGCACCTACAAAGTTCGTGAATTCTTTCACTCTATGCAGAAGTAAAAGTTCCATCAAAAGTGTTAAATTTCTATGAATGGGTAATTTTACCAGACTATTTTTATATTAACGAGTATATGTTGATACATATTTAATGCAGGGGTGAATTTCATTTTCGGCTAGTAGTTAACTTACATGAAGTGCATTTATACAGACAGTGTATGCTATTTTTTTAAACCGAGAATAAATCACTGTCAATGTATGACAGTCATCCATGATTATGAGGTTCTCTAACATTTTGTCACCGGATTATTTCATAGTTATATAACGCGATAGGAGGTTTGGAACCCACAACCACTCAATAATTTACCTAAGAAGCATTCTGACAAATCGACCAATCTATTTACATATAAATTGAATTGCAAAATAGGGAATTAAAACATGTACAACAAAACACTTTTTTCTTTATAAATAAGTCTATGCATGAACAAGTTTGAACGAAAGACATTTAGATTTTCTTGATACACAAGGAATTTTTGAGTAAAATTACACAACCTGCAGCATTTTTTTTGCATCCGCTTCAAATATTTTTTTTGCTTGTTAACTTCTAATTTATAATGCTGATAAACTAATTGTAAGATGACTTACACACTACACACTGACTTTATCTGAGGGAGCCTCAAAATCCTCAGTCAGAGTGGTACTCGAACCCATCATCTGTGCCTTACATAACACTAACAGCACGATCCTCGCATCATGCTTAGGTAACAAGCACTATACGAAATTATGTAATTAAATTACTTACTCGGTTATATTTTGGACGTTACCGCTGGTGGTGTCGTGATCGCCCTGGCATACAGGTGGTACGTAGGCAGACGTTCCCATCTGTGTAGCAGCAGCAGGAGCATAATCTGTTAAACTGGAAGATGTCCTGTGGAATTAATTAATAATATTAGCACTTTTGCACAGCTAAAAATGTGATTTTATAATACATACATGTTGTGCTGGCAGAATTTTAGTGAAGATGAACACACTCAAAAGTTTGCAATCTTACCTTTCCACAGAGTTGAAACCAGCATTAACAAATTCATTGTATTTTTCCTTCAGTCTTCTTATGCACTTCGACCGTTTAGTTCTTTTACGGATCTTGCTGAATGGTGTCTTTTTCGGCATCGTGTTGGTATTTAACTTCTATCAAAAATGTAACAATTAAAAATAATTTCGCTACACGAATTTTTCTCCACGAAAACCTATTCCTTGCTTGAGCGACGATAGCCTCCATCCACTACAGAGCGTAGCCTTGTCAGTGAGACGCGGTGTCATCGCCCGCCTCAGCCTGCCTCCCTCTACCCCCGTTATTCTGTCCCTTTTACACTCCATTCTTCTCCCTCCCCCCTCCCTCATTACAGCGGCTGCCGGCCGGATCTCCGCTTACGTGGTTCCAAGGAGCGCCACCAGTTTGCGCCACGCCGCAGGAACATTCTTCCCGGCAAATGAAGTTTTCACGCGCAGTGCTAGGAATATCACTCCAGCGTTTGTGTTTTGAGTCAGGTCATCTCAAAACCAAAAGGATACGAGAATACATGCGTGACTCAATGGTGTGTCAGATAGTATCTTTTAAACTTCATTGCAATTCTTTCGTAAAATATATTTTAAAATAGACCGGCAAAGAGCCATGGAAATTTTCAAAACTCAAATGCAAATTTAACAATTAAAAAAAGAATATTCTGTATTTCTTGGTCCGACAAATTATTTGTACAATCATTACTTGAACTATACTTAAGATAATCATTCTTTAAGTTTTCTCTTTTTTTTGGTGGTTCGGCAAGAAAAAAAATACGTTTACAAGAACATAACTTAGTAAAAAAAATTATTAAAAAAATAGGTAATTTTCATTTTAACTTAAAAAGAAGATTAAAAAGTAAATATGTACTGTTCAATATGTTTTGTCGTAATATTTTCCATGCACCAATCGCCTTAAGCGGGAAGTGGCGAGGGGAGGGGGTAGGAACACGACACTAACGCCGACGAAGGCTGAAGAGAGCCGAAGGCTCACTGAGGCAAACACAAGTTCGGCGCTGATTACCAATTTGTATGACCATCTCTCAAAAGACTTTCTTAGCAATCTGCTCTCCAGTTTGAGCATAGGTCACAATAGGCTTGATATTTTTCTGTAAAAAGACCCTGCAAGCTGCAAGTGCCCTCGAAACACAGGAAAAGTAATAGGAACTGTATTCTGCTTTAATCTGACATGATTCATACCTACTTCTCTCACATCAGGTTAAAAATTAACAGAAAAAAATCTGCTAGCTGATGCAGGTTTATAGTTTTTCCACCTCATTACTCGTAGCCATTGGGAACTCGTAGAGATATTGGAGGTTGCTGTCGCAACGGGGGTTGATTATATGTTCGCAGACACTTGGTGTTACGCCTAGGGCACCACCATATGTAATACGGGCATGTGGACCCATCTACTCTCTCCTCAGCGCTGTAACGTAGCCCGCCTGCAGCGAGGCCCATTTCCCCCAATATAAATAAAGTGAACGGAATAACGTCCCCTCTCAGCGGGGGATCATGCTAAATGTGGAGACATAGAAAGAGGTTTTAGTGAATTATAATAGTTACCAGTATAAAGACTCAGAAGCACAAAAGATGAAGTCTCCCCGCAGGATCACACGTCCGCCTCGGCCCATGAGTAAAACTATACTGCCACTTTGTGCCTGCTTGGGAGGGGAGGAAGCGTCATGCGCCAAACTTTCTAATGTGCTGTTATTCCAATTTTATAATCATAATTAGTCATTATTATTTATAGGACACTCGTATCTTAATGACATCTGTCTGAATTAGTTGGCGGAAGGCCTATGATAATAATACATATTAAAATTTAGATTAATTATATTTGAAAATAAAAAGTCAAGCTGGAGAATGTCTGTCACTTGTTGACTACTCCAGTGGCTATTTGCAAGTAAGAACTGGAAGGTAAGAAGTAGGGATGGGTTGAGTACACATTTTTATCGATTCCGATACCAGTACCGATTCCTAAATTTCGATTCTCGATTCCGAGTCATTCCAGTTTTCGATTCCTGGTAATTCTGGTCACATAATTAAAACTACTTAAGAATTGAATGCATTACATAATGATAATAACATGTATAAAGGATAATTATAGACTTAGGATTAAATGTTGAGGTTTTTTTTTTTTCAATTACCAGTGAAGAAGCATTTTCACATAAAGTTTGTTTGCTAGTAAGTACTAGTAGCCCAGTCAATAAAGGTTTTATGCCGGAAAAAATTAGGTAAAAGCTGAATTTTGGACAGTTGTTAGTACACAACTAGAAGTGTTTTTTCCCAAAAGTCCCCGCCCCTCCCCCCTGTGCTTCCCCCTCTACACCCCCTCAAAGTTCGGATTTGCCGTGTATTGGTTATACGCCGATATCTTCGTACGTTAGAGTCATAAATGGATGAATGTTTTTTTTGTTTTGTTCCTTATAGTGTACTGCACAAAACTTATTCCAGCAATAATTACGCTAAAGCAAATGGTTTTGCAGTAATTCTAATAAATAGGTGTCAAATAGTCGATTTTAGCTTGCCACATGAATGGTTTTTATCCTGTAGTTTTTACGTAAACAAAAATTCACTAATATTGGCCAAGTAAAAGTTGTAGATCAATCTAAGTGCTTTAAAACGATACCTTAAATATAGCCTTTGAACTAGTAACTCACCGTCCAGGCAACCGGAAATAGATGATTGTGTCTATAAGTAAAAACTTATTTCCACATCTTTTTGCACGAATCTTTTGTAGTTTTTAAAACTTGCACATTACAAACTTTTAACATCGAAACATGTTAACACAAAACATAAAGTTACGAAAGTAATCTGCACTAAAAAGTCTTGTCCCTTTCCCCTCCCTGCATATATACAATATATATACAGACATACAGGTATATACACAAACCCACTCAAACGAATTGATTAAATTTTATTTGCGCCAGTTTTGGTTCGGGGGGAATTTTTCCC
The DNA here is from genome assembly GCF_032445375.1 of Bacillus rossius redtenbacheri. Taxonomy (NCBI): domain Eukaryota; kingdom Metazoa; phylum Arthropoda; class Insecta; order Phasmatodea; family Bacillidae; genus Bacillus; species Bacillus rossius. Next base: position 9,319,261 of record NC_086330.1, read on the forward strand.
TTACCCTTTTGAAAGTAAGGGTAGTTCCATTATCCACCACCTATGGACCCGCCGTGTTCCGGACTGGCCACAAATACTGTAGAGGGAGAATACAGGACAGCTCTATACTAATAGCACAGCCACGCGGGCGAAGAGCGTCAGCGCTGCTACCTAGCGGCTCGGCGTGATAACAGCACCCACGGCCATGCATTCCAAGCCTAAAATGTATTAAATTCAACTCGTCATTGCACCTAGACTAATAAACAGATTATTTTGAAAAAAATTGTGTTGAACCTTCGTATTCTTTGCGGCCATGCAGATGTAAATTTATTTGCTTAAAAGTTAGTTGCTTTCGATGTAAAAAATAGTTAACAATGAACAGCATATTTTCAAGGAAAATTGAAGTAAAAATTTTCAAAGCATTCTATTGCTAATCATCGTTCATTTAGGGAATTATCTAATGAATTAATTAAATTATCCAAATTTTTTAGCCACTAAATACTATTGATTTGCTATCGTTCAACAGCATATTGGTTAAAAGTTTTTTTTATGAATATGTGCAATATAATGAGTACAGTTGTTCATATAGTGTATAATACGTATATAATAATTATATGTACAGTTAACAGAGATTTGAGCACGATATTATGAAATTAAATAACATGTACATTTAAATAATATTGAAAATAAAAGGGAGATGAAAAAATACGTAATTTCAGTATGACATAAATATGTAGAAGTACATAGCGTCTGACACAATGTAAAAAAAAAACAATATAATCCTTAAATTAGAACTTACAATTGCACCATCTTAAGCTATCATAAATATTAAATATGTATTAATACCTCGTTACTTAAAAATAATAATATTTAAATTAATGCATTATTACAATGGTACCAGAGCTAGAACAAGTTTTACAAGATTCACTTCCATTGTAAATGAAAAAGGCAAATAATATACAAGAGACAAATATGCTTGTAAAATTTTATCCAGCTGTACCTAAATAGGTAGCAAGAAGTTTATTTTCCCCGATCATACCTTATAACCACTGCTATGCTAGATATTCCATACAATTTACATGTGCATGACTTTTTTTTCTTTTTTTTTTTTCTTTACTCCGGGTTCTCCCACATTCATCGTAAAACAAATATATTTATGTCATAATCAATTGTTTTATAAAAGGTGTAAACGATGCTTTTGCGAGGAAATACATTATCTGAAAAGGAATTGTGTGAAAATAAGAAGAAAAAACAAAGCATAAAATCACTATAATATCAACAAACCAAGAAATAAAGCATATTTAGTTAACAATGAAAGCGGGAAGTGGGAAATATTACAACTCACGATAGTATGTTTTTCTAAAATAAATATTTTGACTTGGGGAAAATTTTTACGTTCTATAAGGCAATAGAATTTAAAAAAAAAAATTTTATAATAATTCCTTTCAATTCTGACGGTTAATCTTTGTACTTCAGCGAGTTTAGTTTCTGAGGTTTTCGTATGGCGCGGCCGTGGTCGCGGCAGCTAGGGGTAGTCATCACGCCGAGCCGCGAGAGCGCAGCACCGTCGGTTTCTCGCGAAAACGAGCGAGCTGTCCTGTATTCTCCCTCTACAGTATTTGCTGGCCACAACCGGCAGCTGTTTGAACACTTTTCAGGTACAGACATAGTGTATCTACCATGTTAACAAACAGCATCACGGACCTCCCACCCACCACAAATACAGCAGATTTTTCTTTTCTGACATTTAAATTTGCATTCTTGATTAAATTTACGAGTCTGAGAAATATTACAGCAATTATTTTTACAAAAAAAAATTATAAATCATAAGGTGAATCATCTGTGTTTTCGTTTGTAAATCCAGGCGAGTTGTAGCACGACAGACCACTGCAATTCTCACACATTGCAGTACACTGCAAATTTGATTTGCGGCACCGACAGTAATTTCCACATCCCAGTTTACACGAGCAGGACACTAGAAATAACAGATCGTTGGGTGCGAAAGGTTTTGAGCTGATGGTTGGTTTCAAGGTTTTTTTGAGACATCCATTCTTTTTGGCCACTTCAATTTCCCATCCCCATTCAGTGGGCGAAAGTCTGTTCCCTAACCATGTTTGAACTTGTAAGTATACCCTAAGGAGATGTTCACGACAGGCTTCTGACGTTGGAGGAAGTTTCGCCAAGTCAAAATTTGATCTCAAGGCCGACTTTTTGGTTAACGTCGAAAACCTGTAGTATCTGGCTTCATTCAAGTGCGAGTATTTACTCAACCCATACAGTCCAAGAACAAATTTTTCCCCATCTACCAGTATTTCGGTTTTAGTAGAAAAATGTGCTATGAAAGTTCTAGCCAGTTTCTCAGCTTCCGGTGACTTCAACATTTCAGTAGCTTTATTTTTGCCTACACCAAAGAAACATGAGGTTGTATCACAACCAGTCAATGCATGAGTATACAAAAGAAGTTTCCTGGTGTGTTTGAACTTTTCTGTCAAAGTTGCTATGTCATAAAAAACTGTCACAGGGTTTTCACCTCCCTTATGTTTGCAGAAATACATTTTTCGCTTTTCTGGGGAAAGAGCAGTTAAAAGTACTGCCAGGTCTGTATCAGAGCCACATACAACTACTTCAGCAAACGTGCTTAGTTTTTTTATAGCTAAATTTACTATATCTATATCAGCATCTCCTTCGCTTATAAATGTTTCAAGTCCTTTGTTTTTTAGTTCAGATGCAAGTGAAGTTATCATTCTTGTCTTGTTCTTTTTATTACTCAAAAATTCTTCTTTTCCTGTAACACACTTTGTGTTGTCATCAAAAGTTATATCACATGAAGATTTTTTCGCGTATCTCCGGTTTTGTTCTTCTTGTTTCGTTGTGGAATCTTCCGGGTATCCATCAAAAACAACTGTTGTATTTTCTCCGTATTTTGTCAGGACATATGTACAGTAACTTTGCATTATGTCTCCATATGTACAGTTTTTTGGCCAAAGAATGCAGTGAAGAAGAAAACCTCCATCCAAGACAATTGCTGCATCACTTAGATTTAAATCATTTACAATACCCTCCTCAAAATGTTTCATCAGTTTTGACTTGGCCCCCTTTCGTAGAGAAACTGCATCAAAAAGGGATGGTGGACGAGGCGCCAATTCATACTCAAGATATGATTTTAATTTTGTTGGGCTGTCACAAACACATAAGATGCGGTTAAATAGCTGTTGTGAATTCACAATTACCTGCTTTGACCGAACATTAACCGATTTTTGCATCGCCTGCGTTTTTACCATGTTTTTCCTATGAAGCTTGAGCTCCTGAAAGTTTTTCCCTTTCATATTTTCCATCGCTGCAACACCTTTTTCGTAAGCTTGGTCACAGTCTACAGAGTCGTCTGATACCAATCCAGATGATAACGATACCAGTTCTCCAGAAAATTTTGAGAATGGGTTATGTTCTTGAAGCCATGAAGTAAACTTTTCGACATCTGCCAGGTCTCTCGTTTTTCTTGACTCCCGGAGCTCAACATGTTGTTCACTGTATGATATGGAAGTCCCCAAAAATTCCTCAACAGATTCGTGTACTTTAAGATAGAAAGGTGCTCCAAGAATCCATTTTGACAGAGTGCTGTCTGTTATACCTCTACCATGAGTCAAGCCTCCAACAGCTTTCATGGGACGCATGAGGCACTGTTCAATACACATGTCGGACCATGTTCCAGACCAAAACTTGCCACTTCGCCGTATTGTGAACATTCCATTATTTACGAACAAATCGAGTTCCTTCTCAGATAGCTTCGTATGAAGTTTTATCATTTCCTGCACATAGAGATGAGCAGACTTCGCATACGGCAAGTGTCCAGCAGCATGGAAATATGGAAGCATTTCGATTGTTGTATTTAAGTGTAAATCCCAATTTCCAGACCTCTCTGCAAAAATGAACTGTAGAATGAGGTCAATGCAGTTCAAGAGATTCACCCACAGCTTGGCAGTTCTGCTGGTTGACTGTATGTTTTTCAAGGAATCGTTTAATTTTTGTAAAGTACATGTGACGTCAGGTTTTCTCAACATTTCTTCGGGCTCTGTTTCCTGAAGAAGTAACTGTTTGTAAATGTTCTCCAAATGAATAATGGCATTTTGAAAATCGTCGAAGCTGTTCCTCATTACATTTATGATCGCAGAGGCCGTAAGAGTGTAAGCTCTGATGCATCTTGAATATGCACGTCCATTCAACATGTGATTAACTGTTGTTTGACCATATACAGCAGCCCACAAACTTTCTAACCCACTTCCTTCCATTATTCGACCTATTGAGCCCATAAACGACATTAACAAATGAAAACCACCCAACCTCAAAACAATCTTCGATATGTCACTTGATCCTTCTGCAGAAGACACTATTTCAAAAGCTTTCAAAAAAAGCGGCTGATCAAATGTAACTATGCATGTCTGGTTGCGTTTCTTGCACTGTTCTGCTGCAAAACACAGTGCTGTGAAAATCGTAGATGGATTACTGGGATTTAAATTTATGAATGGTACACCCATTATATATGAGGATTCACAATCGTCCATGTGACTTGTTATTGTGTTCATAAAACCATTCCATCCTTGCTGAACCTTTGTTCCAGCAAGCCACATCCAATTTAGAGGAAACAAAATGTTTGATGGCTCATTTATAAGACTTCTAGCTGATTTAAGTTCGTTGAAATCCTTAAGTATGATAGCTTTGAAACCACACCGACTGTTTCTTTTCGGGTAGGAACATAAACGGATACATTCTTTGTTGAATTTTCCAGATGTTATTCTTTCAACCTGGATATGTGTTTCAACACTTGCACTAGGTGTAATACACTGAATTCCTCCCATTGCATGAAATGTGTTTAGGCCATCAAGTGTACGGATATTTATATCAGCATTGTCAAACACATACTGTATGAATGCTTCTTCATTTACTTGAGGGGAACCAGCATTTATAAGAGAATTCATGTAAATAGATGCTTCATGATACGACACACATACACCCATAGATGACAATAAGTCAATTAGATGTTTAGATCCGTACAGTCTATGAAGTGTTAATGCTAGGCTAGTTTGTATTGGAGATAAGAATGATCTTGGTCGTACAGTTGATATTACTGCATGATTAATTACAGCACACTTTCGACTCACTGCTTTTGAATCCACAGTGTTTTTCTTTTTCGTTACTCTTTGCATGAAAACTTTCAAACTATCTGGAACCAAGTTTTCTCCACCTGATCGAATTTCATTAACATTTGGGTATGTTTGTGAGTCATACATCATCTTCTGTATATCTTCTTTAATTATATCTGCAGCAGCTAATACTATCCTCAGTCGCTCTGTTGCTGGGTCACTTTCCCTATCGCGGTACCACTCATCCATAATTTTGTTAACTGTCTCAGACAAACAAAAAACATTTTTTCGTCCTGGTGTACATGACACAACTAACCTTTCCTTAAAATGTTGCCGTAGAAGATTTGTTATATGTTTATCTGAGTACGTTTCTTCTTGGCCAGAAATTTTTTTCAGAATGTCTTTTATCTCGCTTATTGTGTATTGACATTCATCACTGTTCTCGATATGCTCACACAGCATTGCAAATGAATCTCCAAATTTACATTTCGGTCTTCCAACAGGTCCCTTAGGTGATATCATTTTAGAAAAATTTGTGTGACAGTTTCTGTGATAGCGTGCTTCTGGTGAAACAAGATCGTTTACACTTAGCAGTCTGGCTCTGACTCTCTCACTCCACTCATCATTTCGTTCATCACATTTCCTTAAAAAGTTTTCTTTTATTTCTAATGTTGTTATTTGGTGAATTCCTACCCTACGCTCCAAAGGAACTTTCAAATCAACAATGGCCGTCTTGCCACAAATAAAGCAGTTACTTTTGAAATCAAACTTTTCTTCTGAACTTCTCAAATAGCATGAAGATGTCGGCAGCTGTACGTCACTGGATTGTGTCAATGCAATAGCAGCTTTGATACTTGTTGGTCTTGTGTAGTTTTGCCTGCATACACTGTGAACCCTAACATTAGTTTTCCCTTCCAACTTTTCATGCAGATTGTCTTTCCGGGATAAACTTGCATCAATAATCGTCTGTATACCTTTCGTCACAATTACAGTTCCTCCTTCAAGCTCCTTGCCACAAAAAATACACAGTGAATTAATTGTGTCCATTTTTAACGTCAATATGAGCCGATCAAAAAGCCAATTTGTTTTATCTGAAATCAAAGTTATAGCATTAATATTGTTTTTGTAAGTAATACTACGAGTACTAACAAAGTTAGCTAAGAATGTGTTCTGATTGGAACATTTTATTATCAAAATTATGGTTCTGATTATTTGGCATTATGTAAACCAATTGCCTTCACACTTAAATATATAATTTTTCTATCTGCATTTTGCTAATTTAAATGAAAATGACCAAGTGCTACAAATACCATCATTAACTAAATCAACATACCTATTTATTAACGTCGTAATAGTAATGCAATTATATATGTTAAGATTTATTAATGCTAAAGGGACTAACTAGCAAGGCACATATTATTAACAGTTATTTAAAGAAATACTTTGGGTATTATTCCATTACAGCAAATTGCTTGGGATAAATTAAGAGACGCATGCAAACATGCAAACACAGGCCCAGAGAACCAATCAAGAATTGGTTGTTTTTCTGCGAAATTTTATGTGCATTTTCATGTGTACTTAGTTAACTATGACAACTTTTCTTAAAAGGAACTTCTCAGCGTGTCACTGTTTGTGTGCGTAAAACACTAGTTTTCTGTGACATATGGTTTGGCTGCAGTGGTGTAAGTCGATAGAGAGAAGTTGCGTTATTATAATTAATGTAATGAAAAGATTCACATAATTAAATATGTTAACCAGTTACTCACATAAAACATGCTTCTTCAAAAGCAATTAGCAAGATGTTTCCGCTGGCACTGACATAATACAGTATACGGTTTCCACACGCTAAAGAAATCACGACCAAAGCACATTTTACGTCTTGCAACTCCGGCAGTTTCATGGTAACTGACGTTAATGGCGACTGTTTCTATTGTTGCGCATCGTCCGCGTGGAGTCGAGATTGACGCACTCGACACTAATCCGTGTCGCTTAAAATGTGAGTCACTGGTCCAAAGGCTATAAATAGGGTATCGTTTTAAAGAATTTATAATGCGCTAAAACGTTTACTAGGCCAATATTAGTGAATTTTTGTTTACGTACAAACTACAGGATAAAAACCATTCATGTGGCAAGCTAAAATCGACTATTTGACACCTATTTATTAGAATTACGGCAAAAACAGTAGCTTTAGCGTAATTGTTGCCGGAATACGTTTTGTGCAGTATACTATAAGGAACAAAACAAAAAAACATTCATCCATTTATGACTCTTATGTACGAAGATATCGGCGTATAACCAATACACGGCAAATCCGAACTTTGAGGGGGTGTAGGGGGGGAAGCACAGGGGGTAGGGGCGGGAACTTTTGGGGAAAAACACCTCTAGTAGTGTTCTAACAACTGTCCAAAATTCAGCTTTTATCTAATTTTTTCCGACTATCGTTATTTTTTTCCCTTTATTGACTGGGCTATAGGCTGTGCACAAAGAAGTTCAACATTTAGACAAGGTTCTTTAACAGGCGATAACGCCGATAACATAACATCTTTGTTCAAAATGGGTTCAAAGGTAGCACTACTTTTTTCTGTGGTACCTTTTGACTTAGTTGGTGACAGTGCTGTAAACAAAAGTTTGTTTTTCTTCAAAGACTATTTTTTCTGGTAGTAATGTGTGCCGGGATTTCAAATGCTTCATTAAATTGGTTGTAGATTTATAAGTACCGCTCCGTGAAATTTGCGCACTACCATTATTACAAATTGCATATTTGTCATTTTCACTATTGATGCGAAAATGTTCCCAAACTTTAGACATGTTAATACAATATCAGAACATTCGCATCGTAATTTGAAACGACAGTCGGCGAACATTTTTTTACTAACAAACTAGCAAAACACTTGAAAATAGTTTTAGCAAAACAATATTTGTGCCAAATAAATAGCATAAATGCGAAACAATTCACAGTAACCTCAATAGCACGACGGTGAATTACGGCGTAATTCACCGTCGTGCTATTGAGGTTACTGTGAATTGTTTCGCATTTATGCTATTTATTTGGCACAAATATTGTTTTGCTAAAACTATTTTCAAGTGTTTTTCTAGTAATTATTGCGGTTTTCCTTTGCAAGAAATAAACACGAGCCTCTGTTGGCGGTATGGCCAGAGAATTCTTTATTATCGATTGTTGCTTTCATTATACAATTTGTCCCGTACGCAACGAATCGATACGTTTCGACTTGACTTTATATTTTATGGCCACCAGAGATTTTGTGGAGGCCATCATCCTTGAATGGCTCACAACTAAACTGGTGACGACACGTGATGTGATCTCGTTTCATAACCGTCACTTTCTTCACAAAAAACAATGGACTTTTCTTAACTGCAAATAAAATTAATAACTCTTTTTACAAATTATTTACGTCTAATACATGAGTGAGGAATAATGTTCTTCGATCGTGGAGATTTAATTAGAGGTTAAACATGCCCGGTAACATTGTTTTTATTTATTTTTATTCGTATAAAATTAATATTTAATAATAATGAGCATTATTAGGAATTTTATGCGCATACGGCAGGTAAGATATATTAAAATAAGTAAGTAAAGTTCAGACGAAAATATATTACTACTGTATTTTCTTAACTTAACCGATTCCTAACCTACCTTGCCCTTTTTTAGTACCCGATACTGAGTACCCAAATTTTTTAATAATCGGTGGTATCGAGGAATCGGAGAATCAAATCGACCCATCCCTAGTAAAAAGGTTGGTTAACACTATGGTTAATTATTGGCGGAAGCCCGCAAGTGACGTTCCGGACGTTTATTAATTGCGGTTTCCCACGGGGAAAACCGCAGCACCCTTAAGACGCACTTTAACTATTAAGGGTTGTTCTGCTAATTCAAAATCACTTAATTAATCACAGCAATTTATGATGCGTGAGAACTGTTTGGTGGTGTTGGCATATGGACGGAATCTGGTGAGGCACTCACCGGCATCGGCGGCTCGTTTGACTCACTTGACATGGGCTAGGGGTGCATTCCGTTAGCGGGGTTTAATACTGGTGGGCTGGGCTTTATGGCCTTCGGAGGGACGACGAAAAAGTATAATTAATCTGGTTTAACGCTGCCCTATAGTATGATACATGCCTCATGGGCTACGAAGTTACAAGTTGCCCCGAAATTTCTCGGGATATTTTAAGCAAAAAAAAATAATCCAAACAAAGGGAGTTTGCAACTGTTCGCCTGCATGTGGCCCTGTGCGAGCGAAACTGTAAGACATTTGGGTGACTTTCAAGTTCATGTGAGACCCGGGCCATACCCATGCCTGGGTTAAAAACGTAATATTTACGTATTGTACCGAAATGTCCTATATGAGGGTCCAAACAATTTAGTAAAGCGGTCGGTGAGCTCAGGTCGACCATATAGGGCTCGCCGATGGAAAGAGATAAGTAAAATTTATGAAATGGTGAACAACAGATGAATGCTCTGAGAAACGGCACACACTAACCTAGTAGAAGGTGAAAGATGATCTAAAGGAATATATAAGCGAGGACTTTGTCTCCGCGCGCCACCCAAGCTTCGTTTCCCGCAAAAATGTACCGTGTGCAAAGGAATACTTCAGGCCATATTTGAACCATGATCATGCGAATTCATGTTTGTTAAATCTTATTACAGGCAGGCTGCACTGAAAACATTCTTTATTATTAACTGATTTTCTGACATAAAACACACCACTCCCGCTGCCTGTTTAAGTTTTTGAAGTAATTATTAGTCTGAAAATGATCTCAGGGGCAGAAAACAGGGATTCGTCCTCGTGGCTGCAGGCAGGAGCGTGTCGCGGTTCGAAAACTACCCTGGGCTGTTCAGGCCACCCAGGACGCCTTATAAATAAATGGTAAACTGGTTGATACGTCACTGCACTTTATTAAAACCGTTACACATGTTTGTCCAAGGACTGGCCGCGTCTGTTGTCTGACCGTCGCTGCAGGAGAGTCCCTATACGTAGACGATGTACGTGACCAGGATAGATGGCAAAACGGTATGTGCGGATTTATAGGTACTGTGGCTGTTACCGACGTGAAGAATGCGGCAAATAATCGCGGAGCTTCTATGCTGCAACGACTTATGCCATGAATGACGTTAACATGTAAAGGGCAATATGTAATTGACGGTTCCTAAAGTTAATTGCAATCTAGCCTGTTACAAGACGTTAATGTTCCGAAATGTACGTAGGCCCGGCTAGATGAGAAAATGAGAGACACAGTCACTTTTTACAGCTTAAAACAATTATTACTTGGATAGATTGTATGTTAGATGTTACACATTTAAATGAGATGAATAATAAACACGTAGATTAAAAAGTTAGAACTCGACACATGAGGTTGGCTAGGAGCCCAAACAAGTAATGATTAACTGGCTTCGAAGCCTGAAAACTGCGTAAGACTCAATTACGCGGTCCCTATGCTCGGGACATGAAAATTACATAATAAATAGAAAATCTCCCTGTTGGAATTAAACGATTAAGTAATGACTCGCACGAAATGATGTACGACCGGGTGGGGTCAGGCGCAGAGCTGGAAAAAGGTGACGTCATCCCAAGTGCCCCTCCGGCTCGCTGAGGCCATTATTGCCCGTTGCTGCTTCAGGCTTGCGTGTGCGCTGGTGCCCGTGCGCAAAAGTGTAACAAATGGCCTTGGCCGAGAGGGGAACGGCCTGCAGAGGCACCACCAAACAGTGATGTGATTTTCATAAGGGTTTTGTTTATGTAATTATGTGAGTGTGTAAATATATACTTGTGTTGTGTACCTGTAGATGTGTTTCCCGGGCGACTGAGTGGCGTCTCCCCACCTGTGACCATGTGGGCTCCACGCACTCGCACACGAAGGGAAGAGGGGGGATTCATGTGCGCGCGGCAAGGGGGGAGGCCGCTGAGACGTCGCGGAGCGTGGGTCGAGATAGTCGCCTGAGTGGGATGAGAGAGTGCGGTCGCGTAGTTGTGAGTGAGAGTCGAACGCACACTGTCAGTCGTGTCACCGTTGTCATGTCCCCGTCATCCACATCTCCGTCGGTCATGTCACCGTCATTCGCGTTGTCAGTCACGTCACCATTAGTCATGTCACCGTCGTTCGTGTCGGTAGTTATGTCACAGTATTTCGTGTCATCGTCATTCACATCACTGCCAGTCACATCACCATCATTCACGCCACTTTCAGTCGCGTAACTGTCGCGTCACCGCCAGTCAGGTCACTACTAGTGTCGTGTCGCGTTCAAAGTGCGTGGAGCCAGGCCTCGCCCTAATGGACTGTCACAGATGGAGCAGTGACAGCCCATGTACAGTGTGTTACGTGTGCAGTAAACACAACTAACGTCATTAACTCTTTTAATTCACCCAAGTTATGCTAGTTCTCTTGCCACGTGGCACGAACCTTCTCTGCCGGAGCAGCTGGGCAGCGACTCCGAACCACGGGAACGGCCCTAACGTCGACAACGGATTTGATGAACTTACACTATTGCTGAGACTTGGATGTGGCACGAAATCTGAATGCTCTGCGTTCGCGGAGCGACCGACCCCTGTGAGCTCCTGACAGCAACTGAGCGCGAGGGTGCCGCGTGACCTCGCGCCAAGACACATTAACCGCGGGAAAACAGCTCCGACCAGTTTTGGACTTAAATGACACATTTTACAATACATGATTATTTAACAATTGACGCCGCCGTCAGTGCTCCCTCTGAGAGCACAGGCCGTTATGTGTCCTCAACACCCGATCAGTGCCGCGCCCCGAACGCGCCCGCGCGCGCAACATAGTGCAGTGCCCCGAACGGCGTGACGTCAGTCACGGCCTCCTACGTGTGCAAAGCACCCGGCCGGGTGTGGCACTGCGCAAGGGTATTATTTATTCATGCATTTGAGAAGATAAACAGAAACTAATAAGTCTAAAACCATTAATAATTAATGTTAATTTAACTATCATTTTATAAAGGGTTATCATTCACAAAACTGGCCGAAGTCATCTTCCCGCGCTCCGCAGTTTTCCCGCGGAATTTCCCCCCTCCCTGGCCAGGGCGGCCAGGGAGGTTAGTCAGTCGCCATCCAGCACTCGCCCGGGCCGGCAGCCTACGCACGGGGAGCCCTCAACTTTCGCGCCAACATCCAGTAACTACAATAGGTAATTATAGCCAAATCGTTTTAATTCAGCTCCCCGGTCGGCCCGAATCGACCGTTCGAGATCCCGCGCGGTCCTTGACTAAAATGTGTAGTCCAACACAGGACTTTTAGTATAATACGTTGACGCCGTCCCCGCTACCTCTGATTATTTAGACGCGATTTTGTTAGGTTCGTGTTCTCAGGGAAGGTTCGGGCTTGTGGCTAGAGGTAGGGGTCAACGCAGTAGGGCCCCCCGAGCTGTTATGGCCGCTCGGGACGCCTGAATAATAACACAAAACTTCTGAAGATAATTGGTGAATTTAATACAGCACAGCCCAATACATGGTGCTGCCCGTTCTGGCCGTAACTGTTTGCCCGACGCGACTAGTCACACGCGCAGCTCACTTCCTCAGTGGCGGCTCACGATTGTTATGCGCGTGAGGGGCGGACTTGTACACGTGATGCGATAGTTACAAAAAATACACTCTGATATGGCACATGATTTCTGACGCACAATACACTACACTATGACCTAACTCTAATTAAACTGGGCTAGCAACACGTAGGCCCGTGTCTCCGGCGACTCTACGTGGTGCCTAGGTGTGTCCCAGGGACTAACTCACTATAAAGTTTGATGGCACGCGTCGCCTGCTGGCTGCCCCGTGCGGGCCAAAACTAGGTAGCCGGTAGGCTAGGTTGGGCATGAAGCGCCGACGTAAATCCACATCATCTCCCCACAGTACTTACGTATGACGTAGAACACTCATCTCGGAGCACTGATGAATTAAGTTAAGTACCTCATGGTAAATGTAGGCCGACCGCGGAACTGTACGTAAAAGGTTTAAGAGAAACTACACTATTGAAAAACTACATGTCGGTGAATGCAAAGGTTGAAGGTTCCGCGTTGCGCGCATGCTGCCGGCCTCTCGAGCTCCCGGAAGGACACTGCCGGTGTCGCCGCGCGCGACCCCCCTCCCCCGCCAGCCCTCCCGCGGAAACGTGTGAATTTCGCGGGAAACTGAACCGGCCAGGTTCGGGACAAATCGCACGGTGAAACATGGTTTTGCAAAGACTGAATTATTAATTAATGAAAAATAATGTTTAATAAAAACCTGTGGAAAACATAATTAAAATAATTTGTTGTAGTGCGGCGGAAGGATATGCCACACCCGGCCGGATCCTTCCGCCGGCGCAGCACTCGTTGCACGGCGATCGCCTCGACGCACGCACTACACTTAGCTGCGCGCACGGGCGCGTTCGGTGCACACGCTTCTAGGAGACGTTGATGAGGCATAGCAGTCTATGCGACATAGAGGAGCATTGGCGGTCGGCGTCAAATGCCCCCCCTTCTCTGAGACCGCTATGTGCATCAACGCCTCACTACACACACACACACACTTAAAGATACGCCGGCACACTGACCTGGTACACCCGGGGCGGCTGTCCATTGGGCGGCGTCGGGTACCTGTGGGTCGGCGTCATCGGCAGCCGAGGTGGACGGCGGCGGCGGCGGCGTCGCGGCGCCTTCTGCGGCAGGCGGCGGTGCTCCCATGGCGGCACACGTGGCAGGCGGCGGCGGCGCGGCGCCTTCAGCGGCAGGCGGCGGCGCTCCCATGGCGGCGCACGTGGCAGGCGACGGCGGCGCGGCGCCTTCAGCGGCACGCATGACATGCGCAGGTGACGCACCCACAGTGGCACGCGTGGCGGCGGTGCGCCCCCTGTGACATGCGCGGCGGGCGGATGTGACACGTACCCTGTGACGTGGGCGGCGGGCGGAGGTGACACACCTCCTGTGACGTGCGCGGCGGGCGGAAGTGACACGCCCCCTGTGACGTGCGCGGCGGGCGGAGGTGACACGCCCCCTGTGACGTGCGCGGCGGGCGGATGTGACACGCCCCCTGTGACGTGCGCGGCGGGCGGATGTGACACGCCCCCTGTGACGTGCGCGGCGGGCGGATGTGACCCGCCCCCTGTGACGTGCGCGGCGGGCGGAAGTGACACGCCCACTTTGACGTGCGCGGCGGGCGGAAGTGACACGCCCCCTGTGACGTGCGCGACGGGCGGAAGTGACACGCCCCCTGTGACGTGCGCGGCGGGCGGAGGTGACACGCCCACTTTGACGTGCGCGGCGGGCGGAAGTGACACGCCCACTTTGACGTACGCGGCGGGCGGAAGTGACACGCCCTCTGTGCATTGTGGCATGTCGTCGGCAACCTGGTTGTCTCCCGGACTGGGTCGCGATGTGGCGGCTTTGAGACGTGCGGCCGTGCCAGTCACTCTCCCAGTGGCTGGAGGCGGCGTCGTCGGTGGTGCCGGAGTTGGCGTGGTGGATCCGCAGTGACGCTGCGTGTGATCGGCGACCTGGCTGCCTGCCAGGCTGCATCTCCCTGTGGCTGTGTCGGTGTGCACAGCCGCGCCAGTCGCTTTCTCAGCGGCTGGGGGCGGCGTCGGTGGTGCCGGAGGTGGCGTGGTTGAGTCGGCCTGACGTGTCCACCCGGTCTCCGTGTGCCATTTGTACCACAGTGGCTGGACGGGTGTGGCCTCCTCCATCTGCGGTGATGTCGTCACCACCCCATATGGCGGGGGCGGCGTCGGTGGCGGAGGGGGCGACGTGTCTGCGTCGGCCTGACGTGTCCACCCAGTCTCCGCGTGCCAATTGTACCACAGTGGCTGGACGGGTGTGACGTCTTCCATCTGCGGTGATGTTGTCTCCACCCCATATGGCGGGGGCGGCGTCGGAGGCGGCGTCCTGTTGAGGACGGGCGTCTGGGTTGTCAGTGACGCGGGCAGCATCATGGCTGTTACCGCGGCGTGATGGTTGGCCGCGTGTGGCAGCGGCGATGCGGGCTGCGTTATGTGCTGTCGTAGCTGTGTCCGGATTACATCCGGCCCCTCGGTGTCCGCTGCGGTGTCGTCCTCCTTCCATTCGTCCTGTTCTTCGTACTCCCAGTTGTCCCCTGGGCATGGGTAGCCCTCGCTTGCCCATGCCTCGTAGGCCTCCTGGAAGTCGTTCATTTCTGGTCACTCGTGGTGACTTGAGTCGTTGTTGCTCCACCGTCCTTGCTTGCGGCTCCGTAACGGCTCATGTTCGTGCTCATGTTCGGCGCGTAGCAGCTGCGCAGCTGCGACACCTGATCCGTGTGTGAGGCGCGCGGACTTCCGCTCCCACAGCCATTATCTCGCCTGGCGCGTAACTTGATGCGCGTCTGGCGTGTAACTTGACGCGCGCCTATCGCCAGGTGCCCGCTCCTTTGGCTGTCTGCGCGTCGCGTCCGTCTCCGCGCGATTCCTGACTTCCTACGCGAGCCCTTACTGGTACACTAATTTGAAGCACAAAATTTGAAAAATTTGAGAAAAAATTTGAAAAATTTGAAACAAAATTTGGAAATTAATTTTTAGAAAATGAAAGCCACACTAGTCGGGCGCCAATTTGACGCCGTCCCCGCTACCTCTGATTATTTAGACGCGATTTTGTTAGGTTCGTGTTCTCAGGGAAGGTTCGGCCTTGTGGCTAGAGGTAGGGGTCAACGCAGTAGGGCCCCCCGAGCTGTTATGGCCGCTCGGGACGCCTGAATAATAACACAAAACTTCTGAAGATAATTGGTGAATTTAATACAGCACAGCCCAATACATGATGCTGCCCGTTCTGGCCGTAACTGTTTGCCCGACGCGACTAGTCACACGCGCAGCTCACTTCCTCAGTGGCGGCTCACGATTGTTATGCGCGTGAGGGGCGGACTTGTACACGTGATGCGATAGTTACAAAAAATACACTCTGATATGGCACATGATTTCTGACGCACAATACACTACACTATGACCTAACTCTAATTAAACTGGGCTAGCAACACATAGGCCAGTGTCTCCGGCGACTCTACGTGGTGCCTAGGTGTGTCCCAGGGACTGACTCGTTATAAAGTTTGATGGCACGCGTCGCCTGCTGGCTGCCCCGTGCGGGCCAAAACTAGGTAGCCGGTAGGCTAGGTTGGGCGTGAAGCGCCGACGTAAATCCACATCATCTCCCCACAGTACTTACGTATGACGTAGAACACTCATCTCGGAGCACTGATGAATTAAGTTAAGTACCTCATGGTAAATGTAGGCCGACCGCGGAACTGTACGTAAAAGGTTTAAGAGAAACTACACTATTGAAAAACTACATGTCGGTGAATGCAAAGGTTGAAGGTTCCGCGTTGCGCGCAGGCTGCCGGCCTCTCGAGCTCCCGGAAGGACACTGCCGGTGTCGCCGCGCGCGACCCCCCTCCCCCGCCAGCCCTCCCGCGGAAACGTGTGAATTTCGCGGGAAACTGAACCGGCCAGGTTCGGGACAAATCGCACGGTGAAACATGGTTTTGCAAAGACTGAATTATTAATTAATGAAAAATAATGTTTAATAAAAACCTGTGGAAAACATAATTAAAATAATTTGTTGTAGTGCGGCGGAAGGATATGCCACACCCGGCCGGATCCTTCCGCCGGCGCAGCACTCGTTGCACGGCGATCGCCTCGACGCATGCACTATACTTAGCTGCGCGCACGGGCGCGTTCGGTGCACACGCTTCTAGGAGATGTTGATGAGGCATAGCGGTCTATGCGACATAGAGGAGCATTGGCGGTCGGTGTCAACGTAATTCACTAGGTGGCCCATAGTGGCACCTGCGCCTCACGCTGTTAAGTCCCACACCGGGACATAGTTCATCGCCCACGCAGGGCGGCACTGCGCCAAACGCGATACCAAACATTCAGACGAGTCATTAACTGGGACGTGCCACGGCCACGTGTGTGATATCCTGCAAGATTCCACCGTGTCCGTACCCAGCGTAACGTGGCCCTCGCCACCACGCGGAGTAGCCGCCTTTGTATATCCATCTGTGCGGGACTAATCACAGTGATTATAGTGTAGTGTGTTATCTTAAGTAATTTTGCGGGACCTATCGTCCACGCATTTCACGTTGCGTCCACGTACTTCCACATAAGCCGGAGGATGTTCACCGTGCGCGGAGCTTAGGTCGACGATGAAGCGGCCAGTTACGTGAGCGTGTAACGTGTAGATTGTGCGACGGAATAAAACAGCCAAAAGTACGTGTGTGTTTTATTAATAAGGCGTCCTGGGAGGCCATAACAGCCCGGGGGGCCCTTTGTCGCCGCGTCCCTGCCTGCAGCCACGAGGCCAGGAACCCCGCCCTTGAGATCCAAAATTAATTAAACAGTTTAGATTCACGTAAAATTCAGATCAGGCAATGGGGACGGCGTCACAATTGTACATAATTTTTACCTGAATTAATTATCTTTTAATTGTTATTAATTTGGTTGTTTTTAAAATAAGTATTAATGATTTAATTTAGCCCATTGCCACACCCGGCCGGACGCTTTAATCGACTTGATGTTCGTCGCGGTGCACTTTCACACACTCGGCGGACATCACGCTCGGGCGTGTTCGATGCACTTAAGAGTAAGTGTTGTTGTGTACATAACGGCCAATGCGAACCAGAGGGAGCACCGGCGGTTGGTGTCACCACAAAAGTTTAATCGATTTCCACACAGGCGGCAATCGACACATCGACCGTTGTTGTCGTTCGACACATGGCACTCTTGGCACCATGATGCGCCGAATTTGCGTTCCTGTAGCACACTATGCACATATGGCATTATAGAGGCGGTATTTCTTTATACGGGATATTACGTTTTCGTTGGTCTAAGCGATTTCAACTAAAATGTTAGTTTAGGTGATGGAATCTAAAATAAAAAAAATTAGGTAATTTTTAATCATAAAAATTGTAATTTATCTCGTAAAATCGGATATATTTTTATTTTTAATTATAACTAAGAAGTTGCCTGAGCAAGGAGTAACTTCTTACTTCAGATATAAAATAACTATTCGGCAATGACATTATAACATTTTGAAGCTGTACGATTTCGTTTAATGTTTTCGCTGCTGCTAAGTTGCCGTCGTCCGGGTTCTCGTGTTCGAGACCCGGCGTGGGTCCCTAGCGGGAAGGCTGGTGTTTAATGAAAGGGTATCTGGAGGGCGCCAGGCTAGCTCTGTGTCTAACCGAGAGTTGGGTCGTTGAATGCGAATGCCCCTGCGTGGCCCACTAGGACCGTCGGCGGTGGTCGTGGTTGGAGGAATCCCTGGCTATTGACACGTTACGGGACCTGCACAGAATTGCCATCGTCCGGGGTCTCGGGTTCGAGTCCCGGTGCGGTTCCTAGCGGGAGTGGCTGTTGCAAATGTAATGAGTCCGGGTGGGCACCAGACTAGCTCTGGTGCTAGTCGGTAGTTGGGTCGTGGGGTCGATTGCCCTGCGTGGCCCACTAGGACCGTCGGTGATGTTGCGTGGGTTTAAGGAATTCCCTACTCGGCGGTGATTGGGGATAGCAGGTTTAAAGAAGCAGACGCTGAAATGAGGTAATAAATGACGGGCGTCATTTATTCAGGCGACGGTGGCTCTGGTGTAACTTCGTTGGTTACACGCCACGTCGTACAACAGGTGACGTCACAAGATACAAAAACTACACAATTACACGCAACTAAGTCTGAAAGTTACTTAATTAACGTGGCACAAGTTTACAAAAGGAATGTTACACGAGGTTGCGTTACACAAGTTTACGAATGTTATGGGGAGAGATGCGTCGCACAAGTTTACAAAAGAAATGTTACACGAGGTTGCGCTGCACAAGTTTACAAAGAAATGTTACAAAGTCACTAATTGTTCCGTATTATCGTGTCCCTAGGCGTTTCTGAGCCTGACTGCTCAACGAGGGGTGAGGGTGATTGGAGGCGGCCAATCCCATAAATCTGCGTATCGAGGCGGTGCTCGCATCCACGGCAGTGGAGCGCGGACCGCAGCTAAATTCGCTCAAAAGTTCCCTTACGGGGAGTGTCAGTGCCGGAGCGACTGAGTTTAACCAAAGTTCTGTCCTCGGGAGACGGCCCGTACCGGATACTGAACCTACCCCGCGGACCAAGTGTGGTGCAGGGGGGGGTTTTTAGATTTATGCGGCCGGATTAGGTCCTGGACCGAAAGACTGGACCGGGTACACACGGAGAGATTATTAAAAAGGGGTTTTAAGAATGACTATATTTACCAGAAATGAACTCGGTGTGGACAAAGGATGATGTCTCTCCGTGGGACGTGCGTCCGCCCCGGTCCACGAGTCACGCTGTACTGGCGTCATGTCATGGCGTCCGGCTGAGGCTCGGTGGCCCTCGCGCCAGGGTTGACCTCATTACGTTAGTTTCTGATATGATATGTTAATAAGAGAATTTAATGATTTTAAATTCTTACATTAATTATAAAAGCTGAATCAAGGTCATTCGTCCCTTCTACAAATGAAAGTTATTATGTTTGAATTTTTACGTCACACCAGCGACTGTTCGTCTCTTGTCGGATTGCTCTGGTGGGGTTAATGACGCAACACAAGGTTTGAATAATTATGTCATAAGGTCTGATTGACTGATTCAGGCAGAAGGCCGCCAGGGGAACATTCACACGCGTATTGCTGTAGTTACACACGTGAGTGCCCGGGCACTCCTACGTCGCACTTTCGTTGACCATCTTCAAATAAATACGTAACACTGTTTAATAATCTATGTTTGTTTTTTAACGTGGTTGGTTTTAATGACGGTCTGTTTATTTTGGGGGGGCCGGGTTCTACCTTGGTTGCTGGTGGCTCGCCTGACTCGGGTGGGCCATGGCTAGGGGCGCGTTCCGTTAGCGGGGTTGCATACTGGCGGTTGCAGGTCGGGCTTTAGGGTGGCCTTCGGTCGGACGACGTCAGCATAACACGCTGATTCATGGCTGCGTTAGGGAAGTTTACACAATAACATACACGGATTCGGTTTTGCACTGTCGTAAACACGTCGCGCATGAAGTGTGCGGAGTGGACGTTTAATTGCTTCGAACAGTTACACTTGCAGATTACAGTTACACGATGCACATTGAATTACCCTATGAAAATTACACTAAACTGACACTGGGTTCTCTGACGTGCCGTCACTAATCTTAAATCCTCACGCCAGTAGAGGTTGAGGGGGAAGTCGATTGGAAGTGGCCAATCCCGAAAATTGCAAAGCGGTGATTCCCGGGTCCACCTGTGTGGACCGCAGCACGCTATTAAATTAATTACAAGTCTTATATGTCGTTGTTACCGGTGCCTGTGCACTCAGCGATTATCCAAAAGTCATTGGTGTTGGGAGTCGGCCCGTGCCATATGCTGAACTGCCCCGCATAATGCTCTGTGAGGGGAGTTTATATTTAAGCGGCTGGGCTAGGCCCTACACCGTAAAAAGGACCGGTTGCGCATGGAGAGTTTAAGCACGAAAAGGATTTGAATAATGATTATAGTTACCAGTAGTGAATTTCAGTGGAAACAAAGGATGAATACTCCCCGTGGGACGCACGTCAACCCCGGTCCGCGAGTCGCTCGGTACTGGCATTTGCCCTTGGCGCGAGGGGAGCCTTAGCGTTCTATCGCGACAAAGTTTCTAAAGTTCCGTTATTCGGAAATTATTTAATAAACAAGAGATTTAAAGTGTCTCTAAATTCGTACATTAAATAATAAAGATTAACCTAATTTGCAGATACTCTCTAAGGATTAGATTTAACAAGTTTACATAAATCAAGCTTGAATAATACGAGTCACAACAGAGACTGTTCATCACTTGTTGACTGTTCCAGTGGCGAGTTATACACAAAAAACGGGAGGTCATAATTATGTTACACAATACTCTAATTAATTTAGGCTGAAGGCCGCAAGGGGAACACTCACAAATGTATTCACGTAATTTCACACGTGAGTGACCCGGGCACTCCTACATCGCAATTCCCTTGAGTGGGGTCTTTAATATGTAGCCGCGGGCGGGGTCACAACTGAAAACGGAGAAAAACAGCAAGGGGTCTTTACAGTAAGACCCACGGCAATGGTGAGCTGGTGCTGTAAGAAATAATATAAATTGTATGTAAAATAACAATTTATTTATAAAAATATAGAGGCAAAACATATAACAAGGATATATAAATCGTTTTCAAGCAATACCTATGCATTATTTGTGCATTCCCGCGGAAATCATTCATACAAGTTAAAACAATGTTGAGATATAGTGGGTCAACTGCGACGCGTTTGGAGTAGCGCAAATAATATGGGCCGTTAGGCTGAAAGCAACAGCAGGGAAGAAATAACGATTAAAATTACCATTACGACACGGCTTGACAAGAAGTGTCCAAAGCCATCGTGGCGCGCCCATATACAACCGCAGAAAAATATTACACAATCTACAGGTACAGTACTCGGCGTAAGCAAAAGAAACTAAAGCAAAGAACTAAATCAAGCAATGACCTGAAGGGTCCAAGATGGCTTACAAACATTACAAATCATGGCAAAAATGCAATGGTGAAGGCGCGGCCACAACGTGCAGGCAAGAATAAGAGAACATACTACATAACTAACATACAGAAGTTAAGTTTCACAGCCGAGTACATACCACAACGCGATGTCAGCCAACAGTAACAGCCTTCGAGTCAGACGACCGAGAGACTGCGACGAATGGCCTGGATGCCGGGTTTATATAAGCCGAGAACAACACACGTCAGAGCGCGCTTGTGGTGCGGCGGGGAAGGGCGGAAGAGGGGGGTAGGAAGGGGTGGTTGGAGAGGAAGGGGAAAGGAGGGGAAGGAATGCTGTGCAGTGCCCACGCTGCTTCAACCCCCCTCCCTAAAGTGTCCCTGCCCGGAGAGCCAGAAGATCCACACGATGAAGAAAGTTCATGTCGTTGAAATCGGAGACTGGTGACAGCATCAAACAGCAAGCTTGAGGATCGCCGCGGCGATCAACGAGATGGCTTCGGACATAGTCACACGCTACGCAGGTCTTCGGAACAGCGGTAGATGACAGTCAGCGGCTGATACGGAGTACGGAGTAAAAAGTCCAGATATGAAGTTGGTGTTCAGCCCAGAACAAGGGCTCGGAGCAGGGCGGTCCCGCGAGTCGTAACCACCCAAACATGGAAGGGGACTCCAGCAGAAAGCACCAAGTCACAATGCCTTAGCAGGCTGACGAAGGGGTCAGCTACAATGTCCAAGACCCATCAAACAAGGGCAAGGGGCAGCCATGGACTCACGGTGGTGCGGGAAGCACTCAGCCAGAATCAACACGGTCGCTCTCCAAGACCCAGAAGCAGCGAGACAGCATCGAGCCTCCACACGACGAGGAAGCCTCCAGGCAAGCTCATGGTAGCACGATGGGCAGTAGCACGATAGGCTCTCATAGACAGGTACCATCAGTAGGGAGGAGGCGACGAACGGAAGGTCCCACGGAGACGTCTCTCG
This sequence comes from Bacillus rossius redtenbacheri, assembly GCF_032445375.1. Lineage (NCBI taxonomy): Eukaryota > Metazoa > Arthropoda > Insecta > Phasmatodea > Bacillidae > Bacillus > Bacillus rossius. Next base: position 9,341,842 of record NC_086330.1, read on the forward strand.
GTGAGGTGAAGATGAAGATCGCTGGCGGAAGTCGGGCACAGCAAGCAAGGGTAACAGGGTAAAAGGATGGAGCGCCAAACTAAAAGAAAAGGAGCCGCAACACCATGCACAAATCCAACAAAGACAAACTGCAAATACAAATTTCAAACACAATTTCCTAGGAACACAAACACTTAACAACAGGCCAAAAGGATAATCTCATAATAATACAATACTGCAAAAAGACTTACAATAAACCCATAAAAAACTATTTAACGAAAGGTTTCACCTGGGTTACGTGAGGCTTACGAAATTTAAATTTGCGCCTACAGCACCTTAACAAAAGGGTATTGGCACCCAAAAACTTGTCGACACAATAAGGTCCCTCATAAGGAGGAAGTAACTTCACATTCAATTGATCAGCAAACTTAGGCAAATTAAACGCTCTGCCAAGGACTAACTCCCCAATATTATAATCATGAGATGCTCTAGCCTTATTATAATTGTCAGAAACGGCCTTACAGGCCTTATGAATGTTACAGGAAACCGTGTCGAGTACACGTTCCAATGCCTAGGCGTCCAGGCTGGTTTCAAGGGATGGCAAGCCCCACTGGTTCAGTAAAGGAATAGTAAGCTCACGGCCTAGGAACGGGATCGAGGGGGGAAAACCAGTAGCTGAATGAAGAGCCGAATTAAGTCCGACATTAATGTACTCCATATCTGAATCCCAAAGAGTCTGATCAGACCGGTTGAAGAAAATCAGGATGCTTTTGAGAACCTTATTTTGCCGCTCTACCGTGTTGCCCTGCGGAAAATAAGCTGAACTATAAATAGGTTTAACAGCCCATTCAAAAAGAAAATTCTAATAGATAATAGACTGAAAATACGGGTCATTGTCAGAAACAATCATACATGGAGGACCAAACAACTTGAAAACCTGTTCCTTAAGCGCCTTAATGTTAGTAGCAGCTTTCATGTTTCTAAGAGGTAATAAAATAACAAATTTTGTGAAAATATCCAAAACAACAAGCAAACATATATTACCCTTCTTAGGACAGTTCAGAGGACCAACAAAATATATATGTAAGACATGCCAGGGCGCAACAGGAGGATCAGCAGCATACAAACCCATCTTAGAATTATGCGGCGGCTTAGAAATCTGGCAGTCGAGACAAGATCGAACAAAGCTCCGAACATCAGCATGAAGCTCGGGCCAAAACAGGTGCGCTGAAATTCGGCGAAAAGTTTTATCTATTCCTAGATGACCACCTAGGAGAGATGCATGAAAATAGGTTAACACCATAGGCCTCAAGACAGCTGGAACAACAGCCTTTCAGGCTCTGCCAGAAGTTCCTGTAAACTAGAACATACCACTCTCCTCAACATAGGGAACAGCCTTCTTATCATGAAGATCTCTAAATACCTGCTGGCAGAGGGGGTCCTGATTCTGACATTCCTTGATATTAAAATAGGATTCAGGAAAAAATTTAAAAGCAGTGATAAATTTAGTAGCGTCAGAAGAGCGCGGTTTCAAAGGCTCGAATTCATCGGTGCAAAACATGCGAGAGAGAGAGTCAGCTATAACATTATCTTTACCTGGAATATGATGGATGACAAACTGAAATCGTGATAACCTCAAAATCCAGCGACCCAGCTTACCCAGCTGATGAGGATGATTAAACAGCCAACTAAGGGCTCGGTTATCGGTAAATAAATCAAACTCCCGAGCATCAAGATAACTTTCAAATTTTTCTAGGCCGAACAGGCAATCCAAGGCCTCCTTCTCATAGACACCTAATCGCTGCTTAGACTCCGATAGCGAGCGACTAGCATAGGCAATGGGCCTAATATGGCCTTCCTCAAGGTGTCCTAGGATGGCTCCAAGCGCATTGTGCGAGACATCAACCTGAACGGCAAACCGTTTACTAAAATCGGGTAGAATGAGCACTGGGGGTGAAGCCATACAAGACTTCAGCGCCTGAAAAGATTTCTCTTGTTCGGGGCCCCACTCAAAAACTGAATCCTTTTTACGTAAGATATTTAAGGGAGCAGATAAGGAAGCAAAATTATTAATGAATCTGGAAAAATAAAATAACATACCCAAGAAGCGCTGAACTCCCTTTAAATTTACAGGCCTAGGAAACTGGATGATAGGGGCGATCTTGTCAGGATCCATAAGGAGGGTATCTTGTGAAATAACATAACCTAAAAATTTAACAGATGTTTTTCCTAATGTAACCTTCTTCGGGTTAACAGTGAGATTGGCCCCTCGTAAATGAGAAAGGACTTCAGTCAGGTGAGTAATGTGATCCTCAAAGGTGTTACTGTAAACAATGATGTCATCGACATAATTTAACACATAATCATACTTAAGATCAGATAGAACATGATCAAGGATTCGGCTCATAGCCTGACTGCCAAAACTAACACCCATAGGCACACGATTAAATTTAAAATGGCCAAAAGGAGTTGAAAATGCTGTATACTTGCGGCAACTAGGATCTAGCAGGCACTGGTGAAAACTTTGATTCAAATCAATATCCGAAAAATATCTAGCCTTACCTAAATGCTGAAGGGCAGACTCGACAGTAGGGAGCGGATAAACATCGTCTTTAGTAATTTTATGGTTCATAGGAATGTAATTATGCACCATACGCCAGCTCACACCGTCTTTTTTACGCACTAAAAAAGTAGGAGTGCAAAAATCAGATGTAGAAGGAGAAATTATACCAGCAGCTAAGAGCTTATCCACGATGTCGCGCATGGCCTGAAGTTTAGGGGGAGAAATCTTGAGATATTTAGTGCGAAGAGGAACTTAATCCTTTAAATAGAATTTATAGGGCAAAATGTCACAAGGTCCTAATTTAGAGGTGATAACATCGGAAAAGGCTTGAACTAGGTCGGCAATAGCCTGCCCTTGAGCAATGCTATCAGCATCGCTGCATTCAAAAATAACAGAATTACTAGGCTGCGATCGTAAGGGAACTTTCACAGAAGGGGCAAAGTCAAACCGGAGCTCATGCTGGCCCACATCCAGGACGCAGCGAATCTTTCTCAAAAAATCTAAACCCAAAATAAAATTAGGTGAAAGACCCAGGAACAACAAGAAACTTCCAATTCCAGGAAAAATGTTTAATCTTAAAGTGAATAACCACGAATGTATTTCCGCGAAGGCACTCGCATTCGCCACACAAATATTAATCTGGTTTTCAGAAAATACACGAAAAGAAAATTTAGGAAATGTTTTCATTAAGGTCTGGAGAAATGTCTCACTAATAGCTGAGAATGTAGCACCGGTATCAACAAGAGCCGAAAAGAAACGCTCGTGAATACACACGGGCAAGAAATTCAGAAAAACAGAGTTAGAGGCTTTCCTATAGAAGCGACAAAAACGACCTCTTTTCTGACCTTTCAATGGCCATTTCCCGGACAATTACTCCGGTAATGACCCAATCCCCTACAAGAAAAACATCTACGTGCGTTAACATCAACGCGTGCCTGATCACAGTCCTCAGTCACATGTCCAAACACGCAAAAATTTGCGCAGCGAGCGTGAGTGAATGTTGGAGCATCCTGTACTTGCTGCGCAGAAGTGGCAACAGCGCCGCCAGTCAAACGCTGACGCGGCTGGGTAGTGTCAAGAGGCGGGGCAGACGGGCGGCCACTGGAAGGAATTACACCAGCCGTGCTGCCGGCGGGAAAGCGCACACGTGACCCGCTGTCAAATATACGTGGTGGCGAACGCCGCGCATGTGAGCTGTCATGAAGGCGAGGCAAAAAGGAGGAATGCTGACGACTATTATCTTCACAAGTGCAAAAAACACGAGCGTCAGCATCGTGTGCGTCACTGCCATGAGAGTCTCAAGTAACCTGTAATCTGTGAAATCCCCTGTCATGAACACGTGACACGGACGAAGACCTAGGGGGAGGCGAGAACTCAGCCTCGTATTTAGACACCGCTAATAACCGTGCCTCTACCTCACTACCCCAAGCACGCAAAGCATCAAAGGTGGTAGGTGGAGCTAACATACCACAGTGGGTGAGCACATGGGACGCAAAGTTGCCTAAAATAAGCTGTACTAACTCGGGCTCAGCGATGTCAATTTACAAAACATCGGCATAGGAAACAACCTCATCAATGTAATGTGTCACTGACTCATTAGGATGCTAAACCCTGAAAATCAAATTGTGCTTACACGCGTCCATGAGGCGCGGCGGACACACAGCAGAAAGTATCGACATCTTAAAAGTATGAAAATTTACCTTCTGTACAATAGCCTGTGTTAAACTAGACACATACCCGCCAGTACACTTACTAAGCAGAGCTTTCATAAAGGCGCCAGCTGACACCAAATTCAATTTAGCGAGGCGCTCAGCCTGAAGAAAAAAAATCTAGAATAGGCCTAGGCTCACTACCACTCACCACAGGAAGGGATTTGAGAACAGAGAAAAACAATTTTTGAGAAAAGGAAGTATTGGGAGCCGGACTTACTTCCTGTGTGGGCTGCGCCGTCGGAACACCAGACGAGACGTCACTGACCTCGCATATAAATTGAACGAGCCGGGCCCGCATGTCAGCCACATTGTCGCTCGCTGCGGCAGGCAGCTGGTTCTCCTCGAGATACCGTATCAGCTCGTCGCGGTGAAGCCGGTAGATCCAACTGACTCCCGAGCCGCTCATGGTCATGAAAGAAAACAAGCAAAACACAGCAAAACCACTGCCGAAGCAGAGTAGCGCAGAAGTTGTAGCAGCGGGCGGGGTCACAACTGAAAATGGAGAAAAACCACAAGGGGTCTTTACAGTAAGACCCACGGCAATGGTGAGCTGGTGCTGTAAGAAATAATATAAATTGTATGCAAAATAACAATTTATTTATAAAAATATAGAGGCAAAACATATAACAAGGATATATATAAATCGTTTACAAGCAATACCTATGCATTCCTCGTGCATTTCCGCGGAAATCATTCATACAAGTTAAAACAATGTTGAGATAAAGTGGGCCAACTGGCGACGCATTTGGAGTAGTGCAAATAATATGGGCCGCTAGGCTGAAAGCAACAGCAGGGAAGATATTACGATTAAAATTACCATTACGACACGGCTTGACAAGAAGTGTCCAAAGCCATCGTGGTGCGCCCATATACAACCGCAAAAAAATATTACACAATCTATAGGTACAGTACTCGGCGTGAGCAAAAGAAACTAAAGCAAAGAACTAAATCAAGCAATGACCTGAAGGGTCCAAGATGGCTTACAAACATTACAAATCATGGCAAAAATGCAAGGGTGAAGGCACGGCCACAACGCGCAGGCAAGAATAAGAGAACATACTAATTACCAGTGGCGAAGGGTGAATTTCAAAGTGGGGGAACCAAGTATGTTCACTGTCACCCCCTGTTAAGATGGGTGGTCCGGGGGTCCTCCCCCGGAAAAATTTGATTATAAGGTGCAAATTGGTGCTATTTAAGTGGTTTAACGAATCTCTTTTGTAGGAAATTTTATGCTCCTTAATTTTGTGTTAATTTTGTATCAATTTTTTTTTTTGCTAAAACCCATAGTTTGGAAAATACTTAAGCAAAAGCGATGAATTGTTCCTTTAAACAGCCCTCCCACCTCCCGTTCACCACCGACCAATGGGTCTATTAGTATGTTTTTCATCTATTTTTCTTTTGTTGCCTCGACTAATAAGGCGGCTTCTGCAGCAAAACAATTTTAAGTGTCGATGAAAGCTAGGCATAAGTGTTTCTCTACAAAATGTTAAGTCAACATTTCCTATATTATAAAAAAATTAAAAAGCTGGTATTACTAAAACTTGAGCAATCGTCGTTACACGAAGCAAGATTTTTTAATCAGTCAAACAGTGAAAGATACGCTCGGAAACATATCACCAGCATATATCAAAATTCACGAAATTATGATTTTGGTAGTCAATGCAATACATGTTAAAGTCACCCAGAATTGAATAATCTTAACTCTCACTTTCAAGCATGAGCATGTATGGTCGTTTTGTTAGGCTATTTCGCTTAAGCAATGAATACATACAAGTCAGTCTTAAAAAATCTCAATATATAAGTATACTGCCAAAATGTTAACATATCTGTGCATAAATAACAATTTTGAAACTAAAATATTGAAGAAAGCTCCGTAATTTAGGAAATTTCCTACTCACCATCCTGTCAGCTTGTAGACATTATTGGTGGAGTGGAGAGATTTGGGCGGCGCTTAACATTTGTGGTCTTGAGAACTGATGCAGGTGAATGAGGTGGGGTGGAGCAGCACTGGAATGCAAGAGCGGGGAATACAGGAGATCTTGAGTAAACTTGCTGACCAGCAACATTGTCCGGTAATATCCACATCCGGGGAATTGCTGAGGTGGGCTGCTACTTAGTTATTTGTAAATCAAGTCTAGTCGTCGTGTCTTGCGAACAAAATTGTAAATTACATCACTGTAGAAAGTTTTACTTGTTTCAGGGAAAGCAATAATTTCTGTTCGATTGAAATGAGTCCAAGATTTCATAGTCTTTCTTGTTTCTGATGTAGGTCTTAATTCGTTTCAGTGAGGAAAACGAGCGCTCTACAGATGCACTTGTTGCTGGAATGTAGCTACTATTGTAGCTACTAACGAACACAATTTATACAGCTCAGGGAAACCGTCAACACTTAAACCCGACTGTTTCAATACCTGCAGTATCTCATAAATTGATTTTGATTTGAACTCTGCTAAACTGAATTTTTCAATTAATTCACTCCTTAAACGAGGTAAATCGAAGTAGTTGCCATAAGAAGATTTTAAAGAGGCGAATGCTTCCTCGGGAAATATTTTTGCATTTTCCTCGTTTTTATTTGGATCCATTAGAACCAGGAACTTCAAATTTTCGAGTGAGCTGATTCGTGTAACAAGCTGTACTAGAATATTATCAATAATTTCAAAATACAGTTTTCTGTAGATAGCCATTTTCCTCAGATGTACGCCGTTTCTTAGTGGGAGGGTCATCTTTGAAGACAGGCCAAATTGTTGAACTGAATGTGTTTCTCTTCTCAGAAATTAATATTTCTGTTTCTTTCAGTTTTGAAGGCAATAGCTAATGTCGAAAGTTTTTGCTTGAATAATCTGAAACAATGCATCTGTGATGGAAAATAAATCAGAAAACACATGTAACATAAAATTAAAATTGAATTATTTTAATGCAGCTAGGAAACCGCGTGCAGTAATGTAGGTTTCATTATCCCATTCATCAGGACTTTCGGTTATGTTTTCGAAAAGGCTTATCAGATCTGATTTGTTTCAAAAATCATATGAACGAAGCGGGAATTATATTCCACCTTGTAGGACATACTTTGGGAAATCGTTTGCTCACAAATTTGTCTAATGCCTGTGTTCGTTTGGTAGAATGAGAGAAGAATGAGGTAAACCCACTTAATGTTTTGAAAAAAATCTTACAATCAGTAAGTTGAGTGATTGCGAAAGCACAAGATTGAGTCTATGCGCACAACAATGTATGAATATAGTATTATCATATTTTTCTCTCACTAATTTTTGTAGCCCATTCAGATGACCAGCCATAACAGCAGCTCCATCGTATGTTTGTGATATCAATTTTTCGCCACAGTTATACTCATTTACTAACTTAAAAACGTGCTCTGCCAGTGCTTTTGCTGATCTGTTAGAACTAATGTTTTTAAAACCGAGGAATCTCTCTTCGATGTTACCCTCGTTCGGTACATACCGCAGTACAGATGCAAGCTGCGACATGTTGGCAACATCAGTCATTTCGTCAAGGATTAGTGCTACAAAAAGAGTCTGACTAACTTGTGTTTTAATTTCCGTTACAATGGCTTCGGCAATACTTTCTATTATATGTTTTTGTATGTTACTAGACAAACCTGTGAAAACCTTAGAAGTTTCCAAATGTGAGGCTAATACTGAGTCGTAACTGCTTAACAATTTCACTAATTCTATGCAATTAACATGGTTTGAGGAACATTCTTTTTCATCGTGACCTCGGAACGCAAGCTCTTGTCGCCCGAGTAACATAGTGACATTAATCAAACGTTTCAAAACTTCTCTGTTTCGGTCCACAGCCTCATTGTGTTTTTTGACATCAGCGCGGAGTTGTTCGTTTAGATCCAGATCAACACGACTGAATCCAAACATCTTTAGCTTACAGACAGCTGATGAATGTGTCTGCGAGAGTTCATGTCTGTGAGCTGCTTTATGAAAATTGTTCATGTCACTAAAACCGTTCTTATTCCAAACTCCTTTCTCATTATTAAAAATTAAACAAGGCCATCAGTACAGTTTTAAAGTTTGTTTACAAGCAGTAAGCCATTTGTGCGAACTGTAAAAATTAGATTTGAAGTGTCTTTTGTACTGCACACCGCTTGATTTAGCATTTGTTACCATACATGACATGTCTGGCATGGGTCTACCCTGCAAAATTAAAACTCGTTTTTGTTCGAAACTTTTAGCACCAAAAGATGAAACAAGAAAATTTTCCACCACGCAGTCACAAGCGCGTCTGTTTTTTTGCCGCTCCCTCCCCTCCTGAACAGCACCCTGCAACAACTTCGTCCCTCCGCACTCCCCTTGAAGTCCCCTCCATGGCCAGGGCCCGCAGAATAGACTGTTGGTTCCCTTGGCCAAGCCTACCGCAATGCTGTAGCTATGTGGCCACTTTTGAATTTGACGAAACTCTTCACCAAAAACTTGGGACGTAATGAAGTATTATAAAGTACGTATTCCTACCTCAGTAAATCTGCTTTCAGGCTGTCAGGCGAGTTATTTTACGCAACGCGAAGCACACAATTTCTCTAGAGAATACACCACGCGGCACGCGATGGAACCAATCTTCCGGCTTGGTTCCCCAGGTCGGCGGCCGAAGCCGAGCGCTCACATAAACACCCGAAGGCGAAGGCGGAGAGGAGTCGGCCACCAATGAAGGCGCAGAAAGCAATGGAAGCCCCCCTGGGGGGGGGGGGATGTGGGAGCGGGGAAGGCAGAGAGAGAAAGAGAGGCGTGAGAGAGATAAAGTGATAGCTGAAGAGGTTCAACGTGCGAACGCGCCTACACAGAGTGTTACGGCGAGCTGTTCAAAAAATACAAGATGAATTATTTACGATAGTAGACAAGTAGTAATATATTTATTTTATTTATTTGTCAGCAGTAGGGAACCAATGGTTCCCTTGGTTCCATGGAATATTCGCCCCTGTTAATTACAGAAGCTAAGTTTCACAGCTGAGTACATACCACAATGCGACGCCAGCCCATAGGGACAGCCTTCGAGTCAGACGACCGAGAGACTGCGACGAATGGCCTGGATGCCGGGTTTATATAAGCCGGGAACAACACACGTCAGAGCGCGCTGGTGGCGCGGCAGGGAAGGGCGGGGGTAGGAAGGGGAGGTTGGAGAGGAAGGGGAAAGGAAGTTTGGAGAGGGGAAAGGAGGGGAAGGAATGCTGTGCAGTGCCCGCACTGCTTCAAATAAAAGTGGCGTTACTATTAATTTGTGTCTGATTTCTAATGAACTGGGGTCGAGGTGGTTGAATAATTAGGGCATGGTCCTTGATTCTACCTGTTGGTCCGATGCTCGCCTGACTCAGGTGGGCGTTGGCTAGGGGTGAGTTTCATTAGCGGGGTCGGATATTGGCGGTTGCAGGTCGGGCTTTGGGGTGGCCTTCGGTTGGACAAAGTCAAAGTAACCTCAACATTGCAATTTGACGCCACTCCCGCTGCCTGTTTAAGTTTTTAATTAAGTATTAGCGTTGGAAAATATCTCAGGGGTTATAACGGGGGTTCGGCCTCATGGCAGCAGGCAGGAGCGAGTCGTGGTTCAGAACTTACCTGGGCTGTTCAGGTCACCCAGGACGCCTTGTAAATGATTGATAAACGAGTTACAGGACACTGCACTTTATTCAGTATTGATACACTTCTTGGTCCCGGTACTGGCCGCGTCCGTTGTCGGACCGCTATGACACGCGTATTTCTGAACGTAAACGACGCGCGCGACCAGGATATGTAGCAAAGTAATATCGTTAAGCTGAAACGGTGAGTACACGTCCCTATGAAGGATTTGGCGGATAGTCGCGGGACTTATGTTGCTACGACTTAGGCTGACACGGAAACACGAAGAGAAATCCCTATGTTCAGGATTGTTTGCAATCTAGCCTGCGACGGAATATTAATGTCTCTAAAATTATGTAGATACGCCAGCTGGAGACGTACACGTCAAAGTCTCTTGAAATTGAAAGTTATACAGTTAAATCACACGTTACAAATTACACATTTAAGATGGTGAAAATCAAAAGGCGAAAGTTAGTCAGTAGCTTTCAACACTCGTTACAACGAGCCTACAGTAATAACAATTAGCTGGCTGTGAAGCCGAAACTGCGTACCACTATACGCTGTCCTTAAACTGGACATGGAATTTCGTAGAATATGAGAAAACTCCCTGTCGGGATAAAACTTATTAAGTTACGAGTCACACGAAATATCGTGCGACTGGGGTGGGGTCGGCGCCGAGCTAGTTAAAGGATTTTAAAAGACTTACACTATTGCTGATATGGAGATGAAGCGCGATAGTTGATGGCGCGACGTTCGCGGAGCGCACGACCCCTTCGAGCTTCCGACGGTAACTGAGCGCGAGACCGCCCTGCGGCCTCGCGCCTAACCACGTGGAACGCGGGGAAACCGACCCGGCCAGTTTTGGATGTAAAGACAAGTTACACAATATATGCTTATAAAACAATTAGAAATAATTTCCCTTACATGAATCCTCTTTTAAATTGTTATTAATTTAGTTGCTTTAATTTGACAAAATAATTATACAATTAATTAGGCGCATTGCCACACCCGGCCGGGCGCTGACGTCGCTTTGGTGTTCATCTCGGCGCACTTTCACACACTCCGCGGTCATCACGCTCGGGCGTGTTCGATGCACTTAGGAGCAAGTGTTGTTGTGGCATAACGACCTTTGCGGACCAGAGGGAGCACCGGCGTTTGGCGTCAAATTTAAGTTGTGTATGGTCTTTGTAAACAATTCAAAATATCCCTGCATGCCATTTAACATGCATAGTCTCCACAGTCAAAATTCGTTTCAGATAAAATGTATATTTTTTTTTGAGTTGATAAAGTTTACTATAAAATAAATATAATTTTTCAGAGTTATTAAAAAAAAACTTTTATCAAGTTTCAATTTTTTCAAGTTAATGTTCAAATATTAATTTTCTTGGAGCATTTAATGATCTGTTAGTTTTGATGTTACTGAATATATTTCTGTTTAGTTTTATTTTTAAGTTTTGGAAAAAAAAGTCTGATTTAATTTATCATGTCTGGCTAGGTGAAATAATGTTTGCCGCCAAGTAATATCTAAATACGCTGGATTACCGCTTAATTTTATATATTTTTTTCCATAACTTGATATTTAATTTATCTTATGACCAAGATTGGACTACTTTAATCAAACAGCAAATTTTACTTTAATCATACTTTTCTATTTATATATGTTTTATTAAATAATTATTTCTTACCGCCAAAAATAAGGCGGGAAGTGTATTTATTGGGAGGGAATAAGATTTAAACAATCTTTAGATGCGATGTTTTGCCAATCAGAATTGCTTTGGTGGACGCTCATTATATATATTGTTTTATTTGCAAAAGTTTGAGAAGGGGTGAAAGTAGGCACTAAAATAAGAGAGTATTGTGGCGTTTTCTTGTGTAGTTGGAGTTTGCAGTTCATATAGCAGGCATATTTGCAGTTTTACGACTTTTATAATCAAAAAATTTTATCAATGGAATCAGACATCGGCGAACGAATCCTGAACGTTATGAAACAATATAATTTTGATATTTTACAGAGGAACGGGCAAAGAATTAGTTCTGTAGCAAACTGGACCGATCCTGTACCACCGACAGATTGTGAAGTATTTGTCGGGAAGATTCCAAAGAATTGTTTCGAGGACGAATTGCTACCAGTAATGCAGACGGCAGGTCCAGTGTATGAAATGCGACTCATGATGGATTTCTCCGGCCAGAATAGAGGATACGGCTTTGTCAAGTACACTCGTCTAGAGTATATGGAAAGTGCTACAATTATGTTGAACGAATATGAAATCCGACCCAATCAGAAATTGGCTGTTGTCAAGGCCAACAATAATTGCAAGTTGTGGCTCACCGGACTGCCAATAACTATTAGCGTTAGCAATCTCAAAGAGGTAAGTTGTGTATTCTTGAACTTTTTAGTGAGGCTTGTATTGTTGAGTAGACATTGACTTGATTTGTTGTGACCTCTTCTTTTCTTTATGAGTAGTAAGTAACAATGAAATACAGAAAGATGTCTATAGGTCTTGTTACAGCAGTTGTAACAAGTAGTAAATTTATTGCATTGTTGAAAAAACCAGGAGACATCTAATATTTACTCTGATACCTACTAGTGACCAACAGAATTTACATTCTTAATTGCAGAGTTGACCTTTTAAATAAGAGTTTGTAAGTAAGTCAGGGGTGTATTTGAGTTAGTAAGGCATGATGATAATTGAAACTTTTGCTGGTGCTTCTAGCACGATGTCACCTCTAAGCACAACTCTCTACACTGGCGTGCGGTCTTTTCATCTGTCAGAGGACAACTGTGACCATAACATTAGATGGTGGAGAAATTAATATAAAGGTGTAATGAAAGGCACTTGGGCACTTTCAAGAAACTTTATTGTTTCATGTCTAAACATTATTCTGAAAACACACGTTTTAGCACTTTTTACTCTCCTAAAAATACAGTTTAATAACCAAATACAGATACAGAACCACCAATCCACCCTCAGCACATTCGTAAATGCGTTTCGTAAACAGCTACCACTAGGATTTCTCAAGCAGTATGATGTCGCATGATTTCTTCTAAAGCTCTGCACACTATGAGTTCCCGGGTAGGCAGGGCCTTTAAGTAAGCTTTGTGAGGATTGTTTTAAACTCTTTCATTTAAAATTTTTAAGCTAAACAAATTGTTATAGAAAACCGAGACATGTTATGTGCAGGAGCGTTTGTTGAATTTTAATTTGTGAGAGTGGGGAGGGAGTTACGGAACCACTTTTGCCTTCTGTTTGCTTTCAAATTCTTTCCTTTTGTTTGTGTTGGTTGGAAATATAGTTTTTTTTTTTTTTTTTTTTTTTTGTATTTCAAGAGGGGATACACCTTGCTCCCTCTTGTGTATGCTCCTGACTATGAAATGAAACAGTATCTCTTTTTAACTGGGACTATATTTATTCAATACATTTAAAAAATATATGTTTATCAGTTTGTATGCCTAGTATTGTGTACATGATTATATCAAGGTTTTACATAACTAACAATTTTTAATTCAAAAAGATTTAACTTTTAGGTATTTAAAAATTACCACTAAGATGCATTCTTTTATATCTACTGTGGATTTATTTTGTCTGTTAAGAGTTGGAAAGAAAATGCAATGATAATATATGAAAATAAACAAAAAAATAAGTTTATTTTTATAATTAATGTGATTAAAACTTATAGTTGCATTAAAGCATTAACATTTCTATAAAAACTTTCAAATTATATTCACTATGTAAACAGCTTTACTTATATGGACGTATAATTATTGAGTGGATGACAAAAAAAATTTCAATAATATAGACAACATGTTTAAAACAAATACCTACCTTGCTAAGGTTCTGTAGTTTATGGACTTTTCTAACAAAAGTTTAGTAAATTTTTTATATATATATTGGCTGGAAGTAATGAAAGGAAATTCCAGTTATTATAAATAATTCACGATTCACAAGTGGACTGAAACATTGCATCAGTCAGTTTGCTTGAACATTTCAAACAAAATCTGTCAGACTATAGAGTACAAACCTGCTTAAATAAATAAATACAATTATTCTTTTCACATTGTACATATCGTATGAAATGTGTCCAGTAGTTTCAGAGTTATTTAACAATGTAAGCACATGTTCCCAGTGACAAAAAAGAACTACATATTTTGACTTGCAATGAGATTGTTGATGCAAAGGCCTTGAATTCATAAATACTGTTAAAGATGTCAGCTTGCTGACTACATGTGTGCAGTCATACAAGAGACAAACAAACAACAAAAGTCATTTAGTTAATTTTACACACCAAATATTCAAGTACATATATTCACATGTGAATCCCGAAATCCACATGGACAGTCGGGACTATTTATTTAATTTTTTTAAACTTGAGGATTTATGTGTTCCTCTGAGATCACAAAATACATCTACGTACGGAAACATTTTGCAAACAAAATAAATAGCGAGTATAGCTCAGTACACATGATAGTATAAGTGAAACTTCTTTGGCAAACACGTAAGTGCTCTCTATATAGCTTCGGCGTCAGAAACGTTTCAAAACATCGTTTCATGAAAACTTTGCATTAAAATTCGGCCTTGAAATTGTAATTGAAATTTTACTCTCATCGCACCCATAAAAGTTTCACTTCTATAAAAACAATTAATATTCCACGGATGGGATTCGTTCAAACGTTTTTTAAACTAGCATATTTTTAGTTATATTTACTCTCTCGTGGGCTCATCACTATAATGTGGTGTGTGATTTAGTTAATCAAATAATAATTTGCAACAAATAATTACCCAGGCACACTAAAGCATGAAAAGAATTCGTTATACCAGCAAAAAAATGTTTAGTTACACAGCTAAAACAATAGGCTACTCATTTAACAAAACTGATTTACACATGTAATTAAAAAAATACGTACTTGAAAGGACACCATTTTATTGCAAATACGTGCACAACAATAAGCTGAAAACCCCTCTGTGTTGCCCTCTGTCCAAACACTCCCCTACTAGACGCCAGCAAGTCGGGTGGCGTCAGGCGTGACCCGCCTATCCCTGCAGCACGGCGGGGTTCCACCTGAGCCGCACGCCACGTGGAGCCTGCTCGAGGGAACAGTTCTCTGCACCGTCGGCTACCTGCTCTCCGTCCTTTTTGTGTCACAACAATGTTTCACGAAAAAAGTTGCGTTAAAATTCAGCCTTGACATGTTCCTCCCATCGCGCCAGAAGATACTTCACTTCAACAACACACGTTTCACAAAATTTTGCTTAATCTTGCAACAACTGCGTACAAAAAAACAAAACAGTGAACACCCTCGTTTGTCACCAGTTTCTAAGCAATTCTAGAAGAAATATGCCTGTTTGAAAGTATGCGTCAGCTCCAAAATATCTTGAGTTGAATTCAGTTGCAGGAAATATGTATATGTGCGTAACTCTGTTATTTTACACTAACTTTAACATCAGATGTTAATTTCCGTTTGAATTCAATTGTTGCAAGTTTGCAGCGTCCACAGCCGGCAGTGGGGAGCCTCAAAACCTGATTGGGCCTTAAGTGTGCCCTTTTCTGACTTGGATGTGGGTACTTGCGATAAGTTTAGGATAATGAGAAAGAAATGGAAAAATAAAGAAAAAGGAGACGTTGTGAAAGATGCGGAACTGTCTAATTCAAACGTAAATGATACTGTACCAAAGTTTGCCAAGTTTTGTTGCCAATCATGTCTCAGGGTAGGAATTTATTTGCAATTGTTGGACTGGTAGATTTCTCTCTTACTCGAAGTCAGTACCTTGCTTGGTTTTTCAAGAGAACACCTTTCCCTAGACATTAGTCTACCATTTCGGTAAAGCCTTGAAACCCAGACAATAGTCAGTTCATCAATAATTAATTCCATAATGCTATCTGCGGGTATACATGATACTGTGGTAAGCTGGAATAAACTATCAACTATTTATAACGGCAACTGCAAACTTTAAAGCTGATGAAATGTAAACGGCCCAATATTATTTTTTATTAAATTTGTACCATCATAAAAAAAAATATCTTGTTTATTATTGACAAATATTGCAATACATTCGAAGATAAGAATTTAAAAGCAAACAATATGATTTATTGAATATTCTGTGAAAGAGTTTATACATGGCGATCTGATAAAGTTCGGAATTTAAGAAATGTGCTTTTGTAAATAAGGAAATCAATTTAAAAAAAAAAGGGGGGGGGGTTTCTTTTATATGACATTATAAAACTTTCAAATGTGGAAAGAAAAACTTAAGTAATAATATACTTGTTGTATATACTGTAAGGCTTGTGGCTACGGATGTGTTTGAGAGCTGACCCAGGCGGGGCCTCTAGCTCCCGAGGAAGAACCCCGACAAGCGCACTGCGGGGGAGAGCGGCCACTCCGACGGCGACACAGCGGGTTGGGAGTGCCGGTCCTGGGAGGGCTCCTCAGTGCAGGCCCCAGCTCCCTCGCCCCGCGACCTGCGACGACGAGGCCTGGGAGGTCAGGGTGGGAGGCCAGAGATCAGCCTCGTCAGTTACTGTGTCCCGGCGAGGCTCCGTGGCGTGGGTGCGGTGATCTGAGCACACTTCGAAATGACCTTCGGAATGAGAACTGCCCCTCGTGCACGCCGGCGAGCCAGGGCTGGTCGCGGGGTGGGTCTTGACGTCAGACTGGTTCTGTAGTAAGCCCTCAGTTGTAATCCCATTCTGTAAGGAGGATACACAATGTGACATGGTTTTCAGGATCAGTGTCAGGAATAGACATGAATGTAGGAAATGTAGTATATGTGCGTGTGTGTGTGTGTGTATGTATATATATGTATGTGTGTATGTATATATATATATAGACACACACACACACACACACATACGAATTTCATTAATAATAAAAGTGACGAATTTCTCTTTCCAGTCAGGAAATATACTGAACCTAAAAACTATTTTCGGCCTAAAAGACGATCTATATGTAAATGTGATGTGTTCCTATAACATATATTCTGTGTGACGGAGTGCTGCACCTGCAGCGAGTCGTGCGACGGATGAGGAGTTGTGCGCAGGAGGTGGGGCGGCGCACGGAGGGCCTGATCGCGGCCTCCACCCAGCCGGGCACGGACGGAAGCCTCGCGCTGTGCCTGGAGTACCGCGACCACCTCTCGGCGGCCGTGGCGCGCAAGAGGCTGCAGCCCGAGCACGTGCGTCGCTGGGGCCGGCGCGTGCGCGTGGCCTGGCCCCAGGAGCTGGGCCCCGGCGAGGCGGTGAGTCCGCGTCTCCCCGCCGGCATCACTCCCGCCCGAGAATGTCTTCTGTGATATCAAACAGGACAAGGCGGGGCGTTTTAATAGCAGCAATTTTAAAAAAAATTTGATTTATTTGTCCAATTTCGTCATTTAAAATTAACAATTTATTGACATTGATTTGATTTCAGTTTGTTTCTATAACTATGTAATTGTTCGTGATTATACTTAAACAAATTATTTAAATTAAATTTGCAAAATCTGTAAATAATATCTGAAAATTAAAAATTATGCAATATTTCATGAATGTTTTCTTATGACGTTATCACGTAAAATTATCGTCCGTTAACCGACTTTACAGACAAAAACCCCCCCCCCTTTTTTTTTTTTTTTAAATTTTTGAGTTATCTACACCACGTGGATAAGAAACCTATAAAATTACTTTACGTAAATAGTACAAAGTTCCTTGTACCCTGTGCTGCCATCTGTAATCCACCGAACCAATTACCATTCAGCTGGATTTAACACAACAACCGTACCTTCACAACCTCTTTTCTCAGTTCCATGCATAGGTTGCTTAGTTCCTTTCATTTGAAAGCCATCCGATTGGGTTACAAGGCATGCCGTAGCATGTAAGTTCGAACTCGTTGGATTGCCACGAGTAAACAGTGACTGGCCATGTTCTTCGTTTTTGCACGCAGGACTGCTCTCCCAGCAACCAGAGAAGTAGCTAGTATCATGACATGTAATGTGTATTTCTGAAACTGAGATGCCACCGGAACTACCGTACTGACCAGTTTTTAAAAAAGAATTGTTGCTCAGAAACTTCTGCACATTGTTAGACGGCTCGTGCAGGACGCTGTTGCTCGACATAAACGCGACTGTTCCTCGGAGAATAGCTGTGTCTTCGTCCCGGTCTGGTCCCGCGCAGGGGCAGATGGTTCGCTTCCCCGGGCTCACACTTCAGGTCATGCTTAGTCCACTGAACACCAGCAACTCTAGAGTCAAGGGACCTCTTCCTTCCCTGACCGTGCTCCAGGGTGTGGTAGCCAGAGTGGTTTCAGCTGCACAAGGTCTTTGTGACGTCCCCGTGCAATAAGCCAACTGGCAGCCTACGACATTGCTTCTCACGGCCTGCTTAAAGAACCTCACAATCAAGCATCGTTCTTTATACTCTATTACATGTCTGTTTGCCTAAGAAGCCATGTAATTATCACAGAAATAATTTAAAACAATAATTATTGTTTATTAATTATTTTCATATATATTAATAATATATATAGTATATTTTATATATTAATATTAATTAATATTATATATTAATTATAATTATTATAAAATATTAATTAATTTTACCTGGCATTTCAATATCATCAAATTGTTTACGATTTTGACAGCCAAGAAACACGGAATGAGTTTTTGTGATAGAAATACAAACCATATCATGAAGTAGCCAGTGGCATTGCAGTTGAACCTAAAAAGTTTCAGTTCTGCAACAAATTAAATTCTCCTTATTTGTACAACCCAAACACGTTAAAAATGTAACTTTGGCAGCTAATTATGCAAAATGTATGCGCTGTATATATTTTTCATCTCGTGAAGGTTAAACAGTTGAAAAAATCTACAAGTTTATCTGTAATTACTGGAGAACTGCAAAATTTGCGGATTCATTCGGTGATAGGCTAGAAATCAAACACATATACCTCTTAAATGATTTTGCTATTGGCTTACTGTTCATCTGGACGAATCTCAACCAGTTATAAACCCTCGACCAAAGAAGAATCGAATCACAGACAAACCAGCTGAGACGACTTACAAGTCGGCAGCCAATGAACTTGCGTTATTTGCCCGAGTGTACAGGGGTATGTGCAGTCTATCCTGAAGGCCGTCGAAACCGCGAATGTTGCAGGTCTCTAGTAATTACTGTAAATATAAAATGTTATCGTGTAATGGGAGGCACCCCCTTGACAGGAGATCACCTCGTGAGCCGAGAGAGGTGGGCGAGTGTGTGTGTGTGTCGCAGGCCCATGTGGGACGGTCGGAGCCGGGGACCGCCGCCGGCCGACCCAGGAGCATCGTCAAGTCCCGCCCGGCCTCGGGGGAAGAGGCGGCCGACACGCCCACACTCCAGCCCCTCCGGAGCGCCGACATGGTAACTGTACTGCCCCCGCCGGCGATGACTTTCACAATGATCTCGCACTTTCTGAACTATAAGTACACCTTCTGTCTAATTTGAATACATTATCAAGGTGACCGCCTACATCTGTAAGGAAATATCCCTGAATTTCCATTTCCATGTATTTTTTTCTTAGAAATAATTTATCTATTTTGCAATTTTCTTAAAACAGATAAATCAAATCCAGCCTCCACCATCTCCATAGCGTTTAATTCAAACAGAACCTTATCTGCCATTAACAAGATTTAATAAAAAGAATCTCCAGTCTGTTTGACGGCAGACTGCAGCACGAGTACTTCCCCTCGAATTACTGCCACTGGGGAGTTCCCGTGACTTTCCAGAAGGTGGACATCCTGTTTATTGTGAATGTGAGTCGGAAATGTTACAGTGGTTTCCAAAAGTCGAGCGTCAGTGAACTAGGGAATTCAGGGTCCAAGGGATCGGGGATGTCGTAAATATAAAGTATTTGTAACACCGAACATTTTATTAAAAGCAAATATTAAACTTAGCAAATGGTTGGACCACACAGTCTCTGCCAACAGAACAGGTGCGTGAAGTGGACTTGGGTGCGGACCCCAGCGACGACTCGTCTCCTCCCGAGCGGTCGCGGCCAGTAACTGCCGTCCCTCGCGCCAGCAAAGACCGCACACCTATCTCGTTCATTTCTGTATTGATATTTCCCCATAAACTGCATTTGCATTGTCATGACAAGTAATACATTCCAACTGGAACTGTGACCGTTTTTCTGCTCAGCTTCTGGACACTGTGGTAGACTTGAAATACGACGTGAAACGTGAGGCTTCCAGCGAACGACTGCTAGTGGGTAGCCGGACAGCTCAACTCAGAAGGGCTCTGGGACGGTCTTGACGTGCGCTAAGACACGGTGAGGTGGGGGGCAGCTCTGGAACCGTGCCGTCTGTGCCAGGCAGCTGTCGTCCCCGTCCTCTCCGCATATCTGCACTCGTGTTGGAATACCAGCAGTTATGTACTGTTTTCTAAGTGTTTGACGTGTGTGGGGCACAGAGCCGCGGGAAGTGAAGGGCACGGCGCCGTGTTGCAGTGGGCGCGCTGCGTGCCCCCTCCGCCGCTGCACGAGATGCTGTGGCAGCTGAGCCTGGCGCCATGCGGCCTGCAGCCCGCGCAGAGCGTGTCGGCGGCAGCCTGGGCCGCCTACGTGGGCGCGCTCGCAGCCTACAGCCTGAGCCACTGTGAGGGGGGCTGCCGTGCCCGGGCGCCGTGCCGGGGGACCGACCCCCTTGCCCCCGCCCACACGGCGCCCTTCAACCGCGCCCCGGGCTCCGCGCTCTACCAGCCGCTGCAGTGAGCCACGGACCTGCATGTAGGCCTGCGCCAATACCACCAGTATCACATATGAAAACAAATAATTTATTATTCAAACTTGATTCAATTTGAAATTCAAATACCTACTTACACATTCAAAATAATAAAAATACCACTTTTTTTTTTTGCTCTCTAAGTGTAGTTGAAGCTGTCGCAGTCAATCTGATACAATAATTAGGATTGAATTAAAGATTTTTTTTTCTTTTTATATAATACAAACTCGTACATTCTAGTTTCAACACGTCGGTCCGGCCAACGCAACCATCGAGAGTTTACCTAGTGCCGTCTCACTAAACAGCAGTACTGGTTTGTTGAGACTGGACAGATATTTTTTCGTCGATTTGAATAGAAAACCAGGCAATGTTCCAACCACTGCAAAAAAAATTCATAAAAAATTGAAAGCATGCTTCTTTTATAGTTATGTTTAAGACTTTTCAGTATTTATAACCATTAATGTGAAATTGTTTGTATACAACTTTAAAAAATCATAAAATAGTGTTGAAAGAAAACGTTTTCTCTACTCTTAATATTCGAAAAAGACTATTGATATTTGAGAATATTTCGATGTATGTATTTGAATTTTATTTGAACTATAAGCTGATATTGGCGCAGGCCTACCAAAATGGTTTTTGCCTGTAGAAAAATTTGATTTTCACTTAAAAAAAAAAAAGTAATGTTGCATGTGTGACATGCTAAATATTATTTTATGGTTACTGATTGAAGTAAAAGCATTGCTTGTGTCAGACAAATTCAGAGAACACTAACAGTCCATTCCTTACGATGCCACAGTTTATGGTTGCTGGGGCTTCAGCTACCAATCAAAGATTAAGCGCACTGTGTCGTGTGACAATGACTTTAGCAGTCACGGTCGACGACAAGTTTTTAATCAGGTTTTTTTTTTGCATACTTACATTTTTATATTGGTTAAGAAGGTCCTAAGTGAACCTCTCCTTTGAAATACACTCAAGAAAAAAAATAAGTATGGGTGAATGATGCCACAATACCTAAAAACCATTGTTTTTCATATTATCATTTATCACTTGCAAACGTGCATTCCTCCCAAAGTATCACACTTATTGGTACTGATTTTTTCCCACCTTTCCTCGTGTATCAAGTTATTAATTGCTAGTCATAGAGCATTGAGAGTAATTCATCTAACTTTGGTTCTCAGCAAAACCAATATGGTTGCTCTGATGATACAGATGTCCACTATGAATATTATTGGGATTTTTTTTAGGTAGTTATTGTATTGGGCTTTGAGAATTTGGCTGTAACCATTATAAATATTACAAAACAGAGTTACACTTTGCCAACAGACTAAGTCAAATCAGAGCATTCAGTTTCTAGAACGCACAATTTTTTAATGGTTACAGTGTCAATTTTTTCAACATCGAGAACCCAAGTACTCTAACAAAATGATACATCAGTTTGTTTAAACGTTGTCACCAATTACTCACCAAGCTTTCAACTGTATTTGATTCTGGAAGTAAAATCACGTACGTTTTTGCATTTTTGAAGCAATGTCAGTAAATATTCTAATAAATATTATATTGTTCAAAAAGTAGTGTTTATAACTAAAATAAGATAGTTGCTGTTAGGTCTATTATTCTCACTTGCACTTCAGTAAATCAAAATGATGCCAGTGTGGGAAAAATATAATTTTTTCAATGTACTTACAGTGAATTAAAAACAATTTTGGTGGTTCAATCAGAGCAGTGATCTTGTGATAACCGACTGGAAGAAGTTATTGCCTAGGTATCTCGTGATGTGACGGTATCTGCGTAGTATCAGTACGGGTTGTGAATCACTCTAAGAGTAGTTGGATGCAAGTATTCACCTTAAACTTGAAACATTCCCACGGCAAAATAAAATCATAATCTTAATAAAGAAGTTTAGCTGACTTCGGCATTGATGAAAGTATGTATTGGCATTAACTACGGTGGAGTCCCGCAAATCCGGACAGGATTTAACATATCCCGTGATTTTTTATGTGCTTTACAGTCAATAAATTTTGAATTTGAATCACAAATGAATTTTGATTTTTTAATCCTACTTAAGTTTGAGAGTTAAAAACTTAAATCTCTACATATTCAGTAGTGTTAAAACTAAATTTAAGCTATAGGAAAAGTTGTATTTGTGAAAAAAAAAAAAAACACAAACGTTTATAGTTTTATCCATCTAAAACTTGAATTACATGCATTTTAAGGCAAATTCCATTTAATTTGGGCTTTGAGTGATCCGGACAAATCAGGACCCATCCAGCCCGGATTAGCGGGACTCCACTGCATTCAGCAGTTTGCTGATTCAGTACCAGTGGTGCGTATTGGGGAAATGTGGTATCTGCCGATCACATAGAAAAAATATCTTTGGTAATTAGTTTACAAGCAGCACAATCATTCAGTAATTCGTTCATGGCTGAAATGATTGTAAATACGGCATTTTATTGCTAATTATTATGTGCCTTGTGCCAATAACTCTTCAGCAGGGAATATGAGATATACCTACTTTATTATGATAAATGTTTAAATGCATGCTTTGATAAGGGAAAAAAATATTCATATTTATATAATCAGCCTGGGAAGATAAACCCTGGGTTTACCAATCATTAACACAACATTTTACTAAAATTCTTAATGAGTCTTCTTGTAACAAATTGAGTTTTAAAAAAAAAATCATTTAATGTCTGTGCATAATACTGTAGATTGCAAATCACTCATATGTCCCAGGTGTACATACAAATCTAGTGTTTTACATGTGGAAGCATTATAAATGCACTCACTACTACAAACCAATGCCAAAGACCATAATCCTGTTGATATTTTTTTGAACAGAAACATATTTACATTCTAACATGATTTAGAATTATTGACATAAGTCGTATTAATGGAAAATCTCAACATATCTTCTTTTGTGAAAAATGTTTTGTCACTGTTAACTTACTGTCAGTGAAAATCTTAGTTTAGTTGTGCTACAGCTAGTAATGTGTTTTAATTCAATGTCACATTCATCTTGCTGGAAATAACTGCATTTTATTTTCAAATTGTGCAACTTTCTATTTTGAAATGTATAATTTTTAATGCTTCAGTACAGACAATGTAAGTCACGACTTTCAGGTTTCGTGCTTGTGACAACATACATAATAATACCACAAATGCAATCAAATATTAACAAAAACTTGCAGTGCCTTCAAAAGTACGTGCCTACGTCAAAGAAATGCCCCCCCCCCCCCCCCCCCCCCCTAACATGCCGTAGTACGTGTCATTTATGTACATTAAAATTTTCATAACAGCAAGAATTGATCATGCGATGAACACACCCTTGATCATTTGTATGTTACATCCGGCATCTAGTGTTACGAAAGTTTTTCAACGGGCGTTGTTAGTCGACACGAGTCAGTTTTACATCTCGGCGTTGTGACCCAGACTTCTGGCCTGGTTCCCTTGCTCTGTTCGGGAGCTCCCGCATCGACTTAGCCCCCGGTGGGCCGGCGGCCGTGTTGGCACGCTTCTCAAACACTTCACAAGTCTGACAAAACTACTCGAAATGACGTCCGCTCTAAGGAGACACACTTTGTCGGTGCTCAGAGCTTGCCGGCTACGTTGAACACGGTGATGCGAGTCAGTAGTTGTTACAGACCCCTTTCCTTCGTTCCTTAGCACCGACGTCTGTGATCCCTCTCGTCAGTCGAGGTCTTTGCTTCCGTCGCACACAATTAAGTAGAGTCCATTCTTAGTTGCGAATCAGATGTGATACCAACAGCGGCTGCATCCTAAACATTTCCATCAAAATTTAATTACAGTTCAAACTGGATGTGTTATTACAGTAGTAAGGTTTGCTGATTTCGCAAGAATAGCTCTGAAAGCAGAGTTTTCAGGACCACTGAATGTGCCCATAAATCATAATTGAGTTTCTTACAGAATTAATCACTCAAAATAAAGTTGTCTTGATATCCCACTTTGATGAGAAATTCTGATGTTCAAGCAATGGTTCCTGGATGAATGATAGGTGTGAAGCCTGTTTGGCGTCAGGTTCCACGAATACTTGGTTGAAGAGGTCAATAACGAGAGTAATTTGTCTTTGATATTTTAAAGCAAAGTGACTGTTGCACTGACATATGTTTGCAATCTTATCATTCATAGCTTGAATAGCATATGTAAGTTCCTAATTGTTAAGTTCTCAAGGGTTTCATAGGGATTGTTTTTGTGAATTGTTTATTTTATGGTAGAGTGTATAGTTTATATTTAAGTATTTACTAGTTAAGTTTTATTCATCAAACACAAGTGAAATCAGGTCTGTAAGCCAGATAAATTGATTTTAGTTGATTGTACAAACTGAACTGTGTTTTTAAAAGTTTGTTGTTTATTGTTTTACTTTCTTGCTAAATTGTTTGAGACATTTTAAGTACTAGTAAAATACATATATAATATGCATGATTTAATTTGAATACTGGAATGAGTGCAAGGCACACGTTGCAGACTTAAAAAAAAAAAAGGTACATAGATACTAAGGTTGGCTTAAACAACCTTGTTCTTTTCCGTCCTCAAGCACGTTAAGTGCATTTTTTTGGAAAAATAAAAATGTTATAACATTAAAAATAGTTTTTAAGTACGTGTTGGATTTTTAGTGTTTTAAATTTTTCTGATATATTGTTTACGTATACATGTTAAAAAACATGTTGTGCTCAGCACATTTGCTGTTTTTATTCTAATTTGTTGAATGTTTAATAGTTTTATAAAAAATATTGTTTTAAAAACATTCTTTCTTTTTGTAAATAGCATATTTTCCAGTTTTTCAGAAACACCTCACTGAAATTTCTTAACTCTTTGTATCTTCTTACCCCATCATACTGCCTGCAATTCATAGCTTGTGGCATAAAGTTTGGACATGCAATAGATTGACTGTAATCCTTAACGTGTTAGTTGTTTTGCATCAGACCAACCCTAATAACTATTTGGCACAACAATCACTTGAAGCTTGATTCAGAATATCAAATTTTTACTTTCATTTTCATCACTAAATAATTTCATATGTTATTCTGTTGTCTAAAACTGAAAGAAAAAAAACCACCAAGCATGGTTAATATTTTTATATGTTTATTTTATTGATTCACTTATTGTATCAGTATTCTACTCATATTGTATGTACAGTACTTTATAAGGCTTGCACTCATGCATAACAGCGTAAGGTTGCTTATTTCCTTAGTCTGTTACATGCAATTTTCTTTTTATTAGCTTGCATGGTATGATTGTTGCGTGTCTTGTTGCAAGTCGTTTGAATTTGTTGGTGAAATTATATTCCTTAAAAGTGATTAAAAACTTGGCTGCATAAATGTTATGTGACTAACTGAACAGTAAACAACAAATATGTTAAATAAAATATTTTTCACACTTCAAAATTAATTTTAAAATTTTTGTAGTGTTATGTATTTGGTTTAAGTTAAGTTAATTGGAACTGTCAAAAGTTGAAACATTGCATTACTTCAAATTTCTTATCTTATTTCTTTTATAGTTAACCAGAATTTATCGATTAAATACAAGCCCTTAATTTAAAAATTTGAATTAGAACCACACGTTTGACCAATTATCTAGTATTTATTTTGAGTAATTTGTTTCCCTACAGGAATACACAAAAAGTAATCAAAGACTTCAGCCTAGTATACATGTCATGTGAACATAACACTGTACCTACTGTAGTTATGTACCCCCATGTTAACTAAGTTTGTTTTTATTTAGCATTTTCTGCACATGCTTGCCATTTACTATGGAGTTAACATATGAACTCAGTTACCGCAAATCATGTCTGTACACAAACAACTGATAAGTTTCTATACTTGGTGGTTGATGAAGTTATTAAAAAGAAGTTAGTTGAAATGGGACTTAAGAAAATAACACAATAATTATGAAATTACCCTCATGTAAATGTGTTCAAAAGTAAGGTGACAAAAAATTATTTGCAGAGCTGATTTTAATGCTGTCTAATTTTATGTAATATATGACAATGAGGTGTTTCTGAAAACAAGGAGCTGAAATATTTGATATTTCACTTTCCATAATTTAGGCCTACCTATGCTCGAAGTTAGTTCTTCACATACTCATTTTACATATTCTCTAGTGAGTTTCAAAAAGTGTTTAGTATATCGATAGGTAAGTCTAGTTTTAATTGTCTGGATTGTTATAAGTTATAGCCATTTTAGTATACTAAGTATATAGAGGGAGTTAATTATTTAAGCCAAGCTGTATTAAATTGTTTTTCCAGTAAAGCATTTTCAACTCAATTAGTTACAAGTTTGTGTGTTTGTCATTTTTAGTTAATTTAAGATTATTTTGTTTGAGTTTAGAAAGTTTATTAAGCACTGTTTAGTAGTTATGTGTGTTACGTTGTATAAATTTTTCAATGTTACTTAGGAGTTAACTATGGCTTTGATCCCCAGGATGAAACAAGTGTTAAAGTTTTCAGATATTTTGTTATTAAATACACCAATCCCTCACTTAGCACAACTTCAAATTGCACGAATTCATTTAGCGTGATGTAAATTTTACTGTTCCAGTCTTGAATAGCACGCCTGTAGATTTCAGTTAGCACGAAACCGCCACAGGCAAAAAAAAGTCGGGCAATACCCACGGTAAACCGCAGATGTGCCGTGGCATACAGTTAGCCATACGAAGATATTCACGTGCAGGTCTGACTACACTATCAGCTGTTGAACAAACGTCAGCTATGGCAAGTTCAGTTGTGGCTATGGAGTGTAAAGTACAAAATGTTTTTAAGTCCACGCGTATGCTGCCGTGCCGTACCGTTGTCTCCCGGCCACAGACCGGGCTGTAATAAACTTCAGTCTAGCCCGTGGCAGGGAACCCGCACGCACAATCACAAAGCAACGTCTGCCCATTCGTCGGCCGATAACTGTACGTCCGCAAGCACCTGCAGTTGGAATCATGGCTTCCAAGTGAGAGCATAATGCTTCATGTTCAAGTATTTTAGACAAAACTGTAAGTATTACTGCATGCAGATTGTCATGAAAACCACACTTATGTTGGTTACGCTTTAGTTTTAAGCAAATCAACTGTGCGCGCAATCTTACAAAATGACTATCAAATGTTTATATGAGACTGATGCTGTTGGTGTTACTAGCGGAAAGATATTTGACATTAGAACAGAAATGAACAGATGATTCACGTGGATAAGGCTATTAAATGAATGGTACAATAAAAAAAAAAAATCACTGGCCTGACACAATTGGTGTGAACAAAGCAGTGATACGAAGAATAAGCACTTAAACTTTTGAAAAAATTAAAATGTAAATATCAATCAGTAATATCGGTTTCACTGCCAGTAAAAGATGGTTTGAAAAATTTCTGGAAAGGTATGTGATATGAGTTGAAGGTCATGCCTGTGTGGGCCAACCAGATGACAGACGATAAGTACATAACCACCTATTCCCACTTACGCGGTGTGATATTTCTTATACAAAGTATTGATGGTAGGCTTATAAAGGTAAATGTTGTGACATATTTATTGTTGAGTGTTATTCTACTACAAATTTATATTATGTATAGAATATTTTCCTACAAATTTTAGAACACATTAAGAAAATTAGTCGTGCTATTTAAGGAATGATTCACAATACGCGATTTCGAATAACACAAAATATTTTTAGGAACGCATTAGTTTTGCTAAGTGAGGGAATGGTGTAATGTAAAAAAAAAAAAATCTAATTCTGTAAATTCTTACATGATGGATTTTATAATATTGATTTATCAGCAGGATTAATTTATGGTGTTTGAAGAATGTGTGTTGTTAAGGAAAGTGTTATTGTTTTGCAATGTGTTGGCTTAAAGTCAAGAAAAGCTACAACAATGATTTTTATACTTTTGTAATGGTAGGAACTTAGTTAATAAAAGGCTACAGTAACTTAAAAAGTGTCTTATTTCTTGTGATAGGAAATTAAATTTGAGCTGATACAGGAGAAAAGTATCATTTAAAAAGTGAACCAAAAACCCAGTTAAATTTTTATAAAGTAAACATAGGATACAAGTACTGGCAAATAACAAGTTAGTGTGTATTACGACAGATAAGTTGCTAACTAATCAATGAAAAGTCTGTTTGTTCACTCACTGCAACAAAAATGTGTAAAATCCAGAACTTAAAAAGGTTTGTTGTTATTTAGGAAAACTTATCTTACTCATTTTTTCCAGGTTCATAGGTAACCTAAAGCTGTACAAATTTTATGTTTTGTGCAGAAATACTTACCAGCAAGTTTAAATGTTAATACAATGTGGGGAAATTTTACTGTCATTGACAAATTAGCCTTCTATTCCTTCACTAACTGTTGCGCAATGTGCATTCTTGCCTATACTGCGCTTAGGGGTGCTGGTAACTTGCGCAGGAAGCAGCCACTGTGTTACTGTTCATGCCAGAGGGCAAGGCAGCCACTGCCCGACATGCGCTCACCTCCTGAGTCACTTCTGACCTCGCCTTGCCTTTAAATATATAAGAGGGTCACACAAGGCTACCAACTATAGTGAAAGAAGAGCCGTGAGACCCGTTCTACAATGACACTGTAGCAGACACGATTGAAGTATGCAAATAGAATGTGGGTTGTGAAAACTAAAATGTGACTGCTGTTATTTTGAACCTACAGATTCACAAATACGCATAGTATTTTCATGTGCACAGGAGTTAAATGAATATACGTATTTCATTTCTGTTATCAAGGAAGATGTGATAGGCACATGATGGTAGATTATTGCTGGAGTTTAAAAAGGGACTTTTTGAAGACATATTAAAGAAGTTATCGAAAAAGATGCTTCCAAAGTGTTGAGTGACTGGTTGGTTCCATCAATGACTTGGTACTATCTTTGTGTGTGTGTGTGTGTGTATTGGTATATACTATTTGAATAATATATTTGTGTATTTAATAAGAATTTCATGTTTAATTTTTTGATTTGATTCATAGATTTAACCTAAAATAAAGTAGAAAGAACTTTTCACTAAAAAATTTCATTTTAGAAATTTGACCTCCTAGGCAAAAACTAATGCCATATTTGAATTCAGGGCACCAAATTCATAGGGAATCAGCTACGAATACCCCGGCACCAAAACTATTGTTGGCCTGTGTATTTATCACGATGGTAAAATCAGTAGACTGTTAAAGTATCTTGTTTTTAAGCCAGCAGTCAGTATTTCTGCAGAAAAGCCTCATCACAAGGATTAACAAATTTGTATACTGCTGTGACCTTGTAAGAGCTGTGTTGTGATTGGTCGGCGAAGTCACGCACCTGCCTCTTCCTTGCTGGTGGACGCAGCTGCGTGCAGCCTCGCCAGCCAGTCATTCGAGCGCTGTGCAGTGAGGTCATGCCATTCGGCAGCTCATCAAAAGTCGGGAAAAGAATAAATTTAAAAATTAAAATTATATTCTTTCACTTGAGAATTACCATCAGCTGTTTCGATTATTTAAAAGTCAGAGACAGAACTTTAACACCTAATTACCTGCATCTTCAGGTGAAATATTTTTTCAAGTGTTTATGTGTGTGCAAGGAACAACTGTCATCACAGCTGGTCACGATGGTGACTTGTTACAAACTGCCTGTGTGTGTGAATCTGACTGAAGCATCGGAGTGTTGTACGTGCGGCGACAGTTATATCTTGCTCTGGAAGAATTGGTGGAGGGTGTGTGTGTTTAATAAAGCAGGTTATGAATGAACGAAGGGTGTAGGGATGCATTAGAATGGTTGCTGTGCATTATCCACCCTTAAAAACATATCAGGATATCCAAGGTTCCTTTAATAGTTTGTAGTTTTCTACAAAAGCGATAAAAAGATTCCTTTGCCACGCTTTGAATTAAACAAACCACCGGGCACTACAGTGTTGTACGTTGTTATCTAATATAGAGCCTATCTGTTTGCAGACAATTCTAACATATATTTAACTCTTCCCAGTAAAAAATTAAGAAAGCAAATTGCATGGTTGTTACATTCAACCAAGTATGTTAGGTTGGTCTTTTTCTGTATTAGTTTCCTTACAAATAACACC
Source organism: Bacillus rossius redtenbacheri (assembly GCF_032445375.1). Lineage (NCBI taxonomy): Eukaryota > Metazoa > Arthropoda > Insecta > Phasmatodea > Bacillidae > Bacillus > Bacillus rossius. Next base: position 9,372,426 of record NC_086330.1, read on the forward strand.
ATTAAATATAGTGTAAAATAAACCTCAAAACACTAAAAATTATGGAAAATTTTAGGATCACTCAACCTTATAAAAATAATAAAACAATAATAATAATGGTATTGAGAAAATCCAGCTATCCAAATCTAAATGTTGGATGAAGAACCTGCTAAAATGTCATCTTGAATAGCATGAATTAAAAGCTTTGTCATGTTTCCCCCTCCCCAAAATGCCCGGATACTTATGTGTAAGGCGCCGAGATATTTTTTCTCTCTTATGTTAAGTAGGCGGAAGCATATGATTGCCTGGGTTGTCACATAAGCATTGCCGACAGCAGTTATAAACGCTAGGAGAGGGGGGGGGGGGGAGAGAGGGGGAGAGAGAGAGAGAGAGAGAGGTGGATATTTTTAATTTTCCCCAAAGAATAAGACAATTGGTCTATTCCATTTTGACTTTATGAAGTTTGGCAAACCCCTTCTTGTACAGCAAACTAAGCATGAGACAGGTTATAGCCGACAACGTCCGGGCCTGCGGCCCCTTTTAAGTCCGATATGCCACCGCCCAAACACCACCCACCCTCCATTCAAACCTCCTGCCTACCCGTGCGTACGTGTGCGTGCGTGTGTGCTCGCCCGGCAAGAGGGCGCTGTCGAGGCAGTGCGCCGCACCCCTAAAAACATAAGTATATATAATTGTGTTGTTTGTTTTTATATTCCCTAAGTGCAACGTGACGGCAGATCGGCCGGGAGAGTTTTATGTACTTTTATTTTAGAATAATGTATTAAAATATCATAGCGTTTTCGGACATTCCCGAGGAAAAGAGAAGCCAGACAATAATTAAATTTAAATCTTAATAATTATAATTTGTACACTCTTTTCTCTTTTTTCATAAATTGTAACATGATTTTTAATGCATTCTTGTCATGTTAATTTAGTTTCCCGTGGCACGAATTCGCAAATATCTTTTAACGGCAATTGTTTCCGCAGGAGGACGCCATGTTAGTCGAGCGAGCCATGATCTCATCCCCAGTCTTCCGCCATCAACGACCGAGAGCAGACGCATCAGCACTGCGGGGACCTCACCGCTTGTTTTCTCTGCCAAGTAATTCTGTTAACTTTAATTTTATCTCAATCACTTTCTTTCAGTCCTCGGAGCTACTCTCGGTTGGGGGACTGCTTCATTAATTAGTTTACGGCCAGTCTCGGTCTTTTTCCTCGTGCTACGTAATTTAATATGTGACCACGTGGTGGCTCATCACCCCTAAACCGATTCGTGCCGCGGGCGTTTTGTACAGTGTCAACCGTGTACGTGTGCAAGCTGAATTAGCGGAATAAATCAGGCGTGCGAATTTAACGTATTATTCTTTTATTTTCCAACTGTGTGACCACGTGGAGTGTGATGGCGTGTGGGACGCCTGAGAGCCACTGCGTAGGTAAAAGCATGCCCGACGCTGAGAGCGGGCAGGAATTAGTGCTAGATGTTTTCAAGGGGGAATATCACGTCTCACATGGGCGACGTCACGCCCTGAGTTAGGAGTCTCACCGGGTCCACGTGCCGCACCACGTGGTGGCACCCTCTAACCTTCCACCTTAAAGCCGACCAATCGACCCCCCGCTTACAAGTGTCGCCACAACGAGTGGCCCAACAACAAGTGGCTCCCAAGAGCGTGGGGCGTGATAGAAGACGTCTAGTACCGAGACCTATACGAGCGCGTGAGATAGGCGGTTGTTATGCGGAGCGCGTGGAACTAAAGTTCACGCTGGAACTATTGTTCGCGCGGAGCGCATAGTGAGACTCTGGCGCGCCAGCCACGTGGCCAGCCAAGCGAGCACGCTTCCAGGAATTCGCGCACAAAAAAACATTCCCGCCGCTCCAAACTCACCCGGTGAGCCATGTTGCTACAGGCATTAGACTTCATGGTAGAACATGTGGCAGGGAAATACAACGAACTGGCAGACGAGCTGTCCCGAAATCCGGACAACACGGTACAGGTGCGGGATGACGCAGAATGGGACGAAATATTGCCCCCCACACGCGGAGTAGTTCGCGGTGAGAGACCCAAGGTGACAGCCGGTCCGTACATATGTGCAATCCAACCGACCACGCCCCCCGCACTGCCCCCCGGCGCAGAGTTAGATGACTTGGACACCCTAGTCCGCGCCGTACAACTGACAGACGCACACACTCAGGAGCTGATTCGGAAATGCGGGGAGACTACGCTCGAGGGGTACAGAGTGGTGGACGGCTGCCTACAAGCACGGGCCCCACAACAACAACAACAAACATGGCGGACCTTCGCGCCGACTGGGACGCGGCACGATATTTTCACTATGCTACATGACAACAAATTAGCACCGACCAGACGACACGAGCAATAAGGGAGTGGTTCTACTGGCCAGGGCTGAACAAATACGTGAGGGACAGAGTGCGATGCTGCCGGCACTTTCAGAGACACAAGACCCGGAGACCTGACGGACGCGAACAGCAAATACCGCGGAAACCTACAGAACCCTTCCACACCGTGGCGCTAGACCTCATGGGCCCCTACCCCCGCACCGCCAGAGGCAAAAAATTCCTACTCGTGGTGACTGATTGCTTCACCCGGTGGGTAGAGGCGTACCCCTTGTCGAATTGCCGTGCTGGAACGATTGCAAGGAGCCTGGAGGACGAGTTCTTTTCCCGGTGGGGCTACCCACAGGTGCTCTTGACGGACAATGCCACTCAGTTCTCGGGGCGGAAGTGGGTCAAGTTATGCCGGAAATGGCACGTCACAGCCCACACCACACCCATCTACCACCCAAGGGCGAATCCAACCGAGCGACGCAATCAAGAAATTAAAGCCCAGTTGCATCTACGACTCACCGATGATCATACCACCTGGGACACCCACATACCGGACGTGCTCTACTGTCTTCGGCGTCAATGTAACGAGGCCACAGGCGAAGCACCGGCCACTCTCGTTCAGGGGCGGAACCTTCCCCTACCAGGGCAGTTCCGCATCCCGCCATCGGACAACCGACCAGTTGACGAGTCACATGAGGCACGGGCGGCGCGGCTGGCAACTCTGCGCGACGCCGCACAGCGCAGGCAGGCTGAATACCAGGCGTGGGTCACTACCACTCCCACGTCACCACCTCCACCACTGACCCCAGGCCAACTCGTATATGCCAGACTGCACCTACTCTCATCAAGTGGCCGGAACTACTGCGCGGGGATAGCCGCGAAATGGGTAGGACCAGTACCCGTGGTGCGCACCGCGGGCAACACGGCTGTGTTCCTGAGGCTGCCCACCGGCAGAGTAGTTAAATATCACCGGGATACGGTCAGGCTAGCACGAGGGGAAGACGAGCCGGAAGACGAGACACAGGAAGCAGAACAGGGGACGACGGGGCAGGAGATCCAGGTGAACCCACCCACGGAGCACCGCGACACGTCAACGCCGACACGTGGTGGCTCCCCAGGACACGCGGAATTTCCTTGCGACACCGCAGTCACACCCATCCGGCCAACCGATACCGGAAGTCGCGCCAGGCGGCTGTTCTCGGAGAGCACGGACGAGCCATTTCACGGATTCGAAGGGGGCGAGCAAACAGGAGACGATGAGGCAAGACCACTCCCAAACCCCTATTGTTTGGCAGCCGGAAGAGGAAGGGACCCGGACGGACGACCCGGCGTGCGAGGAGTTCGAGGGACGCTTACACTACTCGCTAGTAGAGTCCACGTGTCGGGACATAGTGAGGGAACTGACACCGCCCCGCATCACAGTGGAGGAAATAACCGACGCGGAGGAGGAGCGACACGGCGAAGGATCGGTAGAGGAGGAGACAGGACACCAATACAACCTCCGGCCACGAAGAGAGGCGGCCCCACCCAGGTGCTGTGTGACAGAAGCTGTAGGCGGGCAGCACACAGGAGAAACGACGCAGCCGCCAGACACTCGGCGAACGTAAACACCGTACAGCCGTACAGCCGGCGGGGGACAACCAGGGGTGCCAACAGAACCAGCTACGAGCCCGCACGGACGTAAACAATAACATTGCCACGTGCGCGAGGTAAACATCACAGGCCACGCCTCTCAACCATCTGTCACTCGGGGCTGTCATATCGGCCTACTTTCGGGGGGTTGGGGGGGGGGGGGTGCAATTGACATTGTCCGGGCCTGCGGCCCCTCCCTTTTAAGTCCGATATGCCACCACCCAAACACCACCCCCCCTCCATTGAAACCTCCCGCCAACCAGTGTGTACGTGTGCGTGCGTGTGTGCTCGCCCGGCAAGAGGGCGCTGTCGAGGCAGTGCGCCGCACCCCTAAAAACATAAGTATATATAATTGTGTTGTTTGTTTTTATATTCCCTAAGTGCAACGTGACGGCAGAACGGCCGGGAGAGTTTTATGTACTTTTATTTAAAAATAATGTATTAAAATATCATAGCGTTTCCGGACATTCCCGAGGAAATAATAATAAATCCAGACAATAATTAAATTTAAATCTTAATAATTATAATTTATATAATCTTTTCTCTTTATTCATAAATTGTAACATGATTTTTAATACATTCTTGTCATGTTAATTTAGTTTCCCGTGGCACGAATTCGCAAATATCTTTTAACGGCAATTGTTTCGGCGAGAGGATGCCATGTTAGTCGAGCGAGCCATGATCTCATCCCCAGTCTTCCACCATCAACGACCGAGAGCAGACGCATCAGCACTCCGGGGACCTCACGGCTTGTTTTCTCTGCCAAGTAATTCTGTTAACTTTAATTTCATCTCAATCACTTTCTTTCAGTCCTCGGAGCTACTCTTGGTCGGGGGACTGCTTCATTAATTAGTTTACGGCCAGTCTCGGTCTTTTTCCTCGTGCTACGTAATTTAATATGTGACCACGTGGTGGCTCATCACCCTTAAACCGATTCGTACCGCGGGCGTTTTGTACAGTGTCAACCGTGTACGTGTGTGAGCTGAATTAGCGGAATAAATCAGGCGTGCGAATTTAACGTATTATTATTTTATTTTCCAACTGTGTAACCACGTGGTGTGTGATGGCGTGTGGGACGCCTGAGAGCCACTGCGTAGGTAAAAGCATGCCCGACGCTGAGAGCGGGCAGGAATTAGTGCTAGATGTTTTCAAGGGGGAATATCACGTCTCACATGGGCGACGTCACGCCCTGAGTTAGGAGTCTCACCGGGTCCACGTGCTGCACCACGTGGTGGCGCCCACTAACCTTCCACCTTAAAGCCGACCGATCGACCCCCCGCTTACAACAAGTGTCGCCACAACGAGTGGCCCAACAACACAGCATGGAATAATTCTGATAGATTCTGATAGTCTTCCTTAAACTTGAGATCAAAAATACATTCTCACAAGTAAAATAATCTGACAGAAGTAAGAGATTGAATTTTGGTGTCTCTCCTAAGACAAAAGGATATCTTCCAAATCCTCTCGGGACCAGGTTCAGATCATTAGGATTTTGGAACAGAATCTAAAATTAAAATACACAATCCGCGATCTTTTGGTGTGCAACATGTTAGCTCTCGGTACACTGCATTTAGCAGGAATAATTTTGCGAAGGCAACGGAAATGTGCAACAGGAAGTAGGGAGCGACAGTGCTGCTCTCTTTGGTGGATGGTATGAACCAACGTTTATAAAGACAAAGGGTAATGTTATTGTATTAACGGTTTTATTAATTTTGACAAGATATGCAGCTTTTTAAATTAAATTCCTCATCAAATGTTAGGTCTTAAACTGAGGTTTTGTACTTTTTAAAGTCTTTTTCACTTTTATCAGAGCTGTTTCATAATAAATTAAATTTCCCGTCTGCTAACTGAATGCTAGCGGCAGAGTACACGATTAGCTTCCACAAATGTAGTTGAAAATTTATTTTGTGTATTTGTATCACGCCCAGCATTATTTTAAAGAAATCTACGTAGAATTGTGTGTCCAAGACCTGAATTTTGTATTATAAGCGTATTTGCAACATGCGAACACATTAATTTGCTCATTAACGAGGGTAGATGCTACACATCACTGGCAAGTTTTTAACTTTTTTGTACTCCCAGTAGGGGTGTTTGAAGTTCACTATTCTAGGGCTAAAGTTGAAGTCGAATTTAAAATATTCAAACTTCTGAAGTTCAAAGTAGTCCAAGTCAAAGTTATAACTTTTTAACAGAATAATTGCAACTTTTTCAGTCTTGATATTTGGATTTTAATTTTAAAATTTTTTCTGTTTTAGTAACACAGTGGTTTAGTAAATATGTAACAGGATTATTTTGATTTAAATGTTAACAGTATTTACTAACTGGAAGGTGCTATTATTTGTAGTTGAGCAAGATGTAGGCCTACTTCTGGAGTCATCCTTGGCATATCAGAAAATTTAAACGATTTTACTACCAGTACCGGAAAATATCAAAGAATCGTTCTGAAATCTCTTTTACAAACTAAAAGAAAGAGGAGGGGAGAGAAGTTATGAGTTCAGATAATTTGCACAACATTATGTCTGAATTAATAGGTACTTAATTAAAATAGTATAATTTAATATTAAATTATTTTGAATTAAAATAACTCACTCAAGGGTGTTTTCAGAACAGTTTTGCAGATACAGGTTACATTCGCTGGCCTACTTTGAGACTATTTCCTTGTACTAAGGGTAGGATCACCTTCCTTATGAGCACACTTGCATGCAACAGATATCACGTCCATTATATCTAAATATTCACATGAACATAATAACACAGTGGAATGTGTGGATTGATATTTTACATATCAGATAGATGTAAAACTATCAATGTCATGTCTCGTGAACAATGTACATCAGAAAAAAAAAATCCTACCATCCTGTGAGTTTCTATGTTAAACAAATGCTAACAACCAAATGTTTTGTTGGCAGTGCTTATTAGTACAAACAGTAATTTGATGACATTGCTTGCTTATCAATTCCAACATGTGGCAGAAAGCTGTACATTATTATGCTGAAAACCACACTTATGGGATTTTGTATGTTTTGTTGTGCAAAGAAACAATATTGGAGGGAAAAAATTACCATTTGCACAAACCTGACTTAAATATTTTCAGACCAAAAAATGTTCACATTTCAACATATCTTAAATGCAGCATGATTATTTGTAACTACCCAAAAACTGTTTAATGCTGAAACTGAAATTAACATTTACATAATTAAATACTAAATGTGTAAATTTGAACATGCACAATAACATGTTGATGCTACCAGGATGGCCAACTGCTGTGATTATAAATTTTTAAGACGTTAAATTGTTTAACTGTATATAGATAATTCACAACCTATAAGTATTCACTGCATTGCGTTTATGTGTGGTATGAAACAAATCTGTTAATACATACTTATTTACAGTTTTCTCAACACACTATGCAAAAATGCTTGTTTTTTATTCGTAAATCAAATCATATTGGCCATCCTTCATGAAATTGGTAAACATACAATTGTCACTGCCGACAGTCAACTGTTTTTCCCTTTGAATCTAAAAATAATAAAATTTTCTGAACACTATTTTACTGTAATAAAAAAGTGATGATAAATTTTGTCAATCAACCTTACGCCAGTGTTGAACGAAGCCACAAGACTATAACATATTAGATGATTCTTAGAAGAAAATTCTTAGTTTCAACTTCGATTAGAAGTTGGAAAGCTTCGATTTGACAGACTTTTTCGAAGCTTCAAACACTCCTAACTTCAAGGAAGGTAATAGTCTGAAGTTCTCTTGCATGCATGACATTTTCTTTAAAATGTTTCTGAAACTGCACCTATACAAAAATTTTAAAAGTGTACTTTAAAAATCAGGTCAGATGAAGTTTAAACAAGTTACAATAAGTAAGTGCTACTTTTGTGTCCAAATACCAAGAAAAGTTTTAGCTACTTTATTCACCACACAATTGTTGGTTTTTCTTCTAGTAAACTTGTGATCAACATCTTTGGCCCTTCACTCCAATACATTTTCCCACATAGTTTCATAAACTCTAGGCACCTAAGAAACATAACAGTTTATACTAAATAGCTGTAGCAGTAACAAAGATTGAAGACATTACTTTTTTCTAAATGTGTCTCAAAGCAACAACAGAATAGTAATTAATTATGCAAACAGATAATCATAAATTATTTTCAGTGATACATTCTTGCTTGCTGTCTTGAGAAATATATATATTTTTTAATAGCGAAAAGCAAAAAAGTTAAAAGTTATATCAATTTATATTAAAACTACTTTACTTGCACGATTGGATACAACTGTAAGATTGGCACAACAGACCTGTATTAAAATTAAAACAAATCTTAAAAACACATTTATTACTACTATCTAATAAACACTGGTGCTGTTACAAAAAAAAAAGGTATTTAATTCCAAAAATTGCAAACAATTGCCGAAACCAAAGATGGTTGTGATTGTACTTTTGATGTGCTAATATTCCCTTGTCTTTCTTAACATAGCATACCTCATAAGTTTGTCACATACCAACGTTCACTGCTGAGATTAAGTAAATTGTGTGATTAAAATATCCTTTTTTTAATGTTTAATGGGACTAAAACATGAACAATAAGAAATGTTTTAAACATGCAACAAGTATTCAAAGCTTTTTTGCTACTGTCCTACTAAACAGCAATAGAAAAAATTGCATAAACAATACAAAATATGGCATTTTTGTCACTTCCAACTTAACTAAATACTATTTGTATTCTTTTCATTACACGCACCAGAAGTGGGAAAAAATCAACACCACAAAACACGGACAGACCATTGAGATGGGCATTAGAAAGAAATAATTGTTACACTTTACACAGCGTATAAATCAATAGTGAAAATCAATCTAACACCATATGATACAGAAGCAGCTTATTTGCTGTGTATATTTATGACAAAACAAACATTAACATATATATATATATATATATATATATATATGTATATATAAAATTATATATATATACACACACACAAATATAAATAAAAAGAAGAAAATAATGATTTAAGATTGTTCTTTATTTCAATGAATTTCTTCCGGAGGACCATAAATATATTAAAAGTCTGATTTAGTGAATACAAATATGACAACGAAACGATAGCCAAATAAACGACCCGACTGCATGCGGCCCGCCATCTTGCCGAACTGTTTATATGACACGCAAAAGGGGCACAAGTAACACTTCACACAACAAGGACATAAGTCACAAAGTCCGAACATTCCGGCCCCGTTGTTAGCTCCAGGTAACAAACACAAAGGTATATACAGCAAGGAAAAGAAAGCAATTTGTTACAGATTACATGATCTTGTTAAATTCTGTCCTAGATCATAACCATTGTCCACTGGCAAAAGGCACAGCTTAATCAGCGGACGTTGCAAGACACTTGACTTGTAGCAGTCCTGATAGTAGCCACCCGGGGAATTCGGTCTGGTCCTGGGTGAAGAGCTTCAATTCGAGCGAGACCCCATTTGAGTGGAGGGGTGTGCTCATCTTTGATCACGACCAAATCTCCAATCTTGGGCTGACCACCTGGCTGTGTCCATTTGCTTCTCTGCTGGAGTGAGTACAAATATTCCTTTCTCCAGCGTTTCCAGAAATCTTAAATTATACGTTGGACCAGCTGCCAGCGATTTAATCGGTTAATGTTGAGGTGGGTGATGTCAGGTTCGGGTAATGATGTTATGGGCTGTAGAATCAAAAAATGAGCAGGTGTTAGGACATCAAGTTCTGACGGGTCTGAGCTGATCTCACAAAGAGGACAAGAGTTTAAGACCCCTTCGATGCGAATCAGGATGGTCGAGAGCTCTTCATAAGAAAGGATCTGTAAGCCAATGACTTTAGTTAAGTGGCTTTTAACAGACTTCATGCCAGCCTCCCATAACCCGCCAAAGTGCGGTGCTGCTGGAGGGTTGAAATGCCATGCAATTCCTTCCTGACTCAGCTTATTGCTCACTTCAGTGTTATGGGTTGTCTGTCTTACAAACTGGTAGAGTTCTTTGAGTTCTCGATGAGCTCCAACAAAATTAGTTCCACAATCACTGTAAACGTGGGCTGGCCTTCCCCTTCGAGAGATGAAGCGAGAAAATGCTGCCAAGAACAAACTGGTTGAGAGATCAGAAACCAATTCCAAATATAGGGCTTTGGTGGCAAGACAAACAAACAAGCATAAGTAGAGTCCCGTAAAAATGGTTTTATTTTTCCTTAAATTTCGTTTTGAAAAAATCAAATTTCGGTTTTATTTCGCTGTTTTGGTTTTTCATGTTTACTTTAACTTTTGAGAATGGTTTTATGACCTACAAGTTTTGCTTGGCTAAATAATAGTGGCACGGCGTATACTCGTATACTGCACTCTAAAGTCAACACTATTGGCAAATAAAAATTGTAGGCTTGAAACAGCTCGGCACGGCCCGGTGCCGCCTAGCGCGCTGCCTCGGCACGGCCCGGTGTCGCCTAGCGCGCTGCCTCGGCACGGCCCGGTGTCGCCTAGCGCGCTGCCTCGGCACGGCCCGGTGTCGCCTAGCGCGCTGCCTCGGCACGGCCCGGTGTCGCCTAGCGCGCTGCCTCGGCACGGCCCGGTGTCGCCTAGCGCGCTGCCTCGGCACGGCCCGGTGTCGCCTAGCGCGCTGCCTCGGCACGGCATGTCTCAACTTAGTATTCTTTTAATATTTCTTGCTGCTGTTCTTTGTCCCGTTGACGCCGTATTCACTTGCTCTGCGGTCGTATTGCATTTGCTGAGAAGTGTAGTTACGGCAGTTAAAGGTCACTGATTTTGCTTATCAATCGGCGTAGTGCCATGTGTTCATGTTTACGAGTAGTAGAGGTGTAAAAGTAACGAAAAAAAGTGTACCCGTATGTATTCGTTACTATAACAATTAGTACTCGTTACTATCGTGTCGCTACGTTACTCGTTACTTCTGATACCGCATAACATGCAATGTTATGTTGCAGCAACGAATCGAGTCGTATTGCGTATGCGTACAGTATGACGTCACGTAAATAATAATAAATAGAATATAAACAATTAACAATATTTGATAATTAACAGTTTTTGTTAACCAAGAAACAATTAAATCTCATTAGAGCGGTTTTATTATATTATCTCTTTTAAGATAAAAACAACAAAAAACGTGAAAATACGCGATAATAAATAACAAAAACATACATATTTCTAATTTGTAAAAAATACTTTCTTATAAACAGTAAAAAACTTGGACGACAAATTTCCATATTATACTTAATAAACAAACATCGTTCTTTGTAACGTAAATTCATTGAATATGCGCGCGCATGCGTAAAACATACGAAAAATGCGAGTAACGAAATCCAGCCGTGTGTAACGTTTCGTTACTCGATACTAGATGGCGCACCCGTTACTCAGTCAGTACCGAATACATACGGTTTGCTACACCTACAGCTCTAACGAGTAGGTTGCCAAGCCAGTCAAACGTAGTTGAAAGCATGAGGTTGTTAACTGTTCAACATGAAAGGAAGAATTAAAATTTTATATTTCTCTACAAGATTAATGTGTAAATACAGCGGGTTGAAAATCATGGCAGCTATATTGTGTTGAAAACATCGCCGGTATTTTTTATTAACTTTGTGTTGATGCTCAGGTACATTTTTCTCTTTTTAATTAGTTTATGATTGCAATTACTGCTTTCGTTTCAAATTGTAATGATTACGTGACGGGAATACTGTAAATCATTATTTACTTTCATTACTACAAAGCGGCCATGTTGAAACTTAGAAAAATGGCGATGTGCCGTCAACGTCGTGTTTACTTGTTTTTCGCGATGTCTTGCATGGGTGGTCTAATTCATTATTATCAGTTTTATTTCTCGATGCTGTGCGATTTCGGTGTTTTGTCGCGAATTAAGGTAAATTGCGGTGTTATTTCGCGATATCGCGATTCGCGAAATTTCCGTGTCTCTAAGCATAAGTATGCTTTTGTGGACTTGCAACCACGAGTGCGAGTAGTGGTAACCTGAAAGGGCCCACCATAGTCCACACCAGTATGGTGAAAAGCAGTCACTTGTTGGACTCTAGGAGATGGAAGTTCTCCCATGGTTGGGGTGAACGGAGAGGGTTTAGTGCGGAAACACTTAATACACCCACGTAAAACCCTTTTGATGACAGAGCGTGCACAAAGAATCCAGTATCGTTGGCTCAGGATGGCTTGCAAAGTTCGAGGACCAGGGTGCAAATGTAAACAATGAAAATGATTGATTACCATTAACGTGAATGGGTGATCTTTGGGCAACAATATAGGGTGTTGAACAGAATAGGGAAGGGATGCCTGACTTAACCTCCCTCCTACACGGATGATACCCACATTATCCACGAAGGGGCACAAGCGCAGAATTTGATAAGAACTGCACTGCTCCTTGTCCAAGTTAACCTTATCAGCTGCAAAGCATTGTTGGGCATGTCTGATGCAAACTTCCAAGCCCTTTTGCAGTTCCGTAGTTGTCAACGGTCCCAGAGAACGCCTTTCCTTAGGTTGACGACAGTTGTCTCCAAACCGAAGGCAGTAAGCAACAACATGCTGCAGCTTGCTGAGGGAAGAGAATCTGGCAACATATTCTAGGGATACCTGTCACACAACTTATTGCTGTAAGTTTTTCTTCACATGCAATGGCATCATCAATTACCACACTACCCAGGGTATTGCTTGGCCACTGGCTGTGAGGCTGTCTAAGCCATGGGGCTCCAGACCACCACAGAGGATGATCAATAAGTTGTGAGGGCAACAAGCCACGGGATGCACAATCTGCTGGGTTGTTTTCAGTGCGAACATGTCTCCAGAATTCCTTTTCAGTTAAGTCCTGTATGATGCTGACACGATTTGCCACAAATGTTTTCCATCGGTGGGGTGATGATGCAATCCAATGAAGAACAACTGTTGAGTCTGACCATGCATATACTTGCATGATGTCCAGCACCCCCTTGTATACATTGGTCACGAAACTGATTAGCTTGGCTAACATCACAGCTGCACACAACTCAAGGCGAGGCAAAGAGATCCTTTTCACCGGTGCTACTCTTGATTTTGCCATCAATAGTGAGACCTTGATTCCACCATCTGAAAACATTGATCTGAGATAGATGACACACGCATAGCCAACATCTGAACTGTCGCAAAACCCGTGCAGTTCATGAACAGCTTTTACTGAGCCTGATACACACCGAGGCAGTCGAAGTTGTGACAACAAAGACAGTTCAGACTTAAAATCACACCACCTGCATAAGACCTCTGGAGGAAGCTGTTCATCCCATCCTGCTCCAGTGAGCCACAACAGCTGTACAAGAGACTTGGCATACAAGAGGATGGGCGTCAGCCATCCAAGGGGATCAAAGATCCTGGCGATATTTGAAAGAATTGCCCTCTTGGAGCTTGAGCTGTTTAATGGAGTCATCTGATAAGAAAAACAGTCTGAGCTAGGGTTCCACTCTACACCAAGAACTTTCACCACAGCTGGCTGTTCTTTGTCAAAAGACATAGATGCTGGGGATTGTAGCTGGTCTGGGGACAGCCATTCAAGCACTTCACTATGAGTGCTGGCAAACTTCCTGAGATGGAAGCCACCAGCTGCCAACAAAGCAATAAGTTCCTTTTGAAGAGCAATGGCTTCTTCAACACTATTGGCCCCTGTGACATCATCCACATAGAAATCAGATTTCAAAACATGAGCTGCTTGAGGGAAGTTACATTGCTCATCTTGGGCCAGCTGATGCAAGGTGCGAATTGCTAGATAAGGGGCAGATGAAACTCCGTAAATAACAGTCTGCAAACGATAGTCCACTATAGGATCGGTTGGAGAACAACGCCACACAATTCGCTGGTAGTCTTGATGCTCCTTGTCCACCATTATTTGCCGATACATTTGTTTGATGTCTGCAGTGAATACAACTTTGTGTACACGAACCCGAAGCAGAATTTCTCGAACATCCGTCTGTAATTTGAGTCTGGTCATCAGCATGTCATTTAGACTCACGTCTCGCTGGGTCTTAGCAGAAGCATTGAAGACAACGCGCAGCTTGGTGGTGGTGCTTTCTGCCTTGATAACTCCATGATGAGGAAGATAATAGGTTGACTCAACGTCATGCAATGGGTTGGCAATTACCTCCATGTGAAAACTCCGCAAGTAGTCCTCCATGAAGGCCTGGTACTCGGTATGCAGTCCAGGTTGCTTGACCAGACGGTGCTCCAAGGCTTCTAGATAGCGAACAGCGTGTGCTCTTGAGTCTCCAAGTATTGGTTTAGGTGAATGGAATGGAAGGGAAACCACGTAACATTCAGAAGGTTCTCGATGGCGAGTGGTTTTAAAGAAAGCCTCACAGGCTTCATCTTCTAGCGATAGATGTGCACAAGTGGGGAACTCCTCTATTTCCCAAAACCTTTCAAACACAGTTTCCAGAGATGGCAGAGGGCACATAGTCGATACGAAGAGTGTGACACTATGGTTGGTTGGTACAATGGGACTGGGCAATATACCCATAAGAATCCAACCAAAAACTGTATCCAGTGCGACCGGTGAATCCACATTTTTTACTAGCTTGTGCCCCGTGAGTATATATGGAAACAAATCTGCTCCAATCAAAATATCAATAGAACTTGAAGTAGCAAATGTCGGGTCAGCCAAATTCAAATGAAGTACATGATCCCACATGTCAGAATGTACAGGAAATGTGGGCAAATCTGCAGTTATTTTCGGTACAACATATGCAGCAAGTGGCAGTTGTGGGTTTGTTTTGCCAACTGGTTTAATGCAGCATTTAACTAATCCCTTTGCTGTGTGTAAGGGAGCTTGTGATAGTCCATAAATTGGTAAGAACGCCTTCTGACGAGTCAACCCCAACAGCTGGGCACAATGTTCAGTTATGAAGCTCGACTGACTGGCTGAGTCTAAGACTGCTCGAAAATTCTGGTAACCACCAAAACTGTCTTGTACATCCACCAAGGCAGTGGATAATAACACGTTTCTGGGTTCTGATTGACCAGGTCTCTGAGCTGTAGCCAATGCAACAGCTGGCGTAGGTTTTGTTGCTGCAGATTCAGGTGAAGAATGCTGAAATGAAGTTGCTTCTTCTTTCAAAAGTGTATGCGTGTTGGCTTCAGTGAAGTGCAAAAGCGAGTGATGTCTACTCTTGCATGAGTGACAGCTGGTTTTTGACCAACACTGTTTCATTTGATGAGATGCTCCCAGGCAGTTTAAACAAAGGTTAAGTCTCTTGACAATCTGGTAGCGGTCTTCTGGCTTGCATTGTACAAACTGTGGACATTTGTAAAGTGGGTGGTCACTGTCACATACACTGCACTTTACAGCAGAATCAAATGTGTTTCCAACAAACAGTGAAGTGTGTTGAGAGCGAGACTGAGATACAATGCTATAGTGTGCCTGCCTTACTCGAGACCCTGACTTACTGGAGGCTCCAGACATTGCCTCCGAAGCCCGGCGATGACTTTCAAGGAAGGGTAAAAACTGAGGAAATGTAGGCATTTCTGTGTCACTCACAGAAATATGTAGTTCCCATTGTTGACGTAAATGGTTATCTAGCTTCCTTTCCAAAAAATGTAGCAAGAGTGGGTCCCAAGAATCTACTACTAGTTTCATAGTCACAATGCGGCCATATGTTCATTTAACACTGACACCAAGACACTTAATGAAGCAGGATGAGCAAGAGACACTAGATGCCTGCATAATTGCATCAATGTGGTGTGACACAATAAGCCTGAGATTTTTGTATCTCTGTTCAATCAAATTCCAAGCTACTTTGAAGTTCTCATTGATCAATGGCAGGGATTGGATAAGAGTGTGTGGTTCTGGTGACAGTGATGTTTTAAGATATGATAACCTTTCAATATAGTTCAAGTGAGCATTGTTTACCACCAATGTGGTAAAGAGGTTAGAAAAATTAAGCCACTCTGTAGGATTTCCTGAGAAATGTGGTAGTTTTATAGCTGGAAGAGTTACTTGAGATGGGTTGTGCGAAGTTGGTGCTTTCGTGCCGTCATGCAATTTATTCTTGTTGCATGTGGCAATGTATATTGCCTGAACATGATAATACGTGTCGTCGAAAGCATTTAGGCGATCACTGTGCTGTTTTTTGTTGAAATCCGGGTCATCTTTGAGCAACATTTCCAAAGACAAGTGATCGTCTTCAAAACAAGTACGCAATTGTGACAGATCACGACACGTTGCGATAAACAACTCACGTTGCGTATCGTCACTCATCACTTTATCGGCAAGTGCATCGGCACGACATAACCTGTTTCCCCCACGCTCGAGACGAATCTTTAACACTTCTGTCTTGTCATTCATTTTGCCATTTAATGCACAAAACAGAAATAAAGGGAATGAAAGTTAGACAAATAAAGTATTCACCAACACTGCGACAACACGAGATCAAAAAAACGCTATCACAATAGATGAGCGTCACGAGACACGACACAAATACACGCACAATTACTGGTAAATATCCGGCCCGTGTGGACCAAATGTTCTTTATTTCAACGAATTTCTTCCGGAGGACCATAAATATATTAAAAGTCTGATTTAGTGAATACAAATATGACAACGAAACGATAGCCAAATACAAAACAAACGACCCGACTGCATGCGGCCCGCCAACTTGCCGAACTGTTTATACGACACGCAAAAGGGGCACAAGTAACACTTCACACAACAAGGACATAAGTCACAAAGTCCGAACAAAGATTCTAGAAGAAATTAGCAAAATATGTTTATATAATATTGCTGAACTAAACCAATTATTACCTGGCTGCCATTAACAAATACTGTAAAATAACAAGGGTTTAAATACGTAAATATTAACTCATTCAATCACTAATTTGGGAATACAGCATTTTAAAAAGATACATGTTTTTCATCAAATAGATTGCAATTGATTTTATGGTATTTTGCAGTTGCCAAAAATGTTGTGGATCAACATGTAGAGTAGCAGATTGTAGTAAATAAGGTGAACAGAAACTAAAATGAATGTTTGTTGGGTTCACATAAGTTTGCTGCATAATTTTAAAAAAATTATTTCATAATTTAAATATTTTAACAAACTTTTTTCCTGTAATTATTGTAGCGGACTAAACCAACCTTTCTCTTTAGTATTATTTGTTTAATTTTCCATAAGTTTTTCCACTGTGCAAAATTTTTTTGTAGGATTCTTATTATTCAAATTCGATATTCGTATTCAATTTGAACTAAAAAACTGATATTCACACAGGTCTAGTGATAACCCCAGATATACAAATACTTATTTTAAATTTAAATTAAAACTTCAACACCAATTTATATGCAATTAAGTATTTCTATCTACAATCTAAATATAAAATTATGCATTTTTATCTAAGCTATCTCATTTATATTGCTTATTCCACTGCAGTTTCAATCACCACACCATTCATCTGGGTAAAATTGGAATAAAGTAATGGAATTACATTGAGAACAACCTTTATTGAATTACACTAGTCTTTTACATTCACAGAAAGATACAAATAATAAATTGAGAAGCGCATGTTTATGTCAAATCAGACTACAATTCATTCACTTTACAATACATTGGCATTTAAATGTTCTATCAGAAAGAGCTATTTTTTTTGTAATTTTTTTAAATATTTTTTTTTTCTGAGTTTATCACTTTTATTTTAATTTGGCTTACCAACCCTGGTCCCCTGAGCTCTGGTTTCAGTTTCAGATGCCGAAAATAATTATCCTGTCTCAAGGACACTCGACTACATTAACATACAATTACAATGTCTTGTTTCAAAATACAGTACAATACTGGTAACAAAAACTATTGCCCATATAGATTGTTTAATTTTCACACGATACGTGAGGAAATTGCTTCTCCATATTACACAAAGCACTTGACCAGCTCTCGACCACAACAGCCTAATAACCATAACCAAAATATACACTCTGAACTGCCAAGGAACCTTCCAGCATAGCGTATTGAACAACACCACCCAACACACCTCCCGTGCTCGCTTCGCATGAAATGTTTGATGGATAATGGATACACTCCATTTAGGCACAACAACCATGTTATTTTTTATGGTGATCATTGGTTTACAAAGACAAACAAATTCATTTTGGAAAATGGTGCAAGTTCCACAATTTTATGACATAGAGATTCTCAACTTTTCCACTGGCGTGTAGCACATCCAAGCTTGTAAAAATGTGGTTTGATTTGCGACACTTGGAAAACACATGTCTAAAACTACGTTGATTTCCAGTCAAAACTAACACCTAGTTTGTGAGTGAAATCTCAAGTGTCGTCCACCCTTTATGCCAGTTCGAACCACCCTCAAGTATGTGTTTCTCCCTCTACAATCATGGGACCATTTTATTACTCATTGTACTAATCTATGGTAGAGTTTTTAGGCCATGTCAAATTGATGAAACTGTAAAACTGGATGTATGAAACGTCAATTTTTGTTTTTCCCCCAAGATAGTGTATACAATCATACGACTATAGAATCTTCTTAAATTAATGAGATTACATATTAGGATTCCCCTTATATACTGTGGAACACAGAGTGGATTCATAAATGATGTTTTGTGATGTTCGTACATATACTACATACTTTATAATACATTGTCATTGTACCTCTTCTTCCAGTCTCGTAACAAGATATCTTAAATACATGCATGATGTAACCACACACTTGATGCATGCTAACCACAATTTATTTACCTCATACAAAGTACCAGTTATCTGAAAACAAATATCAATATATGGCATTTTTATTCATGTATGTACATAATGCAGTACAATCATCTGGAAAACATTTCATTGTCACATTTCAATGCTTTTAAAAGGTGTAGCATAAGCACATAAACTATATGTATATATGTATCAATTTTTACAGATTTTTATTTGCTACCGTTCAAACAGGATCACATTTAAGCTAGTTTTATCACCCTGAGCATTGACAACATGGTCGTGTTTCAAAAGGGATATAACTAATAATCTTTCGTAATTGTAACTTATGCATGGACCAGGTGCAATAGAAAATATTTACGAACTAGGCAGAAAACCCAAATAAAATATTTCTTCATATCTAAGGCAGTTAAAAAATAAAAAGATTTTTTTTTTACTTACCACCCAATTTACCAACAAAAGTTAATAAAAAACATCTTGCATGGTTTGATTTTCATATTATTAGCAACTACAATTATGACTATGTATACTTATAAACACAATATTTACACACCAGTATTCACACAGCACACGCTGTGTACCTTACAGTTTAAATACATCTAGAGAATGTACTTAAGCTTACTGTTACAATGGTTTTGTCAGTCAATTTGTGACACATGGATAATAAAGAATGTTACTCAACATTCGTGAACACAGTCTAGACACGGTGAGCGCTGCAAAGCTGGCGCGGTGCGGCACAGAACAGAAGCCAGGCGTGGTAGGCGCGGCTATCGCCTCTTTGCACTCTACAGCTTCTTGGTTTTTGGCAAACCATAACACAGGTACTTGAATTTCACTTGATGTTGAGTCTTGATTGCTACATACACATGCAATCACCTCCACCGGGCTCAAGTGCTTACAGTCAAACAGGGAAAAATAAAAATACTGTCCTGAAAAGTTAAAATTTTTAAAACTTAAACACAAATTTTTTTTTAGTCTTTAATATTAAAATAAAAGTATATCTTAAAGGGTTGGAAAAAAAAAACAAACAAACAAGGAAACAATATATATGCTATAAAGAGAACATGTTTGGCACTAATTTCAGAATGACAGCTTCGGTGATGTCATGGTTTATTTCATGATTCTTTAAACACACGCCCAACTTTTACTTTTTGTAAATTTATGCAGAAAACAAGACGTGACTTGTTCAAACATAAAATCAATAACAGAGCCATCTTATTAAGGAGTGTCTAACTGAGGAACTCATAATAATATAATAACATTAACAGCACCAAACTGCTTTTCAAACGGTAACTAATGCTAGCAAGCCTCAAGCATTGGCGTAAATGAAGCAAGAAATACTGATATGTGGTGCTAACATTGAAACAAAGTGAACATCTATATGAAAAAATTAGTTTTTTTCCAACAACTACCAGCTCTGTTGTGTTGAAACCGAACTTTAGGGTCAAGAAGAGGGGGGCGCACGCAACAAGCTGATATGTCATCGGCACTCTTCTGCCACTGTCGCAGGCTTGAATTTTCGAGCAGATATGCAGTCCTGGACACGCAACTTTCACACGGCTAGGTCTACTTGGTAACATTCGCAACCAAAAGCCTCTACACCCTACACACTTTTTTGTATTCCCGAGGACAAACCGATAACACAATAATAATGAACAATTACTACAAATATGCAATTTCAAATGAATTATGACCGAACAACTCCTTACACATAAAAGCCAACTAAATCAATAGCAGTTAAAATGCTGCTGCTAAGTTAAATAAAACATTTATATAATTTTGTACTTTTTAGGAAGGTGTAATATTTTGTTTCAAACAAAAAAATACAAGTATAACGTTGAATGCAGTAACACTGAAAATATAGGAAAGCTAGATTTGTTAACAAAAATACCAGATAAAAATGGATTTAGAGCTCGATAACGTGACAATAACATTACAAAGGTCAGGTACTGCACCTATCACAAAGCCATTTAAACAAGTTGTCACCCACAACACTGGTGCTTTAAGGTATCACACTATCATTCCAATTCAGGAGATATGCTATTTAACTACTGAAATAACATATATACACATACACATGAATCTTAGGTTTGCACCATCAATACATAAGAGCTACACAAAGGAATATTATTTATACGACAGTCATGATTGTTAAAGACTTGTATTCGCTTACAAAATGCAACGCAAACTTTGTGTGATATTTGCACACAAGGTAACAGAAAGTGTTACCCTTAAATGGCACAATACATAAATTTTTTTTACACCAAAAATTTAATTCATTACAAGAAAACATACCACTCACCTTGCTGTACATACTTACAAGTCACTATAAATTAATTTCAAAGTTTTTGTAGGTTATCGCAGCCATATGAAAATTGATTAGCAATTTTAAGTCATAAAATTATCACCATTCGCAAGTTTATAATCTACAGGTTTTTGTAAGACACTACCTGGACTTAACCACGGCATAATCCATAGCACACACACACATCCCAACAACCAAAACAAAATTTTTCTGCAAAAACCACTATCACAAAAAAATGAGAGCATACATAGATTAGCACTATATCTAAAATGTATTAACAGTTATAATTATGTAAAAATAATAAAAAAACATCTTAGTTATAAATTGCCTAGTAAAGTTATGCTATAATAATTTCTGCTGTGTTTGCCTGGTAAGTATTAAAACTGGGTACCTAATGACACTCGAGTTGACGACCTACACCCCAACACACAGGCCTAGATGCAACCCTGAGCAACCCCTGTTCGAAAAGCACTGCCTAGAACGCGACGAGGCTACTGCACTGCACACCCTGGAATAAAGCAGTCACCTTCAACACATCCACCATCGTTCAACTAGAACTATTTTCTGGCTCCAGAATAGTAAAAGCACACTTGGAAAAAAAAAAAACACATTTGGTGCACACCACACAAGTGTTTACTGTACGTTGCAAATAACCTGTGCCACATCTTCGAGAAATACACAATGGCCATTCTGGAAAACATTTTCAACGATACTTGGCGATTACGTTCACATTCTTACGTGTTGCCACAAGGTCGTGTTTCTCTGACAATTTACATTACATGTGAATGCTAGTATAGCCAAGTTTACATTTTAGAGGATATTTAAGTTATTAAATATTTGAATAGCAATAAGCGAGATTTCAAGATAATTTTTTTTTTTTAACTTCATTCTGTGCAGGTAATCTAACCACCCGGGAAGTATTTTTTATTGTTTTATAACAACTTTTATATTTAATACCAATGTTTAAACTTTATAGTTTCATCTTTTTTTTATAAAAACCAAATAGTAATATATATATATATATACACAAAAAAACACACAAATACATTCATAAAAAGGGTGAGTACGCATTTGACTGACAAACATCACAGCAGCAGGTTCATTACAACAAACAAGTTGAAAACCCATTTACCACTTATGGTCTTAAGTGTGTCTGAAACACTGAGCATCTGAATTATGTTCTATTGAATGAAGTTCTTAACCACTGCAAATTTTGTGACTGCAGTAAAATTATTTCATTGAAATATTTCACACCAGCCACAAAATTTAATTTAATATCCAGATGATCGGTGTTCCATATTAAATACTTTGTTAATTACAATAAAAAATTTTTTTAACTACACTACATACATTTTGTGTGTATGGCAACCAACAACGGTTGTATTCTATTGTAAATAATAAATAATAAACGTTAAATTAAATTAACTCCAACATGTAATGATGTAAGGCAGCAAACAATAACTTCGTTTAAAATTTACTCTTGCCAGGAATTTCAACTTTGTGCACCCAAAGTAACTTAAGTTTTGCAAAATACAATGTTAAAATTTGGAGTACTTGCAAAAAAAGAAGCACAGATGATGCTTTCAATTTAAAATACTTAAATGCAATCATATTAATTATATTCAAGCAGACATTTTGAAACTGCACCTATGTTTACAAACTTCCACTAATTACTAATAACTAACATCAGCAATTTATCAGCAAACAATAAACAAATGAAAATTGAACTGTTTGGGTAAAGCATTTTAAACCATATTTACCCGCGTATGGGCCGCACATTTTATGCACGTTTTTTGTTTAGCAACACTAAGTACAACCCTTATATAAAAACAACAGCATTCCATTGTGTGATTGAATGAGTGCATTATTAACTAGCCTGTGTTGGTTGGGTTTCAGTAAATGTGTTACATGTTGAAAAGGGCGTGTAAAGCATCGTGATCTGCACCAATGTGCTGCGTTTTCCGCCGGTAGGTGACCAAGTGATGCCGCCCCGCTGGCACTTTGCAAGAGGGGAAATCTAAAAATAAACCAGCCAGAGGGGAAAAGCGATGGTCGTGTGTGCGCAAGTGGCCATGCACCAGTGTCTACGGGTTCCCGCTCCCTGGCTCATCACAAATGTACATGAACTGGTACCGCACACAATCGTCAAGTGTCTACCTCAACAGGTTTTTGCGAACCAACTGTGTCCCAACATTGTCTGTGTGCGAGATTGCCATGCTTTTAAGCTGCAACATCCATGACTATACTGCTGTAAAGATATGCTTGTTCTTAATTAAGGGAACTTGGAGTTTGGGGAAGGGGACGAGTAAAAAAATACATCTACAACAGACAGAAAAAATGAATCATGGGTATAAAAAAAAGTATAAGCGGCAATAAGCAGACACACGCGTCATAAAGCGAAAAGACTTCACTTGTGTTCTACTGGAGAGGAAAAATTGTGAGACCAATATTCGAGGGCAACCCTTATGGTGAAGATTTTTATGCTCAAGATTATAGATGCGACAACCCTTACGCGGGTATACACGGCCTTGCCTTCGTGCCAGCTCTATTAAATATGGTAGCAGAAGTTGACTTGATTGGGTTGCCAAATTTATGGTATGTATTTCCTTCCAACAAATATCGGCTGCTCAACACTTTACAGTTAAGCAAAATCCTTACTAAAATTTTTTTAACACATGCAAATGCTAACCAGCACGTACTAATACCACAAACTCAACGCTCACTTCACCATAGTCATACCACAATACACAACTTAACACTAATTCCCAAAATGACAAATGTAGTGGTTTATAATCTTGTATTTTGATTAGCTTATAGTATACTGACATAACAGAAACACCAAAAGAAACAAATGAATTATTGCAACATTATCTTTTCAGGAAAAAGTAAATACTGTACCAGTATTAACTTAAGGCCAAAAATATTTTCCGTAAAAGTACAAAAATTATTCATATTTTTCCCTCCTGAATTGTACCATGACCATATGACTGTAAACACACATCAGTTTAGACTTAACAAAATTTGCTAATCTAGTTAATAAAAATAAGATCCTACTATGATTGGAAACAAAATACCAGCCTCGTTCACAAAGAAACCTGGATGAATATTTGTTATATACAATATCACACAAATCACAGCAATTACTTGCAACAAACCTTAAAAAAAAATTACCAACACCAATACAATGTTAACCTATACCACGTTACAACCCCTTCTTCCCTTAGACAAGAAGTTCGAAAATATTAACACAATAGAATTATTGATAAAATTTCTCTGGACTTATTAAGATTCTCAACTCTCTCTCTCTCTTGCTCTGTCTCTCTATTTCTCTCTCACACACAAAACACACACCAGATCATCACACAAGCTACAGAAGCCAGCAAGATATAGATTGTGATATGTTACAGACTGATGACATAAAACTCAATTTCGAATCAAAAATTTGCTGACCATGTTACAGTTGTCTGCTCATCTATACCTGAACCTTAAAACACATTACTTGCAGCTAGAAGCATGACTTCGAGGGGTGGAAGCGAGTAGCAGCATAAGAGTAGTCACATGAATTTATAGCAGGAAAGTCAAAGATTGAATCTAATGCCACACATAAAAAGAAAAGGCCA
This sequence comes from Bacillus rossius redtenbacheri, assembly GCF_032445375.1. Lineage (NCBI taxonomy): Eukaryota > Metazoa > Arthropoda > Insecta > Phasmatodea > Bacillidae > Bacillus > Bacillus rossius. The sequence continues at coordinate 9,397,002 of NC_086330.1, forward strand.
TTCATTAACAACTGCATGCAGAAAAGCATCACTCATAAAATAAATTGGTGCCAATGCAGCAGCAATAATCACCTCAAAACACTCACCCAACAACTTTATGAAAATGAACATATCTGTGAACGGAAGGCAAGAAATGAACTGAAACGAGTGATGCTATTTTGTTTGTAAGGCAATCATATTGTTCAGCTGAACAAAGTGGCATGGTGTTACATAGTCTGCATGCTTATCATCAAAAGTAAGGCACGACATTCAAATAAACAACTTGTTAACAACTGACTAGAAGTGAGTTATCTCTACAACTATAATTTTTTTTTCAACAAAAAAAACTTTACCATTAGTGAATCTAACTGTTCCGACAATTACAATGGTTTTTATTGAAAACATTAGCTGGAATAGACACAGTGGGCACAGGAAGATGGTAGAACAAACGGACAAGTTGAATCACGAGAGAGGAGTTCTGCACGGCACACAATCCACCTGTGTTGAATAGTCACCTGCTTCGAACATGCCAAAAGTGAATGCGGACATCTTCCACAAGAATCATCATCCATAATCTCAACACGAATACTATAAACATCAAGCAAGTGGGCACGGCGTCGACAAAGTAACGGGAGGTAACGTGCGTTGCCACAACACGTCAACAATCATTCCAAAGGGTCTCACATGTCCATCGCAACTTATAGCTCAACCATACATGTAGCAATAAAAAGGGGCCTTTAAACAAAAAAAGTCTAACTTACCATTAGAAATATATATATGTATTAAAAGTAATTTGTATCCTGAAAAAGAAGACAGTTCACAAACATTAAGTACGAACATGAATCATCTAAGCTCAATTTGATGTGCAGAGCGAGCAGTCTGAAGCGACATGTCCCCCCCACCCACGTATCTAGAGACGATGCCATGTCTACTGGCAAGTCTTAAGTTTGTGCCTACTGCGCACAGTATTTTCAAGGCACTTCCTCACATGCATCACCCGCATCCATACCACTGTTTCACCAAATCAAGGTATCAAAAAAAAAAAAAGACAGAATTAATTTTATTCTTATATCTTAGTCACAACCAAAATGCAGAAATGGAAAACAAAAAGTGCTCTACACACTACGACAATCTACATATATATATCTACACACACACGTGTGTATTTAGTGCTCAGTGGGTTCTGGGCCCACCACATACGAGGTAAATCATCATAGTATTGTGTTTCGTTATCTTTGGTTAGGTTAGTCCCACGTCCACCCGAGGTGTGGCAGATCTGTGATATGTGGTGCCATCCCTTTGTGTCAACACAAGCATGCTCCACGCTTAAGGCATCTGGTGAGACTGCACGCTGCCGTGCTCGCTCATCGTCTCCCCCCCCGCCTCCCCTCCGCACGCAAACACCTGTGCTCGATCGTCCGTCCGAATGCAGAGTTGAAGAGCGCGAGGAGCGAGACCTGGCATTTGCACGGCAGCCTTCGAAACGTGAGATGAGAGAATGAAATGAGCAAAGAGAGCTTACAGGACCTCCGCGCAACAAACAACACACGTCCTAGTACCGAGTGAATGATTCATCGTATTGCGTGAAAGAACACGTTGCTAAATGAGCTATGTGTACTACATGCACTGACATCCACAAAAACTATGTACAAGGCTAATTAAAATGCTACACGTTCAACAGCAATCAACCAACGAAACATAAAAACTCTTTCTAAAGAAAAAACAGCAAAATAATTTATACGAAACTGAACATAATACAATAATTTAGTAAAAACTGATTGCACAAATGCAAATCACAATGAGAATAAAGGAAAATGGAATCTTACATAATGCCTGTCCAATTTCAAATTTACAACAAACACTTATTTAATACTTAATACTAACATTTTTTTTTTTTACAATTACACTCGATTACACCAACATATTGAACAGTTTATATCAATAACACATATAAGTCAAAATTTTAATTAAAACACATTCAGTTAACATTTATTGATAAATATATGTATGTATTATAGTTCTATATATAATAAAAATACAGCACAATAATGGAAAAGTGAAAACATGGCATTCTGTCACTTGATAATGTAAGTGCTTTCAGAAGCACTGAACGCATTTTTGCTACTTGCTACGACACAATGGAGGACAAATGACTTAGTTAAACACTTCACTTATTACGTTTTGTTTTCAAACCATGCAAGATACATTTGGTTAAAAAACTTCTACTTCATAAACTTCCCACACCACATATCTATATATTTATACCTATATTTATGTACGAGTCTGCATCATGTCAACAGGCAGAACACCTCAACAACAAGCAACAAGAAACAAATACAAAGCAGCAACGAGGGAACAATTACAACACAATATTTCCCTCGCAGTCAGTAGTGTTTCTGCATCTGTTTTTGCCTCGACTCCACCAGTGACAAAACCACGACGGCGGGCACGTAGAATATCATAACAGCGATGCGCTGATCCAACCATAATAAGCTGGAGAAAGTCCAGCCATTATTAGTTTAGCCTTTGACTGTAGATCGGAGGACAATGTTCAATTAATGGATCTCTAAAATGACATCCACATATACCACATAAGTTCATAACAAAAGCAAGCTGTGTAGAGTTCCCCTCATCATGACATATTTGACATTTCTTGTGCCTGGAACAGTACTTTTTTTTTTTTTTTTTTTTCAAAATGCTTGAAGTTGCATTGGTTTTTTAAAACTATTCATAAGCTACCAAACCAAAATCCAGCTACAAAATTAACAATATGGTCAAAAGCAAATTAGAAAAAATTAAGAACGGTAAAACAAGCCAACAGCTAAAACAATACTTTACACATTCATTCAGTAATAATTTGCGAGAGCTACATTTTTTACATAAAGCCACTTTCAGATGCTAGGTAATAATTTGAATTTAAGAATAATAATTTGGGTGCCACTGCCGCAGGCAATACCTCAAAATGTGAAATTTCGAGCCAGTGGATCCAAAATAACGTGAACCAGACTTGGGCAAGACAACAACAGAGGCAGAAACAGCAGCATTCTATTTGCTCACACGCAACATTTGTACTAGCACATAGCGTTACACACATCAAGGAACTGGGCATCCTAAAAGCAATAAATTAAGATAAAGAACACTGTACTTACCATCATCCAAGACAGACTTACACTCAGTTCTGAATTTCAACAGCTGCTTAATTATACACAAATGCCACTTTAACTTGGATAATCTCAATTTTTAATATGCAAAATTCTCAAAAATTAATGTACATTTACAATGTTCTAGTTGGGATGAAGATTAAAGCAATGTTTTCAAACTTTACAAAATAAATTTAAAAAACTAGATTTGTTAACCAAGAAAACTATAAAAGCTGATGTCACAAGGCCAGCAACAGTTCAAAGTAATAAAATCTATGAGAAGTTCTCTGCATGGTTACTTATTGTACATTAACACCTTTGGTACTGACAAGCTTTTGAAAGTTACCATATTTAACCGAATATCAGTCAAAGTACCGTATTCACCCAAAAATAAGATAACCTAAATAATTTTTAATTTTCTTGCCAAAGTTCTGTGAGAATTAACAATGCTTAGCTAAAATTTGATGTCATTAACAATGCTTCTGTTCAATATAAAAAAAAATCAATTTTCTGTATTTTGAAATAATTTTTTTCAACATTTTAACAATACAACTAACAATCATTTCCCCCATTTATGTCGATTAGAAGACGACTCTTGTTTTTTAGATGGTCTTTCAACGAAAAATTCTGGTCTTATGTTTGAGTGAATATGGTATATTTTTTAAGCTGCTGGATCTTAGGAATGATACCATAAAACTGGCCAATCAGATGTATAAAAAGATTGTTGCAGAATGCACTTGGGGTCAAACACAAGATAAAATAATGTTTAGCTATTTACCAATACTTGAGGAGAAGTACATTTTTCAATAACAGGATGAGCATTAACAGTGAACAAATACACCTCAAGCTTTATTGCCTTTAGATACTCTCTCTTCTTACACCTAGAATCAACACAGCAACATAGCTTTATTTACCTGTGCCATTGCACCATCCCTGAATATTTCCCTCATACTTTGTACCAATGAATATTTATTATCAATCACTTCAATAGTAGAATATAACTCTGCATTAAAGGTCTCTAAATAATCAACCAAACCATCAAACTAGCACACCCTAAATTTAACAACCCGCTCATCTTCAATACTCACAGCTTCAAAAGCATGAACTCTGGGCAAAACAACTATCACACTGGTTTACTACCACCAAAGAATCTTGCAGTGGATTCCACCAACAGCTTTCTGAATTCTCAACTGTTTAAGTTATTTAACTTTATGGTATTTGTAATTATTATTAAACTAACAGATCATAAAATATGACACTGAAGAAAATACTTAAAATTTTAGAATCAAATAGCATTCTAAACAATTAAAACTGATTATTTCCAGTTAAATATGGTAGTTTCAATAATTTGCATATTTTTCTGTACATGGACTACAGACTATAAAACTATAATCAGTCATAACAAATGCATAAATGTGAAAAATTGCATGCAACATGTACATAACGTAACACAATGAAAAATCACAGTCTGTTTCATGGCACTGTCAGCCCCAGCAAAATGACAGTTATATGTAATGTGAACCAAAATTATACCACTCGTTTAGCTTTCTTAGTTACACACTTCATGAACCACAAAATTAGCTGGAACTACATAATAATAATAATAATAATAATAATAATAAAAATCTGGTATTCTGTGTAGCTGCCTTGGGTTATGGTAAATATAGCTGTAACTAATAAACTGTAATTACAATAATAGAAACTCACATTAAAATACTCTATATAACAAAAAAAAAAAGTAAAATTTGAAGCATTTTATGTCTTCTTTAACATAGCATTTATAAAATATGAAATGTATCGTACAAACCAAATAATGCACAAAACATTATTACTAAACAAGTTACAAAAGTTTTACCTATAAAAGTAGACATAAAAAATTATAATTATAAAATAATTTGCAAACAAGAACTTGTTGAGATAATTTTCTTTATCAAAAGAGAAGTTGACTTGCAAGTGTCGGAGGTGGCATAGGTACTAAATACAGTTACAACTTACAACGGACACAGTCGGTGGAAGAAATTTTAATGCAAGGGATGGCAACAGGCGACTGTGTACCGTCAGCAAACGTAGCAACGTTAGTGTTACTGTTAATATGATTACATCACAAGCAATCAACACTATAGTGAACTGTAACTTATCCTAAGACCTACTCCACTACTGGTATTTTAGAGAGTCAAACATCACATCACCACTGTTTTTGGCAGACTTTTAAAACTCTACAAACATCACTTTTGGTTAAGTTACGTTTTCAAGAATATCAACATGATGTGATAAATTAATTCACAATTTTTCATACTTATAGTAATAATAATAATAATAATAGATTACTTTTAGACAACTGATATGGATATATCTACTTTAATAAAAAAAAACTACCGGTAGAATACTTTTCTCTTCGAATATAAGTGATTTGGCTTTAAATGCACTCTTTTAGGTTGAGAAACAAGTTAAATATGTGCAAGCACCCTCCAAACGTGTATTGCACCAGAACTGATACGTATACAAATGAATACGTCTGCAGCCACACTAAATTAAAAATACTGTAGAAAGAGAATGTAACCTACACTTAAATACATTCCCATATGACGTAGACTTTGTTGACCCAGATATGAATACACGTTCCTGCTATCAGAACAACTAATACAGAACAGTTTTATTCTATTACACCATTTGGTCACGAGGTATTTGATTGGCCGACGAAATTTGCTCTCTCACACGGTAAGTTTTCGAAAGCAAATGGCAAGGATGGACTGGACTGTTTAACACAAATACAACACTGAAACAAGAAATTTTACCAACACTTGTACTCAATAGTTAAGATATTATACCATAACTGTATCATTAATGTAGTATATACTAGTATAACTCTATATATATATATGAATGACTACAGCCAAACAAATTTGCTTCACACATACACCCCACACAATCTTATGCTCGGCATACTCAACAGAGAATTGACGAGTTATCCACAAGTCCATTTATAGTTAATAATAGTATCACAATAATTTTAAGGATGCAGCTAACGTTTTGATACGTGAAACTGTTGGCTACATTTCTGCCTGGGGCAATGCACTTTGTAAGTTTTCATTTATATTTTAAATATATATGTATATATATTATATACTTTAGTTTTATACTCTGTATTTTATGTTTAAAAACCTTAAATTTAAAGACTTACAACCTAGATAAAATGAACATACAAGTTCTTATTGATCTTTTGGTACAACAGTGGCAGATAATGAGGAAAAAATGTTAAGCACAAAATATTTACACCCATCAACCAACTACACAAAAACTATACAAGCCAGTTATGAAGACTTCCATAGTCTACATCAAAATATTACAAACTAACACTATCACTAACATTATACTTATTACTATTATTTAGGAGCAATTTACTACAATTTTTGCTTCTGTAGTGAAAATAAAAAATACAATGTTATTTCTCCAGAAGCATAAATGTTCATGTACTTAAAGATTCATTCGGCACCATAATTTTTTTTTTTTAGTTCAAGCATAACAATTTATAGTTATTACTAGTATTATTAGATCTTACTTTAGTAAAGAGAGCTATTTTTTTTTGATTGGACAGGGGAAGTTAAATTAAAAAGAAAGCCACTCGATCGTCACAGCACAGTTGAGAATGTCAATATAGCGTCTCCTCTATCGCATCATTGCACCAAGTCTCAAGTCTTTAACACTTACGATAACTACACACACATCTTAATACAAATTGAACACTTTTTGTTTGCAGTTGGACAATATACCCCTAGCTTCAACTTACATGACACATGAGCTAATCATTTGTGTGTGTGCACAACGCGGTGCAGTCTGAAATACTTTTAAAAATGCCTCAGTTAACAATAAACCAAGCAAGCAGCCGTTTAGGAAGCTGAGATCCGCTGGCGTACAAAGGAACAGAATATCACAAGGAGAGAGGGGCGAGCGGGCGGGCGGGCGCTCACATGGACTCACCCCCCAGCAGGTCCCCGGGCAGGAAGGAGTTGAGCGAGGAGGGCGTGGCCCGGTGCTGGTCCGGCTCCAGCTGGCCGGCCCCCCACAGGGCGCCCCCCGACTGGCCCGGGGCCGCCCAGGGCGCCCAGGCGTCCGCCGAGCCCGAACTCTTGGTGGTGGGGGGCGCGGCACCCGCCCGCAGGCCGCCCCAGCCCCCCGACGAGCCGGGCTGCTGCCCCAGGTGCTGCAGCAGGGCCTGCACCTCCGACGCCCCGGGGGACTCGGCGAAGATCGTCGTGTTGCCCAGCACGCAGTTGTTCAGGGCACCCTGGGCCTGCCGCACGCACCGTGTTTGCAACAGGTACACATATATAACACTATTTTTAATTGACACAAAAATAAGCTGCTTCCAGTTTATTAAAATTTGATATAAGTAGGGCCACAATTGTATGGTGAATTGCGAAATCGCGAAATTTTCCGCGAATTTATATGGAAAATGCGAAAAAAGTGATTTTTAAGAAAAACTACTAAATAACACCGAAATAACACAATACAAGTATCTTATATTTTAATGTGAAAAGTCATGAAGCGAAAACTACATACACTATAACCCCGATTTTACGTATGCTCACGGTTCCACGGATTGCATTCGTAAAATCGCTGCCTTCGTAAAATCGGGGGTTGCCCCCACCAACCAGAAGAAAAAGATTGGTTTACGTTTGTATTAAATCAGGCCTGCCGTTTTCACGGATTTTATCCGTTTTCACGGATATTTCAAGCTTAAAACGGACTAACGGATAAACGGCGACATTCACGGATATTTACGACGCTTCGCCGATATTTTCATATTTGAATTTCGTTCGTGTAAATATTTACATTCAACTACCTATTTGAAGTTGTCAAACCATACAAGCATCCAACAGTAAAGCAAACATTCACATTAGGTGTAGCGCCATGGAACTTCCAATCGTTTAACCACAAACCAAAAACATATACTCCCACATATCGTTTCATGAAGTACAATATCTATGGTTTCGGGGGAAATGTTTTTTGTTTGTTGAGTTAAACGCTAAGAAGTGTCATGGCGTCAGTAAACATTGGTATTTTTTGCCATTACAATGTTTTAGGTGCGGCATTTGTTTACAAATTTCATACGTGATTTAAGTAGTAGTTTTGGTCTTAGCTGATTGTGAAAATGAAAGGCTTCGCCGGACAGGTCACTTTATAAACAGCATTATCGTAAAGAATGGGAGCAAGAATTGAAATGGTTTAGGCGTGGCAAAACGGAATTTTCCGCCGTTTGTTCGACTTGCAACTCGGAACTGAACGTGACAAAGGGCGGCTTGACGTACGTTCATGCGAAAAACCAACGAGCTACTGATCAGAGTTGTTCTTTGACGAGTTTTGTAACCAAACCAAACAAAATAATCTATGCGGAACTGTTATGGGCGAACTTGATTTGTGAAAACAATTTATCTGTGAAACTCAGTGATAATTTCACGAAACTTGTCCCGCAAATGTTTTCAGATAGTGAAATAGCAAGAAACTTTCATTGTTCTCGCAATAAAACTAGCCAGATAATTATTCAATCTTTGGGTACATCAGCTGCCGATTATGTTACCTATGCAATGAAAACACAATTTTTCACACTGATGATTGATGAATCAACTGACAGTCACTAGGCAGGTTGTAGTGTTAGCAAGGTTCTTTCCATCTGAGATTGTTGAAACTCATCTGTACAAATAATGGCTTTGAGTGGTGCTGCAACTGGAGAAAATCTGCTGTGGAAAGGGTTTTCAGCAATCTCAAGATGGTTAAAACTGTTCACAGATCGTCAATGGAATCACCAATGTTAAATGCGCTGTTGCATTGCACAATGAGAACATCTGCAGGTCTGGCTTTCAAGTCCACTGACGAGATGCGGAAAAGAGCACAGAACATGAAAAAGTAGCTACTTAGTGATGTGAAATACATTTGTTTTTTTAAACTTGTAAATAACTTCAGTTGTATGGATGTATTTATAGTTTGTAAATAAAAGCACCAAAGCCTATACTGAATAGAAATTTTTAAATTACTTTTCATTTTATTGTGATACCAAATATAAGTTTTGTAATGAAAGTGGCAAATCTTAAACATTTTTTACATTCATTTGATTTTTTTTTTAAATTATGTTTTGGAATGCAATGTATATTTAAAATTACTGCGAAAAATAAATTATGTCAATTACGGCTATAAATTTTACAGGATTTTTAAATGCTGTAAAGAGGGTATAGGAACCTAATTTGGTGGCAGGCCTGGCATTAAGTGTCACAGTATGAAATTAATGGGAAAACATGTTTTCCACTGCTTTGTAAACTTGCAAAGGCAAGCAATACTTATCCTTCCACACAGCAATGCAGGGGTGGAAAGGTATTTAGTAAGCTCAACCTTATCAAGACAGGGCACAGGTCATATCTTGAATTGCCAATGCTAAATACTTTGTTGTATATCTCTTCTAGGATGAATATGGCAGAATTCAATTACATTATGATAGAGTAATTTTCATAAAAGTTGCATATTTTTTTGTATTTTTTAATGTACAGGATTTTACAGGATATTTTGTATTGAAAACAAGGATATTACAGGATATTTCACATTTCAATCAAGGATATTGTTTTCAAAGTGGTGGCAGCCCTGTATTAAATGTTTCTAGTATTAATCGTTTGTATTTGGTCATAAAAATAATATACTTTTAAATATTATTACTATAAATGCAACAAAAAGAAAATCCCCGACGGAAGCGTGTGAACATGGAATGTGTGCTGACCCGCCGGCGCCACGCAGACAGGCGACCGCTCACTCACTCGCCTGCCGGCCGCCTGCCTTCCCTTCCCATCCCAGCGCTGGGCTACCATCTGTCGCGTAGCAAACATTACATTAAAGATTATTTAATGTTTGCTGCACGACAGGATACCACTTTATTTAAACCTGTCCGTCTTATACAAACTGTTATTTCTACGATTGCGTGAATAGTCACATCTTCCAGTTGTGAACAGTGTGGAATATTAATGTTAATAGCAACAGAAGCTTGATAGTCAAGACTTGCCCGGGTCCTGGTTGATAAGCTGGAAGAATTTCCTGCCTTGCATTTCTACATGCTTCCTCTAATCAGCTTTAGGGCGCCATCTGGTCAGCGTGGGTGTTAGTGAAGCGGGATGATAAGAGCAACGCTCAATGGTAGCTCTAGCGCGGTAAAACCTCTAAGTGCAAGGCTCTGAACTGGCGCGCAGTCATCTCGTTCCCGTCAGATAACTGTGAAATTTGAGCGGTGACCGTAACATTATATGGCGGAAAAATAAAGATACAGGTGTAATGCATTTTCCTCTGATACTTTCAAGAAATTTGTAACTGTTTTTTTTACACCTAAAACTTCGAAAACATGCCTTTTAGCCATTTTATCTCCTCTAAATCCTCTTGATCCGATATAAAAAAAACCAGTTGGGCATTAACAAATTCTTAAATGCTTTTTGTCAACAGACTCCAGTCAGAAATCTAGTGTAGTTTGGAAATCGCGTTGGTTTTTCGTAGCTGTGCGCAGCACATGACTGTAGTTGCCATGCGTCAAGCGCCGAGAATGTTGTCCGCCAGGAAGGGCGAGTATAGTTCATTTGCGGTAAAAATGAATACTTTTACGGCTCTGCTAAATTTTTCCATTAAAGAAATTTTGAAGTTTCAGTGATTTTCCAGCAGAAATAATGTTGTGTAACTAACAAACAAATTGTATCAAAACAATTAACGGTAAATGGCTGTCGCGGGGGCCCTTAAAAATTTTTCATTTTACCAGAAATGGACTATACAAACCTGGCTTTCATCGCACGCAGTTTGAAGAAGGGGAGGAAGGATGTTAACAGTTTCACATGCCAAAGGACGTTCGGGGTGAGGAGGGGGCGAGAGACACGATGGTTTGTATGCCTGGGAGGGATGAACCTTAAAGTCTGGCAAGGGAAGGAGAGGTAAGCCGTATGACGTCATGCATCCGCCGCCTGTGCTGCCGCCCGCCTGTCTAGACGAGATTTGTGTCGAATGAAAGCAGATTACTCAGAATTTGCAACAGCAGCCTTGAAGTTGCTCTGGATACAAACCTCAAACATCGACTCTGAACGGTCTTTTTCAAAATACTCTTTAATTGTTAGTGACAGAAGAAGATCGCTGAAGCCAGAAAATGCATAACTTTTAACAATGGTAGCATTTTCGGAATTTCTGTGTAAAAGTGTGCATAGTAAAACTTTCTGCAGTTTCTTATTTTAATGTGTCATCCAAAAAATTGGAACTGTGATGACCTGATGAGCGATGGTACTTTTTAAAAGAAAATGTTTAACCAGAACATTAAAATGTTGATTACATGTGATTCTAAACAACACAATAGGCCCAACTGCTATTTGTTGTCACAATTGTGAAATATATTGTGTAAGTACCATGAAAAGCTTAAAAAAACCCATATTTTATTAAAAGACGAAATAACGACGAAATGTGTGGTTTTAAATGACGAAATCAGGTTCAAAATAAAACCATATAATCTTGGCTCTAGTTATAAGTCTAAAAACATTATCATTATTCCTGTTCCATGAACACAAAAGTTTATGTCAAACAACTAAGAAATTGGGGAACTCAAATCTGAAAATATCAACAATACAATTACAATTAATTCATTTTGGAATTATAACCGTTTTTAACAAAAAATCTATAGTCTGTTTGGCTACAAGCCTGAAATTCCATAATTCCTTGACTTTTCCAGGTTTTCCAAAACCAGAATTGAAAAATTTCCCTGACCTTCCAGACAAAGAACAATCATGCAGCACCACTATGGGTTAACACTTTTTCTGCAGTAAAAGAAGGTTTCACGAAATGTCCCATTTTCATTTTAAAACATATGCATACCAAAATAAGTTAATAATTAAATAATAAAACCTCTTTACTCAGAAGAAAACACTATCACAGTATTTCAAGTGCATCTATAGTATATTTTACTCAAGAGAACTAACCATATTAAAGTTAATTATTGTTCATTCTGAACTAAAGCATAATTTCTGGTAAAAAGTAGTAAGTTGCATTTTTACTTCCCGACAATTTACAATCACTAGGGCCCCCTGAAAGTGGTAAATAAAATTTTCAGATTTCGTCATTAAAAATTAGCAAAAGCGGTGTTAAAATTCACTTAAAAACACAAAAGCGGTGCTAAAAAAAAAAAAAAAAAAAAAAAAGCGTGTGTTACCGTAAATATATCAGAAATTATTTAAGTTAAATAATTTGACTTGAACCTACTCATTACTGAATACCCTAAACAAATAGATATACATATATATCTATATGACAATACTTTTGATTTAGACACTGATTATTAGTTTGTTCCCATTAACTAATCTGGAAAACTATTAATCCCTTTAACAAAATCGAGGACGCACCACAATGCCGAAATACCACAACGCCGAAATGCCAAATTTATCACAACAATGACAGCTAGAAAACTGCTGTGTACCACAACGCCGAAAAATGTCATTACAGGGCTGCCACAAAGGTTGGGTTAGGTTAGACTATGTTAGACTATGTTAGGTTAGGTTAGGTTAGGTTAGGTTAGGTTAGGTTAGGTAAGGTAAGGTAAGGTAAGGTAAGGTAAGGTAAGTAAGGTAAGGTTAGGTTTGATTGTGGTATTTCGGCATTAAGGTACATTTAAGAAACACATACAAATTCATTCAGTTGTTATTTCGGCATTGTGGTCAATTTTGACATTCGGCGTTATGGTATTTCCGCGTCATGGTAACGACCCAACAAAATCTATAAAAACTGTTGGCCAACTAATCATCATCGTCACACCATTCGAAAATTAATGTTTGTTTACATTTTTCTGCTTTTTGGCGCGATTTAAAATGCTTGTGCCTGGTTCGCCCGATAATCTGCTTGATACTACGACGCTGTTCCCACTATATGCCAGCGCCCCCGGCTGATGTGGTATGGCCACTAATGTAAGGCTGTTCCAAACACCGTTCGCCCAATCATCTGCATGATTTTGTATTTATCCAGTGTCGCTGTTCCAAGCTGACGTCAGTGCCCCAGTGGTGTGCGTACGCTTTAAAACTTCGCCTGTTTGTCTTATCTATCCAAACATTATGCCGGAAAGGAAAATAAACGCCATAGTTTTGCGTATTTTTACAGTAAATTTTTGGGTTTAACATTATAACATGAGCGTGTGTAAGCTTTTGTTTGCTTTAGTGCAGGGACGGAACTAAGGGGGTGCATAGGGGGCATGTACCCCGGGCGGTAAATAGCAGGGGGCGGCAAAATATGAAAAGTGGTTCACTAAAACAAGTTGAAACTACAGTCAAACCTCTATCTATCGAACTCGCATGTATCGATTGTCCGTGTTTATCGTATACTTTCTACGGTCCCGGCAAAATTGCCATACAACTAAGGTTAAAAAAGTCCGCTTGTACCGATGTTCGAATTATCGTTTTGTCCGCATTGATCGTACAAAATATGTTGTCCCGTCACTATAAATTATAATAGATGATCGTTTAACCATAAAGATTTTGCAGAAATAACCATTTCTTAGAAAGAAACCGTCATAAAAACAGTAACGATAGTATACAGTAGTAAAAATCAACTTAAATCTGCAGCCAAGTAATGGAGCACGTAAATATGAAGAAAAGACAAATGAACAACAACTTACGAAGAAATATTGATGATGTACCATAACTACAGTACAAACCCAATTGTTATTCTAAGATAATTACCATAAAAAAACTAAAGATTCTTTGTAGATACCATAATTACTACAGAAGCACAATAGCTACCACATTTGCATTACAGTTACCGTAACAACCGAGATGTATATTTACCATGACGGTAATGAATTTATTTATGACATATTAAAAATAAAGAACATTATTGAAAAATAGGATGTTAAATTTTTATAAGTACGTTTGGCACATGTTGCGAAGAAATAATGCGATCTGAAAAAATGCAGTACTACTACGAAAAACGAAAAGGGTAATCGTGCATTTTTAGGTTATGGCAGTCTCTCTCGTTTTTCAGTAATATTGGCCGAAAATTAACAAGCCTATCGGAAGTCGGCAGAAATGCCGATTCAACTAAATATTGGCAAAATCGGCTTCTTCAGTACAGCTCTACATTTGACAACATGAGTAAACATATTTCAGACTTCAGGATATTGAAAAAGACTTTAATTTCCATGTAGATTTATTGTGCGTATGTTTTTTTTTTGCAAGTGTAAATTGAATTAAGTAAAATACTTCCATTTTTATTTATTTTTCAACTGATTTAACTTTAATAGCAAGTAACTGATATATTTCTGACACTAATTTTGAGGTTGAAATATTTTTTAAAAATTCTTAGAGTGAAGTCCACATCTATTGAATGTCCGCATCTACTGAATTTTTTTGTTGGTCCCCTGAAAAACGATAGATAGAGGTTTGACTGTAGTCATTAAAAAAAGTTTTGAAAGTGTACATATCGCAACCAATAAGTTAGCCAAGAAATTAAGGTATTCTATTTAACTTGATTATGCATAATTTGTAAATATATTCGTACTTCAAATGCGTTGCTTCACTCTAAGAAACAAGTATTACCATAATTTGTGGTCTGGAGTGAGTAAAACCACTGCGATGAGAGCTGGTATCTCAAGGACCCGTTGCGCGGGTGATCACTTGGCTGAGCAAGATGTAGCCCTTTCTCTGATAAATACCCTCATTTTTCCAGCCCCTACTCAGTCGCTCCTGTGTTTTCGTACCATGTGCGTCTCTGTCTGAGGACGGGAGCAAATAGCAGTTCCCGAAACGTCGCTTGTTTCTGTTTTGTAAAAACTATTGTGTTTGTTTCGTCTTTTCGTTTTGTCGTGTTATTGTCTCGTTTCAACTGTTGTGCTGAATTTTTTTGGGGTTCAATATTTTTGTGCTGTCATCATTAGTGGGGTTTTTTATCGTTCTATTCTGTTTTGGAAATCTATTGTGTTTGTTTCGTCTTTTCGTTTTGTCGTGTTTTTGTCTCGTTTCAACTGTTGTGCTGAATTTTTTTTGGGTTCAATATTATTGTGTAGTCATGATTTGTGGTTTTTTTTCGTTCTCTTAGTACATTTTTCTTTGTTTTTCTTTGCTTGTTGACCATATTCCTGTTACGGAATATTTTGTGGTGTTTAATTCTGTTGACAACAGCAATTTTTTGCTTAATTTGTGCTTTTTGTCTTTTGGTTATTTTTACTTATTTATTAATTTTATTTTTTAGTTTTCTTCTACAGAAAAAGTGCTTAGCAATGGCGTATGTGCAAAAAACTTACATCAAGTAATGTTTAAAGTCATTGACAGAGTAATTATGGAACTGAGTAACACGTTTAAGGCTTTGGAGAACATTAACAATAAGTTTGGATTTTTTAGTGGTGTTCAAATTCCTAAAATGGAAGTAGAAGAATAAAAGTCAAAGCAGCAGAATTAGGAAATACAGTGCCGATCTTAACAAAGAAGAATTCGTATTTGAAATTGAAAGTTTTAAGCACCATGCATTAACAGTAGACTATGAATTAAAAGATGCTACAGCATCAACAATGTTGAGCCTTATTTCCAAAAACAAACTGGAGGAGGCACATCCTAACATTACTACTGCTCTGAGAATGTTTTTCACCCTTCCTGTTACAATTGTGTCAGGTGAAAGATGTTTTAGTAAACTTAAACTTATTAATAGCTATTTGAGAAGCACGATGGGCCAGCAGAGATTAACAAATCTAAGTATTATATCTATTGAACACAAACGAGCTGCTTTGATCAATTTTGATGATATTATTAACACTTTTGCAGCTAATCATGCTCGAAAAATTAAATTTTGAACTGAATTTCTTTGTATGGTTATCAATACAATATTATACTTAATTCAGAATCACATGTTCCTTATGTAATTTTAGTACTTAATAAACTTATTTGGTAAGACATTAATTTTCACTGTATCAATAACAACAATAAACAATGGTTTGATAACAGTCTACTATATTATAATAAAAAATGTAATTGTATTAGTTTTCCAATTAGTGTACTTGATAAATAAAAGTTCTTAATTATGTATAAGTGAATGGTATAATTTCAACCACCGCTTCTAACGAAAAAGTGAATTTTATAATGTTGGTAAGGAGGGGGCGGCAAATTAAGCTTTGCCCCCCCTAATGAATCTCCTAGTTCCGGCCCTGCTTTAGTGCATTTATGATTAATGTTTGGCGGCCATGTTACGGTGTTTGTTTACCATTGACGAGACAAGTATTTTACCCAGTATTTAAATTTCGCGTAAAAACACTGCGATTTCGCGTTTTAATACAAAATTTCGTGTAAAAACGCTGGGTTATGGCGATTTCGCGTAAAAACTGTATTCAACGGTGATTTCGCGTTTAACGTCGTTTAATCGCGATCGCGAAAAGAACAGGCCCCTAACAATCACTCAATTTTTTACCTACCAATCTGAGTGATTAGGTTAGCTTTTATGCATTACAATTAGTGTGGTATAATAATCAGTTGGAATAGGTTGTTACATTAAAAATAATTTAAAATAGTGTTGACTAGGTTAACTACATTAAAAATACTTCAAATGAATTTGAACGATTCGTTACAAATTACCTATTTTAGCTAACCTAACCTTTGATGATAAAACGAAAAAAAAGTAATAGTACTAGATTAAAATTTATAACCAAATTCATAATATAATTTAAATTATAAATAAAATAAACTAGCATTATTTATTTCATGTTTACATGAGGTGGCCAGTTTAAGTTGAGATGACCAGATTTTGAAAGCTACATAGTTTCATGTGTCATTCACTTCATACATACATCCCTGAAAAATTGCTGATTATGGTCATGTAATACAATTCCTAGCACACCGTGGTGTTCTATCTTTTTTTAGTTTCATATTTTAATAATGTGCAGTAATTTCAAACTTGTATTTGGTGTTTATCTTATACTTTTAGCTGGAGTCGCGTTACAAGCACGTAGCATTGATCCTACGGCAGAACGCGGCAGACGTGCAGTTGTTTGTGAAAAAAACTGCTGTTTCTTCCCAGCATGCAATCTTTGTGACGTCACAAGTCGTTTATTCCATAACTGTGTTAGGTAAGAACAAGATTTTATTTCGTTTATTTCGTAATTCTATTTCATGGCAAAATTAAATCATGGAGTCATTATTGTGCAATAGTTTTCTTTAATATTATCGTTAAAAAAAAATAATGTACGAACGTGGATCGGGAAATACGGTCCAAATGACATTTTCGTACGGACTTTTGTTGCTGAAGGGATGGCAACGCTGTTCCAACCTCACATCATACATAACAAACATGGACGACATACGGTACGCAGTGAAAATTAGTTAAGCGCATCGTTCCTATGATACCATGTCCTATTTTTTTTCCAGACTTGCATTTACTAATATAAGTAACATATGCCATATTGTGAATTGTGACAGCTTTGAAAATGCATTTATTTTCTTAACTAAATATTTTGTGCAAAGAAATCACGTGTGTGATTTGGCTGTGGCCATGGTAAATATTGTGACAATAATACCATTCACGACGTTAACTTAACAGGATAAATTGTACAGTAAGTAAATGAATTGTAAGGGATAAATACTGTAAATAGTAATACGGGGCAGTTATGTATGGGGCAGTTATGTATGTACGAGCACAATTCACGAAACAAGCAAATATTATTAGGCGAGTGTATCTATGTACACTCCGAGATGTTGACATTCCCTACCTTCCATGGTCATATTCGTTAAGAGATTTCAGGCCTTTGTAGTTTCAATTCAAGAACTTATTAAGGTTTGAACTTTAAATGTATTTTCTTTTCTTTCAAGTCGTATGGGTTTAAGCAACAAATTTTACAATAATCGGCAATCGGTTATAACCTAACCTGGTAATCGCCGATTACGATTAATTGGCATTGGGTCAATAATCGCAGTCGCAGATTAACCGGCGGCATAATCGGTGCATCACTGCTCGCTAGCCAAATGTCTAGTAAGCTGAATTCTTTTATGGTGAGGGGGAGGGGGAGGGGGAGGGGGAGGGGGAGGGAGGGGGGAAGCGAAAGCCGAGGTGGCGACTATGCTAGGAGCCTTAGCTTCTGGTCATAGCCGAAGCCCTTAACACCTTTCCCGATTGTGTCTACGGCGTATTCCACATCTACACCCACGGGGGACCGGGGGCGGCAGGATGTGCCCAATTACAAAAATAAAACTGAGTGGGAAGGGGACACCCTCTATAGAACTTTATACTTTGTAAAATATCAAACACCACCACCATTTGTAAATGAAAATAAACAGAATATAGGTAATACTAACCTTGTTGGCTTCTTCCCGAGTTGAGTATTTGGCAAGCGCAATGCTGTGGTTCAGGTACAAGTGGAAGTTCTGCAATGGTCCATGCTGCATACATAATGTTTTTAAAGTGGAGCCATCAATCTGCAAAAATAAAAACAACATAAGTGAGTTCACTGAAAAACCTAACCTCATATTAGAGCTGGGCCGATCACCTATTTTGCCGATCATCTGCTGCGGATCTTGCCGATCTTCTGAGCCGATTAGAGCCTTTCAAGTACCCCTGAATTGATTAATTTTGTATAGGGATGGGGCGACCGAATCCAATATCCGCCGAATCCACCGAATCCTAGGGATTTGTATAGGGCTGGGCGATTAATCGAAAATTACGATTTCGATTCGATTCCGTAAATAATCGAAATCGTTTCTTTTTTAAAATTAAGATTCGAAAAATTCGAACTTTGTCTAGGTCATTTGCATGGTGACAATTTCCACAAATTCCGTTAAATTGCACATAAACTTTGTATGTACGTAAATCCTCAACGAATATTCCATTTAGCGACGTTCTTCATATCTACGAACTTTGGTTCTGCCAAACACTCATGATTCATAAGCAATATTTACCTCCAATCCTCTAAATAACAACACTCATTTTGTTCAAAATGGGAAAAAAAAAAATCTTTATTACAAACGGCCGAGAAACACATTAATTATGCAATTGGAAAGTCCACGAACCAATTGTCCAATAAGTTTCATTTCTGGGCTGTGAATATAACCTCAATCACCGAAAGCTGTAAATAAACACTACCTTAGCTTCATAGATATGATACCGACGTGCACGCAACACTTCCACAAAATGGCTGCCGAATTGTCTGCAACTTGAGCGCTAATGGTGGCAAACTTCAGTACCACGGCTTGGACATAAAAAAGTCTGATTCTTCCATCGAAGCTGTGCAGTTGTTGCACTATATCTGTGATAACCACTTTGTTTTGGTTCTGGGTTCCGCTTTTATACTTTTTTTTTTAATGAGGAAGTTTGATAGCTACACATGTGGTAGTTGTGTTCTTTTTCTTTGTCTTAACATATATGCCTTCACTGCAGTATCACAGATGCCGACGACATTAATGGAAAATGCAAGAGCGTTAGTACTGTGGAAATGAGAAATGATCCATCATGTTTATTTTATTTTGTCACGTCCTCACGTCCAATACCGTGTTGAGTTTCTAGTGTGAAAACAATCTTTGTGCTGATTGTAGAAATGAGTGAAAACGTGAAAGGTACATTTAAAGGTCGAAGTGCGGTTTGGAAATTTTACGAAAAAGTGTCAGAAACGCATTCAAAATGCAAAACATGTGGCAACAAACTTAAACAAGTTCATGGGAGCACAACCAGCACGGCTAAACATCTCGCAAAACACACTGACGTATATTCCGAATTTTTAAAATTGCAATCTCAAATGAAATCTGTGGTACTTCCATCTTCATCTGTACCCAAACAGAAAATTGTCCAGTAAACTGCATTTTCTAGGTTAGAAAAATATCCAAACGATCATCCCAGAGCAGTTTCCATTACCAGTGCAATAGGCAAAATGTGGCAACACATCTTTAACCATTCAGCGTGGTCCAAGATACAGGTTAGAGACCTCATGTCACTGGTTGAACCAAAATATAGCATGCCTGACCGTAGAACATTTGCAAGGCGTGTAATTCCAGATCTTTATGAACATCATCTTGAAAGAATAAAAACAAAACTGGCAACAGACATTGACGGCGGAGTAAATTCCATAGCTTTAACAACAGACATGTGGACTTCACGAAGTAATGATTCTAAGAATGTTTGCCTACATTGTTAGACATTTTTTTACACATGTTTACCTTATGCATTTGCTCTAGAACTAAAGAATCGAATCGAAATCGAAATTTCAATTTTTTACAGTAATTTGAATCGGAATCGAATCGAAATGAAATCTGTGGAATCACCCAGCCCTAGATTTGTAGCTTCGGCAGGTCTGATATAGGATCCGTCAAAGGATTCGGTGTTTTACTATTTACGAAAAAAAAATACAGTAAAACTCGCTTACGAGGTCCCGCATGGTAGGTTTATCGGTATAAAGCGTTTAAATTGCCCGAGGTCTCATAATTTACGTCATTAAATGTGTGATATAAAGTCCGTTAAAATTATTTCTGAAAGTTCCTGTCTCAAATAGTGATGGCGCACTTAAATCTGAAGAAAAGACAAATGAACAACAACATACGAAGAAATATTGATGATGTACCATAACTACAGTACAAACCCAATAGTTATTTTAAGATAATAACTAGAGATGGTGATTTACAGCATTTAAAATTATAACATTTAGCATTTTGAATTTGAAATTTAGCATTTTGTAGCATTTTTAAAAACAAGATTTAGTCAATTCTCTCATTTTACATTACTGAAGAAAAGTATATTTTTAAAAAGCATTAAATAATACACATGTTAATTATTAACAACCACAGAAATAAAGATCTAGCACAACTACACCGATAGCATATCTTGGCAGGTTTCCAAACAACTTTTTGGCACTGAGTGCAATAAATTGAATACAGTAAAATCTCGTTATAGCGAGCACGGTAATAGCGAGAACACGGCTATAACGAGGTATTTTTGAGGAATTTACGCAGTGATCGCTTGTAGCGCGCTTTTGTTATTTGTCTGCTTTATCTCCACCCCTCTCGCTCGCCAATATACATCTTGCCGTTGACGCGTCACATTCTTCAGCCGTGCAGTCGCCACCTAAGTGCGTGGCTTAAAAATAGAATCCCATCCTTTCTTTTTTTTATCAAACTTCCGTTAGTTATCTGTGCCGTGTGTAGACAAAGTTTGAGATTGGAACAGAAACAACGTAAGAAAGTATTTTTCACAAATTAGAAATATGTATGTTTTTGTTTTTATAATCGCATATTTTCACGTTTTTTTTGGTTATCTTGTAAGAGATAATATTAAAAACCCACTCTAATGAGATTTAATTGTTTCTTGGTTAACAAAAACTATTAATTATCAAATATTGTTAATTGTTTATATTCTATTTATTATTATTTACGCGACGACATACTGCACGCGTACTACGCAATACGACTGGATTCGTTGCTGCAACATAACATAGCAAATTATGCAGTATCAGAAGTAACGAGTAACGTAACGATAGTAACGAGTACTAATTGTTATAGTAACGAATACATACGGGTACACATTTTTTCGTTACTTTTACACCTCTAGTAGGCACTACCGTACCTATTTATTTCCGAATCGCTAGGACAATTTTCTTGTAACTTTTGTTTCGGTCAGTTGTTGGGGTATTTGTCCGGGAAAGGGGTGGTTTTGGTTTGAGTTTAATCCCAAATTTATTTTCTAAAAAAGTTGACAGGTTTCTTTAAATTAAAAAAGTATAGTATTCCGGCAACTATTTCGTTTGAGGCGTACGTGCGTTGCCACAGTGGCACTCCTGCTATTTTGTAAGGAATTAAATCGTCGCGCTACACTAGCACCACCTGTTAACAACATCCCGAACCAACATGGCCGCCAGCAGACAGCCCGCGTCGGCAATAGATAGCAGGACAATGCTGCGTCGGCCGCGGGCTGAGATGCTATACTTACATGGCGTGGTAGGGTATTCTGTTTATTTTGACACAATCGGTGATTGCATCCGTACTTATGGGGTATCGTTTTAAAGATAATTCACACATCTGCTCACAGAAATTAAGATTTCGTTAATATAACCTGTTATTTTCCAATTATACTGGTTTAAACACAATATTTATGCTATTTTCGGTTAATTTTTATATTTTGGGGGCCAAAATTTGTCCAATTCGGTTATAGCGAGGACACGGTTATAGCGAGGATCAAACCTGGAACCGTGACACCTCGCTATAACGGGACTCTAGTGTATTTAGTTGAATCGGCATTTCTGCCGACTTCCGATACAGTACGCTTGTTAATTTTCGGCCGATATTACTGAAAAACGAAAGAGACTGCCATAACCTAAAAATCCACGAGTACCATTTTCACTTTTCGTAGCAGTACTGCATTCTTTCAGATCGCATTATTTCTTAGCAACATTCCAACCGTACATATCAAAGTTTAACATCATTTTTTTCAACAATGTTCTTTAATTTAATATGTCAAATCAATAATACATTACTATCACGGTAAATATACATCTCGGTTGTTACGGTAACTATACATGGTTCCCACTCCTTTTAGCTAAAAAAATTCAAGCACTTATCGAGCACATTCAAGGACTTTTTCAAAAATTTCAAGGACCCAAATACTGTATTATGAAAATTTTAGTACATATATTTTGAACACGTGCAGAATTTTTTTTTTCTCTGTCTATTACTTACAAACAGAAAGATAAAAGCTTATCGCAGGAACAGAAACATTTCAAACTGGCTGAGTTTAACATTATACCGAACTTTTAACAGAACAAAAACATTGATGACGCCATAACTGCCGGTAAAAATAGTACATAGAAGATATTTTATCGTATGCCGTCGAAAAACAGGGCATTAATCTATGTGAAAACTATTCGAACGTACCATAAATATCGTAAAATTAAATTGCGGTGCCCCACTTTTAACTTGTCCCAAATAAATGCAACGTAATTATAACTCTTGTAAACAGCGTAAAATTTTTATCAAGCACTTTTAAGCACCTAAATGTTTTTTCAAGCACTTTTAAGGGCCCTTGATTACTTCAAACCATTTCCAGCACTTTTCAAGGACTTTCAAGGAGCGTGGAAACCCTGCTATAGTGCAAATATGGTAGCTATCATGCTTCTGTAGTAGGGCCTGGAAAAATTAGCATCTATTTATTACATAATTAGCATTTATGATGTTGAAAATTAGCATCTATTTTCCAGAAATTAGCATCTATTTTTGAGAAATTTGCATAAGATATTAAAGTTACATAACAATACAAGAAGTTGTAATAGTGTTTATACCCATTATGACGAATTTTAACACAAACCAAAATCATTAAACGGTATTTGTAAACAAACGTTTGACCACTAGTAATTTCAGATGGAAACAAACTGACGATTCGAGTTGACCAACTTCAGTACGCTAAACGTGCACCACAAAATGTATGATTTGTCCCTATGTAAAATATTGATCAGAAAAAAAATTTGAAGACTAAAGTGATTATCAACGAATGTAAAAAACCGCGTACTAAAATATTTGTAGTAGTTTTCAGCATTTAAAATATTTTCATTTTTATCTTTGCAAGTTCACTACGATCCCGTCAACGACCTAGATATTTTCTAGGTTGTTGGTTTCCGTGATGCGCTTCCCGGGAAATTTTGTTTTGTTAGGTTAGATACTCTTCATGAACAGGCAACACACGATGCAATGGCGAACGTAGGCGAACGTGATGTGATCTAACAAAACAAAATAACTGCGTCGATAAGTAGTGTGAACATTCTTTTCTAAACAACATTCAACGGTATCTTGAGTAAATCGTAAAGAATAAATTTACAAAATTACTTATTCTATACTATCATGCGTGATATTTGGTTAAGGAATGTTTTATAAATAAAGGTTAGGATTCGGATTTTATTCCTTCAACAAGCCTTGTCAGAAGCTATTGTTTACGGTAATTGTGTTATGGTGGCTATTTTCAAAAAAAATACTTTGAGGAATGTGTGTTCAAGCCATTTCGTTGCATTCTATAGTGGTTTTTCGCCCGATAATGGCAATTTTACCACGATTTCGCAAATATAGCATTTATAACAACAATTAGTAAAAAATCGCATCTAACCTCAAAATTCGCAAAAAAATCGCATCTATCGCAAATTGCGAATTTTTCCGGCCCCTATTCTGTAGTAATTATGGTACTCTACAAAGAATCTCTTGTTCTTTTTATGGTAATTATCTTAAAATAACTATTGGGTTTGTACTCAGGGTGTCTACAGAAGTGACAAAATCAATTTTAGTGACTTTTTAGTGACCTTTTCAGTGACTTTTACTGTCCTAAATGGCAACATTTTTTTTTCGGATTTTTTTACTTTGTACTATTGACTAAACTAATTGACACTTTTACAAAAAAAATTACACATTAGGCTTAACATTTATGCCTAAAAACTACCAATGACCACCAAAATTTAAAAGCACATGTTATCCTAATGCAGAGCTGCCTACCTCAAATCACACCCATCAGTAATTACAATTAAATGAAAAAGTATGCGTAAATCATGCACAATAAATTTTTCCTGAGGCATTATAACACACTCACAAGATAAAACAAGGTCATTAATAAGCAAAAGAAAAAAAGAAAAATATAGGCCTATGTATATGAATATAATGCAAATTAATGAATCGAAAAAAAACTTTTTAAACAATACAAACTGAATATGTAAGAAATGTCAATTATCTGGAAATTTTGAATCTTCAATTCAAAGTATTCAAAGTTAAACTTTAGAAAAACTGTCTTTTATTTGCTTCTTTTATCCTAATTGGATAAGAACTGTCATATAAACAAACAACAGAAGACAAACACAAGGACTTGTAAACAATAACCCTGCGTTCGTTACTTTCGTTTCTTCAGATGTAGCGAAATAAGGACGATATAGATTTATTGCTAGAGTCCAGATTTTATGGTGTTATTTTTTGATCAATTTCGTTTTAAAAATATGAGATTTCGGTGTTATCGGTTTTATTTTTAGTAAAAGTTAAAAACCATAGTTGATTAACAAAACTAAATAAAACCAGCATTTTATAACTTACAAGAAACAGCAATATGCAACAATACTCAATACAAAAACAGCAACTCAAAAAGATGTATTTTTTCTGTGCTTATCACTATCCATTTACATTAAATGAAATGTAAGCATTGTCAGACTTTCAGCATTTTCTGGTTTAAGATGCTGCCTACGATCACTAACAACTAATGAATACTTTGAAAATGAACGTTCGCAATCAACATTAGATGTAGGGAACCAGACTGCCTTCAATCCT
The DNA here is from genome assembly GCF_032445375.1 of Bacillus rossius redtenbacheri. NCBI lineage: Eukaryota > Metazoa > Arthropoda > Insecta > Phasmatodea > Bacillidae > Bacillus > Bacillus rossius. The sequence goes on from NC_086330.1 coordinate 9,422,404, forward strand.
GCATTGGAAAAGTCACTATAGTCACCTTTCAAGGAACACAAAATTTTGGTAATATCAACACATTTGTTTTCTGGGTTTGAAAGCTCCTCTTCAATTATTTTCTTGAAAACTTGATACCCTTCCATAAACACATCAGTGGGAAGTTGAGACATCTTAGGCAAGTTTTGGATGTGCTGACTAAAGTCTGAAGTGTGTATATTCATCCTGCTTATGTTTCATGGATTGAAGAGTCCATCAATTGCTTCAAATGTTTTCCTTGAGGGGTCATTTAGAACAAGTTCAGACAGTTTGTTTTCACATTTCTGGGCTGTCAGCTTTAGATGCAGTGTCAGCTTTGCTTGCTCAACAGTGGATAAATTACTTATCCTTTCATTTACAGAAGATGAGAAAATACCCTTGCTCAGGAGATCAAACTTATTTTGAAGGTTCTTAATTTTGGAAGCTAGCATATGAGCTGTAGGGTAGGATGAGCCTTCAAGGTAGACAATCAGTTCAGTCAGATGTGCACAGTTGTCTGCCACAAACATTGCCTGAACTTGAACGATAGCTAAATCTTCTGCAGACATTTTATTTACAAATTTTATTCCACTGTTGTGCTCACTGAACTTTTCAAAGAATTCGACAATGTCTTTGAAATGTACATTCAAATACACAGCTGCTTCAAACCATGTATTCCACCTGGTTACAACAGGTTGTGGAAACAACTTTTGTTTTGTAGGATCGGCAGGGTATTTTGTTTTGAGAAATTCTAGATATTGATACTTTCGCTTTCTGGTATTTAAGAAAGCATTTTTTACCTTTACTACAGTCGTGTTGAGCTCTTCAAGATGTGCTTGCCACATAACCCCTACCAGATGAATCTTGTGAGCCCAGCACTGCACATGTTTGAAATTGTCACCAAACAATCCTTCAAGAGTCTTGGCACATTTGGTCATGTACCTGGCAGAGTCAGTTACAAATGCTGATACAAGAGCGTAATCCACTTCATACATTTGAAGTGTGTCAACAATAGCATGAGCACATGAAGAGGAATCAGCACAGTCTAATACAACAGATGCAGGAAGGAAAACAGCCTGTGTTGTGGATGGCTCTAGTGTTTTGAAGACAATGTTGAAAACACGGCGACCACCCCTGTCAGTAGTTTCGTCACTTAAAACTGCAATTGGTTTGTTGGTGATTGCTGCCTTAATATCGTGACGTTTCTGTTCTGCAATTGTGGGTATATACTTTTTGTGCAGCCAGTCGGCTGTAGGTAAGTCACCACCACCTTTGACATATTCACCAAACCATTCACGAAGTTTGGGATGGTCCAGCTTCTCAACTGGAATGTTTGCTGAAAGAAATGCATACGTAGTTTTTGCTACAAACTCTTCTTTTTCATTCTTAAATTTCTTCCCAATCTCCACTGATTCTGCTATTGATATCTGTCGTTTCGAACTAGAATTCAGACTCACTTTTGCCTTCTTGTGTTTCTCGCTTGCCACGTGTTTTACAAGAGTATCACGGCGCTCATGTTCTAGTCTACAGTTACAGTACCTACACATTAAATTACCGTCACACAAATAAAACCCGTCACTTTTAAATTCTACTGCTCTGTCACTAGGTGATACTTTCGGCTTCGGCATCGCACATACCCTGAATTCTTTAGTTATTTCACGAAACTGCCTTTGTTGTATTTAAAATAACATAACGTTTTTTTTTCCTTTTCATAGATTAACATGTTTGCATAATGTGTGAAAACTCTATGGCTAGAGTACTGTTGCAGTGTCGCAAAGTATACTAGTATACCATTCTTATTGGAACATGCTCCGAGATTTTGTCCGCCTAATCTATGTTTCACGTCTTTGCATTGTATATATCTATGGACTCTATGAAGTGAAGAATCAAAACAAAGCACAGACATTGTACATATAACCTGTATTTCATTTTATAGTGGTCTAGAATGGAATTCAAAATATGCCGAGTTGATTCCTGCCATAATGATGCTACGGAAACGAGAAGTTTATGTTAAATAAATAATAATAGCTACTGAATGTTGCCTATTTTCGTGTTTTGTCAAGTGTTGACGTGTTTTTCGGTGTTTTGTCGCACATTGTGTTTTTCGATGTTATTTCGTTTTATCGCGATTCACCATATAATAGGGACTCTATTTATTGCTCATCATGGCTATAAAATGACCCGCATGTTTCTTTGATTCAATATGCCGTCTACAGTCATCCCTTCCACCATGTGCAATCGAAGTCACACGTGCATACATTACAAAACGCATGGCGTTCCAAACATTTGAAGACAACAAGCATGGCCATTCTTTTGAACATTTAAGTCGAAAGTTCTGAAGAATTGCGTGTTTTTTACCCCGGATACACATTGTTCTGTCACGCGATTCATTTCTACAACCGGCACTGAAGAACACAAAGCTATCGAAAAACATAAAAAATTTTCACGTCTGTATACACGACAAAAACACTATGATGAAAAAAATGGCTTTCAAGCAATAAATTAAAACAACACAGGTTAGTCAAAGTACCGTAAAAAAATTATCGTGATGTAAGTAGCCTTCAAACGAAGAGTCTGAGAATATGTACTAGTTTTATCGTACAACGGACGTAATACCATCCTATTTATATTTCAAAACACGAGAATTAATTCACTTATTTCGACAGTACATGCACACACTTACTAGTTCCGTTATTTGCGCAACCAAGAGATGTATTCAAACTGCGTTCACGAAACACTCACAGCAGAAACGGAATTTTCTCCGTTACCATGCAGCACAAAGTCTCGTTTCCATGATAAACCAGCGATGTTCCGTAATTCCGTGTTAAATCCGTAATGGTTGGCAGCTCTGCTAATGAGAGATTGTGTATTTACTAAACTTATATGGTCGCGGAGGCGGAAAGCATCGTTATCCTAACAAGTTGTACGTACTAGTATACTGTAACATCTATGGTTTGAAAACCTCTGAATCCTCGTACAAATACGAGACTTTTCATACGTCAGGCAATGCTAGACTCGTACGGCCTGTGTCCTAAAAAACGAAACATTAAAACGAACATAGCACGACAATCAGCTTGACATAGCATTGAATTTCACCACTGCGTTTCATGGTATCTTATTTCAGCACTTTGTTCTTCTATAGTAGGCCAAACATACTAAAGAAAGAAAAATACGGCTGTGCCAATTACACAGTCACTTAGTGTCCAATAAAAACACGTGAAAATACGTCAATAGAAAATTTTTTCGTGAGCGTGTATTGAATTCCGTGACTTTTTAGTGACTTCGTGACCTTGCATCAAAATTCGTTACTTTTTCGTTACTTTCGGGACTTTCGTGACTTGTAGACACCCTGGTACTGTAGTTATGGTACATCATCCATATTTCTTTGTATGTTGTTGTTCATTTGTTTTTTCTTCATATTTACGTGCACCATTATTTGAGGCAGGAAGTTTCAGAAAAATTTTTAACTGACTTTATATCACACATTTAACGGCATAAATGATGAGACCTCGGGCAATTTAAACGCTTTATACGGAAAAACCTATCCTTCCGGGACCTCGTAAGCGAGTATTACTGTATTATTTTTTCCGTAAATAGTAAAAAACCGAATCCTTTGACGAATCCTATATCAGACCTGCCGAAGCTTCGAATCCCTAGGATTCGGCGGATATTGGATTTGGTCGCCCCATCCCTAAAAATTTTAAACAACCTGAAAAAAAACTGGAAATGTGTGGCCTATCCAAGCAACATCACAGGATTTAAAACTGACAGTTTTTTTTATGTAAGTGTGAATTACTTATGGAGAGAATTTCAAATTTAAATTTTCAATACTAATTACAATTACAACCGAAACCATATTACTAAACCTACATTTCACAATAAACAGGGTGTCTACCAGATCTAGTAAATTAAATTCCCTGATTTTTCCAGGTTTTCCAGGTCTAAAACTGAATTTTTCCAGGTTTTCTTTAACACAATTACGACATTCCAAGAAACTGAAAAAATTTGCATAATATTACAATGACGGGTTTCAAAGTATTTCAACTTACTTAAATTAGTAAAAAAATTACCTTCTTCCAAACGTGGCCAAAGTGACTCAATTGATGGCAAATAAAAGATGCTGCTACAAATATTTCACACACTTCCTTTCGCAAAAAAAAATTAGTAAAAGGAAGCTTCCATCAATTTCGCAGTGACTCAACTTTTGCGTCTATTGCACTTACTTCAGAACGAGCCAAATCCAACATTCGAGCCTTCTTCAACTGCAATGCCTTGATCTCCTCTTCAACTCTTCTTTTTTCTGCCTTCTTCTTGTCTGTAGCTTCCTTTTCTTTTTGTTTTGTTTGCAGGGCTTCCTTACGCCTACAACTAGCATTTCTTACATACTGCTCTACACCTCCAGAACGTTGAACAAAGTCATACATCTGTCTTTGTGCGATCAGTATTTCTTCCTGCAAGTTTTCAGTCAGCTGATTAGAATTCACTGAAAATCCTCTTTCCAATGATGCATTTCCATGGGAAAGTACCAACACCATCCTCACAAACTTTAGAAGGCCTGTTTTGGAAGCTACTGTATATGCCTTAAGAATGAGCATCCACAAGTGATCAAGGCGCCCGTCTTCTCGAGAAAAAGACGAGAACAGTGCTGCAGAATCTTGCAAGGAACATACCAACTGATATGATCACTCAATGTTATCAGTTTCTTGTCCTGATAGCCACCTGTTTTGAAGACAACATTCTAAACTGTACTTCACACGCTGTTTCCTCACACCCGAATTTAAAGCCACAGACGGACATAAGCAGGAAATTCCCTTGGTAAGATTGTACTTCAGGGGACTTTTGTCTTGAAGTTTTTTTACCATAACCTTTAGACAAGTCCTATCATTTTTCTGTAACAGGACAGACTTTTCTGGTACTTTCTCTTTCCTGATGGCATGGCGTACTGCATAACCCAACTTGATATTGTTAGCAGTCAATAGATTTTCCTGGTTATCTACATCCAATGGAGATACATTGCGTTTCTCCCTAAAGCTCTTCAGTACTTCTGGTTTCAAAATTTTCCTGCCAAAGCTAATAAAACCAGTGAATCATAGAGAAAAGGTGCCATGGGTGCTTCACTTTGGAACATTGTGAGAAACAATTCCAGCTCTGATGCCAAAAAAAGGAAGAATGTCAATTTTACTTTTAGAAGATTATCTTCAAGAGCACATTTCACTACACTGAAAGAGAGAGATGAAATAGAAACTTCACTAACCAATTTCTTTAGGTGGGGTAACGTTTTCATGGCACGCTCAGCAACTGCAGTATTCCATATGATTGCACAAAATTTCTTGGGAAAAAGCTCTGATCCAGTTATTCTAATGTAATCTGCCCTCCTTGCAGATATGTGCTTAAACAAATAGTAACTGTGCCTCAAAAAACTAAAAACATCCCATTGTGTAACAGAAATTCCAGTTTTGAAAGCACCATGGACCGTATGAAGCCCACAGCTACCAATTTCTAGCAAAGATGGTGAATCTTAACCAAAAGTGTCTGTGATATGTATTTTCAACGCTAACAAAAATGTCCAGTTTACGTTGAGGGCATCCATAGATACTTAAAATTAAATGCACCTGTCGGTATAATCTGAAAGTGGGAAGCACATGCTGCAGCACGTCACGTCAGCAGGATAACAGACCATCTTGAACCAGTTTGTATCACGTGATTTGATGCCACTTCCGAATCCGATGGTAAATAAAAGAATTTGGACGTGGGAATTGTTCGTTATTTGCCATTCAAAAATAAAAATGGGAGGGGATACACATGATGCCACGCCAATGCAAGCTGATCAATAAACAAAAAACGTATTGCCAACTACAACCTACCAAACAAAAATTCCCTGATTTTTCCCTGATTATTCCCTGATTACAAAATTCCCTGATATTTCCAGGTTTTCCAGGTTTTCCAGGGTCAGTAGACACCCTGAATAAAGTCGTGCATGCTTCAATTCCAATAATGCATTACTGTTCACTCAACACACTGTCCTTAATTCTAATTAAAATAATGTTTAACAGAAAACACTGACAATCAATGAACATTGCACAACTGCTACTATGCTATGTTACTTGGCCTACCAGAATACCATATAAATGAGGCTATGTAAAGAGTCAGCTATTTCACTTTCACAAATTAATACACTAATATTGTTTTTCTTTAAAAATCTATCTATTGACCATTTACAAAAATTACACTTTGCTTTTGACAGATCACTATAAAGTGTGAAATATTCCCAGACAAAACTACTTTTCTTTGACATTACTTATAAATGACCACACACACGCACACACACTTAACTGCGTTAAAATGTAATAAGGTCAAACCAAATATTCACCTAATCTCTAATCCGTCATTCTGTGATCCGTGTGTGCCGGAAGACGTCAGCGATGATAATTTTATTGCCCTTCCTTCCCCCCAGTGCCGCCAACAAACTTTCAATAATTCCCGATTGTAAGTTAATTTGTGAATACGAAATACTACTAAATGGGGAACAAAACTCTTCATCAACCAGATTTTTATACAAAAGAAAAATAAGCTCTATTTCCCGCTAAACAGGATAAGAATATTAATTTCGCTAAACAAAACTTTCAATAGGCCATATTTAGCGAGAAAAAACTAAATAGATGAATTCCCGAAGAGGTAGAATACAGGCCATGAAATGTAGTTAACTTGGCTGTTGACAGAGAGCGCGCATTGCAGGAATCGGCGAGATATCTATATTCCACTACGCTTGCGCGCTCTATCCGGGAAGCAACATAACCAAACACGAACAATACCAAATAGCACTTTCTACATTATTGTAAATGGTACATAACGACGATGCACGAATAGATAAAGGTAATAATGTTTAAAAACGTCTTTAACAGAAAAATTTACACGTCAGACAACTTTGTATTTTCGTTAATTAAATAAGGACAGAGGAACCTCATTACTACGAGAGCTGACGATTGCAAAAATTCTTGTAACGAGTACTCGTTATAACAATACAAAAAAATTAGTCAAGTTAGATTCTGGACCGCCAAAACAGTCTTTAATTTCACACCGTAACTTGAAAACAGTGCATTATAGTGAAAAAAGTGTCGAATAAATGTTGTAGCAAATTAAATTACGAATAGAAAATGTCTCAATGGAATTTTTTGTATCTACAACGATTTTTGATTTAATAGCGAATGAAATGGCCTGATACAAAGACCGGCGCTGTTCATGTCCATGGTGGAAGGTATGTGAAGCAGTGGAAAATAAGGAGGGAAGGAAGAAAGGGTGTTGGCTGGTCTATTTTTAGGTTTACCCCTCCGCCGACTTAGGAGGGGAAGCAACTGGCGCCGTCGAGAGAAAGAGAGAGGGAGGGAAAGAGAGAGCGAATGATGTTTGTCACCAGTCCTTCCTCCCCTGATCATGGCTTATACCTGCTAAGGACCCAGTCCATCATTTTTTCAACTGACGGTGTTTTTCCTGTTTTGAAGATGCCAATCAAATCACTCGTACTTACGAAAGGGCCAACAAGGAGGCACTCGTAATTTACGGTTTAATTTGGTATGATTTACGTAGTCAAACTGACTACATTACAATACTGTCGTAACAACGAAGGTCTCTTAGTATTCCGTACTCATGATAACGAGGTTCCACTGTAAGTGGTAATGTCCGAATAAATATTAGATATCTACTTTAAAATACATAGTTTTATACGGAAAAGATACCTAGTTCTCTGCATCTAATAGCAGGACCAAAAACATGTGACATTTACGCTTGAAGTTATTTTTATCCCAATTTTGACTTACTAAAATATATGTGCTAGGATTATGCGAGTGTGACGATTACACAATAAAAGAAAGTAACGTTACCTAACAAAAAAAATTTTTTTCCGCATAATCGTCGCACCCCTACTTTTCAAACTTGCGACAATTATGTGAGAACACATGCGTAGGCTCACCTGCGGAGTGAGGTTCTTGAGCAGGAGCCAAGTGGAGCCCCAGTTGCCGCTGCCGCCGGACCCCCACGACGAGTGGCCGCCCCCCACGGCACCCCACCCGTTGCTGCTGACCCCGCCCCCCAGCCCCGCCGTGCTCTTGGACGACAGGCCGGGCGGCGGCCCCCGCGACTTGTTCATGGGTGCTCCCCACAGCTCGCTGGTCACCGCCGTCGGCGGGGGGGCCTCCCCCCACGGGCCCTTCGACGCGCCCAGCTTGCCGAGGGGGCTGTCAACACCACGCTACACTTCACTTCCTGGCACACACGTCGCAGGCCCCGCAGTTCCAGCCCCTCAGACACACCTCTCACTCTCTTCACAAGGGACCAAAAACAAACTTCAGCATCATAATAATTGAATGCTGTTGAGGCCAACCACATGATTACATTTATAAAAATCCAATATAAATTACTGTTAAGTTTCTTCAGGTACATCACATTGAGTTTCACGTTATAGATTAGTTGTTAAAGCTGCTTATAAGAGTAACATATTGCAAATAACGTGATTGTTTTAAATATATTTCTGATCATTCCAGAATTTACAAATCATTTTTTTTCCATTCACCCATAAGTCTCAACCATCAAATATTCGAATTATTTTACACTTGTATGTACTAAATACTTTTAAAAATTTGTTTGTACGTATATGATGGCAAAAAAACAAACTTGTGGAAATCACAAAAATATGAAAGCAGGAAAAAATAAAATTTTCAGTAGTTTTCAAATTATAACAAAATTTCTATTCGCATAGCATAGAAAAAAATCACAAGCGAGAAATTTGGTTAGAGGTATATTTAGTAATTAAATAAAATTAATAATAAGTGTGATCTAGCACTGTCCCAGGTCGGTGGCCCACAGACGTCTAGGCAGTCACCTGGTGTACGACGACAGCGCGGTGGAGGACGGGGGGTTGAAGCTCCAGGTGGACGACGAGAGGCTGAGAGGGGGAACTGCCGTGTCCACGGAGGTGCTCACGGTCGGAGACGTCTTGCTCCCACCGCTGAATATCTCGGAATCCTTGATGGTGGCCAAGGACAGGGGAGAGCGATGGACCGACCCGGGAGTGATGCTTGGGTCCTCTTCGATGCTCTTCATCTGATTGCCCTAGAGCACACGCATGTAAGGAAACCATTCGGTACTTGCAACATTACTGCAGCTAAGTTTACTAAATGGCGAGCACAGCCGATCGCGAAGGTCCTGCCTGTTCTATTGTTTGAACATGATGATGTGTGTTCCATGACTACGGAAGTTAAAAGAATTTACCCGAGAATTGGTGAATTCTAGCAACGCCCCGCACCAACTCGTGTCTACGCGGCCATCTTAATTTTTACTGTCCTTTGTTGGACACACAAGCAAGGAGAAACAAAAAGAAAAACACTGTCACATGTCCAAGCTCCAAGCACAAACAAATGAGAAATACAGTAGAACCTTGATGATACGTTCCCGTTTCATACATTTTCCCGTGTCATAGGCCGATTATATTTGGTCCCGCCGAAAGTACTATATTTACAATGATTTACTTTCCCGGAACATACACTTATAAAATCATTAATTTCCCGTTTCATACGTTTTTTTGAAGAGGAACAGGCCTAAAATTCACAAATTTTTTGTTGTTATATTCCTCCTGACAAAATACGTTTTAATGCTTTTATTTTGAAAAACGTTCATTGTTTACCGTTGCATACGTAAGAAAATAACTTTATCGCACCATAGATATGGATAGTATCAGGAAGACTGTGCACCTCGCTACTAGCATCTATGGCCAGCACCAAGCGAGACTAGTGGCGCAAACTAGCAATGATTATGAAAACGGTGCACGCGCTTTACCAAGGCACGGATCTCATATTTTGTGCATTCATTAATAGGGGTGGGCGAATATAGATATTTTCGTTTCGAAGAGAATTCAAAGCAAATTTTTATAAATATTCCCGAATTCGAATCGAATATCGAATACTAGGCCAAATCAAAGAATTTCTTAAATGCAAACACCAAACAACAGTAAACTAGCTATGTTTAGGCAAATGCTTCTGGAAAGCACATTTCAGGGACAACTGATTTTCTTTTTTTATCTCTGTGACAGATTTTTCATGACTTTTTAGTTGTTTTAATTGTACAGGGTGCTGTTTCAGATGATTTTGTAGAGTTGTAGTAGTACCTGTTGGAATTTTATATGTTTTTTTGACATGCTTTGCAAGTTGCTTCTTTCCCATTGGCACTCTTGGTAAAAAAAAAAACAACCAATAGGACTTATTGGTTTTTTGGCAGGCGGCCCCTGATTTAAACCAGAAGTGCTTTCTTCCATTATTTGAATATCAACTACAAATAATGTAAACTGCTAAAAATCTTTCACACACGTTTGCTAATACATAACCTAACTTAACCATCAACGCAACATTCTCCATTAACTTAGGGCTTTTGAACCATTGCCAAAAACTTAAGCCACATAACATTTACTATTTGTATACAACTAAATACTGCATGGTAATATTATATACGGCCGGCTGAACTTTCAACGTTATTATCGTATAATAATAATTATATTGAATAAGAACGATTGAAGGTAAATATAAACTTTTTTTTTAAACTTTTAGCCTTCAGTTTACGCGCACAGCCGTTTAGAGACAAACTACTAGTAATTGTTTATTACAATCCGTCCAACGTAAAAAAAAAATATCTTTACTCTTTGCAAAAAAGCAGGCCCGGCCTAAGAAGTGTAGAAAATGTGTGGGTGAAAAACGGAGTGGTTATATGGTCGCCATCTTTGTTTACGATTATTCACGTAACTCATTTTTTCTACTGTTCCATCCATGGAATATTTTCCCCGTTTATTTACAAATGAATTTAATTCAATAATCTTATTTTATTGGATTCAGTACCGTAACTGCTGTTTTATAAGTCCGTTGGTAATATTGTATCACGTTAAATCATTATTGACGTTATTTATGCATGGAAAAAGAGCTGTTGTGGGGGGAAATTAAGACTAATACCGAAGTCGGGAATAAATCTGGCACGTTTCTAAACATGAAAATAATTGATTCGGAGTTGCTATTTACCATTTTCTCAGCAAAATACGATACTGAAAATTATTTTACTCTACGCCAATGTAAGTTGAACAAAGTATAACGAACATATTTGTATTATGATTGAAGTTAGTTTTAATGATCAGGCATATAGGCTTAGGCTAAGCATGTGTCTTCTCATTATGCTAAGTTAACTCCCAGTTGATGTTATTGATCGTAGGCATTCTTTAACTTTTAGGTAATGTATGTATAGTAAAAGATTAGCTTAAAAACTTGAAATGTTTTGTTCTATTTTTCGAACTTCGAATAATTTCATTTTTTTCGAGTACGAATTCTCATATAACAAATGTTCGAATCGAATTCGAACTTTCGAAGCTTCGCCCACCCCTATTCATTAATCTTTGAACTGAATATAGCTGTTTGTTATTGTTTTCTTACGATCGAATTGTTTTGTATTTTACATTTCTCAAGTTAAAATTTTATTGAAAATTGTTCTGTTGCATAAAGTTGTTTGTAAAATGAAACAAACAAGCAAAAATTTCTGATTTTCTTTTTACAATAGCCTAATTGTTTTTATTTCTAATTTAGGCTTGGTGACCTTTCACCCCTTCCAAGAATGGACTGCTTTACTTGATTATGGACTGTGTTTTACATTTCTGGTGGTTTTATATGTATATATAATAGTGATGGGTCGATTCCTCTTTTTTCCCGGTTCTCGGTTCGGTACCGGTTCTTAAAAATCGGTTCTCGGTTCTGACTTAAACAATAAAAAAAATATTATTCACATTATTTATGAGGTGTTTTAAGTAATAAACTATTTATTGTTTTGGCTACAAAAAAAGCACTGTTTCAAGCTACAGTAAACACACCAACCTATTAAAAATGTAATATGTATTAAAAAAAAATTACAGTACAACCCTGTTATAACATTCTCCAAGGGACCAACATAAAAAAATGTTATAAGCAGGAAAATGTTATAAGCAGGAAATCATCTTCACTTTGTAAAAATTACACGTGGATTGATTAAATTAAAAAGTATAGGTAAAACAACACAAAATACAGGAGTATTACACTAAGTACAGCAATAGAGTGGAAAATTGGTTAATTTTATTTATAGATAATACCTAATAATATGCTAAAGAAAAAAAAATGTTTTGTACAATACAGTTCAGAGTCGAAACAGAAATATTCAACTCTTTTGCAATCACAACACACGTTTTGTTGGGGTTCCTGTCCACTTGGTTAATAAACTGAATTTTTTCAGCTACAGAATATATTTTCGCTTATATTTATCGGCCATCATAACCGTACAAAAACCTGAATAAAATTTCAATACGGCGTATTTTAATTAAATACGACCGTGATTACAATAAGTAAAAAAATAATAATAATTACGGTAAAGGTTAACCACAAACAAAAGCCGTGAATATATCCATAGAACAGTTAACCATCTCAAGGTGTTAAACCTTTGAAACAAAAACCAGCACCATAGAGTATAGTAGCACTGTTTCCGACCATGTATCAGTGCACAAAATGTGCATCATAAGTATAAAGGAACAAGTCATAGGCTAACAAGCGCGAACAGGACGCCATATTGATAGTCGATCCGGTGCAAGTTGTGGAGTGCGTGTGTACCACGTCTATGGTGAACTACTCAAATGTAAACATCTGATGTTTGTATATGCGTGCTGTATTTTCTAGCTATGGTTTCGCTCTAAATTATGACTTTGAAGGAAGGGATACCGCAAATTGTGGCAGTTATCAAAGTAAATTTGAACGTTAAAGGCGGGAATGTAGAAGTTTTAATATTGTTATAGGCGGGAAATTAAAGCATTGTGATAAATGGAGAAATGAAGGGACCATGAAATTATGGTGTTATAGGCGGGAAAATGTTAAAAACGGGAATGTTATAACCGGGTTGTACTGTAATTCGAAATAATATAGAGAACACTTAATAAAACTAAAATTTACTACCTATATCAATCTGTAAATTACCTTAAGAAATCTACATACACCCTCCTTTAAAACATAGGAATAAAAAGAAAATGTTACAATAATGGAAATAAATACAATGATGGTGAACTTTCAAAGAATTAAACTATTAAAATGTCCATCAAACTTATTGCCTACATTGAATTCAGTTTGTTTGCACAGTCAACAGTAAATTACTGCTACACTTCTGATGCCATTTCTTACACAATTTGCTCTATTTGGCCAGAATAATTATACTTTAGAAGTGTCAACAAGCATTTTGTTTGACCAGCCAATACTAAAATACATCTACACATCCATACACCACTTTACTTAAAAAAAAAAAAAAAAAACAACTTCCCCCTTCAAAGCAATCCCGTTTACCTAAAAGAGAAAGTTACTAGCCATTACATTAGATGGCTGCAGATGCAGTGAACTTACAGTCCAAAGCACTACACAAAAAGCATAAAATTTTAGAATGCCGAAAATTATTATGAAAATTTTTAAATCAGTCATTAATTAAATTATATGTTAAATAAAAATACACCACTCACCCTTACTTACGTCTCAACAACTCAATTAACTACCTATTTTTAAAAACAAATTGAAACAAACATGGCGTCTTTCTGTTCTCACATCTCTGCTGAGGCACGTTATAGAGTTGCACACATCTATTAACTACATGTATCTATGGCACCTTCAACTGTTATGTTTGGGAAGCCTACAACTCACATAGTTACGGTTCCCTACCACGTTCGTGCAACTTCGGATTTCTCTCAAAAATTGAAATTTAAAAAAATCGAAGGGTTAGTCACAACATGCTTGTTTTCATTGGAAACTTCTGATTTAGCGGCTGAAGTGGCGTTAGTACCAAAACGCAAAACTTCGAAAATCTTCGGAAATTCTTGCAGGGAACCGAAACTATGTGAGTTTTAGGCTTCCTGCTATGTTTTGATTGTATACCGTGCTTTGTTTACAGATGTGACGAGAACATTAAAATTTTCACGTGTAATTTAATTTATAGCTAGAGATGAATATTATTCCACAGAAGTCCAAAAAAATAATTCATATGTGAATTGAACGTGAGTTCAGCCATTTCATGCTCATTTAAGTTGTAGTGAAGGACTATTTTTGTAAAGGGTTTTGCTATACTGCCGGTACCGGTACCGGCACCGGCACCGGCACCGACATTTTAGCTGCGGTTCTCGGTGCCGGTCAAATGCCGAGAACAGTAGGAACCGAGAACCGATAACCGGTACCGACCCATCCCTAATATATAATTATGAATTCATATCTTTCATTTAGTGATGGCCTGATATCCAAAAACCCGATACCGATACTTCCAATTTTACCGATCCGATACCCGATACCCGATATTCCGATAATAGGCCTATCTCATTTCTAACACTGATTCTATAAAATTGTGGTTCTGGAGTATTGTTAGAGACAATAATGAAAAATTTTAAATATTAATAATACTTGTGTGAATGTATATTATTTTTATTAATTGTAAAATATTGTAAATTCACATTAAATGAAAGCTAATAATGAAATTATCATAATGGCCAACAAATAAACTCTCTAAAATCAAGGTCTTAAAAAATTAAATTGTTTTTCAAGGCCCGATAAAGCAATATTCTGGTGTAGGCATTACCTACAGTATGCAAAAAACATACTGCAACTACAAGGAAACAAATTTCAGATTTTTGTGGAGAAATGTTAGCATTTGAATGTGTTCACGTGAGAGGCGATTTATTTTTTTGGTACAAATTCCACCTGCAGAAACAATAATGCTTATAACCCGGACAGTTCTATAGTTCTATACTAACAACACAGGCGGGAATGTGAAAAATAGGCTAACCTAGCGGCAAGAGGCATGCCATCTGCCATCTATCAGACTGAGGTGAAAACAACGCCACGTCTTCACACAAAAATCTTGTAGCTGTCCGGTATTAGTCTCTACTGTATTTGCTTATAATGTATGAATAACGACTTCACGAGTCACTGCATGTACTTAGTCTAGTGTCTCAACTGTAATCTACGAAAAATACAGTCCGAAAAACACAAAACTTCTGTACCCTTTGTAAAATTTAATCACGGTAAACGACACGCTAGAAAGGAAGGTCTTCAATCAGCAAATTTTGTGACCATTGTTTAAGTGTATCACTCCAATTATTGGTGCGAAAACACGTTAAAAATACGTGAAAAGTAATTTAAATAGAACTTTGAAACGTACTGCAGAGTTTATAAAACCACACATCTTTATTTATGTTGTTGACAAAGCACTCAATATAGCCAACATAATACCTTTGCTGCAACTTGCCCTACTTAACCACGTTTCATATTTTAGCTTTTGTAAAACTTACGTAACGTCTTTGTATAGAACAGTTGGCGACCATGAAACAACACGGAAAAAAAATGCCTGTTATATCAAGCAGCAACTTTATTCTTCTTAATGTTTACTTACGGCTACACCACTTATTAAATTAAATATCGTAATTATTTTCATTTATGTGTCCAATTTATGTACACTTAGTGAACTTCGAAAATTCATCAAGCTAAAACATTTTGTGAATATCTGAAATGAATAAATATGCACTGATGACTGGGATTTGTGTACACATGGAAGAATTGTACCGTCGCGTCGGGATGCATTGCAGTATCAGAAAGAAGAAATAGGCTTGAAATTGTTTCAGTGGAAAATACGCTTGGAATTACTATGTAATATGGTGACGTGAAGAAAGATAAATTACGCCCGCGGAAAATAAGCTTGGAATAGGGTATTTGACAGGTTTTAGGTAAATGTCTAAAATTGTTCATTATGACATAATACCTAAGCAATTTGATTAATTCTTTGTGAAGTTATCTATTTTCTATGAATATCTCCATCAAAGTTTAAATGAATAAAAAAGCCGCCAAAACGGTGAGACGCCATTTTTGCAGGTCACCTGATGTCATGACGTCACATGCTTGTAAACAAACTGTTAGCTTTCACGTAGAGGTGTAAAAGTAACGAAAAAAAGCATAACCATATGTATTCGTTACTATAACAATTAGTACTCGATACTATCGTATCGTTACGTTACTTGTTACTTCTGATACAGCATAAAATGCTATATTATGTTGCAGCAACGAATCGAGTCGTATTGCGTACGCGTACAGTATGACGTCGCGTAAATAATAATAAATAGAATATAAACTATTAATTAGGGATGGGGCGACCGAATCCAATATCCGCCGAATCCTAGGGATTCGAAGATTCGGCGGGTCTGATATAGGATTCGTCAAAGGATTCGGTTTTTTACTATTTACGGGAAAAAAAATACAGTAAAACTCACTTACGAGGTCCCACATGGTAGGTTTTTCCGTATAAAGCGTTTAAATTGCCCGAGGTCGCATCATTTACGCCATTAAATGTGTGATATAAAGTCCGTTAAAATTTTTTCTGAAACTTTCTGTCTCAAATTATGGCGCACGTAAAACGTAAATATGAAGAAAAGACAAATGAACAACAATATACGAAGAAATATGGATGATGTACCATAACTACAGTACAAAGCCAATAGATATTTTAAGATAATTACCATAATAAGAACTAAAGATTCTTTGTAGAATACCATAATTACTACAGAAGCATGATGGCTACCATATTTGCACTATATTTACCGTAACAACCGAGATGTATATTTACCGTGATAGTAATGTATTATTTATTTATGACATATTAAATTAAAGAACATTGTTGGAAAAAAAAAAAGGATGTTAAACTTTGATATGTATGGTTGGCACATTTTGCTAAGAAATAATGTGATGTGAAAGAATGCAGTACTACTACGAAAAGTGAAAATGGTACTCGTGGATTTTTAGGTTATGTCAGTCTCTTTCGTTTTTCAGTAATATCGGCCGAAAATTAACAAGCGTACTGTATCGGAAGTCGGCAGAAATGCCGATTCAAATAAATATTGGCAAAATCGGCTTCTTCAATACAGCTGTACATTTAATGACATGAGTAAACATATTTCAGATTTCAGGATATTGAAAAAGACTTTAATTTCCATGTAGGTTTATGTGTGTATGTTTTTTTGCAAGTGTAAATTGAATGAAGTAAAATGCTTTTATTTTTATTACTTTCAATTGAGTAAACTTTAATGACCAGTTACAGATATTTATGACACTAATTTTGGGGTTAAGCAATTTTACTAAAGCATTCCAGCCAAGCAGGTTGCCAGCGAGAGACGCTTCTCTTCTGCTGGAAACACTATCGCCAATCGTAGAGCTAATTTAACTCCTGAACGTGCAGAACAAATTATTGTTCTGAATGATAGATTAAAGAACAGAATTTAATACTCTGTGACAATCTCTCTCAGAATTATTGTGCTGAAAAGTGGAAATGTTGAAACAATGTGAATGTACTTTTCAAACAACATGATTTTTGGTGCTAAGTTTGTTGAAGCTCAGTAAGGACTCCAGAAAAATTGACAAGGATGAAATTTTCCCAAAGATATGTTACATTTACACAAACATATACTTGGTTATGTTAGTTGGATGATATCAGTTACTAATGAACCAATGGAAACAGGTAAGATTCAATGGAAAAAAATGTTATTTTTTTCTAGCAGTGCAAAATGTAAACACACACTGTCAATACTTACCCAAAATTAATAAGCCCACTTCATTTTAATACTTTATTCAAACATTATACTAAGTTTAAGATAAAAATAATTTCCCAAAAGTGTAACTGTACCACAAAAGCTCGAGCTCGGCTCGAAGTAAAATTCTTAGGCTCGCAGACCTCTAGCTTATTTATAGAAAAAATCCTAACCGCTAATCTGTACTGAAACTGAAATTTCTCAAGAAAATTTTTTGTCTTTATATACACTTAGGCTATACCAGAAATGTACCAAACTACATGTGATAAAGTCAAGGGACATTTAGTGCAAGCAGAATACATCTCACTTACATTAGATATGTGGACATCATCTGTTAAAAGATTCGGATTCGGGTTCGAGATTCGGCAATTCCAGTCGAGGATTTGAGTTAGGATTCGGATTCGAGGAAATCAGGATTCGCCCCATCCCTACTATTAATATCTGATAATTAACAGTTTTTGTTAACCATGTAACATTTAAATCTCATTAGAGCAGTTTTATTATATTATCTCTTTTAAGATAAGAACAAAAAAACGTGAAAATACGCGATAATAAAAAACAAAAACATACATATTTCTAATTTGTAAAAAAATACTTTCTTATAAACAGTAAAAAACTTGGACGACGAATTTCCAAATTATACTTAAAAAACAAACATCGTTCTTAGTAACGTAAAATGATCGAATATGCGCGCGCATGCGTTAAACAGGGTAAAAAATACGAAAAATGCGAGTAACGAAATCCAGCCGTGTGTAACGTTTCGTTACTCGATACTAATTGGCGCACCCGTGATCTACCAATGAATTATGATCTTGATTTGAATAAAAAGTAAAATATATCGTGCATTCAACTTACGACCATTAGTCATTATTTTACCACAAATTTTGATTATGTCTAGAATCTTTCGACGAACTAAAACAGAAAAATTATGTACCACAGTAACAAAAATGTACAGGATCATGCCATCCATAGCAAGAGACCAATTTGGATACGCGATACGGAACTCTTACCTATTAAAGTAATGTTGACATAACTGTGGTTCACAAAACGATAATTTGATGAATAATTTTATATCTATATACATTGAAATACATCATTTCATTTTTATTCGCTTTAAAATAGTTCTAACGGGAGCCCTACTTTTGTTAATGAATGGTCAATCCAATCAATCTGTCAACATTATATAAAATGTTTACAATAATAAAACGTTTTTAGGCTTTTCTAATTTACTTAATTATTTAAAAGTATATTTTAATCATTTATAATAACACTTACAACGCTACTTTCACGTTTTTTAATTCTGCAGCATAAAATTCGGGATTGTTTTTAAAAAATAGTCCGACCATTATTGCGTCTATTCTCGGGAGGTTTCTACTGTCAGCTTTAATGAAGTTGGTCTCCATCGTATTTTTTCTAATAATTACAATAATTTATTATTTTAGTCAGCATTAGATAAGAATACTAGTTAATATGACGAAAAAAACCTTGAAGAAAACACAGATGCACTGTACAAAACTTCGACTGGCATTTACTGTTTACAAGCAGGTGACATCACGCCAGATTCAGCCAATCCCGTGCGTTTTCAATCACGTGGTCAAACATGAGAATTTAATTATTTTATTAATGATTTCTTATAATAATCATATATATTTCTGAATAATGCGTTGGCCAAATTGGTTTTGAAAAATGTTTACTGTAAAGCTAACAACTTTTAAATCAATATTTTCACTATAATCAAATACCCTATTACGGTTAAGGTTATGTGAGAAGTATTATTGGCGAGAGCAAATATCGGTTATCAAAATATTGCAAGTATTTACCGATGTCCGATATTGAAAAATGTGCAGATATTACCGATCTCTGATATCGAATATCGGGCCATCACTACTTTCATTAATATAATGCAATTATTTACACATTATGTATTTAAGTTAAATCTGACATTGTGCTGGTATGCTAGATTGAAAAATAATTTTATTATTGCCAATCCCTTTTCATACAATTTCCCGCATCATACACCATTTTTGTGCCCTCCGTTGAAAAGTGTATGACAGGGGTTCTACTGTACATACAAATTGTCCTTTTTTTGAAGTCACTGAACAATATTCCAAAACTAATCAGTATTTATGTATGCAGTTTACTTTTCTTTAAGTTACCATCGAGTGTGAAAAATACTCCCACGTTCAGCGTTACTAAGTCTGAACAAAGACGTACCTTCCAGGGCTTCCCTGGTTCAAACTCGGGGACCAGATCGGTGAACGCGGCGGAACCAGACTGCGATGTAACTGGCCAAGCCTCCTTGTTGTCGGGCTGACCGCTGGTGTCGGTGCCGCTGGAGTCGGGCCACCCGGTGTCCGAGGCCGACCGGGTGACTGTCGACCACGTGCTGCAATGCCGACACCTCGCATTCAGTGACCAGTTACTAGATAATACTGGCGAGAGTCCTTCAGTACCTACACCTAACCCCAGAATGAGCATATTCATGTACTGTCATGTTCCAAATACATCATTATATGAAAAATCACACAAAAATTTAACATAGAATTCTTAAAAATAATGCAGAGCGTAATAAATATATATAAATGCTATTTCGAACTATTTTTTCCGGATGCACCTGCCACTAGAGGTTTTTGGAAGGGCAGCTACGTCGTATATTGAATCGTTTTATTTGTAGAGGGAATTTTTTCCCAAATATATAATAAAACTGCTCTGATAAAAGCAAAAAATACCTAACGAAATTATGGGTGAGAAGGAGGGGGAACGACTAAAAAACCTGTCATAGTTTTCAGAGCTTTTGAGTGATACAGGCGGAAACGGGCCTCGTCACACAAGAGCTAAGTCATGGCCTGGTAAACAGAGTAGCCAGGTCCACATGCCCGCCATTATACATGTGGTGGCGCCCTAAACTTCGACGAACACTTCAACCCACATTGCAGTACAAAATCCCTGCCGAAAATCATATATTTTCAATGCAAAATTGTTTCCATTTTAAGTATCATAATTTTCACTACAACGTATCAATTTCACAACTAGCATGGCATTGCTACTCCAAAATTTACTTACACTGGTAAATAAATTTCCAACTAAATGATTAATGTTATAAAACAAACAGAAATAAATCATACCACTGTAACATAATTGCTAACATCTAGAACCTCAAAACAAACGTTTAGTGCACTATAAAGTAGGGATGGGTCGGTACCGGTTTTTCGGTTCTCGGTTCCTACGGTTCTCAGCATTTTAACCGGCACCGAGAACCGCAGCTAAAATGTCGGTGCCGGTACCGGTGCCGGCAGTATAGCAAAACCATTTACGAAAATAGTCCTTCACTACAACTTAACTGCAGCAAACAATGGCTCAACTCACATTCAATTCACATATGAATTATTTTTTGGACTTCTGTGGAATAATATTCATCTCTAACTATAAAATAAATTACACGTAAAAATATTTAATGTTCTCGTCACATCTGTAAACAAAGTACGTTATACAATCAAAACATAACAGTTGAAGGTGCCATAGAAGTATGTAAAACCTTTTTGTTGCGACCCCATTTATTGCGACCACCTCTCTATTACAACCCGATTTCGAGGAACCGTGAAAAAATTGCCGAAAATCCGAAGAAAATCGGATGGAAAATAAATTTTTTGTAGTTAGTAGCGTGTTACTGCGTTTCTCTTGCCGAGTGCTGTACTGCTGCAGGCAGCGCGTATCTAAAAATAGATACCACTTCCTGTCGACCGCTGTCAGCACTTGACAACCCCCATTCCACGTCCTTTTGCTGGCAGGGTGCGCAGTTAAAGATTTTTGTGGCGACGTTTTTACGTTTAGCTTTTTGCGAGTGTCTAATGTCATACCCAATTAGGCAAAGCTACCTGCTGGCTTTCTCTTGATTTTAATTACTATTGGTTAACAATGTTTAGTTTTTGAAGTCGCGACTTGGTATATTTTCTGGCTTGAATTTGTGAACTATTGTTGACGACTTATGCAAATTTTTTCCCCCCGATTTGGTTACCTGAAAGGTTGGGTTTTGTGACGACTGTTGGCGATTTACACATTTGTTTTATTTCATACGGATTTGCGGTTTTGACGAAATGAGTGTTAAACGAGCCAGCTTGTCACTCATTAAGAAGTACGAGATAATACAGGAAGTGGATGAGAAGAAGCTGTCGAAGACGGATATCGCGCGACGACATGGCATTCCGAAATCAACTCTTTTCACAATAATAAAAAAAAGGGAAGAAATAGTAAATGCCGTTTTGAAGGACGGCCGCAACGTCCAGCTGAAGAATTTGAGGGGCGTGACACATGCGAATCTGGAGGAAGCAATGCTGGAGTGGTTTGGCCAGCTTAGGGCGCAAAACCTGCCTGTAAGCGGACCCATGATGCTGAAAAAGGCAGACGAATTAAGCTTGAAGTTAGGCATTGAGAACTTCAAATGTTCAAACGGTTGGCTGGATCGTTTTAAAGTTCGTCATGGCATATCGAGTCGTAAAATCGTTGGTGAAAGTGCGTCAGTCGACCCACAATCTGTGAACGAATGGTTGCCCTTGCTTGGAAACATCCTTTGCCGATACCCGCCTCGCGATGTTTACAACGCGGACGAGCTGGGGATGTTCTATAATCTGATGCCAGATCGTACTCTAGCTATGAAAGGTGACATGTGCAAGGGTGCAAAGCGAAGCAAAGAGCGCCTCACCGTCCTTCTGTGCTGCAACATGGACGGCAGTGACAAAATGAAGCCTCTCGTGATAGGAAAATTCCAGAAACCCAGAGGATTCAAGGGCAATGTAATTCCATGTGATTACGATTTTAATAAAAAGGCATGGATGACTTCAACGGTGTTCATGAGATGGCTTCGCGGCTTTGATGCAAAGATGGGCGCAGCCAACCGAAAAGTTGTTCTCTTTGTCGACAATTGCCCAGCACATCCTGCTGTCGACAACCTCAGGAACATTGAACTGGTGTTCCTGCCAAAGAACACCACCAGTGTGCTTCAGCCTCTGGATCAAGGCATAATACAGCAAGTGAAACTGAAGTTCCGCGAAATGCTCGTGCGGAGCATGGTTTTAAAAATGGAAATTGGCAAAGATGTCAAGAAGTGGGATGTATTTAGAGGGATAGAAGCAATTGTTGCTAGTTGGAGGGCCGTGCAGCCTACAATTATCGCCAACTGCTTCCGACATGCCCACTTTGTCACACCAGTCGACAAAGAGGCTACCGTCCATGTGCCTCTTGCTGCTGCCAACTCTGAAGACCCGGACGACCCGCCGACAATGGATGCCGAACCCCAGCCAGGCCCTTCAACGGAACCGGAGCTGGGCCCTGTGACAGTGTTGACACCTTCCCCTTGCACTGTTACTAGGCCTTGCGACGATCAAATGTGGCAGCATTTGGCCCCAGACTGTACATTTGAGGAATTTGTGAGAGTGGACGATGACGTCGCAGTTTGCGGTGCCCTTGATGATGCCGGAAAATTACAGCAAGACTCCAGTGACGAAGAGGGGGAAGTAGAAATGGAAGAACTCGAAGACGTTCCCACAACGAGAGACGTCCTCAAAGCTGGAGACGTCTATGCATCAATGCTACGACATCATGGTGCAAGTGAGGAGATGTGGTCTCACTTTACAAAATTGAAAGAATTTGTCGAGAAAGCTGCCATTAAGCAGAAACAGACCTCAATTAAGGACTTTTTTAAAAAGTAGGGCAGTTTTAATATAACTTGATTTTTTTTCATTAAATGAGTTTACGTGTATATTTTTTCCCCCTCGTACATTAAAACATTTCTTTGTTGAAGTGAAAGTTAACAGTGTGGAATATGTAACTTAACTTACATGTTCATTAAAACATACGTTGGTGTGTTACGTATGTAGAGCACGTATTAGTGTTTACAACATAATGACCAGCTGTCACGTCAATTACGTTGTTGGATATTATGACTTAACGGGTGAGTTATATTCAGTGCTGGATGTTGCCATTGTATGGGTGATGGTTTTGTAAAAAGGCCTACTTTTATGTTAAACGTTAAGCAGAACTCTTTAAGTTTGCATTGCATTAGTCTACTGCTAAAAAAAATTCTGAATTTACTTGTGTAAATTTTAAAATAAATTAAATTATTTAAAACAATGATGGGGCGGTTGCACTGAATATTTAAAAGATAAATGCTGTTTTATCTAAACAGCACGGTAAAATAAACTATCCCGCTTCTCAAAATCGTAAATTATTTTTGAAGTTAAACAAATTTAACTTATTATCACATCTTTGTTTACCGTATACAACCACGTAATACATCCACCCACTTTTTATTTTGATAAATTAGAGGGGAGATGGTAGGTGGCCAAGAATGTTTTAGATTGCTTTTGTGGGGTATTATGTTTTAAACTGCGGTCCTTGTGGTTCTAGGTCTTGAAACAGCATTGTAGAGCAAAAAGTACAAGTTTGACAAGTCCAGTCTGTGTCACTTATGCCTCTTTTATCCGCTGTCCAGGCAGAATTTATTTTTTACTCTGCTGCCGTGGCTGGTGTAGATTGTGGAGAGCAGATAATACGACCCTTTATTTTTATTTTTACCATGCCAGCTTGCTACTGAGGGGCGCTATCTTTATTTTTATTTTTACCGTGCCAGTTTACTACTGAGGGGATTATAGGCTGTTACCGTACATTGTGCTCTTAGAAGCCAAATTTAAAACACTTTCCACCATTCACTGCAGCATACATTTAACATTATGAAAAAAATTGGTATAAACATATTTACTAAGCCTAAAAACTATTTAAATAAAAAAAAAAACATCGTGGCTAGTTAACCCTACGAACAGAATTACTTTCGCTTTATGGTCATTGATGTTATGGTGAATATTGAATCCATCCAGCCACCCTAAGTGACACTTTTTAAGGTAAAAAAGTTTTTTTTTTTGAAGTGTGAAACATGTTGACAGGGAAACGCTTCGTAGCCATGCGTCACCCACCCGTATTGTTGAACGGAGGGAATGGTGAGTATAGTTCTTTTGCGGTAAATAAATACTTTTATGGTCCTACTAAATGTTTCCATACAAGAAGTTTTTTAAGTTTCGGTGATTTTCCAGCAGAAATACTGTTCTGTGACTTATAAACAAATTGTACCATAACTACATACAGTCTTAACGGTGAGTAGGTGCCGAGGGGTCTTCAAAATGTTTTTATTTTACCGGGAATGGAGTATACAACCTGGCTTTCATCGCACAAAGCAACGGAGTGAGGAAGAGGTGACGAGGGGGGAGGAGGGGGTGGGAAGGGTCGAGGGGATAAGGTTGTACACAGTTTCTCACGCAGAAGGTGGGAGAAGTTAAAATAGGAGGGTGGGGGATGAGAGAGAGAGAGAGAGATAGAGAGCGAGACAGGATGGTTTGTGGAATCTGGGAGGGATGAACCTTGAATGAACAAAGGAAGGAGAGCTGCAGCCAGCCTGTTTGACGAATTTCCCGCGCTCCCACTTACGTCGTACAAGCTACGGCCGTCGTGTTTTAAAAGGAATGTCCGATTTTTTTTGTTCTTCTTATACGAACATTAGAATATGAAAAGCCCTTACAAAATATACGCTGTGCGGTAAATAATATCTTTTTAAAAGCTTTTGTTATGAGTTTTTTTTTTTACAGATTTTGGTTGTACCTAGTGTCAAAATTTCCGATTTTTTTTTACGGTTCTTGAGAATATATTCGTAATCTTGATGCTTCGTAAAATCCGGGGTTCATAAAATTGGGTATTAATAGTATTAATAGTTGGCAGAGGAACAGCAGACTGCAGCAAGCCACCCCCTTCCCTCCCTCAAACCAAGCTAAGACGTATGCTGCCGATGAGTCACTGCAGCCGTATAAAAGCGCTGTTCATTCCAGAGACAAGCTGTGTTCTACATTAGAATATCATCTCTTAAATCCAGCGCATTGAAAATACCATCTTTTTGAAACTTATTAATTTAATAATTTTGACCTTAAAGCTTGCTGCATAGCTATTTAACTACGGAAAGCAAGAAAACGTACATGTAAACTAATCACTAAAAATAAACTGTCTTTTCTTTAGAGGTGGCCTGTAGGGCGACGGACTTGTCATGAAGGTTGAAGTGGGTTTAAAGCAAGCCGACTGGCATTGTGAGTGACAGCATCCTGCCATTGTACGGCTGGTTTCTTGACGAGTAATTGATGGTGGGGGAAGGGGGGGGGGGTCGAAATCAACTGAAAATTTCGGGAAAAATCTATTACGACCCCCCCCCTCTATTACGACCCTATTCCTGGGAACCGTGAGGGGTCGTTTCAGAGAGGTTTCACTGTAGTTCATAGATGTGTGTAACGCTATAACGTGCCTCAGCAGAGATGTGAGAACAGAAAGACGCCATGTTTGTTTCAATTTGTTTTTAAAAATAGGTAGTTAATTGAGTCGTTGACACGTAAGGGGGACTGGTGTATAAAGAACAATTAAAAGAATATTTGTTTAATAGAATTAATGATTGCTTTAAAATTTTCCGTAACAATTTTCGGCATTCTAAAATTTTATGCATTTTGTGCAGTGCTTTGGACTAAGTTCACTGCATCTGCAGCCATCTAGCGTAATGGCTAGTAACTTTCTCTTTTAGGTAAACGGGATTGCTTCGAAGGGGCAAGTTTTTTTTTTTTTTAAAAAGTAAAGTGGTGTATGGATGTGTAGATGTATTTTAGTATTGGCTGGTCAAACAAAATGCTTGTTGACACTTCTAACGTATAATTATTCTGGCCAAATAGAACAAATTGTGTAAGAAATGGCATCAGAAGTGTGGCAGTAAATTATTGTAGACTGTGCAAACAAACTGAATACATATTACATTTTTAATAGGTTGGTGTGTTTACTGTAGCTTGAAACAGTGCTTTTTTGTAGCCAAAACAATAAATAGTTTATTACTTAAAATACCTCGTAAATAATGTGAATAATATTTATTTTATTGTTTAAGTCAGAACCCAGAACCGAGAACCGATTTTTAAGAACCGGTACCGAACCGAGAACCGGGAAAAAACAGGAATTGACCCATCACTACTATAAAGGATTAACATAAATACAAAGGTGAAAAATGCACTAGAGGAAAAAAGCAAGGAAAGGTTGTCTGTGTTGTTTTGTTGCAAAGCCACAGGAACAAAAAAATTGAGGCCATTAATCATCAGTAAACACAAGAGAACTCTTCTCAAATTGTCTGGTGAAAACCAACAATGGTATGAAAAAATAAGAAAAATTCTTCAACTGCACAGCACAGTGTTGATGTTCGACTGGAAAAAAATCAAACTGATGTTTCTGCCACCGAACTGCACATCTCAGTTGTAGTCCCTTGATGAAGACATTACCAAGAATGCTGAAATTCATTTTCGAAAACGCCTTGTTCAGAGGTTTCTCATCAATGTTCGTCTGCCAATTAAGATGATCACAGGGGGATGGTGGAATGTTCAACAAGAAACTATTGCCAACTGCTGGAGAAAGTCTGGCATTGAGAACTGTAACGCTGACGAGCTCACTGCAACTTCATCAGACCAGGATGCAAGCCACAATGCAGCACCAACATGCGAAAGCATGACAAGTACGACAAGAAGTGTCAGCCTCCATGCAGTTTGATGCTGTTTCATTCACAGACCTTGTTTTGACTGTGGACTGATAACACCATCTTCCTGACGGAACGACTTACCGCGGCGGCGCGATAACAAAGACTGACTAGTTGCCGGCACTGCCAGCTAGTGGCGCTACCGCAGCCAGTAGCGCGGGAAGTTCAAACACAGTCTTGATATAAGGAATATCTCAAAGTCCCAACATACTTACACAAATTTAAAAACATCACAAGTCCAAACATACACAAGTCCAAACAGACCTTGTCTCTGTGGGTAATGAAACAGAAACACCACCAGTGTTGACTAAAAATATCATTGTTAGTGTTAGTGAAGTCATTCTATCACAGTCATCAAAAGCTGAATCAGATGATGATTCTGAGTAGCCGCCTGTGACAGCTACGGAAGATATTCTGAGCTTAGAAAAACTGAACAAATTCATCTCTTAACACAAAAAAGGTTCCAGACAAGATCAAGTAATATTTCTATAACAGATTAAAAAAAATTTCAGATAAATAGAAACACCAATATTTTAAATGATGTTGTCCAAATGATAATGTTGGATCTTATAATAAAACTATTTTTGATTTATTTTATGATTTTTCTCTTTGTAATAATGAAACCTAAGTATTTTTCAGTTCTAAGTACTTTCAGCAAACAGTACAAAAACTTGAGGTCCTTGTAAGTACTTAGTACTAAATTATTATTTTAAAAAATATCTTTCTAAAACCTATATGAAATATTATTACATATTTCTTTTGTGATCAATAACCAATAAGCAAAAGCACTTGTTAAATAAAGAACCCAAAATGGATTTGCAACCCACCCATCTCCTTGTCCCAACAGAGGATTAATGTTGGGTGACGAATGGCTCTGAGGCAGTGACGGCTTGGTAGTACTGCCAGGAGCTCTACTGAACTCGTTCATGCCATCCCCATCTTTGTCGACGGACGGTAACTTCCATTGCATCAGCCGCGACTGCTGGGTCTGAAATGACACCTGCGAACACAAAACAAATAATGACTTCACGCAGGTTACATGGAATATAAGAGTTTAAAACAGTGCGTACGATGGAAGCAACCACTTGAGATAAAAAGAAGTCCAAACGTTCATTGTGATTCAAGTCAAAACACTCGAGCTAGGGAGTCATACTCCCATCACAGAAACAAAAATTAAATAGCTTTGATATTTATCACAAAACCAAATTTTTAGACCCAAAATTTAAAACTTTTATGTAAAAATAGTTATTTGTACAAAACTGTAATTGTTAGGTATTTGTATTTGCTTTCAAATTTTTAAGAGTATTATAAAGTTCAAACAAGTTACATTAAAAATGCTCAATTCATAATAATGGATGCTTAGTTATTTATAGGTATTCAAATATACATAAATATTAAATTTAACTTTTTAATGAAATAAATATAAATGTATCGACAACTTGTATATGAAATGATATGATGCCAAGGATGCAGACACCGAAGGGGCAGCACTCGCCTGGGGCTCCTTGCTGATGGACAGGTCGGTGAAGTTGGAGTGCAGCGAGGCCAGGGGGTCGTGGTAGCTGGTCTTGTAGTCGCCGGGCTGTGGGCCCTGGGACATGTGGTGGTGCTGCTGCTGCTGCTTCACGTAGATCGCCTGCTGCGAGGCTATCTGGTTCTGCACACGTCACCGCACCACTCCTTTCCACTGTTCCCAGTCTCAACTTCATTGCAATAAGTTTGATGGACAATTTAATTATTTTAATTCTTTGAAAGTTCACCATCATTGTATTTATTCCCATTATTGTAACATTTTCTTTTTATTCCTATGTTTTAAAGGAGGGTGTATGTATATTTCTTGAGAGGTAATTATTAGATTAATATAGTAAATTTTAGTTTTATTAAGTGTTCTCTATATTATTTCGAATTAATTGTTTTATTAATACATATTACATTTTTAATAGGTTGGTGTGTTTACTGTAGCTTGAAACAGTAAATTGTTGAAGATGTAAGTCTGGATACAGGCTTTTTAGTGCTTTTTTTTATAGCCAAAACAATAAATACTTTATTAATTAAAACACCTCATAAATAATGTGTTAATATTAATAATATTTATTTTATTGTTTCAGTCAGAACCGAGAACCGATTTTTAAGAACCGGTACGGAACCAAGAACCGGAAAAAACAGGAATTGACCCATCACTACCACAGAGAAAAACCAAACCCAATTAATCCAGTTCATTTGCCAATTATTACGAATTAAACTTGTAACTAAATTTTTTAGCATATCACACTACCAAATCTTTTTTGAAGTCAAATCAGCAAAACTACTGTTTATGTTATCTAGTAAGGTATGTAAAAATTGTTATTTTTACAAGACTGAAATGTAGTGCTATTGTTAGGCATTTGTCTATATGAATAAAGTTTGCAAACTTTTAGAATGTTATTATTAAGTTTAAACAAGTTACTGTGTATTTTCGCATAATCGTCACACATTTTATTCTAAAATCAAGTTAGAAAAGTAGGGGTGCGACGATTATGTGAGAAAAAATTTTTCTTTGTTAGATACAGTTATTCATGAAAACAAAATCCATTCATGGAAAGTACATTTATTTAAAAAGTGAAGTTTAAAAGAGTACGCCAAACAGTTTAAATGAATAAGTCATGAAACAAAAAACCTTCAACTTTAAATAGAAAAAACCAAAACTGTGATGTGAACGCAAGCCACTTGAATCTCTGACATGAACACGTAACTATTGTCGTAGTACACACTTGCCACGAAAGAGTGCAGGCCATCAAATGTAGTTAACTTGGTAGATGACAGAGAGTGCGCATTGCATGACTCAGCGAGATACCGATATTCGACTACGTGTGTGCGCTTTATATGGGAAGCAACTAGAGCTGGGCCGATCACCTATTTTGCCGATCATGCCGATGCCGATCATCTGCTGCCGATCTTGCCGATCTTCTGAGCCGATTAGAGCCTTTCAAGTACCTCTGATTACACGTTGCTTTTGACAGATCACTATAAACGGTGAAATATTCCCAGACAAAACTACTTTTCATTGACATGATTACTTAAAAATCACGACATAAATTTCACGGACTAGCGATTATACAGATAAGCCCGGAAGGTCTTGTCAAGCTTCTCAGACACCAGCGTGCAGCTGGGTTAAGGCCAAGGTCATGTGACGTAACATCTCCCGAGGCTTACTGCGCCTTGGCAGCAGATGGATAAAAATAGTAAACTCCCCATTATTCGTGTTCATTGGGACCCGCCGATGCCCGGATAATTGAAATTCTGTAAAAAAATAATAATAATAAACCCGGATAATCGGTTAACGGTAAGGGCCGCCTTCGAATTGTTGTCTCGGCTTAAAAAAATACGGCACTGCCTAGCCATTAGTTCACTGTCATTTACAGCAGCCGAAGAGAGAAAGATAAGATCGTGCTGACCTTGTACACATAAATTTTGGGTAGCTCCCCACCCCCCTCCAGACCTTCGACCAGCCGAATGCCAGACAGACACGTCACTCGCCAGGCGCCTGCCGTGCGTTGGCGGGCGGAAAGTAACTCAGCAGCACGTGAAACAACATTCGAACAAACGGGAGACCGGAAGCAGAAGTCAGGACATCTCCCTCAAGTTTAAAGAGTGACAAATGTGACAGTTGAAAGGGTTGGGGGGGGGGGGGGGGCGACACAAAGGGTCGGTACAAACAGCGTTGCAGATTTTGGCGGCCCACGCGATGGCTTGCATTGTTTGCTGGCCGCCGGCCCGCGTGACGTTAATTTTAAGCGCTGACAATTTTAGCTTCTCTTTTTTTTTCTGCACTTTTAAATCGTCCCGGATTATCTGATTCCCGTATTAGCGCGTCACGGATTAACGAGGTTCTACTGTGGGAAACAAAACTCTTCATCAACCAGGTTTTTATACAAAAGAAAGTTAAGCTCTATTTCCCGCTAAACAGGATAAGAATATTAATTTCGCTAAACAAAACTTTCAATAGGCCATATTTAGCGAGAAAAAACTAAATAGATGAATTCCCGAAGAGTAGTGGTTTACTAACCACAAAACTACTAGCGCCATTAATCCGCACGAATTCCGTCGCGCGACGCGCGTCACTCTAATCTCTGGCGTCACATAACCAACCTAAACAACAGTCGCCATTCGCCATTCCGGTAATATTAACTGTAATGGGTAAACAAATACATAGTTTTCGGTTCGTAAATGATAAATGACTTTGCAAATAGTATAATGGAAAATTATTTTACCGAAAGTACCGTAAATATACATGGAAATTGATACTTAGGTATGTAACTGTTCAATGTTTTTAAAACTTACGGTATTTGTTTACTTTATTGGTATATTTTTTTCGTGTGTGGTTAGTTTTAAATTATTAAATCCTATTATTTTTCGATGAATAATTAAATTTTCTTCCCGAAAAGTACCGTAAACAAACATGGAAAGTTGTTAGGTATAGGTAGGGCCTGGAATTTTTCGCGATCGCGAATTTTGCGAAAATTCGCGCGAATTTCGCATGAAAACGCGAAAAGTAAGTACATTGGCGAAAACCACAACATTTCTATATTACACTGCGAATATATCCCCGAAAAGTACCATTACAGTAGAATCCCGCCGATGCGAGCCCCCTCTGATGCGTCCATTCCGTTTATATGACCGTTTTTTGAGAAAACATGAAAAATTTGAGCAGAGAAAGTCGAAAATTTGAGTAAAATCGGCTGAAAAACAAGTCTGTTACACATTGTTGGGCTCTATGTGTTCACGTTTATCTTGGCGAGAGCTGTACTGTAAGCAGCCAGGCATACAAAAGACGTCTAAAAATAGATACCTCCCCTCTAGACTGGCCACGCGGCAGTGTCTAGACGAGCTCGGCGCCTCCACTATCGCAGGAAAAGCCGTCTCAGCTGTCATGTTAGATGTTATCTTACCCGCCCGGCGGCTTGACGTCATACGTGACGTGATGCGACGCTTACCTCTCCCATCCCCTGATAATTCTTCAAGGCTCATCCCTCCCAGAGCCACAAACCATGTAAAAACAACCCCCCCCCCCCCCCCTTTTTTTAACAGCTAAAATTTCAACACATTCCCTCCCTTATTTCAACCTTCTGCGTGAGAAACTGTCAGCGTGTTTTTTTTCTCTTTTTTTTTTACGCTGCGAAGGGACATGGAAAAGATAATTGCTTGAGCTGTCAAAATAAACATCGCTGACGGCAAGGGCGGGAGCGCATCCTGTCGGTCTGTCGCTGTGATTATCTACTCCGAAAACATGTCACAGCATTTCAGGATAGCATTGTTCTTATTTCTTTCGTTTATAGCCGAATGTTTTCTACTTGATCCACACAAGGTTAAAGTATCCTTTAACCCAAGTCTTGTGTTTCAGCATAATTACCTTATTTTTACATAAGCCGTGTTCGTGTATGGTTTTGATGCTCAAAATTGATCTAAGTTTCTTCTCATTTGTGCACTGGGGTTTGTTCAAGTGGCAACCCCGTGTTCCTCCACTCCATTAAATACGAGCATATCAGTATCAGAAACATGGGTTTTATTGTACTGACAATAGCACAGTGATGTGCAAATTTTGCAACTGTAAAGTTTCATGGGATAGAAAAGATTTCATTGACAAACACCTAAAGTCGGCTAAGCATGTGGCATTGGCAGCCAAAAAAAAAAAAAAAAAAAAAAAAAAAAAAAAAAAAAAAAAAATATTAGTTGCAAACATCTATAGCAACGTGTCTGTTTTGTGTAACTGTTTTGGATTTAATTGGCTGTTATTATGCATATTAGCCTATTCCTAGTATACATGGATTGTTTACTAAATATGTAAACTATTATATTCAATAACTGCACAATTTAGTCAACATTTAAAATACCGGTAAAATTTCCATTGCATAACGAAAATACCGACTTTAAACCACCGCTTTTCTAATTTGAAAGTACCGCTTTTTGCATATTGAAAACACCGAAAATTTCCAGGCCCTAGGTATAGGTAATTATTCAATGTTATAAGTTTGCAGTAGGAGACCAATGATCAGCTCAAATAATCGGCTACGTTTTGCCGATCATTATGATCGGCAAAATTAACAAAATCGGCCGATTATTACGATCGGGGATCCGCATCGGCCCAGCTCTAGAAGCAACATAACCAAACATGAATGATGCACCAAGCGCTTTCTAAATTATTGTAAGTAGTACATCGCAAAGACGCAAACGAACAGATAAAGGTAAATACGTACATAATGAAAATTTACACATCATACAAATTTTTTACTATCTTGTATTTAAAAAACTAATTTCACAATAATACATGCTAAATTATAAAATAATAGATGCCAATTATTAAGAGAAAAAAAGGATGTTAATATTTCCAGCCCATAACTATTCTTCACAGGAAAATTATACAAAATGAGTCATCATTAAAATGACCATCAACTGCTTTCAGCCTGAGTCCAAATCAGCTAAGTAAAATGCCATCAAAATTCTCAATCACTCCCCATTCTTATTTCTTCGCACTATTCTAGTCTTCACTCTCATGCACTCTAATTATATGCTCTTCCCACCACAATAGTAACTAAACATAAAATAGTAATTGAGTACACAATAAACACTTTGTAAATAAGAACATAAAGCAAGAACTAAGATATTAAAATCTTAAAAAACAAAATAATTTATTTAACAATGCCAACTAAACCAGGTTCTTATAACTGCCAACATAAAACATAATTTAGGCTTCAATTATATCCTTAAATGACTTTATATTATGCTAGGGTCTCCTAATACACACCATAATCATTCCTTCTCCACTTTCTCTCACAGAGGTGAATTAATATGCCGACCTCACTGTCATTGTAAACCGAAAAGCATTAAACAATTTAAGATGTCCAATAAGATTAAAATCTGACATTTGACTTATAAAAGTATTAAAAATATGTTTATTTTTTCTCTTCTGATTAGCAAGTCACTGCCATTGTGAACCGACAAGAATTGTGAGAGCACCGAAGGTGGAGGGCGAACCTGCAGGTTGTTGATCTGCTGCTTGGTCTTGGTGATCTGCACCGACACCTGCAGCACGGCGTTGGAGTTGCTCTTGGCGGGCTGCGCGTGGATCACCGCCTGCTGCTGCAGCAGCTGCTGGAGCACCTTGATCTGCTGCAGCAGCTGGTTCAGTAGGATCAGGGTCTGGGGCGCCAGCGGCTGGTTCAGGATCTGCCGGCCACACGTCACTCACCGCCTCTGCCGTCCGGTCCACTCGTGGACTCTTTGACTTCACGGGGGAGGGGCGTTGCGACTTGCAAACAGAACTCTCAAACCCACCTGCTGCGCAGAATGCCACGTGTAGGGACACCTGTATTTCGCGATTTCATTTCACGTCAAGGTATTTCACAAAAAACACTGTAGCTTTTTCTAAAGAGTCGTGGCCAATTGTGAGGGTGCAGCAGTACGGTGACCACATTCTCATTGGCCCCGTCAAGAGCGGGACGACACCTCTCACCGACCTCAGCCAATAACCACAGGAGAAAAGCTACAGTATTTTGTGAAATACCTAGTCACAAAATGAATTCGCGAAATACAGGTGTCCCTAGCCATGTGCTACTCCAACAAGCACTATTATTTCATTGATAAATTTAATGCAGTAATTTGCGCACAAAAACTTAATGCATTGAGCCTTGGGCATAAATAACTTTAACATTTGTAAATCTTTAACAAAGTTTTTTTTTATTTAAAGAATAAAAAAAGACCGTACATGTGTACAAAATAGACCAATAGAAAACACACACACACCAGCTTGATGTTAAATAATTAAGAACAAGAATTTATGATTAAATTTTTAAGGGCAATTTAGCTTTCAAAAAAAAAAAAAAAAAAAAGGAAATCCGAAAGGAAACACTTGATTACACTCCTAAATAATTGCTGGACAACCGCCTGACAAAAACTTTGGTAACTGATTGCTGTTGCACGTTAATCCTGTCATGTTTACAAGGTACACAAAAGCACTAAGAATTTAACAGCGGGACCAAAATATAATGAAACTTTTATGCCAGAATTTTAATCCTATCTTGACGCCCTGAAATAATGTTGCGACGATTATGCGATAAAGCACGGTAGTTGGTTCAGTCTCATCTTCCAATTTTATTACCCACACAATACATTTTACATTTCTGCAACTTATCATTAGGTAAAGAAGGCAACATTCAGACTATTGTTCTACCTCACTGCAAAGACACACCTGCACGATCATTTTAAAATTACACATAAATGGATTTTTTTTTTGACGTAGTAAAATATTTAAGTGATCTTCACCTTCGACATTGTCTTAAGAGTTAGATGTTACCATTTGATTTAAGTGATCTTCACCTTCGACATTGTCTTTAAGAGTTAGATGTTACTATTTGATTTAAGCGATCTTCACGATGTTACTAGGAATCGGAACGGAAAAGGAGACCTGGTGGTTGAGGTAGCCGGCCTGCACGGCCATCTGTATCTGCTGCACGAGCATGCGCAGCTGCGCGGTGGAGGGCTGGTTCTGGGGCCCGCGCGAGCCCTGCGCGAACTGCTGCTGGTGGGCGGGCGGCTGCTGCGGCGGCGGCTGCTGGGTCAGGATCTTCTGCACGATGGCCGGGCTCATGCTGTTGATGCTGGCCAGGCTGGGGTTGCCCGCGCCCAGGTTGGTCATGAGGCCGGGAGTGCTGCTGACGCCCGGCCCGCCCTGTCGCACACAGTCCACAACCTGCTCCAACAATACCATTCACATACAGTGTCTTTATACACATCACAGGAGTCCAAGAAATTCATGCAAAATACAGTGTTCCACCAAAGAATTTTTTGTATCTGCAACAGAAACATGTTTGACCCATACGAAAATGTAATACAATAGAAAAAACTTGCAGGCTTTAACTAGACTTATAGAAACCAGTAATTTTTATTAGAATTAAAACCATTCATGATAAAATATTTTTTAAATTAAATTTAAACATAAAGTGAAAATTTCATGACAACATAAAAACCTATCCATGGATTTTCTTAAACCAGTAAAATATTCAGCTTGAGAATTGTTTTGTAGCCGATACTCAAAGATAAAAATAAAAAACCATTTTCATAATAAGTTTTAATTACAATCACTGATTTTTTATACATAAAAAGGAGTTACATATAATGTTGCAGAAAGCAATTCCAAATTTCTGTTTAAAATCTTCTTGGCTTCACACATTTTATTTTATTTTAATATTTTTTTTAATGAATGAGTTTTAATTGCTGTTTCTATGGGTTACTAATCATCTAAAAAATATTTGGGTTGTAATGTGAAATAAAATCATTTTTTTCTAATATTCACAGACCCCTAGCTTCAACATGATCTGCTACCACCACCACTAACCACCAGTACTTACAGGAGGAGCAAAAGGCATCTGCTGTGCGACGGGGTTGAATCTCTGGCCTGGGAATCCTGAACTAGGATGGTTCGAGGTGAGGTCGAAGGGCGAGTGGTCCTCATGCCTACGCCACTCTACGTTCAGCCTGCCTGCCGTTAGAAGTTCTTGGGCATCGTCAAAGTTCATGTTGGAACTACGTAAAGCACTTTCCACATCTTCTTTCTAAAAAATAAAACAATAAAATTGGCCAATCTCTGTGAATAACTACCTATAAGAAGCATCGACATTGATGCAAAATACACACGTAATAGTAAAATAACATAAGATTAAAGCTACAGTGTAACACAAGAAAATATAAAATGTGAAGCTTAAAATTATGAAATATTGGCACTTGACAGAAAAAGGATACTTTAGCCCTAAGTCACCAACTGGAAAAACTGAAACAGTTACACAACTATAATTTCTATTATTATTATTTATTCCTTTTAAAATAAATAATCAAGTGAAACTATTTTTTTTTAACAAGATACTTTAAAGAAAAAATAGAGGTTTGTTAGGGTTGCATAAATGCTATCGCAGCATGTCTACACAAATCAGTTAATAAAATTTCCCTGACTTTCAATGAGCAAACAAATCAATTTATCTTTTTTTTTCAACAAAATTTATCCATTTTGCAAATTTTCTGAACAAAATAAAAATATTCAGCCTTCACCATAGCTGTCCAAGTTAAAACAGAACCGTGCATATGCCAATTTATAGTGAGAGACCCAGCATTAACACAAACTGATAAAAGAAAAAAAAAAGGGGGGGGGGGATAAATTCTTAGTCTGGAGCATGGCATTTTCCCTTTAAATTACTATCAATGAGGTATTTCTAAGCAATTTCCAGATTTTCGTAAATTCCCTCACTTTTCCAGAGCATTTCAAAATAACCTGACTTCGTAAGCAAAGGTCGATTACGTCGAGTTGTTAATTCCATCTTCTTGCCATTACTAAAATTACGGGATTTTCACTGAAAATTCATCAATATAACTTACTCTCTTGTATTAGTAGTTGGTTTGCAAATTAATTTTTAACCAGAAATTTACTGAATATTTATTTTCTGTTTAACAGTTAAGTCACGCAAATGAAAATAATTATGAATGCTTGCATGAAGTTTTGCTGCTATAAGTTTATCTTAAGAAAACAAATTACAGTCAAACCTCATTAATACGAATCCGCTTAGTACGAAATGCCCGTTTATGCGAAGTACTTTCACAGTCCCGGAAAATAAAGTATGATTTCCTATGTTATTCAGTACTTTTAATACGAAATACGGTTAATATGAATTACGAAGTTGTTTTGATCACTCAAGTAGCTGTTAACGTGTATAAGTAAATGGTTAATACGAATTTCACCGCCGAAGTCTAAAGTAAATCGTCTTCATAACCGTCAATGTAAACAAACGTTTCTCCAAAGATACATGTATGTATCCTACAGCGCAAAATGGTCGAAAAACAAGATGAAAAGTTCAACTCTAGTGGCGATGTTAGTAACTAAACTAGAAAAGATGCCATGTTGTAAACGGAAAACGAAAAGGAAAGAACTCTATACCTTATTAATATTAGTCGTCGGAAGTGTACATACGTAGAAGTTTAAACAAACTATGGAAAAAAAGTTCTGATATTTTCCATTGTTCACGCACGTGTATCTTAACCTCAATTTTAAGTGTTTGTTTTGTAATATGACTGCGAAACGTAAACGCAACGAACTTACATTGCAAGTTAAAGTTAAAATTATCGAAGAAGTAGACAATAGAGAGAGAATGAAAACTGAAATTGCGAGAGAATTTAACATCCGCAATCGTCGGTGTCGACAATACTAAAAAATCGTGAAAAGATTGAATCGGCTTTTGCAAGTTCGTGCAGATTATTAACAAGAAAAAGAATGCGAGGCCCAAAACATCAAGAGATGGAAGCTACCTTGTTGCAGTGGTTTTAAGAAATGCGTGCAGCAAACTTGCCAATTTCTGGACCTATGATTCAGAAGAAGGCAGATTACCTAGCATTGAGGTTAGGAATTTCAGACTTCAAGTTCAGCAATGGTTGGCTACAACGGTTTAAGGATCGCAACAATCTTGTTGGCAAAACTATGTGTAGGGAGTCGGCAGCAGTAGATATGATCAAAGTTAAATGTAGTAAACAATGCCTATAAGAAAAAGATAGTGCAAACCAGAATTAATGCTTTTTTTTAAACCAAATGTTTGAATTTAAAATGTGTCATGAATGCAAGTTTATTGAAGTTTGTATTATGATTTATTCTGTAAGTGTTGCATTGTGTTTGTTTTATTCAGTGTTTACATATTCGTCATGCATGTAGTGAAGCCAGCTTATATGTACTACCAAAGGTGTGTATAATTTTCTTTATAATTCTAAATATAGGCATTTAAAGTTCAATCAATTTTTTTTGTCATGATATCCCAATAGTTTGGTTAATACAAACCCTCGTTATTACAAGTGCTAAAATATGGTCCCTTCAGGTTTGTAATAATGAGGTTTCACTGTACAAGAGAGCTATCCCAGTGAGTGAGGCTAAGTTTAAAACTGCCTAATTAAAAAAATTCCATCAATTTTAAATATGATTGTGAACAAATGATGTTCACAGTAAATTGCAAAAAGCAGAAGCTATTTATAAATTAGATACAGTAGAACCCCGATTTTGCGAACACGGATTTAACGAAAACAGCGATTTAACGTAAAGGTTTTCAGGAACCATCAAAAAAAACACCAATTTATTAAAATAATAATATAGATTTCCAAAAAATGAAAGTAAATAGTAATGGAATCTTATTAAAAATTACACTTTGTGGTGTCAGTAATAGAATGGAGGTACTATATATTAATATGTGCCTTTGCATCATCTGTCCAAATACGAAAAAATTAAAAAAGTTGTTCAAATTGCTTAAAAACTGCGGGCGCTGTAACTGAATTGCGTAGGTGCGTGCCATTGCGCGCGCCTGGATAGATAGGCTGTCCGCGACACATGACGTCATGAAGGGTTTCTTTGTCCGCATCCCCCTCCCCCTCTTCTATGCCTGGCTTGACTCACCACGTTATCTTCCAAACACGCCCGCATAGTAACAGTGCTAGCCAATAATCACACGTTTCCAAATATTCCCTTTCCCATCCTCCAGGTTTTTTCAACTTGTGACCACGTCACACCAATACGCCATTATCATTATTCTCTAGAGGTGTAAAAGTAACGAAAAAAAGCATCCCCGTATGTATTCGTTACTATAACAATTAGTACTCGTTACTATCGTATCACGTTACATTACTCGTTACTTCTGATACCGCATAACATGCTATGTTATGTTGCAGCAACGAATCGAGTCGTATTGCGTACGCGTACAGTATGACGTCGCGTAAATAATAATAAATAGAATATAAACAATTAACAATATTTGATTATTAACAGTTTTTGTTAACCAAGAAACAATTAAATCTCATTAGAGCGGCTTTTTTATACTATCTCTTTTAAGATAAGAACAAAAAAAACGTGAAAATACGCGATAATAAAAACATATTTCAAATATGTAAACAATACTTTCTTACGTTGTTTCTGTTCCAATCTCAAACTTTGTCTACACACACAATACCTTTAATAAACAGTAAAAAACTTTAACGACGAATTTCCAAATTATACTTTACTTAATAAACAAACATCGTTCTTTGTAACGCAAATTCATTAAATATGCGCGCGCATGCGTAAAACATACGAAAAATGCGAGTAACGAGATGCAGCCGTGTGTAACGTTTCGTTACTCGTTACTAGATGGCGCACCTGTTACTCGGTACCGAATACATACGGTTTGCTACAGCTTTATTATTCTCAGTAAGAGCTTTGTGCGCGGTGTTTAGTTTTTGGACGTTTTTTATAAGTGCTGCGCAGCTCAGCGAACAAAGAGAGTCAGCCGGCGGCTACGCCGCGCCGTAATAGCAGCTGACCGAGTACAATGACCTTTCTCCGCGTACGGCGTGCTATTGACGGAAATTTTCCATCAATTTGCGGCTAATTTTTTTATTTTTTATTTTTTACTGTGACGCAATGTGTATGTAGCTCGTATTTGTTATAAACGCTGCAGGTTGCGACTGTATTTTAATACACTTTAACGTATTTCTTACACTTTACATATTTTTAAACTTTTATTTTATGCCTCATTTTTCACGGGGTATGAAAATCTGTATGTACGACCGAGGTGTGTGTACGTACGAACCGGGGGCCGTACAAGCGAGATTAAAAGACTTTGAAGATGTAAAGTTGACGAAGTCTGAGATAGCACGGCAGCACAAGATATCAGCGTCGACCCTGTCTACGATATGGAAACGGTAGGGACGCGATTATGAGTGCGGGGGTCATTGAAAATCGGAAAATCGGATTTAACGAAACATCGATTTAGAGTAAACATTTTCGGTAACCATAGCACTTCGTTAAATCGGGGCTCTACTGTACTTTAAAAGGATTTTTCACATTAAAGTGTATATTTTCAGATACCTAGATGTTACCTTAGTAACGGTTCAGTACGAAGAACTTTCATTATTAACTACCAAAACTAGGGTTTTCAGGGTTTTTTTTAAACGAGATTTTACTTCACAAGTGTATAGTAAGACCACTATGCATTTACTTTCTCTTTGTTTTGTGAAGACTAACTTTAGTTGTACACCTGAAAAATTTGCTATGGTAAACTAAAAAAACCCTAACAATTCCAGAGGAGAAATTGTTTACAGTAATGGTAAATGTACAAGCTACATGGAGGCTGCATTGCGAACACTTACCTTATATCCTCTGTCAACAAGAATGCGAAACTGCTTGCTAGCCCACAACAAATCCTTTGACAAAGGTTTGTGGCCCTGTTCAGAAGGAAATATTTCATTAACATTAACAACCATTCTGATCACAAAAACCAAATGACTATTTTATTTGTGTAACTGTAGCAAAATTTAAATGATACATTAACAACTTAAAAAAAACTGATTTATTTATTTATTAAATAATTTTAATTGTCACATGCCCATGAACAGCCAAGAGCTTCATTGGTAGGCACAACACAAAGATACAAGACATAGACATGACTGGTCGCTGCAAGTAAACCCCACCACCACCACCCTTGTTGTATCAAGAGCGCGAAAGCACTACCTGAGATGGGAATCACTGCAGGCATGCACATCCGCAAATGGCAAACACACGTAATGTGAGAGCCACACACTTGCAGCGACAAAAACAGTAACAGGACAAATACAAAAACATAAAGGATATAAAATTACACACAACATATACAATTAGTATAACACAGGAGTAAAATATTTACAATGATAAAAGCAATAGACAGTTAAAAGAATGAATTCCCAATGAATATGAACAAATCAAAATCAAATTTTAAAACCAGGAATAAAAGTATAAATTAAAGTGAAAACGGTCACAGATGAAGACGCACGCACAGGCAACGTACACACCTGCTTGGGCGGCGGGCCCCAAGTCTGCAGCGAGTCGTCCTCCACCCAGCCGGGGTTCATGGAGGTGTTGGGTTTGGGCCCCCCCACCCACGCGGTCGGAGTCAGCGGGTTCTCGTTCCAAGAGCCGACGCCCACGTTGACGCCACTCTTGGGGTCGTCGGTCCAGCCGGCACCGACCGCCTCGTGGGGCCCCTCGCCCCAGGAGCCGTTCCTGCACACAGCACACGCTGCCACTGCCGCGGACAGTAGGGCAAAGGGCGGAGAGACCGGTTTCAAACATGTCAGACTTATAAGAGAACCAACATACATTATTCATTATCTTAAAAATTATTTTAAAAATGTAATTATAAAGTTCTAACTAGCAATACTAACAAAGAATATTTCAAATAACCAATTAGTTACCAAACAATTAACATCTCTCAGAATAAAATTTATGACATTATAAAATATCAAATTTACAACATAAGAAGATAAATTAAATAAATAACCTCAAAAGAGACTAGACCTAAACCTGAAAACAGACTCCATGCAATCAAACAATCAAGAGATTTTAAAATAATGTCTTAAATATCCATTAATATATTAATTTATCTTTGAAAATTTTCGTTGTTTTGAGGTGTAGAGTAGATGACACGTGAATATGCAAACTGGAATGAACCGAAGCATCTTAGGTAGTAGTACCTGGGAGGGTGTCCCCACAACGGGCCATCTGCCTTAATATTCCCAGGGGCGTTGCCTGGCAACCGGCTCTGAGGCATTCCCGGAGGACACTGCAGGCCACCTCGACCCATGTTGGACGAGGGCATCTCCTTCCAGTGTGAGACCTTGCCTACAATATCAAACAATTATCAATTCACTGCGCTTTAGCATCATTCAAAAAAATTGTTAGTCTTTTAGTAATCACAATCAAAACTTAAAAGTGGACAAATTCCTTTTACGATTTCATATTTAAATTTGTGGTTGACTATTTTATATTTCATTATATAAATATGAACTACATTTCAAAAAGCTTATCTAAGTTTTAACCAAGTAGATAATATGGTGAATTTTAAATTGATGAATAACTTTTCTGCAATTTAAAAAATTATTGTTGCCAGACTTTGTAAGGCTTTTTAGAATCAAATGACATCTGAGTCATTAACAGCCTGAATGAGTGAACGACTTGATGCTCGCCTCCTAGTCTGGCCTGCTGCTGCGAAGGGTTGCCCCAGAGCGAAGTCCCGTCGTCGTAGTTGGGAATGCTGCGCCTCTGGGCTGGTGGAGACGGCTCCTCCCAGCCGGACGGCTTGGGACCCGTCCCCGACATACCCATGTCCTTGGGCGGAGGGCCCGTCCACTGGTTGACGGCGGCGCCCGGCCCCACCAGCTTCCCGGGGGGCTGGTTCGGCTGGTGGTGGGGACCGTGGTGGTGCGGCGGCTGGGGAGGCTGCCCCCACATCGCTCCGTCCGCAACGCTGGGGTTCAGGCGCCCGCTGATGCGCGGGTCCCCTCGGATCATGGGGTCCGTCCCGCGCATGTCGCCCATGCTGCGCATGTCCCTGGGGTCTCCCCGCATGCCGTCCACCACTCCGCGCATGTGGTCACGGGGGTCCAGCATGCCACTCCCTGTTCACAACACCGTCCCTCACAGTCTGGCACACACACGCGCTGCATCACGGCCATCAGCGGTCGAGCAGTTCACTTGCCTCGCAACTCCCGAGGATCGTTGGTGCCACGCATGTCGCGCGGGTCCAAGGAGCCCATGTTCCGAGGGTCCCCCCGGGGATCCGTCCGCGGATCACCCCAATTAGAGGCGACGTTCGCGGTCCCTCCGACCCAGTCGTTCTCTTTCTTGGGCACTTGGAACAAAAAGAGCAGGGTCTTACATGTGGCAGGCCTGGTCGGGGACACCACGAACAACGAAAGAATGGTCTGCGGTCACACCTCCCCACATTCCACCAGCGGCAGGCGTGGGGTTTGCACCCCACTGGCCGGCAGGCGCTGCCGGGCCCACGTTAGAAGGAACGCCTTTCCACACATTAGAGCTCTCTGCGATGTCGTCGTCCTCGCCCCACGTGCCACCAATGTTGGTAGTGGGGGTGTGACCCCATGGGGTTTTCTGGGTTTGGGTGGGTGGAGGCTGGCCACCATTTCGTAAGTTCGCCTCCCAAAGGTCCGTTCCTGAACAAAATAGTTGTGTTCCAACTCAAAACCAAAACACAAAAAAAAAATTTCTAGTGGTCCACCGATGTAGATATATATGCTATTACAGACATCAATTGCAAAAATTTATACCCACCCTATGAAGTAACATTCTAATTTGTTCCAAGAAAACAGAACGCTAATTAAATATGTTTTTTTCCATAAGTGTGTATGTTCATCAAGATAACATTGTTTTCAAATCAGTTAAGTGTGCTAGTTGACAAAAAATTTTAATCAAGACACTACTCCCATTAAAATTAATTTACAGTACATATTATATGTTTCTAAATACATTTTAAGTACATTCAAATAAATAATGAGAAATATTTTGAGATTAAAAACATTAAAATTAAATTTTAAAAAAAACTTCATGGACTACTTTTTTTTTTTTTTTTTTTAATTTTTGAATACAAATTGTTTATTATTCATATTTTATTCAACATTGAATACTATTACATTGGTATAACTAATATCCATTTTCTTACAAATATATGACATAACATACCTTGAGAGTTTATTGAATACCAACATTCTCTGTTGAGGTTAATTCATTTGAGAAATATATATATATATATATATATATATATATATATATATATATATATATATATATATATATATATATAT
This sequence comes from Bacillus rossius redtenbacheri, assembly GCF_032445375.1. NCBI lineage: Eukaryota > Metazoa > Arthropoda > Insecta > Phasmatodea > Bacillidae > Bacillus > Bacillus rossius. The sequence continues at coordinate 9,467,295 of NC_086330.1, forward strand.
ATACACACACATACATACACACACACACACACCTATACCCACATCCTTTATGTTTTAATGTGACTTTATAATCAAAATCATATACAATAAAACTACATTTTAAACATGCAACAAGTACTTAAAGACTTTTTCACTACCGTTTCACTAAACAGTAGCTGCAAAATTGTGAGAATGACTCAAAAAAGTGCTTATTTGTACCATTTCAAACTCGAAAATCAACAGTTATTTGTATTCATTCTGTCACATCTCAGTAGTGGGAAATAATAAATAAAATTAAAGTCAACAACCATGGACTGTAACACACAAAATATGGACACTCCATTGCAATGGCAATTAAAAGAAGTGGTAGCCATATAGATACAACTGTGTATAAATCAATAGTCACAACTGATCTGACAACTTGCAACACAGTAGCAGCTTACGTGCTGCATGTATCTATGATGAAATAAACAATGTTGCTCATAAAACCAAATAAAATAAATATAAATTATGGTTTTGGATCCCAGATGAAATTAGCAGAAATTGTGTTATCAATTATTTTTTAGCTTTCTCATATAGTACCTGAGCAACACATTATACATCATAATTTAAAATCATCTGTAGTCAAATTGGTGCACCACTATTGAATGCCAGCAGCAAGAAAAAAATTACTTTTGAATGCTAGCCAGACAAAAAAAAAAGGCATACTCAAAGCGAGCTGCCAGCACAAAGTCCATTTACAATTGTTTATTGCAAAAATGAATTAAATTTTTTGTTTAAGTAATAACTTGACCTACAAACCAATTTCCCTATACTATATACAGAAAAGTGATTTAAAAATTTTTATTTGAAGATTAATTTATTTCAGTAGAAAGATGCCTATTCATAGAATATTAAAAACTTATAAAAAAAAATTTTGTTGCGAGCTTCGGTAAATCATAGCTAAAAAAATTATGCCTAGCTTTAGAAAGCTGCTCCACTGAAGCTTATTTTAAATGTCTTTTTTCTGCCAAAAGAAAACAAAAATATTGAATACTGCATAATTTTTAGCAGAAGATATCAAGAGAAATTAACTTAAGCTTAATATTATAAAATGTAAATTTATTTCAGTAAAAGTATTTCTAGAATAAAAATCATATCAAAAGATAAATTTAAGATTACGTACTATAGTTGCAAGATATCCATTATGACAAAATGAGAACTACATGGGTGAGAGGTTCAGCTTGCTGTTAAATCAGAGAAAATGTGTGCACTTTTCTGGATTTACCGTGTTTTCTCACATAATCGTTGCACATTTTATTCTAAAATCAAGTTTGAAAAGTAGGGGTGTGACAATTATACGGAAAAAAATATTTTTTTAACGTAAAGTTATTCATAAAAACAAAACCCGTTCATGGAAAGTACGTTTATTAAAAAAAAAAAAAAAAAAGGTGGAGTATACAAGAGCATGACAAAAAATTTATATAATAATTCATTAAACAAAAACCTTTCTTGAAATTTAAATAGAAAAACCAAACTGTAAAGCGAATGCAAGCCACTTGAATCTGTGACGTGAACTAACGCGTAACTGTCATAGTATACGCTTGCCACTAAAGAGTGCGGGCCATCAAATGTAGTTAACTCTGCACCTGACAAAGCGCGCGATGCATGCAATCTGCGAGATATCAATATTCGATTACGTGCGCGGGCTCTATACGGGAAACAACATGACCAACACGAATGATGCCAACTAGCACTGGCTACATGTTTACAAAGCGATACACCGCGGCGACGCAGACGATCAAATAAAGGAAATAACGTTTAAAAATGTCTTTATAAGAAAATTTACACGTCAGACAACTTGATATTTTTCCGTTAATTAAATAAGTGATAATGTCCGAATAAATATTAGCATTCTACTTTAAAATACATTGTTTTATACGGAAAAGATACCTACACAAAGCGCTCTGCATCTAATAGCGGGACCAAAAACATCATGCGACGTTTATGCGAGAAGTTTTTTCATCCCAATTTTGACGGCCAAAAATATAGGGGCAAAGATCATGCGTATGCGACGATTATGCGATAAAAGAAGGTATACTAAATTGTATTAAACTTGTAGAATAAATTTGTAGGACAAAATTTAAAAAAAAAAAAAGTAATTTTCTTTAATCCAAATCTCAAATTAGAATCCCAAAGAGTACTTCAAATAAACTCATTGAATCTAAATCTAGGTGAAAATTTTAACTATGGTGTTGAAACAGTCAACTCTTTAAACGTTTATTTCAGAAACTAAGTTTCCACAATCAATTTATATTTTTAATTTATTTATATGATTACATTTTAAAAGTACGAAGTTCTTGGTGAATAGTATTAGGGCAGGTATGAAGAAAAATTTTCCTAGTAAAATTTAGAGGATAACAATGTTGAATTTCTTAAATTACTTTATTTTCTTCAATATTTTTCATTAAAACCGTTTCATTTATACCACTTTAGACCACTGTCTCCTGAACCTCCACTTGGTTAAAAACCTACATGCTCTGCCTGTAAACTGAGTCAGGTAGTTTCGTGTGATTTACAGGAACAAAAAATTGTTCACTAATACAGCTTTTATCATTTAAATTAACTGAGATCTAAATCATACCCAGTTAAATACTACTCTAAAATTAAAAATGTTAAGTAGATAATTCCTATTCCGTGGGAAATGCCCAAATGTACTATAAATCTATACTATAAAATAAATGGGAAACAACCATTCTATGGAGAATCCTCCAACTGTAGGGAGATACCTATCCTTTCTGTGGTTTAGACCAAATAAGATGTGCAGATTTGCTGGACTTCCAATTCTTTGATGTTATAATTTTTGAAGGTTCAAACATGAGTGACGGAATTTATGGATTTAATTTGAACGTGCTGAGAAACAAAATAACTTACATATTAAAAAAAGGCAGGTTTAAACCTAAATAACCTGGTTATAACAAAAAAAATATCCAGGTTTAGTTTTTTTTTAAAAAAAACCTTTTTTTTTTTCCAACCATGCATATGCTACTACAGTCCAGAACTTCCTGAACCACTGCAATCATGACGAAGAGGTATATAGGATGAGGGAGAGGGGGAAATAAGAGTTTGTCCAGGGTTCCTTTTCCTTCTCTTCACTATGGTTGCTGGCTAAGGCATTTCCTCCCCCTCGGCTATCACTCTCCCAGTCAACCACTGCATATTTTGCTTTTTGAATGGCTGCTGTTGAACAAGTACTAAAACACTCTACTGACGAAATAGGCACTAGGAAACGTTTAGTAAATATGGAATAAATATTCTAATTTAAATAACTTTAAAGTGCTAAGGACTTGAATTGCAAATTAAACTCCATAAAGTCTTTTTCATTAACTTATAATCGAAAAGTTTGGCGTAGCAATATATTCAGAGTTACATTATTTTCTAGTAAATAAAATCATCATAATTTTAACAATAAGAGTTTCTTCAAAAACAAAAATTTATTACACAAGCATTTTAAATAGTGACGAGACAAATCCCAAAGACTAGCTAGAATATACCCCTCGAATGTAAATATAGGTCCCCAGGGTCTGAAAATAAATTAGTGCATAAGAAATAAAAATGTTAATTGAAGAGTTGAAACATTCAACCCTTTAAACGTTTGTTTCACAAACTAAGTTCCCCAAATCAATACATAACACAATTTTATTTACATAATTGCAAATTAGATTACAATTCTTTGGGAATCGTAACCGGATAAGTATGAAGAAAAAAATTGACCTAGTAAACTTCAGAGGCTATCATGTTTACCTTTGTAATTCTTCAAATATTTTTCCTCAAATATTGAATCCTTCAAATACTAAGCATTTGATAGTATTTGAAGATTTTACTGGCCCATTTCTAATTTTAAACCAAAAACAAAATATTCAAATGTGTATCGATCAACATATTTTAAATTAATATATTTTAAATATAAAAATTAAACACAATGCAACTAATATTTTCACGACTTGAAATCATGCAGCTGTTACATAGTAAAGAAAAATCTTGCTAAAAACGCACTTCATTCCATCACTTTCTGAATGTTTTAAAGAAAGAAACACTGTGTATTTTGCCACATGTCTCCAGTACCCTCTAGCTTTCCACCAAAATATTCCACCTCATCTAACAACATTAATTCACTTACCCAGCTACAAGTCTATTCCAAACCTCATTCTCACCGCAAACTTGCATGAGCAGGAAAACTAAACGTAGAAAAATTAAAAGTAGTCACTTTCAAAGAAACAAATACTGTGTGTAGCACAGTATTGAGCGTAACATCATTCAGAATTATACAACTAAAAATCATGAAGATATCCATCTATCCATCTATGAATCAATGCCTTTTTTAATATGATCTCCATCTATGTATAATGGATCAGTGTCTTTTTGATAAGCTTAAAAAAAAGTTTTTTTTTTTGTAATAAACTTGCACAGCATCTAAATGGCACCCACTGAACACCCCGGAGAAAGCAGGTATGTCCACAACAACTGCAGGTAAAAGTAGTTGTTCAGCTGTTCAGCTGTGTTCTCACCATTGTTAACATTTGGTTTCCAAGCTGGCACACCGTCCTTGGCTCCCGGCTCGGGGGACGGGGGGATGTCCCAGCCAGTGTCCTGGTTCACGTGTTGCTACAACACACATCCACAACACAACGCTACTGAAACTGCAACAACCCTACATTAACTATATATAAGCTACACTGGCTAAAATAGTGTAAATCTGCGTAACGCAAAAATGTTTCTACCTCAAATAACCTGCACGAAGCACAATCAAGGATACTGTTGGTAACTTTACATTAATTCAAGAGCTGTTCTTGTACAGAAACCGGTCAGTTGGTAGGGACAAGATTTTATGGTTTTACGTTTACGTCAGTGTAATTTAAAAAAAAAGTGATATCATTGTCATTGTTTTTTATTATTAAACAATATCTGTAGGGGTGTGCGAATAGTGGATTTTGATGGTCGAATATTTTTGAATCGAATAGTAAAATTTTCGAATAGTTTCGAATAGTAATATATATATACATATTATATGTTACCACACTGAACAATGGCGGGTTTTCTTATATTTAGTTTATACAAGATATTTTCTGTGAATAAAACCACAAAAAAATGTTCACTTAGTATTTTTAAGAGTTATTGAGGACATGAATTTTTATTTAATATATAATAATATTTAATAATTGTTACCTATTGTTTTTCCTTTCGGTTACCACAATGGAAAAATTTGGATAAAAAAAATGTGTAGCATGGGAAATTAATTGGGGGTGCGGCGTTTGTCCTAAAATCGTTTGTCCTAATTTCGTTTGTCCTAAAAATTAGGACAAACGACTTTAGGACAAACGACGTTAGGACAAACGACTTTAGGACAAACGACTTTAGGACAAACGAATTTTAGGACAAACGACGGAACAGCTTCAAAATATTTTTACTCTGAGTTTTAGGACAAACGACTTTAGGACAAACGACATTAGGACAAACGACTTTAGGACAAACGACTTTAGGACAAACGACTTTTAGGACAAACGACGGTTCCAGTATCGATAAATCCTTACTCTGAGTTTTAGGACAAACGACTTTAGGACAAACGACATTAGGACAAACGACTTTAGGACAAACGACATTAGGATAAACGACTTTAGGACAAACGACATTAGGACAAACGACTTTAGGACAAACGACTTTAGGACAAACGACTTTTAGGACAAATGATTTTAGGACAAACGACATTATGAAAAACCAAGTTAGGACAAATGACTTTAGGACAAAAAACTTTGAGTCAAACTATTTTATTTAAAAACCACAGAGCATGTGAGAACTTACAGTAAAAGAAAACGTTTGAAAAAATAATGTTATATACTGGGGAAATACTTTACATTCTATGTAAAAAAAAATTCAGCGTTTACGATCGTTACAATTTTTAGACATCTAGGAATAAAGACTACGGTTTCAACGACCTAAATCTTTTTTTTTTGCCATCTTGGATCCGCCATATTTAAATAGAGCGCCCCACTCATTATGATGAAATTTTCTTCATGACCGCCATATTGAATTTTTCTGTTCCACTGGAGGCCGCCATCTTGGATGCCGTCGACTTTGTTTCTGTTCTTTGTTCCTAGATAGCGCCAGCAACGCTCTTGATTTTTTTTGTTCTTCTGGAGGCCGCCATCTTGGATACCGTTGACTTTGTTTCTGCTGTTTGTTCCTAGAGAGCGCCAGCCTAGCTCTTTATTTTTTTTTTTTTTTGTTCTTCTGGAGGTCACCATCTTGGATACCAAGGACTTTATTTCTGCTGTTTGTTCATAGAGAGCGCCAGCGTCGCTCTGATTCATCACATAAGGTCGATGTTCCATTACTTACCATAGCTATTATGGTCCTTATCGACATATTAAATTTAAATTTTTTAACAAAATACATTGGAAGCGCTGTGATTCGAATCATTGCAGCTCTGATCTCTAGGTTGAAAAACATACGCCTTTAACCGCACGGCCATCGAGACATTTACCAAACTGAGAATGAAATAAAGTATATATAAAAATAACATGCATATTCGGACTTGTAATTTTTTTGATTTAAAATAATAATAACACCACCTGTATTAAGACGTAACTGTAACAATTATCGTTACGGTCAGAATCTTGAATATCCGTAATTGTTTTGTTAGAAAGACGGGAAAAAATTTAAAAATCATTAAAAAATTAATCAATCAAATTAAATAATAAAAATCTTAAAAAACACCGTTGCAATTTTCGTTACGGTCGCCATCTTGAAAATTCATAATTTTAATGCTAGAGATTCGAAAAAAAAAATTACTTATTAGAATACTAATTATTTAGTTCGATTCCTGTCCTTGCTTCGAAACTATTAGAGCAAGAAAAAAAACAGATCCTTCCTCCACGAAGCCACCTACAGACTGATCTCCGCCACCAATCGCAAGGTATATATATCGTCATCTGGTATGACGACATGTCCGCCATCTTGTCTTCATCCGCTGGAGACCACCATCTTGTTTTCGTCTGCTAGAGTGTGCTGATACTATGTTAGTATAATATTCTGTTCACCATAACTTTGTCCTCAACTGTTGGCATTGAACTTTGACTTTGACCTTGAAATTTGACCTTGACAGTGACATTTTACTTTGACCTTGAAATATGATTTTACCTTGACGACCATCATGGATCCGCCATTTCTCGTTCAGTACATGCTACCAGGAGCTACCACCTGCTAGAGGTCATTGCCACCATCTTGTTTTCGTCTGCTGGAGGACACCATCTTGTGCGTGTACTCGTCTTATAGAGTACATTACCATCATACTTGTCTAAGTTTTACCCGCTAGAGTGCAGTAATCATTTATTATTACTGAATTGCCTGCCATCTTGAAATTTGGGCGCCATCTTGGAATCGTGTAATTATTTAGCTAGAAATTCTGGTTAAAATAACAAAATTCATCAAAAAATTCACTCATTAAAGTAATTATTGATTATATCAATTCCTGTTCTTGGTTCGATCCTTGGATGATGCAAAAAAATAATTTTATGGAAAAATTATAATTATAATAAATTATTATCAAAGTACTAAAAGAGACTTAAAATTATCTATTACCATCATCCTTTAAAGCATTACGACCGCCATTTTAGATATTTGTATTTATTGACTTATTAGTTCGGGAAAAATTCCAAAATTCACCGAAAAAATCACACATTATTTTACATATTGAATCGAAACTTTCTTCGATCTATGAACGAAGCTGAAAATAAATTTGATTAAAATACCAGAAAAATGCCAGCTTCGAGAAATAAAACACCGCAAGTTCTTTTACAAACATAATTTTTATTACATTATTTCTATCCTACTAAAGGATCACTTGCGAAACCAGCAATCTTATAAACATTAAGCCCAGCATAGACGCGAAAAAAACTAATTCTTAGCTCCAACAGCTCCAACTCCTCCAAATGCTCTAAAGCTCCAACTGCTCCAACAGCTCCAAATGCTCCAAATGCTCCAACAGCTTCAAATGCTACAAAGGCTCCAAATGCACCAAATGCTCCAAATGCTCCAACAGCTCCAAATGCTCCAAATGCTCCACATGCTCCAAATGCTCCAACAGCTCCAAATGCTCCATATTCTCCAAATGCTCCAAATGCTACAAATGCTCCAACTGCTCCAACAGTTCCAAATGCTCCAACTGATTTCAAGTACATTTTTTTATCGAACTTGACATGATTACATGCATGACTTTATTAATATAGATTTTGGATGTCAGTGGTGACTTTTTTACACCTTTTAGTTATAAATTTATTTAGATATGAGCTTTCGAGAAATGATAAAGTACATTTTTAAAAAATCTTAATTTTTCTTCATGTACACATGCAATTAATGGAAACCATTATTTTATGTAGCCAGCTTCCCTCAGTTCTTTAAGTATGAAGGATATTTCTTTGATGCTCGAATAGTTTCCTGCACAAAGCGAACCATGTAGAAGTCTTAGCCTGTCAACCAATATGTTAGGATCTTCCCATGAGGTATAATCAATCCCTCTGCTACGTTCATCTTCCTTGTATGTTTATAATAAAAATGTTATCCCTGGTGTCTTCTGTTTCAACACCAACCACAAGGTCATTTTCGTCATCGACCAGTGATTATCACAAGCTTGATTAGGATAATTTATTTGGTGCCGGAAATTAGGCATTTCGTCACCTTTTTTTTCTATAATTTTAATATTTTTTTTGGAAATCTTATTTTTTTTAAATTTATCTGGTTGTTAAGGGGGTGATTTACTCTTTGTTAGGCCGGTGTACGCCACGTGTTTAAACTTTGTGCCAGTGGACCGAAGACCCCTTTCCCAGGGGGCCTATCTGATATTTTGCTGTCAAATGTGGACGTGGGCAGCCCAGTTGAAATTTCTCTCGCCTGCAGTCACGTCCCGAGTTTGTAATTTTATTTCTCTTCATGACAAAAATTGCATAGAGTGGCTTCTGGGCTGCAAGCTGCTACTTTTTAGAGGCCTGCTGAGAATAGCAAGTCTCGTCACGAATGAGTCTCCAGTGGACCTGTGTTCCCACCTTAGTGGCTATTTCTGTCCTCCCTTCCTCTCACTCTACCTCACATTTGTTCTGAGAAATCAAGTCGGGAGCAGTGAACTGACGTGAACTTAGCCAAGACGATGGGTTAATTCAAGGATTTCTCCCTGGTCTTACAGAGACGTCCACGACATCTAGCGGCAGAAAAAGTAATCGCGTGCCTGGTAGCCAGCGTGTATAGCACACCCTCTTGACACCTGGTGGCTAGTCAGCACACCGCCTCAATTAGTTCCACTTTACGCCGCTAGAAAGCGGCACCGCAGCGCCATAAGGCACTATGTTTCTTCTCGCGGCCAATAGAAGTCGATTGTTTGTTGCCTTCTGTAATTGCCAGTATAGAGTGCGCATGTCTGTGTTCTTGTCACGTCCGCCTTGGACTCCTTCGGATGTTTTCGGCCATGAGCCGAACCTTCCCTTCTTTTTTCCTAGGGCCGACCACCCGATTTAATTAGTAGCTTTGACCGTCATCGCCAGGACTCAGTATTCTGACCTCGGCTTCTGACCACGTCTTCTCGGCGTCCTCTGCGCTAAGAGGCTTTTCGCGGGAACGGCGATTTTCGGTTGTATAAAAGATGTAGTCAGTTGCTTAAGGGATGTGATCCCATTTGTACAGTAGCCAGGCAGATGTAGTTTTTAGAAAAAGTCATGTGTAGTTAAAATTTTTATTTTTTTTATTCTTTAAAAATTAGTTTTCCTAACGCACATCCGCGATTTCTCGGTGCGCGTCATCCTGATTTCGGCGCGAGACACCACGGAGGCCCTGTTTCTACACCCTGTTTGGTGAGTAATCCGTTTTTTCCCCCTCCCCATATTCCCATTTGTTGGCCTTTCGCACCGAATGTGTATGACTGTCTGGAAGCAGGTCTAATTCGTTTTGAATTTGACTTGTGTTTCAGACAGGGTCCAAGTTTCTGGGGAGAGAAATTGCTCCCCGCATGATCTTCGGGACTTCCAGCTGATTTCCCCTTTTACAAGAGTTTTCCTCTCGGTCCGACGTCATCCTGGGAAGACTAGGGTGATATGAGCTATATATATTTTCCGCTTGCATGGAAGGAACTAAATTCATTAAAAAGATACCAGCGAGCAGTGCTTTAAATCCTCAAGAACATGTAAAATCAAGAAAACTAATATATATGTAATCGTTGGGAGAATCAAATTTTGGTGCTATACTTGAAATTTTGTTAATGTAATAATTTGTTTGTTAAGGTGTAATATGTATTGTTTTAAATAATGTAGGGGCTCCCCCTTAACTTTGTTAATTACCAAGATCTTTATTATCATGTCGAAATAATGCTAATACAAAACCTCTTAATGATAAACCAGGAAAACCTATAGACCAAATTATTTGATAGTGTATTTATTTATCATATACCTTCTTCTACATAACGATCCACGAACTCCCAAGTTACTAGAGTGCAGGGAGTGTAAATTTTGTCGTGTTCACCGCCTCGTGTCCCCTCTGGTAATTAACTTTAATTTTCTTAATATTTTGCCCAGCAGTTTCCAAGGTGTTTTTAATTAATTTAAAATAATATATTTTTTGGGCACGAGGGGCGTTACAATTTTATTACGTAATTTCCATCGTTTTGATCTCAAGCCACCATCACTGTCTTCGCTCTTGACCGCTTTAGGTGCTTCAGCACAGTACTCAATTATGTCAGCATCACAAGCTTGATCAGGAAATTAATTTTATTACGTCGTTTCCATCGTTTTGGTCTCAAGCCACCATCATAGTCTTCGCTCTTGCATGATTTAGGTGCTTCAGCACAGTACTCATTCATGTCAGCCTTAGATTTGTCAGCACAGTCATCGATCATGTCAGCCTCAGATGTGTCACCACAATCTTCAATAATGTCAGCTTCAGATGTTTCATCACAGTCTACGGTCTTGTCAGCTGTGGTTCTCCATATTTCACATTTTCATGGAGACGACTAAATATTGATGTAAATATATTTTCATTTCTAATGAGGTTTCTACTTTCTTCGTTTTTTATTTTTTTAAATTATTGTCTTGATATATATCAGTGTTTTTAGCATTAGCTTTTTTACATTCTTCATAATCATTATTGTCGTCTAATATTCTGCCTTCGTTCCTCTTCCACGATGTTGGAGCACAGTCTTCGTTATCTTTATTCATCTTAGTTATACAGTTCTTGCAATGTCTATCCAAGTAATATCTTCAACCAAAGGATTTATGACACTGACTGCTATTATATGGTTTTTGACAAGGACCCAAATTAAACTCCTTCTCTCATGTCGTTTAGCATTCTTTCTCAAGGTAAACATCTTGCTGCAGTATCTACAGTGATGTCGTTTTGATACAGCTACAGGCAACGAATCAGGGTACATGTTAGATTCTGCGACTAATGGCAGATGCAAACTAAGAGTTTTAAATTAAAACCATTACTTAAATAGAATTTTTTAAATATTTCGTCATCGAGAGTTAAATTATCTCATGCAAAAGTACTGGTTGTAAATAGTTATGCTTTTCAACAACAGATGATGCCACGTGTTGCTGCAGGTAAATAATATTTATTTCTTTTATGCGGGTTGCGGATGTTCACTAACGATCGCAAAAGAAGGATGGCTTTGCTAGACTCCAAGGAGAAGGAAGTTTGTTCATCCAGTTAGTGTTTCTCAGATTTCTCAGGGCATATTATTATTTGACTGAATAATGATTTTTTTAAATTCCAACTGATAAAAATATTGCAAGTGGTGATTTAGTAGCAGAAATTCACTAATTAAATTTAACCTTGAATATAATGACTTGTCTCATTAAAAGTAAAACTCCTTCATGGAGAGATCGGTTTCTCAGAAATAACCAGAAGCACTTGGAGAAACCATAGGAATGATCGCAAGCACACGGAAAAAAACCATCAAAATATTGACAAGAATAATTAGGAGCACTTGGAGAAAACCATCATAATATTGACATGGATAATCGGGAGCACACGGAGAAAACCACCACACATTTTCTTTGATAAATTACAAAAAAAAATTAAACAAAAATTACAAAATATAAAAAAACTGATTCTGCTAGCTTATGAAATTCTCATTATTGAGAAAAGATAGAGTTCTAGTCCAAGCCAGAATCAGTTTTTGTATGTTCTGTAATTTTTGTTTAATTTTATTAATTTTTTTTTGTAATTTATGAAAGAAAATGTGTGGTGGTTTTCTCTGTGTGCTGCAGATTATCGTTGTCAATATTTAATGGTGTTCTCCGTGTGCTCCTAATTATTCTTGTCAATATTGTGATGGTTTTTTCCGTGTGCTTGCGATCATTCCTATGGTTTCTCAAAGGTATTCTGGTTATTTATGAGAAACCAATCTCTCCATGAAGGAGTTTTACTTTTAATGAGACATGTCATTATATTCAAGGTTAAATTTAAAAAGTGAATTTCTGCTACTAAATCACCACTTGCAATATTTTTATCAGGTGGAATTTAAAAAAAAATCATTATTCAGTCAAATAATAATATGCCCTGAGAAATCTGAGAAACACTAACTGGATGAACAAACTTCCTTCTCCTTTGAGTCTAGCAAAGCCATCCTTCTTGTACCCCTTTCTCGGGGTACCGTTTTACAAGGAAATTAAAAGGAAGTTGATATTATAGTTTTCCTTTAGTATAGTTTATTTGAGTATTGGTGTTATCCGTACGGCGGTATTTTTGAAATATTAGTAACGTTTTTCAGCGCTAGTGTCGCCCGGGAGCACCTGGTAACAGTTAGTGAGAATATCATTAATTAATTGTGTTTATTAGTTATATTTATAATGTAGTTATATATTTGTATAAAACTATTTTAATTATTAATGCGACATAGCAAAGTTGGACAAGTGGTGATCGGGGTAAAATGAAACAAATCACGAGCACAGCGCGCATGCGCGCGAGGGAGGCAGACTTTTTCCCCTCCCTTCTTTGAAGGAAGGGAGGGGAGGCAGGCGATCAGCTGTTCTGGACGACGGGCCGGTGTGTGAGGTGGTCCACGGAAGAGGCCTCGCAAAAAATGACTTTTGCGAGTGTGGGGCCGGCTTGGGCAGCAGAATAACTCGTTGGTATCTGTGTGGAAGAGTAGCTGTAAAGCTCGTCAAGAAGATAGTCGCGGTACTATCGCGGCGGAACGAGGCTCCTTCCGGCTAGTATAGCCGTCAGCACCGACTGGCCTGAGGACCAGTGGGGTTTAGCGAGGATTCGCTAATCCAACGGAGACGACGAGCCGATACGTGAGTGACTTCCCTTGTGATTCCCCTTGTGCAACGGGGTTATGCTGCAAGAGATTGGTGGCAGAAATAATTACGTCAAGCCTGAGAGTGTTATTTTACGTCGGAGGTCTGTTTTACCCAGCCACATTTAACAACTTTATGATATGGACACGTGAAGTAAATAATTGAAACTTATGATGAAATTCAAATGGTAGAGACTCGCGTTGAACGTTTTAAGGGTACCCGTCCCCCGAACAATTGAGCACGTCGCGTAACAAGGAAGGTGTTAACTAGCTCGAACTTGGTTTATCAGAGATTTTAAATCACTATAAGGTGTCTATTGTAACTGATGTTAAGTTTAGGGGATTTTTATATTTCCTTATCATGTGCTGGGTATGAATATATATATATATATATATATATATATATATATATATATATAGTATATAGCATCGGGCCCGATTTAGTTAATATGTACCGGCGAATGCTTATATTCTTTTAATGCTTGTAATAGTTTGATTTCAGAGGTTCAGATTAATAAATAATGTTTTGTCGTACTTGCCGCAAAAGTTGTGCTTTCTCAAGCAAATTCCTTTCTTTCGCTGTTTAATTTAAGCCCTGTTTTTTTTATACCCGTGTTGATTGCCGAGAGGTTTGGTGAACTCTGTGCCGTAACCTATTTTTCTGATATGTCGGATGGCGATACACTATACCAGGTAATTCCCGGCACTTGTTCGCGGTTTGCGACTCTCCCTTGGGGCTTACGGGGGCGTCATTCTTTTGCGATCGTTAGTGAACATCCGCATCCCGCATAAAAGAAATAAATATTATTTACCTGCAGCAACATGTGGCATAATCTGTTGTTGAAAAGAATAACTACTTACAACCAGTACTTTTGCATGAGATAATTTAACTCTCGCTGACGAAATATTTAAAAAATTCTATTTAAGTAATGGTTTTAATTTAAAACTCTTAGTTTGCATCTGCCATTAGTCGCAGAATCTAACATGTATCCTGGTTCGTTGCCTGTAGCTGTATCAAAACTACATCGCTGTAGATACTGCAGCAAGGTGTTTACCTTGAGAAAGAATGCTAAACGACATGAGAGAAGGAGTTTAATTTGGGTCCTTGTCAAAAACCATATAATTGCAGTCAGTGTCATAAATCCTTTGGTTGAAGATATTACTTGGATATACATTGCAAGAACTGTATAACTAAGATGAATAAAGATAACGAAGACTGTGTTTCAACATCGTGGAAGAGGAACAAAGGCAGAATATTAAACGACAATAATGATTATGAAGAATGTATAAAAGCTAATGCTAAAAACACTGATATATATCAAGACAATAATTTAAAAAAATAAAAAACGAAGAAAGTAGAAACCTCATTAGAAATGAAAATATATTTACATCAATATTTAGTCGTCTCCATGAAAATGTGAAATATGGAGAACCACAGCTGACAAGACCGTAGACTGTGATGAAACATCTGAAGCTGACATTATTGAAAATTGTGGTGACACATCTGAGGCTGACATGATCGATGACTGTGCTGACAAATCTAAGGCTGACATGAATGAGTACTGTGCTGAAGCACCTAAAGCGGTCAAGAGCGAAGACAGTGATGGTGGCTTGAGACCAAAACGATGGAAACGACGTAATAAAATTAATTTCCTGATCAAGCTTGTGATGCTGACATAATTGAGTACTGTGCTGAAGCACCTAAAGCGGTCAAGAGCGAAGACAGTGATGGTGGCTTGAGATCAAAACGATGGAAATTACGTAATAAAATTGTAACGCCCCTCGTGCCCAAAAAATATATTATTTTAAATTAATTAAAAACACCTTGGAAACTGCTGGGCAAAATATTAAGAAAATTAAAGTTAATTACCAGAGGGGACACGAGGCGGTGAACACGACAAAATTTACACTCCCTGCACTCTAGTAACTTGGGAGTTCGTGGATCGTTATGTAGAAGAAGGTATATGATAAATAAATACACTATATAAATAATTTGGTCTATAGGTTTTCCTGGTTTATCATTAAGAGGTTTTGTATTAGCATTATTTCGACATGATAATAAAGATCTTGGTAATTAACAAAGTTAAGGGGGAGCCCCTACATTATTTAAAACAATAAATCTTACACCTTAACAAACAAATTATTACACTAACAAAATTTCAAGTATAGCACCAAAATTTGATTCTCCCAACGATTACATATATATTAGTTTTCTTGATTTTACATGTTCTTGAGGATTTAAAGCACTGCTCGCTGGTATCTTTTTAATGAATTTAGTTCCTTCCATGCAAGTGGAATATATATATATAGCTTATATCACCCGGGTCTTCCCAGGATGACGTCGGACCGAGAGGAAAACTCTTGTAAAAGGGGAAATCAGCTGGAAGTCCCGAAGATCATGCGGGGAGCAATTTCTCTCCCCAGAAACTTGGACCCTGTCTGAAACACAAGTCAAATTTAAAACGAATTAGACCTGCTTCCAGACAGTCATACACAGTCGGCGCGAAATGCCAACAAACGGGAATATGGGGAGGGGGAAAAAACGGATTACTCACCAAACAGGGTGTGGAAACAGGGCCTACGAGGTGTCTCGCGCCGACATCAGGATGACGTGCACCATGAAATCGCGGATGTGCGTTAGGAAAACTAATTTTTAAAGAATAAAAAAAAATAAAATTTTTAACTACACATGACTTTTTCTAAAAACTACATCTGCCTGGCTACTGTACAAATGGGATCACATCCCTTAAGCAACTGACTACATCTTTTATGCAACCGAAAATCGCCGTTCCCACGAAAAGCCTCTTAGCGCAGAGGACGCTGAGAAGATGTGGTCAGCAGCCGAGGTCAGAGTACTGAGTCCTGGCGATGACGGTCATGGCTACTAATTAAATCGGGTGGTCGGCCCTAGGAAGAAAGAGGGGGAAGGTTCGGCTCATGGCCGAAAACATGCGAAGGAGTCCGAGGCGGTCGTGACAAGAACACAGACATGCGCACTCTCTACCGGCAAGTACAGAAGGCAACAAACAATCGACTTCTACTGGCCGCGAGAAGAAACATAGTGCCTTATGGCGCTGCGCTGCTGCTTTCTAGCGGCGTAAAGTGGATCTAATTGAGGCGGTGAGCTGATTTGCCACCAGGTATCACGAGAGTGTGCTCTACATGCTGGCGACCAGGCCCGCGGTTACTTTTTCTGCCGCTAGATGTGGACGTCTCTGTAAGACCAGGGAGAAAGTCCTTGAATTAGCCCATCGTCTTGGCTAAGTTCACGTCAGGTCACTGCTCCCGACTTGATTTCTCAGAACAAATGTGAGGTGGAGTGAGAGGAAGGGGGGACAGAAATAGCCACTAAGGTGGGAACACAGGTCCACTGGAGACCCATTCGTGACGAGACTTGCTATTCTCAGCAGGCCTCTAAGAAGTAGCAGCTTGCAGCCCAGAAGCCACTCTATGCAATTTTGGTCATGAAGAGAAATAAAATTACAAACTCGGGACGTGACTGCAGGCGAGAGAAATTTCAACTGGGCTGCCCACGTCCACATTTGACAGCAAAAATCAGATAGGCCCCCTGGAAAAAGGGTCTTCAGTCCACTGGCACAAAGTTTAAACACGTGGCGTACAGCGGCTAACAAAGAGTAAATCACCCCCTTAACAACCAGATAAATTTAAAAAAAAATAAGATTTTCAGAAAAAAATGTAAAATTTTAGTAAAATTAAAAAAGGTGACGTAATGCCTACTTTCCAGCACAAAATAAATTATCCTAATCAAGCTTGTGATAATCACTGTTTCGATGACGAAAGTGACCTTGTGGTTGGTGTTGAAACAGAAGACACCAGGGATAATCATTTTTATTATAAACATACAAGGAAGATGAACGTAGCAGAGGGATTGATTATACCTCATGGGAAGATCCTAACATATTGGTTGACAGGCTAAGACTTCTACATGGTTCGCTTTGTGCAGGAAACTATTGGAGCATCAAAGAAATATCCTTCATACTTAAAGAACTGAGGGAAGCTAGCTACATAAAATAATGGTTTCTATTAATTGCATGTGTATAAACTTGAAGAAAACTAAGATTTTTTAAAAATGTACTTTATCATTTCTCGAAATCTCATTTCTAAATAAATTTATAACTAAAAGGTGTAAAAAAGTCACCACTGACATCCAAAATGTATACTAATAAAGTAATGCATGTAATCATGTCAAGTTCGATAAAAAAAGTAATTGAAATCAGTTGGAGCATTCTAGCTGTTGGAGCATTTGAAGCATTTGGAGCTGTTGGAGCATTTGGAGATGATGAAGCTGTTGGAGCATGTGGAGCATTTGGAGCTGTTGGAGCATTTCGAGCATATGGAGCATTTTGAGCTGTTGGAGCATTTGGAGCATTTGGTGCATTTGGAGCCTTTGTAACATTTGGAGCTGTTGGAGCATTTGGAGCATTTGGAGCTGTTGGAGCAGTTGGAGCTTTAGAGCATTTGGAGGAGTTGGAGCTGTTGGAGCTAAGAATTAGTTTTTTTCGCGTCTATGCAGGGCTTAATGTTTATAAGATTGCTGGCTTTCGCAAGTGATCCTTTAGTAGGATAGAAATTATGTAATAAATATTATGTTTGTAAAAGTACTTGCGGTGTTTTATTTCCCGAACCTGACAATTTTCTGGTATTTAAATTAAATTTATTTTCAGCTTCGTTCATAGATCAAAGAAAGTTTCGATTCAATATGAAAAATAATGTGTGATTTTTTTGGTGAATTTTGGAATTTTTCCCGAACTAATAAGTCAATAAATCCAAATATCTAAAATGGCGGTCGTAATGGTTTAAAGGATGATGGTAATAGATGATTTTAAGTCTCTTTTATGACTTTGATAATAATTTATTATAATTATTATTTTTTCCATAAAATTATTTTTTTAATCATCCAAGGATCGAACCAAGAACAGGAATTGATATAATCACTCATTACTTTAATAAGTGAATTTTTTGTTGAATTTTGGAATTTTTTCCAGAATTTCTAGCTTAATAATTACACGATTCCAAGATGGCACCCAAATATCAAGATGGCAGGCACTTCAGTAATAATAAATGATTACTGCACTCTAGCGGGTAAAACTTAGACAAGTATGATGGTAATGTACTCTATAAGACGAGTACACGCACAAGATGGTGTCCTCCAGCAGACGAAAACAAGATGGTGGCAATGACCTCTAGCAGGTGGTAGCTCCTGGTAGCATGTACTGAACGCAAAATGGTGTTTCCATGATGGTCGTTAAGGTAAAATCAAATTTCAAGGTCAAGGTTAATGTTCAATGCCAACAGTTGAGGACAAAGTTATGGTGAACATAATTTTACACTAACATGGTATCAGCACACTTTAGCAGACGATAACAAGATGGTTAGTCCAGCGGATGAAGACAAGATGGCAGACATGTCGTCATACTAGTTGACGATATATATATACCTTGCTATTGGTGGCGGAGATCAATCTGTAGGTGGTTTCTGTGGAGGAAGGATCTGTTTTTTTTTTGCTCTAATAGTTTCGAATCAAGGACAGGAATCGAACTAATTAATCAGTATTCTAATAAGTAATTTTTTTTCTCGAATCTCCAGCATTAAAATTATGTATTTTCAAGATGGCGACCATAACGAAAATTGCAACGGTGTTTTTTAAGATTTTTATTATTTAATTCGATTGATTAATTTTTTAATGATTTTTAATATTTTTCCCGTTTTTCTAACAAAACCATTACGGATATTCAATATTGTGACCGTAACGATAATTGTTACAGTTACGTCTTAATACAGGTGGTGCTATTATTACTTCAAATCAAAAAAAAATACAAGTCCGAATATGCATGTTATTTTTATATATACCTTATTTTATTCTCAGTTTGGTAAATGTCTCGATGGCCGTGCGGTTAAAGGCGTATGTTGTTCAACCTAGAGATCAGAGCTGCAATGATTCGAATCACAGTGCTTCCACTGTATTTTGTTAAAAAATTTAAATTTAATATGTCGATAAGGACCATAATAGCTATGGTAGGTAATGGAACATCGACCTTATGTGATGAATCAGAGCGATGCTGGCGCTCTCTATGAACAAACAGCAGAAATAAAGTCCTTGGTATCCAAGATGGTGACCTCCAGAAGAACAAAAAAAAAAAAAATAAAGAGCTAGGCTGGCGCTCTCTAGGAACAAACAGCAGAAACAAAGTCAACGGTATCCAAGATGGCGGCCTACAGAAGAACAAAAAAAATCAAGAGCGTTGCTGGCGCTATCTAGGAACAAAGAACAGAAACAAAGTCGACGGCATCCAAGATGGCGGCCTCCAGTGGAACAGAAAAATTCAATATGGCGGTCATGAAGAAAATTTCATGATAATGAGTGGGGCGCTCTATTTAAATATGGCGGATCCAAGATGGCAAAAAAAAAGATTTAGGTCGTTGAAACCGTAGTCTTTATTCCTAGATGTCTAAAAATTGTAACGATCGTAAACGCTGAATTTTTTTTACATAGAATGTAAAGTATTTCCCCAGTATATAACATTATTTTTTCAAACGTTTTCTTTTACTGTAAGTTCTCACATGCTCTGTGGTTTTTAAATAAAATAGTTTGACTCAAAGTTTTTTGTCCTAAAGTCATTTGTCCTAACTTGGTTTTTCATAATGTCGTTTGTCCTAAAATCATTTGTCCTAAAAGTCGTTTGTCCTAAAGTCGTTTGTCCTAAAGTCGTTTGTCCTAATGTCGTTTGTCCTAAAGTCGTTTGTCCTAATGTCGTTTGTCCTAAAGTCGTTTATCCTAATGTCGTTTGTCCTAAAGTCGTTTGTCCTAATGTCGTTGGTCCTAAAGTCGTTTGTCCTAAAACTCAGAGTAAGGATTTATCGATACTGGAACCGTCGTTTGTCCTAAAAGTCGTTTGTCCTAAAGTCGTTTGTCCTAAAGTCGTTTGTCCTAATGTCGTTTGTCCTAAAGTCGTTTGTCCTAAAACTCAGAGTAAAAATATTTTGAAGCTGTTCCGTCGTTTGTCCTAAAATTCGTTTGTCCTAAAGTCGTTTGTCCTAAAGTCGTTTGTCCTAACGTAGTTTGTCCTAAAGTCGTTTGTCCTAATTTTTAGGACAAACGAAATTAGGATAAACGCTTTAGGACAAACGATTTTAGGACAAACGACGTGTACCCAATTAATTTCATTGTACTTCAAACATATATGACCGGAAATCTCCGTGATTAACTTCAATACTCATGACTTGATGTAGGCTTTTGGACATATGCCATTGCTTAGCACATGTATGTCTACAGAAGAAAACTACAAAAAAAAAACAAACACAAATGACAAAAACACAAAATAAGCAAAAATTGCTGTTGTCAGGATTTAACGCCACACAGCTGACCGCAATGTATTTTTAAAAGGTTCAATTCAAGAAAAAAACCAAACCAAAATCATCCTACATTAAACTAACTTGTTTCAAAAGCCAGACGGTAAACGTACTGTCAGCTGTGTGGCGTTAAATCCTGACAACAGCAATTTTTGCTTATTTTGTGTTTTTGTCATTTGTGTATTTTTTTTTTTGTAGTTTTCTTCTGCAGACATACATGTGCTAAGCAATGGCGTATGTCCAAAAGCCTACATCAAGTCTTGCACTCCCATTGCACAAATCTTTCAAAGATAATTTCAATACTCATACCGAGTATATAAAAAAGTTATCATTGAATAAAATGTTTGAAACAGTTAATTTTAACGGTTTTGTAAACGATTGCAACCGTTCATCAAAAATATGGTAGTCGTTGGCATTCCTGCTAACTATATTCGTTTGTAAATGGTTTCGTGTTTACGTTTACCGTCTGGCTTTTGAAACAAGTTAGTTTAATGTAGGATGATTTTGGTTTGGTTTTTTTTGTGAATTGAACCTTTTAAAAATACATTGCGGTTATGTTAGTAAGAATGTATAAATACTTTAGAAATTAGATTAGAAGATGGTGAAAACCGAAGCTCTTGGAACCACCACGAGAAATAAAAAACAGCAATGTAAATACCGTATTGGTCCGAATATAAGGAGACCATTTTTACATAAACGAGAAATGATAAAATTGGAAGTCGCCTTATTTTCGCACCCAAGACGTCAGAACCGCAACATATTTGTTCCAAGATGAAAGCTACAGTAGAAACATTGTTAAACAAAATGTTCACAATTTTTTATATTAACTAAAACGTTGTTACCTCACACGGGGAAAACGATAAATCCACCCAATATTGCAGTAATTCGCAATTGTTTAAAGTTGAAAATTAAAATATTTGTTCTTGAGTAATAATGTCAATGTTGAAGCATCTCAAAATGGTAACATTTTATTACACAATTCATATTTGTACTGTGTGTACAATTGCATGTAATCATTTACGTAAATTTAATTTCAGATTTTTAACGGAAATATTCGTTTTAAAATATCACAGCTATTTTCAGAACGATTGTTTACGTTTACAAACAGAAAATGTTAAGAATATTTCGGATGTAATGTTTGGAAATTCACGGCTGCCAACTGTCTTTCCACAATATTTCTGTGCTGTAAAACGAAAATTGCCGAACACGCACGAAGACGCCATATTTACAGGAATTTGGTACGTTTCTTCAAAAGCTATTTTAATAATTTCACAGTAATCCAATCTTTATTTATGTAAAAACATTTCAAACAACATAATTATCATAGATTATTCTTTAAAATTCATAGGACAGAGACACTGTCAGAGAGTAATATGGACAAATATTTGTGGTCACGTCACTGGAGTTATTCATGGCCATATGCTTCACCATGTCAGCTAGCCACGTCTTTTGCTCCGGCAAACTGCATTCTTTGTTTGCTTTGTTACATTTAACACACTACTAAATAGTAATATGTAGCTTAAGTGAAACGGAAAGTTAAATGCAGTATACATAAATGCAAAAAGGATTTATCAACATAAAATGTATGTCTAATGAATTTTCACATTCATTTCTACCAAAATTATTTTTACATTTGTTTGGCTTCCTGAAACTGCAGGTCGCCTTTTTCGGGCCAATACGGTATTCGCAATTTTAAATTTTGCTATTTGACTTACGAATGTGAATAGTTCGTCAGTTACTATTCGCAACTATTCGTATTTACGAATATTCGCACACCCCTAAATATCTGTTTTCATGAATATAGTGTGTGTATTACTCAATGAGCATTAAAATAAAATTTCTTTATACTTATTTCACCAAAAAAGTGGCATTTTGACTGACACCTAATGCACTTTATACAATATATTCATTAGTAATTAATGTCTACAACAGACCTATTGGAAAAAAATAAAAGCTGCCAAAATTCTTCATATAAATAATAATAATAACCTAAGGCTAAAGTTAGGGTGGATGCGCGTCCTGACAAGATGTTCTGGCGAGTTAGTTAGAACAATCGAGCAATTCAAATTAAATGGAGTGTTTACACTACCTGCAACTGCCTCAACAGATTACATGCAAACATGTCAGAACTAGTTGGTTCTTCAAACCAGTTTGATTTTTAACATTTAGTGGTGACGTCCAGGTGCTTTATGTAGGTTAATCAATAGGTCATAACAATGTTTTTTATAAAAATTAATTAGTCATGTAGTTGTGTCTGTGGAATATGCGAGGAAAAAATTTCCACAACAGAGATCTTTCTACGCCGAGAAGGAATATAACTGCTTGAGAAATGGGCACAAGTAGTAAGTATCATTTTTGTTATATTTTATATTTTTCTCGTAAGTACACATTTAGCCAACAACATGTTTACATATTCGTTTATTTCACTATTCACGTGATACCAGAACATGCCTGCAATGAAAACACTATATTCTGATGAACAAATATTAACTATTTTGACTAATTTATTTTCGTCAGAACACGCATCCATTGTAACCGTAGCCCAAGAATAATTTATCTTGTCCAGTACCAAATTCATGTTAAATAAATAATATTCAATGAATTAACCATAATAAGAGAAAAAAATATTGTATAATGAGTAAAGTTTCGTCATATTAGTGATTGAAATAATGTTTTTATTTTTTAAAAACATTTGAGTGCCAAATGGTGTAACATGCAGTTCGGCGTTATATGCTGTACTGACATGCTTGTGGTGTTACCTTGATCTGGTCCCTGTCTACTGGTCATACTGCTGTGGCAACATTTAAGAGCT
Source organism: Bacillus rossius redtenbacheri (assembly GCF_032445375.1). Taxonomy (NCBI): domain Eukaryota; kingdom Metazoa; phylum Arthropoda; class Insecta; order Phasmatodea; family Bacillidae; genus Bacillus; species Bacillus rossius. The sequence goes on from NC_086330.1 coordinate 9,490,775, forward strand.
GCACTTCTTTACCGATATAGAGGGGCGGGCATGCCGGAGAAGTGGACAACCACTGATAGGAAGAGCCATGCAGATTTCGCGAAAGATTTTGAGACTAGCTTAAAGTTGAAACACTGTAGCATCGTCTGTGTTTCGTGATTAGGTGAGTTTCTGCCAGATAAATATCGATTATAACAACACCAATCACAGTGATCCAGTGCGGAAGCAAACGCGTCTTGAATGGCTCGGCCAAATCAGGCAAACACTTCTCTCGCAGACGGACGCCAGTCACAAGGAAGAAACTGCTGGTGCGGGCATACCTTGTTGCAGTCTAATAGGTGTGCAGATCTTTTCGCGAAAAACGCCTGCCCCTACTGATAGGATATGGACAGACATGGCACGGTGCCAAAATGTAGGCCAATAATTTGCTAATTGTAAAAATAAGCCATTATAAGCGTGAAGCTGTGACTGGCCACTCACGCCGCCCCAGCCGTCCTGGCTGAAGAGCGCCTCGCGCATGGTGCTGAGCTGCTCCAGCTGCTGCTTGGTGGAGGTGTTGGTGCTGGGAGTGGTGGTGGTGGTGCTGGCCACCGTCGCGGTGGTGGTGGTGGTGGTGGCAGTGGTGCTGCTGGTGCTGGGGGCCGAGCCCTGGGGGCCGGCCGGCAGGCCCTTGCCCGCCGCCTGCGCCCACGACGTGCTGGCCCCGTTCTGCTGGGCCTGCGGGGCGGGGGCCGGCCCCTGCTGGCCCGGCTGCGGCACCGGCTGCCCGCTCCCGCCCTTGCTGGCGCCGCCCGCTGCCGCACACCCCTCGCTCACCTTCCACCCCTCGCATCCCGGCACTCGCCACACTCGCCTTCCACACCTCGCATCACCACTCACATCCCAGCACTCGCCACACTCGCCTTCCACACCTCGCATCACCCCTCACATCCCGACACTGTACACCAGCACTCGCCACACTACCTTCCACACCTCGCATCACCACTCACATCCCCACACTGTACACCAGCACTCGCCACACTCACCTTCCACACCTCGCATCACCACTCACATCCCAACACTCAACACCAAAAATTTTTGGGGAAAAAAAGTTTAGATAGCAACACTAAACTAGGTTAAAAGTGACCATTGTTAAGGATTTTTACTATACATTCAGGCCTGTGGTCACAACAGTTTCTTTTGCCACCACAAACAGCTTCTCTTCCGTTGGTGAGAGAAGTTGAAGAATTAGGATGGATAGATGATAAGACAGCATGGTTTTAGAAAACAGGTTCTAATGTGAAAATGCAGATATACACATAGACAGCAGAGCTACTCGAAGAGGAGTCTGATGGAAAAGGTGGAGTTGTTGTAAAGGACAACAGTGTGGTAAATTGAGTTGGGATAGGAGACAGAGGTGAAGATATGTTAGGATAGATCTGAAGACTGAAGTAATTTTCAGGGGTACTGCAGGGGAGTGTTCACCATGATAATGAATGATATTGGAGATGAAACGAGAGGATAGTAGCAGATGATAGTGAACGACTGTGTGATGTACGAAGCAGTGGGGGAAGGGGGACACCTACAGGGGGATCTGGTCAGATTATGATGCTGGACAGTTGAGAACTGGATATCATTAAATGTGAGCAAGACGAAGGTGGTCATGTTCACGAGGAAGAGGAAGGTACTGATGTAAGTTTAGTGCCGGAAGGTGCAGGAGATAAAGGAGACATAATTACCTAGGATGGGCACACCAGGTGATAAGGATGGGGAGAGGTCTGGAGCTGCTTGGCAGGACCCTGCTGGGAACATAACGGAGTAACGGCACATGGTTTGGGAGCCCATACTTAGCGGCGGAGATAAGGGCAGAGCAGTAAGTTGGGTCGTGGGTGTGTGGAGAAGGGAAGAGCAAGATGGTGAGATGCATAGGCCATCTGAGATGATTACATAGCTGGGGCGAGAAGCGTTACAACTTAGAAGGGGGGTAGAAAGGTTACTAACACTGTTCAATTTGATAAAGAAAGAGGGGGGCTGGGGACAGCTAGGAACTAGGGTACACAGAGTTAGGTACAGAGGACGGAAAGATCACGAGTAGTGGAAGCTCCAGAGGGAATGGACATATACATACATTTAAAAAATAATTGTGTTAATTTTATGTTTTAAATACTAATTTCTGATCACACACACCTACATTACAAACCCAGCACACTCTAATTTCTCATATATATTTTTTTAATAATTTGCCTTTCAGTTCCAACATAAAATAATGTGCAAATATTTATTGGACAACCCACACATTCTGTACATGCATACATAAACAGAAAGTAGCTTACTGAACTGTGGAACAGTGCAGTAAACAGTACCACACCTTCAAAGAAAAACTGGACAGTCTCAAGATGCTAAAATATGCACCATGGACACCAAAGTGTTTCCTTGCTCAAGAACTGAGGATGTCATGTTCAACAGTGAAGAAGTCTAGAAGAGATGCTCAAGGGTTTGGCTTTGTGTGCAGAATGGGAATTCAACTATGTCTATCTAAAATTCATCAAAAATGTTTGAATTATAGAAGTGTCTCACGAGTGTACATATTTCAATGGACATTGTAACAGTGATGAAAACATCATGGAGATAGCAGGGTGCCTTCCTTGATTGAGATTGACGCAAGTCTAGTGCCTAAAAAAAAGTTTATTTGGTTACTATGAAATTTGGAATCATTAAAAAATTTCTGATGAAAAAAAATATTAAAATGTAAAATTCAAAATACTATTTTGTTAATCAATGGCTAATTGTACACGATGACCTAAAATGCATAATATAATTCAACCTCAAAGTATGTAAACCTCGAGTGTAAAAAAACTTCAGGTTATGTGAAATCTGCAATTAAACATACCTGCCAACTTTGGCCAGTCCAAAAGCGGGAGGTTTTTAAGAGGTGGGGGGGTGGGGGGGGGGGGGAATTTTTTTATTTTATAAATTTTGAAAATAGTTTTTAAGAGTAAACCAGCATGATTAGCACAAGCAATGGGCAAATTATGTTCTAAAATAAAATACGTTAACAAACACACTGCTTTTGTCACACTTCTTTCCGACTTGTCACGAAAAACGTCTAATTTCTGATTTGATGCCATAGCATTGACGGCATGTTTCTTCGTATTTATATGCTTCGCAATGTCGCCCTTTCCAGCATGCGAGACAGAAAAATCACGACACAAAGAACAAAATGCAGCATGTTCACCTTACCTCGATTGCAAAATACACGGAAATTCGTCACTAAATGTCTTCTTGTACACAGCAAGATACTTCACTGTAGGCTTGCTTAGGGCCAAATCTATTAAATCCCTATTGCGGAGTAGGCCTACAACTAAACAACGCATACAAAATACTCATCACGCAACTGCTTCCACAAAATAATATTTTTTTGAATACACAGTTGAATAAATTCGAAGACTGTACTATAATGCTACCTCTACACTTCATCTGTGAGCACAGACGCGAACAAATGCGAATTTGTTCGGAGACGAACAAACAATTCACAAAATTAGCTAAACAGAATAATTTTACATCTAAAACAATTTTACTTTCTAATTTAATCTTAAAAATTTAAATTTAAATCAAAACTAACAATGCTATTTACTTTATGTTATATGATTATTGCAAGTGCTCAATCAGTTCACCGAGTAGAAAGTATTCTGCAATTAAATAAAATTATATTTTATAATTTTTATTATTCATTCCATATAAAAATTATCAGTAATTCTGAAACATTTTTTTTATTTATTAAATTTTTAAGAAGGATTTGTTGACTTTCACAAAAATTCTCCTAATATAGTCTAAATTTAGTTTCTTTAAATAGTAGAACAGCCACAACTTAAAAATTTTCATTGTTTGGAAAAAAAGTTGTTCATACTACAGTGAACTATAAAATTATGTATTTTTGAAAAAATTGAAGACTTATCTCATTTCATAATGAATTCAATTTTTTGTGTGTACTACTTACTTATCTCTAAAATTAAATACGGAATATCTCTAGCTTAACCAAAACAAAAAGCAATTATTCTTTTCAATTAATTTAATTTTGTTTACAACTCTGGTCCCTGTGTCCCACCAGAATGACATTTTGTTATGAATGCTAGCCACTTCGTCTTGCTCTCTGTGAATTGGTATCGCATTCACGTTTTGTTCCCGGGACTGTGAATCAGACTTACACCAGACTTCAGACGAATCCACAAAAAAAATTATGTTTCTTATTACTAGAAGCAAAAGTATATGGTGAATAGCTATAAAACCAAACAGAGAAATTAAGTCAATACACCACCATACACCGAAATGGAAGTCAATAACACTGAAATGCACCCAAATTCACCTGAATTACCTCATTATAGCTATTAAAATACAGTTTTCATTTTATAAATCTCTAATTTAGGTTTTTATTTTAACATCTAAAATATACAGTCAAAACCACTCTGAAACGACCCCTCACGGTTCCCAGGAATAGGGTCGTAATAGAGGCAGGATCGTAATAGATGTTTTCCGAAATTTTCAGTTCATTTAACAGCCCCCCCTCCTCCCAAACCGCTACTAATTTGAAACCAGCCGTACAATGGCAGGATGCTGTCACTCACAATGCTAGACGGCTTTGCTTTAAACCCAATTCAACCTTCATGACAAGTCCCTCGCCCTACAGGCCACCTCTAAAGAAACTATGTCAAAAGACAGTTTATTTTTACTGGTTAGTTTACATGTACGTTTTCTGCTTGCCGTAGTTAAATATACTATAACCCCGATGTCACGAGCCCCGGATTTAACAACACAATGATTTTACGAATACATTCTCGGGAACAGTCAAAAAATTGGACATCTTGACCAAAATGTGAAAATCAGAAGAAAAAAAAAAAACCGAAATGAAAGATCATTAAAATCTGTCAATTTTAACACGCAGCATATTTTTGTGTCGGCTTTAATACTTCCAATAATGTTCATGTAAGAATAACAAAAAAATAATGGGACATTTCCTTTAAAAATATGGCAACTGTAGGTTCTGCAACGCCAGTGGGCGCACACGAAGCTCGCCCGGCTGGCTGGCGTCAGCGGCTTCATGACGCATAAGCTCACCCCTCCCTCCCCTCTCATTAACATTCTTCAAGGCTAGCTCATCCCTCCCAGACACACAAACCATCTAGTGTCCTCTCTTATAACACCCCAACTTCGCTTCCTTTGAAAAACCTTCAGTGAGAAAATGCTCATTTCACCCTCCCTTCTCCTGTAAAATTGGGCTATTATGAATGGTGTACTAAAGCGGTGAGGGAGGGGTCAAAATATGTCACTTTTCACACCAAGTTCAAGTTCAGTCATCTCTGGCAAGGAATTTACAAGCTTTCAAACTAAAATATAAATGTATTTTAGTAGCAAGGGTCCTATGAAAAGGAATATACCGAATAAAATCAAGCTGCTGTCACCAAACAAAGCATAAAACGGCCCAATGCGTGGTCGCTTCGTTATTGCTCGCGCGAGAGGTGAGACGTGGAATGTTAGAAGAAAGATAAACGCGGTGGAGACAGACGGCAGCCAGTGTGTTTCCTGCATGGGGAATAAGTGACGTAGCCTTTTTTTTTTTATGCTGGGTGAAGCGACATTTTTCTATCAACCCACTGGAAAAGATTGAGCTGTCAAAATAAACATCACTGCGGCACTTAAAACAAGTCGGGGCGGGCATGCATCCAGTCGGTCGCTGTGTATTGTCAACCGATAGTAATCAAAGTCAAGATAAATCCAGCAGGTAGCTTTGCCTTAACTGCATACCACACTAGACACTCGCAAAAAGCTAAACGTAAATACATTGCCACAAAAACCTTTATCTGCACCAGACCTGCCAACTTTCAAATTTAAAAAATCATGAGGTCCTCGATAAAAATTTTCAGGCCCATAAATACAGGTTAGATATAAAAAACAACAAATGAGTATCTTTAAATTTAAGTGACATACCTGTACATATGTTACATGATCTCTGCTTCAAAATTTATTTCAACAAATTATAGGTTGCAGATTTAATTTAGTTGTACATAATTTAGCGCTGTCATGTAGTGATCATGCAGGGCCGCAACTAAAAAAGATGTAAAATAACATTCTGCTCGTGTAACATTATTATCACTGTTCACAGCAAAAATTTATTTTTATTAGTTGTGTTTTTTTGTAGTGACATGTTTCACAATGTCTCATCTTCCACTATGCGAGATAGAAAAATCAGCACGGCACATGCTACAAAACCCAAAATTGCTTCCTTACGTGACTCGAGTATTGATGGCAACTAGTTACTGTCAGCTTTCGTAAAACTTGTTTTGTAACTTTTCCAAACAAAATCTTGGGGCTCCAAAAAATCGTGAGGAAACACTATTTTGGCGTGAGGGCGTGAGATGGACCTTAAAATCGTGAGCCTCACTCCAAAATCGTGAGAGTTGGCAGGTCTGCTGCACCCTGCCGCCAAAGGGACGTGGAATGGGGGTTGTCAAGCGCTGACAGCGGTCGACAGGAAGTGGTATCTATTTTTATATATGCGCTGCCTACGGCAGTACAGCACTCGGCAAGAGAAATGCAGTAACACCACAAAAAAAAAAACTATTTTTCTGTACGATTTTCTTCGGATTTTCGGCAATTTTTTCACGGTTCCTCGAAATCGGGTTGTAATAGAGAGGTGGTCGCAATAAATGGGGTCGCAACAAAAAGGTTTTACTATAATGTACAAAGTTTTTTTAAAAAAAATTAGTTTCTATGGTTTTTTAAAGTAAAGTAAATAAAAGCCGTCTCTAGCTATCACCATATATTCATGGTTAAAGGCCTATAGATACACATTACAAGAAAATGTACATGTATAAAGATTTCAGGCTTTTAACATTGCATAATATGTTAAAAAGGCCTGAAATGTTTATATATTTTATTAATGAATGTTTTAGTTGCAGATTTTTGTTTAACTTACTCTCAATACATATAGTACCTAGTATTGTTTAATGTACACATTTGAAGTGTATTACTACTAATCATTGAAGCAGTTGATTAATGTATTTGTGCTTGATAGGTACTTGTGTTTTAATGTTTTATAGTGAAATCCACTTTTTTTTTTTAATAAAATTTGCTTTTTCATAACATCACAAAATCTTGGCTCTTCTAATAGCACTTACTTAGACAGAAGCCGGCATCGATTTCAGGGTAACCCTACCGAAAAATAATAAATTTATTTTTTTCTAAATCCGATTCACTTTCTCCAACTTGTTTTAATCCTTTGCCACTGCACATTATTCTCCCATAACCTACATGGGTAATGCTGCTGACCAGTTATTTGTCTGTTTGGCATAGCGAACCACTCTGAAATTGTAATTACTATCAAAATTGTTTCTTTCTTGTTTTGGAACGTAAGATGAAAATGTGCAGCTTTTGACAGAATCACAAGTAACAGGTACATAATTGTCAATTTTACGAAAAACTGAACATAAAATGTAAAATTATATTTTGCACAACATGTCTACCATACAATTGAGGTTAACATTATATCTGAGAATAAAAATATTTTGAAGTGTAAACAAGCACTTAACATGAGAAATAAATATTCATAGCATGTGTTCCTTTAGCTATTATTTCAGACTTGTAGGTTGTTAGAAGTAATGGAAAACACCATTATTCAGTTGCCATATCCTTATCTTTTTAGATTGTTTATCCTACAATCAAATTATGTTTATATATTTTTCCTGTTTGATGACAGAAAAAAATATGTGCATACTGCAATATATTAAATAACTAGGATCAAGACATGCAGTAAATCAACGTAAAAAATTATTTAAACATTGGTTTTTGAACTATCAAGCATATTTACCCGATTTCGATCTTAGTAATGTTGATTTCTACTTGGATTTTTCTTGGAGTGCAAAATCATTCTAACCTGTGTTTTCGTGAGCTGTTTTTATAAATAAAAAACTATGGCTCTATTTGGATTTATACACTACTTTAAAAGGCACTTCCCGTTGTCTATGTGATTTGAAGTTTGCGAATGCCTGTATGTGTCATTTTGTTTAGCATGTTTACAGATTTTATGCGTACAGATTTTATGCGATGCAATAACAGATGAAAAAAATTCTCTATACATCCTGCTGAATATTGTCTTGTGCTTGAATTTACTGCCACTTTGTTCATGTTCCGACATTGTGAAACACTTAAAACTAATTTAAGTATTCACATTTTAAACCATTTCACATCAACTTAACAAAACTATAGTCTCACAAAATGTTCATAGAGAAACAACTGTAATCAAAATACGGACTACAGAAAATAACGGACAGGTTGGGATCATGAGCTGACCACCGACATTGACCTTGCCATAATACCTATGTCAAAACTTGGTAAGTGAAACCATTGTGCCAGTGGTGCTGAACACGCACCAAAGATATACTTCAAGTCTTTGTGGTTGGTAGATTGTTGGTGTGCGTAAAACTACTACGTAAACACAACAAATTGAAAATTTTTAATCAACAAAAAAAGGGGGAGAAAATCACATTAATTCATGAGAGCATTAGATTAAGTAAATCAATATTGAGCTTCTACTACAAAACATGAGTGTTGGCAGGTATTAACATAGGACTACGTAGAATCATGTTATAATTTTTCTGCTTATTAAGTAACATCTTATAAAAATCAAATATATTTTTAAGTCCTGATACCCTATTTATTTCCTATGTTTAACTTTAAGTGTGCCAGAACACACACACTACACTAATGCTGTGTATTCGATATATGGAAGGTACATCATGTCTGCAGTGTCATGCCTGCTGGCATACTTGTCCTGAAATAAAATATTAAATACTTCTGTTCCTTGCCACTGTGGTGTATTTTCTGATGTACGAATGTAGTACTATAATATTTTAGCAAAGACAAATAAAACAGATGCTGAAAGCAAAATGATGTTGAAAATTTGATGGCTTGGTTAACCAAATTCGAGCATTGAGTGTACCTATCAATGGTTTCAATATTTTTTTATAGCTTGAATTCATTGGTAAAAAATTCAAACACTGACTAGTGCTAAATTTATATTTCCTGCTTATAACGTTTTCCTTCTTATAAAGTTTTTTTTTTGCACCTTTTAAAAACAGGGTTATACTGTACTTCAATAAACTAATATAATTTTAAGAAGACAATATAAGGTGTTGAAGGTGTTACCTGCGCCCTGCTGACTGGTCGAGCCCTGGCTGGTAGCCCCGCTCCTGTTGGCAGCACTGCCCCACTGCCCCTGGTTGCCGGTGCCACCCTGTCCCTGGCTGCTGCCGCCCCAGCCCGTGCCAGCCGGGTTGCCAGGGTTAGCACCGCCCCCGGGCTGAGCCCCCCAGCTCGTGGTCCCGGCATTCAGGGAGCTCTCGCCCCCACCTCGCAACCCCAGACCCTTGGGGATGCCCCACCCGACGTTCGAGGCGGGTCCATCGTCCGACATCACACGCTCATCGCTAACGTTAGTAATATCATTAAAGCTAATGGGCACGATACCCTGGACTGTTGAAGCGGGCGTAACCCCGGGAATGTTACAGACAGGCGAAGCGATCCTCAATTCACTAGAATCGTTGAAATCTTGAGTAATCGTAAGAGAGTCGGCGTTGCCGGCACCACCAGTCGCGCTCGTGTCCAGACTTTGTGCACATGAACTATCACTATTGCTGCTGGAAGAAGTGGCAGGCCGGCATGCACGGTGGTGGGACGGAGACTGCGCGGTGCCGCAACTTGAGCTGGATATCACAGACGCAGAGAATACAGCCTCGGGAGAGAGCAGGGAGTGTGAGTCGGGGCCAGCTCGCGCCCCGACCCTGTGCTCTCGCCGGCCCTCCTGGCACAAGGCCTCAGACTTGGAACTGGGGTGTTGGTGAGCGTGCTCGCACATTCCTGTCAACAGCACACGCAGCACACGCCCCATGCGTCAGGCTGAAAGAAACAATTCAATGCTTAAAGTAAAACCATTGTAGTTTAAACTGTACAGCAAAAATAGGAAGTTTTTTGATGACAAGATTAAATAAATTGAAACATTTTTTTTTACAAATTTATTTCAAGTAAACAAAACCCAGTCAGATAAGGGTGTAGGTTTGTTTCCCACATTTAGTTAACGCAACATTTCCTAAAAGATGAAAAATTAATTAAACTTGAAAAAAAAAAAAAGTAGATTTTGTAAACTAAAGAAAATTTAAATTTTAAGTACAGATGAGTGGGCTAGGGAAATTTTAATCGGGAAAATTTTAGTTAGGAAAAAATTATCTCGCAGGAAACTAGATGGGATAATTATTTATTTGAGGTTAAAAATTTAAAAAGTTTCCATACTATTTCAAAGTAAAATATTCTTAGAGGTAGGTAGTTTTCCAAGAACACAAAAAAGGCTAACATATAATTGTATAGCCGCTAAATTAAAACAAAAAGCCTAATATGAGAAAAAGTGAATAAATTAGTTCATATTTATTCTTTTAACTTAGGTTATTCACTCATTTTAGTGGACAATGGCCTCGTACCCATTTGTTCTGATAATTTTATATACGTTTAAGTTGCTTTCAAGCTATAAGTCATAACGTCTATAGGCCTTGGCGAGTGTTTAAAACATCTTAATGATTCAACGACTGTCATCGCATTTTGTTCATAGCACAACAGTTTCAGTGTTTTTGTCGATGTAGTCCATGTTCAACGCCAATTTTGCTAACATGTTTTTCGCTAATGGTACATGAATGATAAAAAAACCCACAGACAAATACCTGTTTATGCTATTATGCATTTAATTTTTAAAAAATTATATTTTCAATTGTGGAAGAGAAACATTCCACAACCATTATTATAAGGTGTGTGTTTCAAATGCTGAATAAAGTGCTTTTTCATTGTGCCTGTGAAAATTTTGTAATTGTTTAATATGGTGTGTCTTTGATCACGTGAATGTACTGAACCAGGTTAAGAGTGCATATTACCAAAATAAAATTAGGAAATAGAAAAAAGTAATTTCCTGTCTGACATCTTGGGAAAGACACGATTCCTGTAGTTAGGGAATAACCGGGTACCCACCCAGCTCTGATTAAGGCTAGTTGTACATAATTAACTTTTTTATGTTAAAGTTATAGTAGTTACTTTCTGTTTTGAAAATACTCTTTATGCTGGCATCAGAATAAGCGACAGTTCGATGCGAAGATAACAATGGGACAGCAAAATACTGTGTTAATGCGAACATACTGCGTTTACACACGGAACAATCAAAAACGAACTATTATATATAAAATGCTGTTACTCAACATACTACAACCATCAATACTTCCAGGTTCTAGAAAAGTTTAAGAGAGTAATTTGCTAAATACAAATTTAATAATCAGTAGTAAAAACCATTGTGCGTTAACACATTTCAGAGATTTCACAGATAAATTTAGTAAACAAAACCTTAAAAATACAAGAATAATAATATATTTTGAAAACAAAATTCTGGCATGCATCTCAATAACACCGTGGCCATGACACGATGGAAATAGAAAATATTTCTAATAAGGATTTCTGTCGCATCTGCAATTTTTGTCACAATAATCTAATGTTGAAAATAATTGGTTCAAAATCTTTCTGTCACTGCCATCGTGCTATTGTGATTCCAGCATTAAAAATCTATTTAGTGTTCTGATATGGAGATGATTGACTTTGATCGGGGCATTGGGAAGTGTGCCCGTTGATTGGGCAGGAAGGCAGTACATACATACATATGCCGGTACTCCAAGACAAAAAAAAATAAGGGTTCAGTGTGATACGCTGCACCTGTACCCTAACCGTATTCCTATTGCACGACAGGACACGACCAGTCCCTTATTTTTAGGGAACAGATTTCAATGTCCTATCCATCATGCCGATTTGTCGCCCAAATAGAACTTGCAGAACTCACTTTTTCATTGATTTCATCCAGATGGCAGACCTGCATCTGGCACCATTAACTCATATATAGTTACTTTAGTGATCATCGGGGGACGTAGCAAGCATGCGGGTGCCAAATAAAACTTTATAACAGCAAAACTTTCCTGGAATACATTTAGTACACTTTAATGTCCACGACAAGAAAAGAAAATTGCAATTTAAAAAGTACGCGAGAAAATTACAATGTGATTTTTATGCGATAGTGCTGCATCTCCAGTATATTTGCAGTAAAAATTACATTGATGGTTGTGAAACATCTGCTAGGAAGTCTCACGCAGAGCACTGTTTATTAAAATGGCTGACAATTGTTTCCTTCTTCACTTATAAAAATTAAAAAGCTTTCTTTTTTTAAACTGAGAGTATTCAACAAACAAATAAGTAAGCAAAAGTTTTAATTTTTTTTTATTCAAGGTAGAGCAATATAAAGGTGATTAAAAAATATCTCTAGTTTATCCATAAACAAAAGTCACTGAAAATTAAATTACATACATATGTACTAGACCCAATTGAATTGTAGCAGATAATTAAGTTACCCCAATAAACCGCTGTAATTCTCAACATACTACAACCATCAATACTTCCAGGTTTTCCATAAAGTTATAATAAAATTTCCAAAATGCTTTTTTTTCTTCTGACATCTTCCAATCATTATCTAAAAAGGTGTTGTAATTTACCAGTAATTGACCATTTTAAAAAAATTAAATAATATTTAAGTAATCTTTCAGATAAGAGACAACCATTTTAAGTACATATTTGCCACTTAACCCAATATGTACTAAATTACGTAATATGTCCACACTTCTTAGGACACGTAGATTTACTGGCAACTTCACTGATTTTTTTAGATTTATCTTGTACTTTCAATTCTTGTTTGATTTGAGTCATTTTAATTTTTTTAAAGCAAAACTTTTTTTGCTGGATTTAATCAACAGTCTTCAGACTTGATTTTCCATTTTGAAATTCAAATTACCTACTTTTTACTATCTATTTTTTTTTTTATTTTTTAGGAATTACTAGCATTAAAATTACGGATTTACAAGATGTTAACACGAATTGCAACAGTTGTGACTTAATGCAAGATGGCGGTTGTCTCGAACAGGTGGTGCTATTTTTCCTTAAAATTAAAAAAAAAATACATGTCCGAATATGCATGCATGTTATTTTTATATATACCTTATTAATTCTCAGTCTGGTATATGTCTCGATGACCGTGCGGTTATAGGCGTATGTTTTCCAACCTACATATCAGAGCTGCGATGGTTCAAATCACAGAGCTTCATATGTATTTTGCATAAAAAATTAAATATAATAAGCCAATACTTTGCCACACTTATTTTCACAAGACCTATCAATTCATTTAGTATGTTTGTACTGGCGTAGCAACTAATGTAGTATTTCCTTTCATTTTGAACTCATCAAAGAGATGAGTTATTGGTTTTGTTCACAGCACATCAGAAAACATTCACATGTTAGTTAGTAGTTCATGATCTTGGGACCGCAAAAACTCCGAAAAATTGACAGTCGTCAATACAAGAGTTATTGATGACCCTTAGACTGATTATAATAACAAAGAAAAGATACATATTACAAATTAACAAGTTGTCTAACCGCATCATTGACTAGTTACGTTTTTCATGCGCTTCAGTCTTCTCATGCAAGCAGCCTCCCGTTTCCTCTGACAAATACAACATCCAGAACAAAAAAATGTGTCTTTGATGCATCAGACAAAAATTGAGATACACACACAACTACCGTGTTTTATTGCACAATCGTCGCACATTTTATACTAAAATCAACTTTCAAAAGTAGGGGTGTAACTTTTATACAGAAAATTTTTTTTTGTTAGGTCAAGTTATTTATAAAAACAAAACCCATTCTTGGAAAGTACGTTTATTTAAAAAGTGGAGTATATAAGAGTACGCCGAACAATTAAAATTAATAATTCAACTTAATTAATTTCTTCAACTTTAAATAGGAAAACAAAATGTGAATTCGAGCCTGAACTAACGCGTAACTATCGTCATAGTACACACCACGAAAGAGTGCGGGTCATCAAATGTAGTTAACTTGGCACTCTACAGAGAGCGCGTGTTGCATGCAATCGGCGAGATAACAATATTGATATTCGACTATGTGTGAGCGCTCTATATGGGAAGCAAAATAACCAAACATGAATGATGCAAACTCACGCTGGCTACATTTTTATGAGCGGTACACCGCGGCGACGCAGGCGAACAGATAAAGGTTATAACGTTTAAAAACGTCTTTAAAAGAAAATTTACACATCAGGCAACTTGGTATTTACGTTAATTAACTAAGTGGTAATGTCCGAATAAATATTAGATTTCTATAGAGGTGGGACGATACCACACTTTCGATACTCGATTCTGTATTGTTTTTTCAGTTCGATACTTCGATACTTTCGATACTCCAGGGAAAAATATTTTCCCATTAAGTAACAATCATTACAAATAAGATAAATTAGTTTTAAACTATATAAATTCAATCTATCATACCAGCACAATGTCAGATTAAACTTAAATACATAATGTGTAAATAATTGCATTATATTAATGAAAGATATGGATTCATCATTATATATACATATAATAAAACAACCAGAAATATAAAATATAGTCCATAATCAAGTAAAGCAGTCCTGTCTTGGGGGGGGGGGGGGGGGGAAAGTCACCAAGCCTAAATTAGAAATAAAAAAATTAGGCTATTGTAAATAGAAAATCAGAAATTTTTGCCTGTTTGTTTCATTTTGCAAACAACTTTATGCAACAGAACAATTTTCAATAAAATTTTAACTTGAGAAACGTAAAATACAAAACAATCCGATCGCAAGAAAACAATAAAAAACGAGTATATTCAGTTCAAAGATTAATTAATGCAGAAAATGAGATCCGTGCCTTGGTAAAGCACGTGCACCATTTTCATAATCATTGCTAGTTTGTGCCACTAGTCTCGCTTGGTGCTGGCCATAGATGTTACTAGCGAAGTGCACAGTCTTCCTCATACTATCCATATCTATGGTGCAATAAAGTTATTTTCTTACGTTTGCAAAGGTAAACAATGAACATTTTTCAAAATAAAAGCATTAATTAAAAGGTAATTCATCAGGAGGGATATATATAACAAAAAAATTTGTGAATTTTAGGACTTTTCCGGTTCGTAAAAACATATGAAACGGGAAATTAATGATTTTATAAGTGTATGTTCTGGGAAAGTAAACCATTGTAAATATAGTAGTACTTTCGGAGGGACCAAAATTAATCGGCGTATGACACGGGAAAATGTATGGAACGGGAACGTATCATCGAGGTTCTACTGTAGTTGTATTTTGTACGATGGCGACTCAAAACTTAATTCAATATAAATGAACAAGCATTCCGGTATCGAAAAAATGTATCGAACTTACAGTTTCGATACTCGATACTTTGTGATACCATCAAGTATCGAAGGTATCGAGGTATCGAAAATCCCATCACTAGATTTCTACTTTAAAATACATTGTTTTATATGTAAAAGACACCTACAAAGCACTCAGAATATAATAGTGGAACCAAAAACACCATGTGACGTTTACACGAGAGGTTTTTTTTAATCAAAATTTTGACGCCCTAAAATATCGGTGCGACGATTATGCAACAAAACAGGGTTATTTCTACTAGGAACTTACCCATCTTGGACTGTTTCACATCACCATCATTTGCCCCTGGAAGCGAGTTTTCTACAGCTGCGTGCCGAGACATTTCCGCTCCATCTTTGGAACCTTCGTGAGTTGTGCTTAACATTTGAGCTTGTGATAATCTGCATTCTCCATCACCAGCCACTGCACCAGCAACAGAGGCAGGTCTTTCATTGGTTGCATCCTGAAAAAAGCCCAACATTGGCACACAAAGAATAAATATTGTTCATCCCCGTGTTTGTGTGTATTCTGTACACTAACTCATTTTTTTAATTTATAGTACAAAAAAAATTCACAAACATACATTACACATCAACTATGGTAATAATTATAATAACAAAAATACAGATGTTAAATTTCAAACAAAAAATATGTCTCAAAAGAACTTTTGTACATGATTGATAGAAAAAATGAGGCAATATGATTTCTATGGGATGTTGAAGCTTTCTATCTTTTGACGTGAAGTTGAACAAAAATTCTCTTCGAAGGTATAATTAAATTAAATTAAATTATTGTTGTTTTTTCACTGGCATAAAGATGACATAATTCACTATTAGTTTATTATGCACAGGAAAAATAACATATATATTTATTTTCTTTAAATATAAAATAAAATAAAACAAAATTAAACATTTTACTAATACGGTTTACAACAACAATCAGCATCTACAAATTGATATTTATATTCTCGTTATGTTTAACCAATGTGTGATGATTTATGACGGAAAACATGCATTTTTGCATTACGTGCTTTAAATATTTTAATTCTACTCAATTTAAGCAAGCACTGCTTACATTAGTCAAATAGTACGTTTGTGAATTTATATATATTCACGGTTTCGATGACCTTCAGGATAGACTGCACATACCCCTGTACACTAGGGCAAATAACGCAAGTTCATTGGCTGCCGACTTAAGTCGTCTCAGCTGATTTGTCTGTGATTCAATCCTTCTTTGCTTGAGGGTTTATAACTGGTTGAGATTCGTCCAGATGAACAGTAAGCCAATAGCAAAATTATCTAAGAGGTATATGTGTTTGAATTCTAGCCTATCACTGAATGAATCCGCAAATTTTGCAGGTCTCTACTTATTTATAACAACAGTAAATGGTTACCCTGGTAGCGAACAACAGATTATTGTGGACAATTCCTAATGCCATGGGTGAGGAGCCTTTGTTTTCCACGAAAGTATTCAAATTTACATATCAACTTTAAATTACATAAATGTTAATTTTAGTTTCATCATAAATAAAACAGTTTTTTGAATAGTTGCAGATTATAAAAAAATTTACATATTAAAAGTTAGGTTAACTCTGTACTGAATTAAGAAGTGATTTTACTTCTTTTTGTAAGGTTAGGTGTCACATTGAACAAATTAAACAAAATCTTCCAACATGTGGTTTCCTATGTTTTTATGCATGATTCTGGTACAGCAGTCTCAATTGCCACGTGAGCAATTTCCTTGTAGTGTGCACTAATGAAGTTATTGCATATTTGGCCATTAGCATTTGACATTGAAACTCCCGGAATGACAGTTTTTTTCTAATGGTACATGCGACACTGCATTCGTAATTGTTTGCTTTGGATGATAAAAATATCCATCCATACACTCTGAAGTATTATTCTGAAAATTTGTGTGAATAACTGGTTACAATGGACATAATACCAGCTGCATGCAAGCAATATTGTAAGGAAAGCGAACCTGGTTCCAAGTACCTACAAGCAAACAGTCTTAAGTACTCAAAGAGAAATTTATAAAAGGCCCGGGACATTGAGAACTGCAGAAGTAGGTCTACTTCTTTGGCTATGTTGCTAAAATATATTAATTTATAATTGCTCATCATGATTGAATTTTTTTTATGGGTGTTCTTTCTGCAATTAAAAAATGTAGTCCAGCCTCAACAGTCAGGATAAATAGTACATTTGAACAATCACCCTCTTCCAGTTATCAATATGAAATAGGGTATTTGACAGGTTTTAGGTAAATGTCTAAAATTGTTTATTACGACATAAAACCTAAGCAATTTGACTAATTCTTTGTGAAGTTATCTATTTTCTATGAAAATAACCATCAAAGTTTAAATGAATAAAAAAGCCGCCAAAACGGTGAGACGCCATGTTTGCAGGTCACCTGATTTCATGACGTCACATGCTTGTAAACAAACTGTCAGCTTTCACGTCGCAATGCAGCTAGTGAGAACTTTGATATTCTTACTGTTATGTGAAATGGCTTACAAATGGTGCATAGTGCCACAATGCACTAACACGTCCGTTAAATCACCGGAGAAAATATTTGTGAGCATTCCGAAGAACTGTAAGATTGTACAAAAGTGGTTAATGCTTGCTCGCAGAGACCCGAAAGATATAGCAGCAAGTACTAATGCTTTCATGTGTTCCGTATCACGTATCCAGGTTTATCCCACTCCTAATGGCATGATCCTATAATTATTGATCCTGTGGTAAATGATGCTTGCTGTTTAAATTTAGTACGTGGAAATATACTGCATAAAACAAAAACTTGTGATCTACCAATGAATTATGATCTTGATTTGAATAAAAAGTGAAATATATCATGCATTCAACTTACGACCATTAGTAATTATTTTCCCACAAATTTTGATTATATCCAGGATCTTTCGACGAACTAAAACAGAAAAATTATGTACCATGGTAACAAAAATGTACAAGGTCATGCCATCCATAGCAAGAGACCAATTTGGATACGCGATACGGAACTCTTACCTATTAAAGTAATGTTTACATAACTGTGGTTCACAAAACGATAATTTGGTGAATAATTTTATATCTATATACATTGAAATACATACTTCATTTAATTTTTATTCGCTTTAAATTAGTTCTAACTGGGGCCCTACTTTTGTTATTGAATGGTCAAACCAATCAATCTGTCAACATCATATAAAATGTTTACAATAATAAAATGTTTTTAGGCTTTTCTAATTTACTTAATTAATTAAAAGTATATTTAAATCATTTGTAATAACACTTACAACGCTACTTTCACGTTCTTTAATTCTGCAGCATAAAAATCGGCATTGTTTTTAAAAAATAGTCCAACCATTATTGCGTCTATTCTCGGGAGGTTTCCACTGTCAACTTTAATGAAGTTGGTCTCCATTATATTTTTTCTAATAATTACAATAATTTCTTACTTTTAGTCAGCATTAGATAAGAATACTAGTTAATATGACGAAAAAAACCTTGAAGAAAACACAGATGCACTGTACAAAACTTCGACTGGCATTTACTGTTTACAAGCAGGTGACATCACGCCAGATTCAGCCAAACCCGTGCGTTTTCAATCACGTGGTCAAACATGAAAATTTAATTATTTTATTAATGATTTCTTATAATAATCATATATATTTCTGAATAATGCGTTGGCTAAATTGGTTTTGAAAAATGTTCACTGTAAAGCTAACAACATTTAAATCAATATTTTAACTATAATCAAATACCCTATTGCTATGTTTGTTACTGTAAAAAATACTGTTAATATTTTACACAAAAGAAATACAGTTACATCCATTTTTAATAAACAATGTTATACTAACATGGAGATGTTCAGAAATAACACTTTCTGTCACATGTGTGTATGAGAGAGTAAAATAAAAGTTTATATTAAAAAGTTATAACTTCCAACACACCTATGATTTCAAAACAATTTTAATATAAATATATATTTTTTGTATGAACACATACTATTAATTTCCCTATAAATAATGCCTAATTTGCTTCAAGGTTTTTGAATAAGACTGGATTCCTGTCAGGTAAGGAAAATCAATTTCTGCAGATTAATCAAGTGGAGAATTATGTTCCTTTGTTTGAAGTGCCGACTGTGTAGGATAGACTGTGTGGTAAACATCTGAGGTCTAATTTTTTATCTATCAGAGTAAATTCTTTAATAGAAGATGCACGGTAATGATTGCCAAAGTAAGTGCATACATAATACACTGATAAGAACACATCAAAATCATAAAATATGATACATGAAAATTGTGAAAAATGTAAAGCCCTTCCATGTTTGCTGCAAGCACAAAACAGTGCAAAACAATGCAACCAGTTCTACTCAATCTCTACCAAAATAGTACTACTAAAGTCTTTCTTGAACACATTTCTTTACAACCATCCCTAGATGCATATATCATTGCTCTCTACTCTAGCTAAAACACCCACTCCCCTTTCTTAACATTTTCAGCCAAAGGTTTAATTTCCTTGTAACCTTTAGAAATATCAGTTTGATGTATTTCTGAAAATCCTTTAATCTTTCTTATTCCTGGTTCTTCCTCATCTTTGCTGTACAGAATCATTTTGTGGTTGAAGTCTTGTGTAACATTTTGGTAGAGTTCCCAACTTGGGTACTTTTCACTTAATTTATACACTGAATCTTGCTGAACATGCTGCTTTTTTGAATATATCTACAATTGAAGCTTTTTCCAAGGCACTGAACTTACTTCTGCCATGGCTGTCTTTTTTTTTTCCTGGCAGAAACTTCCCCTCAACAACTTCCCCAAAACCATGTCCAGTGCATGTTTGGGTAGATGATAGGTGGTTGAATACTAGATCCATCATAAATAAGACGGCAAATCCACAATTTCCTTAGCATGCTCCTTTACATATGTTGACTGAGCTTATAACATACAACACGTTTTATCTCCTTTTCACTAAGCCATGACAATAAGATGATTCCACTATTATTTTCTCCATTTCTAGACTTTTGAACTGAACAACATCTGTGCAGTAATCAGCTTGTAACGTTGCAAGACCCTGCCCTCCCCAGTTATTAAAATTAATTTTTTAAAACATTAAATATTATGTTTCTTCAGTAATGCAGTATATCAGCTGATTGTATAGCCTTCAAGGTCGTAGCAACCTAGTTTTCCATACTTGTATTTTATGTTTGGTTATTTTCTTGTTATTATATTTAATGTTACGTATTGTATTTTGAAAAGCCTCTTTAACTATAATTTTATTGGTTTTTCACTTTGCTGGCATGATTATATTATATGTAAGTTTGAATTTCAGTGTTTTATTGCATTTAAATGTTCTTTTTATAATAATAATATTACGTGTGTAAATAGTGGTTTTAAGACAGTGAAATAAATGGTATTTTAATATAGTTTTGCAAATTAGCAAAAATACAATCTGCGGAAATTCGCAAAACAATTTGTATTTAAAGTCACAAATTTTTACAACCCCCATGACACTGCAACGTTGGGATTTGTCTCTTGAAAGAAACATAAACGCTAATAAAAGTGTTTGTAATATTGCTGAATGGATACGTGGCCATCGTAAATATATAAAAGTAAATAA
The DNA here is from genome assembly GCF_032445375.1 of Bacillus rossius redtenbacheri. Lineage (NCBI taxonomy): Eukaryota > Metazoa > Arthropoda > Insecta > Phasmatodea > Bacillidae > Bacillus > Bacillus rossius. The sequence goes on from NC_086330.1 coordinate 9,511,703, forward strand.
CTTGCTATAAAATTATAAATATGAGGTCACTATTTTGCACATTACTCTAACAAGGTTAAACTTATTTTGTGATATTTTGCAGTCTTTGAAAATTATCTGCCTCTATCTAGGAATAATTACTAGATATGTGTCTACACAATAAAAATGACAACATTGAAATAGTAAGGAAATTTTTTGAAATTCGTAACCTACAATAATTCCCCATCCTGTCCAGTTTCCCACGAGATATCTTTTTCCTGCACAAAATGTTCTCCAACCAAAATTCCCTATCCTGCTCACATCTAATAAATACATGTTACAAATACTATATGGATGTTGGCCATTAGCTTTTATTTGGTAACAGTTTATCTATGAAATAAAAATGTCTCATGGATGTTGGCCATTAGCTTTCATTTAGTGTCAGTTTATCTACTAAGTTATAACTGTCATCCTGAATAGAGTCAACTAAATTCACATTACAATATATCTAAAAGAAAGTTGGTAGAAATGAAAATAATAATTTATACTGCTGTTATCAAATACAAAAAAATTTTATGCTGGTTTAAAAATATCTTATATATTGAAACGAGCAATTATTGTGTGTGTGTGTGTTTGTGTCTATGTATATAATCTGAATCTCAGAAACGGCTCCAACGATTTTCATGAAATTTAGTATGCAGGGGGTTTCGGGGGCGATAAATCGATCTAGCTAGGATTCTTTTTTAGAAAATGTTGTTTTATCCATGTTTTCAATAATCAACTTTATCGATACTCTTAAACATAAATGACTCTTCCTGACATCTACTGGTGAGTAATTATACCATTTTTTTTTTAATTTGGAGCAACTAACTGCTTTAACGACACAACAACACTAAAGCTTTTCCAGTAGATGGCGTTGTTAAGCAACACCAAGCCAATGAGTGTTTGGTTTGAGGTTAGACCAAGAAAATCAATTGAGGCACTGTCATTGAAAGGGAGGTAAGTGCCATTAATGAAATTTTTCAGGAGAAGCAAAAAACCATCTAGCCATAAATATGACAATGAATAGGAGGTAAGGGCCATTGATGAAATTGTTCAGGAGAAAAAAAAACAAATAAGGAGTATAAATTGAGACACAATATATAGATAAATTTATATATATAACATATATATAGAATATATAATATATATGTGGAATATAAATATATATTTAATATAAATATATATAATTATATATAATATATATAAATATATATAATATATAAATATATAGAATAAATGAATATCGACATGCAGGTTTTTAGGAGCCAGCTGCCCTGTCTGAGGGACTGAACTGTGGTTTCAAACACACATGTAGAATGGTGACAAATATGTATTATATGGTACCCTTAGTATTTAAAAACTAAACAAATAATAATACCACCGACATTTTTGTAACATTTACTAATGTCTTGATAAAATTTGTGGTACTTTTGGTCCATGTATGGCAGCATCTTCAGTAGATCCTTCTTTTTTCCTTCATTGATAGGGGCAGTGAAAAATGGTGAATGCGAAATCGTGAAATTTTTGTAAAACCCCTTTCAATTATCTGTACTGTATCAAAAAGTGAACTTAACCTATCCACAGCACACCTATACACATTTTGTTTTCGCGAAATCTTATTACCACCGCGAAATATACCGTCAAGGCGCAAAATTGGCTACTTGGTAACGAAATTGCGAAATGCCTATCTAATTTAATTCGAAAATACGTTAAAATTATTAGCAATGCACGAAATAACTTCAGTACATCGATACGATACTCGGCGTAGCGGACTGTACACAAATGGGAACAGCTTTCCAGACAAAAGAATAACAAAAATCACGGAAGAATGGTATTGGTTGGAACAGAACTTTTTACGGGCGTGTATACCAAACAGAACAGCCCGCATGTTGTTACCTTTGTGCTTTGTTGACCCTGTTCACGGGATGTAAAAAATTAAACGTGTTTGCCAACTGGTTGTTGTGCTACCGCAGAATATTAAAAAAATCGTAACATAACCTAATATAACGTAACACAACCTAAACGTAAATTATCTTGACTAACTCCCAAACAAACGCTTCGTTGTCAGTAAAAATTGTGCATAAACATGCCAAAGGTTTTAAGTGTATTTGAAAGTGCACGGGAGTATGAAAGTGAAGGGTTTTGTGTGTTTGACAAACATAAAAAAGTTATGATGTGCAAGTACTGCAATGTAACAGTTGACTGGAAAAGGAAGGATAGCTGCGAAAAACATTGTAAACCAAGGTCTTCGCACAAAGTCAACAAGGATAATGGTGGCAACGGAGTGAAAAGACAGATAACAATTGTTGAAAATGTGTCTATGAACAAAAAACTCAAGGCCGAAAAAACTAAATTGGCGAAAGACACAGTGCGGGCTTTCGTGCAAGCAAACATCCCGCTTGAAAAACTGGACCATCCAGGACTGCGATCTTGGATGAATGAATACATTCCAGGTAAGTTAAGTAGAAGTGCCTCGTTACCACAATAAAACACTTTTCATGTATTTTGCATTTTTAGTTTTTTTGAGTTTGCTAACAACCCATTTGTAGGTAATTTAAACTTTACTGCTACTTGTTATCATTCTGTCACATGCAAAATATTCTCAAATCACTTAAGTCTTTAAAATAACACCAACTGGTCATTATTTTATACTTGCTAATAATAAAAACTACTTATCTTTTTTCTATATTTCATCTCTGGTAATTCCATAATTTATTAATGTGCAAGGTAAATACGGGGCCTTTAAATTTCACAAGAGAAGTATGTAGTGCTAGTATCAAAACACATGGAAACAGGATTATTTTTCAAAAGTTTAGTTCAGAATGTGTGAAATCAATACAAACTGAGAAAATAAATATTTTTTATTTTTAGGGTCCGGTGACCTTCCACATTCATCTACCTTACGAAGCACTTACCTTGAAAGTTTCAAAGTTGAAGAGGAGGAGAAAATAAAAGAACTGGTGAAAGGGCAAGACATTGTTTTATTGTGTGACAAAACAACCAACAAGAAAGGACAGTGTGTGTTTGTCGTTCTATTTAAGATTATGTCTGCAAGCAGTAAACAAAAATTGCTTGTAGCTGGGACGAAAGTTTTGATGAATGCAAATTCGACAGAATGCTCACGAGCAATTGTTGATATATTGGTGAAATTTGATGTGAAATATGATAACGTAATTTCTTTCACTTGCGACTCGGCGAAGTACATGACAAAATGTGCTGACCTTTTGCGCGTTTTGGTAAGTGACAAACTGCTACATATCCAGAGCTGGGCACACAAGCTCTGCCTGGTTGGCAATATTTGGGTGGCACAGCTTTCCGAACTGAATGAGTGTGTAATGAAAACCAAAATGTTTTTCTTGAATTCAAGGAAAAGGAAACACCACTATTTGCAGTTTCTGACGGTATTGTCCATTCACCCCAAATTGTTCCCATCTCCTGTTTTAACACGCTGGAATTCGTGGTTCCAAGCTGTGGAGTACATTGACACATACTTACCCCATCTTTTAGAATACTTCAAGACAGAAGATGCAGAAACTAGTGGAAATTCAACAGAATATTACATGCAGATGTCTATGGACAAAGTTGCTGTTTTGCAATGTGAAGCAAGATTTGTAGTTGAGCACTGTAAATCAACTGTAGAATTGCTTGAGATTTTAGAGGGTTTGTCATATCCTTTTGCTCACAGGTTGCTAGGAAAACTTTATGATTTGAAAACCAGTTTCAAATTGGCCAGTGATAATACTTTTCATCCTGAAACAACACAGATGCTGAACTCACAACTTTGCTTGAAATCTGCTGTTAGGGCTACTCTTGTTTCAACAGGACAAAAGTCTCTATTGAAGCTATCATCGTTGATTGCCAGTGATCCTGCCAAGGATTTTGTAGAGTTTATGGGTGCTTTGTTTGATCCCAGAGAAATTGCTTGTAAGGGGCTAGAGGTTGACGCTGTTGAGTTGCAGAACAAGATTGAAAAACTTCCTTTCCTATCCCAGGTGCCTTTTCGACTTGTTCTAGAAGGCTACACTCAGACTAAACAGGCAGTCTTAAAATCAATTTCTAAGAACATCGATATTCTTACCATCCTGCTGTCTTTAAAATCAGATTTCCCAGAGTATGCAACCAATGCTGTGAAGTGCCTGTGGATCCCGGTTTCCAATGTTGACAGTGAGAGGGCTTTTTCCATGTACAGCAACATCATGTCCGACAAGCGAACATCTTTGCGGGCTGATAACATTGAAGTTATGTTGGGAATGTGTTTTGGAGCTAGCCATTGAAGTCAAGGATTTTAAGTTTTTGTGTACTTGTGTTACTACCACAATTCAGTATTTTCACATGTTCTCTATTTCATTCTTGTCAGAAACAATGTAAACAGATTAAGAAGTCCATGTTAAGTTACAGTAAGTCCTCTATTTACGTTGTACCGATTTACGTCGTTTCAGATTAACGTCGCTAATGTTTGAGTACTCATGTTTCAATTTAAGTTGGTCGCCGATTCACAATAACGTCGTTTACAATGACCGTAAATATTTATTTTAACCAAAACACCGTATATTATTCTTTTGTTCCTTCGGTAGTTATTTTATGCTATGTAGCGAAAGCTACACGTTCACCACCTTATCTTATCATACATTATGAGGGATGCTTCCTGCTCTCCGCGCGGTGATGCAATACTACCAGCCCGCCCGCTCGGCCACCCACGTATCTTGCACGTAGAAGTGTTATCTACTTCCCGCAACGACAAAGCATTTTCTCCTACCCCTTTTCTTCCAACTCCTTGGCACTTCAGTCGCTATATCATTGAGTTGGCCGGAGTTTTAAACGTGCCGTTGTTAACTTTATCGTGATTAAATGAGTTTGTAGTAGGCCTACAGTATCAGCTCACTGCAATTTATGATTTTTTCTTCATAAGATGTCTTCCAAACGACTAAATTTATCTTCAAACGTAATTTCAAAAAATAAGAACAGAACACATGTTTCATTAGCCACGAAAATGGAAGTTTTGAGACGTTTCGATTCGGGCGAGAGTGCTGTTGAGATTAGTAAAGTGTTAGGTCTGCCACCTACCACAGTTCGTACAATTCGATCAAACGCAGACAAAATTAAGAGTAGTTTACTGAACATGTCATCTGTCAGTGCTACAAAGACGAGTTGTTTTCTCCCGCGAATGACTCAAAGTAAAATCTGTGTAGCGCTAAACCACTTTGTATCCTTACACTTTGAATGCATTATGCGTTTATATTACGTACAGTATGTACTATATATATATGTTTTTACATTTCAATCAATAAAGGTAATAAAGCAGCTGGTTAAATAACCATTCTATAAAGCTGAGAAGTACTAGTTGGACTTGTTTCCCACGCTGTCGGTTGTCATTTGCTGATAAAATTGCCCATTGTCACGTCTGTATGCCAGCGCTTCCGGCCGACCTTGGGCCGTGGCCGGCCGGTGGCATGAAACATGGCTCATTTTGCGTCGTTTCTATTTACGTCGCGGTTTTCAGGAACGTAACCCCGACGTAAACCGAGGACTTACTGTACTTAGTTTACTCTAAAAGTACTTTTGCAAATTATTCAAAAACATTGTAGCAGATTGCTTCGAAAAAAATCAAGAGGATCCACAGTCACACTATGCACGCCACAAACCTGGGTTACAAGTTTTGCAAATTTTATAACACAATTTTTTAGATTGACTTTGGCTTATTTTATGCCTACTGAAAATTCTATTATATTTGGTCAAAAATATTAAGAAATTGTTTGAAATGATATGAAACAATTTTTTGGTAGGTGTACAGACACATCTTTGTTTAAACTGTGTTTCCATTTTTCCATACAAATGGAATTATTATAATTTTTCAAAAGTAGTTGAAAAACACTGCAACATGGGCAACATGGCCTTAAAACTGTATACAAAATTTGAGGAAACAGTATGTGGGAAACCACATAGCAGAGATAGGACTAGAAAACTATATTCATTATATTCTTTATAAATTGTATTATAAATCTTAAATGTGTATTATTATGAATGTCTTGTGTAAAAAATTGTTATAATTGAATCTCATTGCTTATGAAATGAATAAAAATGATTCTAAATACATTGTTTTTATTCAACGAAATTATCTTATAATACATACCTAAATTTTATAACGAAATCATCTGGTTTATTCACCGAAATTGAAACATTTTATTTACCATTTTTCCTTGCCCCTATTCATTGAGTGACAGAGATTTTTCTTGCATGTCAAACTCACTTATGTCTTTAAACTTACTGTACTTTCCCTTCTTGAAGATGACTATGTTCTCCCAATCTTCCACCTCATTGAAGCTCTGTTTTGTTTTTATTTTGGGCAGATCTACCTCAGACACTCTTATCCAGGATTTCGAAGATATCTTCAATGAACTTGTGTTTATGAAAATGTCACATGCTGGCATATAAGTGTCCAGAGATTAAGAATTTTAGGTCAATTTCTTTAAAGTGCCCTTTCACTACAAGAAAAATAAGAGCAATCAACACAATTCGGTTTTTGTTCTGCCCTGCACAGTTGTTCCACCAAATATCTAGATGTTTGTTCGGTGTGAACTCTGATGTGAGCACTTTGAGCAAACAGGATGCAACTTCGTTTCCTCCTCGCCCCCCAATACCTTCATGCCACATACACATGTAACTTCTTGAAGTGTTCCCTACATGTATACATAGGTTGTAATTGGACAACTGTCTCGAATAAAACATATCACTATGTGTCAAAGCAGGAGTGAACATAACTTGTTGCAAGTCGATGGCTACAACTGTCACTGAACTTGAAAGGATATTGACACTGCAGAATCGAGGAAGAAAGAAGTTTCATTGCTTTTTCTGCCTTCCTTTGGTGAAGTTCTTGACTAGCAGTTAAGGGGAATCTTGCTACCCCAACTGCTGACTTTATTTCTGATGTTAACTTATCACAGATTCGGCAGGTATCCATCCTTGCCCTTTTAAAACTTAACTTGGGAAATTCCCGTTTGAATACCCTACGATAAAACCTTTCATCTATAGCTGTATTCGGATATTTTTCTTTAAATGCTTTGAACATGCGATGTATATTTAAGTCAGGGCTCTAGTATTCCTTTGAGGACTTGTGGCGAGAATAATGACTCTCTTCTCTTGGAAATTAAAGTACAGTATATGATTTTTAATTATATGTTTATCATTTGTATTTTTTGTTCTACGTGAAGCAGATTCTTTCCACGACCATCTTTGAAACCACATAACCTTTCTTCAAACGTGTCAAAAGGTTTTCATTTTTCTTTTTGGTAATCATGAATATCTCTCTAAATGTTTTGTTGCATACCTGTATGTTTCCACCTTTTGATGGAACATTATATGTTGCGGATGTTTGTCTTCTACTTTGGGAAGCATTGTCATATTTACCGTGACGCCTCCGTGATATGTTCGTCAAATTAATGCGACTCATTAGATATGTACCTTGTGCTTCTGGTGTTAAACTGCAAAACTCAGAATGAAGATAAGAAAATCATTTGTTATAAGAGAATGACACTTGTAGCGACATTTGCAACTGGCCTAAAACAAAAGTGTAACAATCGGTACAGTAGACTGTTACTTATATTTGAATACAATACAGTGGAACATACATACAATGAATAAAACAATATTTCCTTTACACTTACCATATCTGGTAAACGTAATCAGTTTTCTATCGTGCCATCTTCAAGTGAAAAGTAAACATGTAAACATACGGTATTGATATCATAGATAATGTAACAAGGAAGATGTCATGTTAAACGTAAACAAATCGGTATCACAGATAATTAATAAAGTAGGTTAACGTGTGAATGTCATAGATACCATTATAAATACAATCAATAACTGTGGCATGGAGGTTATTGCTTGTAAGTTGTTTTATGGCACTTACCTCTTTCTCTATGCCAAATGTAATGGAGTTACCTCAGTGTCGCTTTACGACTAATTGAATACAAATAATGAAATATCATAGGCACTTGCCTCATTTTCAGAGCTATTGGCTTTGTGACTGGAAATGATTTCCTGGGTAAATGTCATTTTGGCAAAAAATTGCACTTACCTCCTTTTCAATTTAAGTGCCTCAATTGTTTACTTATATTATTTGTCTTTTTAACTCATGTGTTCACTTAAAAATGCATACCTGCCAACTTTTTAGTTTGGTCATCAAGAAAACTTTTAAATTGGGAAAATGTATCGTAAATCAAATGCGGCAATTTTTTACATGTTTTATGTGCAATTATTTTCTATTTTTCTATTCCATTTGGTTTCTGCTAATTTACTAATGACATGAAGGGCATATCGATAGCCTAGAATGAAAACCTCATAGTCAATATTGTAAATTTACTGGGAAACTAAACCTATCCAGAATGTGCCAATTTACACAGCATGCATATGAAAAGCAAAATGATCAAGTACAAAACAAAAGCAATAGTATTCACTAAACAAGATTACTTAAAGACATACCTTGCTATATCACATGTTTGTTACATATTTCAGTCATCTCCTGATTATCATCCTTGATGCAATTTAAAGACTTTGAATGTGCAGCAGTTGCCTTCTTTGCTTTACCTAATAAATCTGAGGTAAACCTTTGTTCATAACAAACAATTCCTTGATTTCAACACAGAAATAGACTGCAAAGTTTCAGATGACAGAGGACCTAAATTGGGTTGTTTTTTTTTTCTCACCATACTAAAAATGCGCTCACATTCTGAATTACTGTGGAAAGCACGTTTTTCCTATGCTTAGTACACTTAACGTGTGTAGTTATGTCGGACCTACCTCCATGAGCAATACTAAAATCACACCGGCACACTGTGCAAAACACAAAAGTTTCTCCTTTTTGCGATTTCAGAATACATGGGAATTCATTGTTATACGCAGCACAGTAAGTCTGAATATATTTCTTGTTGGCTAGCTTACTCATGGTTCCCATCACTTAAATACACAAAAAAAAAAAAAAGGTTGCGCAGCACTACATTGGAACTACGAACAATAGTCAGCCATTTTAGATATAATATAAGGAACAAGGAACAGACCAAGGAGGTAGGGCTGACGTCACAATAATTGTGGTCCGTTCCTCCGTTTAAAGAAGCACTTTTTCATTGCGGTAAGTGGAAAACGACCGTAGACCGTCCAGTCCAAACCATATACAAATAACTAACTATACCTCTTGTATTGTTTCCATTTCGCTTTCCGTCGGTGCGTCGGTAACATGGCCGGTACAGTAAAAGTTGGCAGGTATACGTGGCCCGTACAGTGAACGGTAATAAACCACCACGCAAAAATAAATCCGTAAGATATTAAAGACGTCCGTAAAACCGTAAAATATATTAAAATCCGTAAAACTTACGGACAATCCGTAAAAGTTGGCAGGTATGAAAATGCCTAAACGATCTTTGAAAAAAACGCTTATTATTATGTTGGTAAGATCGAAAAATATTGTTCATATTTCATCATGTCATCAGTATGTAATTTGTTTTTAAATATAATTACTAAAAAACACAATAAACAAAAAAAAAATACCGAGCAAAAATCTGTCATCCAGGTACTATAATTAATAGGAAGTACCTTTTAATTTTTTCACTTAGTAATATATGGTCAGAACAATCACACACAGCAGTACCTTTGAATATATATACTGTATAGAAGTCGCAAGTGGATAGGATTTACTCTACGTTTTTCAGAAGCGTATAATGAGCAGCTTGGGAACTTCACCGCTGCAGTGCGCTGCCGTAACGCCCTGTATCGTCTTAGTTGTTATTTATACGTTAGAGCGCAGCACTGTCGCCCGCTGTCATTCCCCGCACCCCTCATCCATCATTCACTGCAGCTCAACGTCGTTCAACGGGAGGGGGAAGGGGTGTCTGAAGAGTTGGACACTTGTCCGCTAGGGATCACCACAAGTCGATGCCCTAGAGATGGTGGCGATTGCTGCGGTGAATTAACCAACTACCTCAAAACCGTATTAGAAATTTTAACCTGGGCTGGCGACTTCTATACGGTATATATATTCAAAGGCAGTACTAAGGAAACTCACCCTTGAAGCAGGCACTTGGTCGATAGGATTGGATTGTGCAGTTGCACTCGTCGCTACATTGCTGGGCACTGGCTGCCTCGCGGCTAGCCTCCTAGCCGGCAGCCGGTTGCCAAATGCATCATCCTGGAACCCAGACACAGCACTCTCCAGCAGACCGGAAATAGGTACACTCATCCCCCCCCGTCCAACCACCAAATGACGCATAATCACCTGAAAGTTCTGTGGAAAGGCATTTGCATATCTCAAAATATCCGCTGAACTAGATTCGTTTGGAAACATTAGGTTGGAATTAATTCTTTGGCAGGTAACACCAGTACCACTCCTGAAACAAAACAAAAAAAAAAAAATGGTTTCTAGTGGAACAACAATAAGTTATACAAGATTCACTTGAATTATATGTACTGCCCAAAGTCAAAAAGGGCAAACATAAGATAAAGTTACAATCTGCCTAACAATAAACCAAAGTATAGCTCAAAAAAATGTCCAAGTCAGTACATCTATCAGTAGTTAAAGAATTCAAATTATTAAGTCTAACACTGAAGGTTCACGACAAAGCAAGCTGAAACATCTGTGTGACGTATGGTCTGAAGTGCTTCCCAAAGCTGGTATTCACCTCCGGGAACGAATTAGGACATTGTGTAATGCCCTCACTCTTTCCCCTGGGTAACATAAAATTATATAAATTGGACTACACCTACCTTATTGACTAAAATACACACAGCATGCAATCATTTTGGCAGAGATCTGCAAACAAAAGAAAAAAATAATAATTTCAACACACAAACTAATGCAAATATTTTTTTGACAGCTTCAAGCACACTAAAAAACTACAGTGAACTAAACTGTTAACTAAAGTTGAATGAAACATGCCATAAGATATTATACCTCACATGTAATGAAACAAAAAAAAAACATTTCTCTTTCAGGTGGTTGTAAGTATAAAGCCACAAAAATTGTATTATCATTAATTTAGAATTGTCCTGTTTATTTCACCTACAAATAAAATGTTAAATAATAATGTTTTCCATACAAATGTTAATTTTTCTTATAAAAAAGGTTCTTACAACTGCAGTAAGTATTATAATCCAATTAACATTAATTGTATGCATAAAATATTGACAAAGGTCACACAAATCAGTATCCTAAAATTAAGGGACTGACTGTGACCTACCTAAGGTTTTAAGAGCAGTGACTTTCACTAGGAATATAGTTACATTACAGGTGTAGGATATTCAATGCTAGAAACAATTTGTCTTGGAATACCTAACTATATTGAAATGTTTAACTAATTTGTCTGAACAAAAATTAAATTACTTTTTAATGTAGAATATATAACCTTAAATAGAAGGGTTTATATTGAACATGTGTATTGCAATTATTACAGTGCTCACTCGAGTAGAATCCCGTAACGATAATGTATACAAAAGCTTACCAACTCAGCATACTGAGTACAAAAATATTGTCACTGTACAGGTACTAGTGACAGGAGTATTCCAAAAATAAATGCTATTGGGCGAAGTTGTCTTAAAACTTGGACAAATACTGTTACCAGGTTCCATCACAAGTCAACTGCCAAGAAACCTTTCATCAATTTAAGTCAGAAAATAAAGAGAGAGAGTTCATTTATGCTCTCGCATTTGAATACAGTACCTTTAGTTACTCTCTGTCAAGAATGGTGAATACAGTGTAAGAGTATACTTGAAAAAAAAAAAATTGTATACTTTAATAGGATGTTAGAATTCACGCAGTGAGAAATTACGGAATTTCAACAAAGAAAAATTATTTGTTAGTAATAATGATTGCAAAAGATAACATTTGTTTAAATTGTAGAAATTAAGACAGTGATGATAAATTTTGCAAAAGTACAAAGTGTTAAAACTGTTATAAATTATTTCAAATAGGAGTGAAAGTAAGCAAAGTTGTCAAGGGTCACTATCATTCAAATTGTCAAAGTTTTTTCATCATTACTTTTAAATGTGTAAACATTTTAGCTCTCTGTATACAGCATTTTGTAGGAGTAATTTTGTGAATGTAACAGAAGCCATGTGCTGTCAGCAGTTTTGGCGGGAGAAACTATTTGATAGTCCGGCCATGCGATGCCTCCCTTCACAGATTGTCCACTTCCCCTACCTCCCACTCCTTTCCCTCTTCGCGCCAGCGCGTTGATATTTTAGCTAGTTCTATTTTCGTAAGAACAAGATGAATTCCTTCTTCGTCAATACGAGTTCGAAGAGGCAACATGATGTAATCTAGAGGTCAGTGCACAAGGGCGGTGTGAGATGTGATGTTAGTAGTTGGGTAGGGACTTCAAACTTATATTTGTTACATTTGGTTTAGGCTCCTCTCTTGAAAATTCTGTTTGGGAAATAATGCTTTTACAAATTCCTTTCTTTCTTTCCTTTCAAGCTGTAATGGGGGTTTGACCGGTCTTTTCATTGGTTAGCCCTATTAAATGTTTTTTTTTATGATGGCTTGAATAACGCCAATTGCTTCTTTCCAAGTTGTTGCTCCATCTCCTAGTTGTAGTTGTACATTCTCTTTTGTTTAAATTGTGTAGCGGAGCACGTAATACTACTGCGCATAAAGCTCGAGCATCTGCAGAAATGTGTCTAATATATTTAACTGATGTTTCATTGGAACCATATGGGCTATTGTGCTGAGTCAAGTCAACTTCCGAACGACGTGTTACACGAATGTACTCAGTCACTCATGATTCTTAAAAATTCATTGCTTTGATTGAGTCTTGCATTCGTTTCATTTTGAATCAAACGATACGGTTACACGTTTGGATATATATAGCGTTGAACTGTGAAGTGTTTACATGGCAAATGGCTCTTGAGGCGGTGTAATGTAAATTGATTATTTTGGAAAATTAAATCAGGGCACAAATCCGAGCAAGAGTTTAAATTGTAATGTTGTTGCATGCTCAGTCAGCTGTTCTATGCAGTATAAACCTTTCAGGAAGAATATAATAATCCTCTCAATATTTTCACAACACATTAATTAGAGCACACGGCAGAGGTCTACCTAGGGCCTTAATTTTCTCTTTTACACGAAACTGGTGGGGCAAGAATTTGGATGCATTAGGTATCCCCAAGGCTCCCGCTGGTTTCAAAAGAATGAACGGAAATGTGTAACCACGGTGCCTAAGACGTCAAGATGGCCGACCCACGTGTAGAAATATAAATTAATACATAGTCACTTTCGTAAACATTCGGGGACAAACCAAACAAATTGGTGACACAAATGAAATTTTATGATAGTGAAATCAACACTGGGATATATTTGGTAAATTAAAACATTCATAATAAAAAGTATTACAAGTTTTAAAATGCATCAGAAAATTGGCATTATAATTATATTATATATTCTTGCAAAATCACAATAGCCTCAGTAGCGCAGCTAACGAGCTTGTAAAAGTCAAGGGCAAATTTTTACATTCAAACCTTGTCACTGGAAAAAAAACAGTAACTTTTTTTAACAACATAATAATTGAATCAGCTTGATAAGGTAATTGTTTGTTAGTAGTAATTATTTGAAGGTGATTTCAGTTGTTTGAGTAAAAACAAATATACAAACATATACTTAGCATTATAATGTGTGTTTTAAATGTTTTAGATTAATATTTATATTAATGTCATAAAGTATAACTTCCATAATGTGCGGAAACTTCACAGAATTATTTGTTTAGTGACATGGGCAGTATTTTAAAATCCCTTGTCAAAAACATGGTCCAAAGCCTGAGTTTAGAATTTTTTTCGCAAGTCTTTTTCACTTTTTTTGGAACCACTTCCAACAGTTTTAACACTTCCCCCTGTTTCGTGCTGCCATCTGCACATGATGGTAGCAGCAATGTACATGATTCAGGCAGCAAATTCTTGCAGCGAGCACAGAAAGTATGCGTGTGATTTGCATCCAGAAATTTTGGTACTATTTGAAACGCAATTATTTTATTAATCAATAAATATTTATCACGCTCAGCATTATTTTAAAGAATTCTATGTTAAATTTGTGTCATATTCATATAAGTTTATTTGCAACATGATACCACAAGAACACATAAATGAGCTTGTTACCGAAGTTAGATGTTCACATATCACTGGCGAGAACTGAAAGACTCCCGACATTAGTTTTTAAGTGCTATTTCTCAAATTTTAACTCAATGACTTTTTTGCATTCGTTGTTCTGCTAATAAATAAGGGAAAAAGTTGCAGCCATATATGAGTGTGCAAGTGTGTAATTTTTTTTATGAAAAGTTAAGAGTTTAATTAAGTGTGAATTTCAGACAATTTTGAAAATGCCTTTAATCCCAAAGTTCATCCTTATCTGCACTGGTGAGTTTATAAACCTATTTTTTCTTGATCTGTCATGGAATGTCTCATCCTTGGTTTATAAGTCTTCCTATTTGTCTTAGATCTACTTTTTATTAATAAGATTATTTTATAATTTCTTTTTAGTAAGATGATTTTTAAATTCTTATTTTTTTATACATTTCTATTAATAAATTGATATCATTAATTCTTATTATTAAATTTATTTTATAAATTCAATTGTTTTCTTTTTCATTTGAGGTACGGCAGAAACGCATGTTTGAGTGTGTTCTGCCTGCATATTGCCATAGCAAAGCACGAGCACATCAGCTAGTTACCAACAATTTTAACTCTCTCGTAAGAAGCCTCTAAATGGATAACTATGTGCAAACTTCACTAGCACACATTTAAAGGGAGCTGAGTTTAATCAAATGTGTGTATGGCAATATATCACAAGTAATATTATGGAAGTCATTGTACATTACTGTGATTGCAGTAATTAAAACTTAATTAACTTTTTAATTTGTTTTAACATACTAGTACATACAAATTAATGGCTGTAACAATAAAATACCTGAAAATTGTTTAAGCTATCAAAAAAATAGTTAAAGTGAACTTCATGCTATTTATTCAATTTCAGATGAGTTTCCAAACACAAGAATCTCTTAGCTTGAGCAGCTTATCTTCTTTCTTGATTTGAACTGGGTGTCGTATACCCAATTTACATTGTATCAGTCTGTTGTAGGTGTATTATTGCAGTCAAATTTCCAATTACGAAAATAAATGGTAACAAGTTCTGCATTACATATCCAAGTTTATTCCTTCTTTCTGATGGTACATGATGCTCTGTTCTAACTTAGTTATGTTGAACGATCATTACAAAAACTTGTGATATAGGGCAGCATAACAATCAAGCCAATCTAGAAAAGTTTCTCAGCTATGCTTTTGAAAAACAACGTGCAAACAGCTGCATCACTGCAGAGACTACCTACTGGATCCTATAAACTGTAACCTGTAAACTGTAATTTCTTATAAAACAGTAGGCATTTGGAAACACAGTTTTCAGGCTAAGTAGGCCTACAGGAAATGCATGAATTGTTAAAAAACACAACATTTGGAATTTTATATTTTTTTTACGGAAAAATTGTGAACCTTACAATTTACCAAAAAAATTCTAACCAACTATTTTTAGATGCATATACATATATTCATATCTCCTATCAATCACTTAGATTATGCTTATAAGATTTAGATTATGTTTATAAGATTTTATTATAAGTAAAAAATAAATGGCACATGCCTACCTAGAGTAAAATAACTTAACAGGCTGAGCTATGTATTAAAAGTTATTAGAACACTTAAACAAATAAGTAATAATATAATTTTCTTAAACTATATTATTTAAATTCAATGTATTATAAGTTATTATAACTCAAACAAATAAGTAATAATATAATTTTCTTAAACTATATTATTAAAATTCAATAATAAGTTCTACAAAAGAATTGATAAAAAAAAATCAATGACAAGTTTCAATCCTACAAAACCTCTTGGGCCCTATTCTTGACACTAGCGGAATTGCTTAATTCAGACAGATTTGCTAAACCCTGTTCTTGAACACTCGCTAGCGGGATTATGTATCGGAATTACGTACAAACAGTCTGAATTATTCCGTTACCTCCTCTGCAAGACCACCTTTGCTGACAAAATCACAATTCTGATAGAGATTTGATAGTTTGTTGTTCTTCGGAACTTCGATTTGTTCAGAATGGATGATATGTTATGGTTCTGAAATACTTTAACATCACTTGGATGGATGGTTAAGATAGGTTAGCTTAATTTAAAACCAGCAATAACTTATTCACCTCGTTATGTTGTGATGTATATTCAAATAAAAAATAAGACGTGATACGATAGGCAAGCCTATCAATGAGTCCTAGATTATTTGATTGAAATTTAATTTATTCCTAAAGGAAACTAAAAATATTTATATAAGCTCATGTGCTTAAGAATGTACTTAAAAATTGCAACACGATTGCCATTCCAAACTTTAAAATTTGTGTGTTTGTGATGAGAAATAGCTTGTAAATGAACTACAATTTAAAAGTCTAAGAATATTATATTTGTTTCTGTGATTGGCAATGTCAGTTTCTTAAATATTTGGTAACGAAAGTTATATTTACAATTTTTCATGACTTAACTTATTACCTACTTTACATGAAAAATATGGAAATTATCACTGTGTAGAAATTTGATAATTATTTGTGTTTTATGATAAGTAGGTGATATTACCAAGTTTCTGTATAACATAATTTGTTTTTCACACTACATATTGCAAAAATGTGTGATATTTGGATTGTATTAGAACTAGGGTGGCAGGCTTATATTCGCTATGAACATTTATTCATAAAAAAGTAATCTATTAAGAGATTGAAAATTGGAATTCAATTGAAATGAGTCAATTTATAAATGAATTATGCTCAATTACAATAATTTGTGAAAATAAAGGTCATCCTTTTTACCCATTCCTATCTTGCAATCTTAGCCACATAACCTGCCATGCAGAAAAATTACTTCAAGACGACATACACCCATAAAAACCCACACAAGTATTATTAAATAAATAATGACAGATAAGAAAGTAGCTGAAAGATTTCTTTGATAGAATTATAGACTGTTTCCACAAAACAGTTACTTCAAACAATTACAAAATTTTTCCCCGAAATAAATGCCATTTTTCCAACAAGGAATATACAATTGCATTATACAATAATATTTTTCCCTGCTCGAAACATATTTTTTTTCATATAAGTCATAAAATTTTCCATTTCTCGGGCATAACTTTACAACTCATTTTTAATTACTACTTATGTATTTATACACATAACTTCTACGTACATCAACTAGAGAGAAAAAAAAATGACCATAATGTAAAAATTTAATACTTTCATTATAAATGGTCCTTCAATTGTGATTGGCCTTTTACCAGTGACGTAAACTCAAAAAAAAAATTTGCCACACTTTCATAGATACTTTTCATCAACCCGAGAATGTTGATACAGATAGATGCTATAGCAGTTTCAAGAATAGACATTTAGCTGTCTATTACAATGAAACTAGCGGAATTATACAGACAGTATCAATAATTGGGCCCCAGCAGACGGACTTTGCTGTAAGGCTAAATACGCCCAACAACTATTAAAGTTTATAAATTTAATTCAATAAGTTTTGCTATTACAAAGATTTAGTTGGTACACTGATACACTTGATATGTCCCCCAATGTTCATGTAAGCTAACATATAGGCCTATAGGTTGATGCTGCCACACGCGGAATACTTCAGCTAATGCGCCTAAAGAAGTTTACTTTAAAAATGACTTTGAGAAGCTAGCAACATTGTAATTGTTGCAACAAAACATTACACAAACTTTTCCAGCCATTATACATCTTACAGACAACTGCAGAAACTTAGAAAAAATGTATATTCTAAATAGCCAAAATACCCTCATCACAAATGTGCTAACGCTGCAAGGTCAGGCACTATCTCAAGAATGGCTGCATAATGAGTCCTCACTTTCCTATATTGTTATTTTAAATATTTTATGCAGGTGTGTAATCAAACTAATGTAGGTAAGTACTTCTTTCATTATTACAGTTAAGCCAACATTACCATTATGAAAAATAAATTTGTTTTATTTGATAAAATACTACAGTAATTAAAGACTCACTGAAAATATCTTCATTTATTAATAATTTATTATTGTGTATCCAGTTTTCATCAAAGCTTTATATTTATAATACACACATATCAAAATAAAATATAAAAAATTGATAACTTTACAGCTTCAAATCACTAACACATCCAACTGCTTACTTAATTTTAATTTTGAACATTCAAATACAATTAGATATGTTACACAGAACAGTTGCTCCTGGGAACAATTTTCCACAAAATTTTCAAAATATTTTCAGAATCAATTTTTTTGGTAATTATCATACAGTTTAGCATTAAAAACAAATTCCTTTATTTTAATATTCTATGTTAAAATACAACTGGATAAACAATAAGGGAACAATTACTCTTCATTCATATTTACCTAACTCTTTATATTTAATTTCTCACAGGTTCACAAGCAAAGCTCACACAAATATGTGTCCTGCATCATAACTATAAATTCAAAACTAAAAACTTATATTGTAAAAAATTGGATCAATAAAAAAATTTTAAAAAATCATTTTAATTAATTTCTTGACATATTTTACTGAAATAATGTTTACACCTTGTTTAACTGATTTGTAGTGGTTTCAAAAGCCAAAAAGTAGTAATGTCCTATTTATTCTATTAACACCCGTGGGCCGAGAGCAAACGATGTTGCAAGTAGACGACTTCATACTTACATTCGGACACGGGCCAAGTGTTTACAAACGTTCAAAACCAAAAGTTGCTAAAACTGGATGGCAATTGCTCAATTTGAGTGTGAGAAGCTTAAGTTATTAAAAAATTTCGTCTAAATCAAAATAAATTTATTCGGTACTTAAGTCTCGAAAGCGATAATTCATCGTGAAGGAACGCTCCGATTTTTTTCACAGTTACTAATATGAACTGTGGTAGTAAACAGGCACGGAGTCATTCATGTCTCGTCATGTAACCGTAGTATTGACATACTTTTTTTTTTATGTATTTTGTTTATGCAACTAGAACTGTAATTTTTTCCCCCTGAATGAACTGAATGGCTACGTTCAACTGTCTCGCCAACCAGTTGCAATCAGTCAATAGCAAAACGAGCTCGCCACTTACAATTATGCAGGACCTAAATATATTGTAGTGTGTGGCCCCACCTTTATATTATAAGGGCAGTATTCCCGCATATTTCCTAGCTTTAAATTATTACAGAGTAAATAACGTGAACGCAATGTACTCAGCACAGCAACAGCGCAATAATATTGCTATTGCAAACAAACAACGCAATACGCAATCCTTAAAATCATGCAGAGCTACATTGCAAATAAAAAACCTAATTCACAACGCAAAACGCACACTTCCGACACGCTTACAGAACACGAATAGTTAATTATTAAAAATAATCAACTTACGAAAACTGATGGCCGAACAGTGAAGCGAAGACGGTGAAGTCTCGGTTGCAACCTGCAAATGCAAAACGGTCCAATCACGGCACGGCATCCACGCGGCTGTTCCACCGTTCGTTACGTGCCCCTACTTGCCCGTCACAAAGATCACAATTTATCATTTTTTTAGGTGATAAATAAAATTTTCCTTGGCAATGACTAGGCAACAGCAAAACAAGTAGAAGCTGTATTTGCGCCGTTTACCGTTAGTGGCATTACGAGATCCTGAGCGAACATACTGCACCAGCCGCATATTGATCGCAGTCATTTACGTGGCACGGGACTAGGAGCTGTGCAAGCTGTTCTGACAAGCAATACTAGTCCCGGGCCGCGAGAAGTCACAGTATACTGGTGTCTGGTATACTTCACCAAACGGGTGGGGTTATTTTAGCAGCTTGCCATGGATGGCAAAGTCCCAACTACGTCTGAACATTATGTTGTACAATATTTTGTTCAACTTCCATTGCACAGGTTAATAAATAATTGGTGCAAATAAATCCGGTTACCCAGATACGAAAACCGCTTTAAAAATGTTCAATAATATATTCATAAAGCGCAGTCAGAAAGATCGAAGATACAAAATAGTGATCTAACTCAACATCATGCATAAGTCTACATTATTGTAAATTCTTCGCTGTCACAAAAAAAAACGCAAATATTTATGTTACCAAACGTAAACATTCCTGGCAATACACGCAGCCTACCATATACGAAAAACAGGACGTAACGTATGGCAACAACGCGCTGTTTTACAGCTACCAAAACTACTTTTTAGTACAAATAAAAATAATACACACCTATCGCGATGAATTAACAAGTAATACAAACACACATTCATGTCCATTTAGCGATACCACTAAGCAATACTTACCGGGCTGAAAACAAATATTTCCAATGATCTTCCCAATTTTGTCACACAAAATAGCCCTGCAAAATTTCAACGCAGTACACAATGCGTTGTTGCCAGACTTCTTATGCGCGGGATATAATAAGTGCAAGACAGTATTAAAGACCAGAATCAATAAAGGCACATAAAATTAGATAGTCAAGTTAGTTTCTTTATAGGTAGTTATTTAGTTTTTAACAACTTTGACTTTTTTTCACGGGTTAAAAAAATGAGATAGGCCTTAAACGCTAATGTTATTAAAAAGTGCTTATCTCAACCCATTTGACTAAACGTCGATTCTATTCCACATAAAAATCGCATCTTATGTAACTAACCTTCCTTGATGTGTTACCATGGGACTTAAAATATCTAAAAATGTGACAAAAGCTCGCGAGGCTGAAAATTGTCTAACATTTTAATAAAATTTAATGCATCTGCATTGAACTCAAGTGTTACACAAACTTTCAGTGAGCATACATGCATTAGTGAGCACGTGCAAGCGTGTGCGAGTTGTTGAACTATAAAGTGACGGTTGCGTGACACGCGTACAGACTGTACACGTTAAGGTGAGACTTTTTTGGCAGACGCTGCCAAAATAAAACGTACACAAATTTCTGTTGCATCATACTAACATATCATATAGTAAAAATTTTGTTTTATTTCATTATAATGTTCAGCTGCCACACCTGCAAGTAACTTGCAGCATCTGACACAATGGTCTCACCTTAACTTGAACAAAGTACAGATATGGTAAAAATGGTCATGTCAAAAGCAACCTGTTAATGGGTATATTACTTATTTTTGTGTTATATATTTTATTATTTTAAATTTGGGATCGAGATTGATGGCTATTGAATGGCCCTCTAGAATTTATAAATACACGTCATTAGCTGGCTATTTACCATACATCAGCAATAACAGGGATAGTAATACTGTAATTTGATATTTTTATCATGTTTTCCATTAATGTAGAGTTGATTTTGATCCTTATCTTCTGAAGCATTAGGTTTCCCTAACAAAAGTTTAAAACTGAAATCAAAAAAACTAAACAGAAATTGTTGTGGTTTCTAATGTGCCAGATATAATTTCAGTGGTTTCTGTTGGGGGAAATTAAACCATACCCAAATCAACAAATGTCAATGTATTCTGTTGTCAAAGCCCACTAGATTAATTGGTTTTACTTAATTCTGTTGTAAATGATATTTGAGCAAAAATTGTTGGTTTTTTATGGCTTGTGTTGTTTTATATTGGATTCTGTTTGTTGAAAATAGTTATTCTACGGCATTTTATTGGTATCTTTTCTTTTACTTTTTTTTTAATGGATTCTGTATGTTTCGCTAGTTAGGCATTCTGAATATTTATATGGCTTTCCATTAGATTCTGTTGGTTTCTATTCTAATATATTGTTACGAACGTGAGCAAAGCCGGGACACGTGCAGGTGCAGAGCTGGCTGGCGACTGCCGCAACATAATATGCGCCGCGCGCGCCTGGAAGATAACAAGGATTGTCGCTCCCCCCCCCCCCCCTCTTCCTCCAACACTCCCCGCGCGACGCCCTGCCTTTGACACGTAACTGAAACCTGACAGCTGCGGAGTTACGAGAGCCGCCGACACGTGTTTCGAGAGATTTCTGCGGTCGTGTCGGCGCGGAATAACGCGACTGGCCCCGGCCGCGCTCGTGAGTTCCAGAAATGGCGGCTGATATATAAAAATAGTACGTCGGCCTCAGTAGAGTCGGAGTTCAGAGAGAGAGAGTTCAGGCGGGAGTTCTCCCGCGGCGGAGCTTCCGGAGCGATAGTGCCGCGGGTGCGGCAGAGTGGCGAAGTCCTTGGACGAAGGTTCCAGGGCAGGGAGTGAGCGAGTTCAGAGTGAAGTCGGGAGTTTTCCCGCGGCGGGGTTTCCGGGCGATAGAGCAGCGAAGTCCCTGGACGAAGGTTCCAGGGCGAAGAGTTCAGTTCCGGGCGATAGTGTCGCGGGCGCGGCGGACTCTCCAGCGAAGTTCCGAGCGAGGCGTCGAGTGGGATCTCGGTGAAGGGGAAGTGCGACGGAGTCCCGCGGCGGAGACCCACGAGGGGTGCTGCGGCGAGAGTTGCGCCAGAGGTGCGGCCCAGCGAGGTGTGAGAAACGAGTGACTTGGGAAGAGATGTTTCTTAAGGTGCAATTGATTATTTGCCATTTTGGAGGATTAATTGTAAGTGACATTAAGTAGTGGCCATCAATAAAACTGTGTAGAGTAGTAAAATCTTTAATTGGGCTGTCCTTTACGAACCCGCAGTAAATGGTAACAATATGTAATCTGTTGGCTTCTTTTGTCATGTTCCAGTGGTTTACATTGATTTTTGTTGTAAGGCATTCTGATGGTTTCTGCTGTATTCTAGTGTTATCAACTGGGTAAATTCTGATGGAGTTTGTTGGTTTTTATTGTAGTCTAGTGTTTCCCATTGGATCCTGTAACCATAGAAGTAGTTTTCTTACTTTTTTAAAATTTGTTTTATATTATTTGGAAGGCTATTATTATTTTATTTGTTAAAAATTGTGACATGCACACTAAAAGCCAAGAGGCTTTTGTGGTGTGCACACAAAAAACAATTACATACACAGATTATGCAGGGGCTGCATATTGGTAGGGTCTGCATGAAGGCAGTTGCCCCCAGCGTGGGAACTAAAAGCAGATAAGCACCACCAGCAGGGGGCACTACAAGTAGGAAAAGACCACCAGCAGTTAGGCACCACTATCAGGTGGGCACTACAAGCAGGAGAAGACCATCAGCAGATAGGCACCACCAGCAGGGAGCACTACAAATAGGAAAAGACCACCAGCAGTTAGGCACCACTAGCAGAGGCAGGCACTATAAGCAGGAAAAGACCATCAGCAGGTAGACACCACCAGCAAGTATCAACCAGATAAATTTTAAGTGTTATATGAAAAGGTAATGTCAATTTTTCTCTCTTGATTATTATACTCCTACAGTTTCAGTTCAAAATTTATATTAAAAATTATCAAAGTAGGTATAGAAACATAAAAAATGTTATCCTTAAAATTTCTGATTTTAATATAACCAACTTCTGTTAAGCTACACTGAAGCATACAAGCATTTAAATTATCATGTTGGATATAAGATTAAAGTCTATTAGACATAAGTTAATTCTCTATTCAATGGTCTTAATTCTAAACCTTTGAACATTGTTGGAATTCAATTAGTTGAGATGTTTTTCTCTAATCCAGAATAGACCTCTTTCCCTGTTACTGTACTGTAGAAACAGTTTATTAGGGGCATTTTCAGCAAACATATAACTGTATGTTTTATTCTGGAATATGCCACCCAACTGCACATCCATACCAACTCGTACAAACAAGCTTTTAAGGAACTTCAAACAATGTAAAAAAAAACTCCAACATAATTCCAATAAATGCTGCCAGGCCTAATCAACATTACATTCTTTTCAATAAGGGAATTATTTAGGCATGCACAGATTGTTCTGCAAATCTTAGATTTTTCTTAAACATGCATGCACAGTATCATTTTGTTTGGTAAAACTTAAACTGAATAAATACATAAAATCCCTTTATACACAACCTACTGGCATAGGTAATTTTATGAAGTGCCTATGTCTTCTGGAACATACTGGAAATGTCTAGAAACTAAAACTATTTTTTTTTTAATATTCCCAAATAATTAATTAAAATTTACTCATATTCCACGCAGTAAAAATTATTTGAATGTTTTTAATTCAATACATTCAACATTGGCTTCGGGATTGTAGCAGTGTCCACCGACATTTCGGTCGACATTGCAGTCGCCATCAACAGAGTGGAGTTACCTACTGAGGTTATTACAAGTTCTTCTGCCTTCAATACTCTCGCCTGAGAGGAGTGTTTCCCAATCGGCTGCAGCTGTGGGCCAATCACAGGCTTCCTTTCGTATGGTTGGCCTGTTGGTTTGGCCAATCGGAGCTGGCGATTTTTCTGTTTGTCAGAAGCTCTTCCCCATTTCTATTGCTTTAGTCGGATTTTGTCCCTTAACGAACTCGACTGAGATTTTCCATTACTTTATTTTAAGTATGAGTTTGGAAGTTATTTGTGCAAAATTACAGTAGTAATTGTATCCATTATAAAACAGGTGTGTGTCTATATATACACACATACACACGTATACATACATACTAGTAGTTAGCTGTAAGGTGCCTGTTGAAAAATGATGAATATATAAACAAAATTGATATTAATGAAATATTTATTAAAACTTCAACTTCTTTTAATATCGTGCAAATAAAAAATTATTTTCAGTAGTTATACATGAAATGATAAAACATATATTTGACAAAAAAATTTTTTTAAAGAAGAACCTTTTGAAAAACTAATTGCATGTGAATTGCCTAATTAAAAAATCTTTGATGTATTAAAATGATATACATAATCAAAATTTATTTTCAGTGATAAATTGAATATTTACTTAGGTACTTTGCAAAGTTAAATGATCAAATTTGAAAAGTAAAAAAAAAAAATCACAAAATCTAAAAAAGCTTTTCTTAACTTCTAGCACCATCTTTTGGTGAAAAATTCAAATGCACTTTTTAACACAAATTAAAAAATTACGAAATTGTTGCTGTGTGTAAAACAGCAATTTTGGCTACCTGCAGAGTGCCGGCTTCAGACTCCTGGTTGGCGAATTGCCACAGCACGCTGACATTCTGCAGGCAGGCACTATTTCAGAGTGTTACTGAGTCAGTGATGAGCGTCTACATATTATATATGGTTACCGCTCACATCCCATAGTTATGATAAGACGCTCATCAGTCCAGAGGAGACACCACACTAGAAGCACCAGCGAGTGTCGCACTCATCATCCCGCCTCACTACACAGACACACCCATGACTAGGCCCTTAACGCCCATCACGCAAAGGAGACATGGGGCACGCGTCACACCCAGAGACAGCAGTGTTTCGTGGAACAGTGGTGTACATCTCGACATTTCTCCTCGAAACCAAATCTTTACCTACTTTATATACCTGACCTTGTAGGGTGACATATAGCAGTCTAAGCCAGCAGCTGTAGAAGTCATATACTGAGCTTGAAAGAAATCTAAATTGGTAATTCCTCACCGTCATTCAAATGGTTGTACAATATTTTTGATGTAACTAACCTAACCAACCATCCACTTGATTATGTAGTATTTTAAATGTAGCTTTTATAATTCTACAAAATATTAGCTTCTGGGAAATGAAAAAAAGCATACGTGAAAGTTTGGGTAGGTTGTTAACTACATTATTAACATATATTTAATACATAAATAACATGTACATAGCTGACGTAGCCCAACCAACCAGATATTATACTCCATATTTTTTTACAGATTATGTTACTACTTTGAAGGATTAAACTATAATAATTAGAAAGATTTCATCAAACATTTGTAAATCCAACATTTTTTTTACAGTTTTGTATGTTTAGTCTTATTTTCTATCAGTAATTTACAATTTTTTAACATTTGTTTTCAGTCAAACATGCCTAATGAAATCCACCTGCAAAATGATCATGATAGTTTATAAAAGGCTATGTGGGTTATTTTAATGAAGAAATGGTGAAATCACCTTTGAAAATCAATGGTCTTCAGGGAAACTGCAAACAAGAAATCACATCAATCCCGTAGAAACTTAACATCTTCATGGCAACACTTATGCGGAGAGTATAAAGAATGACAAAACAACAAATTATTTACAGTGAATTAGGTATTTATACCACGAACTGATAATTACAGAACATGCTACAGACACAACTGAGGTAAGAATTGTTTGTTTATAATAGCAGTTTAGATTTTTTTTTAAATTATATTTGCCCTAATCTTTCCCTCGCCACATATTTAGTGAAAGAGACATTTTACTAAAAAGTCACACACATGAATTCTTTTGGCCTTCATTGTTGAATATGTAGTAACTAACCACTGCTAACTTATTTATGTTAAGTGAAAAACAATTCACTAACAAATTAGCCTCATAGGCTCATCTGAAAGTTACAGATAGCCTAATATATTTTGTTTAAATATTTGTCATTTTATTGTTATTGAATCATGCCGCTGTTTGGCACAAGCATGATAGCACACAGTCAACTCTTACCTTCCTTTACCATCCTCCTTGCTAACACACAATCCTCTGCTAAACTATTCTATTCCCTGATCATCTCACAACCACTGGTTTTTACCACTTTCTACTTCCTCCTGCTTCTGGATTTCCCTCTCACTGCCTCATGTCCCAGCTTTCCTCACCCTTCCACCCTACAGACCTTTATCCTTTTTTATCCTTTTAAATTCTCCATTTCTCCTTTACCCACCTAGCTTTTCTCTTCTTAACTCTAATGTGGTGCAGAATTATCATTGAAAAGAAAACAGAAAACATTAATTCTAGATTAAGGAAAAGTTATACGTGAGGTTTTGTAGCTAGCTGCTTATTTAAAAGGTTTATTTCTCGTTAAAATAGTGAAATGCCATATTTTCTGTTTGCATCCATGCCACAGAAGAATCATCTAGATTTTATGTGTTTTAACCCAAAAATCAAGACTAAAGATTAAAATAACAGAAATGTTATTTTCAGAACTCTTCCACCTGCTGCTGTTCAGCTGTTGCTGCGTTACAAAGAAGGTCCAACCAGGAATACATATCCAGTGGAACTTCAGACATTTTCTCTGAACTAGGAGGCCAAGTACGTTTTACTTGACAGTTAAAAATGGAATTTCTTAATGTTCGTGCACAAAGGATTTTTTTGACAAGAATAAAGTAGTGTTCGTTCTTTGCATAACTCTTTTCTTTGCAAGATTTTAGATTAAAAAGAAGTAACCTAACATTAAAAAAATTCACCTATCAGCAGTGCCAATTTCGTTCAAGTATTTTGTTTGGAACTGATACTATTGGTTGATAACCTTAGCCAAGATGATATGTAACAGGTGAAAAAGTATTTTTAATCATAATCAGCATCAAAGAGGTGCTTGATGATGCTTAGTTATGATCTTCTCTGAGCATCTTCTTTTTTGGCCGGCAATGTAGAAAGAAATAGGGGAGGGATAGGGAAGTAGCAAATTATGACTGGCAGGAGAACGGTAGAAATTGGAGCCAACACCCACACACTGTAGTGTCTGCCATGCTTTCCAGATAACAAAATTCAAAAACACACTTTAAAAAATTTTGTAACTGTTTTAAAACATTGGAATGCAGTAACACGTGGTTTAATGTACTTGCAAATACAATGGGAGTAAAATTTGGCGTGATTTATACACATTTTTAATGCACTTAAAATATATTTTTAAATATTACAGTTAAAATTTACGCTACCTACTGTGATTCAAAATTTCTGTCAGTACCACCATTAAAGTTGATACATGTACACATATGGCCAAAATAAAGATATATGGGTAGGTGATATCCTAAGTGCAGGAAAAGATTTCACTGCTAATATGCTTCAATCTAGTCAACGTTAAATGTTGTCGGTATGTACTTTGAGGAAAATATTGTGAATTCATTTTATAGCATACTCTTGTTTATATTTTATGAAAATTACCTACTGAAACCTACAATACATGTCAACAATGGAGTTTGAAAAGGGTGTTGGCATTGAGAACCAAAGCAATTGAATTTTTTGAAAACATCTCGCGTAGTGATAATGATTTAGTATGTCTAACTGAAACTTGGTTCACCGATAATAGTCTGAATTCTCATTATTTCAACAATAATTACCTTATTTACAGATCTGATAGGGACCCTGTATTAACTTTGAAGAGTAGAGGTGGTGGTGTCCTGACTGCTGTTAATAAACATAAATTCAAAAATGTAACATCTACGCATGAATATGACTATCCAGGAATAGAAGCTGTCTGGATAAATATAAGAACACATGATAAACCTTTAATCATTGGGAATATCTATATTCCCCCTCAAACAACTCCTTCAGCTTACACTTCATACTTTGAGGCCCTTGAAGATAAGTTTGTGAATTCTGATGTCTCTTTATTAATAATTGGTGATTTTAATGTTCCAGGCATTGTCTGGCCTCAATTACATACCCAAAATATAGTTCATTCAAATATTAAGTCGAAAGCCAGATCATTAATCAACTTTGTATCAGCAAGAGGTTTAATTCAGCTTAATCAAACTCAACCTTCAGCCCAACTCTTGGACCTATGTCTCACTAATATTGAATCATGTCTGGTTAGCAAAGCTCTGGAACCACTAGTTAAAGAAGATAGCTTTCATCCTGCATTAGAGATAAACTTCCAATTTGATATGTCAATAAACGATAATACACCGTCTTCATATAAAAACTATAAGATTGGTGACTATCTCGGCCTTTTTATTGCTCTTAGGGACCATGACTGGTCAATTTTATACAATTCTAAAAATATAAATACCATGGTTGACTACTAACGTGTACAATGAATGATCTTATAGATTTATTTGTACCTACTACTATTAAAAAGGCTAAAAAATATCCCCTATGGTATTCCAACCAACTAATAAAATCTCTTAAGAAGAAATCGCACTATCATAAATTATATAAACAAAATCTGAATCCTTTTTACTATTTATTATTCTCAGATTACCGTAAGGAAACTAAATCACTTATGTGTAGGGATAAAACAAACTGGCTTTGTAATATTAACAATAAAATTAAGCAAAACCCTAAAAAATTTTGGAATTATGTTAAAATAATGAGAAAGGGTTATAGTCAGCATCCCTCAATTAAAATTAATAACTCAATTACGGATAATAATTATTTAATTGCAAATTCCTTTGCTGAATATTTTTCAAGTGTCTATGTTACTACAAATAACACAAATAACCAAAACATATCTCCTTGTTGTTCATACAATATTCCAATGTCTAATATCTCGATTAGTTTAGTCCTATGGAGTATAAAAACCTTAAAATCTACATTGTCCACAGGACCTGATAACATACCAAATTTTATCATCAAAGGTTGCTCCTTAATCCTTGCTCCTCTCTTACAGCATATATATAATTTCAGTATTCTAAATAGCATCTACCCTGATAAATGGAAAAGTGCCAAGGTTATTCCTGTACACAAAAAGGGCAAAACTTCTATTGTTTCAAATTATAGGCCTATATCCCTGTTAAATGGATTTGCCAAAATTTTTGACAAAATAATATTTAAACACTTAGCGTTTAACGTAAATAATAGATTGTCTGATTCACAGCATGGGTTCAGAACAGGTAAAACAACCATGACAAACTTAGTCTCCTTTCTTAATCCTATTTATTCAGAAGTCATCACACGTGGTCAAGTAGATGTTTGTTACTTTGATTTAGCTAAAGCTTTCGACACTGTTAATCATCAAATACTACTAAGTAAATGTTCCAAAATTGGGCTAAGTGATAAATATTTATCATGGTTAACAAGCTATTTAAATAACAGAAACTTTTATGTTTCAGTACAGAATATAAGTTCAGATCTCCACCCAACTCCTTCTGGCATCCCGCAAGGTGGCACACTATCTCCTTTACTTTTCAATATCTACATTGATGATATAATATCTGGATTAAAGAACTCAGTTGGCACTCTTTTTGCCGATGACTTAAAGATATATAGAAAAATCTCTTCATATCATGACAGCTATCTTCTACAATGTGATATTACAGAAATTGCAAATTGGTGCACAAATAATTTGGTCAATCTAAACATGGAAAAAACTGCTATCATTACCTTCTCTAGAAAAACCTACCCATTGCAATATAAATACAAACTTGATAACTCACCTATTAAAAAATCTCAACATGTCAAAGACCTAGGAATTTTACTGGATCAAAAACTATTTTTTCATCTTCACATTGAAAACATTATCTCGGTATCTAACAAAATACTTGGTCTAATTAAATTTATCACCTTTAACACCTCCAATATTGACTCTATTCTCTCCCTCTATACAGCTCTAATAAGATCAAAACTTGAATATGGTTCTATTATATGGAACAGCATCAATAACACTGATATTGAAAAGCTTGACAGGATTCAATCTAAAGTATCTGACTATATTAACAAAAAATTAAATACCATCAATAACATAGATTTAAATTCCCTCCTTGGTTCATTATCAACTAGAAGAAAGATCTTAGATGCCATTTTTGTCTTCCATTGTTATTATGGTAATCTTATATGTCCTCATATATTTGATGTTACTGGCATTAAAATTCCTTCTTTTAATAGCCGTAACCCACCTTTTTTGTGCACACTTTTAAATACAAATGATATTATATATAGACTTGTTAACAATTTTAATATGTATGTTAATCACTTACAACCTACCAGAGAGAAAAAACTTGTTAAAAAAATTATTATTTCGGCATCCAAAGATTAATTATCTTTATGCTCTAATGTTATTACCTAAATTATTTAATACCAGATGTATTAATCTAAGGATACCAACTGTATTTTTCCACATAATATTATATGTTCTGTATTTATACATTTATTACTCTCATGAAACATTTTTGTTATTTTAAGTACTTTTCAGAAGTTAAGCACTCATATGGATATTTGTATGTTATGTTGTCTTGTCTTTGTTTGTCCTACTTTTTGTTGTTCTTATAATTTATTGTTCTGTTCTGTTACTGTATTTGTTTTTTTTACATGTCTTACATGTTGTGCCCACCGTTGGAGCCTTGTGCTGTTGGTGTGGCATGTAACAAATAAATAAATAAATAAATAAATAAAGATGGTGGCTTCATGTAAAAATTTGTAGTACACCAATCGCTCACTTAGAAAGTCTTCAAATCACGCAAATATTTAGCGTGATGTTAATTTTACTGCCCCAGTCCTGAATCACATGCCTGTAAATTTCAGTTAGCACGAAATCACCACGTGCAAAAAAAAGTCGGGCAATACCCACGAAGTCTGCTTCAACTCGGTAAACCGGTGACGAGGGGGGTAGATATGCACGTACAGGTCTGACTACACTATCGACTGTTGAACAAACATCAGCTATGGCAAGTTCAGTTGTGGCTATGGAGTGTAAAGGACAAAATGTTTTTATGTCTGCGCTTATGCAGACAAGCCGTACAGTTGTCGCCCGGCCACAGACAGGACCATGATAAACTTCAGTCTAGCCCGTGGCAGGGAACCCGCACGCACAATCACAAAGCAACGTCTGCCCATTCGTCGGCCGGTAACCGTACGTCCGCAAGCACCTGCAGTTGGAATCATGGCTTCCAAGTGCTTCATGTTCAAGTATTTTAGACAAAACTGTAAATTTTACGGCATGCAGATTGTCATGAAAACCAAACTTATGTTGGTCACGCTTTAGTTTTAAGCAAGTCAACTGTGCGCACAATCGAATGACTATCAAACGTTTATATGAGTCTGATGCTGTTGGTTGTACTAGCGGAAAGATATTTGACATTACATACCGTACAATAATGAATACATGATTCACATGGAAAAGGTTGTTACATGAATAGCACCAATGAAAAAAAATCATGGGCCTGACGTATTGGTGTTTTAACCAAGTGGTGATAAGCAAATACGCACTTTCATTTTTTTAAAAAATTAAATGAAAATATTCTGACAGTAATTCGGATTCACTGGATGGTTTGGAAAGTTCGTGAAAAGGTATGTGAGTTGTAGGTCATGCCCTGGTTGGAAAGCCAACCAGCCGATTGACGAAAAGTACAAAATAACCTATTTCCCGCTACGCGGTATGGTATTTGTCATATAAAGTATTCGATGGTAGGCTTAAATAAGCTAAATGGTGTGATACTTATTGTTGAGTGTAATTCTATGCATTTATATTATGTAAAGAAATATTTCCCTACACATTTTGGAAAACATTAAGTAAATTTGCCTTGTTATGTATGGAGACTAATGCTTCAGAATACGTGATTACGAATAACAAGAACATTTTTAGGAAACGCATTAGTCAAGCTAAGTGAAGAATTGGTGTATTAAGATGCAAGCAGATGTTATAACTGAACATTATTCTATTCTGAAAATTTGTCAGTACCCACACTTACATCCTATCTGAGAATTTGCTTCTCGATTAATGTTAAGTGTTCATATTTATTTCACGTGTTTAACTGGAACCTGGAATTTAATGGCCCAAGTTTATGCTGGAAATAAAATTTCACAATTAAGTGCTGAATTCAAACTGGACCTCAGAAAACCCACCAATAAATCCTAGATCAATGCTGAATGACTAACAAACTAAAAAAAAAAGTATTAAGTTCGGCTACTTAATAATGAAAGGTTAGTTTTGGCCACTTACCAACGTAGGGCTTTGGAGTTTGTGAGCACAAATAGGCCTATTATATTACTGGTGGTTTTATGGATAATGGAGTAAAAACAAAAAAATCAGTTTGCACAGCATTCAGAAGAATTAAGTTGTTGCTGAAATGATTAAAAATTATGTTAACATTAAAAAGGTATTTAAAAATCAGACTTCAGCCCTATCTACAATTTGTTTGCTCAATATCCTTCTACCCACATACCCCATAAGAGTGAAGGGAGAGGGGGTAATAACTGTGATCAGGGGAAGAGTGGGGCAGAATAGTGAGCGGGACAGGAAACGGCAAACTGGCTGCAGCAGCAGTACCTATCTGTATTTGTAAGGAGGGAGATATGGGAGGGTCGGAAACAAGCAAACCCGGTAGAAAGGAGTGGTTTAGAAATACTGAATAAAAAGGTACAAAAGTAGGTTAGTAGTTTGAACGGGAGGAAGGCATCTGGGCCTTAACGGGATAGGGAACAGTCACCTTAAGTTGGTGGTAAGGAGGCATGGCGATACCTACGGTGATGTTCTAGCAATCCTTGGAGGAGGGAAAATTGCCAAAGCAATGGAAGCAGGCAGTAGTAGTACAGATTTACAAGGGAGGTAGGGATAAGGCACACCTGGCAAATTACAGACCAGTCAGCCTGATGTCATAGGAAAGTAATCTGGTGGGCAGGTATGTGGTGGGGGAATTTGATGTCTAAGAGGAAGGGGGGGGGGGGAGAACGATAAGACATCATGGCTTCAGGAGGGTGTTCTCGTGTGAGACACAGATGGCGGGGGTTGCTGGGAAGATCTGGTGGAAGCAGTACACTGGGGGAAACAAAGAAACATGATTGTCATTCATTGACTTTGAAAAGGCATTTGATAAGGTACCGCATAAAAGGCTAATGGATAAGGTGGAGTTTGTGACAACAGGGTGGTATCCTGAGGGATACAAGGCAGAGGGTGAGGGTGGGATAGGAAGTGACGTGAGAAGCGGTGAAGGGGAGTGTGTGGAGGCCCCTGTTGTTTACAATAATCATTAAAGACATAGAGGAGGAGATAAGAGAACAGAATTAGAGTATTTGCAGAAGATTTCTTACTGTATAAGGTGGTGGGGAAAGCAGTACGCCTGCAAGGGGATATGTTCAGGCTGGAAAGATAGACAGAGAATGGGATGTCGCTGAATGTTGGAAAGACGAAGGTGGTCAGATTCACGAGGTAGAGGAAGGTAACAAGGGAAGTGTATAACTGGAGGCTGCAGGGGATGAAGGAGGCAGGGACGACCATGCAAAATTACTTGGGATGTGCAAAGTAGGTACAAGCGGGTGGTGAATAAGGGGAGGAGGGTGCTGGGCTTGCTTAGCAAGAACCTACAGGGAGCAGGAAGGAGGTTACTCCTCATTGGTAAGACCAATGACGTGGTATGCGGGTCTGATCTAGGATCCCTAATTAGTGACCGAGATAACAGAGCTGGAGAAGGTGCCGCATAAAGCAGCGAGGGAGGTCATGGGTATGTGGAGGAGAAGAGGTCAAGAGGCAGAAATTCACAGACTGATGGAAATTATTAAGGAATTGGGATGGGGACAAATTACAGGGGAGGGAAAGAATGGACAGGTTAGTCAGGCTTTTTAAGGTGATAAAGGCTGAGGGGGGGGGGGGGGGGATGGAGAAAGCTGGGAACTAGGGTACACAGAGGTAGGTATATAGAGTGGAGCAATCACGGCTGGAAGCTCCAAATGATACGGAGGCGAACAGAAAGAGGTGCACACACCTTCCTTGTGAAGACGGGGGGGGATGGGAAGTGCAAATAAATGGTGGAAAGAATACAGGCGGTGAAGAGGGGAGGAGAGTGAAAAAAAAGGTATGGCTCCTTGCCACCAGGTGAAAACCCAGTTACTTTTGAAATCAAATAAAATCAAATCAAGCGATAAAAGGAAACTACTTATATTTCAACAAATTGTAATTTTTTTTTAATGCTAATGTTCATGTAAACGAAATATCTAAATAATTTTAGGTGACAAAATATCCCAAATAAATAAAAATGTAATCAAAAAGTTTTCTAATATCAGCTATGTTTTTATAACAAAACAAACACAAAGAAGCACGTTTCTGAAAATTTCACACGCACGACCAACTGTGTAACATTTTTAAAACTAGACCAATGACGCAGATAAAGATGGCGGCGCGGTTGGATGTGTGGTGTTCTCGGCTGTGTTAATTAGGACGTTTATAGTTGAAATTTTCTGCTGAGGCGTGTGATGGAGTTTTAAACTGAGTGCGGTGTTATTTTCTAAAGTCAACACAAGTTGCGTGAAAGGGGGTTTGAATAGGGAGAACTTGAAATTCGGAGCGAAGCTCGGTGGCAAGGACACGTGGCTAGGTGGTTGTTATTAAGGATGGGAGGTAAGGTTAGATGTAAGGGCTGTAAGAAGGTGTGGAAAAAGGGGGATGAGGGAGTGCAGTGTGATGGGTGCCACGGGTGGTTTCACGGAAAGTGCGGCGGGGTAATGGCGGGTCTGGAGAGCCTAGTGGATGTAGTGTGGTGGTGTGACAAATGCAATGGGGAGAAGGAGAAAGCCGACAGGGAAATGTTGGTTGAAAAGGGGGAAGACATGTGCACGGGATTGTGGGGGACGAAGGAAAAAGGGGATCCTATTCAGAGACAGGAGATAGTGAGGTTAGGAGGAGCAGTGAGGCCTGGGTGGAGGGAGATGCAGGAGTGGATAATGGAAATGCTAAATGGAAGGATTGTGGAAGGAGGAGGAGATAAATCTTGTCAAGAGTGTGACAGATGGAAAAGGGAATTGGAAAGGGACCTAGCTGGGAGGGAGAGGAAAATGGAGGGACTTGTAAATGAAAACAGGAGGGAAGTGGACTCGATGAGGACAGGTTGGGAAAAGTGTGAGAAGGAATTGGGCCAGCTAGGCCAACTGGTAAATTCGCTGAGGGCGGAAGTAAGGAACTTTAAGGAGGAGGTAGAAGAAGGAAAATTGAAAAGACTAAATGCGGAAAGAGATAGAGACAGGGAAAGAGACCGGTGTTGGGATCTAGAGGAAAAATTGAGGTCCCTTGAGGAGCAGAGGAAAACACAGGGGGGGTACAGGACCGGGGACAGGAAGAGGATGTGGCAGGGGACAAATAATGGGAAACCAGAAGTGTTGATGAGGGACAGGGAGGAGGGAGTGGTGGGTAGAAAGACTGGTGGGAAAGACAAATGGGTGAGAGGAGACCACTGGGCTGATGTGGTGAGAAAAGGGGGCCTGGAAGCAGGTGGGAATGCTGCTGAGGGGCTGGAAGAGGGCGGGAAAGGATTTGTTACAGTAGAGATGGAGAGGAAAAGGGGGGAAGAGGTGGACATAGTGAGGAGGAAGAAATTGTTGGGGAGAAGCGAGACTGCAGGAGTAGAGGAGGATAAAGGAGAGCGGAAGAAAATTTTCATGATTGGGGACTCAATGATGAGGGGAGTTAGGGTTAGGGGTCATGGGGAGGAGGTGTACAGAACATTCAGGGGCGGAAGGAGATTGAGGGACTTGACAGAAGTGGTAAGGAGCATGCGGAGGGAAGGAAATGTGAGGTCAGTGATAATACAGGGCGGAACTAATGATGTAATTTATGCGGATGGAGTAGAGCATGTGAAGGAGGGATTGGAAAACCTTGTGAGGGAAATAAGAAAGAAATGGGGCCAGGAGACGGGCCTGGTAGTTCATGGGGTTCTCCCAAGGAAAGGAGTCCCGGCAGGACGGATAGAGCAGGCAAACAGGGAGATGAAGGGAATTTGTGATAAGATGGGAGGAAGATATGTGAACGTGGGAAAACACCTAGGGGAGGTAGATGTCAGCGAGGATGGCATCCATCTTAGTCAGAGAGGGCAAGGCAAGCTAGCCAGGTTCCTGGAGGTGGAGGTCGAAAAAATGCGTAGGGCGGTGGTAGGAGGGGGGGACCATTCGGGAAACGGAGAAATGAGGGGAAGGAAAGGGAGCGGATAGGGGAAGGTGAGAGATTAGGACTGTCAATGGAGGGGGCGGAAAGAGTAGAGGGAAGGAGGTGAAGTGGAGGAATCAGGAGAGAGGAAGTGAATGAAGGAAGAAAGCGGGTGAGAGTGGCGGTGATAAACTGTAGGAGTGTCTATAGAAAGTTGGATGAGTTTTGGAGTGTCGTGGAAGCATATGGGGTGGACATTGCCATAGCAGTAGAGACGTGGCTGGACAAGGAAATAGGGGATGGGGAACTGCAGGGGGCAAACTATGAAATTTTTAGAAGAGACAGGAACAGGACAGGAGGAGGGATTATGGTATGTGTGCATGAGGGACTAGTAGGAAAGATTGAATGGGTGGGGGAAAGTGTGGAAATAATGGAATTGAAAATAAAAGGGAAAGGGAAAGATTTCATGCTGCTGGCAGTGTCCAGACCCCCAGGGCAAGGGGAGGCGGTTATACAAGGGGTAAAGGACAGGCTGTCACTGTTGAGGGAGGATAGGTGGGTGATAGTGGCGGGGGACCTAAACATGCCAGGGGTGGTGTGGGAGCAAGGACCAGAGAAAATGGGGGTGAGGGAGCAAAGATGGGCAACCCAGTTGGTAAATAGTGGACTGGAGCAGGTGGTGGGGGAGAACACCAGGATGAGGAATGGTGAAGGACAGGGGGAATCTGGGAACATACTAGATGTGGTGCTGGTGAGGCCTGTGGAGGTAGTAGTAGGCACTACGGTGATGGAGGGCATCAGTGACCACAAAATCCCGGTGGTGGAGATAGATATGGGATGGAGGGAGGTGAAGGAAAGTAGGAAGGAAGTGTTAAGACAGTGGAGCAGGGCGGATAGAGCAGGGGCGGAGGCATTTCTTGAATTGGAGTTCTGTAGGTGGGAAGGGATTGCAGAACTAGAAGGGAAGTGGGAGGTTTTGAGGGGCATATTGGAGCAAATGGTGGAGTGCTTCGTACCCCAAAGGAAGGTAGGAAAGGGTGGCGACCCGCCCTACCATGGACGGGAGGTAAAGGTATTAAAGCGAAAGTGCAGGAGGCTCCACGCAAGAGCCAAGAAGCATGGAGGGGAGGGGCTAAATGCAGAAATGAAGGAGCTGGCGAAGGAACTGGGAAAGAAAACTAGGGAAGCACGGGATGCGTACATAGAAAGGATGATGGAGAAAGGGGGGCAGGGAAACTGGGCGGATCTGTACCGATATGTTAGGAGAGTAAAGGGGGAGAAGGGACTGCCAGTATTAAAGGGGAGAGAAGAGCAAGAGTGTGTGAGTGACCTGGAAAAGGCTCGTTTACTGCAGGAACAATACTTATCGGTTTTTGTAAACGGGGGAGTATGGTGCGGAGCACAAGAGGAGAAGTCAGGGGGAGAGAGAGGGTTGGAAATACGGAGGGATGATGTATTAAGGAAGTTGAGGAGACTGAATGTGAGGAAGGCGGTTGGGCCAGATGGGATAGGGAACAGGCACCTCAAGCTGGGAGGGAAGGTGATAGGAAAGTACCTGCAAGTACTGTATGCGCAGTCACTGGAGGAGGGACAGCTGCCGAGGCAGTGGAAAGAGGCTGTGGTGGTGCACATATATAAAGGAAGTGGGAATAAGGCACACCCAGCCAACTATAGGCCGGTCAGCTTGACGTCTAACGTAGGCAAGGTGATGGAGAGGCTGGTAGTGAAGTATACAGTAGAGAGGGTGGAGGAAAGGGACTGGATGGATGAGAGGCAGCACGGCTTCCGGAGGGGTTACTCCTGTGAAACGCAGATGGCGGGGCTGCTGGAGGACTTGGTGGAGGCAGTGGATGAGGGGAAGCAGGTAGACGCTATTTTTATAGACTTTGAGAAAGCGTTTGACAGGGTGCCGCACAGGAGGGTGATGGAAAAGGTGGAGGGGTTGATAGAGGACAGGAGGGTGGTAAATTGGACAGGGGACTTCTTGAAGGACAGGATCCAGCGGGTGAGAGTGGGTAAGGAATGGTCAGAAGAGGGAAATGTGATGTCAGGGGTACCACAAGGCAGTGTCATGGGACCCCTGCTCTTCCTGATCATGATGAATGATGTAGGGGAGGGGTTGAAAAGCAGGCTGCGGTTGTTTGCGGACGATTGTGTGCTCTATGAAACTGTGGGGGAAGGGGCGCACCTGGCAGAGGACTTGCAGAAACTGGAGTGCTGGTCGAGGGAAAACGAAATGGGTATAAATGTAGGGAAAACAAAGGTAGTGAGGTTCACGAGGAAGAGAAGGGTGGAGGGAAAAGTGTACTGCTGGAAGGGACAGGTGATCCAGGAAGCTGAGGAGTATAAATACCTGGGAGTGATCCTGCAGAACGACTTGGGGTGGGGAAAGCAGGTCAAGAAGGTGGTGACGAAGGGCAGAATGGGGTTAGGGCTGCTTAGCAGGACACTGAAAGGGACAGGTAGGAATGTAAAGGAAAAGGCGTACGTGACATTGGTACGGCCAGTGTTGGAGTATGCCGCGGCGGTGTGGGACCCCTATGTGGAGAAGGAAATTGAGGAGTTGGAGAGGGTGCAGCGCAAGGCAGCGAGATGGGTAATGAATATGTGGAGGAGAAGGGAAGGCGAAGGCAGGATGGGGGAAACTCACAGACCATTGGTGATGATGAAGGAGCTGGGGTGGGACACACTGCAAGAAAGGAGGAAGGTGGAAAGGCTGGTGAGAATGAATAAGGTAATTCGTGGGGGGGAGGGGGGCTGGGGAAAGCTGGGAGCTAGGTTGCACAGAGGGCTGTATCGAGGAAGGAGGGATCATAAGTGGAAGATTCAGAGAGAATGGAGACGGACAGAGAGAGGAAGACAGGTATTCCTTGTGAGGACGGGGCGTGAGTGGAACGAACTTGAGGGGAGGACACTGGATCTGGGAGGAGGGAAGGACTTACGAAGGAGGCTCCAGAGGGGGGAGGAGTGAGGGTAGTTGGGGGTGGGAACTCCTTGCCACCGGGCGGAAGCCCAATTGCAGGTGTAAATTATTATTAATGACGGGTTAAGTAACCATTTAACCGAGTTCCCATTATAGAACGCCGGAAGGATTAATATGATCCATATCCTAGGCAAATGAAAAATAAAAAAAACATATAACAGAAAAGAAAAAAATTGTAAAATGATTATATCACACTCACCCAATAAAATACAATTTCTTAAGATCCACTGATATTTATTTACTTCCATTAACACAACCTTGCACTGAGTAGGCACTTCACACACTCAGCGAAATTTTTTTTTTTTTTTTTTTGCATAATGGTCTACAGGTTGCTTCCAACAGCCAGAGAGTAAAGTTGTCCTTGTTCAAAATTAGTTTTAAAATCGTCCTCAAAAAAAGGGGGTTGTCTGTAAAGTCGGTTAACGGACGATAATTTTACTTTGACGACAGTCGTCGTGCCCTCCTAATGTAGAGGCCGTACCTGTCTACCGACGTGGGTCTAAGGGAGGTTTATTCCCCTAGTGCACCGTCAGTGAAGTGTATACAATCAGGGACGCACCCGCCGGCGCCCTGGCACGTCCGCAGACAATAATGTGTTTGTAAATATTTATACTTTCTATCTGGTAATTGTAGTGTCATCATGTACGTTTTTAATTAATCACGAGCATCCACGTTGTATATAATTTGTAAAATAACAGAACTCTCAATTCATAAATTGTGTCTACGTTTGTACAAATACTTAACTTGACATTTAATTCTTAACCAATTAATTTGTGTTTACATTTTGTCAGTTAACTTTCAATTACTTATAATGTCGTTTTTCTTAAATAATTATATGTAATTTCTTTCAAGTGTTATGCTTAATAAGATGTAAACCGTGCCATCACCCGGGGTCTTGAACTCGATACCCGGGGTGAGCCTAGTAGTTGATGGTGTTTCTGTTGAGGTGTTTGTTCTCCGGGAGGGCGCCAGGCTAGTCTTAAAGCATCTAGCCGTTGTTGTGGTGGGTCGTCGGCCCCAGCGTGCACTACTAAGCTCCTAGGCTATATGGTGTCTGAACACAATGAACACACGCACGTAATAACTTGACGGTTTTTGAACGAATTGGAAACGCAGGGAATGGCACGTCCGTCCTAGTTGATGACCCGTTGTCGACTGCCGTTGACCGCAGCTGGCCTAAGACGGGGGGGGAGCAGCGTCAGCCTGCATAGGCTAGGGTAGGGGTGCGGTATCGCAGCGGGGTAAGGTACTGGCGGGGTGGAGACCGGGCTCCACTGTCACAGGCGGTACGACGTCAAACGCCCCTTCCCCCCCACCCTGGAGAAGCCCGGTCTTTCCCTGCGATAGGTACCCCGCAGCATGGTTGCACCCCTAGCATTGGCAGCAGGTCCAAGCTCGAGGCGCTTGAAGTGGCAGCAACTGGTAGGGCCCGCGCTCTGCCCACAGGTCATCCAGCTGTGTACACCCAGGGGTTGCATCAGCAGACCGGACACCCCGGATTGTTCCCTGGTGGTAGTCTGTAAGGTATCCCGGTAGCCATCTGACCCGTTAAGGCCGTCCGGTCAAGTTTTCATGTTGGCGGAGGTCAGTTTGGGTAGCCGACGTGGTCTCTTCACTTTTTGGAATCCCGGGTGATGCCGGACCACTCGAGCTCTGGTTGGTTTGGTCCTCCTCTGGTTCCATTGCGGGTGGTGCCAGCGCGTGGTCGCTGCTCCTATCAGGTGCGGTGTCTGCGCCTGTGAACAGCCTTGTACGCATTTGTCGCTGAATTTGTCACTGTGGTGTCATTGGCTCATCGAGGCCATTATCATCCAGGTGACACGGGTGCTGGGTTGGCCGGCGGGGCTGTTCATTAGCCTCGTCATTCGGCTTGATCACATGGACAGTGAAGTGGGCATCCTCCAGGGATGCCAGGTGGCCCCAGGCTCCCTGGGTCACTGACACAGGTGCATCGGGGTCAGTCTCGTACGGTTCGGTCACGACCGGTGGTGTACTTGGTGCCTCGTCTGCATCGAATGTTATTTCATCCGCCGAGACATCAGTGATAATTACTTGTGGTAATCGTTTGCAGCTGAACCGTCGGCATGAGGCTTGCCCACCATTCTGGTCCTCGTCCCCCTCACCCTAAGGGGTGGTTGGATCGTCCAGTTCTCTCCTGGGTGCTGGGTTTTCTGGTGGAGTCAGTGTTACAGGCGATTCTGGGAGCCTGTCTCCCGGGAGTGTGGCAAGGCACAGGTCATCACGATGAATCTTCTTCACCCGCCGTCCACCTAAGCGCACGAGGTATGTGGTCTGGCCCAGGCGTCTCTGTACCATGTAGGGGCCTCCCCAGCGGGAGGCAAATCCTGCACAGTAATTACGTGGTGTGGCCGACAGGGGATGGACACGCACATATACTTGGTCTCCTGCTTGTACGGTGGGTGGCGTGCGGTTCGTCGTTGGTGTTATTTCCATCGCATAGACTTTTTGCCATTGGCGTGCTTCTTAGTGTGTGGCTGTGCGACGGCGGTCTCGCTCTTCCGGTCCTTCTGTCGGGTGTGGTACTCCATGTGTGGCCCATTCACCGGGCAGAGGTAGATTGTGTCCCTGAACCATCTCGGCGGGCGTTCTACCAGTTGCCGCATTCACCCGACGGCGCATGCAGAACAAGGCATCTGAAATGTGCCTGTCCCACTGCGCATGGTCTGAGCTGAGGCGTATGCGCATCTGCGCCTTCAGCTCCTGGTTGCGGCGTTCGGTGGGGTTTTCCCGCGGGTGGTATGCGGGTGTGGTGTGGTGCTGTATTTGGTGGTCGTCGCACCAAGTCCTCCACTGTCGGCCCAAGAACTGGCTGCCATTGTCTAAAAGGGCTGACTACAGGTAGCCCCAGCGCTGCCAAGATCTTGGTGATGGTGGCGGCTCGCACATTTCGACAGAGATAGGCCTCCGTCCACCGGGTGAACAGGTCAGTTACTACAAGCAAGAACCTGTTCCCCCTCGGTGTTCGTGGATATGGGCCCATCACATCCAGCGCTATTGTCTGGAAGGCTGTGGTGGGTTCCCGTGGCCGCTGCTGCTTTTCCCCATCTCGCCGTTGTGCCTTCCGTGATTGACAGACTTGACATTCGCGCACGTACTCGCGTACATCGCTGGTGACCCCGGGCCAGTGGTAATATTGGCAAACAGCCCACTTCATCTGGTTGGTGCCAGGATGGCCGGCTAGGTTGTGGTCATGGTATAACCGTAGTACAGCTTC
Source organism: Bacillus rossius redtenbacheri (assembly GCF_032445375.1). NCBI lineage: Eukaryota > Metazoa > Arthropoda > Insecta > Phasmatodea > Bacillidae > Bacillus > Bacillus rossius. The sequence goes on from NC_086330.1 coordinate 9,554,469, forward strand.
CCGGGCTTCAGGTGGTACGTACGTCTTCCAGTCCACTTGGTGTCCAGGTGTACGGCACCACACGGTCCCGTCTCGTACACACCAGGTGTCATGTTCCCCCATCGTCGCCTGTTGGCGTCGTCGATCGGCCTCTGGTGACGTCCCTTGGGCTTCCAAAACTCTATGTTGGACAACGGCTGCTGTACTCGGTGGTACGTTGACTTCCTGGGCATCGGCTGTAATGCGCGTGCATGTTGCATCTGGTTGGGCTTGCCTGTTTTGGTGGCTGGGTGGCAGCATATCCTCCCAGTCTTCATGGTCGGCTAGCTCGCTGTTCTCGTCTGGCTCGCGAGACAGAAGGTCGGGCAGCTGGTTGTCTGTTCCAGAGACGTGTTCGACTTCAAAGTCAAAAGATTGCAGGAACAATGCCCACCGGATCAGCTTGCCCTTCCTCCCCTGCATGGTGTGCAGCCAGGTCAGGCACCTGTTGTCAGTGCGGAGCGTGAATAGTTTTCCTTCCAGGTGCGAGCGGTACTTCTTCACGACCCACACCACAGCCAGGCACTTCTTCTCGTTACTGTGGTAACAACACTCTGCCGAGCCGAACTTCGCACTCGCATAGTCGATGACTTGTCGGTCTCCATTCTGGTCCAGATGGAATAGCACAGCCCCCACCCCTTGTGCACTGGCATCGGTTTGCAGGTACAGGCGGCGCTCTGGGTCCACCCGTGCCAATGTGTGGCAGCTCGTGAATGCAGCCTTAATGTGGTCAAAGGCATTTTGTGCGATCGCATCCCACCTGTAGCGCAACCGTGGTGGCAAAAGTCTGTGAGTGGAACAATGATATTTGAAAAGTTCGGTATATAGCTCCTTAACCAGTTAACGAGTCCCACGAAACGTTGTAGCTGTTTGCGGGTCCTCGGCACCACAGCCTCTGCGATTTTCCACAGGTGGACTGGTTGTGGGCTGTTGCCTGCCGCATCCACCAAGTGCCCTAAGAACTCGACTTCGAGCGCTCCGATATGACACTTGGCTGGGGCTGCTGTTAGGTGATGTGTCGCGAGCCGCTCTAGGACGGGCAAGGTGGCGGAAGTGGTCCTCCCATGTCTCGGAAAACACGATGACATCATCGAGGTAGACTATGGCAATCTGTACCACATACCCCTCTCGCACCCGTGTCATCATCTCCTGGAAGGTAGCTGGCATGCACTTTAAGCCGAATGGCATGGCCCTGAATTGGAAGAGCCGCCCATCTGGTGTTGTTTTACCTCGGTCCCCAGGCCGTATGGGCACCTGCCAATAGCCAGCCTTGAGGTCAAGCGTGCTGAACACTTTGGCTCGTCCTAAGCCTGCGATGGCGGCCTCGACACTGATCTGGGGCGGAGGTGAGCTGATGGTGATGGTGTTCAGGGGCCGGAAGTCCACACAAAAACGCAGCGAGCCGTCCTTTTTCGGGGCCAACACCACACATGAATTATAATGGCTATTGGAGGGCTCGATGACGCCATCCCGTAACATTTCTGATTCCTGCTCTCTGATGGCACTCTGCTCTCGGAAGCCATATCCCCTGGGTGGTTCATGAATAGGTTGATCATGCATGGTTGGGATACGATGCTCCGCCACTGTGGTGCGTTTCAGGGGGCTGGCGAGTGCAAACACATCCTGCCTCACTTGCAGCACCTTTTCCACAGCTGCCTAATGCTGCGGTGGTACATCGTGATGCAGTTGCGCCAGTGTAAGCGGTTCGCGAGGTGGTTCGAGTGCGAACCCCGTGGCATACACTGTGTATCGCTCCCGGGTTCCCACGTGGACTCGTGCAGCCTTCAGCTCCACCACAGCATCATGCTCTGCTAGCCAGGGCTGTCCTAATACGAGGTCCTCATGCAGGTCCTCCACAACAAGGGCAAGAACTGTAGTTGACATTTCCCGAAGGCTTACCTGGAGTTCGGCTTGACCCACTGTCATCCCTGGCCGTGCAGTGGTCGCTAGGCGCAGCTCGGCGCGGTGGGGTTGGAGTACTCCCGGGGGTACCAGGCTTGGGGCGACAAACACATGGCTCGCACCTGTGTCGACCAGTGCCGCCGTCGGCTGGCCATTCACCTCCACCGGGATGCGCAGCAGGTGGTCGTGTGGCCGGAACAGTTGGCCCAGCGTCGGTGTGGTACCTGGCATCATCCCGATAGGTGGTGGTGCAGGGGGCTTTGAGGGCATTGACCCTGTGGCCGGTGATGCTGTTGGTAAGGATGGTGCCAGTAGCACTGCTGGTTGTGTGGCTGGTGGTGCCAAGAGTAAGGTTGCAGCAGGTGGTGCCCTGGCTGAGGTCATGACAGGTGGTGCCGAGAAGGAAGTTGCGGCAGGTGGTGCCGAGAAGGAAGTTGCGGCAGGTGGTGCCGAGAAGTGAGTTGCGGCAGGTGGTGCCGAGAAGTGAGTTGCGGCAGGTGGTGCCGAGAAGGAAGTTGCGGCGGGTGGTGCCGAGAAGTGTGTTGCGGCAGGTGGTGCGAGAAAGGAGTTGCGGCAGGTGTTGCCGAGAAGGGAGTTGCGGCAGGTGGTGCAGAGAAGGGAGTTGCGGCAGGTGGTGCCGAGAAGGGAGTTGCGGCAGGTGGTGCCGAGAAGGGAGTTGCGGCAGGTGGTGCCGAGAAGGGATTTGCGACAGGTGGTGCCGAGAAGGGAGTTGCGGCAGGTGGTGCCAAGAAGGGGGTTGCGGCAGGTGGTGTCGAGAAGGGAGTTGCGGCAGGTGGTGCCGAGAAGTGAGTTGCGGCAGGTGGTGCCGAGAAGGAAGTTGCGGCAGGTGGTGCCGAGAAGTGAGTTGCGGCAGGTGGTGCGAGAAAGGAGTTGCGGCAGGTGTTGCCGAGAAGGGAGTTGCGGCAGGTGGTGCAGAGAAGGGAGTTGCGGCAGGTGGTGCTGAGAAGGGAGTTGCGGCAGGTGGTGCCGAGAAGGGAGATGCGGCAGTTGGTGCCATTCTCGCGGGGGGTGGGCCCCTCAGTCCCGCACCCCCGGTGGTCAATTTCCCGACTGTGGCACTGTCTGCTGCTGGCGTGATGGTGGGGGAAGTGGGCATTCACTGTGCCAGTGATATGCTCCAGTGGCGCAACCCTGTTGGCACTGAGGTGGCTGCTCATGGTTGCGTTGCGACTGTTTGTCCCGGCGGCCTGGCTGCGTGGTGCTCTGGCGTGATGCCAGTGCATACTCGATGGCCCACTGCCGCCTGGGTGATGGTTGAGGCTCACTCGGCCTGGCTTGGTGGTTGGTCACTGGTGTACCCGGTAACGCTAGGCTGTGGTACCCCCGTTCTGTCATTGATGGGTTTCGGTGCAACACCATCTGGAGGTTTCTTTCAGTGGCCAATGCCTGTTGCGCATAGTCTTCTACCGAGGTGTGTCGGTAGCAGCGGAGGAAGGGCTGAAGCTCATCACGCAGCAGGGTGGTGACAGTCGGCAGCGCTGCCATTGTTTCTGTGTTCGGCATGATCCACCGAAACAGCTGCAGTTTGTGGGTGACAAACTGATCCACTGGTTCCCCGTCCCGCTGCTGTCTCCCGTAGAATTGGGAGGTACACTGTACCACCGCCTCTCCTGTGTCAAAACGCTGCATGAACTTGGTGGTGAACTCCGGCCACAGCATTCCGAACTGGCCCCAGAGGCTCCACCAGTGACGTGCCACGCCCCGCAGCTGCGCACTCACACATTCTGCCCATTCATCAGGTGGTATTCCCGCCCTCGCTAGGCGCACCTCGCATTGCCGTAGAAACTCGCCCGGGTTCTCCTGCGGCAGTCCACTGAACTCCGGTAATGTTGCTCTACCCGTGTTCGTCACCATTCGCAGTGCCCCCCATGTGGCGCTCAGGTCGGTCAGCGATGTGGGTTCCCGTGCCTGCCTTGGCTTCTGCTCGCGAGGTGCGCAGTTTGCCCACTCTGTTGTTTCTATTTCATCTGATGGGTTTCCCGTGGCGGTGTGCATGATTGGTGCTGTGGTCACTAGGGCAGGCGGTGTAGTTGGTGGTAGCCCCGCTTCATCCTTCCCTGGCCACACAGGATTCGATTGCATTTCCCATGTGGACTTTACTGTTTCCCGCTTGATCGGGAATTTTAAGGTGTTGGGTGCGTATCGGCATGTGTTATGCCTCGGTAGTGTCCCTGTTAATAGGTCCATGCCCTTAGGTAGGTAGCAGTTTGCACAGACTGTGGTTGAAATGTGTGGTAACATTTTACCGGAGAGCAATTGTGTTGTTGACGTCACTGGTAGGTGTCACTTGATTTGGTGTAGCTAATATAATTTAGAAGGATTAGATCACTTAACAATTTTTACCAATATAAAAGAAATTCACACATAATGTCCGGTGATGTTTGGTGTAGTCGGGATGAGGACTCGTGCGCGCGCACAGAAGGGAGGGGTGGGGCGGTAGGCCGCTGCCCGGACGACCGCTCAAAGAGTAGAGCGATAACTTCGGCTGGTGGGAGAAGCAGGGTGGGCCGTGAAGGTATGCTAGCGGTGTGAAGCGGGGGGAGGGGTGTGGGCAGCTGCCCGGACGGTCGCACAAAGAGAAGAGCGTTAGCTCCGGCGGGTGGAAGGGGGAGGTCGGTCTCGCTCCTTTGGAATGTCCAGAAGTGAAAGGGAGGGGGCCCTTTGTCCGCTGTCCTGGTCGCGCCTGCCTGTCTAACCCCAATGCCTCCACACGCACGAGAAGGCAGTTTCACGCGCACTGGTTTCCTTGGTGTAGGCGGATCGCGAAAAAACACTGGAATTATTCATTTGGTCACACGCATGGGCACCAAATGCCATCACCCGGGGTCTTGAACTCGATACCCGGGGTGAGCCTAGTAGTTGCTGGTGTTTCTGTTGAGGTGTTTGTTCTCCGGGAGGGCGCCAGGCTAGTCTTAAAGCGTCTAGCCTTTGTTGTGGTGGGTCGTCGGCCCCAGTGTGCACTACTAAGCTCCTAAGCTATATGGTGTCTGAACACAATGAACACACGCACGTAATTACTTGACGGTTTTTGAACGAATGGGAAACGCGGGAAATGGCACGTCCGTCCTAGTTGATGACCCGTTGTCGACTGCCGTTGACTGCGGCTGGCCTAAGAGGGGGGGGGCAGCGTCAGCGTGCATAGGCTAGGCTAGGGGTGCGGTCTCGCAGCAGGGTAAGTACTGGCGGGGTGGAGACCAGGCTTCACTGTCACAGGCGGTACGACGTCAACCGCAACCTGGCCTGCCGCGAGTCGAGTCTCTCCCACGGCGGCCTATCTCCCCTTCCCCTCCTCCACGGCCCACATGCTCCGGCGCGCAGATAGGCATAGGAAGCAGTGGCTAGCCAGACTCGGAGCCGAGCAGACGTGTGCCCGCTCCGCTCCGCTCGAGACGCGCGCAGTACATAATTCACTTTCGCTACCAGCATGGTTCGTCACGAGACTGCCTCCGCAGTCGTAAAGCCGCGTCAGAGTTAGTTTGCACTGCTGAACTTTCGTAGCCAGTACGTTTCGTCACGGAAACACCTCCGCTGATGTATCAGGCCGTGTATGCGTTACTTCGCACATATGAACTTTCGTAACCAGTACGTTTCGTCACGGGACTGCATCCGCAGTCACATCTAGTCGCGTTCTAGTTGTCAAGAGTGTATTTCCGAGAGTCCGGGTCGCGGCGAAGGAGGACGCTCATCCCGTAACGTGTCGGCCAGGCTGCGATAGGCTTTCAACAGAATAAAGGAGCTCGTGAAAACGGACAGCAACATCTTCTCCTTGCTACATTCTACATTTCCTTCTACCTATGCAAATTTACCTCCTGGTCCCATGTTTCACGGTCCCGGCCACGTTGGCCTGAACTACACTTTCTCTACGACTGGAGCTACGCGGGCAAATCAGGGCGAGTCTCAGGACAATTCGCAACAGGGATTTAGGGACCGCAGGCCGAGGGACGTCAACGTGATAATGTCATAAGAAAACATTGATGAAATATTGCATACAAACACATTAACTTTTCAATTCACTTTATAAACAGTTGAGAAAACAGTTTGACGTACCGACCATGGCCGTTAAGCCCGTGCTCCGCACCACCAGTACCGTATCCCATTTTCGGAGCGCACCCCTAACCCAGCCGGAATGAGTCAAGCGAGCGCCCCGGGCGGACCTCAATTAACTGAATTAAACATCAAGATACAAAACCCCGGGGGCTCGACTACGGAAAACAATTCCCAAACGAGGCATTAAGACAAAGTTAATTAATCACAAGCAGTGAGCAAGTGCGTCATAGAGGCTCCGTGCATGCGCGGCACGTACGGAACAGAAAGCAAACCTCTTTACTAGCCCCAGAGGCTACTGGCCTTGATTAATTGGCCTGTGATAGTGGTCTAGCCAAACTAAGGGAATTCAAACCCAAACACTTCACATTGAGACAATTTATAGTTAAATTTACAGTCGCCAACTTGGTGCCGCTTTTTAAATTAGTAAGTCAATTAAAACAACTGTTAAACCTTAGGATACTATTTACCAGGTGCAAAGTTTTAATCCAGCACCTGGAGTATGTTTTTACTCATCATATAACAAATTAAGTTATTATAAGTTTTTTGTGCTGACTCACAAAGGAGTTAAAAGTTGCCTCCAATGCGAAGCGGCCATCTTTCGGCAGTCTCCATCCACTCCGCACCGGGAACAGACGTGTGTCCGTGGGCAGCATTCAAGTTAGTTTCACTGATTCATTTTTATTCTGCACGATACCTTCATAACTAAATCCTTTTATTAATTCACCGCTGTCCACATCGACTTGGCGCGTATTTTGCGGAACCGGGCCTATCCCGACCATCTTCATTGTGATACCGCAATGCGTATCGGATCACGGAACTTACGGTACTGGCCGACTCCAGCGAGAGTATTTTAATTAAGGACGCCGTGCACATGCCTGCCGGCTGCACTCAAGTAAGTGTTTCTTTGAACTTAGGAGCCCGCTCATCCAGCCCCCCTGCACCGATAAACTTTCGGTGCTGGCTGTCTCCAGCGAGCATCGACCCACATCCCGCGGGACTGCCGCGGTAATCATTAAAGTGTCGCATAGTGTTGTGTTTTTTTTGTTTTTGATAGTTTTGTGACTATAATTGTGTAACCGCTAAACGCTCCCAAGTGTTGGTAGGAGTTTTTGTAACGGGACTGAACCGTGGAACGAAAATGTAGAGCGTACCGTGTACCCCCCCGGACCCCTGGTGAAGCTATAAAATCAAACGTAATCCTCCCAAACTTGTGTACAATCATTTCCGTAGTCTTCCGTCCTCCACACGGCCGAGCGGCCTTCACAGCCAAGAGAAAACCGTTCAGGTTATGACATCGTCCGACCGAAGGCCACCCTAAAGCCCGACCTGAAACCGCCAGTATCCGACCCCGCTAACGGAACGTGCCCCTAGCCATGGCCCACCCGAGTCAGGCGAGCGCCGCAGAGCAAAGGTAGAATCAAAGCCCATGCCCTAATAAACCAGACAACACGATTCCAGTACATTATAAATTCAATTTACATTAATGATCACATCACTTTTAATTAAAAAACCCGTGCAAAGGAAGTGCGACGTAGGAGTGCCCGGGTCATTCACGTGTGGATTTGTATTAATACCTTTGTGAGTGCTCCCCTTGCGGCCTTCAGGATAATTTCAATAAAGTAGTGTGTGACTTAATTAAAACCGCCCCAAATATTCATGTATCATCCGCCACTGGAGCAGTCATCAAGCGACGAACAGTCTCCAGTGTGACTCAGATTATTCAAACTCATTTCATGTAAACTTGTTAAATCCAATTTCCAAAACGTATATATGTATTAGGTTAATAGTTAATTTTTAATATGTGAATTTAGAGTCACTTTCATTTGACGACAGTCGTTGTGCCCTCATAGACTTACAGGCCGTTTCTGCCCACCATCGTGTACCTGAGTGGGGGCTATCCCCCCTAACCCCTCGGTGCAGTGCAGTGAGTGCTTCGTGCTAGAGACACACTCGCGTGCGTCCTAACTTCGCATCTGGACTGCTCAAGGACGGACATCTTTGTACAATTATTTGTAAATAACTTAACTTGTAATTGTGTATTCAAATAGGGTAGTTATGTGTTTTGTTTGAATAGTGTAGCTTTGTACAGGGGCCGCGCCTGGCCCGCAGTGGACACGCGACCCTCCGTGCCGCTTTCCCACCTTCCCCCCCTCCTCTCGCGTGGCGCTGCGGCCGCGCGGGGCGGGGAGTTGACAGTCGCCGCTTGGCTG